>NC_050455.1:49432733-50632733 GCF_903995425.1 Onychomys torridus | reverse complement strand
CATGTTGTTTTCCTGCCTCAAAATCCAGATCACAGTGTGCCCTCCATTTCTGAATTATAGTTCATTCCAGATACAGTCAAGTTGACAACCAGGAAGAGCCATCCCAGGAGGAAGATGTCATAGAGTGAGGGTTCGTGAAAAGGAATCCCATTAGGGACACTGAGGTCGGAGTGCATGCTAGCTAGCCTCTATTTCATTGAAAAGAGGGGAGTAAAAGCAATTCATCACAGAAACCATGGTTTCTGGTGGAACTACTAGTGGCATAGAGGAGAATTACTGAGAGGTTTTTTGTTTGTTTGTTTGTTTGTTTTTTCAGAATATGAAGGAACACTGGGGGCTTTCACAAGTCCAGTTCCCAAAGTCGCAGACTTATTTCCATTCCCATTGGTTTGTTGTGCTCAGTAAGGATGCTGATGGTGGGATCCATTGGCTGAGCCCAGAGGAAGTCCCAGGTCTTCTGCTACTAAGCTTGATCCCCTTACAAACATCTTAAAGATGCCAGGGACAGAGGCTTCCCTTTCTAAGAGGAAGCCTAAGTCAGCCTCCTCTTTGCCTTCCAGATGGCAAGGCACATACTCGATGGAAATTTTCAGCAAGCACTCTCATCTCTGAACTAGATGAAACACCTTCCCTTGTAGCCCACTCCTTTTTCTCCATAAACGGAAGCTGCTGACTTCTGCAAATTACCCGTGGCCAGTCCCTTGCACCGTTTGGGCTCCTAGCAAATACTCTGCAGTAGACAGATAAGGATACAGCTTAGTGACGTTTCTGTTTGTACTGGTTTCCTTAGCAATGGCCCAGCAGGCTGCCAGCTTCCCTACAAACCTGCTTCTGAGTCAGCCTGGTTTCTGGCTGGCATCTAGACTCTGCCAAAACACCACTGTTAAACGATAACTTTTTTTTTCTCACAGCACTTCACAGTTTATAAAATGTTTCCCAGACTTTACTTACTTTTATCTTCACAGCAGAAACTCACAGAGAATGTATTATCGGTATCCCCACTACACAAGTAAAGAAACGGAGGCTCACTAAAGCTTCCGGACTTGCCTGGCATAACCAGCAGTTAAGCAAACAAACAAGAATGAGCTTGGAGACATGGGATGGTGGTATTTGCTCCTCTTGGGCAATGGTGGACATTGAGTCATAGCACAGCATCTCTGAGTTGACTGAGGACCTCGGACAGGATGCAGGATGGTATAGGACCCAGGACCTTCCTATAGATTAATATAGATCCAAGATGTTACTTCAGCCACTGGCTTGTTCCAGATATTTTTAAATGGTAAAAATACAATAGCTTTGTAGTGCTCACTATATAATAAATGTACTATGGGCTCATCACAGTTATACCCCTCTACTTATCCATGTGTAACTTTGACTTTTCATCAAAATGCTATTAAGGCGAAGCTTATCTCATATAGTACTGTGCTGAGTAGATCACTGAAATAGTGATTAAACTTCTTTTCAATAATTGTATAGATTATTATCAAATTGGCATCTCAAGGGGAGCATACGTTTACTGGCACAAAGTCCTGTATTTGTATACTTATGAGGGGCTAGACCAGCAATAAGGGCTCGTTCTCAAGAGCACTATAGCACTGATGGATGGGCAAGTTTCAAAGTATGAAAGAATGGATTTATCTACCAAGCCTCAACACTGGAAAACAGAATTAGTATTTACATTGATATGATTTTTCATGGCTCATTAAAAAATCTTCTAATCTCTTGATAGAAGCTCTAAATTTCTGAATTATGAAAGTGAGCTACACATTCAATAAAAACTTGTTATCCTAACTTTTATTTCTGACAAAAATCAAAATCATTAAGATATTTTACTTGAAGGGCCCTTAAAAGGTTTTTTGGAGAAAAATTAGACAATTGAGTTAACTAAGCTATTTACCTGTCTACAGAGAAATATTCTAAGCCTTCTACTTAATCCATTAACAAAAATCATGTTATACTTTCAGTAAACTCCTACAAAGCTGCTGGCCATATAAAAATACAGCATATATATTACATACTTGATGGTTAGTGAGAAGAAACAACTATGATTTCATCATTAGCATATTCATCCTGGTATAGAGTTTGCTGGAAAATAGCAAAAGCAGCATGCCTCCCTCCACAGGCAGCAGGCTCATACATCTCGTGTTGAATGCATCTCCTAAGAAGCCAGGTTGAGTAGTTGGCTTCTGTGTGTTCAAGTTTGGTTCATGTAAATACACTTTATGATGTTTATACAATGATGAAACAAGTGAAGGTGCATTTCTCAGAATTTATTCCATAAATAAAGCAACACATTACTGTATTTTACTTCATATTGACTTCTATTTTCCCTTATAATAACTTTCAATATAAAGTCGTGGGTTTGGGTCTTTGATAACCTGTATTTAAATGCTGGCTTTGCCAATTTCTCTTTCAACAACTTGGGAGAAATGACTCTGAATGCTTTGAAATGGTAGCTTAACAGACCATTATCGCAGTATAAAATTAATGCTACCTCTCATGGCTGTCATAAAGGTTCATTAAAGTAATGAATAATGTTCCTGTAATACAATGCTTGTCATAGTTACTACTTAATTAACTATTCCTACAATAAACACAAACTCTACACCTTTACCTTCTCTGACTAGGCCCTAAAGACTTACATGAGGTAAATCAATGAGTAGACCAACGCCAACACTACATACTTGAGAGGTGTTCCCATTGACATTCGTGTCTTCTTTTAAGACAATGTGTGTTTTAAAATTTAATTTTTAGGAGAATTTCTTACATGAATGCTGCATTTATACCACTTCTATCCCTCCAACTCCTCTTGTGGCCCCTCCATTCCCTCTCAACAAATTCATGACCTCTTCTTTAAGAAAATTATATCTATATCTTGTTGAGTCATCTTGTTGCTCGTGTGTGTGCGTGTTTAGGACTAACCATGGGACTAGATAACCTGTCCAGGGGTTCATCCCTGAAGAAGGGAGATTCCCCCATTCTAAGTAGCTTTTAATTGCCTGTAGTTCTTTATCTAGGGGTACAGCCTAATGAGATTTTTCTCCATTCACGCTGAAAAGTCAACTTGTGGGTTTTTTCATGTTTCCTTTAGGTAGGTAGGTAGGTAACCATATTGTTGAAATTTCATGGGTGATATTCTGGTCCTTAGGCTCTTACAATGTTTCTGCTCCCTCTTCTGAGATGTTTACTGAGCTTTAGGAGTAGCAGTTATACTATAGGGTTCAGTACTTCATAGTCAGCTGTTCTTTTTGTTTTTTGGACAGTTGTGGATTTCTACAATGGTCTCCATCTGCTGCTAAAAGAAGCTTCTTTGATGAGGAGTCTATGGGTATAAGGATAGTGTTTAGAATGAAGTTGAAAATTATACTGGTTTATACAAGTAGTAGTTTTATGTTCCCCTGAGGGCCCATGACCTCACCAGCCATTGGTAGTTGGCTAGTTTACATTACCAGGCATGAATTCCTTCTTATTGAGTCAGCCTTAAGTCCAGTTGGACACCTGCTGATTACTCCCAAGATCTTTGCCAGTATTGCATTATTGTGGACATCTGCCCACGCTGGTCATTGGTGTGGTTCACAGGTTTTACAGCTACATAGGACTGCTGATTTCTTTTCCTCCTTGGCAGTTTGCAAAGCACTTCAGATACCATGCAAACTATTCCTCAGTAGGTAGCTTCCAGATCAAATAGGGGGGGGGGGGGAAGAAGTCAATTTATCTTTATTTGCAGATGATATCATATTTTATACATAAAAGATATCCTTATCCAAAAAGTCACACCAGAAAACTTCTAGAAATGACCAAAACGTTCAGCAAAATGGTAGGATACAAATCAACTTACAAAAATCAGTAGCTTTTCTACATACCAGTGATAAACACACCAACAAAGAGGTCCTGAAAACACACTCCTATGACAATAGCCTCCAAAATTCAAGTACCAAATGACAGCTAAATTATCCATTTATCTCCAATAAATTAAAAAAAAAATGAGCAAACTTCACAAACTACCATTGAAGGGGGAAAAATGGCCTTCATCTTAATGTTGATTGGGGCACACACATAGACACAGACAGACAGACACACAGACACACACACACAGAGACACACACACACATACACACACACATGTACACGTGAACATGGACGTGCAGGGTGGGGAGTACCATGGTTAGTTTTCCTCTTACAGGTATAAATTTTTATTAAAAGAAGCAAATTCAATCAAGTAAGTTAATTCCACACTAGATATCAGCTAACAGACAGAATTCAAGCAGTTAGAAGAGTACATAAAAGGAAAATACATTCTATCTAGTAATTTTATTTCAAAAGCTTATTCATAACAAACCTATGGCAACAAAAGCAATAAAATGACAGACTCTGAGATCTAGTCCTTTTTTATTTTATTTTTTTTTTAGGTTTAAGAATAGCTCATGGCACTGGGCGGTGGTGGTGCATACCTTAAACACAGCACTCGGAACGCAGAGCCAGGCAGATGGATCTCTGTGAGTTCAAGGACAGCCTGGTCTACAGAGTGAGATCCAGGACAATAGCACGTGGCAGCATGGTAGCCTGAGGAGGTCCGCAGAGCTGCTACCTAAGAGGACTGAGCACTTTGGGCGAGGGATGGGGACTGCACGGAAACCCCATCTGGTCATGAGGAAAACAGCAATGAAAGGTGGGGCAGAGGGGAGAGCAGAACCCAGAACTATGCAATTATATCTATCTACAGTGCCAGTTCAAAACAGCTTTAAAGATAGGAAAAAGAAAGGGAAATATAATATACAGTAGAGGAGAAAAGTGGGCAAAAGAAATGCCTGTTTAAAAAAAAAAAAAAGAACAAAAAAAAAAAAAGCCAAGAGTCAGATTTAAGAAACAAAGCTAAGTGGCCATGAGAAACATTTCCAAAGAACTAAAGAAAATCCTGAATAAAGGAGTAAAAGAACAATGGAGACACAGTCACACCAAACAGGAAACCCAGTCTTAGTAACGAGCTAGACATTGGTTTCAGAAAAGCACCAAATGGAACTTCAGGAATTAAAGGTACAATAACAGAAATAAAAACTTTCACTAAATGTATCAGTCAATTTGAACTGACAAAAAAAAAGTCTTTATCCTGGGGCAAGAGACATTTCAGAGCAGATACAGATACAAGCACTTGCTGCTCTTCCCCAGGACCAGAGTTCAGTGCCCAGCACCCATACAGGGCAGCTCACAACCACCTGTAATTCTATCTCTGGGTCAAACACCCTCTTCTGAGTTGTGTGAGCACCTGCACACACTTTGCAAGCACGCAGATACACACAGATAAAAATAAATCTCATTTTAAAAGATAGCTCGGTAGAGGTTATAGAATCCAAAGAGTAGACAGGAGAGGAAACGGACTGAGAAGCAGACCCTCAGGAAATGCTGGCATAGTATTATGTACCAGTATTCCCCCAGGGTAAGTAGGATAAATGTAGAGACCTCCAGTCTATCACTGTACAAATGCTGAAAGCCAAAGACAGAAAGGAATCTGGAGAGTGATCAGAGAAAATGACATATCACTTAAATAGCAATGCAAATAAGGTGTCTTCTCATGAGAGTAAAAATTATGAGAAGACAATGGAATGATAAAGTGCTCAAAGAAAAGAAAAAGGGCTGCCAATCAAGAATTCCATGTGCAGACCAATGATCTTTTAAAAATCAAAGTGAAATAAAAAAATTCCCAGATTCCCACACACTGAGTAAAACTGTTATTTCCCAACCATTTTATAAGCAATAAATATTCCAAAGACTCACAGCATGTGATCCCTAACTGTAATGTGATTAAAACAAAAAACCAGAGTGCCAATAAAGCTGACTATGTATCTGAGACAATATAAGCATGTATTCCTTCTTCTTTCCTATTTTTATTGATTTAAGACGCAGCTGCATTGAACAATATTGTAGTCTATTTTGTTAGGCCTATAAAATAGGGAAATGCAATATGTTCACAGAGGAAATTAGACGGGATTAAGTTGTATCCAAATAGGAAACAACTATACATGTTAAGTGGAACTCAGAAGAACAGAAGACCCGCAGAAATGATGAAGGGGAAGGTTACCATGACAACGCCTGTGGCTATGCACATGCCACCATCCTTCTGTCAGTGCATTTAAAAGGCATTAAGGTATGTAACCGAATAACTACAAAAATGTTTTACTGAGTTCATAACATCTATAAACAGAATACCTGCAACAACAATACCACTTACTTGAATTCAATTGTTTATACAGATGAAGTTGTTTTTGGTAAGTTATGCTATACATAAGATCTAATGCAGCCAAGAAGGAAAGAACTCAAAACATGAGTGAAGAATCATTGACAAAATGCAAATGCTACATAAAATATTCATTTAATCCAAGAGAAGGCAATGAAAAAAGAGTCATGGGAAATAAAGACCTGAGAACAAGACAGAAGAAAAACTGACAGATATTCCAACCACATTGATATGAAATTAAAATAGACTTGGTCAGACTGGATTAACAAAATGGGACCCAGGATGCGCTGTCTGCAGGGGACATACTTCAGGCTTTAAACTAGTTGTTCTCAACCTTCCTAATGCTGAGTGAGACCCTCTAATACAGTTCCTCATGTTATGATAAACTCCCAACCATAAAATTATTTTGTTGCTATTTCTGTAATTTTGCTACTGTTATGAATCATAATGTAAATATCTGACATTCAGGATATTTGATATGTGCTAAGTGAAACAAGTCAGTCACATACGATACATGCATTATGCTATTTTCATGATATTTCTATCATAGGTTGGACTACGAAGACACTAGACTAATGGTTGTTTAGAGTAGGGAGACTGGGGATGCTAGAAGGAGAGTAGATACAGACAGAGAGATTAGCATAACACAGCAGAAAGGTTAGAAACCCATTTGTGGTGATTTGATAAATGGCCCCCATAGGCTCATATTACTGAATATTATTGAATACCATTGAATGTTTAAGATTAGGAGGTGCGGTCTTGTTGGAGAAAGTATGTCACAGGGGCAGGGGATATGATTTGGGGTTTTAGAAGTCAAGCCAAGCCCAGTGGCTCTCTCTCTCTTCCTGCTATATGCTGATGTAGAACTCTCAGTTACATCTCCAGCACCATGCCTGCCTGTCAACACCATGCTTCCTGCCATGCTGATAATGGACCAAACCTCTGAAACTGTAAGCAAGCCCCAATGAAATATTCTGCTTTATAAGAGTTGCTGTGGTCATGGTGTCTCTTCACAGCATTAGAACAGTGACTAAGACACCATTCCCGTTTAAGGGACAGAGCATACTCAAGAAAAGCATGTGGCCCACAAATATGGGAGGAATGAGTGCCATTGTAACTGGCCTATAAAGGGTCATCATACATGAACACAGGGCTTTTGTGCTTTGAACCAATACCAGCTATTTAATTGTAATAGCCCATTTCTGTTCTCACGAACGCCTTTCTCTTTCTTATAAACTGTTTCTATTTCTATCGCTGTCCATATGTCCCTACTCCAATTCATTGTTCCAGAATACAGGGACCTGAAAATCCCAATGAGGACCCTTTGGACTCTCATCCATTTTTATAACAGGGAGAAAATTTAAGTAGCGACAGCTAAGAAGTATGGGATTTCCTTGTGAGGTGATAGGATTGCTCTAAATTTGAGAATAATGATGATGGCCACATGTATTATGAATGCATTGAAAACCATCCATATTCACTTTCTATGGCTTTCACAAATGAATACCACAAGCAGACAGGGTGGTCTGGTGCCTTAAGTAGTAGGGGTCTTGGAAGTCTGCAAGGCCAGGCTCTAACTAATAAAAGTTGGCTTCTTCTCTCTGGCTTGAAGGAAGCTGTCCTCTGGCTATCTTGTCTTCCCACAGCCACTGCTGTGTATAAACAGAAAACTCTTCTCGGAAGACATTAGTAATCCCGGATCAGGGTCCAGCCTTCCTGGCCTCATTTTAACACAGTCACTTCTCTAAAGACCTTGTATCCAAATACATGTGGAGGTCCTGGCACAGATTTGAGAAGACACATAATATCCCCATGATGTCATCAGCCCATGATACCATAGAACTGTAAACTTTAAAAAGAGTAAATTGTATGATGCATATCTCATTAAATATGTTTTAAACTAGCATATGAAAGTTCTAACACAATAAATAATATTTTCTCAGAGTCACAATAAAATGCATTAGAGAAGCACCAGTCACTCTCCTTAAAAGCAAAACCCTGATATTATGGGGCATTTATAACAAGACATGTAGGTAATGGTACAATAAGGAGCTTCTTTATCCTCCTAGAGAAGAAGGAAGTGGCGTTGTCATGGCAACTGCAACTGGGTGTGAGTGTGTCACCTAAAACCACCATTTTGCTTCATTCACCTAATCTGATTCTTTATGTCTGGTTGTTTGATATTATTGCTGTTGTCATTTTATTTTGTTGTAAGTTTTTATTATTTGAGAATTTCAATTTCACACGTTTATAAAAATATGACCATATCCACTCTTGCTTCCTCAAATTCCTCTCCACAGAAGCACATTCCCCCCAACTACTTCATGTCTTCCTCTTCATCATTCTTTTACTTTTGAAATAAATACTGAGTCCATTTAGCACTATCTTCATGTGCGAGGGGAACCTTCACTATAAAGCACAGGATACCGACACCCTCAATAAGAATGACTCTCCTGCCTCCAGCTGCTATCAACTGCCAACAGTTCCTCATTGTGAGGTAAGCTGCCCCTCAAAGGCCCCACAGGAAAACACATCTGAGCTACATAACAAACAGAGAGGACTGGAACTCTGTGGACAAAAGGAGGTAGTGAGATTAACGCCAGCATGCAGAGAGCAGACCAGTGGGCTACAAAGGACACTGTAAGGACTTGGGTTCTGAGTAAGTTGAAGACCCATTGCAAATGCATGAGAAGAATAGTGCAAGGTCCTTTTTTACTGTCCAAGGAACCTGCTGGCTGATGCTCTGAACCTGGAAAGTACAGACACAAGGGTAGAGCAGGTAAACCAGTAAAGGAAAAGCTGGTGAAGACTGGATCTGGATTCTATTTCTAAATATTTTATTTAATAGCATATATATGTATAATGGGTTTGGATCAAATCCATACCCATTTCCTCCCTGCTAATTCCTATCTTCCTACCACTTTCTCCCAACTTTCATTTTTAAAATAGGAATAGACCTGTGCATAGTAAGGCACGAGGGGGAAACAAGGCTGGTATAATACAGCAGAACCATAGCCTATCATAACATGGCATTGGGTAGAGAATACTTCAAATTAATAACTAAGGATAAAAAAAAATCAAAGCATAATGTTTAGAAATACAAGGTTAATCCAATAAAGGGTAGATGAAATAATTTAAAATGACTCTCACCAGATAGATTGGGGATGAGGGACAAGAGAAAGATGCTTCCTGTCAGGAACCCCACTCCCCCACCCCCCCACCACCCACCACCCCTCCCACCCCCCCACCCCCACCACACCACCACACCACCACCCCCCACCCACTCCCCCACCCCCTCACCACCACCATCACCACCACCACCACCCCCACCCCCGCCGCCGCCGCCGCCGCCGCCGCCCACCCCACCACACTTCACTTTTTAAACCATGTGAATGTATTGTATCCATAAGCTTGTTTGTTGTTGTTTAGAAAGGGCTCACACAAGGTGACATTTAACTCTGTATTTAATGTTGAGTTGGGGACTTATTCAAATGCAATGTTATCTGGGAAGGAAAGAAATCCACCTACTGGGAAAGTGTAAGTAAAATAGTTTCAGATGAAAAAAAAACATATTTTCAGATGGCGAAGTGCCTAGGTAAAAACAAGAACCTCCTTGAATGCAGTAGAATTGTCTTGCTGCTAGACACACAGTGCTAACCATCACTCAGCTGATGCCCAGAGCCTTACTTTGCAAATCCTAAAGATGAAATGACCACTCACTCAGTCAGATTCTTCCACAGCCAAAAGATTCCAGAAGAATGACCAGCTAAGCTTGTGGGAAGAACCAGTTTAGGGGTTGGTGGGAATCCATTGTAGCAATGACTGAAAGAGGTGACTGAAAGAGGTGCCTAGGGTGTTGCAGAGACCACCTGGTGTCAAGGTGTGAAAATATTGGAAAGAGGAAGGACCAGAGACCCAGGAAATATGGTGGACGGTATTCACTGAATGAAAATGATAAGACAATGATTGAGAAACCGAGAAGGGGAAATGACAAGTTATAAGGAGAACAGGGAGGAGAGGTTAGAGGGAGGGAAGGAAGACTTCAGTGATGAAAGACTCGAAAAACCACAGGCTCCAGGCAGGTAACATGAAAGAACGGACTGGGAAAGACAAGGGAATCCGAAATTTCATTCTGGGAAGACTGTGGCCCTCTTAGAGGGGGCTGTCCTTCCACACCTCTCGCAATCGGGGCCACACATGCCCAGTGTTCTCATACCTGCTGCTTTCCCAGTAGGATTTGGATTTGTACTGGGATATGTGAGTATGAACTCATATGCCTTAAAATCATAATCAAATTTATTGTATACATGTTCCTCCCCAAAGAAATTGATGTCTGGTCAAGGTAAAAAAAAAAAAAAAACTATTACTTTCCATCTCATATTACTGTAAATCAAATTACACCAAATTACAAACAAATCATATTACACATCATCATAAGTTTCAGTTTTCTGACTTCAGTAGAGTAGTATATTCAGCTCATTTAAATTACAAGGTTCTGCAAGAATTAAATAGAGTGATATGTGACAGTACTATATATAAAGATGCACTTTTTTATAAAGTTGATTTTTGAGAGATTTTTATTAAAATCAATTGCATATCACATACACTAGAATGTGAAGGGTCCAGTAATAGGAATATAAAAATAAAACTATAAACCTAAAAAATGAGAGCTGACAGTCATCAGCTCTATCAGCTATTAAAGGTTAATGCCTTTTTAATTAAGAAATTTTTATTCATATTTCATACCATCCACAGATGCCCCCTCTTCCTTCCTCCTGCCTCCCAGCCTTCTCTCCCGCAACCCACCCCCTCATTCCCTCCTCAGACAAGGTAAGGCCTCGCATGGGGAGTCAGCAGAGGCTGGTACATTCAGCTGAGGCAGGTCCAAGCCCCTCCCCCTGCATCAAGGCTGTGCAAGGTGTCCCACCATAGGTAGTGGCCTCCAGAAAGCCTGCTCATGCACCAGGGATGGATCTTGATCTTACTAAGTAGATCAAGCTATACAAGTGTCTTGCTTATGCAGAGGGCTTAGTCCAGTCCCATGGAGGCTCCACCGCAGTTGGTCTAATGGTCTAAAGTTCATAAATTCCCACTAGTTTGGTTTGGTTGTCTCTGTAAGTTTCTCCATCATGACCTTGATGCCCCTTGGTCATAGAATCCCATAACCAAACTATAACCCACAGCTCCAGAGAAGTTAGCTTACAAGGAGGATCCTAAGAGAGACGCATGGATCACCCTGGGGAGGGGAAATAGATGAGAGCTCCTGAATAAATTAGGGGCAAGGGGAGCAATGGAGGGTAGGGGATGGAAGATGATAACATAAGGGGAAGGGATGGTTGAGCTAAAACAGGGACAGAGTGGGAGAGCAATGAAAGAGATACCATGACAGGTTAACTTCTGACAGTGACTCTGCTTCACAGCCAACAGCCAGGGATCAACCTTTAATGATAACCCCCTAGCCACTTACAACCGACAACTGCCATGGACCAAAGTTAACTTTTAATAGTTCTTTCTACATGACTCCTAGCATGCATTCCATGCCTGTTGCTTACTTTTTACTATAAAAAGAGACTTGAAAACCACCCCCATTGCCACAGTTTCAGAAGCCCCAACTCTGGCTGTGGTCCCAGTTAACTGGTAAACTTCTTGTGCCCTGTTGTGTTTTGTTGGTGTTGTTGGTGGTCGTGGTGGTTGGTTGAGTTTTTGGGGTGTTTGTTTGTTTGTTTTGTTTTTGGAATAAACTTTGCTTGTGGTCCAAGCTTCAGTAGTCTGGCCCCCATTATTTGTGTCCTCCCTGGACCCAATAGAATGTATATTATAGCACTATAGCAGTGTGTGATGGATGCATTTGGTGGCTGCCAGTCAATGACAGCTGAAGAATGAACAGTATGGAGAGTTAATCAAAGCATGGAGTTCAGTCAGCTGCTAAATTTCTTTCTGGCCCTTACTTTGTATGCTTGCAAACAGTTTTGACTTGTAATAGTTGACCAAGGCTGGGTGAGTGGTGATATGGATCTCCCTAGGGGTAACAAAGAAATATATCAATCTGTATTGTCCCCGCGACTGTAAGGGCTCCCAGGAAACAGTTATACTTCAGAGGTTACAGATAGGGATTACAGTGTGGGGTCATTTACTGGTCTGGAACAGTGTGAACAACATTCCTGAAACCCAGAAGGATCAACCAAAGATTGGATTAATGGAAGTTAGTAGGAACTGGGATTAAAGCCAGATGATGTTCCCGGGGGATTTGAAAAGGCACAGATGCAGAAGCTTCCTCATGAAACTACCCACGGAGCTCTTAATGTATCAGCAGTTTCATTTGCAGGAAGTCATGCTTCGAGCTTAATGGATCTTATGGTAAATTTTCACACGGCACACAGAGCAGTCTCAAACATGACTTTACTATTATTCATTTGCTATAGTTCATTTAGAGGGTCCAGAGTAGCAGTAGTTACACAAGATTCAAAAGAAAGGGTGTCAATGACCAGTTGGGAAAAGGTTTTGGAGGCTACACCAATTGGGGGACAAGCTGAAGAATTTTAATAAAAATATTAATCATCTATGTTAACTATGGCACGTACCAAATATCTTACTGCTTCTGTACAATCCCACAGTGATCAATACAAAGCTGAAATCCGTGGATTCATTTTCAGTTCATTCCAGTGTGAGAATTTATATGCCTAGTAGAGTCTTTGGAATCTGCTCTTGATTAATGATGTATGTCCCCAGGAAGAAAGGGAATTTCAGTACCATATGTCACTGCTTCTGGACCTTGCACACTGATGGCTTCTCTAAGACAGCATTAGTGAAGGCAAGAACAAGGAGACCTCACTGGGAAACCGATCTCTCCTCAAACACAACTACAAACTCCTAAACAGACAGCACTGGTGAAGCCAGGGGTGTGTACTATCCTTGCTGAGCTCTGAAAGCAACAGCTGGTGCAGACAGGAGAGGTCTGGGAGTGGGTGTGGGAAGAGAAGGGAGCTGCATTTTGCTAGTGGAAATATTATCTGAGGAAGGCACAAATAACGCACAAATACTAAATGATTGGTTCCCCCAAAAGGCAGCACAGGGAAGCTCTTTTAAGCCTTGGTATGAAACGGAATGCAGTAACTTTGATTCCAATTCTCTAATTATTTCTGGACGGCGGCAGCAGCAAAAAAAAAAAAAAAAAAAAAAAAAATCCTACCTAAGATGAAGTCAACTTTGTAAACTTACCTCTTTGGCAATTCTTAACCTCTTACCACAGAGTACAAAGAAAACTAGCATTAACTGAATGCAAGCCAATCTGCTATAGACTGGACATTTTGTTTATATTGAACTCCAAATTGTTCATGGTTTTCCTGCCCACCTCTTTCCTATTACATCTCCCTCTCAGTCAGTCTTTATCTTCATAAGCCAGACACATTTAGAAGATGTCAATGGCCAGATAGTTGCACAACAAGTGTTTTAGGTCATTATCATTGTTATTGTTCCGAGTTTAGAATTTCATTATGGCCTCCTGCAGCCCATGTTGGGATGTAGTCTGATTTACATCTCACACATGAAGCAACTCATGTTCACAGAAATGCTGGTGGACATATAAGAGGAAAGAGAAATCCAACTAGAAGCCCCAGCCTGTTAGTTTCAGGGTACTTACAAGTGAACCTGCTGGCCAAAATCTAGGAACCTGAGTGCTGCATCTCAGCTTGCTAAAAGATTCCAAAGGCCTTTCCCTCTGCATCTATTTTTAATGATCACTGCTGAGTACCACATGGCAAATAAAGATCTTAATATTCTCCCATATGAAGGGACCTCTGTGCTCTCTTAAGCAGCCCAAGACCCAACAAACAGGCCATATGCACTGGGCAGGGAGGGTACTTGTCAGCTCAAGGGACAATGTAAGGATTGATGATGACTATTTTGAAGATGAGGAAATGCTGTTTTAAATACTTGCATCTGCGCTGAAACGTAAGTGTAGCATTCAGAGTACAGTGTAGCATTATTGTGTGTATTCCCATTGAGCAAGGTCAAAATTAAGGCTCTCCATCACCTCACATGTTCCTCAAAACTGACCTCAAAGGAATAGAAGAGAACAGTGGCTATCAGAAATGAGGGTAGGTGGAATAGAGGGAGGAATAGAGATGGAGTTGGGAGATACAAAAATACACCTAGATGAGATTAAGTTCTATTGTTACATAACAGAATAATTAGCATTTAAGGATCTTTACTTAGAATATACTGTCAAAAGTGTGGTGTGACAGAAACTGGTAATGGCCCACTTCTGATCCATTGTTCCTTTGTCTTTAAACAAGAGAGATTCAGTTCTGGTGAGGGCATCACTAAACACTGATGTAATGCTATTTTCTAGAGTCACCTTTTAAAAAGGTGTCCAAGTAACTAACTTCCAAGTAAGGCATTCATGGTAATTCAGTCAGCCAGCTCCTTTCCCTTTTTCTCTTCATGGCTTCTCTTTCTGTCAGGAATGTAGACCTGATATCTGGAGTTAGAATGGTTATCTTGCACCTTGAAGATAAGGTCATGTGTTATTGACGGTAAGACCTGTGTCTAGGACCTCAGTGGCATCGCAGAACAACTGTAATAACTGTAAGAAGTCAACCTACAAAATGCCTGCATATGAGAGAAAAGCCCTCCATGTTGTTATACCTTTAAGATTTCTGTGGTGCACCCCTGAATGCCATTCCTAACTGTTTATCCTCTGTGATAAAAGATTTAAAAAAGCAGAACAAAAATGTTCTATCAAGGTGTGAAATGAAGAACATAGCATATGAAGTCTATGACTATCTGGGCAGACCAGGCTCATTATGGGGTGAAAGGGGGCATCTAGGAGGGGACTCTGGGAGATCTGTAAACCCTGAGTTGACAGGGAAGATTTCTTACAAGAGAAAGCTGGAAAAAAAAAATCCAGTAATTTTCAACTGTACTTCCAAATACTTTGCATTCATGGTTCTTATTAAACAGCATTATTTATCAATACAATTTGCTACATCTGTGGATAAGATGACTGGCCCTTGTCAAGAGTTCCTCCGTAGTTTCTGAATCTACTTAATGAGAAGTGAGATGAAACAGTGTGCCGAGTTCCTGCAAGAAGCAGGGAAGGAATTAAAATGGTATTCAAAAGAGCTTGACTCTGCCTTCCTAATTACTCTTAATCCACTAAAGAGCCGGAAACATTTTACACATGCTAATTAATTAAGCCCCCTACCAGTCCACCAATGAGTCCAGGAAGAAGCCCTTGTGTTCCATGTAGGGACTGTAAAAGAGCAGCACAGGGGGCTGAAATGCATCCACATCCAGGAAGGTCAATCAAGGCAGTGAGACACACTCAGGGAGCTCTAAGGACAGCCTGGAGAAACCTGAACCTTCGCTATTTTATCCTCCCTTGCTCTTTCCATCCCTCTCAGTGGAGAGATGCCCGCCATTGCGCCTTCAAGTTGGACCTGTGTGGCTTTTCCATTGCCTCTTAGCACAACCACTTACCAGAGATGACCATTTCATGCTCTTGCTCTGGGTTCATGCCGCCCACATTTCATCCTGCTAGATCAATGAAACTGACCAAAATGATTTTGGCTACAACTAAAAGAAAACTCAGTTGGAGTGGATTGAAGGGGATGTATTGTGTCTGGTTCACTTATCTGAAGAGTTTGAAGACAGGTCCACTTGGGGCGTCGTTGTTTTAGGGTACTGTCTCTGCAGCTGTTACGCTGGTGACCTCCTTTGCTGGCTCTTTCCTCTGGCAGACTTGCACCATAATAACCAAGTGTGACTATGTTCATGGGTGTGTGGAGACCCTACCGTACATCACAGCACCAAGAAAACCAGTGTTTTCTCACCCAGAAGGCTGTCAGCAAGAGTTCCTGGAAGTTGTCTGCAAAGACTGGTTGATTAGAGCTGCATTGAGTGGAAAGGTTGGAATGCCACAGGCTCAGAGGTTAATTATGTCTCATCTTGGTCTAGCTTTAGCTCTAGCTATCCCAATAGCCATTCCTTCCCACCTCTGCATCTGAACTAACATCCTGTGACTAATAGATAAAACCCTTTGGAATCTACTAACTTAGCAGACCACTAGCTTCCACAGACCCACAGCTAAACACGTCATCAGAAAGCATCATCCCAAAGGAGAGATTTCTTCCCTACCTTGTGGTAACTGAAACTGCCTCTTCGATGTACCCACCAGTGTATTTTAAATTTGCCTTGATTGGTACCTTTCTTGGTTCTGGAAAACTATAAAACTCCCTGAAACTGCTTCTACATTGGAACATGGAATTTGAGGTGATCTAAATCTATGTTTCCAGACTGTGATCTCTCAACATTGAATAACTATCTCTTATTCCCACTAGGATAATAGTGTGTGTGTGTGTGTGTGTGTGTGTGTGTGTGTGTGTCTGTGTGTCTGTCTGTCTGTCTGTCTGTCTGTCTCGTGTACGCATGCCTATTTTATCAAAAAGTCAAATGTCTTGAGCTTCATAGTGAGGGGAAACTGGGTTAAAACCTCTGTCCTGTGGAATGGTGTTGACTTCAAACTCACAGTGACAGCCAAGTGACAGACGTTTACTCTTCACTAAACTTGAAGCTAAAACTTGATCCGCAGCAAGACTGAATGGAAGCACAGCTCCTTTCTAAGACTCGCTGATTGTTATAGCAGTGGCAACGGGCTATGGAGAAAACATGTACTGGTGCTGAAACGTCCACTTGAAAATGACACTCACAAGTTTCACCCATAGTTGAAAGGGCTCGGAAATTATTGCTTAATCTTGTCAGTAAGATGCAGGAAAACCCATATGGGATGAGCATGAAGTGTCATCAACATAGAACAATCTGCTTCAAATGTTATATGCTGACTGGCTTAACCTGGGATGCACATCCCTGAATTAGAGACGGGAGATTGGATTTTATACTCTTGGATATTTGTCAATCAAGCCTACCTCTCTAAGTGAGAATGGGATTAGTCATGCCAACACCACAGGCTGCCGTTCACCTACTTACACATGGGGTGGATAGGAGCCTCCTTTTACAGACGGTAAAAAGGAAGCTTCAAGGATGGTGCCTGTTCAACACCACTGGGGCCAAAACTGGGAGGTTGGTCCTGGAAACTGATTTTGAATCATTGCACAGGCTTTGAAGTTGGTACCCCCCACAACTAAAAATAATCTTCTCACCTACCTCATTTGACCAACAAACTTAGCAACACAGAACTCACTATTCTTAGGCACTTATCAACCATAAAGTAATTCACAGGTTTAACATGTTAAAAATCACACAGGAAAAGAATACTTCATCTGGAGAAACCATGCATTCTGCTACAATGCAGTTCCAGAGCCACACTGTGAAAACATCTTGAGGATCAGTCGGTGTGCCGACAACAGAATCTAACCGTGTTCATAGACTAACCAAGAAATTCAGAAATTTATCTCATGTGAATAACCATGAATGAATAGACAACAAAGACATATAAACTGCCAAGAGGCTGGAGATGCTCAGTGGTTAAGTATATGGACTGCTGCTGCAGAGGATCTGGGTGTAGTTCCCAGCACTCACATCAGGTGGCTCACTCCTGCCTGTAACTCCAATTCCAGATCTGATGCCCTCTGCCCTCCCCAGGTACCTGCACTATATGCACACAGCCACAGGTAGACACACAGATATATACAATTTTTAATCTAAAAATTAAAAGAATAAAATAAGCTGTGAAGACGTTTTAATGAGGCAAAACTTTGTTACTTTAAGTATTTTTTATTTCTAGGATTATAATGTAATTATATCATTTCCCCCTTCCCTTTCCTTCTTCAAAACCCTCCATGTCCCTCCTCCTTGCTCCCTTTCAAATTCTTAGTATATTTTTCATTAATTGTTTAATATATACATATATATTGCATATTTATATATTACGTATATTACATTGTATATGTATACACACACACCCGTGTGTGTGTGTGTGTGTGTGTGTGTGTGTGTGTGTGTGTGTGTGTGTGTAGATACAACCTGCTCAGTCCATACAATGTTATATATATTTCCAGGACTGACCACTTGGTATTTAATAACCAGTTGGTGCACTCTCTTCCAGGGAAGACTGTTTCTCCTGTTCTCAACATTCCTTAGTGGCCTGAAGTTCTTTGTCTAGACCAAGACCTTTATAAGCTTTTCTCTTCCCACACTAGCATGTTTCCTGATGTCATCTTTCTTGGGGTTGTATTTAGGCATCCATACTGGTGAGACTTCATAGATACAGCTTCTAACATTTCTAGGAGACTCAATCTCAATTTTTAAGAAACTTAAGCATCAAAAAAAAAACCCTGAAATTGTTAAGTGATCCAGAGAACATACATTTACCAAAGAACTAAAGAATTATTTAAGTATCATGCCTGAATATTTAATTACATATTTTTATTGTGGTCCAGTAAACTATTAAGCATTATATATGTAATATGCTTCCTTTTATGGGTATGGATTAAAGAAGATTTGGGTTTTATTTGTATCTGTGCTTGTGGTATTGCCTACTTTTCTGCATCATGTATGTATGATTTAATACTAAGAGATGAAGCAATGCAATTCTGTTTTTAAAGAAATCGCCCTTCCAAACAAAAGGCGGAAGGAGCAGCAGATGACGCTGCCATCTGCAGCTGTAACAAACTCAAGAATGTTCCACCCATTAGACGAGGTTGTCTTTGTATATGATTGAGTAAATTCACGTGCAGCCCAAGCAATAGTGATTTATGGGAACCGAACAACAACAGCAAATGTGCCTAAAGAACTGAAAACTTCTAGCTAAGGATGGTCAGTGTGACTCAAATTTGGCCCATTAAGAAGGGCTGTAATTTTAGTCAATCTTATTAGAGAGTGAAGCAGAATTTTGCCCAGGCAGAGATGCTCATTTATCAAAATGTTCCAGCTTGGTGATCAAAAATACCAGATTCTTTTCATTTTAATCCTACATGGTTCTAGATACCTTCTGTCGGAGTTATCTCTTCTGTCAAGAAACAATGCCCCATGCCAATGGTGTGTGCCACTTTTGTCGATTGGTAATGTTCTCATGAAACATGATGAGGTCAGAATTCTGGTCTCTAAAGGCAGTGCAGGGTGGGAGGTGGAGGGGAGATTTTATCAGTGCCATTTAATTTGCCAAACTGATCTCAATCAGGGCTGAATTAACCCTTTGATATAGAGGGTAGGAAAGTGGCCCCTTTTCTCTTTTTTATTGTTTCCACTTCATCTCTGTCTGCAATTTCCCAGTTCAAACAGATGTACTGGCCAACATCTGTGAAACTTCATTCTTGACTTTCTGAAGTCTGCGTTCAGGGGGTGTGCATGCCCAGTAACTTTCTTAAACTGTTTGACTTAGAACTGGAGAAAGAACCATAGATGCGTGCCTCCTCCACAGTGTGCCTCCTCCACAGTGTGCCCATACGTCTTCTGTTTCAGGGATAAACCCCTTCACGGTGTGAACAGCCTCCACACATCTTGTACTCTGAACTTTGTTCCTTTCTGTAGCTACTGTTTCTGGAAATAGAGAATGCACACTGCAAAAGTCAGGGCAACTATATTTTTCTAATTCTCCTCTCACAAGACTGAATACTCACTGAGTGCAGAAGAAGAAAAAAATTGTGTGTGTCTGAATTTCTCATGGGTTTGGTTTATGGTATTGTAACCACATGTGCATTTAACTTTTTATGTGAATTCTTTTCCTATGTATACCTAAATAAATATAACAGGTACAACCCAGGTAACCTATTGTTTTTATTGTGTTTTTTTCTGTATCCAATAATGAAAATATCAAGCAATTCAAAACCAGTTTTTATATAAACCAAAAATACAGTATACAGTGATCTCAAATAAAATCAGACTTGCATCCTGAATGACAAATTCATCACTTAAAAGATGAAACTCTCACTAGTTCCCTATCCAGGTCTAATTTAATGAATCTATTTAAGAAACCTCCTTAAATGTCACTTGGAAAATTGGATCTGTGACTAACACTTCTTGCTAAAGCATACACCAATATCAAAAATGCGACCTATACTTCTTTTCAATGTTTGTTTAGATGCCAAAACCTCAGGCTATCTTTTAGGAGAGCTGAGCTTGCTGAGATTTTCTCCCCCAAGAAAAGTAAAAACATGACAGAGAAAAGCACCAAGACTCAGAGAATGCTTACTCAAAAATGTTTTTTCAAAGTAAATATGGAGTGAATAAAAAATAAGTCTGGAATTGCAGATAGCTTCACATTGACTGGCAAAGGAAATCTGGGCCTCATAGCACTTCTGGTGAAATTTTGATATGCTCTTCTTACCTGCCACATGGAAGCGTATTTTTTTTCTCATTTTCATTACTTCTTTGAAAATCTTATAGAGTGTATTTTGAAGATATTCATTCCTTCCCAACTTTGTGCAGATCAGTCCCCCCACCATGGCCACCTAGCTTTGTGTTATATATATGTATAGATTATGCTGCTCATATGCTCTCAGATGTGTGGCCTCCTGCTGGAGTGTGGTTGAGCTACCATAACCTTAAAAATCCCAACTCTCCTTCCCCCAGCAGCAGCTATTGATTTCCAATAACTTCACTGCTAGGAGTGGGACTGCATGCTCACCACCCCTCTCCAAGCTGGGATAACATCAGGCTTGAGCTTGGGTATATTTCATGCATTCTTTCACAATCCCCATGAATTCATTTGTGCAACTGCCCCATGCTGTCCCAATCTTTCTGCCCCCTCTTCCAGAATGATCTATGAGCCTTAGCAAAAGGGGTATGATATGGATGTTCCATTTAGGGCTGAGCATCCCATAGTCTCTTATCCTCTGCACCTTGGCCAATTATGGGTCTCTGTTGATCACCATTTACTGCAAAAACAAATTTCTCTGATGAGAGTTGAGAGGTACACTAAACTATGGATAAGCTCTCAGTCATTAGAAATCAATTTAATACTATGACCACTTAGCAAAATGATAGTGGTTCTACCCTAGGGCCTATGATCCTTCTAGCCACAGGTTCCTAACTCCTATAATGGTGCCAGGTACGAGTTTCAACTTGTGGAGTGGGCCTGAAATCCAATCAGAAAGTGGTTGGTTACTCCAAGGTCATTCATGCCACTAGACCAGTAGGCATGCCTTACCAGACTAATCATTATTGTACCTTCCAATAATGAGGTACAATAACGCAACTCAGCAAGACTGATGATTACTTTTCTCCTCTGGTAGCATGACACACTGTCAAGTGCTACGAAAGTTAGCCACTAGGGATGAAGTTTCTAGGTTGATTTTTTTGTTCATGTTGTGGCTCAAGTATGTGGTTTCTTCAGCAAGTGGATCTTACCAACAAGTTCCGGAGGGTAACGATGTGCATGGGCAATAGTCCATAATGTTTGGGTGTCTATGCCTCATTGGCTAACAACTCCAAAAGATATAATCTATTCCTGGCACCGGGCTTTTTATAAGGCTAATAAATAAGTTTGAAATTAAAATGCATATTTGTATTTCCACAAATACTGATAGGATCTCATAGCTGTGAAAACACAACAATCAACTTAAACTTGGATCTGGAGAATAGGGAACACACCACTAGAAACAACCAAGAAGAACATCCTAGAACAAATATGGAATTACTTCTCCACAGTAGGAAAAGGCTTGTAGCTATTTGACATAGTCTATGCAGGCTAGATCTTCATGGGGAATGATAGAAAGAATGTCAGGCACTATAGCAGGAGCCAGTGTTATAGGGATTTTCTAATGTCCCATTAAGAGTCCAATTAGAGCTATTAAACTTGACTCCAATGGGATAAAATAAACCAAATATAGGAGGGATTAGGGACTTAGGTAGTAAGATATTAGAATTCACTGACAGCACTGAATATGAGAGATCCAGTAGCAATAAGCTTAGAAAACTAAGGCATGGGTGCACTGGACACTTGAAAATCCTGGCTAGTATAAACAAACAATGCCTGTTCACACACACACACACACACACACACACACACACACACACACACACTTTCATGGAATGAAGTATTTTCACTGAATTCTTGCTACGGTGAAAGACTAGCACTGTCTGAAGCAGACATGGCTGTGAGCAGATCCTAAAAGGAGGGAAGGCTCTACTAACAACAACTACCACATAAAGAAGCCTTACAATATGCCAGAGTCTGCACTGGATCTTCATAGACATGGTCCTTTATTGCCAACATTAACCACCACTACACCATAAAACATCTCTCAAGAACTTATGTTCTATAGGTGTTTGTCCTAGATGTATTTTTGCTTTGTGTTACTCCTCAAAATAGCATTGCGTGATACATACTTTGTGTTCTTATTATTAGATTACAGATTGCAAATAACTTAACCTACCCACAATTCAGTGACTTTCTCCAAGGTCACACGGCCGTCAGAGCTGGGATTTCTATCCTTGTTTCTTGAGTCTAAAACCTTAATCACTGCCTCATGCTCTCATCTAACTCCTAGGTGAGCTCTTGCTATGTGCAATTTTATAACTGATACAGTAGACTCATAGAAGCTCCTTGGTATGCAGTTCCTTCTAGCATCTTCATCTTATGGGTCCAGAAAGTCTGGCCCTTGGGTGAACTATTAAGTAAGTGGCCACGTTATAGATGTGAGTCTACAACATGAGTGTCAAAAAGTGAGTTGCTTGTTCAAGGAGTCTGTCTTGTGGCTCTCCATCTTCTCCTCTGGTTACTTCTTTCTTTTGTTGATGGACAGTCACATATAGAACAATGTTGTTGTTTTTCTTTTCTAATATCTTATTTTGTCTTTTCATTGCTGGACACTGAATATTAAAACAAGTAAAGATGGAGGTAGAGAGATGTTCCCAGACACTCAATGCAGTCAACCTCAGAGGTTTTGGGGAGCTAAATGGAGCAAATGAACCTCTCAATCCAGGTAGTAACCAAATGGTCCCTCCATTGCTGTCTCAAGTCACTGCATCAACCCAGAGAAACCCCTTTCCTAGGCACAATTTATTACAGCAACTATTAGAGTTGCTCACTCTAAGCCATGGTGAGCTACTGGCCTGCTATGTAGAACAGTTAACATTTAACCAGGGAAATGTGAAGTGTAGACAATAGTGAGCCATCACTAATCATGAAGCCCCCAACTGGACTTCATGTGGTGGAGGAAGACAAGAAGAAAGGGGCACAGGAGGCAAAGGGAAAAGAGGCACCACTGGTTCAGAATGAGTAAATACCAGACTGCTCACTGAGGCTACCACAATTGCTTCTGTCATTTCTCAATGGATGAACTACCCAGTGTCAGACAAAGGACAGATCCCTATGGGCAGTTCAAGGTGTTGGAGTAGAAATAATGGTAGCACCAGTTTACAAGAACTCTGGAGTATGGCACAGATGAAACATTCATGGCCTCATTTCATTCTGCACAAGGTGCTATATAACAATGGTACAAGAGGTGATACATTGACAAGAACCATAATCATCCTATCTAGGTAGCCCACTCCCACCTAGGTAGCCACTTTGGTTTACCTGTTTATCCTTTATTCCCCTCTTTTGTTTGTGAAATTTTGTTTTAATTTTTGTAGAATTATGTATTCATGTTCACCCAGTAAAGGTAGAATCATCATGTGCCCTATATACAAAGAAACTAAGCTTAAGAGAAATTAACTACTTCTTCCTCTTCTATGGTCTTAGCCAGCTGAAGAACCTATCTACCCCAGGAGTCATAACTTTTTAGCTGTTAGCTGTAGTTTGAAGTTCAAGAACCACACAACAGTGGGTCATTGTAGAGTCTAGACTCAGGATCCTTGGTGGAACTGAGTTAACATATATGAAACATTCCTTAAACTTCACAGTACAAGGAAAGACATCTGCCTAGTGTATGTATCACCTATACCTGAAGCCAGAGGTTTTCAGAGACAACCTGAAAGTAGATTTTCTTGATAGATTCCAGGAAAAGGAAGGTCTGAAACACATGTACTTGCAGAAAGCTTGTCAGATAACACACAAGACCCAAGTGAATTCATTCTCTACACAATGAAGATTTATTACTGCAGGCATGCCCTCCAAGCTATTTCATTGTGTGACTCATATTGCTTGACTCTTATTACTATTATTAGCTAAGTCATAGCGAGTTGTTGAACTGTGACCCCTTGCCTTATAAAGAGAAGCTATCCCTAGGCCTGTGAGGCTAAAAGGCTCCTGTACTAATATATATTACAAATACGAATGTTGACTTATAGGCTTCATAGACTTCAAGAACACAGACAACTGCCTTGTTTGTGGAAATATTTTTTCAAAAATTTTCTCAATCCCAAATAAACTGCTCCTGGATGAGCATGAACTTGATGGCCTCAACAGAATCACAGTAGGGTGGACAGTTCCTTAAACCTTTAGTTTAATTTAGCAAGTATAAAATATTAATATTCTTTTTCCTTTCATTGTCTTGGTTGACTATAGTATTCTCTTATGGGATTCCTTATTATTCATTTTTCCTTCACATAAAAGACACTTTAACTATTCATGTTTAAAAATATAAATGAGCCAGGCAGTGGTAGTGCACACCTTTAATTCCAGCACTGGGGAGGCAGAGGCATCTTTCTAGCCTTCTGTATGAGGCTAGAAAGATGGTTCATTGGTTAACAGCACAAACTACTCTGCCAGGAGACCTGTGTTCAATTCCCAGCACCCACATGGTGGCTCACAAGTGTCAGTAATTCCAGTTTAAGAGTATTCATCATCCTCTTCTGGCCTTCACGGGCCCTGCATGCACATAATGCACAGATGTACATGCAGGCAAAACATCTATTTGCATAAATTTAAAAATGACTCTAAAAAAACAAGTTAAAGGTGGAATGAGTTCCTCATCAATTAATATAGACAATAGACTGCTGTTTGTATTATTTTAACTATCTCTGAGTGTATCCCCAGCCCCACATATATATATATATATATATATATATATATATATATATATATATATATATATATATATATTCTGTTTAAGCATGCCTTCATCCTTTCTCATCACCTCCCATACACATGAATTCTCCCTCCTCTCTCTACCTGTCCTTCTCACAGATCCATTTAGTTTACTCAGGACCATCTGCATGACCATTGGATTGGGGCTATGCACTGAAGTCTGATAGGATCTGCAGTGGGTATAAAACTGAAGTTAATGACTCCCTCTTTCCCTGTCTATCAATGGAAAACAGTTCAGCAGTGAGGAGTGGGGCTCCCTGGACAGCCACCTCCATCCATGGCTAGCAGTCAATAAAGTCACTTTTGTGAAGGTCCAATGCAGTCATAGGCAGTTGTTAAAAATTTATGATTACTGCAGTGACATACTGCACAGAAAATGCTATTTCACAGCTCTTTTCTGTCTTCTGACTTCTACATTCTTTCTCTTCTTTCTTCCACAGTATCTCCTGAGCTTAGGAGAGCATGATGAGCCCAGCCACATCACTTCCTTGTCACTGCCTGTCTATATAGACCCCCAGGTCTCTATGGTTGGTATTGGGCTGTGTCCTTGACCACAAAGAGACTCTGTCTGCCTTGTGATCAGATTAAGGGCGTGGGCTACCACCACCTGACTTCTGTTTTATAGCTCACTATGACCTCTGATCTCCAGGCAAACTTTATGAACATACAAATAAAATCACATTTCAGCACAAATAAAATATCACCATACATGGCCAAAAGCAACTATAGGGGGAGGAGTCAGCCTTAAGTGAGTGAAGTCTTGAGTGAGTATGCATTTTGACATGGGCTCGTCCATGTCAAGAACACCAAAGGCCTCTGACCTATAGGACAACTGATGAAGCTCAATGGCCCAAGCTCCACAGGAATGGCAAAGCTTTTCTTGGGTCTCCAAGTAGGAGTGTTTATAAACAGCTGGTCAGTTGTGCAAAGACTAGCAACTGCAGCTTCCTCCTTCCAGATGTTTATAGGGTGAGACTGCTGGCCTGCAGAGACCTTATACTGAGACGAGCTAATTCTTTCCCCCATGCTATAACTAATAAACATTCTGAGGTTCCGGATTGTGGTGGCAGCATTAGAGAACCATGGCAGATCCCAGATTCACTATGCATGTGTCTAAGTGTCTGTCCTTTCTTCACTCACTCCCACCATCACTAACCAGGGTTCTAAGACCAAGCTGCACAGATATAGCAAGCAACTTGAGGAGGAAAGAGTTCATTTTAGATTACAACACAAAGGTCACACTCCATCGCTGAAGGATGTCCAGGCAGGACCTTAAAGCAGGAACCTGAAGGCAGAAACTGAAGCAGAAGCCATGGAGGAGTACTGCTTACTGACTGGGTCTCCATGGCTTGCCCAGTATACTTTTTTGTACCACCCAGGACCACCTGCCCCAGGGTTGGTGAGGGCCCAGCTGGCCTCTCCCAAATCAATCATTAATTAAGTGCTAGTCTAGTGCTAAAAGATGTGTGGGAGCACTGGCCACTTTCACCACAAAGAATTTAACTACTGGCTGTAACCCCATCCACACATCCCTGAATCTGCTTGTTTGTTGGGAAGAATCTGATTTGTGACGATATAATGGCAATGAAAGATAAGTGCCCCCCCCAAGTGCAAGGGGCCATTTTTTATGACATAGCCCAACAAAACTCACTTGAAAACCAACAAAAACATATTCTTTCTCTAAGGGCCCAGTCCTATTAAGTCCTTCCCCGTTGATGTGACTAACAGTGACAGAACAGATGGTGATCTGAATTCTTTGGTAGGGTTTATTGATTTGTGGTTCAGCGCTTCTCTGTGAAGAGTGATGAGCAGTCAGTTAAACATGATGGATAGCTAGATAGAATGACAGATAGATGATGGATAGATAGATAGACTGATATAATCATGCATAGATACTTAGACAGACAAATAGTTAATGATTAAATTTAAAAAGTTGAGGCCAGGAGCACTCTAAGGAGGGGCAGGCAAGGCTTCAGCTTCTGAAGAGACTGAAGAACAGTGGAAGGAGGATGTGAGTGAGTAACAGGTTGAAGCCTCGCTCTGGCCATGGCCCCACCATCACTAAGACCCAGTCTGAGAGACAACAAGGACACTGTTGCCAGCAACAGCAAGCTTATAGAATATTTGTTGGAAAAAAAATCCTTGTTCTGAGACCAAAACAGACTCTGTCCAGAATAATTATTCAAAAATGCCACTAGCCCAAGGGGAGAACTTTCATTTACTTCTTGCTGTCAGCTGTGGCCTCTGTCCTGAAAACACAGCATGAACAGTAAGAACTCTACCACTGGAGAGGTCTGTGAAGGCACAGGAGCCATCTAGTGGTGGCTCCATGTTGGGTCTTTATCACTAATGAGCAGGGCAGCAGAAACTCCTGGCAAGTCACTTTGCCTTTCTGTACTCCAGGAGAAAAACAGCACAGAGGATAACTGAGGGTTTGAATTGACTTTAACTGTTTCCAGACAAAAGTTACCTCTTAACTGGGTGGACACAGAAGGCAAGAGAAAAAAGAAACATGAGCCCCTCTAATGAATGAGCAGTCTCTGCTGGCCAGATAACCCCAACTCATTCCCAATTCCCATCATGGCTGTGGTCTTCTCACACTTTGCAGGTATTTAAGTGAGCTCCTGGAAGGTTGTCAGCAGTGACTACTGTTACAAAATTAGCGAGATCTGCCCTCTAACGGCTTGAAAACTGCAGTGCACCTTATTCAGTTCAATTGTTCTTGCATTATGACTGTTTCCAATGGTTGTGTGCCCCCCCCCCCCGCCCCCCCCCCTCTGTCCCACGACCTAACCTCGGAATGCAAAGATAAGAGAGAGATTTTAAAAATCATCCGGTCTATCTTTTTTCATAACTCAATCCTTCCAAAGCTGTGCCAGACTTTTGCTTCAATACTTTACCTCCATATAAGGACAGAAGAGTAAATCAAGATCCAGAAACTTCTTCCCAAATAGCCATTTTTAAAGGCAAGTTATCAGTTGCAACCACAGAAGAAAGGGGTACGATTTGAGCCAAAATCTTTTAGAACTGGTTGGTAACTGTGAAAAGAAATAGACTCTGGTATGATTAACATAGCCTCTTATGCCAGCTCCATATCTCAACAGCAGAGCCCATCAACAAAATACTAAGAATTCAAAATAATGTTAATAATAAAAAATCTATAAAAAGCCATACTAAGTTGCCAGCTCAGCATCTGATAAAGGAAAGGAAAAATAGGTCCAGAAGAGCGGGGTGTGTGACCAAGTAGAACCATCTACTAGAAAAAGAAAGGGGTAGGGAACTGCTCTCAGAAAGCAAAGGGAACCCAAATGTGAAACTTGATTTCTTTTTCAAACCGTCATTAAAGAGAAAAGTTCATTAAAATATAAATCCAGTGCTCAGTGGTTAAAAACACTCTTGCTGTGGCAGAGAACCCAGTTCAGTCCCCAGTATCCACATGGTGCTTCACAATCATCTGTAATTCCACTCTAGGGGAGTCAATATTCTCTTCTGACCTCTATAGAAAATGGGCATTCAGTGAGGCACATACATACACGTAGTCTAAATACTCACATACATAAAAAATATGAATCTAAGCAAGACCTCTAAGAAAATTATAAAATATTGACTACCATGAGGAAGAGACTGTCAGTTTAAGAGACTAGATTGGAAAAAATTCAAAAGTGTTTCAAATGGAACAAGTGATAAATGGCAAAGGAATGAAAGGTGAGTCTGAATGTGTTGTGGAAATATTGCCAGGGACAATGACAGAAAAGACAGAGTAACTAAAGCCAAGATAAAGGATACAGAGAGAAAAAAAAATGTGTGAGGGCCCCTTGCATGCTTAGTCGAGTACAGGGAAAGCCAAGAGGGAATTTAAAGGTATAACCTAAGAAAACTACCTTGGAAAGAAGAAATGGGTTCACAGATATTTTAAAAGCCTGTCCATGCACCTGTGACTCAGTGGTAGACTGCCTGCCTCAATCCTCCGTAATTAAAGAGAGAGACAGAGACAGAGACAGAGAGACAAAGAGAGAGAGACAGAGACAGAGAAAGCACAAACACAACGAAGCTACACCTTGTGATAACAGCAGCAGTAGCAACAAACCTCTCACAGAAGGATCACAACTGAGCAATTCCCTGCTTAAACCATCAGTGTTAAGCATCAAGATTAACAAGGCAACAACAGCAGTCAGCTACTTGAAAAAGAAACCACACACACACACACACACACACACACACACACACACACACACACACAGGAGGAAAGACAGCATCTTCAACAAACAGTGCTGGGAAAATTGAAAGGCCACATGCAGAAGAACAAAATCAAATCCATATCTAATCTCCTCGCCTTTCACAAACATCGGCTCTAAAGTGGGTCAAAGTCTTCCGTGTGAAACTGTTAGAAGAAAACAGTGGCGGTACCTATGCCGAGCAATAGACAGCCAAGGGAAATGAACTCAGTGGCTTCTTTGGGGGTTCCTTACCTCATAATGTTGTGTGGGGGATTTTATTTACTTATTTTTAAATTTTATCTTTCTTGTCCTCTCTATTTACGCTACCTGTTCTTTCTGTGTATATACGATGGCTTCCTGTTCAGTGTTTTTATGGGATACCTGTGAGTATGAACAAGTGGGTCTCTGCGTCTGTATTTGTTTCTTGTGCCTTTTCTTGGGCTTTTTTCCTTCTGTTTGTTTTGTCCTATTGTGATGCGTTAGTTTTGTTTTATCTTATCATTTTATTTTATTATCCCTTAGGAGCCTGTTTTCTAATGAGAGATAGAAAGGGGGTAGATAGGAGGGGAGGGGAGGAACTAGGAGAAGAAGAGGGAGAGGAAACTGTAATCAGGATATATTATGTGAGAAAAAGTCTGCTTTCAATTAAAGGGGAAGAAAGAGAGGGAGGGAAGGAAGAGAGGAAGAAGGGACGGAGGAAGGGGGAGAGAGGGAAGGAGGGGGAGAGAGGAAAGGAGGGAGACAGGGAGGGAGGAAGGGAAAGAGGGAGAGGAGAAGGGAAGAATCAAGATAAAACTTCCTTTGACATGGGTGCAGAAAAACACGAATCAGCCACTAGAGGGAGAAGTCGGGCGTTTTCAAGGAGCTGCCTTGGCTTTGGCTATGACAGTTAAGGCAGCCAGACCAAGCGCTGGGAGGATCGGAGTGGTGGTAAACACTATGTCACTCAAAAGTGCCATTGAGAACAGAGATAAGAGGCTGCTTCCTGACATGACGAAACTTGGGAAATATATTCCCCATGAACTCTTTTAAAAACAAAGGCAAGTTAAATCTGCCTGACAATCCTAGTTGAGAAAACTGAGCTGTAATAAGGAACTCACAAAAGCAAAAGAATGCTGAGGAAGACTGAGTGCCTTTGATGTCACAGCTAAGGGGAAATCCCAAATGGACATAATGGCCATATTAAAGAATACTCCACAAATCCCAACAAAGTGAAAAGAATAGAAGCAAAATGTGGAGGAGAAAACTCACCACGACTCTCCTGTATCGGCGCCTCAGATCAGCACACTGCAAGCTGTGGGCCAAACCTGGCCCATCACTCCTTCCGACAACTAAATTCTGGAATACGACACTGGTCCATTTACACCCTGAATGCTTTCGCCCTGCAAGGGCAGAGAAGCATGGTTGTGACCAAGATATTTTATTCCACAGAAAAACGTTTGCTGTTAAAGATTTGCTGACCTGTGTTTTATAGTGCTGAGACAATCCATACATTTAAGGTAGAAACGACTTTTAAATTGCTTTAGTAATGTCAGTAATGGTTTAACTACAGTGAGATTTACACTGAATGTGTTTTATATGATGCATGTACATAGAGTTGCTGGAGCAGTGCTCATCATGCATTAACACACACTTTTCACCTTAGTAGTAAGATCTGGGATGGTTGTTATTAATGCTTTCTTTCCTCTTGTTTGTTTCCTGATTATTGTTTTTGTTGGGAGCTTGTATAATATTTCAGAAAAAAAAAAACACTCTTATAAAAAGACCATTTTGTGTCATGTTTAGCCTTCTTTCCAGAGAATACTTACCCACCTGGTTGAGAGTTCCCTTGTGTCCCTTTCTGTCATTAAGAAAAATACTGGTATGTGTTTGGAAACCTGACTGGAGGATCTCAGCATTTCCAATTGTCAGTAGTTGGGAAGGAAAATATACAGACTGTTTAATGGAAATGTAAATTGATAAAGGCACTCTGGAAATGAGTATGGAGAGTCCTCAAACTAAAAATATAATTAATACATTATCAAGGTATCCCATGCCTGATTGTATACCAAAAGCAATCTAAATCAGCATATTGTAGAAATTCCTGTACACATGTGTTTATTACCCCACTGTTCACAATGGAGTAGACATGGAGTCAGTCTAGCTGGCTGAATAAAGAAAACGTAGTACATCTATACAATTGAGTTTTATTTAGCCATAAAGAAGAATGAAGTTGTTATGTGTAGGAAAGTGGACAGAACTGGAGACCATGTTAAGTGAACTAAGCCAGATTCAAAATGACAAGTACATGCAGAGTCCAGATTTTAAGTGTGTGCATGTGTGCATGTGTGTGTGTGTGTGTGTGTGTGTGTGTGTGTGTGTGTGGTGTGCGTGTGCGTGTGGTGTGTGCGTGTGTGTGACATGAAAGTTGAAAGGAGCTCTTTAGGAAGATGGAAGGGAACAGTGGACACAGAGGGTGAATATGAATCATAAAATTACACGATGCACATATATGAAAATGTCATAATGGGGGAAGAGATGGTTCAGCTGGTTTTGCAAGCCTGACGATGTGGAAAGAAAGAACTGTCAAAAGCTCTTCTGACGTCACCATACACACAAATAAACAATCTTAAATCTCACAATAAAGTTCATGTTTTTGTACAATAAATGTATGATTGAGGTAAATGGAGATAAGAGAGAGATGTGGGAAGGGAAGGGAGAAGCAGATGGGGGAGGGGAGGATGGGGAGGAGTCCTGGGAAAGTACCTCTGCTCTCCCTTTAGGTCATCAAAGGAGAGTTTAAAAGGACACGGACAGCAAAGGGCACTCTCCCCAGTGTTTATGAAAGCCTATGTTATTAGTCCTGTGAGATAAAAGCAAATGAATGATAGAAGACAATGTCCCTCGGGCTCTCCATCCCCTCCTGCACGACGCCAATCTCTCAACACTACAGAATATGCCCTATCACTGGCATCACATTCAGGATGGATTCTAAAGGCCGAGAGGACCCTGCATGACCTTGTTCCTGCCTATCTCATTCCACAGTCTAAAGATTTATTTATTTATTATGTATACCATGTTCTGTCTGCATATACACCTGCAGGTCAGAAGAGGGCACCAGATCTCATGGATGGTTGTGAGCCACCATGTGGTTGCTGGGAAATTGAACTCAGGACCTCTTAATCTCTGAGCCATCTCTCCAGCCCCTCATTCCATATTCTATATAAAACTGTGCACGACAGTTGCATGGCCATTTAGTCACCCACCACCAGCAACATGCTGGCTTGTTACCACCTCTGAGTCTTTGCCTGGCTACTTCCTGTTCTGATCACTCTGTGTTAAGGAATCTTTCTCCCTGCATAGCCAGGTTAACTGTCCCCTCAGAGACAGACTCCCTGACAACCCTATTCAAATTATGACCCACTTAAGTTACTATCAAAGCACTGGGTATTATTATTCTTGTACTTCTCATAGTCTGTAATTGCGTTCTTAGTTGTTTTACCCCTATCTCCCCCAGTGTGCCTAAATTCTCATGATGGCAGGAATCTACCTGTATTCTCTGGCATCGAATCTTCAGTATCTGTCCCAGCAACTGGCATTTTAGTAAGTACTTAGCAAATATTTATCAAATTAGTGAATGAATGGGCTTGCAAAATGTGGGTACTAGATACTACATCAAGACCACCATCAAAAGAGAGAGGATGTAAGTTCTTGCTGGCAGCTGAATTTTACCTGTGTTCCAATTTATTTGTTGAAACTTTAACCCCAAGCATATGACTGTGTTTGGAGATAGGTAGTGTAAAAATGTAATTCAGATTAAAAGAGATTAGTAAAACACAAGTCAAGTGGATTGAAAGGGAAGAGGGAGGTGTACACATAGGGGTGGGCAATGTATGCAGTGTATGTGCCCAGCAACATGTGCAGGCCTGAAAAGTCAGGGAAGAGCTTCAGAAGAATGAGGGGCTCTGGCACCTCTCCCATCCAGAATCATGAAGAAACACATCCCTCCATGCAAGCCACCCAGGGTGCTAAAATATAGTGCCACGGCAGACTGAACAAAGTAATACAGCTCTTGATAAATTAAACACTATGAATGAAAACGACTCCATATTTGAAAGAAACATGGTGGGCAGTAAGGTGATTCAAACGGCCAGAGTGTTAGAAACAACCCTGCTGAAGATGGAGAATTTGAGAAATTAAGTACTAAGGCCTTAAAGACAGAGATGCTCACATGATTTGTGGGGTCCTGTACAATAATCAAAATATGGGTTTTCTTGTAGGGGGAGAATGCTAAAGAGCCACTAATTATAAAACATGAAGTTCCTTTCTCCATATCTCAGTCCTCATGGTGTTTATTTATGGTATTTGATGATGATCTCCAAAATGTTAAAAATTGAGATTATCAACCTAAATTTTACCATTCACCATTGTACTGTACAGCATGAGTTTGAAGAGCTATGAAAGCACTCCCCCATAGTGTGGGGTCCCTGAGAGGGAGGGAAGGACAAGAAGGAAGGGAGAGAGAGAGAGGAAAGGACGGAGGGAGGGAGGGAGAGAGGGAGGGAGGGAGGGAGGGAGGGAGGGAGAGAGGATGGAAGAAAGGATTCAGAATTTCAAGAAGTCCACAGCAGTGGAAGTCTGGAGTTCTCTCAACTTTGGTCTGTGTGTACCTGCACAAATCACATGCCCTTGAACCCACCCACCACAGAACAAATTGGATAGATGCCAGACTGCCTACACACAAACTCCTTCAGCCCTGGGCATCCTGCATTGGCCCCAATACCTTCCTCTACAGAAGCACTGAAGGGAATGAAGTTCAGTGTGTAGTCCTGAAAGGTAGAAACGGGACTTTACAACCATGTGCAGCTCATTTTCACAGTGGTGCGTACTGTTCCAGCCTGGGTGTGGGCTTCTGTGAGTGTCTAAGAGCCTATAAAGACACAAAATCTAAACCAGATTTCTGAGTTTGCGAAGACCAACTTGAAAATCTTCTTAGGAATTCCCCCTACTTCTCAGGCAAAATCCACCTGCACCCACAATGCCTAAGAGATCATTTTTCAGGGGAGAGGCCAGTCGGGCACTTTACAGAAGCCATTAGGGAGGAAGGTGGAGGCAACAGAGGGATCCTTGGGCCAGGTATGGGAAGCACAGATTCAAATGATCAACTCTGATAGAAAGTGTGAGTCTTAACTCATTCTGAAACACCAAGTCTCCTTGCCCTTTTAGGAGACAAGGGAATTGGGTGTGATGATTCCCAAGGGTTCACACTGCTCTAAAAATAACCAGAACAAACAAAACTCCGACTGGGGTGGCAGAAACGGAGCTTGGGAGTTGTGTGGGACAGTCTAGCAGTGGATAATGAACTGAAGCCACTCTGAGAGCTGTCTGGGGGCTGGTCAGCTTTACATACAGGTTTTATCTATCTATCTATCTATCTATCTATCTATCTATCTATCTATCTAGGGTTTTTTTTTAGAGACAGGGTTTCTCTGTATTGTTTTGGTACCTGTCCTGGATCTCCCTCTGTAGACCAGGCTGGCCTCGAACTCCCAGCAATGGGCCTGGCTCTGCCTCCCTAGTGCTGGGACTAAAGGCATGTGCCACCACCGCCTGGCTGCATGCAGGTTTTAAATGTCCCCTGATGCTATGGACTGATTTCTCTCGAGCTAAGTGGAGTCGGGGAGAGGAAGGCGCAGGAACCATGAGCATCTTTCTATTCATTACTCTCCCCTCCTGCTGGCCTGAGTGATGACAGCTCTTCCCTTACCCCTGTCTAGTTCACCTTGGGCTAATCAGAGGTAATGGCCAGGGCACCATCCTGGATGATGTGAGGTCTCTCTGAGTTTTTAATCCCTGCTATTCTTTTTGACCCTTTTCTAGCCTCTGACCGTCTTCAATCTCTGAAACATGTATGGGAACAAATAGGCTGCAGTGATAAGAGTGTAGGAGACTGTAAGTGAGCCAGAGCAGCCGACCCTGAGCTCAGGCTTGAATGTCAACAAACCAGGTAACTTCTTCCAGCCCCTTCTTCCTAAAGTTGTTAGGTTGGGTCTTTTATCTCAGGTAACAGCAACTTGTTGTTCACGGGGACAAACTTCACCTCTAGTGGTTTTAGAGGTGAAATCCTACTGTGGGTTCAGAATCATCCCTTCTGCTAGTCTTACCAGTACTTTCTTTACTGTCCCAATATTGTTGGCAGTTCCCATCCCTCCAACACAGTGATGGGTCAACTCTAGGATCAGCTATGTCGACCTACTGGTCAGGCCTGAGGCTTGAGACAGTGCATCTGAGAAAGAGGTTACCACCTGTTAGCTGGGTTGGAAGGCAGCTTATGGGAGGCTTGTTGCTTTATGAAAATGAGACTGAGCCAGCTTTAGAGAAAGCAGCGAGCTAACGAGGAAACAGGATGGACAGAGACAGAGGCACCAGCACCCTTTCTCTGTGGTGTTCTCTGACCCTCTGGACCAAACTATGTCTGAAACTAAAAATCACTCCTTGCCTCTAGCCAAAAACTTTCCTCAATTAGCTTCAACTGGGCTATTTGTCATTTGCAAGAATAATAATTCTATCATATTTTGTCTTTCTTTTCTTTAATTTTCTCTACTGTAAAATGAACATTTAGTGGACTGCTATTATCTTGCCTGTATAGTTGCATGATCTACTTCAAGAGTGGACATCGTTCCAGAAAACAGAAGAAGACCGTTTTCAAAATGTTAAGGACTACATTCTTTTTCTGCTAAACATCAGATTTCATACACGATATATGTCTCATTGATCTTCAATACAGTAATAATCACTATTTGTATGTTATGACTGTATGCATCTAGCTGAGGTCTCTTCCAAACCTCAAATTAAATCCTGGCAACTTCTAAGTAGATGTTCTTCAGTCATTAACATAGCGGGCCCTAAACTTAACATGGGTCTTCCAACTTCAGCCTCTTTTCATGTTCCCTGTTGAAAGTGGTACATCAATCACCAGTGTCTCAAGCCTGAGACCTCTGAGTTCCCCTTCCTTCCCTCTTTGACTTTTCACAGCCCACTCCATCTTCTAGCCTAGATATGCCAGCGATCAAATCCACTCTCCTCTCTGACGGTTGCACTTCCCCATTAGGACTCCCATCACCCAACCATATCTAAACATTTTCTCCTGTTCTGAATGTAATTCACTCCCCTTCTCCATTTGGACCTAGAAGTAGTAACAGCTCTACTGTTGCAGCCCCTGGGTGGCCACAGGCTCCTTTGGGATTCCTCCTTCTAGCCTTTCCTAAACTGCTCTAATGTGATGGCCCCGACTCCTGCTCACTTCTCCCCAAAGCTGACTCCTCTGTTAGCTCCTTTTCCTTGTCTCTCCTTCCTCCCTAGACTTCTGTTCATAGAACTGGAGCAGGCAGGTGAAGAGGGGACTGAGAAGCCCATGGTGGGAGGGTAAGTCCTGACTTGGAAGAATACCTAAGGATTGGGGTGGGGGGTCAAAAAGTATTTGGGATGTATTTCAGATAATTTCAGACATTGGGACCATCTCCTCGTGCATGGTTTTGGGGCCTAGTTGTCCATGGTGGAGTAATAGGAAATACTATCTGTTAAGGACCAGGCCGGACATGTGCAAAGAATGAACAAATACACACTCAACCTGGCCACGCTAGAGGTGGGTTTCTCTGCCTGAGATTGTCATATTGAGTCACACATTACAACTGAGCAAGGGCTTTTGTCCTCCAGGGGCTGACAGATGGCTGAGCAATCAATACCTGTTTCAGAAGTGATTGATCCATAAAGTAGTTTTTTTTTTCCTCTTCAAAATGACCCAGTGAAGTAGGCAGCACAGATCTTATCATTTTTATATTTCTGGACAGGAAATCAGGTCCCAAAGAAGAAGGTTTCCTGGTTCAAATGGCCAGTGACTGTTGCTACTCAAACCAGAAGCAAGGTGTGTCAAACACCAACATACACCAGTATGTCTCAAGGGGAAGCAAATGGCCCTGTCAGAAAGGAAGAGAGCTTCTTGAGGGCATATGGGGTTGGAGCTTGTGTTCAAGTGCCTTCTCAACCTCTGGGATCCTACCCTAGATTTCTATGATCATTCCAGGACACATGGAGAGCTGCCAGCAGAGAAAGGTGGGTGGAAGTTCAGGCTGCTGACCAGCAGGGAATTGAGCAAAGGGAACAAGAAAAAGGCTTTCCGGTGCCAGGGCTCTGGGGACATGCCTGTTGACTCTTTGCTTCGCATTAACTACATCCAACTAGGCTTTGAAGCTAACTTTTTGATAGAAAGGTTTCCATGGGGTGGGTTGAGAAGTTCACGACCTTGTTGCTGAGTGTTTCCAAACAACAGAAAATCCACAACAGCTCTAGGAAAACGCCAGATTGCACAGAGAGCCGGGAGGGAACTGTGGAGAAAACAGAAAGAATGATGAGGGACATGGGAAAAGGGCAACATGAATTGAGAAGAAAAAACAAGAGAGGCTGCCCAGTAGGAAGCAGCAACACTTAGAGTGGCATCGGGGCCAGGCCTTGAGAGTGTTGGGGGCACCCACAATACCCTACAAAACCAACCAGGCGAGGACCAAAGGAACCAGCTCTCCGGCTCGCTCTCAACTGCATCTTTGAAAACATAATTCTGGGTCTTGGTTGCCTTAGTCAAAAACAGCAACTGCTCCCCACCTGCCTGCCTGTGCTCCCCAACAGAGTCCTCAGGTGCTGGTGGATGTCTTGCTCCACCCCGATAATTCTCCAAATTTTGTCTGGGATCTGTACGCTTCCCCTTGCCTTTTGGCTAATTTGTAACCACAGACTTAAAGTTCAAAGTTACTTTCTCCAGAGACACCCTTCTGACCCCATTTGCACCCCAGGATTGGGTCCTATGCCTCTCACGTATGTGTCCATAGTAATATAGACTGTTTACCGTGGTCACACCTTCTCCATAAAGGGCATGTCCACTGCACCCCAGCTACACCAACACAAAGCATGAAGCAGAGATTCTGGCATTGACAAAGTGTCACTTAAGTACCTATTGAACAAACAGAAGGGAGAATTGATCAAAATCTCAAAAATAGCTTTCTCACTCACCAAGCAAAGGAGAGGAAAATAATCACATATTGGGAATTTGAGTAAAGATATTATTTTAAGAGAAAAAGAAACCCAGAGATGCACACAGCTTTTCATCTGAGGGTCATTGAGACATAAATTACCCCCTTGATAATTGTGTGGTTATAATTGTCACTGCTGAGCACAGGGCCTTTGGGAAAAGGATTAGAGAGATTTCTTTCCTTAAAAAATAAACAAAGAAGTCCAAAAGCTACTAAATGTTTCTATACCTCCAAAACACTCAGACTCAAACGGATGTGGAAACAGAAGAGGGCTGATGGAGCTGACGGCACAGCTTGGTCCAAAGGAGCAGCTTTTTGTCAGCTCACACCAATTGTTGAAGCACAAGAGTACAGGTCACTGGTATCAGTGTCCCAGAAAATTCCCAAGTCCATGTGGAAGTCTTTTGCTCATGAAGTCTTCTGATTAAATATCCCCGGTTTGTTAACAGTTTTTATAGACACTGATGAATCCAAAAAGCAACTGTTTATGACCCAGAGAGCAACTGTTACACCAGAAAACCTGACTTCCTTAGGACCCATTAGGTGATCAATATATTGATCAATACGTGACTAGCTAGCCACATGAGGAGCAATTATTGGTACTCAGTTAACTGTAGAGTAGGAGGAAGATTCCTTAAGTATGCAATGTATGTCTGCAGTTCTACATTTCTACCACTAGATGGAGAAGCTTGTCATATTCTGCAGAGGTAAGCAAGGAGGTAAGCATGGAGACTAGCAATTTCACATTGAGAGTCAAATAGATACTTAACTGAGATGTCCCACAAATATGAGAGCTGTACCTCCTTTCAAAATGTTGTTTCTTCTCACTTCTTACCCTTGTCAGTTCTGAATAAAACTAAAGTCATTAGAAGAGAGTGCTTTCTTTCCTTAATGTGAGAAAAACTACATTAAGAGAAAAACAAACAGATGAACACTGTGAGAAATCATGCTAGATATTGAGATAGCTAGCAGTAGATAGCCCTTTAACCCAACTACAACTTCATATATTTGCTTCTATACTAAAGGCACATGGGTAATGATTTTGGACTCAATAGGGAAAAGGAACACACTGTCTTGGTTATAGAAGGCACTGGGGTCTTCTAAGAGTAATTCGTGAATCCAATGAACATTGAAGGGTGAGGCAGAATTCATGGTGGACAAAAGCAGTAAGAACATTCACTCGCCAACCATTTGCATGTACCTATGCATGAGTGTGCTATTGACCACTTGAGATACAGCAGTGAACAGAACAATACCTAGAAGAACTCAATACAATGGAAGAGATATATATAGTAAAGAGTGCCTGAAAATTCCAGTTGTGGGTAAGTAGGAAAGAAAGCTATCTGCTGAGCTATATGATACTGTGTTTTAAAAGAGAGACAGTACTTACGGTTCATAGGGTAGTTCAGGTAGTCCTCTGTGAGGAGGCAGTGTTACACCAGAAGGGTGGGAAGAGGCCAGTCATGCAAAAGAGATTAGGAAAGAAAGGGATGAGCCAGGAGTGAGAGCCAAAGGTGTCCCTCACAGAACAACTTCCCTCGCTCCAAGAACAAGACCTCACATTTATAAAGCTTCTGTGAGAGGTTGGGAAACGTCCCAGGACATTTAAATTATAACACATTCTTAGATCAAGATAATGTAATGGAAAAACAAAAAAGAAAGTAATGAAGCCATTGGGCTTTGAAGATGCCTCCATTGCCTACAGAAGGCCCAGCCAGTCTGCCTAACCCTTCATGTTCTGCAGCACTGTTGGTGAAGGGTAGCCCCTGGGCTTCCTCTCCTTTGAGTTATTCACAGACAAAGTTTCCAAAGACAGCAGAAAGCCCTTGTGTTCTGAGTGACAGGGAGAACAGATGTGGACATGAGGGTCCCTTTCAAATTCCATACTTGTGCCCTCACATGCCCTAAACATAGTAGCAGCAAGTTCTTGTGTAGGGAGAGGAAACTGGATGGTGAGAATTTTGTCCTGGAGTACACAGATCCTAGCATCTTTGCCAACAGCAGATGCTGAACCAAACACAGACCATAATGGTCAAGACTGAGTGGTGTGGTGGCAAGCATGTGGTCTCAGAGAGTGAAACAAGACATCAACGTGATGGATGTGATGGATGTGATAGACGCTATGGGGCATTTTGATTCCAGAAAAAACAAAAGCAGCATGAACACTATTGTCCTCTGAGAACAATGACTATATTTATCTCAGCCATCAGACCTGTCCTTTTTTAGCTAAAGAGATCACCCTCTACCCTACCGGCTTAGACATCCTTCCATCTGTTTGTTCCCATTGCAGGTAGGTTCCATGTTCTTCTTATTCACCTCCTAGTCTAGTTGGTTTCAAAGTCAAGTTTATGATCATGGATAAAAATGAAATAACAGAAAAGAAAATGGTGGAAGCTGAGGCCAAAGAGACAGTGGCATCCCTTAAAGAAGGAGGACCCCAGACTTTACCAAATTTTAAGTTTTTTTTTTTTCTTGCAATATGGTCTCATGGGACCCAGGCTAGCCTTGAACTCCCTGTATAGCTGAAGATAACCTTGAACTTCTGACTCTCTTAATCCCCCCACCAATGCTGGGATTCTAATCACAGATTATCATACTTAGTTTATGCAGTGCTGAGATCAAACCCACAATATCCTGGATGGTAGGCAAGCATGTTACCTACTGAGCTCCATCAGCAGCCTACTTCACTTTCAAATTGTATCTTCACACTCAGTGTTTTCCAAACAATTGTCATGCTCATCACTATCTCAGCATTTCTGCCACATCTTCATTCCTTTGGGACTGCCATTCCTTATTTTATCAACACATATTTAATTTCTTACTAAATATATTTTAATGGAAACAATATTAGTACTATCATGTCTATGGAGGGGGAAACAGCATTGGATTAAAAGCAGGCAACAAAAAAAAAATTAACCCATAACTGATAAATTGCAAAATGTCTCCGAACATCTTCTTGAGTGGTTTACATGTTGTCTTAGCTGGGGTTTCTATTGCTACAATGAAACACCATGACCAAAAAGCAAGTTGAAGAGGAAAGGATTTATTTAGCTTATACATCCATATTGCTGTTCATCATCAAAGAAAATCAAGAACAGGAACTCAAACCTGGAGGCAGGAGCTGAGGCAGAGGCCATCAAGGGTGCTGCTTACTGGCTTGCTCCCCATGGCTTGCTCAGCCTGCCTTCTTATAATAACCCAGGACCACCAGGTGAAGGATGGTACCACTACAATGGGCTGAGCCCTTGTCCATCACCAATTAAGAAAACACCTTACAGCTGGATCTTATGGAGGCATCGTCTCCATTGAGGGTCCCTCCTTTCAGATAACAAGTTTGTGTGCCAAGTTGATATATGACTAGCCAGCAAGCATGTTTTACTTGAAGATGCAGAATGGTTGGCAGTGAACACTGAGTTGAAAGATGTGAAGTCTCATGGCAGAGATGAGACTATGTTTAAGACAGCTGAGTTGAAAACACTTCCATTTTTATTTCACAAAAAATAACCTACCAATGACCCTAGCAGTCAAAAGGGAGTGGTAGGGGAGGGGGGAATATTCTTAGACAAAAGCTTATACCCCAAGGGGCTTTTCATTGGAGAGTTACTTGAAGCCAAATTTGACAACTCTGGAGAGGAGCAGACTACTGTGCAGAAACTCAGAGATTGGTTGAGAACAACACGCTCACTGGAATTTCCAAGTTTGGTGCTGTCTCCTTCAGCTGGAGGAGGGCTGCTTAGCTACTTGGCAGTTGGCAAAGAAAGAGATTTGGATGAATCTCCTGAAAATAAGGAACTGGCTCATAACTCCTGACTGGGGAAAACCACAATACAAGTCTCATAGAATCCTGGGTTCTTTTTATGAATTCCTATCTGGCAGCTTAGATGGAGAGGTGAACTCAAGCCCAAACCTCCTAGAGTGGTTTAGTCTTTCATTTTGCCAATCTGTAAATATTCACAAAGTACCTGTCAAACAGCAAGTACTCTGTAGAACTCAAAACTTAGTAATGGCCGGGCGGTTGTGCTACACGCCTTTAATCCCAGCACTTGGGAGGCAGAGGCAGGCGGATCTCTGTGAGTTCAAGGCCAGCCTGGTCTCCAAAGCAAGTTCCAGGAAAGGCGCAAAGCTACACAGAGAAACCCTGTCTCGAAAAACAAATAAACAAAAAACTTAGTAATGGAGTTATGACTCTAGACAGCTAGCAGGCCCCAAGAAGGAAAGAGAATGATAAAATGGTAAGAAGAAAAAAAAAACCCAGGTAAAGCAGGGAGCCTATAGCCCCCACCTGTAGGGAACCCACCATCCCCCTTTGCTTCAGAGTTGCAATGCAGGAATGTGGAGACCCTGTGGCAAGTCTTTAGAGACTCAACTGAGTTGATTGGGCATTGCACACTAGTTATTATATTTACGGGGCCATTGGGATATAAGAGGGATATAGCTTGGTTTCTAAAAGCTGGAAAAAATAGTTTTAAACACTGTGAAAACTAAATAAAATAAATACATCTGTGCAAAGGATATAATCTGAAGGTTCCAGTGGGTAACCCCTAGATGTCAGAGAGTGTAAGATTTTCAGGGGTTAATATTAGGTGATACAATGTGTTCATAAAATTGTACCGCAGAGCAGGTACTGGTTGCGTTTTGTCAACTTGATGCAAACCTAGAAATATCTGGGAAGAGGGAATCTTAATTGAGAAAATATCTCCATAACACAAGTCTACAGGACATTTTCTTGATTAACAGTTGCTATGAGATGGCTGGAATCCCTACAGGCAGTGCCATCCCCAGGCTGGTAGTCCTGGATGATATAAGAAAGCAGGCTTAGCAAGCCATGTAGAGCACGCCATTACCAGCACTCCTTCATGGCTCCTGCTTCCATTCCAGCCTCCAGCTTCCTGCCCTGAATTTTTGCCCTGACTTCTTGTAGTAGTCGAGTGTGACCTGAGAGTTCTAAGATGAAATAGACAATTTCCTCTCCAGGTTGCTTTTGACCACAGCATTTGAAAGCCCACTAAGACAGAACACAGTCACAAATATTGTCCGAGCAAGACAAAATACAAAAGGAACTCAAAAGCAGAGAGGTGAGAGCCCCTCAGAGGGTATGCTTCAAAAGCTATTCTCCAAGAATCCATGAAAATATCATAATTTTAAATTTTAAATAAATAAAATAACAGAGGGAAAAACAAGTAACTATGAAATGAACACCAACAAATTAAAACAGAAGCCATTTCTGACCACACATTAAGAAACCCAATGAGCTCAGTGAGGAAGGGACTGAGGTCGCAGTAGGCTGTGCAGAACACCCTCCGAGGAAACCTGTACTGAGCATGAGCAGCTTCCCAAGACACACATCTCCAGCCCTTACCCCAGGTATTCAGAACAGGAATGTCTTACATTAAGAACCAAATTTCAAAATCTCTCTTCAGCTAACTCTTCTCTAAGCCCTTCCTCAAGACCTCCACTTCTGCTGTAAGATTCCAGAACACTGACAAAAGCAATAAATACAGTTCCTTTCAAATGACCCAGGACTCCAAGTCACTCTGAGTGTATGTGCAGCAGGGTCCCAGCCAGGCCAGCTGTGCACTCAGCAAAGGGCAGCCTTACCCAGGAGGAATGATGCTTCCCACTGTTCTGTTTGCAGCATACACACTTCCACCATTTACACAAAGGTGCTCTGTGCAGAAGAGCCTGCACAGCTCATAGGAATGGATTCATTTCCAAGCCATCCCTCCCAAAACACTGATTAAAATTTCCATAACCTTTATGTCCATGTGGGCTGTATGGAAAATGCCAACAACGTTATGCCAAATCCGTTTGGAACGGAAGATGGGATTCATATTCAACAACGTTATAAAATCAAGGAAGTTCACCTATATTTTTTTGAAACTGACAGCTCAAAAGTCCTATCAGAGCATGTCTGTGAGAATGCTTGGGCATTCAGCTTCTTTCTAAATATTGTTTTCACATCAAAGAATCCCCGCAAGCAGCCCCTATGATATCTGTTATTGTTGCCACAGGACAGATTTAACGGGGCCTCAGATCTGTTCCTCCTTTTACCTCTGACCATCCATGAATCCCTCCTGGGGAATCTGCCTATCTAAACACCAATCTATTGGCACAAGCAACAAATCTTGATTCCAACTGCCTCTGTCCGGAAGAAGACGCCCAAAGAATGTGGCGTTCTTTGAATGCTTAACATATGTTTCAAAACCAAGGAATCCTTCAATGTGTTGTTTGCTTTCTTGGTACCTTCTCTTTTGAATTGTGGCTATTTTTTTTAGTTCAAGATTCCAGTAAGAAGCAATTTGCACCTGCTTTCTATGTCTGTGAAATAAGAGGATGTGGGAATTAGGGGTCTTAGCAGGCTTTTTCTTGTGGGCCACCAACCAGCTCCCAAATCATGACATGGAAACATAATATTAATTATAAATGCTTGGATTTATCTTATGCTTATTTCTTGCTAGCTCTTATGAATGTAACCTATTTCTCTTCATCTGTGTTTTGCTCAGGGCTTTTACCTTTTTTTCTTTGGGTGTGTCTTACTTTCATTGCTTCTCTCATCTGGCTGGCTGGCAGCTGCCTGGTGTCTTACCCCGGGGCATGCCTCCTCCTCTTTCTCCCTTGTTCTCTTCTTCTTTTGTTTCTTCTCTTCTCTCCTCCTATTTATTCTCTCTGCCCACCAGCCCCGCCTATCCCTCTCCCGTCAAGCTATTGGCCGTTCAGCTTTTTGTTAGACCAATCAGGTGCCTTAGGCAGGCAAGGTGAAACAAATGCAACACATCTTTACATCATTAAACAAATGCACCATAAACAAATGTAACATACCTTTACACAGTCGAAGTAGTATTCTGCAACATAAGTGTAACAAGGGGGAAACTGTTGGAGTCTGCAAGAGGGAGTAATCCCAGGAGAGTTGGCTTTGTAGTCAGCAAGGTACAGATGTCCATGCAGCTGGATTCTGCTCTTGTAGATTTGGGAAAGGGAAATAGTGAGCCCTTTCAACTGCGACACTTTGTGTTGTCAGCATTTGTTGGTTAACAAGCGTTTTTATATCCAGTGCCTCATTTGGTTCTCACACTCATAATGAGAGGCAAGCAAAACATAATGATTATTGAAATTAATTTTCAAAGACACTGGAACACATCAGATTCAGTGATGTGGTTGGGTACCACCGAACATCTGTTGCCCTTCTACAATTGTCTCATTTTCAAGCCATGTGCTTTTAGGAGAAATGACAACATTATCCATCACTGTGAGCATGGGGCATGTGAATCAGAGCATTGAACTCTAGGTCTCACAAATTACACCAGGGATAGGTTTGTAGATTCAGTTGGAGCTGCAAGAAGACCGATGTTGGCTGGAATGAGATGCATGCTCTCTCTATTACCTTCGTGGAGTGTCTTAGAAGAAAGCAAAGAGCAGAGCAGAGAACAATGAAAAAGAAAGCCTTGTTCCAGTCTAGGGAGCAGTTGGCTTTTATTTTATTATAAATTGACTTGACCTGGTTTGTTGGTACCTGCAAGATAATCCAAGATGGTTGTGGTGTCTATGGCCCATAACTTCACTTTTCATGTCAGTGACAGTTTTCTGCTCTCCACTTCGCATCAGCTTTCTGTATCCATGTGTCTTATCAATAGGAATCATTCCTCTTTATTCAGAGAGAGAATCAAAGGGATGGAAATGTAGCCTACTCCTGTTTTCATATCTAAAAATTCCTGGCCATTAGATAACCAGCCAATGGACTGCACATGCCTGACTTAAATGCACCCTCCTTTTCCCGCCCATCCCACAGTGGCCAGAGTGTGGGTAAAGGTGAGGTTAAGTGGGTGATAAGGTACAGGATATTTCCACAGAGGCAAGCTGGTGAAAAAAAAAAAAAATGAAGAGTCAGTGAACTATTCTGCAGCATCTGTGAATCTCAGATACCTAAAAATCCCTAGACAGAGAAAGATATTATAACTCTTTGTTTGAATGTTAGGATCATTTAAGAACTTTTAAGGTTTGTGCCACTTTTTTGACTAATTCATGAGTTGTTTTTTGTTTTTGTTTTGTTTTTTACTGAATTTAAAAAAACAATTGCCTCAAGTCATACCAGTAAGTTGTTCTGAGTTAATGGAGAAAAAGAAAATAAAAATGCTCTTAAGGAATAAGTGATCTATTCACACCAAGTGAAAACCAAATAACGTCATGGAACTTCTTAGTGAAAAATTTTTGCAATGATAAGAATAGAAACTCTGTGATGGAAAACTGAGGTTCAGGGGAATAGAGCCAAGTGGAACTCCAAAAGGTCTCACAGGGTAAGTGCAGGGAGTTTACTTCTACCTGGAACAGCTCCTTTGTGTTTTTATTCCATGTAAAGTTTAGACGTTTTCCAATTTTACTTATATTTGATGAATAACTTTATGCTAATTTTATTTGATACAACCATAAGATGAGTAATTTATTCCTGCTTTTATTTTTGTGTGTGTAAATAACTTTATAATAAAATAAATAGGTTAACATTATGGACCATAAGAAAGTAAATTTTTCCTTTAAAAGGGGTTAGTCAGTGTCTTAAGCTTGAAAGCCACAATAGTATGGTGTGTGTTCCTTGCCCTCTTGCTTATGGTCTTCACTCTAGGACACCTTTTTTTAGAAAGAGTAGTGCACCTTGTTAAATTCTGACATTCAAAAATTATACATATTCAATACATACAACTCAGTGAGTTTATGCATTAAATATTACGTATTAAAATATAGTACACAATTTATGCTATAAACATCTATCTCCTGCACAAGTTTCTTCCTATATGCTACTTGCATGCATGTAATAATCACACTTAGCATATGCTCTACTCTTCCAGTAAATTTTAAGTGTGTAAGTGTACAATATCATTAATCTAGGCACCATGCTGTACGTTGCCTCTTTAAGACTCTTTCATTCTGTATAGCAAAGCCTCATACCCTTTGACCACTATGTCTAGATTTCCCTCTCTTCCCAGGCACTGCCCACCACCATTGACTCTCTGCTTCCAGGAGTCTTGACTCTTAGTTTTACCATGTAAGTGACATTATGTTGCACTTGTCCTTCTGTGTCTGTATGGTTTCGCTTAGCATATCCACCAGGTATGTTTATGTTATCACAGATGGCCAAGTTTTCTCCTTTTAAAAGGACTAACGTTCTTTGTATGTAGATGCCATGTATGTACATACCCTGTTGGACATTTGGATGCTTCATTATCTTGGCTATCATTAATAGTGTTGTCATGACCATGGGAGTGCTAATGTCTTTTCAAGATCCTGATTCCAAATCCTTTGGACGTGTGCCCAGAAGTGTGATTCCCTAATCATGTGGCAGTTCTATTTTAATTTTCTGAGGAAACTTTATATGGTTTTGGCAATTTGTTTCCCCAACAATAACACACAAAAGTTCATTTTCTGTGTGTGTTTTCAAGCACTTGGCTTTTAAAAATAAAAGTGTAACAATTATGGTACAAAGTGTAAGGTAGTCTCTGTGCTTCACATACCTATGAACCACTTGCATGTTTAGATTTTCTTTTTCTTTTTTTTTTTTTTTTTTTCCGAGACAGGGTTTCTCTGTGTAGCTTTGTGCCTTTCCTGGCCTCGAACTCACAAAGATCCACCTGGCTCCGCCTCCAGAGTGCTGGGATTAAAGGCGTGCACCACCACCGCCCAGCTCCATTGCCCTTTTAAAATCATAACATTTGTTGGCTTTTTCCTATGGAGCAGAGAGACTTCTTGTGTATTTATCACATCTGTGGTTTTGGGCCATGGCCTCCCTTTTTTACATTAGGATGCGTTTTCCTTTCATTGGTCGCTCTCTTTGCTGCACCGAAACATTTTGATATCATTTCTCTTGTTCATTTTTACCACCTTTGTTTTGTCTGCTGTATTCCAGAAACCACTGCAAATCCACTATCCAGAAGCTTCCCCTGCTTTTAACTTCCAGGAGTTCTATGTCAATAGGCATTACTCAGGTGTTTAATCCCTTTGAGTTGATTATGTATAGTGGGGCCCACCTTCATTGCTTCACATCTGCCTAATTTATTTTCCCAACATCCTTTGCTGGTGAGATAATTGTTTATTCCTATCACCCTTGTTAAAGATTAGTTGATTGTATATGTTTGGACCTACTTCTCTTTATGTTCTAATGTCTTCTACATCTGTTTTATTCCAGCACCATAACTGTTTTGATTAGTATAGCTTTGCAATATATTTTAAGTCACAAACCATAATAGCAGAGCTTTATTATTGCAAAAAAAAAATGTTTTAGCTGTTCAAGGTCTTTTGTGGCTCATTATATGTTTTAGATTACATTTTCTACTTATGTGAAAAAATGGCATTGGGATTTTGATAAGGGTAGTCTGTATAGTAGCATGGATGGACCCTTTTGTGTTGCTTTTCTCAGTCTCAGGACATAGGAACTTTTCATTTATTTGTATTTATTTTCTCTCATCAGTATCGAGTTTGTCATATATAATCCTTGATTAATTATTATATTTCACAGCCTTAATTTTTAAGTAAGATTTTTAAAAATCCTCCTGAGATATTTCACTGTTAGTTCATTTAGGCTGATTTTGAACCAAATATGTTTATGTAACTCTTTGACTTATTTTCTACTCATGATATCATGAAATCTGCAGAATTAATTTTACCTCTTCCTTTCATGCTTTTCTTTCCTAATGACTTTAGCTATAGATTGCAGTAAACCACTGAATAGATGGTGAGAATGTATATGACTTCTTTATGATCTTAGAGGAAAATCTTTCTGCTTTTCACCATTTAGTGATGTTAGCTGTGACCTTTACTGTAATAAGGTTAATTCCTTCTGTGCTTAATTTATATTCATTGAATTCTGGACAGCATTGCATGAGTACCAGAGAAGAATGTGTAGTCTGTGACCATTGGTTGTGGTGTGCTGTGAATGCTTTTCAGTCTGTCTGGTATGTGGTATTATTTATAACTGCTGCTTCCATACTGGCTTTGTCCACTCTGGCTGTTAATACAAGCAGAATAGTAGAGCCTCATACTACCCTTTTATTAATGTTTCTACTTTAATATCCATTATTGTTTATATATTTATGTGCTCCCATGCTGGGTACATACACATTTATAATTGTTAAAATTCCTCTTGAGCTGACACTTTCATTATTATGTAATAAAAGGGTTTTTTGTTTTATTTTGTTTTGTTTTTTGAGATAGGGTTTCTCTGTGTAGCTTTGTGCCTTTCCTGGAACTCACTCTGTAGCCCAGGCTGGCCTCGAACTCACAGAGATCTGCCTGCCTCTGCCTCCTGAATGCTGGGATTAAAGGCATGCACCACCACTGCCTGGCATAATAAAAGTTTTTATCTTTTGAACTTGAACTCTTTGACATTTGATATAAGAATGGCCTCATCTCTCTTTTGTTCACCATTTGCATGTAATATCTTTACTATTCAACTTTCAGACTATGTATGCCTATAAACCAAAACATTTATATTATATTATTACTTTCTTTAACAATCAATTAGTCTGACTTTATAGTAACTTTTTCATTTTGTGATGACCCTTAGAACCGACATGCAGACTCATGGTTTGAATGTGTCTAAGAGCTTGCTTACCATCTGATGGACTTTGGGGAAATAATTGCATTCTGCATGTTCTGGCCTGACCAATAGATTTGTGAATTCATAATATAATAGCATTATGAAGAGGAGGTGGAATATGAGCTCTTCCTTGCATTCTTTCAGCAAATACTATATGCACTATATTCTGGAGAAAAGAGAAGCAATTTGAGATGAGATCCCTATCTTGATGCTGAAAAAGTCTAGTGGTGGGGTTGGTTCAGGGAACAGGACAAAGCTGAGATTAAAATCTATCTTCTCTACTTCCTACTCTATCCTCACCACATTTTCTGATGTTCACCCACTCACCAACTTTGTTCTGCTATCATGAATCCTGTTATTATATTCCTCGACACCTTCCAGTCTTTGCACAGGCCATTTCCTCTTCTTTCCATCCATCCTTTGTTCTTGCTGATAGTGTAATTAAAACACTAGTTGTTCTCTACTCGCTCATTCAAATTTCTATTAAGAATCAACTCAACCATCACAAGAGCATCAATTTGGAGTAGATGCTGATTGACACAGAGACCCACAACTGGCCAAAGTACAGAGAACAAGTAACTGTGGGATGCTCAGTCCTAGCTGGGACATCTGTATCACACTCCTCCTCCCGAGGCTCAAGGACCATTGAGGAATGGGGGGTACAGAATAAGAGTCAGAGGAAGTTGAAGAATATAAGAAAACAGTGTCTTCCAAATACATCAAGGCAGCTGCACATATGAGCTCACAGAGGCTGTGATCACATGTACAAGACCTGTTCAAATTCAAGCCAGAACAAATCCCATCATGGAGAGAAGTGGGCATGAAGGACCACCCCTATCTGAGGAACAACCAGCAATTAGTAGCTGCTGAGGAAAAAAGTCCTTAAGAGTGTGGCCCGTGATATCAAACCCGCTCCAGGGAAAGGCCAGAATCCAAGGATATATTGGCAGCAAAAAATGACTCTGGATGGTTAAACAAAAAAAAAAAAAAAAAGCAAAGAGGACACAAAGTTGGGTGAGTGAAGAAGAAAGGACATTTCTAGTAGGAGTTGGGGAGAGAGGGAATATGATCAAAATACATACAAAGTTCTCAAATGACTAGCAAAAAAATTGGGAAGGGGAATTAACTGTTTGATGGATTGGTGTTTTTAATGAATCTTCATAACTTCATACTTGACCATTTCCCTCAGTATCATCCGTAAACTATGAAATGTGTGAGAACTGGGAGCTGGAACAACTCAGTCTTTCACTCTCCCACCCAGCACATCGGCCGTCTCCAGTCAGCAATCCACTGGATATGGACTCTTCCCACCCCTCTCATTGTAGACATGAATGAACGTACGGAAAGGGGAAGGGACAAATTTTTCAAAGTCAAAGGTGATCTCATAGTCTCTTCGTAGTAGGGGTTGTCAATATTTCTCTTTGTGGGGGTTCAGATGAGCTGCCACACTGGAGTAAGGGATGAGATAGTGTGGGGAAGTGAGGGGAGGCTAGTGGAAACTGAGTCAGGACTAAAAAGGCTGATAAGCTGTTAAATGGCCTTTTGCTGCCAAAACTGTGAGCACAGACTGCTCAGTAGGGATAGATAAGACTTTTTTTTAATTAAGAAAAAATTTTATTCATTTTACATACCAACCACAGATTCCCCCTCTCATCCCTCCTTCCACTCTCCCCCCAGCTTTCCCCCCACCCTCATAAGACTCTTAAGAAATAACTAACTTGCAAGGCAGAAAAACTGGGTTTCAGCCATTGCACCTGCCTCGCCCACATTCTTTCTGGACACCAAATTCTAGTAATAAGGTAAAACTAACGAAAAATAGCAGTAAACATTCACATGTTTATTAGACCTTTCTATGTCCTAGGTGCTATGGTAAAAGCTCTATATTTTATAAACAAAAATATCTACCTGCAAAGTGTTGAAATAATTTGGCAAAGCCACAGAGCTGCTAAGTTATGGAGCCAGGAACCCTCCCTAACAGGGCTTCTTAAAGTTGTTATATTCAAGAACCTTTGGTGGAAAAATTTTCACATAATATCCAGTTTATATGTGTTTATAATAAACATACAAATCATGCATGTTCTGATAATAAATAACATAAAATAGTTCAAAACAATTATTTGGTATACATATAATTTTATGATTCATTAGAGATCCAAGTTTTGAAAATCCAAATTTTCACACTCTAATTTTCACATAAAAAATTAAATCTTAGCAGGGCAGTGGTGGTGCACATCTTTAATCCCACCACTTGGGAGGCAGAGGCAGGTGGATTGCTGTGGGTTCCAGGCCAGCCTGGTCTACAGAGTGAGATCTAGGAAAGCCATATAGCTACACAAAGAAAACTTGTCTTGAAAAATTAAAAAACGAATGAACAGAAATTAAATCTTGACCTGAATATGTGTTACCGTGCAGCACAGAACTTCAATATTTTTCAGAACTGCTCTGTATTTTCAATTTAAAAATTGCAATGCTGAGAATGTCACTTTACAGAAACAACCTATCTCAAACTGCATATTTAAGACAATTTCAGAAATTATTACAAAGTCTGTCCTAAGCCCACACCGAAATTCATGCAATGATTTTTTTTTAACGAAACTCAAGTTAGCAATTCAAACGACATAACACGAACATGACTTCATTTGATACATCCGTGCTGAGAAACGACAGTAAGAAGGCATGAAGCCTTTGCTCTCTATATTTAAAGACCTGCATGTCTTTAGGAACAGAATGCGTTCTATATACAGTAACAACCCTGCAGTTCACAACACTAATCATCTCAAATCCGAGCTGAGCTGCTTCAGGCAAGGTTCCCCGGCGCTGGGTGGTCCAAGAGCACAGAGTACAAAGTGCACACCAAGTGTGTTCAGAACCACGGCCACGGTGAAGCGAAGCAATGCAGTGTGGATGAGCGCTCCGCTTTGGACTCAACACATGCTCGATTTCCAATTACTCTCCAGTCATTGTGTGTCCAGAAACCTTTTAGGGTTGCCAAACTTTTGTGACCCTCACGTTCAGTTACATGATCACCCACAGGGTCATGACTCACAGCTTAAGAAGCTGGCTCTTAGAATATTGGCCCAGGCTAGCTACATTCCAACTTACTATAAAAACTTCAAAGGAATTTCTGTCACAATGTGTTCGTATCTGTCACTATGTCCAAATATACAAGCAGATCAACTTAAAAAGAGGAAAATGTGTATTTTTGGCTTACAGTTTCTGTCCATTGTCTGTGAGTATCATCATTTAGGGGCCTGGGGCAAAAACATGGTGACATACGTGTCAATAGAGCTACTCACTTCGTGGAAAGGCAGGATGTAGTTAGGGTCCCAATATCCCTTTCAAAAAGAGCACACCTCAGCAATGTTGCTTCCACTTGCCCTCAGCTCCTAGAGCTTCCGCCAATGGCACTGGCAGCAGGGATCAAGCTTCCAAGATACAGGCTTCTAGGGACTCTCTTAGTCAGGGTTTCTACTGCTGTGAGAAAATACCATGATCAATGCTTGGGATGTTCTGTATGTCAAATGTGTTGCTCTGATTGGTTAAAATAAATAAAGTGCTCATTGGCCAATATCCAGGCAGGAAGGATAGGGTAGGCGGGACAAGGAGAAGAGAATTCTGGGAAGTGAAGGCTGGAGCAGAGAGACACTGCCAGCCACCGCCATGACAAGCAACATGTAAAGACACTGGTAAGCCACAAGCCACATGACAAATTATAGATTAATAGAAATGGGCTAAATATAAGAGTAAGAGCTAGACAATGGTAGGCCTAAGCTAATGGTCAAGCAGTTCAAATAATATAAATGTCTGTGTGTTTATTTTATAAATGGGCTACTGGACTACTGGGGCTTAGTGGGACCCAGAGAAAGGCTCTCCAACTACAGATGAAGGCAATGCTTATAAAGGAAAGCCTTTAATTGGGATGGCTTACATTTTCAGAGGCTTAGTCCATTTCATCATGGTATGACATGGCGGTGTTCATGCAGACATGGTGCTGGAAAAGTAGCTGAGTGTCCTACATCTTGACTTGCAGACAACAGGAAGTGGTGTGAGACACTGGGTGTGGCTTGAGCATATATGAGTGCTCAAAGCCTGCCTCTACAGGGACATGTTTCCTCCAACAAGGCTACACCCACTCCAACAAAGCCACGCCTCCTAATAGTGCCTCTCCCTTTGGGGGCCATTTTCTTTCAAATCTCCATAAAGACATTCACAATCCAAACGATAGCAAACAATAAACCTAGTATATCTTAGAACTTATTATAGAGTGTAGCGCTGTCATTTAAGATACACCTTTGTACCTAGATCCCTTTCAACTACAGAGAATTTCCCATTTAAGAGGCCATATCCACACACATGAAAACAAGAATCACCTGAGATTCTCAATGGGCTGTGATGGAAAACTGTTATTTTTTTTTAAAAAAAAAAAAAAAAAAAAAAAAAAAAAGCTTCTAGCTGGGCAGCGGTGGGCAGCAGTGGTGATGCACGCCTTTAATCACAGCACTTGGGAGGCAGAGCAAGGCAGATCTCTGTGAGTTCGAGGCCAGCCTGGTCTACAGCGCAAGATCCAGGACAGGAAACAAAACTACATGGAAAAGCCCTGTCTCAAAAAAAAAAAAAAAAAAAAAAAAAAAATAGCTTCTACATGCAAAAGTGTTACCCTGCTGGATACAGTATTGCATTACTCTTCCTCTTTCTCGTGTTTAGTTATTATTAATCATGTCAGCAAATTAGCAGAGTGGTTTCATGTGTTATCTTATTCACTCAACACAGCTGCCTGATTTGGACAGCGATACAGGGAGCACATGGCAAGAATTAATGATGCTGGTATCTGCATTCCAAACGCCCTTCTTTGTCAGTTTCCTCTGTAGTATGGCTTGGCCACGGACAGAGGTGAGTTTGTGGGGAATCACTAGGTGATAAGGACCCTGACTTCCTTTGCCCCGCTGCTTCAACACATCCACAATGCTCATGGCTGAAGCATCCATGAGTCTGTCTCTTCTCTTCTGACTTTAACCACTTCCAGGCTCCAGTTTCAGAAACATCTCCACCTGAAACTACTCCCTCTTCCAGAGGTAGTTGTGATACTCAGAGAGCTGGCTACACATTACTTCCTGGGTGTCTGTGTAGAGATGCCTTGGGAGGGTTTGTCGTTTGTATCAGTGCATGACATAATGCAGATTACCCTCTCCAGTGTCAGTACAGACCCCATGGAGGGCCTTAGGAAGACAAAGAGTTGGAGAGAGCCTGAATTCACCCTGCCTGACTGATGAGGTGGCCTATCAATCTCCCCATTCACTTCACAGTAGTCAGGAAGGAAAAAGAAAATGTTCCTGATTCTCAAGACTTCAGGTCAAAGTCAGAATCCCTGCCACTGGCCCTCATGTCTTTCAATACCTATCATCTTGTCTATGTGGAGTGTTTACAGCAAATCATAGAACTTCCTCACCTCCACAATTATGTAAGCCAGTATGTTATAAATACTGTATATCTGCCTACTCACCTGTCTGTCCCTTGGTTCTAGAGAAGCTTGTCTAACGTAGACATGACATTCCCTATGGACAGCATGGAAGTGAGTGTGAAGGGTTTTGGACACACCACTCAGCCTTTTGTGCACTCTTCTGGGCCACCACCCCCTCAGATTCATCCCTTGATTGCATCATCTTTTCTGTGGACTTCATCTTCTACAAAAATGGGTAGATGAACTAGGCTCATTGGAATCCTCTGAAGCTTTGATGAAAGCTTGAGGTCTTGTGATACTTGAAATGTCCACATCATTGTGCCCCTCACAGAAAACCCTGCTCCCTGCCAGGCACTCGAAAAGGCAAATGTTCCTTACTGTTTTGCCCATTGTGTCCTTTCCTTCCTTCTATTTTGTTTGTGTTTCTTGGAGATGGAGAAGATAGTACGGAGAAGGTGGGGTGGGTGCCTGCCTCATTGTTGACCTTGCCCTGCTCTCACAAGGGGAAGAGAGTTAAAGTGGTTCGGGACACCGAAAGCCCCAAGCGACCCCACCCTTTCCCACCTTCGTGTCCAGCTCCTTTTCCAAATCACAGGGTGGTTTCCAGATAAATGTCCTGATTGACTGGCATTCACCCAGGGTCCCACATTGCCTTCTTTCTGGTACTTTCTCACAGATTCCTCAGGTACCAAAGTGCCATTGTGACCTCACATCCCCCGCCCCCAAATCTCCTGCACAAGAAAAAAAAGACTTTTTGGGCTCTTTCTGAAAATAGGACTAAATGTTTGCAACTATCTGTGTGCATGGACACACTGACTAGTTCAGGAAGCCATAGCATCAAACAAACAAAGAAAAAACAATTGCAGGGTCAGTGGCTCCTGTCTTTAGTCTTAGTCTCTGTGACTTTGAAGGCAGCCTGGTCTATATAGTGAATTCCAGGCCAGACCAGCCTGGGCCACATAGTGAAAGCATGTCTTTTCAACCAAGAGCTGTATTTGTTTTTACTGTGTTTAGCTCTTACAATAGTTCTATGGGGTAAATTTTATTTCCATCACTCTTTTCTGTACAACAAATCTAACTTGGTGAAGGGTGGGGGGTGGAAGGGTGAACTTTATGATTTGCATGTATAAAGTGAACATAGAAATGAGACCCAGGTCAAGTCAGGAAGGCTCTTGCTCAGTTGAGAGAGCTCACTTGCCACCCCAATCCTCATAGCTCCCAGCTGGCAGATGGCAGTGAACAAAGATGGGGATACTTCGGGCCTTGAGTTTCTTCATGGAAGTGAGTCAAGGGTCTGTCTCCCACTCTGGGTCCACTATCACAGTGGCATACATCATGAGATGGAGTGTCCAGCATGTGAGCACGCTCATATTTGGTCATATATAGTGAGTCATTCATCCCCTTCCACATCATCAAAGTCATCACCGTCAAAATTATCCTTTTTGTCACCAAAGCACCAAGCTGGGCCTGGGTGCAGCCCACTTCAGTCTGGCCCTAACCTAACTTCTAACGAGATAAATGGCCATCCACTGGCCCATGGTGTCAAATAAGAAAATGATGTAAACAGATCTCCAGACCAAGTTAGTCAAGCTCTTAACACCTACTCGGGTCAAGCTATGCAATAACGCTCTATTTTTAAATGCTTTCAGAAATTTGCCGTCTGTATATCAATTCTTATCAGAAGCCTGGAAGCCCTTCCCCAAGTCTTAAGAATAGGATTATCTCAATTGGGAAATGCAATGTGAGTGAGTTACCATGGAAAAACAACTTCCTTTTCCACAGACGTTCTCAGCCTGTTGGTGCAGGCAGAATGGAGACTCAAAAGAAGTAGCCAGGCGTGGTGGCTCATCTCTGTAGCCTCAGAACTGGGGGAATTAAGTCAGGAAGACTGCCCAGGAGTTTGAGACTAGTCTGGACTACAGAGTGAAAAACCTATCTGTCTTAAAATAACAAAAACAAACAAAGAAATGAGATCGGGGAGGAGCCAAAGCACTAACGCTCTGCATTTTCTCCTTTTTGAGAAATGCTTTTAAATTTTATTTATTTTTAAGTTTTTATACTAGCACATATTGTATATATCCCCTCCCATACACCTCTGCCCTCCCAGATCTTGCCCTGCCGCCCCCCCAGACCCCTACCTGGACAGTTTCATTTCTACTTCTCTGTCTTTTATGTTCATGACTTTGTGTAACTGTATAACATCTAGGAGCCATTAGTGAGAGAAACATGATATTTATCTTCCTGAGACTGGCTTAATACAATTGTCTCGCCTCTGATGACAGAACGTGGAAAGCCATTTCTATGTGTTCTGATGGTCTGCAAAACAGCTCTGTCTGAGGCCCACAGGCACTGCACACATGGACAGTCAGATTGTCAGAGCCCACAGACACTGTACACATGGACAGTCGGACTGTCAGAGCCCACAGACACTGTACACATGGACAGTCAGACTGTCTGAGGCCACAGACACTGTGCACATGGACAGTCAGACTGTCTGAGGCCACAGACACTGTGCACATGAACAGTCAGACTGTCAGAGCCCACAGACACTGCACACATGGACAGTCGGACTGTCTGAGGCCACAGACACTGTGCACATGGACAGTCAGACTGTCTGAGGCCACAGACACTGTGCACATGGACAGTCAGACTGTCAGAGCCCACAGACACTGCCCACATGGACAGTCGGACTGTCTGAGGCCACAGACACTGTGCACATGGAAAGTCAGACTGTCTGAGGCCACAGACACTGTGCACATGGACAGTCAGACTGTCAGAGCCCACAGACACTGCACACATGGACAGTCGGACTGTCTGAGGCCACAGACACTGTGCACATGGACAGTCAGACTGTCAGAGCCCACAGACACTGTGCACATGGACAGTCAGACTGTCAGAGCCCACAGACACTGCACACATGGACAGTCGGACTGTCTGAGGCCACAGACACTGTGCACATGGACAGTCGGACTGTCTGAGGCCACAGACACTGCCCACATGGACAGTCGGACTGTCCAAGCCCACAGACACTGTGCACATGGACAGTCAGACTGTCTGAGGCCACAGACACTGTACACATGGACAGTCGGACTGTCAGAGCCCACAGACACTGCCCACATGGACAGTCAGACTGTCAGAGCCCACAGACACTGCCCACATGGACAGTCAGACTGTCAGAGCCCACAGACACTGTACACACGGACAGTCAGACTGTCTGAGGCCCACGGGCACTGCACACATGGACAGTCAGACTGTCTGAGGCCCACGGGCACTGCACACATGGACAGTCAGATTGTCTGAGGCCCGTGGGCTCTGCACACATGGACAGTCAGATTGTCTGAGGCCCGTGGGCAGTGCACATACAGACAGACTGTCTGAGGCCTGTGAGTCTGCACATTCCTGTGGCCAGACTACCTGGAGTAAGGCTGTAAAGCAGCTGCAAGTTCATGCAGTTCAAAACTCTCTCTCTCTCTCTCTCTCTCTCTCTCTCTCTCTCTCTCTCTCTCTCTCTCTCTCTGTGTGTGTGTGTGTGTGTGTGTGTGTGTGTTTATGCGTGTAAAAATATTTTTTTTGACAAAAACCCTTCTCTTTTTCTAAATGTGACATTAGATAAGCCCCACGGCATAGAGCCACAAGAGGACGGCCATCCTGGGCACAACTGAATTTTCAAACAGTTCCTGTTGGGAAGAATCGCAATAGATATTTGTAGCATTTCAGGCTTCTTGAGGTGGTATTTTGCCACACCAAACTTGAAAATGATCCACCTAACGTTCGCACATCTCTAGCCTTGGTGATCCCGAAAGCGCCTCCTCTGCTGCTTGCTGTAACCAGGCTCTGCCTGGGCTATTGTTTCACACTGCTGGACACAGCAAACCTGACTCTCCAGTGCTAAGATTTGTGATAGCATGTATGTACTCATTCAAATACACAAATTGGTGTTCATCTGCATATCCTCACATTGCCAGCATCTTTACCACTAGCATGCTTACTGTATCTTGGAAAGCACTTGAGTAACAAGCAAAACATCCTGAATTTTAAGAATAAGTTGTATTCCACTGTTAGCTCCTACCATTCTGGTCTACAGTAGAGTGTAATTTAGCATCTAATTTAGCGCAAAGTTTATGAGCTTTGTATTAAATTTAAAACAGCACTATGCAATCCTGTTCTATAAAGAGCACAATGAATTCTAGGAAATTTGCCAGGCCTTATGATTTCTAGGAATCAGTGGACTTCACAAACAAAATGGTCAATTTCCCCCTGTTTGACTCAGCCTTCCTAATAAGGGCCTCTGGTTCAATGTGTACACGGCCTTTTTTCTTTTATGTATTTGTTCATAGATGCAGTTGTGTATGCTTTGTTTATGCAAAAGATTCTTGCCAGTTATTTTTGAAAAGGCACAGCCATTAAATAATCCTATAAATATTTATTGCACATCTATCATGTGCCAAGTGCTAGCTAAGATGTGGAAAGCCAACAGCATTGAACACTGGCCTTAGGTCCCTTCATGTTGGTAGGACAGGCAACCAGGAAGATGCTCACGACACATGGTGTGACATGCTCTGCTAAGGATTTGCCTTTCTATTGAAAAGCTTAGGAGGTAAAGGCTTGTGTTTGGAGCATGTATAAAATTACACTCAATCACATGGGCAGAAAGGGATAGCTCTGTATCATTCCAAAAGAAGTATACTTTCTGATATCCAATTTAGGATTATTGCTCCAGCACCCCTCCTCTAAGGCACAGCCTTAAGCAATATGTAATCTAAACTCTGAAGGAGAACTTTGCTGTCCTGTTCAGTGGAAGCTTGAGAAGAAGGAAACACAATCAATGACATCTGTAGCACAAATCTTAAAAGTTCTTCTTAATAAAATCTAACCCGGAGCCAGGGATTGGGTTAAAGCTGGAAGATCAGAGAAGCAGAACAAGCCACAGCTTCCTCACCTCGCCAATTCCTCAGCCGATCCTGTTTCCTCAGACTGGAAGCCTTTGAGTCCTCACTCAAATGAATCTCAGCTGAACTGCCGCTCAAAAGCCTAAAAGCTTAACCAGCTTTACTTCTTCGTCCTTACACCTTACATACCTTTCTGCTTCCTGCCATCTCTTCCTGGGATTAAAGGTGTGTGTCACCATGCCTGGCTGTTTCCAGTGTGGCTTTAAACTCACAGAGATCCAAATGGATGTCTGCTTCCCAAGTAATAGGATTAAAGGCGTGTGTGCCACCATTTTCTGGCCTCTGTATCTAGTGGCTGTTCTGTTCTCTGACCCCAGACAAGTTTATTAGGGTGCATGATATATTGGGGAACACAGTATCACCACAGTCATTATTGGATTGGGGAGTTAGGTATGTCAGTCTGTGGACTGTGCTATAGAACCCCCTTGATATTGGTCCCAGACTCTGGGCATCTCTACTCATACCAGCCATGTTTCATCCCTTCCCTGTCCACCCCTACCTCCTGAACACATCTGGGTTTGAAGGCATGATGCCCCACAGCCCATGTCTCTCCACTATGGACTTTCATCTAGGAGCTTCACAGCCTGACTACAGTCCTTCTAGGCATCGAATATTTCTATTCTTTCCCATCTCTGCTTTGCACCTTGCTAAGGTGGTCAAGGTCCCCAGCACTCCCTGTCACCTCCTCAAGTATGACTTCTCTCGTGCTGTCCTGCCACACTGGCAGGGTCAGCCTGGGCTTTAGCAGGTCTGGAGTGTATAACCTCCCACACTGCCACCCGCTCCATGGTCTCACTAAGGATTCATGTTTCCATGTGACCCTACTTTCACTCCAGGTTTTGAATGGCCCACCCCCACACTCCCACCCTCCGTCTTGTAGGAATTCTCTTTCCTTCATATCCACATCCTTTCTTAAGTCACAGCAGTGTGGCTTTCCTTGTTTGGCTTATGACATGAAAGCCCAAATTTGAGAAATATTTCCCTGCCTTGCATTGTTTTCTTGGAAGTCAGTAGGGCTGCTATCTGGCTGTGCCCTCTTAAACTATGGGTATAAAAACTCCAGGAACTAGTGGGGATTTACTTAGAATAAAAACAACTGGCTTAATATTTTTAAAAACGCATTCCCACAAATCAAAACTATCAAAGCTGTTTTCACAGAGATCTGAGCCATCCAAGCTGCCTTTCAGCACTTTTGCCTTTGAAAACTTTAAAGAAACTACAGAGATGAACTGACACTTGTTGACTGTCTTCAAGGCCAAGTTATAGTTCTGGGTGTTTCATAGTCCCCCCATCTTCTTCAGTCCACCATGGAGTTATGACCCTCATCTTACAGAGAAGGGAATGAAGTCTGACAAGATACGGTATCATTTTTCTTAATAACGAGGGTAGAAGGTTGAGAAAAGAATTTCCCACTGGCTCTGGCTGCTCTCAAAACTTGTTTGCCTTTCCTTTGCCACAGTGAGCAAAGTCTGCGTCATTCAATAGCAAACTAACAGTGTAGTGATGTGTTTTGTCCTGTATATGCTGTTTATAGCATCTGGTGTTCTTTGAAAATCAATGAATGTAATGTCTCTGTTACCGTTCTGCTTTGGGAGTAAGCACAATGTACTAGCTGTGGATGCTCATGGTGATGGTAGCTATACCCTCTCTTTTCAATCATCTCTGGGTCCTGTGGGTTTGATGTGGAATCTGTCGTTAGTGGAAAAAGAAACAAAAACCAATAGCAAGATTGAGAAAATGAAGCCTTCTGTGATGGCCTGTTCCACACAGCTTGCAACAGAATCTCATGTGGAAGAAAGGGTTCTGCCTGTGCATGTAAACACAGCTTTTCCCAGAGAGGCTCCAGCTCAGAGCAGAGGCTGCCAAGTCGCAGCAAAATCGGAGCTCTCTTCGGAGCATAAAGAAGCCTCTGTGGCACGCAGGAAAGCATCTCAGCTGACGTTTTGGCAACTGAGCCACTAGAGTCCCGAGGGTTGAGAGTTCGGGAGTTAAATATAACTTTCTTACCATGAATATCCACTTAAGTCCTCCTGGAAAGGCTGGGTCACAGAACCTCCCAACCAAGGTGACAGGATCTATGAAGTATTCCCTATGGACTAGGAAGCTAGGACAAGATAACCAATCTGGAATGACTGACGAGCAGCACACCTATTTCCCAAAGAAAGAAGAATCTAGTTCTCATTACGGCAATGTAGCCAGAGCGCTGAAATTCTAATGGTGTTCTTCACATATGAGTGGGATTCAAAAGGGTAATGGGCTAGTATTTTGTGAAGTTTGCCTTTTGGGTAATTTATACATTTTGTATACACAAATACAGCTATGGATGCACGCATGTGTAGCTATGTGTGAATAAGTGTGTGGTGGAAGCATGGTTTAGAAAAGAGCACTGAACCAGGATCCAGATTAGAAGCATTGTCCTGCCTTTCTAGCAAAACAGGGCACTCATTGTGCTCCTCTGCAACTGAGATTTCTCAGACTTACAGTGAAAATGACAAGCTTCCTTTATTGTCAATTGACATATAAGCATAAGACATGCTATGCTCTTGTGATACGCTAATGCATTCCATTCTCCACGGGTCTTAGTTAGCATTCTGTTGCCGCAAAGAGACACCAGAACCATGGCAAATCTTATTTTTTAAAAAAGCACTTAGTGGGGCTTGCTTTCAGTTCCAGAGGTTTAGTCCGTTATCCTCATGGCAGGAAGCATGGTGTTGTGCAGAGGGACATGGTGCATGCAGCAGAAGTAGCTGAGACGTCTATATCTGGGTCTGTAGGCAGCTTTGAAACCCCAAAGTCCACCCGCAGTGACACACTTCTACCAACAAGGCCACACCTACTCCAACTAGGCCATACCTCCTAATAGCTCTCAAGTAGTGCCGCCCCCTGATAACCAAGCATTCATAAGCCAATGGGGACCATTTTTATTCAAACCACCACACCATGAAAACTAGGTTAGGTAGGCCTTCCAAAGGTCCTATTCATGCCATCCCACAGGCCACTTGCTGTAAGTAAAATAAAATGGCAATTTTATAATGTATTCAGTCAATACTAGAAGCCACAAAAGACCAAGACTGACCCTTTGATGTTCCTCATTGTCTCTGCACCTGATTCAGTACAATCTAAAGGCTTTTAAAAGAAAAACAAGATAGGCTGGATGATGGTGGTGCACATCTTTAATCCCAGCACTCAGGAGGTAGAGCCAGGCTGATCTCTGTGAGTTTGAGGCCAGCCTGGTCTACAGAGCAAGACACAGGACAGCCAAGGCTACACAGAGAAACCCTGTCTCAGCTGGGTGGTGGTGGCTCACACCTTTAATCCCAGCACTCGGGAGGCAGAGGCAGGCGGATTTCTGTGAGTTCGAGGCCAGCCTGGTCTACAGAGCGAGATCCAGGAAAGGCACAAAGCTACACAGAAAAACCCTGACTCAAAAAAAAAAAAAAAAAAAAAAAGACACAAAGCTACACAGAGAAACCCTGTCTTGAAAAACCAGGAGGAGGAGGAGGAGGAGGAGGAGGGGGAAGAGAAAATGCAACAATCAACCTGTGGAGAACTTATTTTTTTGTTCTGAAATACTGCAATGTCATGTTAATACAGAAACTGGTTTATGGTTTTCTCTGCTCCTTAATCCTTTTCTAAAACCCATAACCTATCTTCTGCATCTTTCCTCAGCTTCCCCTACATACAATATTTCCTAAGGCTTGCTGTGTTGCATTCATTGGTATAGCTATCCTGAGCTGTATGCAGAGCTAATGAATATCTATCTGATTCATCAAGGGTTATATATATATATATATATATATATATATATATATATATATATATATGATATGCACCCAAAAGTAACTCAAATGTTTAGGATGTAAACATGTGTGAATAGTTGATCTTATTAATCTGTATAGATTCATTAACATTTCTTCATATTCTACCAACACTACTAGCTCTTTCTATGTCCAAATTAGTCTTCATAATTTCCTAGGAATATCATAATAAATTACTACAAATCAAGTGATCTAAAATAACAAAAAAAATGTATCCTGTCACAGTAAAAATAAAGAGTTAGAGGCTAGCCTGTATTACATAGAAACTTCAACTATACCCTAAGATATAGTGAGACCCTGTCCCAAAATGTCAAGGGCTAGAGGCATAGCCTAGTGTTAGAATGCTTGCCTATATGGTATGTGCAAGATGTTTGTATCACAACATGCAAACCAACTAACTGAATGCATAAAAGGAAATAAAGGAAGAAAGCGCTTTTCACATAAGGATAAGAAATTTAAAGATACACTGTTAAGTGTGAGGTTAAAAACAGAGTGGAACCCTGAGAATAAAGTGGCAAAATAACATGTACAAGAATTTGCATAATATATGACTGGAAGCTGCCAAGAAAGTGTTGACATTGGTGATGGAGAACTAGTTGGCCAGAGGCCATGGTAAGAGGGAGTGCTTTTACTGCAAAACATTTTGTACCTTTTGAATTTGGACTCTGAGAATATTTTGTCTGTCATCATTCGTTGATATATTTTTATCATTTATTCATTGATTCGCTCTTAGAATTTTTCAAGTTATTTGAAATGGGACGTTACAAATATGATTTAGCTCTACTCCTTCCTGGAACCCAGTCACTAGACAGATGATGACTTTTCTAGCCACAAGTCAACAAGGATGCAAAGAAGAAAAAAAGAAAGCAAACTTGGATGCACGGTTTCAACATGTTGGGTGGAGAGAGAAGATACAGGACTCTCTAACTTAGAATTGGGGGGCGTGGGATTTCTGAGAGTGGAGGGCAGGAGAGAACCAAAATGAAGGGACAATGGTGTAGTCTACTCAGAATGGAAAAAAACGGGTCATTGAGGCATCACTCACTGGAAGCTGAAAATGCTTGCCTCTGGGGGACAACACTAATGCGGAAGTGGACCAGCAGCTTTGTGTTGTGTGCTGAAATCATCGTAACAACATATACTCTATCACTTGGAAAAACACCTTTTTTCACTCAAAATGTTATGCTTGTGTTTTCAGTGACACGAACGAATTCTGAAGGACAGTGAATATATATGCAAAGCACACTCTATTCATGTGTAATAAATGTCATGTGCAGGTGACATGTGTCAATAATAAAAATTATTAAATGTTAAGTGATTCAATGGACTATATGTCAATCTAATTAGAATCTAAGAAAGATAATTCATCCACGGTGTAAGAGATCATTCTCTGATGAAGAGTTAGTCCTACTATTTCAAAAGTAGAAAACCACTAAGAATAAACGAAAATAAAAATCTTGAGAAATACATTTTGTTTTGTTTTGTTTTTCAAGACAGGGTTTCTCTGTGTTTCCCTGGCTGTCCTGGAACTAACTCTGTAGATCAGGCTGGCCTCAAACTGAGAGATCCACCTGCTTCTGCTTCCCAGGTACTGGGATTAAAGGTGTGTACTACCACCGTCCTGTGAAAAAGACTTTTAATGCCATTCTCTATCAATTTATGGTAGGAACTAGGCTGCACTGGTAATAAAAGGAAAAGTGAAACATAAGTTCTGAAAAAAGTGAGACATTTTTTCCAGAAATTTATATGATTGTTAGATTTCGATTTCTGAAAGCTAGAAGAAATTCTTATTCAACATTCAGTAAAACTTGATGCCTATTCTCTAAAAAGAAAATGACTGTTGAATGACTCAGTCATTCATTTAGCAAATGTCTTTGAAATGTTTATTGACACAGAGACATTCTTGAATAGTTTATTAGATTAATATGAGTAAGATGGTGGTCATGAACTCAAGAATACTCATGGTCATGTTCACAGCTGCTACCATAGAGCATTACATATCTCTGGCACACTCCGTGTGATAAAGCTAGACACCTCACCTAGTAACTGTGGCCGGGAGTTCCTTGGCACTGGGGAAAATAGAGATGTGGCCCTGCCAGATGAGGAGCCTATGGGTCTCATGCTAGGTGATGGAGGGAAGGGAACTCCTTTGGGAGCTGAGATTCTGGGACTGGGAAAGGTGCCTGTGAGGACAGATACCAAATGGTTCAGGACAGTACTTTGTATAATGGTGGCAATACAGAAGGAGTTCCCATAGTTACCCCCAAATTAGAGGAGTCAAGTCAGTCATAGGAATTAAAGCTATGCAGTACATTGCTTCAAATGCCAGAACTACAAAGGCCATAAAGATACATAAAGACATGAATATAGAATAATGCTCAAAGGGAAAAAACAAACACAAGGATGATAACTAAATTAAATTCCTGCACATTTAGAATGGCAGCCAGAAGTTATGAACAAGAGTTCATAGATTTAAAATCTATTTTAGTTTCTCTGGCAATGTTGCTTATGTTTGTACTTTTTAAAAAAGAGTATCTTTTCTTGCTCCCAAAATAATCACTTTTTACTGAATCATAGGAGACATGTCCCGCCTGTAAAGATTTCCAAAGGAACTCATATGAGGTTTTATTATTCGTGGGTCCACAGATGTTGTGCCCTTACGCCAGACTGAGGAAGCATTCATAAATAAAAGACACACTCACACATATAGGCAGTACTAAGTGAACTCAGTGGAATTTTAAAAGAACACATGAAGTTGGGAAGCAAAATTGGTGGGGGTAAGAGGGGGAGGAAATAGCCAGGAGGGAGTGAGGGAATGGACTTGATCAAACTACATTATATGCATGTATGAAATTCTCCAACAATTAAAATGTGAAAGATAAAAAGGGCATGCTCAACAAATCTCTTTTCATCAGATGCCAACAACAGCGAACAATGGTGATACTTTGTTTCCCCTGGAAAATCCATGTTATTAATGAGTCTTTATAATTGGAAGATCATATAGGAATCTAGACTAGTGGATTTTAAATTCTGTTCCAACAGATGGCTCAGAATCCCGCTTCCTGGATAATGAGATGACAAAGTGAGCGAGGTGGTGCAATTCCTTTCTCTCTCTCCCCCATTCTACCTTGGAACTTCAAACACAAAAGTAATTCAGTCAGAGCAACAGTGCTGAAATATCTGATTCAATGCTGACATTTCCATGCATGACAGCATAGGAAAGTCAGATGAGGAGTGTTGAAAAGAGAGTCTGAACCCCACATCTGACCTACGTACCGAGTCAGTGTCCGACCATGGAGCCCAACATCTGGCATCAGTTGAAACCTCCTCCAGGAATTCCTATGAAATCCAAATATGGAAAACCTCTCCATAGAGGACTAGAAAGACAGGGCAACATCTGGCCTTTGCTGGAATGCTCCCAGTCACAGGAGTGTCTTTTCCATAGAAGGCATAAGAATTATGAAATGGCAGTGCTCTTGTCCATGGGGTTGTGTTTTCTTGTGCCATCCAGAATCAAGCAGCCTCCTGATTCTCAGGACAGATGACATGAACTAAACGTGGGTGGCCACCATGTCACTGCTGTGCTTCCCCCGTCCTGCCTAGCTTTGCTTATCTTGCCACAATGGGAAACAAGATTCAAAGTCAATTCGCCATAATTCCTCAGTTTCCGGTTACAGTCTGTGTCCCAAACCAGTGCAATCATTGAACTTCATCTACACTTTTAAAAACTCAAATGAGAGCAGAAATATGTCTCTCTCTGTAGTCATGGAGTTAGACAAATATAAACCTAGAGCTACCAATGGCTGTCTTCTACTGCACCGCAGTGGGTACTGTGATGGACCAGATTGAAATGGATGCACCCACATGGCTTCATCTCCATGCAGCTCCACAGTTGAACCTGTCACTGGAGTAGAGAGGGCTGCCTAACCATGGTTATGTCCTCCCTGGATGCAGCCAGCCCACATCCAATGGCTGGGTTACAGAGATAAACAGGCACCCAGCTCCTCTGCCTCAATTCAAGACAATTTGAAGACCTATGCCAGGTCCAGACCTCAGGGAATGGGCTAAGGCCATCGTGAGACACCCCACCCCACCCTGCTGCAACCTATCTCCTCCCAATCTTGCCTGCTTCCTTCCTTCTCAGTGAGTTGTCTTTTATAAGGCTACTCTGAGCAAATCTCCAACCTAGGATCTGTTTTTACCAGATGCCCCAAGCTATGCCTCTCTGTGGCAGTCTCATCTGAGGTAGGAAGGGATGGGGCTGACTGAGACAAGAGGTGAATGATACCTAGATGGAATCCCACAGCATCTTTGCCTCCCCATTTCTATTCTCCCAAATGTTCTAACCTTGCACAATTATGTATGGTTCCAAACAGCTCAACATTCTGTTAATCTGATGTTCAGTCCTGAATATAATTCTCCAAGTGTGGACTAGGAAAGCTAGCATATTGGGTTACTTTATATTCTTCATACTTCTATAGTTTAGCTGAAGATTAGATCAGCTTTCTAGCAGCCCAAAAATGTTGTTGGTTTATTGGCGCTTGCGTTTCCCAACCACTCCCATATTTCTTTCTGTCAAGGCGGCTCCCTCCCTTTGCATCCAAACACTTCCACTTCTCAAAGAGCTGCCTACACTTTATGGCTGGCTGTATTTCTTAGCCACATCTAAACACGTGCACCAAATATGGGCAAAGTGCTGGGAGACCTGAGGGAGGTGGAAGTCTTGTTTTTGCAGTGTACTGTATGAAAATAATACGTTTACAGAATCTGTATTTTTCTAAACTTGCATACACGGTTCAGCCATCCTGTGTTCAGATCCCTTGGGATTTTTCAGAAAATGCCTCTTTCATGATTGCTTTGTGCTTTCATAGTTAATGTATGGAACATTTAAACAGATCTAATGTGTATGGTGCATGGGACAATTGTTCATTGCTTGTAACAAACCATGTTTGAAAATTATATGTCCCGGTTATTAGGTCTCACAGAGAAAATTGGAAGTTTATTATCTTTTTTTTTCTCTTTTTTTAATTTTATTTATTCATTCATTCATTCATTCATTCATTTATTTATTTATTTATTTATTTATTTATTTATTTCTCCTCCTCTGTTTCTGTTCAGAAAGGGGCAGATCTCCCATGAGTATCAACAAAGCATGGCATATCAAGTTACAGTAAGACTAAGCACCTCCCCTTGCATTAAGGCTGGGCAAGGTGACCCAGTATGAGGAATAGATTCCCAAGAGCCAGCCAAAGCATTAAGGACAACCTCTGCTCCAGTTGTTAGGACTCCCACAAGTAGATCAAGCTACACAACTGTCACAAATATGCAAAGTGCCTAGGTCAATCCCATGTAGGCTCCCTGGTTGTTGGTTCAGACTCTGTGAGCCCCTATGAGGCCAGGTTAGTTGATTCTGTGGGTTTTCTTGTGATGTCCTTGACCCCTCTGGCTCCTACAATCCTTCCTCTCTCTCTCCAGCAGAATTCTCCAAGCTCAGCCTAATGTTTGGCTGTGGGTCTCTGCATCTGTTTCCATCAGTTACTGAATAAAGGCTCTCTGGTGACAATTAGGGTAGTCACCAATCTGATCATAGGAGAGGGCAAGCTCAGGCTACCTATCCACTGTTGCTAAAAAGTCTTAGCTGGGGTCATCCTTGTAGTTTTCTGGGAGTTTTCCTCACACCAGATTTCTACTACAAAGCTATAGTAATAAAAATAGCCAGCATGGTATAGGCATAAAAGCAGAGAAGTGGACCAATGGAATCTAATCAAAGACCCACACATAAATCCACACACCTATGGATAACTGGTTTTTGACTAAGAAGCCAAAATTATACAAGGGAAAAAAGAAAACATCTTTAACAAATGGTGCTGGCATAATTGGATGTCAGCATGTAGAAGAATGCAAATAGATCCATGTCTCAAGTCCAAGTGGATCAAAGATCTCAACATAAATCCTGAAGAGAAAGTAAGAAATAGCCTTGAACGTATTGGCACATAAGACTTCCTGAATAGCACAGACACTAAGATCAACAATAAATGGGACTTCATTCCAGGGAAGACCTGCCCAACTTGGCCCCAGGTTCTGGCCATCAGGCAGGACTCCCAACCCCACCCCACTGGGAAGGTTCCCCTTCTCCAAGACTCCCCCCACCCTGTAATCTCCATGCCCTGCCCCCACAGCCATCTGCCAGAGACCCCAGCCACTTCCTGAGACTCAGAAACCAGCCCCCAGCTCCCATCCAGCCCATCAGGACCAGAGAGAAGCTTTCTGAATCTGTCAGCTGTCTGGACCAAAAGCGCTGATAAGACCAAGAACGAATCCACAAAAAGATGGGCAGAAGTACATACAACAAAATAAAGAGCAATACAGCATCACCAGAACCTAGCCCTCCTCCAACAGCTAGACCTGAACATCACAAAGTGGAAGAAGCAGAAGAAAGCAACCTTAAGAATAGCATCATGAAGATGCTAGAGGCTTATAAAGAATAAATCAAAAATGAAATGGAGGAACAGACAAACAAAAAATGGGAAGAACGCTATTAAAAACTAGAGGAAAAGACAAATAAAGCAGAAGAAAACAATAAATCCCTGAAAGAAAATCATAAATAAATGGGACCTCATGAAACTAGAAAGCTTCTGCAAGGCAAAGGACATTGTCAGTAGAACAAAATGGCAGCCTACAGAATGGGTAAAGATTTTCAACCCCACATCCAACAGAGGACTGGTCTCCAAAATATATAGTTTATTATCTTTTCATATCTTCTAATGAAATTGTGTGGAGCTAGGTGGAAGTTTATATAATAGTTGGTAGTTGAGCTACCATTCACAATTCAGTTGTCTATCCACCTGACCCATTCTAAAACTTAACAGTAATTCCAACCATTATCAGCCTGGATGAAGACTGATCAGGTGTGGAGAAGTCTGGGCCTCACATCAATAAGCATTTATTCCATTACAGAATGGATAAGTAGTAATTGCGTTGGCATACTTAAGACATGGAACCCATCTAGATGAAAAGAAGGGGTCAGTCTAGGCCTCCAGGATCCATGGGCCTTAGACATGACACCTCAATAGCACTACTAATAAAGCACTAACAAATGGAAACATGCCCTGTACCCAGTGACTCATATCATTAAGCTAATCCCACAGTGGCTCCACCTTGCTGTTAGAAACAAGAGAGAGCGAGAGGAAAAGTAAATGCCATGTATGTCCATCTGTTTGGTAACCACAACAACCAGTCATAAATGGGAAGTAACAGACAAACGATTTTGTTGGAAACCGAGACCAGCCCTCTGGCTCCTAAACTATCAGCAGAGGCCTGGGAGAAGCGAATGGCCTTTGGGCTACTTGGGACTTCTGAATCTCCCTGTCACTAGCACCAATTCCTTTATGCCTGAGAGACAGGAGCTATCAAATCGACAGGATGGAAAACTACCAGTTGGCATGAGGTGCCCTGGGAGCCAGGCAGGAATTACAGGATGACGTGTCAGAATCCAAGAAGTGAATGGAGCTTGCTTTGTCTTTGACATAAAATAATACACCTGAACTCCAGCCCCGGACCTTGAGAGTCCAAACACCAAATCAGAATAGATTGTAGAGAGGACACTAGACCAGTGCCATCACTTAGTAGAGGATTATAATGAAGATCAGAGAGGAAGAAGACTTGGCCAACGTCACACAAATATGACTTACATTTCTAAGAGAATATTTCTTTTTGAGAAATAGAGGCCAGAAAAATGTAAACATTGGGAGCAACTGTAAACTTAAATAATTCATCCAATGAAACACCAGTTGGTCTTTATAGACCTGTTCCCCTCAAAAAGCCCAAACCCTATTATCTGATCCCATCTGGCACCAGCCCTGCCAACAGGCCCCTCTTCTTCCCCAGCTCTGACGTTTACCAAGGCAAAGCCCTGGCTACCAAGTGACTCACTTTGGAAACAAGCTGTGTGACTCAGTCTGTTCTCAAACCACTAGTCTAAGCTCCTGGAGACTTTGGTTTTATGACATCTACCCATAAGCTGGCATGAGAAGTTCACATCATGTGTTAAAAAAAAAATAATTAAATGAGTTGTAGATCTTTGCTAGATTGCATGAAAGAAACACACAGAGGTTGATACTTAGTACATTCTTAACGAGGACCAATGTGGCATGTGCCATCCATTGTCACCCTCACAACAACCCAAGGATAAAAATGATAATGTGACAGTTTGAGACAGTAAGTGTCAGAGATGAGAAGTAACTAGAAATGGAGTTTGGGGATGTTACCCTTGTTTCCTTTCCCCTTACACTTTCTTCTCGGCACTCACACCCCGCTGCAGTTTTTACGATGTGTTTAAGGCACAATTACCTGTGTTAATCTTTTATAATCCCCCTTACCTTTCCTCCCTCCAAGCCCTCCTATACACCCCTTCCTTGCTCTCTTTCAAATCCATGACCTCTGTTTTTATTATTTGCTGTTTCATGTGTGTGTGTGTGTGTGTGTGTGTGTGTGTGTACATGTATATTCCCAAATATATAAATACAACCTGTTCAGCCTGTGTAATGTTACTGGCTCATATGTTTTCAGGGCTTACCATTCGATACTGGATGACCAGTGAATGTGTTCTTCCCTAGGGAAGACTTTCTCCCTCCCTCAGTACTCCTTAATTTTTCCCTGTCCATATTAGCATATCTGTTATTGTTCAGCTCATATTTAGGCAGTCTTGTTGGTGAGACTTCATGCGCGTTCCATCTAACATTCCTAGGAGACTCAATTCTGTGCTAATTCATCAGCACTACAGGTCTGTGGAAGAGTATCAATGTTACTTAGCATATTTAAAGGAAAAAGGTGAGTGGGCAAGATGGCTCAGTGGATAAAGGTTCTTGCCATCAACTTGACAACATACATTTGATTCCTAGAATCAGCATGGTGGAAACAGAGACTGCAAAAAGCTGCCCTCTGACCTTCAACTACATGATGGGCCTGTCCACACATATGCATGATAGATAAGCAGATGGATGGATGGATAGATAGATAGATAGATAGATAGATAGATAGATAGATAGACAGACAGATAGACAGACAGACAAGACATTGAAGGTGGAAAACTTATGGGACCTCTAGGAAATCTTGCCCTGGGTATCTTTCTTAGTATGTCAGCAACAAGAACAAGTCCAACTGGCTGCTGGGCCTCATAGAAGAAATGAAATCGCCTAAGTGCAAGGCACTTTGGGTAAGTTATTGTTATAAAGTCTTATTGACATAAAGTGAAAATAAGTTCACCAGATGTTAAGTGATATTAAGAAGGCCCAATGAACTGAGACGAATATAGGCCATTTCTGGGCTCATAGCAAGAAAAATACCTAAATAGTGCATACAGCTTTTTAGTTTCACAGAAGTCTTTAGAGCACAATTTCCTTCAAACCAACAGTGATTACCATGCCTTTCTCCCTTTACTTGGTATTTCTCAGGCCTTAACACATGTTGGGCAAAGTAGAACAGCCTGTGTGAGAGACTATGAACTACTCTCCCACAGCTATTTGGAAGAAGGTGCTCCAAGGTACCTGAGTGGGGAAGTGAGCTTTGAACATGGGTCCTGCCTTCTCTCAGACCCGCTGAGCCCACCACTTTCCCCGTGCACCACAGCTCACTGTACCTTGAGCAGGTTTAGAGGGTGCTATTGCTTGCTCAGGAGCAGAGGGAGATGTGGGCAGAATTGATGTGGGTGTGCTGTCTGCTGACGAGAACCCCGCCTGGCAGCATGGCTCCAGGTTCGCTCTAGCGCTGTCTTGGTGTCTGTGTGTGGTCTCCCGTGCTTTCCTGAGTACAGCCCCTTATTTCCTCATGCCTCTCTCTAGCACATTCTCTCACAGCGCTTTTTATAGCCTTCTTTCCTTAAATCCTCCTCTCACCCTGAAAGATCTTCTCTCTCCTCTCTCCCTGACTCCATGTCATGATTTTCCTCTAAGACTCTGACTCACTCCATAAGCCAACAGGAAAGGGTAGCCCGGCCTCGAAAGGTAAATTACCAAAAGAAGTTATGACTGGGATCTGCACGGCAGTCTTCACACCCTTGGATAATGGGGAAGTGTAAGGATTTCAGGAATGGGCTCTAAATCCAGGCTCTGCTGTAAGGGACAGTGTCACCCTGGGCCTGGAACCTCATGTTTATATAAGCCTCAAAGTAGCCACCAGTCTTTAAAAATCCATCACAGCGATGAGAGGAGATAACACTGGGTCACTTGCCCCCACTTCCCCCATCCCGCTTCTGATCTCTGCAAAAACATCCCTCTCTAAAGCCATAGCCGCTGCTTACCACCCACCCCCAGTTCCCCTAGAGATGCATTCCCAATGGACTCTCCTTCCCTACAGTGCCACTCTTGTCCTCAACCATCCCACACATAATTCCTCTAGATAATCTATCTTTTGTAGACAATATCACACTTGGTAACCAACGGTAGAGACTTCTGACACCACCAGAAGTGGCCTTCTGACACAGTCACAGCCACCAGACCACGCATCCTTCCATATTGCCTCCCTGCATCATCCTGTCCTGCCCACAATCTTACAGCCATCCCTGCACCCTCCTTCATCCCATGGCTCTCCCTTTCCAGCCTTTCCCTTGATGCCTTTGCTGCCTTCGTTGAAGAGTCCTTTCCTCTTCTGCATGAAAGGCAGTGCTCATCTGCCAATGCATGGATTCTCCAGATGTCTCTTATTCCTGGTCAGTTTTCAATTCTCATAGGCCTACCTGCTTTTCAGATTGTATTATGATACATGTGTACTTTGTCTCTAAGATATGAGCATCTCAAGCATGTCTCACAAGTACATGTGCATCTCCTTACAATACCAGGTAGAGAGCCAGACATAGAAAAGGCCCTTGGAAGATATGCATTAGTGATGGATTAGTCTGCTTTAGTAAAAGAAACTGTCTGTGTGGAGAACTACATTAATGAACACTTACTTGCCCTTTACCATGTGCAAGACAGTGAATTTAGAGACAAAAGTGATGAAATGAAGTGGGAAAAAAAGTAGTTATCTACCTCTGTGTCCAACACTGCACACAGATTTTTTAAAATTTAATCTTCAGAACAGCTCTAAGCAGGATAAATATAAGTATGCCTATTCTGCAGTTGGAGAAACTAAGACTTGAAGAAATGAGGAGCTGCTGTCTTAGTATGTTTGTGATGCTATAACAGAATACACAAACAGGATAATTTATAAAGAGTAGAAATCTGTGTTTTACACTGTGTGAAATCCAAGATCAAGGGGCCAGCATTTGATGAGAGCTTTCATCTATACTAGTGTGCAAATGTAAGAAGGGAGGGGAGAAGGAGATGAGGAAGTGAGGAAGAGGAGTGGGAGGGAGGGAGGGATGGAGGGAGATAATGGGAAAGTGAGGAAGAGAAGGGGGAGGAGAGACGAATGAACGTAACAAACAAACTCTAGAAATAATCAACCTATTCCCATTCATGAGAGCAGAGTCCCCAGGGGTTATGATGCATTGGGATTAGTTTTGTAGCACAGGAAGCTTGGGCAAGTGAGTCACTGTGTTGCTTCCCCCAAGGAATTGTAAGGAAATGTCTATACTCCAGGTGGGGCACCAGAAGACAAAGAAAAGGTTCATCCAGGTCTAACTTGGTGAACAAATGGTGAACGTACAGGACCAGGAATGACTAAAACATAACTACATCACCATCTCTGCACAATTTACAAATCACTGTACCACTGAAGGGCACACACACACACACACACACACACACACACACACACACACCAGCAATTATAACTTCAGCTGGGCAGAGGTAGTTTATGAACCTCATGAATTCCGCCCCCTTCCACATGTCAATCAGTCTCATCTCACAAGGGTGCCACGATGATCACAGTTTCAGGGATGAACATGTCCAGCTTTGAGTCGAGGCCTATTCTACGGCATTCAGATCACATTGCTTGCCTCTTGCCATCCCAGAAATGGATGTCAGGATTGAGAACATCCCATTTGCTGATTAATTCAACTAATTAAAGCTCCTCTTTTTTTCTATTTTTATTTATTTGTTTGTTTGTTTACCGATTCATTTTTCCTTCCAAATTTATTTACAGTTTCCAGAGTCCTAAAAATAATTCTAGGTAAGTCAAGAAGTCAGTGAGTGTATGAACCAAGGTCTGTGCCCTACTGCCTGAGAATCAGCTCATTATATTGAATACAAAGAAAAGGAAATCTATCAATATCAGCAAACATTGTGATGGGATAGGTTCCTCCCAAAGATCAAAGTTGATTTACATAGCCAAAATGGTTTTGACTTTTAAAATAATAGAAAAGTTCAATAAAGTTTTTGTTGCTTTCACACATGCTTTTAAAAAAATATGTTTTAAGGTATTTAATCATCTGTGCTAACTAGAAGTAACCATGTCTACCGTGTCTTTCATTCGTAAAAGCTATGAAATCGTAAGTAGAATACTATTTCTTTCTTATTTAACTTACAGTGCAACAGTCAGGATGCATGTTGAGATACATATAATGATGGAAATTAAATAAAGCAGTCTTACTTATTAAAATAATTGACTCTGTAAGGTGGGAATGAAGTAAAGACTCTGTTACTTCACTGAATCAACCAGAATTTGGACCTTAGCCAAACACATTTTTTTCACTTATTTGATACACAATTTATTGGAATCTACCCCATGCAAGGCATTCTTCCAGGCTCTGGAGACAGGATGATAAAGAAGGCAAGCAAATTCTCTTCTCTTTCAGGTCCTGTGTTCTGCTTTGAAAGAGCAAACAGAAAATGAGCAAGCTAATGAGTAACAAAATCTAAGTATGATGAAACCACAGAATAAAGGCGACAGAAGCAGGTGGATGAAGCGGTGAAGTGGGAGCTGGAGGTCCAGAGACGTAGAACAAACTGGCCAGAGACCTAAGGAATGAGAGAGACTGAGCCTTGGGGCGGGGAAGGGGGTGAGAGCTAAGAAAGTATACCTAGAGACAAAGCATTGAGTAAGAGCCCTACAGTAAGCTTGGTGTCTTTGCGAAGGGTCAGTGTGACCAGAGAGGAACAACAAGTAGAATGACAGGAAACTAAGTTAAAAACTCAGAAAGGGCAGATCTCTGAGCCCTAGGAGTCTATTTCCTTCTCTATGTCTTGGGAAGTCATTGGAGGGATCTGAGCAGCGGAATGGCACATATAATTTATGCTTCTGAAAGACAACCGCCTAAGCAATTATTGCACAAAACTGTGGTTTCTGAAGTAAGTGGAATTTTGTGGCTGGCCATGGTTTAGCTGGTGTGAATGTTCATCTGAGCAAAGAGAAGCCAGCCCAGCTTCTAGAAAGGGGAAGCCGTTCTGGTGATAGTAAATACATGTGTGATTATGTGCAGGCAGGAGCTGGGAGTTATGTAAGTTTGCGTTTCCCAAAGCGCCTTCTGTGAACACGAGTTTCAAGGTGTGTGAATCAATGTTGGACAATGAAAAGTTGAGTCAGCATAGGAAATGTTCTATTCAGCATAGGCAAGCATAGCTCAGCTCAGAGAATTCATACAATCTTCAGAGTACTCAAGAGGAGGCTACAGCTGGCAGCACGCTGGGATCTTTTTGCTTCAGGATTCTTTCCACATTAAAAAGAGACAGACTGCTGGGTGGCAGTAGTGGTGGTGCACACCTTTAATCCCAGCACTGGGGAAGCAGAGGCAGGCGGATCTCTGTGAGTTTGAGGCCAACCTGGTCTACACAGTGAGATCCAGGACAGGCACCAAAACTACACGGAGAAACCCTGTCTTGAAAAACAGAGAGAGAGAGAGAGAGAGAGAGAGAGAGAGAGAGAGAGAGAGAAAGCAGGAAACCCCATCGAAAAGACTCCATCTTAAAACAAGCTATGATTTATTCAGAGATGAAAACAGAGCTGTTGCATAATACTCCGCAAAGCCAAGAATTTGGGTATTCTGGGTTACTATAAAACCATGTAAATAACTGATATGCTGGAGTTCATAATCAACAAAGACGTAAGGTCACTTTTCTGTCCTGTTTAGAACAGGATGAGCTGTCCCAGAGAGAGAAGTGTCCTTGCACCTTGGCTCTGGTTGCAGAGGAGGGGAGGAAAGAATGCAAGCAACCCAGAGGGAGTGGGGTTTGGGGGGGAAGGGGGTTGGGGAGTGGCCGGTGGTCAAAGGCATCAAGGACAAAGTGAGAACAGAACATAATGAGGAATGAATGCAAGACTAGGAGCTCTGAGATGGCCTCAAGTCCTCCCCCACCCCTACTCCCCCATCCCCCCCACTCCCCCTTTGCTGGAGGACATTGAAGAGCAGGGAAAGGCTATCACTGCACAGCCTCATCGCAGCACCACGTGTAGTGTGCAGCCAAGTGTCAGAGACAGATGGGTGTTCGATACATGCTCTCAAGGTGAGTGACACCAAAATATGTACACTCAAATTTCTAAGGAGGGTGTTTCGAAATTAAACCGTAATTAGACATTACTCATTTGACACTGACTTGCCTTTCTGCCTAGAGATATCTCCATGGCATCCCATCGAATTGCCAGCTCTGCTCTGGAGTTGGTCCTTTTATTGAAGTGCAGTTGTTTTTAACCAATTTCTGGTCATGTTCTGAGCCGCCTGCGTTATTTAGGATATTTGTATATTCTTGGTTGTTCATAAGCTGAAACAGGATCAAAGAATGACAGGGGCTACAGAGCCTCAGAGATCAGTTTAATTTCCCTCCTAAGGAAAAGTAGCAAGCCTGTTTCTTTCTAACTGGGAAGCATCACAGTTTGGCTGCCTTTACCAAAACGTACGTTGAAATTTAATCCCATTGTGAGATATTAAGAAAAGGGACTTAAATTAGTAGTTGGGCCAAGAGGGTTCTGGCTTCATAGATGAATCATGGATGAATTAATAGATTGATGGTTAATGGGTTATCTTTAGAATAAATGTGTTATAAAAGCCTATTTGACTCTATCATTGCCTAGACCTCTCTCACGATGTAGTTAGTACTCTACACTAGCTCAGGAGTCATCAGAGTCTCTAGTAAGATGCTTCACCCAATACAACCCTTGACCTTAGACCTCCCAGCATCTAGAAATGTGATCTGAAAAAAAAATGTGTGCATATACTCGCGTAACATAATATATATGTTACCTTGTGGTGGTATTGTGTTCCCCAAAATATTGTGTACCCTAATAAACTTATCTGGGGTCAGAGACATAACAGGCACAATATTAAACATAGAGGATAGGCAGTGGTAGCACACACCTTTACCTTTAATCCTAGCATTCCAGAGGCAGAAATCCCTCTGGATCTCTGTGAGTTCAAGGCTACATTGGAAACAGCTAGGCATGGTGACACTCACCTTTAATTCCAAGAAGTGAGCCTTTAGTCCCAGGGAGTGATGGCAGAAACCAGAAAGATATATAAGGCGTGAAGACCAGAAACTAGAAGTTTTTGGCTGGTTAAGCTTTTAGGCTTTTGAGCAGCACAGTTCAGCTGAGAGGCATCCAGTCTGAGGAAACAGGATCAGCTGAGGAACTGGTGAAATGAGGAAGCTGTGGCTTGTTCTGCTTCTCTGATCTTCCAGCATTCACCCCAATAACTGGCCTCAGGTTTGATTTTTATTAATAAGACCTTCTAACAATTCATGCTACATTACCTAATTAGTTTTACTCAGTTATAGCAGAAGAAAATGAACTAAGATAATAAACTACTTGCCCACACACAGTAGAAGAAGGGATGTCCCCTGATCTCCAACAAGAACTCTGATTAACATCACAAAATCTTGTAATAAAACTTGTGCCTTGAAACTGTAGGGTCTATCCAAATAATTCCATAGTTGGAGAAACTTGAAAATTTGAAGAATTTATTCAACAATGCACAGGAACATAGTGGTGCCTCCTTGGGCACCTACATACATGTACACAGACACACATATATATAGACAGGCAGACATATTCACATAAAAAAATAAATTTTAAAGACGAAGCAGAGACAACCAACACACCTAGACACCCATAGACAAAGCTATCCCACAAGGGCAGGCAGGTAGTAGATCTGCAATGGTCATTCATATGGGAAAGAAATGAACTTCAAAGTAGCCCATTACTGCAAAAGGAGAAAAAGAAAGATACAATGCCAGATTATCTTCCTTGAACATCCCCTTTCTACCAAGCACAAACCATTCATTGTAGCCTACTTCCATTTTAATGATTAGACACATTGTAGATTATGAATGAGTTCTGCCAATGCCACAGATGAAGAAACTAGGTCTTCATGAGGAAAAGGACCTAATCTCTCCTTGTGTGAGTCTCCCCATCACAGGATCCCATTTCCATTTCTCCACCACAAATTCTCATATCTTCTAGTATTTTCTCTCATCTAAAATTTAAAATTCTCGTGAGAGATGAGTTACATTTTCCTGAAGCCAAGAAATAGCTCAAGAGTACTGGGGGCTGTCATGAAGAAACAGCAACATCTACTATTTATGGAGCATTTGTTTTATACAAGTTCCTCATCACCAAATACTACAGCTGAATCATCTCATTTCCATCTGACAGAAATGATACCGGAGAGGTTTTACCCCTAAGTGGATAGGTTTTACATTTATTTCTATATGTTATTGTAAAGGTTTGTTGTCTTTATTTTATAAGTGAGCCAAACAAGTTCACAGAAGTCAAGCAATTTATCTGACTTCTGTAACTTCCAAGTTAGAGTTCACCTGTCAATCCAGCATGGCGGTTTCTGAAGTCCACCCACTTAACGCATTTTTTTTGTGTGTGTGCTGAAATTGGACCTTAAGCAACATCCTTACCTGCATGGGCCTAGTTTTCTTAACCAAAAAAAATGTGAAAAAATATAGACCATGTGCAACAAAGTCCATCAAAATTGTACCATGGCTTACTTCATTCCATAATTTACTGAGTGTTTACTATATGTCAGGTAGGACACTAAGAAAAAAGTAATTACCAAAAGTCTTGCTTTCATGGAGTTTTGGAGATACTGAAAGGGTGAACATGAAATAAAATGTTTTAGGAAGCAAAGTGCCCATGAAGAAAATAAAGCAGAGGAAGAAACTGATTGTCAAGTGAGTCATGGGACTAACATTTCATCTAGAATCCTTGAGAAGGTCTGCTGAAAAGAACTTCTGGGGAAGAAATGAAAAGAAGATACAAGGAATAAGATACACAGGGTACATAGAATTACTTGTCACAGGCATGAAACACTCAAGAGTTACCCAGGGCAGGTAAATGACTCTGGAGAGCAATTGACATTTGTTAGGTTTACATATGGAAGTTTGGTCTAAGGGTCTAAGCCTCCCCTTCGACTGCTGTAGACGGAGACCTGGTTTTATAATGTAAGCTCGCAATTACCTGATTCATGTAATTCAGTTGAATTTGCTAGCCATGCTAAGCCTGAGTGATCAGACAAAGCTTTCTCCTTATTGACAGCATACTACCTAATTGGGAACTTTTTTAGAGTCTTTATTAAAGGATCTCACGTGATCCAGAGACCTTTCCAGTTATAGTTGACCCATATTTCCTTATTGAAGTCTCCAGGAGAAATGGTCTCTAATAACAGACAATGTCCACTCAACCCTTGTCCAGTTCATTCTCTATACTGTAGCTATAGTGACAGTTCTAAAATCAAAACTGTGCATGTCATTGCTCTCCTTAAAAGCCTCCAATGATGATGGTTCTCAATTCATGATGGTGACCTTATTTGTGTGTCAAATTCCATGTAAACCCATACAAAATGAGAGTACATTTTATCATTTATAAATGAGACTTCAAGTAACCTGACCCTTTTAAAGTCTCTAAATAGGGGTATTACTCTCAAGATAAAAAAAAAAAAAATCCACAAGCATGGGGTAATGGTGTTAATGGATTCTCAGTCTAGATTCAAAGTCCAACCTTAACATCAAATATGAAATCAATAACTTTAGTCAAGTCGTCTAAATTTCCTATATTCACTGTCCTTATTTGTGAAAGTTGGACAATAAGTAGTATCTGCCTCTTCTAGTGGTCACGAAGGTTAAATCAGCTGACACCCAGAAGCCCAGATCCCGACGTCCTACAAGCACTGGCCAAGTGAAAACTAACTAATAAGCCACGTGGCACTCTCTACCACTAGTCCTTATGATATTTTGTTGGTTTGTATCAGCTGCTGCCTCCACAAAGTACCAGAAACTGTGTGGCTCAGAAGAAAAGGTGTCTTATCCCACCATTGAAGCCTGAAATCGTGATGTTATCAGGACTAACTGGTTCTAAGGGCCGAGGAGAAAAATCCAACTTTTTCTGTGGGTTTTCTTCCTGACTTCTATGGTGTGTTGGCAGTATTTGGCATTCCTTGGAATGTAGACACATCCTTCCAATCTTGACCTCCTACTTGTATGGTACTCTCTGCCTCTGTGCACTTGTCTGTCTCCAGATCTGGCCCCTGTCTAAGGATACCAGTTATTTTGGAGGAGACGCCAAGCCTATTCTACTATGCCCTCATTTTGACTAATTATATATGCAACAAACCTTATTTACAAATAAGGTCACATTCTGTTTGGGGGTGAGGACCTCAGGGAAGATATCTGGAAAAGCAAAACAACTCTACCTGAACAGGCCTTGTTTGACATGTTTTCTTATCGCTCATCTCTGCCCTCCATGCCTCTTTTACCAGCCTCCTGTAACTCACAAACTTGTTTGACACACTAATTCCTACTTGATTCTCAGGTTTCGGTGACATCTTATTTTCTAAGTGTGTCCCAGCCTTCTGCCACATCATCATTTCAGATTCAAGGCCTTGCTCCTGTCCTTCCAGGACCCCCATCACCACAGCTCTTAACATACCTGTCCTGCATGTAAGACTGAACTCCTGGTAGTCCTGGCTACTTGTCCCTATGTTTCAGAACCCAAATGGATCCTGAGTAACTACCTCTTAATGAATGTTCATGCCTCATCTTATTTTTCAGATATTACCTATTTTGTGATTTTTGTGGATATTCATAAGGTAAAAAGCTGAGAAAACTAGAAAAGATTTTGAGTTCAAAGATGAGAATCTGTGCAGGTTGTTTCAAATCAAAGGCACTTAATGCAAGGAAGGTATTGCACAGTTATCGGAAGGTTGTGCAGACGAAAGGCCGGGAAAGTCGTGTGTGAGGAGCTTCAGGAAGACCCTACCACCAGCAAGAACGAGAGAACAGAAGGGAAACGGAGAGGCTGCCAGAGAGATGTTGTGCATAGGGAGTTCCCATCTGGGTAACAGATTTCAGAATGAGGAAGAACCACATGACTAAAGCTTGGACTTCAGAGCAGGGGGACAGCTTGTCCAGGGGTGCTGAAAGGAGATGGAGGTTCAGTCCCCACTGTCCTTTACTGCTAGCATGATCATTGAGACAGCCGGCAAGAAATGCTCACAAAGAGAGTTTGCAGATCTCAGCTTCTACATCACAAAAGTCAAAGAGGAGCTGAGAGGCAATAGCTCCAAAGTGCATGAGCAGCACAAGCCAAAAGCCTGAACCAGAGGTGTGTGGACCACAGGGCATTAGGAATGAGTCCTGAAAATAGCTTTCTACTCCTGGCTGTCACATGCCAACCATATCCTTCTACCAAATGCTTTTCTCTTCTGAAATTCAGGTTCACTATCCATGGCAGGAAAAGGGAGCAAGATGACTTGAGAGCCTCCCACTGTGCACAGGGATTGGAATGGAAAACTCCAGGGAATTTTCAATGTTATGGACACCCTCAAATCTACAGGATTCTGCTTCTGGCTTTCACCGCCATGTGCGTGAGTAGGGCGTTTCCTGTCTCTGGTTCTGCGGCTTCTGTCACCGTGTCCCAACAAAGGAAGGAAGCCGGCCCTGGATTTCTCCATCACAGTGATTCTTAATCAAACTAATTCCAAAATGAGCCATTGTGTGGAATGTTTAACTGCAACTTTCGAGAAGTAGAGGGAGAAATTACCAAAGTGGCAGCAGGGGCAGTAGAGGTCTAGGGGACAGGAACCAAGTTGGGAGGTGACGGAGAGTTGATTTTTCCATGCAGAAGACCTAGGGTTTGTGCACACCTGTTTCAGAGCAATGCTGTCTCTCGCCTTCTGTCTTGTCTCTCTGCTTCCCATGGTACACTTGGAAATTTAGGAAATAGGGAGACAGTTCACATCTCAATGTGGCCATTCATTAACTGGGAGGCCAGAAGTAGTCTGTTTCCATATATGCAGTTCTGCCTGCCTCTCTAGATAGCAAAGGTCAAATGAGCTAACACAGGTGGATGAGCTCTCTCACACCAGGCACTACTTACAAACTAACAGTCTGTTGTTGTTGAATATGCTTGTCTCTTTCAGTTTTTTTCTGCTTTGAGTTTCTTGACCCAAAACTTGCTACGTAGTCCAGGCCTGAACTGAATTTGCAAACCTCTGGCCTTTGCAGCCAAGTTCTGGAATGATAAACCCAAACCACCATGCCCAGAGGAGGAGTCTCTTTATGAACATTCATGAACATATAATATGAGAGGATGTCATAGTGGAACACATTCTTTCATACCCAAACTAAAACGAATTAACTAAAATATCCTCACAAAATACATGAAATACACTTAAAATGCTTACGTATCTGTGTGTTTTACCTCAATAAGACAGTGACAAGAATGTGAAAGTGAAGAGTGATTTGAATTTCTCTTAATTGATGAGTTGAGAGTGATACCATGAGATAAGACGTGACCTACTTAGATAGTGAACCCAGTAGTGTGAACCAATAGTACAAGGGGAGCTAAGTGTTCCTGTCCTGGTAAACATCCACAGCGAAGCATATGCAGGCAACCCCTCTGCTTGAATTCTAGCTTCACAAAAGGAAAACACGTTTAAGGAGAAAATGTAGGGAAATACAAAGAGGAAAATTTAAAATATCCATATTTTCAGCCTACACACATAAAAAGTAAAGATGATCTGTGAATTTTAAGTGTGTGTGTGTGTGTGTGTGTGTGTGTGTGTGTGTGTGTGTGAATCTGCATGCCCCAGCAGGTGTAGAAACCAAAGAAAAATATCAGATGTCCTGCCTCACTCACTTGGGACAAATTCTCTCAGTAGGGCTCATGCTTACCATGCTTTGTACCCAGCTAGCAGTGAGCAAGCCCCACTGATTCTCCTGTTTCCACCCTCCAACAACATCAGGTTACAAATGCATGCAGCTACGCAAGTGTTTTTTATGTGGGTGTTGGAGAGATTTGAAGTCCAGTCCTCATGTTTGCACAGCAAATGCTCTAACCACTGAGCCATTCCACCAGTCTGGAGCTGAGTGTTCTTACAAGGCAAACACGGACAGCACAGTCGGGGCCTTCAGAAGGCAGGGACACCAGCACTAAGAAATGGCACCGTGGGATGACACTGTTGGTTGTGTTGTTAGATGACAGCTGACCACTTAACCCGAAAACCGTAAGAACTTAGGGAGTGTGGAGACTGGGAAATTCATGAGTGCCAATGGAGAGAACTCTACTAGGCTGCTCTAACTTATTGTTTTCACAGTTCTGGTATGGCTGGTTCCCTGATGATTTTATGAGAAGCTAAACTTCTAAAATTATACGTGCATCTCCGATTTTAACAGCTGGGGATTGCCTAATTCTTTAAACCCTGCGGGTTAAACCCAAAAACATCTGTAGGCCAGATGCAGCCTGTGAACACCAATTTGCAGGCACTGCTACAGCCAGTGAGGGTAAGGGTTGAATTAATTAAAGCACCTGTACCAATCAATAGCAGGAGCAGGCTGTGTAGTTGGGGAGATTCCTGTGGCAGCGAGCGTAAGGAAGGGCTGGTGTGGACCAAGGCTAGAAGTGATGGAAGAGTCTACTAGAGTGATGATAAAAAACGGGCAAACACACAAAACTTCGATAAAAAGGAACGAACACACAAAACGTCGATAAAAACGAGCAAGCAAACAAAAACGTCGAAGCCTCAGTAGGGGCAGTTCTGGTGAAGAGAGGACTTGAGGCATTGAGGAAGTGACACAGAGGGAACCAGGAACCTGAAAGAGTGACCCCAGAGCAGTTTTTGTCTTGTAGCCCTGGGAACCCTCTGTTTACCAGGGGGAAGGAAATGTGCCTTGCTTGACAACAGACAGCTTGTAGAGGAAGGCTGACTTGATGTTGGGAAAAGGCTGAAGAGGGCATTGATTGTGAGCCTTGAGGGTGAAGTCTTGAGAGTGGAAGTGAAGAAAGACCGTGTGGCACTAATAGGCCTCAGTGACAGGTCCCTGGAGGGGAAGTAAGTGATCAGAGTCCTAGTCCTATAGTCCTTAAAGAGGTGGTTCAACCCTTTAATACAGTTCCTCTTGCTGTGGTGACCCTCAACCATAAAATTATTTTTGTTGCTACTTCATGACGGTGATTTTACTGCTGTTATGAATCATAGTGTAAATATCTGATATGCGACCCCGGTGGGGGGTCAAGATCCACGTGTTGAGAACAGCTGCTGGAGGGACCAGGAACACTCAGAATGAAGGAGAAAAGTAGCAGGACCATGCAAGTTTGCCTCTCACAACAATTTCTTGAGTGTCAACATGAGCAAACCTCTCATGGGTTTATAATGGGCTTCAGCAAAAGCAAACAAAAACTTGTGCTGTCTCTGCCCTGAGAAGTCTTTGAGGAAAAGATCTGAGGAAAACAAAATCTCACAAGTAAAATCAAAGGTCTAGAACTGTGATATGCACTGAGCTAGCAAGGGGCTCAGTAGTGAATCGAGGGTGGGATGGCTGATTTCCAGAGGAAATGATAATTGAGCTCAAAACTAAGAAATGAGTAAGCACAGATGAGTTACGTGGGGGAAGAGAAAGCTACGGAGCACCAGGGACAGTGTGTGCAAACACTGACTTACAGAAAGGACTCAGAAGGGCCACCATGGCTGGAGCTAGGCTTCCCACCACCTCTGTCCCTGTCTGTGGCCACCTCTGAGGCCTGTTTGCTGAAGTTGGACTCTACTGATTAAGGTGATCCTTCAGGGCACCTCTGAGATAGAATGATCTGTAGCCCTGTTGATCCGCTGGACTATCGAAAAGTACCCATCAGCAAGCTGTATGCAAAGATAACATACATCCACACTCAGCATGGAAAATAGGCCCTCAGAACCACTCCAGCCAGCTCCAGCTCTCTTCTAGAAGCTTCGGCGCTGTTCAAGTTTTTGCTATCATCATTTTCATTTCCTGGTTTCGTCTTACATCCTTCCTCCTCCCTTCTAAGCAGATCTCTTTTAAAGAATTCTAATTTTACTTTTTTGCTGTTATCTGAAAATCCCCTCCTTACCTTCATGCTAGGGTAAAATGACATGTTTATTACAGCTGTGATGGTATATTCCAGAACTCCGTGGAAGCACAACCCAATCAGACAAGAACTACAGCGCAAATCAAAGGACCCTCATTCTTGTCTGTCCTGCCTCAGTTATCTCCTCTCCCAGTCCCCAGCCCTACCTCTTTAAACCTCAACTATTAGCTACTCTAAGCAGCACCAAATCCTGACCTTGCCAAACCTGCTTCTTCCCTCATCTGCTCTCTGCCGTGGGGCTCCTGAACACACCCCTGTGGGATGGACTCACTTAGCTTGCCTTCTGCATTCTTCCATATTGTGCTTTGCAGGGGCCTAAAGCCACCTCCTTTCGTGGTTTATTTAGACCTGAGACTCCCCATCTCAGCATCCAGGAACTTTCAAAATGCACAGTCCAACTCATCTATTTCCATTCTGTTTCTCATATATCGGGCAAGAGCACATCCAGGAATATTTGTTGTTTCTCAAGCAGAGATGGAAGGTGCCTACTTCTATACTCTGGTCTGTGCTGTTTTCTGGGTCATTCTCTCCTTCCTTGTGTAACCACCAAAAATCCAGGCAGCTTTCAAACCCAGTTCCATGGCCACCAGTTGAATGAAAAACTCTAATGTGTGTACTTAGGAATGTGGATATGCTTAATACGTGTGTGCAGTCCAGAGGTCTGCCCAGTCATCCTCTCCAGCCACCGTCTACCTTATTTTTGGAGATAGGATCTCTCACTGAACCTGGAGCTCATCAGTTCAGCTAGGCTGGACAGTGAGCTCCAGGGAGCCTCCAGTCGGCACCTCCCAGCACTTGGATTGCAGATCTATTCCATCACAGCTGGAGTTCACATGCATGCTGAGCATCCAAACATGGGTCCTCGTGGCTGTGCAGCAGTGTGTTCCTGACTGAGCCCTCTCCCCAAAGCCAGAAGGAACATGTTTATGATGTCTTTTTATCTTTCTTGATACATCTAGCAAAACCAGCCTTCTGTTAAGTGCAAATCTCTTTCACACCTCTTTCATAATCTCTATAACACAGTATCTTTTCATAATCATCCTTCTTAGTACTACATTACTATAAATTTTCAACATGCAGTAACTTGCAGAATGACCCCTAGAGCTTGCAACAGACTCTGGTTTACTAGAGGAAGTGCTATGGGATTTTTAAAGTAAATATTAATATTTTCTTTGCCCTTACAGTACAATAAGAACAAGTTCCTGTGTCACTCCCCATATATCTAGTACATTTTGTAATGACTGCATATCACCATACAGTATATGGTTTCCTCCTCATTTGTTTACTCTCCTGAACAATTGGTACTTAAGAATATTTCTTTACTCGAGTAGCTTTCCCATCTCACATTGAAGAAAGAACTCTGTAGCAATGGAGTTCGAGATGAAAGAATACATACATTTTAATAAATTCTGCCAAGTCACTTTCTAAACAGCCATGCCAATCCTTGTTCTTTGTAAAAGTCTCTTGGCTAGAGTCCTCCTCTGATCCAGTCCTTCCTCTTCTTAGGGATCTTCCTGTGTTTCCTTCCTAGTGTCTGTGTGGGAAGGTGAGGTACTGAGCTGGTCCCCACCCATGCACCAAATCAAGTTTGTAGCTGTGTCGTGGTATTTACTACATTATTTGGGAGCCAAGTTTATGTAGTAATTGCTATTATCCACTATTATCTGAGGACCCTGCCTCCTTCTTCATTTCCTTTCAATGTTTAGCCTCTACAAGATCCTTTAAGAGTGTCTAGGTCTGGGGTAGTGGCATGCATGCCCCTAGGTGCTGAGTACTTATCGTCTGTTGCCTTGACCCTGTATTGGGACACTGTGAAAACACAAAAGAGTGTAACAAGCAAATTGGAGGATAATCCTATTATTAGATAAGTGTTATTGTGAGTTCAGTGTGTGGAACAACACAAAATCCTGCAGATGAGGCATCTAACTCTGTCCACCAGTCAGCAAGTCTTCTTGGAGAAAACTGAGTGAATACATGTGCTTGAATGTGTGCATGTGAGTGTTCTGGTGGGGGTGGGGAGTGAGACACACGCAGGAGATGAGCATAAAAGGGAATCAAATGAATGAAGACATGAGCAAAGGCCAGAGGCTCGTAGCCAACAACTTCCAAACTCTAGTATCTTGCCTTTCTTCTTAGAAATCATGAATGGGGCGCTTGGCTCATAATCTTGGTTGTTTGGCCTTGTTCCCGTAAGTGATTGGAAACTACTGCCTCTTAGCTCCAGTAGTGTGGAAAGCTCAAGTGTGAGACCCTGGCAACTGGAGGCTTCCTCCGCAGCAGGTAGAATGCACAGCCTTGTTTTTGACTTAGACTGTTGGGTCTGAATCCTATGACAGTGATCAAGGCTTGTGAGCAGATGGAGGCAGCTGAGAAGCCCCTCTTCCGTTCCTTCCTGCTCAACCCAGGGCAGACTGCCCTGTGTCTCTAAACCTCCACTCTCTACTCCATGAATGGGAATAGTTTGGCCTCAACTTGTAAGGTTGTACAGAAAGGAGGATAATACCTAAGATGATGAATGAAAATAGCATAGAGGTGTCCAAGTCCAGTTCCTGCTGTGTAACATACATGATGAACAACAACAACAAAAATATGCTTATTGTTTTTCAGATTCCATAGTAAGTACCAATTGACTACAATGTAGTAGGAACTGATCTCTAAAGTCTCTTGATTTGACCTTATCATGTTATATATCTGGAAACAAAGGCCAGGTGAGGGACTGTCATAGTACAAGGAAATGCCAGGACTGGTATCTCCATGTTCCCTCCCCACAGTCAGTAGGAACGTCTTGACCTGTCCTTGACTGTTGTTACTTGACTGAGACATGTCTTCCACAGCTTCGGTATTTGGACACTTGACTCACAATTGGTAGTAGTGTTTGGGGAGGTTTTGGAGGTGCAGCCTTCCTGAAGGAAGTACCTGACGGGGACAGGGTTTGAGAGTCCAGTCTCTCTGCTCCAGGCTTATGGTTGAGATGTGAACTCTCAAGTTCCTGCTCCCATCACCATGCCAGCCACTTTCTGCCATGCTTCCCTGTCGTGATGGACTCTCGGACCTCTGGAATGACTGGCCAAAACAAGCTCTTTAGTCCCATAAGTTGCCTTGGTGAGAGTGTTTTACCACAGCTACAAAAAAGTCGCTAAGACATTGACCCAGGAAATTCTTTTCCTTCTGGGTGGGCCCCAGCAGAAGTCTCTGCTTTGGAGAAAGACCACCATGTTTTATTCCTAAAGAGTCCCCCCATCCTCTGTCCTTTCCAGATTGATTTCATTTCCTGTGGTTTCCCCATTAGTCCTGCTCCCTCCGGCCTCTCCTCTGACAGTTATGGCTTGATCACCACAACCCCTCTGCTTCTTTCTTTCAGCACCCGCAAGACCCTGCCTTTCCTTCCTTACGCCACAGCACCAGGCAGTTTACATGTAGGAGAGTCCGTCAGTCTAAGTCGTACAGCCCATCTCTTCTCCATACCTAGAGTGTTTTCTGGATTCTGTCAGTAATAGACCTTTCCATAGATGCTCTGGGTTTAATATCAGTAATTAATGTAGCACAAATTATTTGCCAAGCTAATCCTGACCACATCACAGATACTAACTTGTTTGATACTCATAGCAACCCATGAAGTTGTGAGCTATCAACAGCTCCACTTATAGATAAGGAAAGTGCAACACAGGGAGATTAAGTAACTGGTTCAGGGTTTTTCCACTAACAATTGGAGGAAGCAGTTGGCTCCAGGCTTGTTCCAGCGCTGCTCCAAGCATCAGGCTTTGCCTGGCTCTTTGCTTCTTTCTACTCTAGGCTGCTTCTCCTTCACAAAGACTTTCCTTTCTCAAAACTTGCAAACAAATTCTCACCTTGAATGCAGCAGCCAATCTAATGCAAAACCTTTCCCCAAGTCCACTATACATAATTTGGTGTAGAGACAGGATCCTTTCCCTGCTGCATCCATTTATTTATTCATTTAAAGGGCTGCCCTCAAGGAAATGAATAGGATTTCCTGAAATAGAATCTATCTCAGAAAACTCATGATGACAATGATGATGATGATGATGATGATGACGATGATGATGATGACCAACAGCGACAGCAAGGATAAACATTTCTCTTGGAAATACTATGTTAAGTTCCTTAAATACATTATTTCATTTGATCATTGAAAACATCTGAGAGCAAGGCTCTCCACAGAACACTTCCAACATGAAGCACTCAAACACCTCCAGAACTACTTATCTTTGAATCATTATATTTTCAGCTTTCATTTCAATGTCTAACTAATATCTCAAACTCAACGTGGTCCCATCTGAATTCTTTACCCCCTCCTCCTCATTCACACCAGGCTGCTGTTCTTCTTGTACCTGTTTGTTAATGACCCTCCACACCTTGATTCATCTCTTTACCCCCAGCTAAACCCAAGGAGGGCTTGCTGGGTTGTCCTGCTGCATGTCTCTTGGTTCTCTCCCTCCCTGTCCAAGCCTGGTGCTTCACACATGCTTTCCAGTCCCTCTCAACCACAGAAAAGATTTCATCTTCCTCTTGCATTTTAACATTCTGAAGCCCAGAAGGCCAAATCATGTTGCCCAAAGAGCATCCATCTGGCTCCAAAGTCCATGCCCATTCACAGCACTTTATCCTATTAGCACAACTCTCATAGTGAGATATCTTTGGTTTCTTAATAATAAAAAAATATTTTAAATAATTCAGCATCTATCCATCAAATGACAGTGACTACTTAGGACTGATTCCCTTCTCAACTACCAAGGAGTAATTCCCTTCTCGATTGCCAACCAGTGTTTAGGGATACATGAAAGCACTCTCTTTAGGTACTAGAGTACCATTGATGTCTCTCCAATACTTGAGAATCTTGCTTTTCAAGAATAGAGACTGCCTCGGCCTCAGAACTTCGGCCAGCTGCAAAATCAAGCTGAAATGTACTAATGTTGTTTTGTTTTCATGGTTATTTTCTATTTATGGCAGGTGGGACCACTTCTCCACATGTGGTTAGAGATGAATATAAAATTGTTTTTAAAAAATAGGTGTAGCTGAGTTTTTAAAGTGAGTCAGTAATCTAGGAAATCATGTTATACGTGCTTCTCAGAACATTGAAGTCAGGGTGGTGAGAAGCAGAATGTGAATGGTGGGGCTACGAACAAGTTGTTTTGTAGGATTCTAAGTTGTCCTTGCCAACTCTACAGTGGCTCTTCACAGTCAGGAACTCATCTCCTCAATGGCCCTCAAGTCGCTTCCTCCCACAGCAGGCTAGTGCATTTCTGGTGCAACGCTCTCCATTACATAGGTCACAGCTGAGGCTCCAAGAGAGAAGGTGACTTGCTAAGGTTACTCAGAATGCCACAGCCTTTCTGGGATTAGATCTAAGGTGTGTTCATCCCCTACTCATACCCTGTCTATGCACCCAATACTTCCCTCCTATCCAGACATCCATAGCTTACACATCACACACTCTTTGTTCCCGTTCCTGAAGGAGACTCCAAACAGTCCCTTGAGTCATATGCAGCAAGAGAATTACACACTGAGCCCTGGGTATCCATCACACTTACAACTCCCCCCTTATGTCCATAAGGAGGACACTTTTATACCAGCTTAGGGGAACTAGGAAGGATATTTAGTCAAATAATTTTCTGTGGGGTTTAATTCTCTTGCAAAATCCCAATTGAGAAAAGCTGCCAATGTTTAGTCCCTTTGAATGATTAATTCTTTTCAGGTCAAAGAGTCCTTTATGTAGTCAACTGAATTACTCCTTCCCTCCACCTTTTCCCCCTCCCTTATTTTAATTTAATACCATCTCCTTTGTCCAGTGCCCCTGGGATGTAGAGGATTTATTAGCGTGTCTCTCATAAAACCCAAGCATGGCAGGAAATTAAATTCATCTGGCATGAGCACCTGTTTGGAGAGCTTTGCTGATTGCTCTGCTCTGCTTCATGGTTGCCAAGGTGACTGCCAAGTGACTGATGACTTGTTCTAGGATGGTCCAGGTATTGATGTTAACATCATCACCTAAGTGACACACTGGGGAGAAATTGACCGTAGTGGTTCAGGGTATCCCAGACCCAGGAATACCAAACCTCAAGAGGGGAGAGATCCGTTCAAGAGCTCAAGGACAGCCTTAGGAAAGAAAGAGGTGATTGTCTTGAGTGACCTCAAGGGGGCAGACTTAAGAGTCATGGGCATAAATGGAAAGAAGACAGATTTTAGTTCAAAATCTGGACCTCGGGGAAATACAAAAAGCCAATGGGTTTTTCCTCACTAGAGATGGTTCCCCAAGACTTTGAGTGACACACTATGTAAGGAGTTAAGATGCTTCACCCCAAACCATTATCATCCCATCGAACTAGACAGCTCAAATGCCAGAGGTAATAATTTTCAGGTTCATTCTTCTCCCTGGAAATTTTTTGTTCCTTTTCTCAAAGGAATGGGGTTTTGTTTACTCCCAACATAACTCAAATGAAAAACTTCATGATACTCATATCTAAAGGGTCCTTTCACACATATGATATGAGACAAATTACGTGTTGTATAATCTACCTTTTAATGCAAAATATAAGACAATAGGAATAACTATCTCTTTCTGAAGATAGTATGTGCAGTACTTTACATGCATTTAATTTCATTAATATAAATATAGTGAGATAATCCTATCTAGAGATATTATTATAAGATAGGCATATTAAACAAAAGAATTCCACAGATGTTTCTCTGCGCAAGAATCATAAAGATGGAAGAATTCTTGTCAGAGCCAAGACCCAGGAGGAGGTTCCTTTGCTGCCCAGTGACTGGTGTGAGGGCATTCTCTGGCAGCACGGATCCTTACTCCTGTTCAAACACTCATTAGATAAATCAAACTGTGGCTTTTACTCATGTTTGGCAGGCAGGAAATGACAAACCAGTGTCTTAAGGGATTGACAAAATATGTAATTAGACACTATCAATCACCATAAAAGAGCTCGATTTTTCTTACATCAGATAAAGGTGTCTTAGTCTACTGTAGTATGACTTAACTCTACAAGCGCTCCAGCTCCATGTAAGCAATCTCGGCAGGCTCAGGGCAGAGCTGGATTCAACTTCCCTAACACCTTGAACAGGACACTCCCCATTTCTTCACTTAAGGCTCTTTTTTCTTTTTTTTTTTCAAACTAAAAGAAATAAACTAAATGATCTGCTAAACTCTTCCCTGTTTTAATTGTGTCTAGACTTAGAATTCGAAAAGGAAGTCAAAGAAAAGATAACCTTCTGAAATTCCTGCCACAGGAGGAAAGAGTATGTCTGTTTGTCAAAACTGCTGGGAAATGTCACGGGATCTCCTTTTTGAGAAATGTTATTTCCTCTTCTTGATTTAGTATGTGTGAGGTTTTTCAAAAGATGTTTCCCAAATTATTTAATTAAAGTTTAGGGCAACTTAAGTGTATACCAAGTAAAAGATGGATCAGTGTGTTTCCTAAAAAGGGGTTGCCTTATTCTTTCTTGTTGTTGAGGAAGGTTAAACTATGTGCTATTTACTCCACACCCTCACAAACAGGAAGTAGGTTTTAAATGTTTTAGTTCCACAATTCAGGGTAGATGTATATTTAAAGGAAGGTTGTTGCATAACACAAAGTCTCTTCCTAAAATGCATCAGACCAGAGCCAATTCTGGAAAACACAAATATGGGGTGGGTGTATTTTGAACATAATACATCTTTAATTGATATTTGTGGGTTTTATGGGAAATATTTTGAGGCACTTGTCAAAAAAAAAAAAAAACCAGTGTGGACTATTGCAGAAGGTCAAAGGGTCCCCAGGGGGTCTCATTTCTAAGCCCCATTTCTGAAGTAAATACTGCAGCTACTTTTTTTCATAAAGTGTTTTATAGTGCTGCTGGAGGAAACTAGTAATACATTCTAATCGATGGAGTAAATCACATAAAGTTCAGTGGCAAACTCACATTTGTCTGATATTTATCTATGTGACAGCACTTCACAGTTTCTATAGCATTTGATTCTCTCTCATCCCAATGAAAATGACTTTGTCACACTCTCACACTTTATCATTACACACACACACACACACACACACACACACACACACACATTTGTACATGCACTCCCTTAGAGATGGAGGGAACTGGATCCCTTCACTGTGGTTGGATTAAGGAAAGGAATGTAAAAGTTGCAAGGTTGCACCTGGAACACAGGTGCTCCAATTCCAGCTGCAGGTTTTTTCTGGACCCTCCCCTCTCCCTTTTTCTTCGTGGAATAGCACAGTACCTTAGAAAGGTTGAAAAAAATGGATGTTAGAACCGGATAGAGTTAGCTTCAGCTTCTGGTACTGCCTGGCCAGTGTCCATGGGCAAACTATTTGCCCCATTGAGCCCCATTGGAGAACTGAGCTAAAAATACCCCCATGGGACTGTGGGAAGGATTAAATGCAATAATGCACAAAAGGAGCATAGCAGAATGTTCCCTAAATGTCAGCCATTGTTATGTTATTATGTAATCTACAAGCTATGTTTGGTTATGTAGTGTGAAAGACTTGCAGTTTGTCCAAGATAATACGTGTGAAATCAAACCCTGAAAATTATTTTCTTTCCCGTCAGTCAAGTCGTTTGCCAAATGTACGGGATAGTATTTCATAAATCTTAGTCTTGGTCTGATTTTTCAAGGGAGGGAACAATTACCATTGACTTTCTGTAGTTTTAAAATGGTCTCCAGAGAGCATGTTTTTAATATAATGAATTATATGAAATTGTGGATTTTTTTTTTAAGGCAGAAGTAGTCCAACAGGAGCAGGTTCACATGACTCAGCTTAAAAGATTAACAAAGTATCCAGCCAACACATGAAATGGTGTTTTTATAGTTTCAATGGAGTTATTGAAGAAATTGTTTGAAATGAAAATTTTTCAGACTGGAGAGATGGCTGAGTGGTGAAGAGCATTGACTGCTCTTCCAGAGAACATGGGTTCAATTCCCAGCATCCACATGTCAGCTATGACCTGGCACATTTCTGTATTTCCAGTCCTAGGGAATCTGATGTTCTCTCCTTGATCTTCAAAATAAGCACAAATACGGTGAACAGACATACATGGAGATAAAACTCCCATACACATACAATAAATAAATTTAATTTTTAAAAATTTAAAAAGAAAATTATTACATTTTCATTTTCAACGCATCCTCAGATATCCACCATATAACAAGAAAATGATGCCACATTTCCAAAGAATTAAAAACAAAACTACCTAACTCTCCCCAAATGTGTAAATACTTTGATTCCTAATGAAATACAAAGGGTGAAATTACTGCCTCGGTACCCGCAATTCCTCCAGGGGGAAGGACGCCAGAAAATATTTTTCAAAGAGTGTGCTGAGGAACTCTGTGGCTGTTGAAGTCACCTCCTGTGCTCTTGCCAAATAACTGAAAGGGAATATATACTGAGAGTCTGGGAATGGGGAAAGGGGTGTGATTTTTGAGTGCTTCTCCCCGTGAGCGCTTGTGTGCGTTTCTTTCTGCATGCTTCTAGGTGTCCCTGTGTTTGTTTATAGCCACCCTTCTGTGTTGGACCAGGAGACAGCTGTCGTCTTCAGCGTGAGCGGGCGCGGGTGTGTCTCCGTGTCTGTGGCTGTGGTTCGGCATAAGTCTGAGCATGTCCATGTCAGCCGGGTGCGTTTGTGCCTGTGTGTGCGTGTCCGAGTGAGCTTGCTCGGTCTCTCTGTTCCTGATGGAAAACGCGCTGTGTGCTACCTGCGTCCAGAGACCTCAGCCCGCAGAGATGATCCGCACAGGCAGGTGAAATATCCAGACTACATTTGGTTGGCGGGTCGCACAGCAGCCCCAGATTTCTCTCTCTAGGCCCCCGCTAGGGTAGCTGGGAGGGAGTGGTGGCTTGGCCTCCAGGGGAACAACTGGGCCCCGCCCGGGCCAACCCCGGGAGGAGGCGGGCTAGACGGGGAGGGTTGGTCCTTGGTGCCTCGCCCCTGCGGGCATGCGGTGGTGCCATTGGCCCAAAGTTGCTGCACGTCACGGGGCAATTCCCCTAAAGTCCGGTGCACATAACGGGCAGGTCTCACTGAGAGGCTGTTTCTCCTGTGTTTAGGCTGCAGCTAGCAGGCACCGCGAGCCCCGAGCACCCCAGGAGCTGAGTGTGCAGGACGCGCCCCCAGCACAGTCGCTGAATGAAGCTTCCAGGAGTCCGCCCCCGGCCGGCTGCGCCCCGTCGGAGGTGCACCCCCTGAGAGCGCCAGGGCGCCGAAAGCCGGTGAGCTCACCTGCTTTCTGCCAGCCATGGGGCCACCCGGGAACGACAGCGACTTTTTGCTGGCACCCAACGGAAGCCGTGCGCCAGACCACAACATCACTCAGGAGCGGGACGAAGCGTGGGTAGTAGGCATGGCCATCGTCATGTCGATTATCGTCCTGGCTATCGTGTTTGGCAACGTACTGGTCATCACAGCCATTGCCAAGTTCGAGCGACTACAGACCGTCACCAACTACTTCATAACCTCCTTGGCGTGTGCTGATCTAGTCATGGGCCTAGCGGTGGTGCCGTTTGGGGCTAGTCACATCCTTATGAAAATGTGGAATTTTGGCAACTTCTGGTGCGAGTTCTGGACTTCCATTGACGTGTTGTGCGTCACAGCCAGCATTGAGACCCTCTGCGTGATTGCAGTGGATCGCTATATTGCTATCACGTCGCCATTCAAGTACCAGAGCCTGCTGACCAAGAATAAGGCCCGAATGGTCATCCTGATGGTGTGGATTGTGTCCGGCCTTACCTCCTTCTTGCCCATCCAGATGCACTGGTACCGTGCCACACACAAGGAAGCCATCACCTGCTATCACAACGAGACTTGCTGTGACTTCTTCACGAACCAGGCCTATGCCATTGCTTCCTCCATTGTGTCTTTCTACGTGCCTCTGGTGGTCATGGTCTTTGTCTATTCCAGGGTCTTCCAGGTGGCCAAAAGGCAGCTCCAGAAGATAGACAAATCTGAGGGAAGATTCCACTCCCAAAACCTCAGCCAGGTGGAGCAGGATGGGCGAAGCGGGCACGGACTCCGAAGGTCCTCCAAATTCTGCTTGAAGGAACACAAAGCCCTCAAGACTTTGGGCATCATCATGGGCACATTCACTCTCTGCTGGCTGCCCTTCTTCATTGTCAACATCGTGCATGTGATCCGAAACAACCTCATCCCTAAGGAAGTTTACATCCTCCTTAACTGGTTGGGCTATATCAACTCGGCTTTCAATCCCCTTATCTACTGTCGGAGTCCAGATTTCAGGATTGCTTTCCAGGAGCTTCTGTGCCTCCGCAGGTCTTCTTCAAAAGCCTATGGGAATGGCTACTCCAACAACAGTAATGGTAAATCAGACTACACAGGGGAAGTGAGTGGATGTCATCTGGGGCAGGAAAAAGAAAATGAACTGCTGTGTGAGGACCCCTCAGGCATGGAAAGCTTTGTGAACTGTCAAGGTACTGTGCCTAGCCTTAGCATTGATTCCCAAAGGAGGAACTGTAATAGTACAAATGACTCACCTCTGTAATGCTGGCTTTCGACTTTTTAAGACCCCTCCCTTACAAGACACTAACCAGACTATTTAACTTGAGTGTAATAACTTTAGAATACAATTGTATAGAGATTTGCAGAAGGGGAGCATCCTTCTGCCTTTTTTTATTTTATTTTTTTAAGCTGCAAAAAGAGGAGAGAGACTATTTGAGTGCTTACTTGTTTCTTGTAGTTCAGTTCCTCTTTGCATGGAACTTAAAAAGTGTCTTGTCTGAAGTGTGTTGGTCCTAGAGGACTGTGTCTGTATGTTAGATGACTTTTCCATGTATCTACCTCACTGGTCAAGTATTAGGGATACTATGTATTGCTGCTGGGAATTTGTATCTGAAGGAAATTTTCCTTCCTGTACCCTTGGACTTGACAAGCCTGTCTGTGTCTTGGACCTCTCTGCTGTGAATATAGACTCTCTCCCACTCCACTTATTTGCTCTGTAGGCAGGAATTGGAGGGACAGCTTCCGTTGTTTTCTGAGCAAAGTCTAAAGTTTACAGTAAATAAATTGTTTGACCATGATTTCATTGCACCTGTTTCCCCCAAACCTCTTGACTCTCAAGTGTCCTTGTCTTTCCCACTGGAAACCACAGGTAACTATGTGTCAGAACTGCCAAGTGGCTTAATATGGAAGGGTACCGGAATGGCATGCACTGATTGCCTAGCCCTTCCCTGGGCCTTTGGATCTCCAGATGCAAACCGGGATCTTTCCTGATTTCACTTGAGCCCCAAATCAGTCCTGCCTGCTCTCAGCATAATCCAGTGTCTCCTGCAATGGCTATTCTGTGCTGTTGCCCAGGAAACCCTGACTCACAGAGACAGAGTTATGGGCATATGTTTTGTCCCACATGTCCCTGCCACCCACCTTCCAGCTCCGCTTGTTTAATAACTGTGTATATTTATATCATCTCTGTCTCTTACAGTAATGCCCTTTGTACTGCAGCAGGGCTTGGTGTATTCAGAGTGAGGAAGATGTTCTGTGTAAAGGCTATTCAGGAATCTCAGCATTCCAGGGGAAATTGAAGACCTTGGTCATAGACAGCAAAGCTTGAAAACATAGCTGGTGAATACTTCATACCCTGAATATAGGTTCAGCCTCTCGTCCCTCCAGACTGCCGTCCCATGTATCCTCTCCCATGATTCTCTGCACTTCTGTGTAAATCAGGCTTTCTCATGCCTGGCATTCCCATGCATGATAGGATGTTTAGCAGCAGACCTGTTCCCAGTTAATTCCAGTAGCACCTATCAAGTATATAAATCATAGCCCAAAATAACCTCAGCCGTGACCTGTTAACCCTAAGGGTAAAGTAATCCTTAGCAGGAAGCCTAGTGTAGACTTTGAAAATCTAAATCAGCTGGGTTTTGCTATTTACTGCAAATGCTGTGTTGCTGACACCTAAGAGAGGAGTTTCTCCCCGTTCACTCAGTTATGACAGGCCCTCAGCCCCTCCTCTTTCTTCTTCATTACATTGCCTTCTAAACTTGGGTCCCAGCTGCCCTAGAGGTTGCCACAAGAAGTTAAGGTTTTAGGTTCATGCACAAGTTATTTGGGAGGGTTTATCAGTAGAGGTGAGGCCCGCAGGCCCTCACTGCCTGTTTGCAGAGAGATTATAGCACTGTTAAGAGGCACAGAGGAAAATCACAAAAGTAAACACATTTCTTCTCGCAGCCCCATTCTATTTTTGCCTGTGTGTTGGAGCTAGAGCATGGCCCAGGTTTCACGGAGTGGATCGTCCTCCTTGGCAACCCTGGGCTGGAAAGGATCAGCCTGCAAGGTTCACTGCCATGTCTTTTGCTCATAAAGCTGACTCTACTTCTTCTACCTTCCCTGCTGTCCAAGGTCCCCAACACCAGCCTCCTCTGCTTCTCAAAAGCTCAGTGACTGGGGCCTCTGGTGAGCACTGATCTCTCACAGGGAGGCTAAACCGGTGCAATGTATATTATTCTGTGCTTTCCCGTTTTGGTCAAGGTTTTCATGCCAGTCTCCTCCTCCTCCTCCTCCTCCTCCTCCTCCTCCTCCTCCTCCTCCTCCTCCTCCTCCTCCTCCTCCTCCTCTGGGCCTCATGTCCGGAGGTACAGCAAGCTTTTCATATATTCTACACATAACCCATAGCCTCACAAGGTCTTGGATTTGGAAGAGCTCATAATCTGAACAGCCTGAAAGCCTAATAGAGGGAACGAACTGCTCAAGGTAAGTGAACAAAGATGCTAGAGGAGGGCTAAGCCAGGAGCCCAACTGCCTGCCAGGGACTGCTGTGTCCTGTTGAAACCATCACCACTGAGCGCTGCCCTTGTCTATGGCGGAGCCTTTCCTTGGGGCTGTACCATGCTTTGGTTATCAGGGCAAATGTTTTTGTATCTTTAATACAAAAATCAGGCAGTAAATAAATCCTCTGCAAAAGGAACAAGAACTTCCTTTATTAAAACGAATCTACTAGGTTATTCCTTGCATTAGGGAAGCAGGAAGATCCCCTAACTCCTTATGACCAGTAAGTAATTTCAAGCAGCTTCAGTTAGAATTCCTCACAGTTTTAACATAAAATATATAAATAAAAATGTATATTTAATATATATTAAAAACCTGCCTGTCATTATTTGTTAATTAATAGACAAGAACTATTATTAATAGTCAATATTCTGCCTACATTCTCTCAGCTAAGGGCACTTCTAATGCAGTTGGTTAAAATTTCACCTATGAAGGTCAACGTCAATTCTCAGATAAAAGAGACTTTTGCAATATTTGAGTCCCTTTAGGAATGCTTTAAGCTTAAGAACTTTGATCAGTTTTAAGGGGCTTGGAAAATAAGAACACCATGGGCCGAGTGTAACCCCTTGTTTTTCTCCTTTTATGTAGTTTCTTTTCCCCCTCGTCTCTCCATGTCTCCTGTTTGTTGACATGCTAGTTACATAAGGTTTGTGTTGGATTCGTCACCATAAAGTTTTCTTTGCCTGGACAGCAAGTTCTCAGTGTCTGTCAAGTGAGAACCTTATGCTGAGATACAAGCTGACAGGTGTGAATGGTGGCAGGCCAGGGTGGGCCTGCCTGCAAGATAATTACTGAGGCAAAGAATCTAGGAGGGGAAAGGAGCCTGGAAACAGGAGCTGTCTTTACATGCTGCTGAGAATGTTTGTGATGGTGGATTGTGTGCCAACTCCATCTACGCCGGAAAGAGTCCTGGAGTTATTTGTAGAACACCTGCTCTGTGCAGTGTGAGAGAGGTATAGGCTGTGGTCTCCTCCTCCTGGACCCTGACATAATGCTAAACGGCCATGTGCCATGAAATCCAACTGAAGGCTAGGGTTATGTGAGGCCGCTGTTGAGCACTGGCTCATCTTTACCATCTTCAGATGCAGGTAGAATAGTTGTCATCTAGCAAATAAAGCAGCTGATGTTCAAAGCGCCACTCAGCCGGCTAGTTGCGGAGTAAATATCAGAACCTAGGTCTGTGTGATCCGAGGACGCAAGGAGCCTAGCACCCATGCAAAGCAGGAAGCAGCAGGGGGTGGAGAGACGCTTGTGATGTGTGCCAAAACACGCATCAGAACTGGAAATGCAATACCTTGTTGAGAGAAGAGGGAGGTTGTCGTGGGTGGGGGCAAGGAGGAATGTCCCTTCCAAACATGCAACTGTTGGATGGCTGGGAGCTGGGGGCTGGGGCAGGAAACCAATCACTGAAGTGCCTAGTTGACTTCGCTGGGTCTTGGCTTCATCTTTTCTTAGAATATGAGGCCAAAGAGGAAAAAAGGATATGAAACTTGAAAGTGAACACAACAGGGTAAAACCAAAGCACAGGCTGCCGCAGGTCCCGGCAAAGTCACCCTCAGCTCCGAAGTCAGGAAGGTCTTGTAAGCTGAATGGGTAGCTGAGCCTTGTGGACACTGGTCTGGGCTGTTTTAGAGGGGTACTGTTCTAAGGCAACAGGGCAATTAATTTCTGACTACCAAGAACAAGGAGGACTCGTGCACTTCAAGTGGTGCTTTCCACTGATAGTATAACCTCCATTCCTCCCATCAGCTGCACAATCAGCACAGGGTCCGTTCTGGCCTAAGCCTTCCTTTATTGACAGATATAAATATAATTTGATAGAGAAATGGTTAAAATACTTTGGAGAGCAAATTTCCCAAGCACCTTCAGGAGCTTGAAATGCTGGTGTCTTCCAGGGCAGTCGTGGCTCACACCTTTATCCCTAGAACTCAGGAGACAGAGATGAGCATATTTCTGTGAGTTCAAGGCCAGCCTGGTCTTCAGAGCAAGTTCTGGGATAGCCAGAGCTACACAGCGAAACCTTGTCCTTGAAAAACAAAACAAAAGAAATGCTGGTGTCTTGTGAATGAAAGCAGGTAGGGTGAAATGAAGCAATTTTAACTTCAATTCCTACAACTGGGTGGGAGGTAGGTGTCGGCTCAACTCACTTTCTTTCTCTTCCTCCTTGGCTGTCTCTTTATAGTTGAGTAAGGCAGTTTCTTGCGGGGGTGGGGGAACCTCAGTTTGCTTATTTGTAAAATGAAGCCACTACAGAGAGTATCCAAGCTGTGCTAAGCCCTGAATTTGTACAGCTGTTCATTGTAGAGGCTAAATGGAGATTTCTAAATATCTCATGTTTCTTGTTAGAGTTGATGACATTTGTTATGCAAATACAAGCTGAGCATTCTGAGGATAGTCAGTCCACCCAGGACACGCTGTGAGGTACTATCAAGTGTTGAAAGACTGTGTGAGGATAAGGCAGTGTCTAGTGTTTGTCAAGACTGGAGTGCGGGGTTGGGGATTTAGCTCAGTGGTAGAGCACTTGCCTAGCAAGCACAAGGCCCTGGGTTCAGTCCTCAGCTCTGGCAAAAAAAAAAAAAAAAAAAGACTGGAGAACAAGCATGGCTGCATGGGTAGGCAGATTCCAGGGCAGAAAAAGAAGACTTTGGTAAGCATCAAATAGGCTGCCTTTCTGAATAGTGAGCCTTCCATTTTTGGAAGCATTCAAGATGAAACACTGTTCAGGATGAAGCACAAAGTCTTCTACATCAAGCTGACCTAGGTTCCTTCCACATCTGTGCAGGAATTGACAGATGATAACACATATCAGAAGAACTGTGAGTTTCTAGAAAAAACCATTTCTAGAAAATAACAGACCTGATTTCCCTGTGTTCATCACTCCAGCTAGCCTTCTTCCCCATTCCTCTGAATTTCAGAGGTTTCACCACATTCATAACTAGGAAACCTCCCGGGGAAATCAGGATCTCAACAGTCCTAGGCCATGGGGAGCATCCAGAAATAGAGCGATAAGGTTAAGCAGTTTTCCACATTATTAGACCTTTTCATCAGCTGCTCTTCCCATGCCTTTTGCAAATGACCTACTAACTCCCACAGAGAGCGTAATGAGAGCTACAAAGGTCTCTCTGCAAAGGCGATTACATCCTTCTCCGCCATCAGAATCACCGCACTTCCTGTGGTCTGTCAGTCACCCTCACAGAGCAGGAAGAAAGCAAGGCAGGTCCCTGGCCAGCACAGAATACTCCAAATGGTCTAGCCCCCAACCTAGAGACCTAAGGTCTGTGGTAGCCCAGCCACTAATGGTCAGGGCTGGGAACCTCTGGCAGGCCACTTCCTCTCTCTACACATTTCGTCTTGTCTTCGGAGAGGAACTCTGGGTGGCATGAGCACCTACCTTTCCTCCATCCTCCAGTTACTATGGGAGTTCAGGATGTCTTCTGTGGTCGCTTTGCCTTTATTTTTAAAGCACTTTTCCTCTCATTAAATGGGTAATAGATGCTTAATATAGAATGCTTTAAAGCAAATGACAGCACCCAGAAAGCTAAATCACACATCATGCTGTCGTCCAGAGACATCGTTGAATTTCACGTGTGTGCTTTCCAGCATGCTTCTACATGTATTTTTAAACCACTGTAGAATTAGATTATTCATAGTGGCTTCCCTTCACTGCTATCACTTTCACAAATACTCTCCCAAATGTTTCTATCTGTGACATGACCCAGATATTATCATTTTTGGTGACCTCTTGGCCAGGTGATCCAGAGTCCTCCCAAGCTGTCACACATTGAGGTACAAAAGAACTGCCACTCTTTAAAAGTTGGACTCAGAAGGTCTGACCTGAAAATATCCAAGAATCTGCACTTCAGAAAGTTCTCTGGAGTTTTCTAATATGAACAGCTATGAACACTTTAAAAAAAAAAAAAGATACAACCAGGTCTACTATTTTCAAAGACATACAAACACAGAATTTTTGAAAAATCAGATGACATTTTGAAGAATACGTTTTTCAGAGACATACACATTGTAAGTGAAACAGAATGCTCCCTGCTCCCATCCTTGCCAAAGGAAGAAACAGCTGTTTCTATAGTAAACCTTGGTGAAAGCATGATCTCAGCCTGTTCTTAGCACATAGGACACTAACCACTGGACTCTCGGGCCTGAGTTCTTTCTGCATCTGAGTTCCATGCCTCCAGCCCTGCCTGCTGGCTTTGGTTCAGATTAGTCTGTTCAAGCCATGGAGTGACCGACGGCTATGTGTGGGAAGCATGTGAGGAGGCTTCTGCTCTAACAGCACCTCGTGTGAGCTGCACAGGGTGACGGACAATAGCAACAGGTACCGCCTCGGGCCAAACACCGCCTTAAGAGGCATCATGCCTTCATGTGGCATCCAGAAGCAGCTTTGAAGCCTAGAACCATTGAGTCTGTTGTCGTGTAATGAGTAAGGAAAGTGGCTTGAAGAGGCTAAGGTGCCCAAGGTCACATGATCTACTAGAGAGAAACCAGAGCTCCATAGGATATGCCTGCTTCCCCTCCCTGGAGAAGAGCATTTCAGAGAGGAGGGAGGAGGGGGAGACTACAGGAGGTGTGTAGTGGAAGGATATAACTGCCCTCCAGGAGCATGTCTCTGAAGGCTCTCATTCCTTTGTAATCCTGCAAGCATCAGGGAGAACCCATACCATCTAAGGCAGCTTGCCACTATGCATCACCTTCATGGAACCCCAGCACCAACCACGTCTGTGTAGTCCAAACATAGTTGGAGTGAGTTTCTCTTGCTGGGCATGGGGTGGGGGGCAGCCTGAGGCATCTGGGGACGCATAGTAGTTTCTTCTGAGTTAAGTCTCCATTTTCTGTGAGGCCTTGACACCTCAAAACCATATGCTTTCCCCGTTTCTCTGCCTTGCTCAGTATGAGCATCAGAAGCCCAGGATGGACCCTGATTTACTCCTCCTCATTTGGAGCTCACTAGCCCTGCAACCCAGGTGTATGGTGACTGGGATGACCCAGCAAGACAGTGCAGCAGCCAAGAGGGGTAAGGTCTTTGCTGGCTTGTTCTATTTAGTTTTCAGACACTCTGAGGGGAAGCTGGACTTTCTAAATGTGTTCATACCCAGGAAGAGAAAACAACTTTTAAAATCACAACAGCAACACCCATGACACAGCAGAACTGGAATCCTCCAGCCTCCTGCCTGCTGTTCAAGCTTACCACATTGCTTTTGAAAACTAGGGCCTGTGCCGAAAAGCCACAAGTGCCTTTGTCTGGGGATTTTCTTTGTCATCCAGCTCTTTTGCTGGTCTACTGGCTAGCTTTTCTCTTTATTTGAAAAAAAAAAAAAAAAAGCCCATCTTTTGTTGAGGCTTGGGATTTGTTCTCTTGAGGTTTTTGGGTTTTTTGTGTTTAGGGGGATGGGGGTTGGTTGTGGTTTTTTCTAGAAACTCACAGTTCTGATATGTGTTATCATCTGTCGATTCTGTTCACAGACACTTTGTTTCAGTTTCTTGTTTCATTGCTCATAGTGTCCCTCGGGAAACCCCTCCTCATCTAGTGTCTTTAGCCTGAAAGAGTGGAAGGTCTCCTCTAGGGTGGAGGTTGTCAGGCTTAGCAATCTCTTCCTACAGACTTGCCGGAGGGGGAGTAGCATTGGTTTAAGTTTCTTGAAAGCATTTTATTTGATCGCAGTGGGCCCAAAACCTTACAAAACCTACAAAAAAAAAAATGATTAGGGGCTCTCCTGAGAAAGCACACATGCCCAAGTTCCATCTCTGAAATTTAGTTAGCTAGCACTAACACAGTTGGAGGCCAGAAAACTGCTTTTGGCCTCAAGTTCTCAGAGGACTTTAGAGCAAATGCTCCTAGGCACAGTCAGGTGCCCTGGAAATCATACCATCATCGTCTTCTTCCCTTCCCGTTCCAGAGCATGAAATACAGGCATGGATGTAGAGACCTTACTTCCTATCCTCCATGGCAGTATGCGTTCACACACATAACTGCTCTGTTTGATAGACAGATTTGTGCTTTTCCTCTGTTCTCTAATAAAACAGTGTAAGTGGAAACAATTTAACAATGATAAAGCATGACCTGAAAGAGGAAGAAGATCATAATAAAGTGTCTCCAGCATCGAGACATTTCATACAATTGGGATTAATCACAATGGGACATTAAACACCCACCACTGTCACCAGCTCCCCAACCCTCTACATAGGACTGGGGAGGTAGTCGCTCATTCTGGTTCCTTGCCCATACCTCCTTCCTTCCCAACGGTCTTCCCTGGGCTAAGTCAAACCACATTACAGTCTATATGAATCAGTTCTCTTGATGTACATAAATGCTCCTACTTAGAAATCTGAAAGCAGACCCACCCAGATTCAGAGAATAGCATGACTCACACATATGCATGTGCCCACAGTTGCACACGCCCAAATAAGTACACAGACTCTTACATTGATGTTGCTGTCTTTTAAACATGGTTTGTCTCCTCTGAGAGTCATATGCTAATTTGGTTTTCATTTTGGTGGTATTGTGAGGTGGGGCTTCTAAGGGTGGTTACGTCATTAGGAGGAATAGTGCCCTTCTCCAGGGAGCGGGCCCTTTTTCACAAGAGCACCTTGTTATAAAGTGAAGCAGTCTCTTCTGTTTTGTCTGTCCTGTTCACACCTGTCTGTGCACTGAGCTGGAAGACAATAGACACAACCAACCAATCTGGAACTTCCTAGCTCCCAGAACCATAAGCTAAAATAAACCTTTCTTCTTTATAAATTAACGTGTCTTGTGTGTTCTGTTATAGCATCAGAAGAATAAACTAAGACAGACATCTACAGGCATATGAGCAAAGATGTTCATGCATGTATTTTTGCACATTCTTTTCTAAGTACTTCCATATTAATATTCATACATAAGGACATGAACAGTCTTAAACACCCTCCCTTACACACACACACACACACACACACACACACACACACACACACACACTGAATAGAGTATGTGGGAATATATAAAGTTGTAATTGTGATAGGTACTATGAAGGTAATATGGAGTGTTCAGAGAATTTGACTAATTCAGAATAGTCTGTAAAGGTACCCTCAAAGAAATGAAGTTCCAGTAGACATATAAACAATAAGTAGATAATTCATAGAAGAGGGAAGAGAGGGGAAGCATGCTACCTGGAGAGAAAAGCACGTGCCAGTGTCTTGTGTTAGAAGGAAGTCTCTTGCATCAGAAAAATCAAGTATATGTAAGTCATTGCAACTGGCATATAAGGAAGAAGCCAAGGGAGCCCCACCATGAAGAGTCTTGGGCTGCATTGGGATCTCAGTCTTTATACCAAGAGGACATCTACACTGATGATGCATTGACCACAGAGGTCAGGTCTATATTTTGAGGGCTATACTAAAGATATGTTTAAAGGGATTTTCATGCACATCACTGCACACAGAGGGTTTACATACACGTGTGCTTTCTTTAAAATGAACACTTGCATATGTGTTTGTGAAACTGCCTCTCAGATAGTTTACAAACATACATCATACATAAGAATGGAGAAAGAAAGGGCACTGGAGGGCACCGAGGGGTGAGGAGTGCACTCTTTACCGGGCCTCAACCAGTCCTTGGGGCAAGCACTGGGAGAGCCGTGTTTTTGAAAGGAGCATTCTGCCTTTGTTGCTTGCCCTGGGTTTGGCTGACTGGCACCCTGCATGTGCCTCTAGCACTGTTCTCCTCCTCTTGGCTCAGAGCGTCCAGTGACAAGGTGGGGTTTCTTCCAGAACATGATCATTGACTATTCTTGGCCCTGGCAAGGAGAGGAGGATGGGCAGGTCAGGTTGCATAAAGATTGCCTTGTGCCTTCTCAGAGTTGTAAGCAGGACCTCTGGCAGCCACAGGCTGGTGTGCTCTTAGCACACAGCAGGCAACCCTAAGTCATAAACACAAGGAGCCTTGGGGGAATCAGAACTAGAAGACCTGCTGGCCCTGCAGCAGGAATCGCCATGGAGCTCTGTGACATGTGACATCAGGGATGGCTGTGTCCTCCACTGCCCTACCTCAGTAACTCATACAGACACACAAGTTTACACATAGGGAACTTTTCTCCAATGGCCGTAGCGTCGCACAGTGGAGGAAGTGGTGGGGAACTTGTCAGCCGTGACACCCACATTATATCCCCTTCAGTGCATTGGGACTGTGTTTGTGTACATTTGGGCTCCTGTTGAAGAACAAGGTCAGGGAGGGCCTTGGGTAGAGCTAGCGACAGGCTCCAAGGAGATCTCTGAAACATCCATAGGAATTAAACTTACTTAGAGCCTGAGTCTTCATAAAGATGTCCTGGGGGGATTTGATGATCACACAAGGACTCCCCACCCACTGATATTTTGTTTTCCAAAATGGTCTTAGAAAATGTTTTCTTCCCTAATTAAGAGAAATTCCAGAATATTTTCCTTTTGCTTCAGGCTGGGGGAAGCATGTTTCTTTCTCCTCCTGTTGGGCACTCTTCTTTGTAATCCTGGTGGCCACCTGCCAGCCCCATCAAGCTGCTGAAGATGGCAGTGTTCAAGGGGACACTGGGTAGTGTTGATCCTCCAGGCTGACCCAGTACGCCACAGTTTACAAAGGACTTTCAAATTGGCGTTGTGTCGAACCCTCACCATACCCCGAAGGTCAGTGTGGGCACTCCATTTTCACAGATAGGAAGACTGAGGTTAAACGGCTAGCCTAAGCACAGGGCAGAGCTGATTTTCAGTTCCAATCTCCATGCTTATCTTTCAAAAACACCAGCTCTGTGGTGTTCCCTGACTCTGTCACTCTCCCAAGACCCAGGACTCCTCCCTGGGGTCCTCTGCTTTCTGCTGCATGCATCTTAGTCAGGGTTAACAGCCCCCAGCACTGAAGCCACATGTGCCAAGCTAATGATAAGCAAGTGCTGGCTCCAGGGACTGTCCCCAGAATGCTGTCACTGTTGATAAGCCGTGAGCTTGGTCAGCTCTAGCAAACATGGCTAAGAGCATCATCCCAAACCCTCTGGGTTTGTTGTGCAGTGCCCAGGCATTTGCTCCCCACTGTGAAGTGATGGGACGCCAGGTCCCACTCCCCATGCCTGCCCAGCCAGCAGGTCAGACTCCGAGTTCAGGACATTTCTGTGGGAAGACCCAGCCAATTTATCCCAATCCCACACCCACTGGAGATGATCCAATCTGTTTTAAGGGCCAAGTCCCACACCTCAATAAAAATTTAAAACAAAACAAAACAAAACAAAACTGCAGGCTCTGGGAAGTAGTTCAACTTCTTAAAAACGGCTTGTGTGTGGTTGAAATGTTTTATTTTAATCGTAGCAATTAGATGTTCTTGTTTTGCACAACACCCTGCAACAGAATCGCCTTCAGCACGGGTGAGTGGTATGTAGGTACAGTAATAAGTTTGGGAAAGTCTGGGATGGATGACACATCCCCAAGTTGAGGAGAAGTGTTGGCAATCTCTTTCTGAGTATTAACCAGTACGGTTTATTCAGCTTTCCGAGGGAGATTGTGAGCAACTCATTAACTCGTTTTGAACAATTTTCTATGCCCAAGCCATTGCTAACGGCCAGGATACAGCAGTGGTACGAAGACACATGGCTTGTCTTGCCTTTGTTAGTTTCACTCTAAACGAAAAGACAGATGATGAGAAGAGACTTACAAATAAAAGTATTTAGGGCTATTTAGCAGCAGCATATAGCCAACTAGGGCTCTAAAATAAACATGCAGTGAAGCATACATGTACTTGCAAGCAGGGGTAAAGGGGGGGACATGGCCTTCTGGATTTTGCTACTAGGTTCAAAAAGATATCTGGTGTCTGTCAACCTCAGACTGGACTCTAATAATCCATAAAAATTTAATTACCTCTCCTTTAAAAATATCTCATGGAAAAGCAGGGTTGAAATGGGCTTCCAAAGCCCTCAGTGCCTGGGTTGTGGTCTAACCTACTCTGCAGGGGGCAGGAGAGATGTCAGATTTGGCAAATTAAAATGGAGATGTTAAATCTGAATTTCAGATGAATAGCAGATACTTTTCTTTGTAAATTTGTCCTGAACGTTACATGATACATATTTGTTTCCAGAACATTTTCTGCTTATATGACATTCAAAGATAACTGATTGCTAGGCAGAGGTGGCACATACCTTTAATGCCAGCACTTAGGAGGCAGAGGTAGGAGGATCTCTGAGTCTGAGGCCAGCATGGTCTACAGAGTGAGTTCCAGGACAGCCAGGACTATACAGAAAACCCTGTCTCAAAGAGAGAGAGAGAGAGAGAGAGAGAGAGAGAGAGAGAGAGAGAGAGAGAAAAGAAGAAGAAGAAGAAGAAGAAGAAGAAGAAGAAGAAGAAGAAGAAGAAGAAGAGGAGGAGAGGAGAGGAGACTAAATGTGCAACACTGGTATCTCGTAGCCCTGGAGAGAAAAATTGAGACAGCAAGAAAAACCTCTGAATAAGTAAATAAGCAGCAGGGGTCACCACCCAGCTTTCAGCACAGGAACGTGACAGCAAGTGTCTCGATGTGCAGAAGGAGTTTCTAAATGCTATTTTCCCTAGTACTTACGGAAACCAGCAAAGAGTAAACTGGGGGAAATCAAGGCTCCAAGGTCAAAGGTTTAGAGAACAGCCTGTCCTGTATTTCCCTTTTGGAATCCAAGCTCTGGGCGTGTCATAAAAGCTCTGAGACCCTTACAGGAAGTGTACCTGGCTGGCCTGGTTTAACCTGACTTGCCCACAGATGCTATTTATGGAGTCAGTTTTATCTGTTTGCTTTATAAGGACACCTAGTAACATCGTGCAAACTGGCTGCTCTGCTCAGCACACTTTGGAGAACACCAGTATAAAAACCGAAAGTTGTCTTCATATATCCAGTGGCCTGCTGGGTAAGAAGGAAATGGAACTCGGTTGCTATAAACCAAAGGGCAGATACTCGAGGGATGCAGACATCCAGGAAGCAGGTGCTTGGTTCTACGTGGAGTCTAGACCTTTCTAACAATTGGAACAGGATAGTAGGTAATGAGCAAGTTTCTGGGGACTTATTAAATCAGAAATGGAATGTTGTCAGGGACACTAGAGGATATCCTTGCTCTATGTAGACAGCTCTCTGACTGCTGTGACAAGCACATTCACACGCAACATAGATGGGCCTCCACCAGCAGCTTCCTTTACAAAGAATCTCCACGTTCTATATCTTTTCTGAGGCCTATATCCGTCCCTCTGTGCCTACCGTTCCTACGTTCCCTGATATCTGTAAGCCAAGCACTTTCCTTTTTCAGGGATATCAGCCCTTTAACAGGAATTACCCATGCTCTCATCTAGGTCTTTTTATAGTCTAGTCATTCTGGATCTTTCCCTGACCCTCGGGGAACGGAGGGCTTACCAACTTCAGATGTTACCCCGAAGCTTGTGACCCCACTAGGCAGAGAAGAAAGGGTGCAGAAGAATCTAGATTGCGAGACTTGTGGCATTTGACAGAACCCATATTACCAGGTAACTGAGACCCGGGACATAACATACTCCAACATAGTTCAAATCCCATGCCTCTCCTGAACTCTGTGACCTGGAGAAAGCTTCCAAACCCTGAGTGAACTTTATTTCCCCTTGTAAAAAATAAGACTGGAATGACACAAAGGACCCCCCCCCCCCAGCCTTCCTGCCGCCGAGGGGCAGACACTCAGTAAAAGTCGATGTTGTGAGTGATTGTGTATGTCCCCATCCACACAGTAGCAAACTTCCATGGAACTTCAGACTTCTTCAGAAAGCCACTAATCCATATGCCAAGAGGTCAGGCCCCAACGGGAGGGATGAGCAGGGGATGGCCTGGCTCTCTAATACCTTCCTTCCTTCAAGAACACGCTGGGGCAGAAAAACTAGAAGAAAAATAAAGGACAACAGCCCTTCCTCCTTCAGGGTCTGTCTGGGGTTGGGGACAAGTTGACCTGTCCCCTGACTCAGGTAAGTCTGCAGCCTCAACCACAGTCCCTAGCCCTCCTGGGCTGTAAAATAAAAAGTTCCCTTGGGCTGTACCCTTGAAGCTGCAAGTGCAGATCTTCCAGGAAGGCTACTTATTCACACCCCTTAGCCAAGGAAAGCCTTACATACCAAAACACTTCACGTGTGTGCCAGCATGTGCACAGGTGCTCTGAGATCACTTTGATGCCTGCTTTTAGGCCTGGTTCCTATAGTAAAGACTTCAACCCCAGAATTGTCTGGGAGGAAACATGTGGATAATTGACTCAGAATGGGGCAAAATGGTGCATCCCAGTCCTGGGTCCCCTGGCAATGGCTTGTTTGCTGATGCTGGGTGTGACCCCCACTCCTAACCCCAGCTTCATCCTCCCCATCTTTCACTTGAGGATCTCTGAGCTCTGTGTCTCTTGGGAAAGTGTCTCTGATCTATTTTTGCCCGGGTTTGAGTGCTCTCCACATGGATTATCATCTGGCTGGCTCCAGTTTCTAGTAGTGCTTTTGTTTGAATCTGTTCTGTTTCTTCACCCATGGCAGCCCTTCTTGGGTTACAGGAGTGTTGGTAATGGTATCAGCATTTGTCACAGTTTCTGCAGAAGATGCTTGTCCCCTCACGCCCAGCCTACCCTTCCCCTAACACTCCTCACCACTTTGGCACAAGCAGACGCCTTCCGCCTCACTACATGACTCTGTAAGTGGAGTCTGGTTTTCACATTAGCCAAGAGGAGGCCCTGAAGTCAGAAATCCTTGGCCTGTGAGTCACTTTGTTTCTTTGTGCCTCATTTCCCCCAACTATAAATAGCCCGAGTCCCACACTTTCTCATCTCCCAGTATCCTAGGGACTGGGACAGGTGCTTTTGTACAAACTGGGAGCTCCTTCCCAGAAGCCACTTCTGGTCTGCGAAGGTGGGCTCTCTGTTGAAGCTCATGGCCCTTGGGTGGGTGGGGGGGGGTCTCTAAAAGGCAGTGCTTCTCTGTCTCCCTACTTTCTTGGCATCTGCCTCTTTCACTGTACATGTGTGAAGTTTCTGAAATGCAGAAGCCAGGCTTTGCAGAAGGAGCTCTCTCTGTCTCCCTATTGTCTTTGGAGCGAAGTCCTCAGCAGGCAGGTCCACAAGGAAATCTCACACTGAGAACAAATCACGTAGGTAGACACACGCCAGCCTGGGATATCCAGCTCAGACCCAGAAGGTGCGGGGCAATGTGATGAGAAATGAAAGGGGAGCAACATTTGCTTGGTGTTTGAGACGTTTCCAGGCTTTCAGAAAAGGCAGACAAAGTGCACGCCGATAGAGTTCTTACTTTTAAATACTAAATTTCCCATAGAAATTATTAGGTTTTATCATCTGCCCATTTTACAGAGGCAGAAACTCATGTCATTGAACTGGTTAACTCTGGTGGGAAAAGATAGTTTTACTAATGGGTTCCTTGTTTGCATTCTACCTCCACCCCAGAAATGTCCCCCAGTCTGTAATCAGAACCATCTTAGTCATTCCTAATGGGGATGCTTCCGGTGGCCTCACCACATACACGGAGATGCCAGGTCTTAGAGGCCTGGCACCGTTGGTGACCACACTCTAGGCTACTACTCCCCACACACTAGGCCCCAGCTGCTTTGAGCTGCCCTTGGCTCCCTGAGGGAAGCCATGCAATTCCCTTGGATGGCACACCTCTGCTCCCTGCTCTCGGAGCTTCTTGCTCAGCTCAAAGGCACCACACACGGCAGGGAGAGGTGTGGTCTGTCTGTCCTCAGTCACTGGGCATCTTCGTGTGTGTGCCACTCACGGTATCGTGAAGCTTGACTCACTGCTCGTGATTTGACCTTCAGTGTCTAGGACAGGGTTGACTCATCCTTGATTTGCTAAGAACTATTTGCTGAATGACTGGGTCAGCAACTGCATACTGAAGGAAATCTGACAGGGCAAGGTCATATAAAGAAGCAAAGAAAAAAAATCATACTTCTGAATACTCCTTTTGAAATAGAGTTTCTGGTAGGATTAGGTATATTGCCTTTTTCTCCTAGATCATCACCTCCTCTCTCTCTCTCTCTCTCTCTCTCTCTCTCTCTCTCTCTCTCTCTCTCTCTCTCTTTCTCTCTCTCTCTCTCTCCTCTTTAATATATAAATATATATGATAGGTGTATAATATATATGATAGGTGATACACAGTAGATAATATTCAATAAAATTGAGATTATCCTAGATTGTGGTTTGTATGCTGCTTTTCCTACTTACTGTTATATTGTACTTGCACATGTTATAAAAACAAGCTTTTAAACTGATTCTTGTCCCCCTAATTGATCCACCTCCTTTCCACATCATATTCTCACACTTGCACTAACGGCTCCTGACTGTGAGTAGTCAGTAAGAGGTATTCAGTTGTGTTCCAGGAAGTGTCAACAAAACTGTTTTCAACTTCCTGTGCCTTCTGCAGCTTCTTTCAGTCTGCCTGACATGGATGATGACCTCATTATTAAGTTAAAGATCTGTGGTTAGTGGTTGTGCTTCTAAAATGTCTAGTTTGAAAGGTAAACCAAGACCAGTATAGTATGGGTGAATGGCTGAAGCTAACCATGGGAGAAGAGGGGCAGGTCCTGATCACCTTTGCACAAAAGTTTCCCTGTTGGAACCCACTGATACTCAGGGACAGCAGATGAAGGATTTCCAAATGCAGACATAAGAGCTTAGAGGGGCGAAGGGAACACAAAGCCAACAAACACATTCTCTCCCTTTTTTAAGGAAACTGAGACCTGAGTACTGTCTTGCCCAAGATGTCCCATAGCAAACAATGATGGAGACTGTACTGGGGGCTGAAACTGCTCTTCCCAGGACAGGTGGAGCCATTCCCGTGCAGAGAAACTGAGATCCTGCTGCAGGATGAGTTTTGAACTACAAGCACGTGTGCTAGCCAGAGTTCTTCCGAGGAACAGAAGCAATTATACAATATGTATATACATGTGTATATGTGTGTGAGTGAATGTATGTATAGTGGCCCCTATATTTGAAAAGTTTACATGATTTTAGAAAAGGTATATGTACACAAAAATGAAGATTTTCTTACTAGAAGTCCCTTAGAAATCATGTCCTTTGCTAGTTGCTTGGGATTCTATCTGCATGCTGGAGAGCTAGAGTGCTCACTAGCCACTTAGTCCTGAAACTGACTGCCAGTCCAAAGCTATCAGCCTGGAAGCTCCCTGGGGAATTGATAGTGGGGTTCATAGTCAAAGGCTCACGAGGCTGGTGTCCAATGTGGGCGATAGCAGCTGCAATGAACACACTTGTTCAGAAAGACGAGCTTGCAAGCACAAGGCAGCCTCCTCCATTTCCCACTTTTACTCTTCATGGAGGCTGGCTTGCTGGTTAATATAACCCACATTCAAAGTGGGTCTTTTTCCCTCAGTTGGTGTCCCACAAGTCAACAGTCTCAGGAAATGGTCATACCAATGCACCAGGAGGTGTGTTTTACTAATCTCATTGTTATCCTTTAATCCGGTCAATTGGCAATCAAGATTAACCACCATGTTGTCCAAATTAAATGACAGATTTGAACAATAATGTTTTAGAGAAGTCCATTAAGGACACGTTATAAGTGATTGTCCAATGAGTAAGCTCACTTAGTTGAGATAGTCGAGGCTGTAGCCTCTCAACTTTCTAACTTTATCAATAAAGATTTGCTAGTGAGCATCTACTACATACATATGCACTGTGCCCAGTACCTTCCCAAGACTGCTGAAGTATTCTAGGGCAAAAACAAACAAATAAACAATACCAGTAGCTGTTCTATATTCTCATTATGTCCTAATGAATTATCTTCTGTGCTTCTTCTGGAAAGTGCTCTTCAAGATCATTATTTTTTAACCCAAAAGGAAGGCTCATGGCTCCTCAGTGGAGCATGAAGTCTGTTCATCAAGCTGCATTTACCAGGTATTAAGTGAGCTATAATGTAAGAACTAGAAAACAAAAAGAAGATTGCATGGGCTGGGTGACTATTACCTAGTGGTGTGGTGATATATTGTGTCTCTCAATATATTGTGCATCCTAATAAACTTATCTGGGGTCAGAGGACAGAACAACCACTAGATAGACATAGAGGCCAGAAAATGGTGGCACACACACCTTTAATCCTATCACTTGGGAGGCAGAGATCCATCCTGATCTCTGTGAGTTTAAAGCCACACTGGAAACAGCCAGGTATGGTGACTCATGCCTTTAATCCCAGGAAGTGGTGGCAGAAAGGTATATAAGGCGTGAGGACCAGGAACTAGACCTGGTTAAGCTTTTAGGCTTTTGAGCAGCAGTTCAGCTGAGATCCATTCTGGAAGAGGACACAGGATCAGCTGAGGAACTGGTGAGGTGAGGAAGCTGTGGCTTGTTCTGCTTCTCTGATCTTCCAGCTTTAACCCAATACCTGGCTCCGGGTTTGTTTTTATTAATAAGACCATTTAAGATTCATGCTCCATAGTGGAGCATGTTTTCAATTATTCTGAGAATATGTGGTTTGCCTGGGGAGATGGTGTCCTAGGTGTTCTACAAAGTGTGACTCCATCCGAGTCGTCACCCTATTACTTCCACAATCCTTAACTTCATCCTTCAACATCGTGTTTGTGCACAAATGATTACGACTTGCTGATCTGAAGAGGGGCAGTAATGTGGGGCTGGACAGATGGTTCCATGGATCAATTCTCACCACTCACCTGACTGCTCTCAGCCACATGGAAGTTCCAAGGGACCCAACACTCTCTTCTGGTCTCCATGGGAACTGCACACACATGGCACATTCACACACTTTCAGTAACTCACACAGACAGATAAAACAAATAAAGTGAAATGATAGTCGGACCAATTTTCACATGGCTTACAGAATGGAGTTCTGACTCCTCAGCTTTGAGTTTCACACCCTCCAATCAGGACTCTGACCCACCATCCTGTTCAGCCCTCTGCCCATTTCCTTCTGATGTTTTCATAACTTGACCCTGATCTTTACCTCCCATTTTAGATTAATGTGAATTTCCAGATCATCATCCCTTCTCCACATTTTCAAACCCAGGCCCTGCTTTCATAGTCCCACTGAGCTATGCCTTCTCTGTGAGCACTCAGGACCTCTCCGCCCTTTGGGATTAACTCCATGCCTGAAGAAAATTATGGTTTTTGTAATCTATAGCTAACAGAGCATGCTTTGAAATGGGACTGTAAGGAGAGAGAGGCCTGCATCATACCCAATGCCCCCCCCCAATTCTCTTTAAGAAATTTCCTCCTTCATATTCAATAACACAGGACACATAAAAATATACCACATTCATGATGGAATTCATATGTAGCTCTGGGACAGAAGGATAGAGAATGTATAAAGAGTCACAGAAACTACCTGGAAAACAGTTGAAAGCTCCGTTTTATCCAAGTCCTACATTTTACCCATGCCGACACTAGCAAAAGTACACATACCAGGTCCCATATTAAAGGTGTTACAATCATTGTTCAATTTAATCAACACGTCACCTATGTGGTTTTGATATTATTGTGCCCAGGGTGCATGTAATCAAACTGGGGCAGAGAAGGTTTGCAGAATTTGCTTGTATCTCTTGGTGCAGCCAAGGCTTAGACAGCCGAATCCATCACTACCATGAACCACAGGACCCAGGCTGCCATCGTTGCTAAGGGATGTAAGGAAGGTGGAAAACCACAAATCGGGTCCCACCTGCCACTCAAGTTCATTATCTCTCTCTCTCTCTCTCTCTCTCTCTCTCTCTCTCTCTCTCTCTCTCTCTCTCTCTTTCTCTTTTGTTTTCTGCTTGCTGACCTTCTCTCTCCTCAGCTCTCTATTTTTCTCTGTCCTTTTCCCCTCCTTTCCACATTGCTAGATTTCAGGAAAGACTTCACAGAGCCACAAGGGACCTAAGAGATAAAATACCTCTTTAGTTTTGAAGAGGAGGAAATGAAGGTCCAGAGAGGGGAAGGGTGTGGACCCAGGTCACAGCCCGCTTGTGGCAAGGCTGAAGTGAGAACCCACTTCCTCTCCTCTTCTTTCTCAGCCATCTTACTGCCAAAGTTCCCGTATGCCCTAAACAGTTTACACAGGGCAGCCTGCCCCTCCGCTCTTCCCTCAAAGAAGTCATGCATTCCCACATAGAGGACAGAGACACCACCACTTTCTGCAATGACAAGTCTTGACTGCCAAGTTGAACTGAGTGACCCCTAGGAGACTAACAAAGCACACCTCTGGGTGTCTGTGTGGATGTCTGTATTTCAGAGATGACATTGTGCCACAGCAATACGACATTCTAGCGCTCCTCTGGTAAATAGTCAACAGCGTTTTAGAGTACTGGCTGTGAGCACTGACTGCCACAGTGTCAGAGACGACACATCTGAATGTCCCCTTCTTATCTGCCCCCACCTGACCCCAATCTGAACACACAGTCCCCTCTTTCTCATCCACAAACCATCCTGGCTTTTCTCATCTTCTGATTATCAGTCTCTCCCACCAGACTCGAAGCTTCCTGAGCACAAAGGCTGTTTTTGTCTTTCTTTGCTTTATCAGTCTTGTGTATCCTAGTATACAAATCAGGACATTGTAGATGCACCCCAAGTGTTTGCTGAATGAATAAACAAAAGTCTAGTTCCGACCTTAGTTTAATGGGATACCATAACAAAATATATCTGAATAGGTAACTTAAACAATACGCGTTGCTATTTTCTCACCACCCTGGAAGGAGGAGGGTGGGCGGGCAGAGGGCTAAGATGAGGGTATCTGCCAGCTCATTTCCCGAGCTCTGTGCATGGCCACCTGCTGTTGCTGCTGCACTGTGTATTTGTCGTCTGTATACACTCACTTACAGTATCTCTCTTCTTATCCTAGCAATAGCCTGTATAGACAGAGGACCACTTTCACGGGCTCCTTCTAACTTCATCTTTTCTTTCAAAACCTTACTTCTAAATACAATCATGAGGTGCAGAGGCTGCCTAAGGTTGCAAAACTGGAGTTTTGCAGGAACACAGTTCAGTCCATACCAACTCCCCATCCCCCACTAGCTCCCAGCTGACAAGGATGTATGCATAAAATGTGATAAGACAATGTAATAACTGCTCTGATAAGAAAGTACAACGCCTTGTAGCACACAGATGATGGAATGTAATAGTAACAGTCACCTCACAGAGACTCTCTATGTGCCCCCTACTGTTTTAGGCACAGAATGTATTACATAATTTAATCCCTGCCAGGACTAAATGTCAGCACACCAGTGCCCGCAGTATCAATCTCTATGCTAGAGGATAGACGACCACCACTATAAAGGTTTAAGTAATTGTGGGAAGACTTCCACTGTTTAAGAGGACAATGCACACACATATCTGCACATACACACACACACACACACACACACACACACACACACACACATACACAAGCACACACCACAGTAGCTGTCTACGTTCCTTCTTGTTAGTGGTTCCCATAATAGTTATTCTGCAGCCAGCCAGTTCTGTCTGTGCCTAACTGAGAAGATGGAGGAAATCTCTCTCCTTGTACGTCCACCTAAACGTGCTGTCACTGCTAACTCCATAGCTGAATAAACTAAGACAACCGGCGCTCAGCCCCAGGCAAAGGCCTCCCACCGCCAGGCAGCAGCCACGCCCAGCTAGAAAACTGCTGGCCCAGGACTTACACCCATAATTCTGGCATTAAGTCTGTTCTTTTAACCAGCCTTCCATAGGCCTCCTAATGACAAGGGACCTTGTCATCTAAGGAAATCCAAGTCCGCTGCATTGCAGAAAGGAAGAAGATGGAGAGAAGCCACAAACGAGAGAAAGCAGAGACGAGAATTTTAGGGAAAATGATGGCAAGGGCCACATGTACTGTTCAGCTCTCTATTGCTGGGACCGAACACCTGAGATCTGAAACTCAGACGGGAAAAGACTTACTATGGCTCCTGGTGTCAGAGGCTCTGGGCTACAGCTCACCGGCTCCTCACCGCTCGGCATTGCTGAGCTGAAGACCAAACCGTCAACACAGAATGTTTCAGAAGATGGATCGGATCCATAGTATAACACCGAGACTTGCAAGCAGCTTGCTGGCAGATGGTACAGAAGGGCAGCAGGTGAGGTGAGGTCAGGGAAGCTGATGCGGCCAGGAAGGCAGAGAGGTAAGGTCTCATCTGATCTGACAGTAAAATAGAACTTGCTTCTCCAGATCTTCTAGCAAGAGATCCTTTCATCTTGCCATCTCTTTTTGTTAGCAAGGAAACACACACTAGGTCAACAGCAGATTGGAGGCCCACAGCAGGGCTTCCTGGGCCCAGGCCACTGAACAACTCTTTTAATAACTGCCTAAACATGGAAACTGAAGTAAGTTTGAAGAATGGATCGTTTTATGTTTCCCGTGTCTTCCATCCAGTGCTCATCCATTTCTTTTTGTCAGATGTTCATAATTTTGTCTGGTTTTCACTAATTAATATTTTCCTTCCAAAATGACTACGATGAGCTCAAAGCGAGACCAATGCCGTGGAAGCCACTATGGATGCAGTCTCCCTATGTGGCATGGTAGTGGGTGACAGAGTGACCTTAGGCTAGGAGGACCTGCATTTCCTATGTCTGATCGATATTTAGAGATAGGAGCATAAACTAAACAGCCACTCTGGCTAGGTGAACAAACGTATTAGGTAACAAAGATTTTCTGGTGCTTTCTACATGTCAGACACTGATCTAGAGCTGTGCTATGGAAAGAGAGAGCAGTGTGGCTTCAGGCAAAAGCCCCCAGCGCACACACTGTTTAATAGTGTCGTGTGTGTGTGTGTGTGTGTGTGTGTGTGTGTGTGTGTGTGTACAGACACACATCTGGTACATCATCTTGGTCTGTTTCTGCTGCACTTACATTGATTGGCTCATTATAGTGGTGCCTCAACTGTGAATACAGCTTCTAGGTATTTCAACCCAAGAAACTGGACAAAGTATTCCCCATTTATTCCTTTATATCCTCTTCTTTAGTTTTAGTTATCTGCAGCTTGACATGATCTAAAAATATTAAAAGAAAAAATTCCAAAAATACATTTGTGGCATGATGAAATATTACTATATCTCTTTCCATCCCCCTTAGAATTTTGTCCAGACTATCCACACTGTATATACATCCCTCACTCTGCTTAGTACCGAATGGCTCATTCCATTATCTATAGCGTTCAGTACTACCCTCTATATCAGGCTCCCACTTGGAAGGCTGGGAGCATACGTACCATGGATAAGGTGGGGGGAATCCCATATGCAGAATCAAATGTACATGTGACAGAAACACGTGTAGTTAAATGAGATCTGGGGTACCCGAGATTAACAACAGAGAGATGCCCTTGCTCTTGAGCCTGGAGGAACACAGAACATCATGATACCAGATCCTGAAAGGCAAGATATTTGACCTAGAGGTACCTGGCCCGCAAAGCAACTGACGCTAAAGGCAGAAAGAACAGAAGAAACACCTGGCCTCTCCCATTCTCACCTCCAGGATCAGATCATCAACTCTTGCTGGCCACACCTGCCTTGAAGCAACAGAATAGGGTACCAAGAACATGCGGGTTCCTAGGCTGTTGAGCCAAGAGATACCTGTAGGAAGGAGCTGAGAACACATATCTGTTGACTGGTATGACAGGTGACTTTGGGGAGACCACTTCCTCTACAGTCTTGGCTTCCTTGTGGGTAATTTGAGAACATCGCCTCTCCGGCTTGCTTTGAGACTTACATGTAATAGAGTATAAGAGTGTATACTGTAATCTTCAAAATCATGCATATAAATGGGAAGGCTTTTATGTTTGCTTCTAACCCAACACCCGTGGACTTGGGGGCCTGAGAAAAGGAGGGGTGTGGTATCCAAGAGTGACCAGGAGCTTTGTTATGGCAGCTAGGTACCTAAGTAAAGGAATCATCCGCTGGTATCTCAGTCTATCATTGAAAAAATATCAGATCACATCTTCAGTTCTAGTCAGGGATCTACTTGGAGTTTTAAGTGAAAATGACAAGTAAGTAAAATTCTGCGGATTATTGTGTTCATTGTTCTAGTCTTCACATTATACCTGAGACTGGACAGGGGAAGAGACCCGTATGATGTCACCTGCCATGTTCCAAGCAGAGGGAGACAAAAGCACAGAAGACCCTCCCCACTCCTTTACCAATCCTCTTCGCCTTGAACTTTGAGGTTTCAAATTGGTCTCATTTGTGATTCTGCTTCCAACACGTCCTTCCTTTCCTATCAACCTTCTGTCTCCTTTTTTCCTTCGAGACTTTTCATCTCTTGTTTCTAGTGACATTGAACAACTCACTTTGATGGGCTTTTCCCTCTCTATGGTGCTGATGGACAAGGAAAGCTCGGCATTAAGCCACCTCTATTTTAACTGGAGAGAATTTCCCTGAATAACTCAGCTCTCCTCTGAAAACAGATGTGAGGAGGCAGTACACTCTGGACACCAGACTTTCTGTTAATCCTGGGCTTTTGATAAGAATCAAGTCTCGAGTCTCAGTCTCCCTACAAAGTCCAGATCATGGCCAGAGCTCTGGGCTAAACATCAGGGCATGGCAGCCTGGCCCATGAGAACAACAGGGTTTCCACCAGTGGCTCAAGGTGGTTTGGCCTGCCAGGCAAGGATGCAGTGACTTATTCTCTCTCTCTCTCTCTCTCTCTCTCTCTCTCTCTCTCTCTCTCTCGTGTGTGTGTGTGTGTGTGTGTGTGTGTGTGTGTGTGTGTTTCTGTGGTGTGTATGCTTGTACAGGAGTAGCACTTGTGTAAGCACGCATGTAGAGGCCAGAGGACAACTATGGATCTCTCACTAGCCTGGAACTCACCAAGTCGGCTAAGTTGGCTGGCCTGTGAGCCCCATGAATCTACCTGTTGCCACGTCTCCCAGCCCTGGGATTACAAGTGCGTACCACCACCTCCAGAAGATTTCAATGTAAGTTCAGAGACCCAAAGTGAGGTCCTCAGGCTTTACTGCAAGCATTTTGTCAACTGGGCTATCTCCTCCACCCATTTTACCTCTTCATATGATGCATCGGCACTTGGGGAGCAAACCAACAATGTTAAATGGTGTGCTCCTGGCTTGTCAAGTAAAAAGGCCGTGCTTTGACTCCCCACCTCCCTGAGATGTTAAGAAATACGTACCACTCCACCAAAAGCCTATTGTGGTCACAGCGACACAAAGATGACAATTATCCCCTGAGTGACTCATGGAATTCCCAGTGGCCCACTGCACATTGACATTTTGCTGATTTGGAGTCTGTAGGACATCATGAAATGTCAGTATGTAAAGAAAACCAGTCAGCATTTGCTATGAGAGCGTTTGGGGGCCCTGAAGCAAATCACTCTGTATCCACTGATCCCTTCCAGGGAATTGCTGTGGTCATACTACATGCCGAGCCGTGTGCTAGGAACCAGGAAGAGTAAGACATGAGGTTTGGACATCACACGCACCAGTGGAATAAAATGCATGACAGCCGTGAAGCTAAAAGATAAACACAGTAGTTCCAGTTTGTAAAAATTTGCTGGGAAGATATAATGTGACGGATTCATTTGCTTTATTTCACAAACACTTAGTAAATTGGGAGTTAGGAAGGTTAAGAGTACTAAAGCTGAATTCTGACTCTGGGGATGAAACCAACTGTGGAAACTAAGATGTAAGAAGAGGGGGAGAGAAAATGGGATAGTCAAAAGCCCTGCGCAAGAAACTGTTGGGTAGAATGAGTGGAAGCCAGGCAACATGGCTGGAATGAAGTAAGGAAGATGCAATTGGGGAATTGCTGGGAGAGTGGTTTGGGGCCGGCTCGGCATCACAGGCCTTGGTAAGGAAGACGGAGTTTATTCTAAAAATGGGAAGTCTTTGAAGGCTCTTGCACAGACAAATGGCCCAAGCGAGTTTACAGCTCTTAAAGGCTCCTGGGTGCAGTAAGAAGAGTAGATTGTGAAAAAGAGAATGAAGCTGTTGCAGGGGTCCTCCTCAAAGGTGGGAAGGAGAGGTAAGGTCAGCACGAAAGGGGATGATGGGAAGAAGTGGAGGGAGAGGCTCTCTCTAGACGTTCTAGGCGATGGAGGCGGTAAAATGTGATGACAACTTAGACGTCTCCACTGACAGAACCAGAGGAATCAAAGAATGCTGGATGTATTCACAGTGTAGTGCCTGGGTAATCCATTGTTGCTATGGTGATGAACAATCGAAAGGGGTGGGATCAGAGATGGGTTTGTGCCTAGCCTTTTTTTTTTTTTTTTTTTTTGGTTTTTTTGAGACAGGGTTTCTCTGTGTAGTTTTGGTGCCTGTCCTGGATCTCGCTCTGTAGACCAGGCTGGCCTTGAACTCACAGAGATCCACCTGGCTCTGCCTCCCGAGTGCGGTTAAAGGCGTGCACCACCGCCACCACCCGGCTGTGCCTAGTTTTATTGCAACTTATTATGCTGTGTTTGGTTGACATCCCGGGCAGGCCTGCTCTTTTCTGAAGGGAAATGGAGGAGGAGTGGATCTGGGGTGGGGGAGTTGGGAGGAGTGGAGGGAGGGGAGATTTTGGTCAGGATGTATTGAAAAACAAAAACAAAAAATTTTAATATTCAGATAACAAATATTCAGAAAAAGGGAATCCACATTGAATATGAACAGCTTCCCCCCCCCCCCCCGTCATTATTTCCTAAACAATACAGTACAATATTTATGGCTCCTTGACTTGGTATTAGATATAATAAGTAAGTTAAAGATGGCCTAATACATACACAGGGAGAAGTGAGAGGCTGTATTCAAACCCTTTGTCAGGTTACGTAAGAGACTTGAGCACCAGACTTGCGCACCATGGGTTTTGATATCTGTAGGCGGAACCAACCCACTTGCAGATCCTGAGGCAGGGCCATAAAGGGAAATGGGAATGCCAGGAATACAAGAGGAGTCATGGCATAGAACTGGAATATCAGCACATTTCATTCCTGCCCGAATTACTATACAGCAGTGGTATTCAGTACATGTGATTCTGCCCTGAAGGGATACAGGACAGGTGTGGTGCTGAACATATATGTTTGCGCACATCTCCCAAAGCAGAAAGTCAGCCATCCTAATACCTGTCCAAAGTGCCAAAGTTGAGAAGGCCTGCTTCACAGATAATTTTGACATCTATGTAAATAAGGTGCCAGAGAGAGAGAGAGGAGTGAGGGGCCCTGAAATTATCCCTCCAGATGTGAAGTGTTAAGCAGGAGCATGGACTTGCTTCTGTAACAGAGGCTGATGGGATGAGGCTAGTGAAGGTGTAGCTGAGGCCCTGGCAGAGAGGTCTAAGATTTTTGGAGCCTTTACAGAGTACATTACTGATACATTAGGATTCAATTAGAAAGAAGGGACCTTAGGATTCAATTAGAAAGAAGAGACCTAGTAAAAGCTGGGGACCGGAGTACCTACCTCCCAGGAAGACCTCAACAACAGGGCAAGAGAATTGATAGAATGTGTCCTGGCAACAGCAAGGGCAGAGGAAGAAGCGGAGGTGGGGGGTCCTTGGGGAATGAGGATGGGAGGAGGAAACCCCTCTAGAGATAGGGGCTTCCAAGGGTGGGCTTCTAAACTGGATGTCACCTGGAGTGGGTTGGGTCTCCCTCTCCTGAACAGTAAAATCACTTGAGGGGGTTTTTCAAGTATGTACATTCAGACCTCACCTCCAGGGATTCTCAAGTTAATCTGGTTTAGGGCTTCAGCCTTGGAATTTCAAAAGTTCTCCCATGTATTGTAGGTTGCAAAATAGCAGTCTAAGCCTAGAGTTCCCTTAGGGACAGACATAGGGAAGGAGGGGCAGGGCAGCTCTTCCTAAAGGGGCAATTTCCATCAGCCAGCAGCAGCCCACATCACCCTTGTGGAAATCTGAAGCCAGTGTGGCCAAGTCTTTTTGTTCTCTGGTTCTCAATATCTATTTCCTCCCAAAGCTAAAAATCTGGATTTTTTTTTAGGTGTTAGCCCCAACTATCTCAAAAATCCCATGCCAAACAAAACATGTCTGTGAAGTACTCTGGACTCCGAGGCTGTCATTGAGCAGCCTCGGGCCAGGCCAGTGGCTTTGCACTTTTTATTTTATTTTATTTTTATTTTTTTGCCACAGCAGGTTTTGACCAAGCAAGTTATTTCATTGACTGTTACAAGCTGAAAAAAAACTAAACTTAAACAGTACAGGTTCCGCCCACAGGTCAGGAGCATGCTCAGCCTCCCCTTCCAGCCCTGTGAAGTTCTTGAAGCTGGTCTGAAGTCCTGGTTCTGGAACACCAGAAAAGGAAACTAAGGCATTAGAAATGCAGACCCAGACGAGCACCCAGCCAATGGGGCCTCTAACGCATGCGTGGGGTTGTTTGGACTTGTCGCCATGACAAAGCCGGTTCTATGGCATATTGTGGCTAAGGTCCAAGAATTCAGAACTTCCTGCAAGACAATAAAGTATCTTCCTACACAAAATGCCAATAGATAGTAGATCTCTACTGGAGAACACCAAATGAGGAAGCAGAAGCCCTGACAGGCAACGCCACCTGGCAAGATGACAGCAAACGTCACTGGTATGCTTGCTTCTGTCCTACAGACTCAAGGACTTGTCTCTCTTGCCTGAAGGAGACTCTGCTGGCTAGGCTTAGGTTGGTCATACTCTAAACACAAAGAAGAAAAGGATGCTTTAAAATTAAAGCCAAGTAGCCCCTTGAATGGAACACCACAGCATAAGAAACTAACCTGGGCTTTGAGGAGGAAGTTGGAAGAGAGTTGGGACAGTTGTCTCTCTCCAGCCAGGCCAGAGGCTGGTGGTCAGTGCTGGGGAAACAGAGTAGCTGCTGCAAGGAGCGGAAACTTCCAGAAAACACATGGGTTGAGGCAGTGGCACAGGTTTATCAGCCACACTGGTCATTTACTCTCCAGACCAAAGCATGCCAGGGTCAAAACCCAGATGTAGGATCAGAAAGTGAAAAGGCATTTTCCCCAACACTCCTAGCGATGGAGCCAAGGCAAGCCCTTCTTGTTGACCATCACAGTGCCATGCCCTGCTACGGCTCACCAGACAAGGCAAGAGCTATCCTAGTGAAGAAATGAGAGTGAAATTAGTTACCACTTTCTAGCAATTTGACTTTAGGCTTATCGTTGCCATCCTCATTCCAAAGCCCAAGGGAGGAAGTTCTTTGCCTGGGCAGTAGTTTAAGTGAGCAGTTCTGGGCTATAGATAACAAAGTCACTTGGAGGACTTACTGAAACCACAGGAGATTCTACTTAGCTAGACAGAACAGGATTCTCATCTCCTTCAGCTCTCCAGGTGTGTCCTGGCAACAGCAAGGACACCACCCTTCTGCTGGTCTATGCCAGGCCAGAGAGATACTAGCCACTCTCAGGTATCCCAGCAACGCCATGTCATCATCTGATTCAAAGTGCGCATTCTCTCAGCTCATGATGAAGAAGAGATGGCATGGAGTCACAGAGTCGGCCTCCCTTGATGTGGGGGCAGCGTCCCCTCATTCGCAATATTTGTCTACAGCTACGAAGTCAAGTGTCATGCCATGACCGATTTCAAGGTGCCAATGCAATGACATCAGGGAGTGTGGAGTTCAGCAAAGAGGAAGTATCAGCCTGTCCCACTTCCGAAGTTAGAGCTCTTCTCTCAAAAATATCCAAAGCTGGGACATGAGACCGACTAAGGTCTTCGGATTCTTCTCCCGTTGTTAGAATAAGGATATCTGACAAGGAGCAACTTAGCAGAGGCAGGGTTTGTTTGGGTGTACGGCTTCAGGGGATAAAGCCTAACAGGGCAGGCAAAGGCATGACTGTAAGCATGCAGGGCAGTCGGTTGATCTGCACTTGCAGTCCGGAAGTAGAGCGCAGACAGCAAGCAAGGCTGGGCTACACAACCTCAAAACCTACCCCCAGTGACCACTTCCTCCAGTGAGGCCCTAGCTCCTGAAGGTCCCCGTGTCACAAAAGAGCATCACCGACAGGGGTCTAGATGTTCCCACATGTGAGCTTGTGGGGGAACGTTTCACAGTCAAATTACAACAGAAAGGAAACCAACCATACATGCTTTATGGGAGGCATTTGCAGGGGGCAAACATATCTATTACCATGATTCTACCACGATCTTTGAAGAACAATGGATATGATTTTAAATCTCAACTTCATGATGTGTCGCAGACCTCTGGGTGCCCATACTCCTCATAACTAAAGGGAAGCCATGAGGACTCAGAGATACGCTATGCATAAATATGTAAAGTACTTGGCAACCAGTCCTACTTAAGAAATGTTTGTGCTCTCTCTTCCTCCCCCACACCCCACATATTTTTAAACCTAGAAAAGACTTCATAATGTCCCATTTGGATGCCTTGTTAGGGAATGAGAGTCCCAAAGAGGTCAATAGCCATGCTCGACAAACCACAGGCAGCTAGCTGGCAGAAAAGACACTATACACAAAAAGTTTGTCCTCTCCGAAGACCGACCTGGAGACCAGGCCGTGAGAACCCTACAAGGTTGCATCTGAGGAATGGGATTGCCGTTCCTCTCTCTGTGAAGTTTTGACCGAAAAACCCAGAGTTGTCTTCCTGCAGCAGTATAAGGTTTGGGACTGGGTTGGTCCTAAAGAAGGTACTTTCACCTTTCTCCAGCAGATGACGGAAATATTTCAAGCTATGGATCAGATCGGGGCTCTGCATCCTCTTCCCTTCACACCAGCTAATGTGTTTTTCATTTCTCTTGGCTGGCTTGATTTCCCACATGTTCTCCCAAGCTCTTCCTCTCAGTTCCCCCAGGGCTTCCCACAACAAACCTGCTTTGGCGTCCTCTCCAAGGAGGGGCTGCTGAAATACATACCGGATATGTCTCTGGCTGTGTTTATCAGCCCCAGCCCAGACTCCTGGGGCTGAAGATGGCGGAAACAAAGAGCTTGGACCGGTCAGGAGGCTCAGTTCTTCCTACATTTCATTTCTAAAGCTTCCAGCCCTGGAGCACAGGGCTCATCATGCTTTGCCATCATTTCTTCAAAGACCCTGGCAAAGACTCTCCTCTCTTTGTTTGTTGTCTTATTTTTAAAAACATCAACAATAGTATCTGTTACTATGGAACACTGCATTTTGCAATAGGCCCTTTACCTGTGGCTTCCTGTTTAATCCCATTACAACCTATAAAGTCGGAGATACCAAAATAGGCACGTTGCGAAACTAGAATAGCCCAAGTCTGTTCATGCCAAGTGTTGGCAGGACCTTCTATATTACCCTCTCAGTGTCTCGTGTAAGTGAGGAGGCAGAGATGTTAACGGTAAGCCTGTGGGCTCTCTTGCACTGTGTGGGCCTAGCTTCTGTTCCGCTGTCTGCTCCTTCTCTTTACTCCTGTCCACATTCCTCCTGTGCTAGCATCCTTGCTTTCTGAGAGCCCTGGGAGTAGATGAACACAGGCAGCTTGTGGGGGAGCCTTGCACAGCAAATGGGATTGATTAGAAGACATTTACTCTTTCAGCTCCCCTGTCTGAATTACTTGTGAGGAAGACACTCAGCGTGTATTCTTGCTCTTCTAGGTTCCCTTGACACACATACTTCATCTGTGCCATGAGATGTTGCTATCAAGTACTCCATTTGGATACAAAATATATTTGATGTTTGCGTGTAGGGTTGTTGCTCTTGGGTAGGATGTAAAGTATCCTGTGGGTTCCATCAGCTCCGCTGACATGTGGGGTGAACATGGACTACAGAGAAAGCTTGCTTGCAACCTTTAACTATTCCTTAGGAAAGTTGAGGTTGTCTCCCAACATATACTGGGATGCCACAGCCCGTGCTTCAGTTTTTCACCCATCCAAGCCTCCTTTGAATTTATCTTCTTTCTGAACACAGCCCATCTGTGTCTCAGTGGGCATTCTTCTGTCCAGCATTTCACCCTACTATGTGTCTCTTACCACTTTGGTGAAATGTTAAGTTCCTCTCTTATAAAGAACACTTTTTATTAATTTTAATTCACCACTGCAGATCCCACCACCCCACCCAATAATAACAACAGTTTCCATCTAATGAAGTACTTTGTGTTAGACAGCCTTCAATAGCTTATATAATCTTAACTTTAATCTACTGAGACTAATGTTACTATTTCCACTAAAGCAACTTTCCATGAAGAATATAGAAGATACAATCCCAACATGGTTTTGTAAAGGTCTCTCATTCTCAATCGGAGGCATTTCATATTCTATGATATTCTTCCTAGCACAGTTGCTGGAGGAATGAGTCTTCCACAAGAGAATTTCAATCTCACCTTCTGAAGATTCAGCATGACTTAAGCACAAAGAGTAATTGCATAGTCAACCACCCCCCACCCCTGCATTTCACTGATGAAAACATCGGAACCGAAGAGAGGAAAGTACAACGCATGCACACCATTTCCCCTACTGCCGGTCACCACGCTACCTCTAATTTTCCTGAACACAGGACAGTAATTGCTCAGTACTGGAAAGCATAGGAAGGAAGAGGGTGTGGATGCAGATGTGTTTCATGCTACTTGATCGCTCTGTATAGGACACCCAACTTCCCTAAAGCTTTATTTTCCTGAGGATTTGTGCGTAGATCAAATGCCATAGATCAAATGCCGGCTTCTCCGTTCGTTCCCGTAAGTCAGCCTCCGGTAAGTGAGTCAGCTTGGCTCATGGCTGGGAGTCCGTGCCATGCCTTTGTCTTGTGCTGGTTGCTGGTTGATTGCATGTGTACAGGCTCTGGGATAAACACGACAGCACAGACATACCGTTGGTTACTGTTTAACCCACTATTGATAATTCCTACTAGCCTGCTGTCTACTATCTAAGCTTTTAAGCAGCCTTCCTGGCTCCTACCCACAGGACTCCAGGAGTACCTCCTTTCCCTCAGGTAGAACAATTAAAAATGTTTCTAGAATGTCCCCATGGAACTCCTTAGTCCCATGTCTTCTTCAGTCCTTTTGGAGTTAGAGAGATTGGTAAATGGGAACATCTAAAACTCTAACTCATCTCAAATCAGATGCCCCAATCTGAGAGTTCTAAATATTTTTATGGCTTCTATGTATTGTGTGCTTGCAATATGCCAAGAAGTAGCTACATGATTTAACTTACTTACTTCTTTAACAAAAACCCAATGGGAAAGTAATTCTCCTTGTGAATATTAGTCAGGGTTCACTAGAGAAAGAATCAACAGAATGTATGTATGTATATACGTGTGTGTGTGTGTGTGTGTGTGTGTGTGTGTGTGTGTGTGTGTGTAGAAAGAGATGTATATATGTATATCGATAGATGATAGATAGATAGATAGATAGATAGATAGATAGATAGATAGTAACACGACTTGCTAACCTGTCTTATTAATATGTAAGAAAACAAACAACAACAACAACAAAAAAAAACCCAGGAGCCAGGTATCAGGATGAAATCCGAAAGATCAAAGAAGCAGAACAAGCCACAGCTAACTTCACCTCACTAACATAGAGTGCCACCATTTTCTAGTCTCTGTATCTAGTGGCTGTCCTGTTCTCTGACCCCAGATAAGTTTATTAGGGTGCACAATATTTTGGGAAACACAATACTACCACATACAACACATATAGTCAAGAATTAAATTAACAATGTCTAGTACAGTAACATTTGACAAATTCAGACAAAAATTTTTATTACTTATCCTATTTAAAGCAAGTAATTCCTTTTAAAGGTAGATTCAATAATCTTTTATTCTTCTCGTATCCATATTCTCTCTTTTTTCTTTCCTGAGTAGATTAAAAAATCTGCCCTTTTCTATATCCTCTTTTTTCTTTTTTTAAAACAAGTACCCTATATCTATTCTCCTTTGTTTAGCTTTTTTTTCCCACCATTAACAATTAACAACTTGTAACCAACCAATTATTGTAAACAATGATAATTATCTGTAAGCCATTGAACCAAAAACCACCCACCCCACCTCTTGGGAATGTGGGTGTCATTTTCTTAAAATTACTTCCTGCTTTCTGGGCGTGAAGACATCTTTAGGGAATCCTGAAAAGCACATTTTTGGGTTAATTATCAAGTCCTGAGAGAGTTAGTTGTATCATTTGTCCAGTCTCTGCATAACAGGAAAGTGCAAGGCTTGTTTCAAGTCCTTGCTCGAGGAGTCTGTGAATCTGGATCATCTCAGCTAGCCATCTCAAAATTGTCCTGAGCAGTTTTGAGTCCAAAGCCGATCTTTGGGTGGTGTTAATCAGCTTTTTTTTTTTTTTAATTTAATGTGCATTGGTGTTTTGCCATGGACATTAGCTGGAGTTACAGACAGTTGTAAACTGCCATGTGGGTGCTAGGAATTAAACCCAGGTCCTCTGGAAGAGCAGTCAGTGCTCTTAACCACTAAGCCATCTCTCCAGCCCCAGTATTAATCAGCTTAATGGCCTTATCATAGTCCATGTTGAATCCTCTGTGGTTTGAAGCAATCATAGTCTGATAAATGTCTGCATCTCAGAAACATGAACGTTCTTGCCTAGAAGAGAATATCTTTACAGCAACTTCTCCAAACTGACCTTTGCTGATGTTTTCTTGTAACACAATGGTCCTGACAATTGTTCTCTGAACAAGCAGCAGTTAACCTTTCATCCCCAGTAACAGTGTCATCACCACCAACACAAGAAAAAGTAAAGATCAGTCTCCTGAGGGTCATGCACTTAAGAAGTTACAGCAAAGGATGTCAACACTGCTCATTGCTCTTGGCCTGTATGTAAAGGTTTCTCAACTCTGGAAGTTCCTGCTGGGTTCATTGTACTCTTGGGTATGAGGGGCAGAGGTAAATCTGGAGAGCTGTAGTGATACATTTTTATAAAAATTATCTCTTGACCATTCCTACAACCAAAGGCTGAATTTCTGGAAGACCTCACAGAATAATTAGTCCCCTTGAGATCATTTAAAATCATGTACTTAGCTTGATATCATCCTCCTGTGTCCTCATTTTGTTTAAGTTTATCTTGCACTTGAAAGAACAGTATAACCAATCTTCCTATGTTTTCTATTGCCCATGCTAAATGTACAGTTTTAATCAGAAGTTGTGTACTCCTCCATGCCCTTGATCCAGAACAATGTATGTGCATGCTGTGCTCATCATTTGCTGAAAGCTGCCAACAGGTTGGAATCAACTTTAAGCTATAAATATCTACCATTTATGTTGCAAGCAATGTGGATATAGGTTGATACCATCTGTTTGAAGTGTTGGGACCTACTTGGAGTCATCTGAGGTCAGTAAAGTGACTTCTTTCCTGGTAAAACTTTGTTAGAGATTTCTGTAAAGAACCTTTCATTCCTCTCCCATGCCATGTTTTCTCTGATGCTCAATAAATGCAGGGCAAAACCATAACCCCAAACCTTTCCTAACAAAACCTTTGCTAGAAAAGCCAAACACAGGGACAGTCACAACTAACAAGCCCAGATTCAGACACAGAACAGATATAGGCAACACAAACAGACGATCAGACATATGTAACATGCAGGGTAGAGACAGATTAGTAACCACAAACTCCAGACAGATGGAAGGCACAGGCAGAGAAGTAAAGAGTTCAAATTTGGGCTCACTTTTGATTAAAGTAGTCCTAAAAGAAGTTCTTTGTTTACACTCTTTAAGGTGATGTGTTTTAGTGTTCTCTAAGGTTATCTTAAAGCATTAACCAACACAGAGAACTATTGCCCAGTGTGACAGCCCTCACTGCTGGTTAACCCAGAATCAGACATAACAGAATTAGAAGAGATCACATTTGTTATAATTAATGTAACCTAATAACCATCATCAGATAAGCACACAAATACAGTGAGTGTTCTGAAGGAATGGTGTCCAGTAATGGAATATGGTCCTCGTCTGGGGGTCAGGGAGGTCTGTCTAGGGCGTGCATTAGTCAGAGTTACATAGAGAGTAAAAGGAAGAAGTCATTTAAAGCAAAAAGAACCCTTTCAACAAGGGGGCAGCGACTATAAACTTGTGATAACTTCCCAAAAGAATAGGAACTTGGAAATCCTGTAGGGAAGGGGTTCAGTGACTATCATCACATCACAGGACCCAGTCCAATCCCGTCTCTCATTTTCATAGAGGAGAAAACAAGTGTAGGGAAGTTACTCGTTCAGTTGGAGAATTACCTGATGTATAAACTGATGACGTAACCACTCTGGGATTGTAGATGTGAGGGAGAGAGCAGCCAAAGCCATCTTGCAGAGTCCAGAGCAGGGAGAGAGTCCACTGAGCATGGCCAGCAGGCTGCACCAGGTCAGGAGAGAGGCAGGAGCTTGGGGTGGCATGGTGGCATGAGATAAAGACAAAGAGAGGATCAAGAGAGCGCACAGACGAAATAGCAGGGCTATAAGGAGAAATGAGAAGCTAGGGAGAGGGAGGCCCATGAGCTGGAGAAGTTCAAGGTGAGGGAAGAGGTTAAAAAAAAAAAGGCTAGGTAATTTCAACACTGAGGGAGCCTGGAGGCCAGCATGCACTTTGGTGTGCTAATAGGCACCACAGGCAGCCATTTGTCCCTGCTGCCAGTGATAAGTGAAATTGCTCCTTTGGTAGAAGGTATCCGGCTAGTTCCTGAGGAATGCTAGCTTTTGTCTAAGCCTGAATTTGTAGAAATTGGAGTTTCCTTTGGACCTGACACCTAGGTGGCATAAGAGACCAGGCTGTCTGCCTTGGGTCCCTGCCTGAAATTGCCAGGACCTCCAAGAAGTCCCTCAACTCTTGGGGTTTCCATGTTCTGGCTTGCTCCTGACTATCACAATTCTCCCCTTAAAAAAATTCTCCAAGAGACTCTCTTGAGTCTGTGTGTCTACTGAAGACTGATCATTCAGTCAAAACTGCCACACAAGAAAGAGGAATTAGTGGGGCCAAGGAGGTGACCAAGTCTGACGAGGTCGTTTGATCCCTGTACCCTACGTGATGGACCCACAGGTTATCCTCTGACATCCAGGCATGCACCATGGAATGCTCACTTCTACCCCATCCCATTCCACCTTGCAGATGCACGTGTGTGTGTGTGTGTGTGTGTGTGTGTGTGTGTGTGTGTGTGTACATAATAACAATAAGTAAATAGTTTTAGAAGGAAGGAAAGGGGAGAGGATAGATCAGATTGGGGGTGTAGCTCAGCTGTGCTTGCTAACAGGCACAAGGCCCTGGGTTCAGTTCCATCACTGTGTAGGCACTGTGTTATGCATCTCCAATACTAGCACTTGAGGGATATAGGGAAGAGGACCAGAAGTTCAAAGTCAGCCTCAGCCACAAAGGAAATTTGAACCAGACTGGTATACATGAGACCCTGTGAGGAAAAAGTGAAAGGAAAGAATGAAGAGGAGATGGGAGGAAAAGGAGGAAAAGGAGGAAAGAAAAAAGAGGGGAAATTACAGTAGGCTCATGTGTTCTCATATTCATCATTAGCCAGGAAAATTAAAAGAACTCAGGGCCAGCAAAGGCAGATGGCCATTCACAGGCCAGAGGTAACCCACAGATATGCTTTATTTGGCCACACGATATTTCTAAATGTTTTTGAAATTTATTGCTACTGTTTTAGAGTCATGTTTTATATGTAATAAATTCCCTAGAGCTACTGCTGGCTGCCCACCTGCCCACTCTTCCTGTTCCTGAAGTGACAGGTGGCATTTGTCACCTAGGATCCTGCAGACTGGCAGCATGTATGCCCTGCCTTGCCCTGCCCTGCCCCGCCCTGCCCTGCCCTGCCCTGCCCCAGCCTACAATAGCCTTTTAAAGACCTGTAAATAACAACCTTGGAGTGACCATGGATTCTTCTGTCTTCATGACAGTATCAGGTCTGTGTGAGCTGTTGCTCCGTAGACTGTAGCCTCCTCCCTCCCTTTTCTATTGCCCTCTTTCTGGACACAATTCTCCATGTCCACCTCCTCCACCTCCCTTGGAAAGGGATACATTCAGAATCAAGCACAGTGCTCCCCAGATGTGCTTACCCATAGAGAAGATTTAAAGAAGTCTTTCATATTTATGTACCATAGTTTCTACTTGGCATCTAGGGCCACCAAGCACGATGACAACCCAAATAGAAAGAAGCTTCATAGCATCTGACATTGATTCTTCCCCTTGGAAACAGCAGAACTGAAGAGACTCCAGAGAAAACAGAACATTATTTCCTGGGGCTGTACACAGGCAGATCTCTAACAATGTGAGAGGAATGACAGGCATTTTGAGATTGTTTTCTGTTTATAAATGTAAGCAGAGAGAAGAGCCTGTGGAATCTACTTATAAAATCCTTATAAAACGGTGCCAATGTAACAGCTGGATGGCGTTAGAGCCTGTTTTATCTGTTTCCAGAGTTAAACCAGGAGTGTGTGTGTGTGTGTGTGTGTGTGTGTGTGTGTGTGTTGTGTGTGTGTGTTTATGTGCATGTGTATGTTTATGTGCATCTATATGTGCGTATATGTTTATGTGTATTGCGTGTTTATGTGCATGTGTGTGTGTATATGTTTATGTGTATGTGTGTATGTGTTTATATACATGTGTGTATGTTTATGGGTGTGTTTATGTGCATATGTATGTGTGTATATATTTATGTGTATGTGTGTATATGTGTTTATGTACATGTGTATGTGTGTATATGTTTATGTGTATGTATGTATGTGTTTATGTACATGTGTATGTGTGTGTATATGTTTATGTGTGTTTATGTGCATGTGTATGTGTGTATATATTTATGTGTAGTGTGTATATGTGTTTATGTACATGTGTATGTGTGTGTATATGTTTATGTGTATGTATGTGTTTATGTACATGTGTATGTATGTGTTTATGTGCATATGTATGTGTGTGTGTGTTTGTGGTGTGTGGATGTGTGTGTGTGTGTGTTTGTGGTGTGTGGATGTGTGTGTGTGTGTGTGTGTGTGTGTTTTATGGGATTAAAACCTCACAAGTAGAAAGCCAGACTAGCAAGAGTGTCATAGAAACTCTAGTTTAGAATTTGACACCCTGAGGACTTTTTCCATCTGCCTCTGGCTATCAGGAGTTCCAGGAAACCACTAGTGTCCTTATTGTGCAATGAAATTATTTAATTACCGTCCACTAACTAGGACAGTGCACCCAAAAGTATCCTTCATCTGCTGCCTCAATGAGCCCCGAAAGTATTAATGTTCGGTGTTCCTCTAAAACTGACTTAGTCATTTTTTCAGTTAATCTTGTACCAAGCAAAAACACTTGCAAAACTGTAGGTGTAGTGTGTTAACTATGACTTTGATATACATTTGAATAAATACTGAGGAATTAAAATGAAAAGCTGTTTTTCTCACATACTACCTAGTCATTTTTATATATTTGTACCTATCTCCTCAGAAAGACTATACTTTGGGTTCACTGATGAACTCTAAGAAGCCCCTAAATTTGCATTCTAAATTATATGTGTATACTTTAGGGATACTTAAATTCCTAAATTCTTAAATGCATATACAAATTCCTTGTGGTTCTCGGTGGCCCACTGCATCCAGTAAGAAGCCAAGGGCCATTAGTTCCAGTGGGATCTTGAGGAACCCATCAGGTCTTTTTGGGGAAGCAACTGAGAAAAACAAACTGCAGCTTCTAAACACTCTGCTTAAGGCCCCCTTTTTTAAACAAGTTTTCTCCCCTAGCCCTTTTTAAATGTGGCTGGGGACATGCTGTTCACTTATGTGGTGGGTGAGAATTGAGAGAACCACTCCTGGACTGAGCCTGGGAAGTCAAGAGGACACAGCCTAATCTTGGCTCCATCTTTATCCCAGACAAGATTGTCTTTGACGCATGGGAATGGCAGTGCCCTGGGTAAAGGAGAGAGATTTTGCTTCAAGTGACCTCTAGAATACTTGGCAAACACTCCCAACACCACACTCCTACAGAGCACAGCTTGGGCAGATCCATTCCTTTCTTTTTCTGAGGACTCGGAAGTTGAGCTCCACAGGGCTGTCACAGAAAGAATTATAACGCACACCTCCATCAAGGAACCCCTTTGCCGGGTGGACCTGTCTGCTGTGTCTCTATCTGCCTGTTTGGCAGCTTCCTGAATTTCCATGTCTTCAGCCCGGATTGTTAATAACGGCTTCATTGGCGCGCCCATAGGAAAAGCCCTTCTTTGGCCCTGGAAGGAATAATGACAAGAATGAAACAGACAGATCCCATACAAGCCTTGATCTTGCCCTACAGTAACTTCCCAAGGATGGGCAGAGCTATCCCCATGGCCCAGCCCAGAGTCAGTGTTGAATATGTAATAAACATTGAATAAATGAATGCCGACTACTGTTCAAGACAGTTATACAAAAATCATTTGTGGGGGTAGGGTTGGCAATCAAGAAAAGCTTCTGAGGGCAGGTAACATGAACGAAATCATGGTCGGGTATAATTTTTGGAACGTAGGAAGCTATGCCATCATGTGATGGAACACAGGGTCCTGGAGTTTGGCACCAGATGGTGTGTGAATTCTGACACTGTCATGTGCTAGGTTTTCCTCTGAAGACCTTTCTGAACTCCTCCGGGCCTGAGCTGCTTTGCCTATAAAATAGAGTGTACCTGGGGGTATCAAATAAAAAAAGTACACAACACACAAAGCTCAGAGTGTCTGTCCTTGTTCTTCGGGGTGGTTGTCACCACCAGCGTCTAAGAAGGTAAGAAAGACAGGGAGAAAGATGAGGAAGCAGAGACCCAAGGGTGAACCAGCTTGACTCTGATTTCTACAGTGATCAGCTCACCTCGGTGACTGATAGAACTTGCACTCTTAATGGCAGACCCCAGAGTGGCATCACCCCTTAGCAGCCTCCATTCTAATCAGCATGGTTGCCGGGCCTCACCTGTGGTCTGGTTCGGCTTCTCTGCCCATAACAGGACAGAGCCTAGAGTTGCAGACATGAGTGTCCTCCAATCTGCAGGCCCCGGAGGCAGCTTCTTTTCCTGGCTGCATTTCCTTTAGGGAGAGCTAGACAAAGAGGTCACACAGCCATGGTGTCTAATCAAGCACAAAGGAGGAGGCAGGAGGCAGGAGGAGTTAACAGCCCCGCCAGAGCTGTGGGTAAACTTTGGCTTTTAAGTGGAGCTCACTGGTCTGAACATCAGTGGCACAGGCTTCCCCCGGTCACAAGTCCAGGTGGGTATGCATATTCCTCACATGTTTATTATCACCATGTCAATCAGAATCTGCTACTCTATATTTTCCACATTGCATGTATCACTACCTGATAGCATTAAGACAACACTCGCCATGTTGTAAACACTTAGGATTTACCAGATGCTGGGGAAAATGCATGATGAGGAATATCTGGTACGTGCTTGTCAAATGGTGAAGGTTTGCCTCTCTGGCTGGGAATGGGGGTAAAGGCGACAAGGCAGGGAGAGGATTTCGTTCAGGGGAGTCTCCTTTGAGACAACACTTGAGTCTCACCTCAAACACTGGAGTGACGTTCCCCAATAAAGGCTGAGGCACAGAGCATTGCAAAGGACCAAGGACTGATGTTGAGACATAAAAAACACCTGGTGATGCAATTCTGACCAGCTGAAGGTCTAGAACCATCAAGGGGAATTACAAGTTACCGTGTTGGGCGAAGTTTCACAGCGTCACAGAGTTCTGAAGGCTGTGCCCACAAGCACTGGCTGCCTGTGTTTGCATTTAGAGAGTCAGTGAGGTCTATACCATAATGTGTTCTACCGAGTGCTTTCAGAGGAATATATCCATGACCCAGCGAGTAGATTTGGGATACGTGGGAGGCAGAGATCTGAAGCCAGGGTCATGGAGCAAGTATAAACACAGCTCAAAGCATCCACAGATCAAAGCATCCTTACATCCACAGGCAGGCAAGAGCCAGAGATGAGGTCATTATGGCCACAGAGTTGAGTGAAAGCTGGAGGTAATGTCACTGCCTGCCTGCAGCAGGAGCTAAGAGGGCAGGACTGGGCGGAGCAGGAGAGGCTGGGGACATGGGGAGGAGAATTACATAAAGCCTGACCTTTATGGACTTTAAGGACTCCGACTTCCCACTGGGTGAACACTTACGGACACACAAGAGGCTAAGTCCCAGAGATACCTGGGAACACAGGCTTCAACCCCAAATGTGAGTAAGTGCTGGACAGATTTTGAGGGTCACACTCACGGATACTATCTCCATGGAGGGAGTCTACCAAGTCTGAGAAGCACATGGTTTCCACAGTGGAGGAAACTGCCTTTTATTATGTCTATGTGTGTGTGTGTGGCTCTGGGCAGCTCTCAGCTCCTCAAAACCTCTGCTTTGCCATCTGTAGAATAGGAATGATAGTATAAATATCTCATGGAGCCTTTGTGAGACACAGCATGTATATGTGAAGTCCTCAACGTGCTATATCTACTATGCAAAGAACTCAATACATAGTAATAATTCTTAGCAATAAGTTGTTACTTTACTTAAGACTGAGGTTAAAATTATGAATATTTATAGAGGCCAAGTAGAAAGAGGGACAGCATGGTCCATTTTCTCCCAAGAAACATCAACAGCTGTTCACATTCTGCAAATTACTGGCACAGATGCATGGCCACACCTTGCATTTTCAAAAGAAAACAGGAATGTAGATTTTTTTTTTTGAGGATGAAATTCCAATTTTGTAAGTGTTAACTCTGGATTTAAATTACAAAGCAATGTGGGCCAAATGGAACAGATCTGGTGAGTGGCGCCCAAGGCTATCCTGGTGGAATCCAGTTTAAGGCAAGTGTCCAGCTTGAGGAAGCAGCCTGAGGTTCAGGTGCCCTTGGAAGACAGAGTCACCTGTGTCTGGCATTAGGAAGTCTGGCCTTGGTGGCGTTGGGGAGATGATATTTTGAAGGGGTCCAAAGCTGGACGAGCTGGGCTGTGGCACGGAGAAACTTAAGTACCCATAGGTATTTAGCTGCCATGCAGAAAGATAAACAAGTGAAGTGGGAAGGCTAGCAGAGACAGAAACCGGTTATCTGGCCTGACTCGTTAATCCACTTCTTCAGTAAGGATGGAGGTTAAACCAGAACAAGTTACAGGGTGGGGGACCAGAGGAAGAACTGGCCTGCATATGTGCCTGCCACCTCAGCCTCTAACCTTTTGCTCCCCAGGACCATGGAGCCAGAATCTGAAGTTCTAGAGAACGGCACAAGCAAGCCGGAGTATTAATCAGGACAGCCAGCAGGTGCAGAGCATCCTGCCAAGGGGTAGTAAGGCATTCCAGGGCTTATGTCTCAAAGACAGGAAGGTCAGCTCATGCCCAGCAAGGACTGAGAAATCCTGCTGCTGCCCTGGTGGGTGGGGCCCTGGGAAACAAGGGTATTTGTTGTCCTTTATTTGCTGGGAAATGTAAAATGCCCCATTGCTCTCTCCCTCTGCAGATAGACATGCTGTGGCTTCACGATGTATATCTAGCATTTCAGAAAAGACGTTCCTCAATCTTTTCTCAGCGGCAGAACTTTCCCTTTAAATGGCATCTTGCCCTAACCCCCAACATGGAAAATAGTGTATAAATAAGTGATGTGTAGATTCTTTAGCAAGTGTGAGCCATTGCTTTTGGTGGTACACTTTTTTTTTTTTCTGTTGTAAAGCCCTCAGATGTGCCTAGTAGGAAACTAAGATGCTTTGAAACATGCCACGGAAACCACTTGCATAGTCCACTCTTTCTGGGATGTTGGGATCCTCAGTAATGAAGAATCACCACCCCACTCTGCCAATTTGAGAAACACACAACCGCAGCATCTCTCTGCACTCTATTGACAGCTGTGAATTAGGGGTAGCTTGCATGTTAGAAAAAGAACAGGGTGGTGGTGGCACACACCTTTAATCCCAGCACTCGGGAGGCAGAGGCAGGCGGGTCTCTGTGGATTTAAGGCCAGTCTCGTCTGCAGAGCAAGTTCCAGGACAGCCAGGGCTACACAGAAACCCTGTCTTGGAAAGAGAGAGGAGAGAGAAAGAGGGGTGGGGGAGAACAGTGGTGCATGAACTATGAGGGCCTTGTGTCCACCTGGGCTCTAGAGACTGTTGGCCTTATCACGCGAGTCAGCATTCTCTCTATGACACTGGGATAGATCCTTCTTGTTCACAGACCTTCATTATCCAATCGTGGCTGTCACTTCCCTCGAAGATCTTCAGAGGAAATGGTGCTGCTGACAAAGAGCAGGGACCATTTATGTGAGGTTTTCAGAAAGAGCTAGACCTGAGGAGAGAAAGCTGAGCCGCCATGACAGGCCATCATGCTCCATTCCCTGCGTGATTCAGGAAGGGTCGGTCCTTCCTCCTCCTGTGCTGTATTCTCTCAAACCGTACAAGAGGGATCCTGCACCCACCAACCAAAGCCCAACTCTCTTTGTTTTCATGGTGTATGGTCAGATACTACAAGAATACTGTAAGAATTCACGGGGAAGGGAGGATGAAGAACTGTCCGACTGTGGCACCAAATGCAATGGAGACCAAACCTTGGTGAGCCCCAGAATTCATTTAGTCCTGTTGGCTGGATCTTCTCCGCTGCATGGGCATCTTCTCACCTCCAGCATCTGTTGCTGCCTCCTCTGATAGTGCTATTACTGCCAGACAGAGCGTTCACGCCTCACAGGCTGCCTGACAGACTGTAGCTAGCTGTCTCTGGGTCTAGCCATTACTCAGTAATGCCAAGGGTGCAGATGTCAGCACTTTCTATAGATAGGACGCAGGACAGTAGGCTCTTTGCATGGCTTACTCGGTATGACTACAGGGTTGAGAGAACCAAAATGGCCAATGAGATTGAGGATCCATGAGTTTGAAGGGACAAATGCTTCACAAGAACACTCTTTCTCCCCTCCAACTGAGGACAAATGTTAGGCATGGAGAATACACTAGTGGGCCTGCAGACCGTTATCCCGGCTCTACCCTTCTGTGTGACATGTCTGTCTTTCAGTAAGAATGATTATAACAAAAATGCCTCCTGAAGGCGGTTGTGAGGGTGAAGCAACATTCCAAGTGTAAAGCCTTTAGCCCAGGGCCTGGCGTGAGCAAAAGACAATATTTAGTTTAAAAGGAAGAAAAGAAACCTACAGAGAGTTCTCCTTCTCAGAAAATGTCCTCAGAGAAGAACAGAACAACATTGCAAGAGGAAATTCAAGTTCTGGGGAAACATGAGATGTTAGTGTTGTTCTCTAAGTATATGAACTAGATGGGGATGGGGGAGGGGCACAGTAGGGACAGCCAATCAGAGAGGCTCTGAGGTACGGGTCCCACTTTGCTGCTTCCGTGGCTGATGCAGCAGCAACAAGCCAAGAAGCCGAATTCAACCAACTGACCCAGATTCAAGAGAGGCTGGAGATTTTTGTTTTCTTCTGCTCGCTAAGTACATTTATTTAGAGAGGTGCCATTCAGCGAGGCCAGCTGGAGTAAAGAGAAATAGCTGGGCTCAGGCCTATGCAGTCCACGGAAGAGGCCACCAGTCACACACAGGAAGGAGACAGTCCTAGCACTTCACCTATTTTTAAGGGTGGTAATTCTGGTCAATTTTCTCCCCTCAACAGGACATTATTATTCTCTTCCCACTCAAGGTCTCTTTCAAGTGTCTCCTCACATCTCTGCTTCCCACCCTGGCCAACTCTGAGCCCATCTCCCTCTTGCCTGACCCATCACATCCTTCATTCCAATCTAGGCCCTAGTCTTTTTCACGTATTGACTGCTACCCTATCATCTGGTACTGACTGCCTCCCTATCAATCCTCTGACCCCTAAAGGAATGGCCAGCTTCAACAAAGCAGAAGGCTTGCTTGCTTTATTCATTGCTGAGCCTTACCCCCACCCCCTAGCTAGTTTGTTTATTTGTTGAGAGTGACTCTTACATATCTGAGGCTGGCCTTGAACTTACTTTGTGACCAAGGATAATCTTACAGTTCTGGTGCTTCTGTCTCTACTTTCCCAGAGCTGAGAATACTGGTATATACTACCACACCCAGTTTATGGGCCACTGGGAGATCAAATCTAGGGCCTTTCCTAGGCTAAGCAAGCACTCTACCGACACACCCTATCCCCAGCCTGAATCCTCAGCTTTTAAGACAGAGCCTCAAACACAGCAGGTTCCCAGCAAGTGTTTCTGGATAGAGGGAGGCAAAGGGAAGTGTCCTGAAAGACACTTTTCCTTTGTCCTGATTAGCAAAACCTATAGTCAGAAAGTTAGCTAGTACTGGTGAAAATCCAGAAGTCAGCCTGCTGCTGAGGAAGGGAGCTGGAGGGGCGAGCTATCCTCTCCATTCCTGCTGATGTCCCCTGCGAGGCATCCCCTAAGGAAGAGCGCTGGGTTCCTCCCTGGACAAGCGAACACTGGAGATCTGGGAGTTGAGAGTACAGCTTCCTTTCTATGGCAGCCTTTGCCCAGTACAGTCTCTCCCCTCCATTCTGGGCCTCATATGCTCCCCTCGAATAGCTCTTTGCTGCCCTGGACATTGAGGAATTGTCCTGAAACCACCCCCTCCCCTTCTGTACCCAGGAAGTGTATGGCTTTCAGGAACTGTCAGCTGTCCAAGAAATATAAACAAAGAACAAAGGCGCAATCGGCTCTTTGGAAGGGAGGCAATCTCAGCGCCAACTGTGAGGGACACAGTACCCACCTGGCATTGAAATGGATGGCCCACCAGCACAATCCCTGAGGAAGGGTCCTGAGGAAGGGAGTCGATTCCCTGCAGTTCCTCAGAGTCCATGCCAGGTCAAGGCAGGGCCAGTGTCCCCAGAGGTTGAACTCTTGAAAAACAGCCCTAGTTGCCAGCTGTGCCTTGGGGTACTCTGGTTGATCCGATGAAAGACTCCAGGCAGGGAGTCTTAGGTGTCTTTTCCAAGTGCTGGGAATGGAATATTTGGGGGCCTGGGCCAATTGGGCATGACTTACAAGTTTTTTTCCCCTCTGCAGGGCTCAGTGTCTCATTCCCCAAATAAGGATGTGTTTGAGATGTTATTGGGTTTGTTTGCTTGTTTGTTTGTTTGTTTGCTTGCACACACACACACACACACACACACACACACACACACACACACCTGCATAAGTGCCCCTTTCCTTACGGCAAACCAACTGTGCCCTCCTGATTGTACAACTTCATCCCTATATGGGGATCAGTGGGTGTAAGTCTCAGACTAGGGCTAAAGGAGGCTCTTAGGCAATACAGTGTGTGGACACACAAACACAAGCACCCACACACCCGTGTGCACCTCTCCATTCTACTACCCGTTCTGCCAGATGCCACCCCATAGCCTGGGACACAATCGGGGGGCGCTGCCGACAAAGGCCCGAAATCTTTGGTGTGGGACAAAACCTGGAATCCTCTCAAGTCTGTGACTCGGGGCCATAGGGAGATGTGTGACTGCTAAATCACACTGCTCTCATTACACACAATTGGAAATACGAACTTTAGAGACCACCTCAGAGGATGTTCAGGAGAACCAGATAGGAAAGAAGGTCCGGTGGAGACCTTCTTTCCACTTAAAGCATTCATTTCAAGGCTCGGCCCTATGTTGAAGACAGGACAAGCATAAAATCGTATTATATCCCTCAATGACTCAAATGGGACATTTTTTTTTTACAACAATGTGCTAATAATGTTAACACTGTTGACTTATTTTCATTGTTTTCAAACGAATTCACAACTTAGTTATGAAAACTTTGTTTTGGTCTTTTATCTGACATCACTAGGTTATAACCAACAAAAATTGTTTATAGCCCTCAGTTTTTCTTAAAGAGGGAGGGGCCCAGGACTGAAGCATGGATCCATTGTTGCAAATGCCTGAGAGACAGAGAGTAGAAGAGGAATGAGCCTCACGTGTGCAGCTTCGAAGAGCACTCAGAACGCCACATCCAACTGGAACATGGTCATAGGGAAATTGACAAAGTAAGCCCTGCCCCAGAAATGGCAACTGGACTATTGAGAAGTATGCAAATTGTATCCCACAGAAGAGCAACAGAAATAATCAGGGAGATGTATCCTGAAGAACAGAAAAGACAAAACTAAAACGTAAGAATTTTGAGAGTCTCTTTAAATCTCTGAAAGGTTATTAGATAAAATTCTAGACAAAGACAGAATAAAATGGCCTCAAAGTATGTTTGTTTTGTTTGGGGGTTTGTTTGTTTGTTTTTGCCTTCTGTTTTCTTCTGGTTTTCTAATTATTCTTCCTTCTCAAAAAATGGTTAGCAAACATGACTGGACAAAAAAAAAAGTCAATAAAATGATTCCTAATGATATCCTGCTTTACTCATAGACTGGAACCTAGCCTAACTGTCATCAGAGAGGCTTCACCCAGCAACTGATAGGAACAGATGCAGAGACCCACAGCCAAACACTGGGCCAAGTTCAGGGAACCTCGTGGAAGATGGGTAGGAAGGACTGTAGGAGCCAGAGGGGTCAAGGACACCATGAGAACACAGCCCACAGGATCAACTAAGCAGGGCTCACAGGGTCTCACAGAGACTGGAGCAACAATCAGGGGCCTGTGTGGGTCTGAGCTAGGTCCTCTGCATATATTTCCCCTGCATATATTTCACATCACTGTGTGTTCTGCTAGCCCTCACCATGGCCCCCTCTAGTTTCCTGGCTGCCACACAAACCTAAAGATTCAAAGCAAGGAGCCACATTTGAGAGAGAACATTCAGCATTGTCTTTCTGAGTCTAGGTAGCCTCTCTCCGTGTAACTTTTTTTCCTGGTTATATCCATTTAGCTGCAAATTTCATCACTTAATTCTTGAATATAGTTGAATATAGTTCCATTGTGTGTATGTACCACATTTTCACTGTCCACTTATCTGTTAGCAGGAAGCTAGACTGACTCCATTTCCTAGCCACTGTGAGTATCTCCTTAAGAGCTGTTGGTCAGACCCCCCCCACAAACAATACATGCTCTTGCCATTCTGCTTGGCCGCCAGCTGCCTACCAAAAGTAGATGTAAAGACCCTGTTGCTGAAGCTACCATAAGCATTAGTTGTAAAACACAGAGATATCAGGTTAGAACTGAGCTAGAAGTTTCCTCTGTGCTGGCTGGTTTTCACAGTGCCAGAAGATTTTTATACAGACTGCTGTGGTAGGGGTAGGGGGTGGAAGAAGCCATCAATGGTCCTATCCAGCTGTGAACCCTATAAAATACAATGCCAACCTTCCAGGCATGATGTGCCCACCAGTGCAATAGTAGTGTAACAGCTATGGGGGTAACCAACTGTTCTAGAGTTGTATTTGTGAACTTCTACATGAAAAGGAATACATACCTGGCTAGTACTCTAAACCAATGGCTAGAAAGGTCACAGGCCCTGGGAGAGAATCTTATGACTATTGTTTAGCTAAACTGACATGGCACCAGACTGCCTCTTAATTGTTTTTGTTTCTAACCATAGACAAATGCTGCTTTCAACCTTAATCACATAACATTCTCTGCAGTGGGTGGTGCTGAAGGCAGAGACCCATGGTTACTTAAGATGCTAATAAGAATAATTGCATCCATCCATAAATAGGTATTTGTACCATTCCCCTCTGAGGCTCAGTAAGCATCAAAGAAGAGGTTACAAAAAGGACTATATGAGCCAGAAGAGAGGGAGGAGAAGGGCTGTGAAATGCTATCTGCAGGGCATAACACATCCATTGCCAACATGATCTCACACCCGCTAAGTTTGCCTCCACTGGGTTTACACAAGACTGGGCCCGTCAATCATGGATCAGGGAGAGGCTCCTGGGGCCCCACCACTCCCTGCTGAAATATTGGCTGCTGATGGATTCTGGGAGAGGGACAGCCATTGTCTTCAGTTATTACCAAATGCTGAGTCCACCAAGCTCAAATGGGTTGCTCCGGACTGTAATAATACAACAACCCTGGTGAAAAACCAGACACACACACACACACACACACACACACACACACACACACACACACACACACACACTGAATGTGGAACATGGACTTATAGGAAGAAGTGGGGTTGATGGGTAGAGAGGAGATAAGAGAAGGTAGCAGGCGGGGGGGAGAGTGATCAGAATGCATATACATGTATGAACTTGTCAAAGAATAAAATAATCAATAAAAAATAAATGACTGCTTTTGCTCTACCACTGTTGACAAGCTAATTCCTCAAGGTTGTTAATGGTGGTGTCTGTTCATGTGTGAACAAGAGCATCTCCTTCCTGTATAAAGACCAGGAAAGTCACCCTGGGCTTTAGACATCATCAAACAGAAAGAAGTCACAAAGTGTAAGTAAATGTTTTACAAGCAATGAATAAAAAATTAAATAGAAAATTCTGGAACGTTTTCAAAAGAAGACTCATGAGAAGATGATTCTTTTGGATAAGAACTTACGGGAATTATCTAATATAGAGGTAACAAATTTTTCACTGGAATGTTTCCCCCAGTATTAATTTGAATAAGGAAGAATAATGTACCCTAAATGTCCAACAATAAGTGAATAAGTTAATTATTTCTGGGATGCCTATGCAATAAGCAACTAACAAAAAGGATAGAGAAACAATGGCAAGAAGAAATGCTAACAAGACAGCATAGTTTTTTAAACAGCCAAAATGCCAAAACCTATTTTGTGATTGACTAAATAGCATTTTTTACTAAGGAGCTGCTTGCAGTCTAGCAAATACTAGTCATTAGTCTTTGCTTCACTTAGCCTAAATTCAAATGGGGAATAAGGATTTTTATCAATTTATACACAAAGAACTCATTTCATGTCATTTAATATCTACCACAATAAAGAAACATGAATTTAAAAAGAACTATATGAAATATAAAATATTGATGATAGGGATTTTAGATGTTAAAACTATAGTTACAATATCTTCATTGTTGGTTTTGTATCTTCTACATTTCCTGGGCTTATATTACTTTTAAAATCATGATAATGAGTAGTTGAGGAAAAATTTCTAAGGCAGGTACTCTTTGGATTAATTTCTTTCAGCCTCCTTTGTTTTTTCATTAAGAAACACCAATGATACCTCCTACCTCTTGACCTACACAGAAAACAAATGTAGGCAGAGATCTTTGATTTTTCTGCATAAAGTACTAAAAGAGTAGAAGATATGAGATCAGGAATTTGACACAAACTTTAGTTCTGATAATGGGACTAGACAAGTAAACAGGGTGGCAATATGGGAAGTAAGCTGAGTGAACACTTCATGAATGTCATCCTACTTAGTCCTCATTTCCAATCTGTGAAATCAATTTTGTTCCTGGATCCATTTTACAGATGAAGATAGTGAGACTCTCTGAGGTTAAATTACAGCTAGTAGGAGGCAGAATTCAAGTCACCACAGCCTGACTCCAATGCTGGGATTAAGTCATGAGGATGGAGACCGAGTTAAGGAGGGGAGCCATCTGAGACCTCTCGCCAGAAGTGGACTACCCTCATTTGCTCTCTGTTGCTATGATACAGAAAGACGAGGGAGACCTAACAAGAAGAGCGTAGAGACAACTGACCACAGAGACATTTTGGAAGCTGACAGAGCAGTGATTAAGAATGAGAGACGTGAGAAGGACAGAAGTAAAGTGCTTGATGATTCTCAAATATTGTGCCGATTGAGGTATCAGTCATTGAGAGGGATAAAAGAAAGAATATCACTTTGTGGAGAGATTCATTCCCTTTAAAATAGACTTGGTTTGAAGCACCATTATGACTCCTGTATCAGTGGTAAAGAGGTACACAGCATGAAGCCTAAGCAAGGGAATTGGGCTACCTCCATATAGCTTAGTGTCTGACACATGGATATGGATGAATCCCCCGGGTGAAGTACATAAAAAGAAGACAAGAATTCTTAGGGCAGGATCTGAATGATCAGACAAATAAAAACAAGAGTAAAAAAAAAAAATGAAAAGACTAGAAAATGAACAGCAGTCACAAAGGTAGAAAGTAAAATCTCTATAGAGAAAGAGTGTGATAGCGTCAGGGAACCCAACAAAGGAGTCATCCCTGGAGGTGGGAGTGGTCAGGAGATAAATATGTGTTCTCTGAGCTTAGAAACAAGAAAGATATTGGTCACCATTGGAAAGCCAGCTTCAGTGGCAAGGTGAGAACAGATAGATACTAAACTGTAGGTGAGCAGTAGGAAGATTCAGAGTCAGTGCATACAGGCACACAGAAGTCCAGCTGTAAAGACAAGAGTGAGACAGCATGGAGGCTGCCAAGGAACCCGCCAAATAGTGTTTCCTTTCCACCATAGCTCGGATGACTTGAGTAGATGAGTTCAACTGGTTCTCCTCACACATGCTAGAATAGATGTGTGATAGCATTATGAGAACCACCATGCTTGTCAATCTCCTGATTTCTTTAAGATCATGATGACCTTCACTATATTATATGTCTTTTTAAAGCATGCATCTATTTGTGTGTCTGTGTAAGGGGGTGTGTGCATGCATGTATGTGTGGGTGTCTGCAGAGGCCAGAAGAGTTCATCAGATCCCCTGGAGCTGGCGTTAGAGGCAGTTGTGAGATGCCCAGCATGGGTTTTGGGAACTGGACTGTAATCCTCTGAAAGAGCACTCCTCACCATTTCTCAAGCCCTCACTGCATGATATTTAGATGCCATGAAGGCTGCCAACAGCGTACTGATCCTACACAGTAATACAAAGTGCTGTTATTTTTATGTAACAATATCTAACATTTGCTAATCATTGATTAGGTACCACACATATAGCAACTCCATGAGGTAAATCATCCTCATCTTACATAAGCAGAATCTATGATTCAGAGAGGGGAAGATAACTTGTTCATATTTGGATGCAAGTAATTATTAGAATTGAGGTCCTAAGATTGCTTCTCTCTCACTTGTCCCAAAGACAGACTAGAAAAAAATTGTGAGTGTCAGGGGAAGAAAACTTGAAATAACTCTGTTATTGTTCTATTTCTACTCCAGAAAAGTTCTGGTGTGAAAAGAGAATGAACTTGTATATGGGTTCTCTTGGTGTCTTTTCCTCAATGGCTCAGGAAGAAGCCAAAGAATTCCCTGAGTCAACTACTTTAGGTCTTGCTGACTCCAACCACTTCAGTGTACATGTTCCTTGAAATTTTAGTTTTTTGAAGGTAGAAGCATGGAGAAGAGTAAAATATTCCAGAGGATTGCTGGAGCATAGACAGCACAAAGTCTGCCTTATAAATAGCCTGCAATTTGAGTTCATGTCTGCACAACTTAGTACAATTGGATGAAATTCTTCATGTGCATTAATCTATTCATCTCCATGGCAAGCCTACAGTAGACAAGATGATCATGGCCCCTGGATCTTTGCACACACTGTTCTTTCCTGCTGGAACATTCTGTCTCCTTTTTCTATGTTATTACATAGTAATCCAGCTTATCATTTCCTATGTTTTGATCTTCTTGGCTAAACGGAAGGAGAATAGTCAGACTCTTAAACAAATACCTTTATTTGGTTCTGGACTAAATGAGATGATGACCTGTGTCTTAGGGCAAAGAAACACAAATATCATCCTTTCCCTGGCTTCCTGGGCATACCAGAAATACTCAAGGATAAACTGCTTGGAGGTTTAAAAGCCCCATACCAGTCAATTTCACTCGGGGGGAAGAGTCACTGTGATTGTAATAGAACAAAAGAATCAGAGTTAACTATTACTCAAGTGGGGGAAGAAACTGGAAAAGGAGATTTCTGGAAGGATCAGAAAATGAGTCTGACAGTAAAACAGAAAAGTGGGCATTCACAGCCACCAGTGGGCTTATAAAAGAGAAGTAGGAGGAGAAACCATTGCCTGCTGGAGGCTTCTGCCATTGGACTCCACAAACAAATCATGGGGCCTGGAGTTGTCTGTCATTAAAGCTATAAGGGCTGAGATCTACCAGATAGTACTATGCCTATTTATCACTGCATTTGTACCGAATGACCTGCACAGAGTAACCATGGCCACTTCTGCTTCTGCTCTCCAAAGCTATACAAGTTCCTCCTTCCCACCAGCTTGGAAACACAGTTCCCAACTAAGCAAAGTTGGCATGGCAAATACCCAAGAAGTACCCATAAAAAGTGATAAGTATTGGATCCCTGGTCATGGAGTATCTTCTGCAGATGCAAAAAGCCAATCAATCTGAATTAATAAGTCCAGGTTTAATAAACAGAGCAAAGCAACTCCTGGGTGACCCTTGAGAGGGCAGGAGAGGAATCACATGGCAGATCTGGCTACCAGGTCTTAAATACCCTGTAGGTGTGGTCTTTAGCAACCCCAGGGGAGGGGCTGACCCTTGGTGGGCTTTCTGAGAGGCAGGGTCTGGAAAGGGCAGTGTCTGGAAAACTCAAAAATTCTATCGAGCTAGATAGCTTAGTGTTGTGTTTCTCTATTCTAGTACTTATTACACCTTGGATTTATTAATCTGTCTTCTCCATCTTCAACAGTAGAATCTGGCATATAGGGGCTTGATAATGGTTGAATAACTGATAGATATGTTGGTGAGCGACTATCTCTCCATATTCAGTCTTCCTCTAATATCTTTATATTATTCATTCAAATTATATTTTGGAAAATCTCATCTTCTTCAGTGGTTTGTCATGAACAGTAGAAAGGACCCAAAGGCCTTATCTCATCTTTCCAGCACCATGGCATATGGTCCCAGTCTACGCCTACTAAGTACTATTTGTCTGTATGAATCCCCTCTATCTTCCACTCAAGAGCAATTGTGAGCAAAAATAATTTTCAAGACACAAATTTAGTGGGGGATGGGCATTGGACCCCCAAACTCTACTTGCTAATACATACTAAGTATACTGAGCTGCATTCAAAGTACAACTTTTGTTTACTTTTTGAACATATATGTTAGGCATTGTTGAGCATGTTTCATATATTTAATCTCACTGAATTATCACAATATCATTTTCATTTTTTCTTTTTTTTTTTTTTTTTTTTTTTTTGGTTTTTCAAGACAGGGTTTCTCTGTGTAGCTTTGGCACCTTTCCTGGGACTCACTCTGTAGCCAGGCTGGCCTCAAACTCACAGAGTGCTCATCATTTTCATCTTTTTCTTAAGGACATGAGAAAAAGTCAAAGTTCAGAAAGTTACTTGCCAAAGTCACACAGTTCATAGATAATGTCCTTAAAGATGTGTATTATCTGATACCAAATTCAAGATTCTAACTGTCCCATTATACCACAGCCTTCTGTAAGAACTTCTTAGTAACTGTAGTATTGCAATGCATGCTTGCTAGATCCTAAACATTCTATACAGGACTATCATGCTTGAATTCACAAAACAGCATTGTGGGATGGGTGTGATAGCTCACTCCTAGTCCACTCAGGAGTCTGAGCTGAGAGGAATTCAAAGCCAATATCTGCCATGAGAGAGTTCAAAGCCAGTCTGGGAGAAATAGTGAAATCCTCTCTTAAAGCAAGCAAACAAAAATATAACAGAGGCAAGATTCAGAGAGACAAAATTTCCTGTTGTGAGTCACAGAATCAAAGAGGACAAAACCAAAGCTGAAACCTGGTCTGACTCCAGAGCTGGACCAGCTCACCATTCCACTCTATTACTCCTGGTCTTAGTCACCAATTGGTGGTACTGAGATGGAGATGTCTTGCCTTAGAGTCCTGGTTTCAAAAGTCTAAAGAACAATTCCCAGGGAAGCTAAGAGACATCCCCAGTTGGTGGCAAACCAAGTCTAGCCCTATGACCTGCACATCCCCATTACAAAATCTGTTTGTCTCCTTCTCTGAACAGAAACTGTCCTGGGCCATAGCAAGATAAGAACAAAATTTCACTCATTGAACAGTGCGGAGTACAGCCAGCTCCTGCTTCCCTCATGCTGTGCTTTCTGCCCATTAAAATCCAGCTGTGTTCTGCTGGCCCTGAGGACATCTGTTTCCTGTTTTCTAAGAATATAAAAAAATGTGACTCAGAGAAATATCATACCTATCTTCCAGGAGCTTTGAAACAAATAGTAGAGTTACTGATAGGAACATTGCAAGCATTAGACAGAGATTCCATGAAAACAAGCTCTCGAGACTTTCCATTCACGCATGTGCTGCAGCCAGTGTGCTCTGGATGCTGGGTGTTCAACCTACGGTAGATCCTCTGGGAAGCTGACACCTTCTTAGAGAAGACAGAATTTGAGAAAGAGCTGCAGCCCCTCGACCCGGACATGAGAGTTGAGGTGGGACTGGAATACAATACAAAGAGACTTGAAGACAGAGAGGGAACTTCAGGTTGAAGGGATAGAAAGGCCTCCTTCATTCAATCATTTGTTTTGTTCAAATATGTCTGATGTCCTACTATGAGCTACATTGTGTATAAGAACTTAGACTAGCAATTGTAATGACTTTTTCCAATAAGATTCAGAGGTGGGACATTGGGTAAAAATGAGGAAAGCATTCTAGGTGGGTGCAATGGCCCTGAGGTAAGGGAGAATATAGTACACTGAAGAAACCCAAGGCAGGCTATTGTGCATAGAAGTATCAAGAAATGGGATCAGGGATTGGTTAGCACATTCCAAACCATAGAAAGTCTTCTAGTCCATTTTTCAGATTCCTGTAGTCTAGTATGTGGCAGTTTGAAGACTTAATCCAGAAACCCTTTGCCATTCCACAGATGAAAAGACACTTCCTGCCCCTCCCTTTGAATCTAGGCTTGTTGATACTCTAGTAGATTCCTAGGTACAGATGTTAACTTGAAACCACTATCTACTTCTTATCTTCTGGGGCAGCTCTTGGAACATAGTTACTACCAAGTCAGCAAACACACACAACCAACAGAGGAACCATACAGACAGAGCCTGCAGTCTCTGGCTCAGCCTCCCCTGATCTAACAGAGAATAAGCAGTTCCCACTAACTCCTCAACCACATGAGTGATCCAGCTTGAAAGCCATTCTTGGTCTTCCTGTCCACACACTTGAGCTAATGCTGCAAGGATCAGAGCTAAGCCTTCCCTGATGCTACTTGCTTACACTGTAGACTCAATACAAATAAACGGTTGCTATCGTTTTCAAGACACTAAACTTGGGAGTCATTTATACATGGTAATGGGGATCAGGAGCACAGAAAAGTAACAAACCACTACAAACCTTCGAGTGTTAAGAAGATTGTTTAATCACAGCTTTCTTTAGTTCCCTACAGTGAGTGCCAAATAGTAGTTATTACTTCACTGAGGTGCTCTGAGAACTGAATGGGATTCTGAGAGAAAAGTGCTTTGCACAGTGTTGAGTATTTAGTAAGCCCTCAGAAAGTGTCATATTGGTGCTAGAAAGATGGCTCAGTTGCCAAGGTGTCTGCTGCATTAGCAGAAACAGCAGAGAGACCTTGCAATCCCAGTGCTGACTAGAGGCAGAGACAGGAGGATCCCTGATGTTCAATGGCCAGCCATCCCAACTTAAATGGATGAGCTGAATTTTCAGAGAGAAGGTGTCTCAAAAAAAGGGAAAAGGTTAAACATCAACTGCAGGCCTCCACATCCAAGTGTACTTTCATATACCCATAAGCACACACACACACACACACACACACACACACACACACACACACACACACACCTACACTAATACCTGCATACATCACATACATATGTATGTTATCTATCATTGTCACTGTTTTAGGGCTTAAGAAAAGACGGCAAACTCTATTTTAAAAGTCAAAAGATAATCACTTAGACTAGATTGATGAGAGTACTGATAAAGTGAACAGTTTAGGGTACCATTTAGCATATAGAACTGGTGGGCAATCATACCTGAGGGATATGGAGGAAACCCCACAATAAGGGCAAGGCTTCTAACCTTGAGTTAAGTGAACAAGTAGAAGAGATAACTGCCTCTCAACTCTCTGCCCATTGGGCCTGAGCATAGCTGATTCAACCCACTTAACCCTTCAGGTTAGATCCATACCTATACTGAACCAATCTCCCAAGAAAGATGGTCCTCAAATTGACACAAACAGTCCAACCAGAATCAACAGGACTCCATGATAGCACTGTGCATTGGAGTTTTGAATAGAATAGTTTGGGGACTGAGTTACAGTTCAGAGGTTTAGTCCATTATCATCATTGCAGGACATGGTGGGATGCAGGCAGATATGGAGCTGGACAGGTAGATCAAGGTCTACACCTTGATCTGCAGGCAGCAAAAGTGAATGACACATTAGGCTAGCTCAAGCATCTGAGACCTCAAAGCCTGCTTCCACAGTGACATACGTCCTCCAACCAGGCCACACCTTTTTTTTTTTTTTTTTTTTTTTAGACAGGGTTTCTCTGTGTAGCTTTGGAGCCTGCTCCTTGAATAAACAGGATATTGTTGAAGATGATTATTCAAATATAAACTCGGGCATTTATTAGAAAGGCTGTACTATAATAGTATCTCTACTTAGTGACAACTGACATGTTGTTTTAATGTCCAGTGCAAACTCTGTAACAGCTTACCCTGCTAGAAACAAATAGACCATGATGCCTATGAGATGCCACAATACTAATGGATGGTGCATGCCTCCCAGTACCAGGGAGAAACTGCTTTTATAGACAATGTAATTCCTCACCATCATTCTTCCTGCCACCACTCCCAACATAGGAAGGGACCTCAAGTCATTAGGCAGTAAGTAGATCAGTGTTAAACATGAATCTCAAATGATGATGACAGCCACCTAGTGTGCCTTGTCTACCAATGGCAGGACATCACCAAGCCATTTACTTGACAACAGCAACTGAAAAAGTGAGAGAAGAGTAAGCCATTTTCCAAGACAGGCAGTGACACAAATACCGGGGCAGCTGAGAACGCCTCTAACTACTACTTCTCTAGCAGCTCAGGAACAGGTCCGGGGACACTGTGTTCCATGGTGTTAGATGCTTCTTTTAAGCCCCCAAGACTTCCCCTCACAGATCCTGGTCCTCAGAGCACACCACACAAGGGTTACCCTCCAGCTCAAAATCTGCATCTCTCACATTGTTAGCAAGCTTTTCCATCACTCGGTGGTCTGTTGGTAAAGGCATCCCTCTCAACTCCACATCAGAGCTCAGAGAATCCAGAGCCCTTGTGTGGATGAAACACCTTGGCCAAGGGCACCCAATCATGGAATTAGCAGAGAAACTCAAGCTTGGCATCTACATATGGCATTTGTGGAGGGAGCCACTAAGCTCAGAACCCGCTGTGGACACCTGAGGAGGTCTACAGTGTACTTGAAGAGCTTAACTGAAACTTAGTCTTCTTTCCTTCCCTCTTCTCTATGGGAAATATGATCAGGTTAGAGGGGAAGCAGCTGTGCTCAATAGCTCAAGTTTGAGCTGGTTAATTCCCCATGCACAAGATGGGAGCAGGCCAAGAGAATAAACTAGGTTACCCCAGCCTGCTGGTAAGGGTAGACTTAGGGGGACATGTCATTTCCACTGGGTCACGGACACAGGTCGCCAGAGCAGAAAGAGCTTTTGGCATGGATGATGACAAAAATGGCGGCAAGGGAAATGATAACAGTAAAAAGAGCTAGGATTTATTGAAACACATCTATATGTCAAGGAGTGTGACCACTGTTTTCCTTGCATTAGCTCATTTAGCATAACTTAGGTTATAGATACACGTATGTATACACTTGTGCAAATAGAGACAAAATGAATAACTAGGTTATGCTCGGTCATATGGCTCAAAGGCGGTAGAGCTCAAAACTTGATTTTAAGGATCTTCTTTTAAATTAGCAGAGACATCTCTAGTTAGTCTTCTTGTCCCTGTGTTAATCACCTGACTAGTGCAACATAAAGAAGAAAGGGTTTATTTGGGCTCGCCATCTGAGGACCCCATCCATCATGGCAAGGAAGGCGTGGTTCAGAGTAGCTGGTCACACTCTCCACAGTTAGGAAGCAAAGACAGAGAAATGCTGGTACCCAGCCTACTTCCACTTTTTATACAGTCCGGGACCCCTAGCCCACAGAACGGTACTGCCAGCATTTAGGGTGGATCTCTAATCCTCAATTAACCTCATCTAGAAACTCTCACAGACACGCCTGGATGACCGGCTTCCCTTTCTGTCCTGCACTGGACAGCACAAGAAGCAGCAAGGCCTCTCTATCGAGGCTCAGAGGCAACCAGAGTCTTGCTGAGGTGCTGTGTTGGCACCGCTGGCAGATCCAGCCCCCTTGCCAGCCTCTCACTGTGAGTCTGCTGTCTTCCCAGCTAGAAGACCTGGTGGCTAGCTTTCAGGAACATGTAAACTTTACCCTTCAGCAATAAGGATGCCACGTGAGACGGATGTTTTCTGGGGATAGATGCTGAAGCCAAGTCCCAGACAAATAAGGCTTCAGTCCTCTCCCCCCAGGAGAGACCTAACACTATACATACATAGTCACTAGCTCCGAGGATAGTGTTTGATAACCCTTGTGGGATTCTACTTCATCTATGTTTAGCCCTAGAGTGACAAAAAAAAAGTTTGCAATGAGATACCTGATATAGGCATCTCTGGCCAGGACCAGTGATGCCTGTAATAGGCACCTCTAGCCAGGACCAGTGATTTCTGGAATAGGCATCTCTGACCAGGACCAGTGATGCCTGGAATAGGCATCTCTAGCCAGGACCAGTGATGCCTGGAATAGGCATCTCTGACCAGGACCAGTGGTGCCTGGAATAGGCATCTCTGACCAAGACCAGTGATGCCTGGTATAGGGATCTCTAAACAGACTAAACAGGATCAATGATGAAGCAGATAGAAGGGCATCACTGTGGGAGGAGTGAAACCCAAGTTCTACCCCTGTCTCTGCAGCTAACTAACCATGGCACAACTCCAATGACAACCCTTCCCCTCTCTGGGCTTCGGTTTACAGACACACACACACACACACACACACACACACACACACACACACACACACACACACACAGACAGAGAGAGAGAGAGAGAGAGAGAGAGAGAGAGAGTTCACCGATATCTTTGCAACTTGAATGTTTTCTGACCCTCTGACAATTTCAAGGGGGCATGCTGGTCAGTGTTTTTGTCAGCTTGACACAGCTAAGGTCATCTGAGAAGAGGAAACCTTGATTGAGAACATGCCTCCATCGAACTGGCCTGTAGGCAAATCTGTGCAACATTGTCTTCATTAATGACTGATGTGTTGTGTAAGAGGCTGGCTCAGTGTGGGCAAATGCCACCCTAGGGCAGGTGGTCCTGGTGGTATAAGGAAACAAGCTGAGAGAGGCATGAAGAAAGAGCCCTAAACAGTATTCCTCCATGGTCTTTGCTTACGTTCCTGCTCCCAGGGTCCTGCCCTGCTTTGGTTCCTGTCCTGACTCCCCTCATCGGTGATGGGTTGTGGTAGGGATAGATAAACCCAATAAATCCTTTCCTCTCCAAGTGGCTTTTGGTCATGTGGTCTTTATCACAGCCACAGAGAGTAAAGCAGAATGTCTGGAAAGGGGAAACCTCTATTTGAGAAATGCTTCTTACACACTGGCCTGTAGGCAAGCTTGGGGCATTTTCTTGATTAACCATTGATGTGGGAAGGCTCAGCCCACTGTGGGCAGGGCCAATCCTGGGCTAGTGGGCTTGTTGTCTAAAAAAGCAGGTTGAGCAAGCCATGGGGAAATAAGCCAGTAAGCAGCACCCCTCTATGGTCTCTGCTTCAGTTCCTGCCTCCAGGTTCCTGCCCTGACTTCCTGCTCTGATTCCCTTCATAATGGACTCTAAACTGTAAACTGAAAAAAAAAAAACAAAAACAAAAAAAAACATTTCCTCCCCCAAGTGGCTTTGGCCATGGTGCTTATCACAGCAATAGAAACCAAATAGAACTGGGGTGTCCTTGACACCCAAAGGAGTCACTAGAATGAGAACACTACCACCTCCTCCTTGTGCAGTGGTTAGTTTACTGGGTTCCTTCACCTCTGCCTGAGTTGAGCCTACAAACAAAGCTGCAAGATCAATTAGAGAACACATAAAATGAGCTATTTAATTTATGTTTCTCAGAGGGATATGAAACATTTGGCTCACAAGCTTTTAGGACGGGTCAGAGAACATAAAACTATATTTAATAAGTACAATGTACTAAAAATATCCTTTAGTGAGACAGACGGATGAAATTAAAGGGCACCAGCATCAGGATGAAGAAGCCAGATGCTGGACCCTCTCCATCCCAGCCTCAACCATGCAGACCTAACCAGGCCACTGTCTTGTCATTTGTACAATGGTATCCCTGAGCTAAACTGGCTCTTATTTTCCAGAAACGTCTCAGGTGGAATAAGTCTTCTCAAAGATGTAGGGAGATTTCCCATAAATTTAGGTGAGGTATTTCTATTTTCATTCTGTTATGTTGGCTTCTTATCTGCTACTGCTAATGCGGGCACACAACACATTAACAGTAAGCAAGGAAGCATTCCTCATCACGCAAGCCCAGGGATTGTGTCTCGGTTAAGTTGCCCCCCCCCCCATTCTAACAGGAGGTGAAGAGGACAATGCTGAGGAAGATTTGCAGAGTGGTCTGAACCCCTGTTGCTCTGTACGAAGAGAGGAAGCATGGTATCTTCTTGCCTTCCTTTCCCACCTGATGGCCAATTCACCTCCCCAGCCAGAGATGTATCCCACAGATAATATGAGATCTGAATGGTATACCCCCAACATACATACCAACAAAGTCACCCTTGATTTTTCTACTGGCTAAACCTATGAGTGAGGAATAAGACCCACAAGCACGTATGTTTCTGTGAAGTCGGGCCTGCCAGATTCCAAGATTTGCAAGCCTTAGATGCAGGCTAATGACAAGTGAGGCCGAAGTAATGACATCTACACACCTCACCATGCAAATGAGAGTTCAAGACATCAGAACTTGCAAAGGAATGTTTTACAGGGGGAAGATGATTGGAAGAAAAGCCGGAGGAAATAAAGAGATAAATGAGGAAATAAGGAAAGACTGGTGAAAGAGAACGGACCATGGAGCTCGTGCATCATCTAAATGGATCTCAAGTATCGGCAATGCTGTTTCACTCACACTCTTGGAAATTTATAATCTGTCAGAATAATAAAAAAAAAACCTTGTATTAGTTTTATGATGGAAAACAAGTTTAACCAAACTCTAGACAAACTGTGTGTTACGATGTTAATGTGTGTACGAAGTGTGCATAATGTATGTGTGTATGTGTGCATGTCTGTGTGTGTGTTCACACGTGTGAGTACAGGAGTGTGTGTACCATGCACACTTGTAGAGGTCAGGTGTCAGTCCCCAGCTGTCACTTCAGCCTGGCTGGCCCACAAAACTTTGGGGCTTCTCCTGTCTTTTGCTTTCCATCTTGCAATGGCTATGCTGGAATTAAAGATGCATGCTGGGGTCAGAGAGATGGCTGACAGGTTAAGAGCACTTGTTGCTCTTGCAGAGGACCTGGGTTTGGTTTCCAACACCTATCTGGGAGCTTACAAACATGTGTATAACTCCAGTCCCAGGAGATCTGACTCCTTCCACTGGCACAGGTACAGACAAGATACACAGATACACATGCAGGCAAAAAATAGCCTGCGGTGGATGGTTGATTGATAACTAAAATGCTGATTAGCCAATAGCCAGGTAGGAAGTATAGGTGGGACAAGGAGAGAGGAGAATTCTGGGAAGTGTAAGGCTGAGTCAAAGAGACACTGCCAGCCACCGCCACGAGAAACATGAGGTAAGATAGCAGTAAGCCACAAGCCACGCCGCAAGGTATAGATTAATAGAATGGGTTAATTTAAGATATAAGAACTAGATAGCAAGAAGCTTGCCATGGCCATACAGTTTATAAGTAATATAAGTTTCTGTGTGTTTGCTTGGGTCCGAGAAGCTGTGGGACTGGCGGGTGAGAGAGATTTGTCCTGATGGTGGGCCAGGAAAGACCAGGAAAACTTCAGCTACAATACCCATATACATAAAATAATGATTATTAATAATAATAATAATTTAAAAGTATAAAAGTATGAAGATCTGCATTGCTGCATCCAGGCCTCATGTTTGCAGAGCAAGCACTCTATCCACTGAGACATCTCTTCAGTCCCAACACAAACTGTTTATCACAAAGTGAAATTTTATTTTAATGCTTATTGGAATAAATATGTGCAGTGAGTAAACAATGCTTTAAAAGTACCTAGGGCATTGATGTGTAAAAGTGCACATGGGATACTGCTACCTGTTTTATATTTTAACTAACATCATTTATTCTTAGAAATCTTCATACATTATACAATGGATCTTGGCTGTAAGGACCCCACTCCCTCCTTCAGCTCCTCCCCATCTCCAACACATCTCCCTTACAACTTCTTGTTCTTCTCTTTTTTTTTAATGACTCATGACAAATCCAATTGGAGCTGCCAATAGGACAGGGGTGTGGGACTGTCCACTGAGGCACAGGCAGCCTGTGGACATATGCCCAAATAAATGCGACTCTCCATCCCTCAGAATCATCAATTGTCAATAGCTTCTCAGCAGGGGCAGGGCGCCAGGAAATCTTGCCCTAGTCATGCTGGATTTTTAACTCAGGTCTTGTGTAGTGGGTAACCATGGTCGGTTCACTGCGAGTGCATGCCTGCAATAACTGTGACAACCATGTCATGTCTGGGAGACAGCTCTCCTCCCTGTGCTCCAGCTCTCACATTTTTTCCTCTTTCTCTTCTGCAATTTCCTCTGCACCTTGGGGTGGAGGCAGGAATTGGGCTGTGCACTCAGAGTCACTCATTCTCAGCACCGTGCTCATCATTATCTCAAAAACAAAAAACAAAAAAAAACCAAACAAACAAAAAAAACAAAACAAAACAAAAAAAAAACTTCTTTAAAGAGTGGGGTAAGACGGCCGGGTGATGATGGTGCATGCCTTTAATCCCACCACTTGGGAGGCAGAGACAGGCGGATCTCTATGAGTTTGAGGCCAGCCTGGTCTACAGAGAGAGTTCCAGGAAAGGCACAAAACTACACAGAGAAACCCTGTCTTAAAAAAAAAAAAGTGGGTAAGACAACTAGATGCTAAGTTTTGTGGCTTATCTGGCAATCATGGGAAAAAAGGGTTGCTAATTGCCAGGGAAGTTATGTAGACAAATGGCTTGGGTAATCATTTTATTATCCATGAGTTCCTTGGGCAGTTACTAGATACTGTGTTGGGCCCTTATACGTACTGACAAGACAGACAGACTAACCTGTTACTGGTTGTTTTTGCTCTTTTGGGGGGGCCCACCACCCAGCTTCCAAATAAATCACGCACAGAGGCTTATTGTTAATTATAAATGCCCGGCCTTAGCTTGGCTTGTTTCTTGCCGGCTTTCCTTGACTTTCCATTATCTCCTCTGTCTTTTGCCTCTGGGCTTTTTCCTTGTCTCACTTCTTTCGCTGTCACTCCGTGGCTGGCTGGGTGGCTGTCCCCTGGTGTCTTCCTTTCCTCCCAGATTTCTCCTCTCATTTGTTCTCTCTGCCCGGCAGCCCCACTTATGCTTTTCCCTGCCTCGCTATCGGCTGTCCAGCTGTTTATCAGACCAATCAGGTGTTTTAGACAGGCACAGTCACACAGCTTCACAGAGTTCAACAAATGCGACATAAAAGAATGCAACGCACCTTTGCATCGTTAAACACATGTTCCACAGCACAAACAAATGTCACACACCTTAAAATAATATTCTACAACACCAACCTTTTTAAAAAAAAAAAAAAAAAAACTTGCTTTTGTAGTTTTCTAGTGCAAAGAAAGAAAAAGAAGTGTTTGAGGAAGCAAATGTAGGGTTAAACGTTATGAAGGGTACTGTGAAGGAAGTGAGAAAGAGTTGCTGATAAAGTAACAAGGACACCTGCTTTCTCATGATCAACAACAACAACAACAACAGAAAGGCCTTTCCAAGGAAATTCCAATCTGAACGATGAAAAGGCAACATGGTGTTACTGGGAGCAAAGATGGAAACATATTTCTTGGAGTCAGTTGGAAAATGTGACTTGGCCTTACATCATGAGTGGTTCTAGAAACTGAGAAAGGATATTATGTCACTTTTTATTTGCTAGCAGTCTGACCTCTAACAGGGCCTTGAATGTCTGCGGCAGCAAGCACACTGAAAGGTTCTAACTCCCCTAGAGGCCCCCAGATGCAGAACGAGGGAGAGAATTCCCTGTGTGATCCAGTAGAGCGAGTCCCTGGAGTAAAGGAATGAGGTCATTCCAGATAGGAATTTTGCCAGGGCAAAGTGAAATTCAGCAAGGATCATCGAACCTAGGGTCCAATCAGAAGTCATGTGATTCTGTCAAAGCAATGTGACCTGGGATTAATGTTGGCTCCTAATGAAGTTAATCATAATCCTCACCAGATGACCTGGCAATACTGCTACTAGGCATGTACCCAAGGGAAATGAAAACAGTTGTCAAAACAAAGATTTGTACATGAATGTTCAGAGAACTTTATTCAAAGCTGGAACTAGCTGGGACAGATGTCTATCAACAAGAGAACGAGTAAACAAAATGATCTACTTGCAGTGAAATGCTTCTCAGCAGCTCCAAGGATTGAACCACTGATTCATACAAATCATGGGGACTCTGAAAACTACCACACCAAGCAAATCAGCCAGCAGCATCCATGATGGCCCTATGCACAAGAAGCAGTCAAAATAACTTACAATAGCAAAGCTCAGATCAGTTGCAGTTAGCTGCACGGGAAGTGGGATTGGCAACTCAGTGCTAAAAGGAATTTGCAGGGGGAACAGGCATTGCTCCATCTCTAACTGGGATGGTGATCTTCCCAGTGTATACTTTGGTCAAAATCCATCCAATTGTACAATAAAAGTAGAGTGTGCTTGGGCTGGGGGGATGGCTCAATCAGTAATCACCATTCGAGCATGAGGTCCTGGCTTTGGATCCCCAGCACTCACATATAAAAAGCTGCTTGTCACAGCATGTGATTTTAATTTCAGCTCTTTTGGGGGCATAGACAAGAGGGCCCAGTTGCTTGCTGGCCAGCTTGTCTAGGGAAATCTGTAAGCTGCAAATTAAGTGACCCTGTCTGGAAAAAAAAGTAGGGCAAAATGCAATTGATGAAGATGCCCAAGATGTCGGCGACCTCTGATTGCCAGATACAGATACACAGACATACATATCTGTGCATGTCCACCTGCTCACATAAGTCACACACACACACACACACACACACACACACACACACACACCAGTGCACTTTATAGTTTATAATTTATATTTCAATAGTTGATGTTTAAACTCTTTAGAAAAAAATTACTGTGTTAAAACAGGGGAAAAAATTGTTTTAGAGGGGCAAAGTAAACCGTGCTTTAAAATTTGAATCCGAATTTCACACCAGAGAGCAGATGTTCTGAACAGCAGGTGCATTTTTAAAGGCAGCTGCTCCACACATGTTCTGGAAGGCTCTCCTCCAGGAGGAGGCAGCGCCGGGGACTGAGTCCCCAAAACAAAAACAATAACACAGCTCCAAGAAGCCAACAGGGAAACAGGGAGCTGAGGAGAGAGTGCATAGAGAGACCCCGCTCGATGGAGCGTGAGACAAGCTAGGGTGGTGTTTCTCCAGTGACCCGTGAAGGACGTGGGGCTTTTTGTTGCTGTTTCTGTGTATAATTTGTTTTCAAATCACATCAGCTAAAGTCCACAGAGTGCCACGTCGCTTTGGAAGTTCAGTTTTTCCTTAGTGCAGATGCTGATCTCATTGAAGACCACTGGCAAGCATGCACAGATCGGTGCTGGCAGGTACAGCATGCTGTCAGTGGCATTTCCCTGAGGGACCCCAAAAACCTTGGGTTGCACTTAGGAAAAGATGAGAGTCCTGTGTGAATAGATAGAAGCAGGAGGGAAAGACATCTAGGCCATGAATATGAATGCGGCCCTGTTTGTACACAGTGGAAAGTGCAATCTGCAGAATTACACTTAGAAAGACTGGCACAGATGCTTGAGGCAAGAAAACGCTTTCAGAAAGATGCCTTGGAAGCGCAGTACATGAGGAGTCCAGGGACTGAGTCCTGAAGACTGATGTGGAAGGTGCTGCAATAATCCAGTAGGAGGAGCTGTAAAAAGAGCATAGAATGTAGAAGATGGGGAAAAATAGGCTGGATGGAGGCAGAGTCGGCGTCAGAGCTGAGTTTTTGACAGCAAAGAGGCAGGCATGCTGGGAAACAAGGAGGAAAGGAAAGGAGGGGTGTGGGGCCCTGGCCTGCTAGGCCCTGGGAAATAGGAAATAGGCTATTGAGTGTGCCAGTACACTAGCTCTGCTGCCTTGGCCTCCTGCCTAGCGGTCTCTGACCCATTGCCGCCCACTCGGTCACTCACAGTGGGTGACACAGGGAGACAAAGAGAGGAGTTACCTTTGTACGCCATTTCCCTTGCCAGGCACACCGGCTTCCTCCCACCCATGCTCCTCTACCTGTGACTCGTCCACATTCTTAGAGCCGCCCAGGAGTCACCCTAGGCAAAAAGAACCAGCACCAGGGCTCCTTTCATTGCAACACCACGCACGCACGTCCTGGAGCAGCAGCCACATCGCAGGCAGGTGCCCATAAGCCAGTCTGCCCGCCCTCCTCCCACCCCACCACCACCACCACATGGCCAGATCACTGTAGGAGTCAATTTCTTATGCAAGTCTTTGTGCTCCGGAAGCAACATAAACAAATGAAGAGAGAGAACAATGAAGGGGTGCCAGGGACAGATGGGGAGTCCGTGGGTTGGCTCAACAGGTGTGTGCAGGTGAACGGGCATCAGGGGCCACACAGCTCTTGCTTTCTTCCTCAGCCTCGTCACCCCTGTCTGCTGACCATTATCCAAACGAAACCCTGAACTTTCTCAGACCTCGATGTGTTAGAGGGTCCCTCTTAGAAAGACAAACAATGGACAGCCAATCAGGGCAGAAATTATTCTCTGGATTTAGTCATCCTTGCAAAAACAGCCTCACCCTTAACAGCCAGGAGAAATGGCCAAAGACTGGAACGGAACAATGACCTGGGGAGTCATCTTCACTGTTGGAAATAAAATGACAATTCAGGAGTCAGAGCTTTTTTTTTTTTTTTTGGTTTTTTTTCGAGACAGGGTTTCTCTGTGTAGCTTTGTGCCTTTGCTGGAACTCACTTGGTAGTCCAGGCTGGCCTCGAACTCACAGAGATCCGCCTGCCTCTGCCTCCCGAGTGCTGGGATTACAGGCGTGCGCCACCACTGCTGTTCTGCAGAAACGGACATCGACACAGAGAAAAGGTGAAACATGGCTGCCATGCCGACTCAGCACAAGTCAAGGGTTTTCAAATCCCGGTCCTGTCTTCCCATAGGCTAGGACACGCCACCTTCCCAGATTCCCCATGCTATCGGTCCAAGACCCAAAGTGTCATGTAATGAATACTCCGAGGCTTGAGGCTGCCCCCTTCCTGATTGTGGGCTCAGTCACCTGGAGAATTCCTGTAACTTCCAGATCCCAGAGCTCTGAGAGAAGCCGGCACCCGCCACCCTCCAGACGAGAGAAGGGCCTACCCCTTTGTTTACCTGTGACTCTGATGAACCGAAGTGTACTTCAGACTGAAACTGGACCCTAACCATTTGTTTCTTACAGTTCCTTCTGCCTTTTCTTCTTCTCTTATTGGTTCTAGTTTCACTTTCGTTTCAATGAGTTAATTTTTCTCAAATGGACTGGCCAGGGTGGCTAATCCTTGAGAGGCCCTGGTAAATTGTTGGTTCAGGAGCTGTGTTCTTGGGAATAAGAGCGTAACATCTTTCATCGAGCATGACACAAACATTTTCTTTCTGTTAGCTTCACGGTAAGTGCAATCTTGTTCTCCCAAATTATCCAGCAGAGGGATCCAGCTGGCGGGGCATTCTTGTAAGGCAATGATTCTCAACCTTCCTAACGCTGGGACTCTTTAATACAGGTTCCCATGTTGGGTTGACCCCCAAACATTAAAATTATCTTTGCCGCTACCTCATAACTAAAATTTTGCTACTGTATATATTTGTACATTATATCTATACATATATATTATATACATTGTAGTATAAGTATCTGATATGCAGGATATCTGATATAAGACACCTGTGAAAGGATCATTGGACACCCAAAGGTGTCTCGACCCTCAGGTTGAGAACCACTACTTCAAGGGCATCCCTGACAAAACTGATAAACCCTATAGGTTAGAACAGTTATTGTTTACTGTTGCTGATAGCCAGTTTGAGTTCTGTAGCTATTGGGTGTTTAGTCTTACATTTGTTTAGAACTCTCCTGAGGATTCCTATAGAGTCAACATAGACACCCAGATATACAGGTATTAGCCTCTTAGCCCCGAGATTAGTTTCACTAAGACAGGATAACGAAGGCCAGGGTAAAGTGTATGGCCAACTGAACCAGCACACAGATCCTATATCAGTTGGATGGGAGGCTTGAGCCATTTCCCAGTACCACCATTTTGATGGGCCAGTCTTTCCAGCCTAAAGAGACACACAGGAGACACAGACTCTAAGAATCTTATTCTCCATCCATAGCTTCATCCTGAAACTAGGCTACTGTGCAATTACTCCAGTGGAGGCTGTGTCCTTTTCTGAGGCTGGGGATGCCCTGCTCTGCAAGCATAACTATCATTCTTGCCCAGTGTGCCTGCATGGTAAATCTGACCCATTTTACCCAAGCATTCAATTCTTGATGTCAAGCTTTGATTTTTTTTTCTATCTGAAACCTAGTCTCTGTACAATGTAATCTTCCCTGCATAGCGTAGACTCTAGAAGTTGAACTAACCAGGGACTCCAAACACAAAATGGGGAATTTTAAGATTGGATTAGTTCAATAGTTTTTCTATCTGAATTTCAGACTAGAAATATTCTTCCCATTAAGAGGCTTTCCCCCTAACAATAACACAAGCATCATAAGCATCATATTTAGTAAAAGTAAAAACAAAGTCAACTCCACCAACATTGTGTCCCTTGTGTAGATACCATCGGGTCCTTTTTAGAAGTAACTGAAAGCCTCCCTGGATGCTTCTTTTTGCTCTTCCCCTTTGGGTGTTGGAGCCTCCTTAATTGGCTCCTTGACTCAGGAATGGTAAGTCCACTTATTTCAGCAATCTATATAGCTGTGAAGTCCGCAGTATTTATTAAGACACCCTTCCATGGATGGGAGCTTGTCTTCTCTCCAAGTTTTCATCAGCACCAAGTTTCCATTTAGTTCATAAGACTAAAACCAATAAACTCCAAACTCCAAAGGAGGGGCTTGGACAAGAAGTCCCTGGGTCCTAAAGGATGGTAATGTAGAAGAGATAAATTACCAGTAGATGGCTTTTTAAAAAATTAATCTTCAGTTTCCACGGTCACAGATCAGAGGCACAATTTTAAAAAGGTATATCTTTTTTCTGTCATCTTTATGGTTCATTAAAAATACACATTTATATAGTAAGAAATAAATACCCCTTAAGAAATTTTAAGCACATACAACGTTTTTCAATGTCACAAAGTCTATTTTGATGTATAAAGTCTATTTGTAGTATAAAGGGGTCTTTAGTTTACCAAGGACTTAACATTGAACCAACTTTTTGTTCTTGTGATTAATCAAGTTTTTCCAGTCTAAAGAGGAGTTAAGACACGTTTGTCTTTTTCAGATTTTTAAAGAATTGTTAAAATCAAAACAAAACCTATAAATACAGAGTTCCAGGGCTTGCCCAAGCCGATCAACAGTTCTTTGATGATGTTAGGCACTGCCTCACAATAGGACCACAGTGTGGATCAACACTCTTTGATCAGAAGGTTGAAGTGCGGGCTTTCATTATCAAACAATCAGACATTATCAAACGTTCAGCCTTCCGAAGTCTTAGTAAACTGAGTAAAAATGAACAAATTCTATTTCTCCTGATAATAAATGAAGTTATACATCTTCTCCACTTACACAAACTCCACTATCATCTAGCTAACAGAATGTGAAAAGCAAGAGTATTTTGCCAAAGTCTACAGTAACTTTGGTGTAAGCTGGAAGAATAAACTCATAGTCAATTGTAGCCTTTCTTTGATGATAAAATAGAAAGAAAGAAAGAAAGAAAGAAAGAAAGAAAGAAAGAAAGAAAGAAAGAAAGAAAGAAAGAAAGCCAAAGGATATACAGAAAGAGTACCACCCACTGGATAAATCCAACAAAGTGTTTATATAGGTTTTTCATCAAACTAAGTAGTTCTGCCTTCTTCTTCTAAGATGAACACTGGCTAGTGTCCACCCTCTGGAGACTGTGGCCTCTACACTAAGGGAACAGATGACCAGAGAGGTGCCATCTTCCTCTGGGTCACATTTTTCCCTTGGAGGGCAAAGACCAAACTGTTGGCTGTCCCTTTTGACTCTCTTATCCTTGTTGGTGAAGGCCTCTAAGCATTGGTGTTGAGCACACAGAAGGACAGATTTATCAATCTTGTAATGAAACTTTTGTGTAGCATTCAAATAAATAGTTGTTTTTTGGTTTTGTTTGGGTTTGGTTTGGGTTTTTTTTGTTTTGTTTTGTTTTGTTTTTAAGCTGAGGATCAAACCCAGGGCCTTACGCTTGCTAGGCAAGCGCTCTACCACTGAGCTAAATCCCCAACCCAAATTGTTTAGCCTAGTGGTAGAGCGAGGCCCTGGGTTCAATCCTCAGCTCAAAAAAAAAAAAAAATTAGCTGGGCAGTGGTGGCGCAGGCCTTTAATCCCAGCACTCAGGAGGCAGAGCCAGGTGGATCTCTGAGTTCGAGTCCAGCCTAGACTGCCAAGTGAGTTCTAAGAAAGGCACAGAGCTACACAGAGAAACCTTGTCTCAAAAAAACCAAATAAATAAATAAATAAATAAATAAATAAATAAATAAATAAATAGGTGTTTTTAAAAACCAAAAAAAGGCCAGTGTAAATAAATGTTATGACTCAGTTTCCCCAAGTTGTAGAAGACTAACAAAGTTAACAAAAGCTCACGATAGACACAGTCTTTGTTTTTTTAAGCCAGTTCTTTCCAATGTCACCAAGAGTGGATCACTGTAAGCTCAGGAATGGTGACCATCAGACATACATCATCCTTAAGTCCCATTTTCTTCCTCTCCTCTTGTCCCTTGGATGATGCGTGGATAAGAGTGCAAGGGACTCCCTACCCAGCCCCTGCTAGAATAAGTAGGCTGAGAAGCATGAAGCCCTGGTGTGAAGGAATCCACAGGTGTAGGGAAATGTATGCTTCCCAAAGGGTAATAATAACGTCAAAGAAATGGACCTCGGCTATACCTGTGGAGCCTTTCAAAACAAGAACATAAAAAAAAAGTAAAACAACTTCATGCCTTTCCTAAGCCCTGGGCCATTTGTTTATAACTTGTGCTCGCTCTTCTCATGCCCGAATCTGTTCAGGAATGTCCCATTCCAGACTTCCTGGGATGGAGGATGTGTCACAGTGGCAGTCATTGTAATGCCTCACATCCTAGGTGTGACATCTCTTAATGAGTCAGGCAGGAGCTCTCTTCAGCTGCTAACACGGTTTCATGCTGCTTCATCATGGGATAGTAGGCTCAGACAATGAGACACTGTGTCTCAAGAACCTTGAAGGTGATAGAGTTCAACGCCCAGTTTGGTGAAAGATAAAAGCAGAGATACAGACTATCAATAATAACGATCCAGTTTGCATCCATGTCTCGCTTAGGAAGTCTTTTCACAGCCAAATCTCAGCTGATTCTTAAAATAAATATCCTCATGAGGAAAGTTAAGACCAGTCACACTGGGAGACTAGATGTGCCTAAGGTCTGGAATGGCCTGAGACGAGGCAAGCAGGCTCAGGGCTGGGTGAGATCATCCACACTTTAGAGTTTTCCTCACAGCACTGTACAGTGTCTGTCTGTTCTTCCCTGCTCTTGAAGCAGACACTCTGGCCAGCCCACAGTGTGCCCTGTCAGACTCAGTGGGGCTTTTCCTAAAAGACTAAACTTTAGCCACTGAACTCTAAGAAGTATGGCCAGGAGCAATCCAACAGCCAGGACCTGAGGGTTGAGAAGGGTTGAGCTGTGTTCTGCTTCTACTGTCGGTAACCTCAACCAGCTGGAACTAGTTAGCCCTCTGACTCTCAAGAGCTAGTTGTAAAATGGGGACTGTAGTGCCTATTTATAGTTTTTTTTTTTTTTTAGTGAAAATTAAGTAAATTAAGGTCTGGAAGATAGCTAAGCCATATCTTTGGAGTCAATAGACCAGAATTCGAGTCTCAAGTGCCATTTGCAGCTACTTGACTTTGAGTAAGTCACATGACCCTTCTACATTTTGGTCTCCTGGTTTGTAAGATGCAGATCCAATTCATACCTGCTTTATAGGGCTCTGAGGATAGGGTGTGGTGATACATGCAAAACAGCTCAGTGAAATGCTTGACATGAAATAAGGACCCGATGCTGAGCAAAGCGCTGAAATGATTCCCCTTGGTGTGACTAGGATGTATGAAGACAGCCTCACTCTGGCACCTAGGCTCTTCAGAATTGGGAAATGCTGGTTCCCACACGTGCCAAGCATCCTGAGCAAACAACAGGGTCGGTGGCATTCTTGACATAGCTAGGTGATTATTGCCAAAGCCCCCTTCTAAGTTTTCGAGCGTCCATGCTACACACCCGCCTTCTTGGCTATATCCCAAAGATCTTCAGGTGGAAGCACATGGGAAGGGAATGTGACTTTTCTACCACCTCCACAAAAGAGAAGTAAGCTCACACACACACACACACACACACACACACACACACACACACATACACACACACAACCTGGAGGTGGCTCTGGCCCTGTTCTAAAAGCAAGATGGTTTCTATCTTCAGAGCTCAGAGTGGAGGAGTGTCAAGGCAGGAAGAGACTAATAGGGAACACGAAGACCCAGACTGATGAAGCTACTTGCCCAAGGCTGCTCAGCCAGGGAGTGGCAGAGCCAGAGCCAGAGCTAGAGCCCAAGTGTCCTGACTTCCAACCCCAGGCTTCTGCCACCACCTCTCTAATTAGATTAATTAACTAACTAATTAATTCTTTTCAAAACCATTAGGCACAGAAGTGAATTCACTAAGCTGTCAGTGTCCCCAAGGGCTCTCCCTCGGTTCCTCTTGAGAGAGAGTCAGTTCAAGGAGAACAACCTACTCCATGTGTTAAGGCATCATCAGAGCGTGTTCTTTCTGAGCAGAACTTTCAACAGCAGCAGAATGGAAATGCTGATCTGGCATCCATCCATCCCCTGGGCCCCACCTCCTGCCAACCCTCATCTCTCTTGGTATTTGGATGGTGGAAGTGTCAGGCTGAGGAGTCTGATGCTCTCTGATAAGCACATTCCAGATGTTGCTGGGGCACTGCCAAAGGTGTGGCCCAGTCAACCCTCACCAGAGCTTTGGAGAAATAGCCTGCTCCAATCTGTGGTCAAGTTTATTGGGTGAGAGGAACCCCTCCTACCTGGTTGCTCTGGAGAATTCCAAGCCATGGCTTGCTCTCTCTGTGCTCTACAAGTAGGTCACTGGCTTGGCAGGACAATGTACTTGGGAACTCCGGAATGTTGAAGGTGGTGGCATCTCAGACACACTCTGATGAAAGGAACCCCTCACTTTCGGTAGAAAGAATCAGGGTTTCAAAAAGGATAGGGGCTTGTGCAAGGTCACACCCAGTGTTCAAGGTTGAGTTTTCTGTCCTTTGGCTGGTAGTCTCTCCTTTGACTCTAGAGCAGTAACTGAACAATCATTTCATGTGACAGAGGATGTGACAGAAACCAGACAGGGTAAGAGGGAGGAAGTGAGGAGAAAGAAGCAGCCCCTGTGTGACCCTCCGTGACTGAGCTGTCACCCTGGAGATTCTGTCCCTGAGAACACTAGCCTCTCAGGGCAGCAGACCTGAGATTTTTTTGAACCCAGCACAGAGCTTCCTCTCTCTCAGATGCATAGTCACTGAGAAGAAATGCAGAGCCTCTCTCCCTTTGTATATCCAGCTGCTGAAACTGGACTTCCTGCCAGGTGTGCCAGCTGAAGGACAAGCCTCCCTTGCATCAGGAAACATGGAGGCAAGCAGCCCCAAGCATGATGAATGAATGACATTGCTAAAGAATTTCTTTCTTCTGTTGGAGGTAATTTGATTAAAATACTTGGCGTAGTTCTCCGGAATTTATAGTTCTGGACATGCAGAACCTATAGCTTACATCAGAAGAGTTTGTGCCAACAGATTTGAGTTTGGGGGATTATCTTGGGTTTTGTTTTTTGTTTTGTTTACTCGTTTGTTTTGTTTCAATTTGAGGGTGGGGTCCTACACTAAGACAATCCTTGGAAAGATTCAGGAAAGCACAAACAAAACAACCACCAACCGCCACTAGACAAAATTCCTAGCTGGATGTGGACAGGAGCTTGCGCACTAACAGAACAAATGGCGTTTCCTGGATCACCGTGAGCAGCCGCTGTCGTGGGGAAGCTTTCCATCCTAAACAGCAGAGCTTGTACTGTCCCCTCCAAAAAACAGACTCCAGAAGCTACCCAGCCACCAGACTGTGAGGAAACGCCATTTTGAAACAAAACCTTGCAGTGTGAAAAGAGCATGCTTTTCAGAGATTCCCTGAAATGTTCTAAACTACAAAAAAGGCAAGGAAGGTTTGCCCTCCACCCCCCACATCCTCCCGCCCTCCATAGCTCTGACCACAGCATGTCTCCAGTAGAGTCCTCTAAGGACTTAAGGACCAGCCCAGGTGCTGCCCAGGAAGACTCTAAAATGCAGCAGGCCTCAACAAGTATTTGTTTTATTAACAGAGGCAAGAAAGAAATTCCGCCAGTGTGAAAACCTAAGCTGACCAATTATCTCAGGCAGTGTTAGGGAAAATAAATACCTGATCAAAAAAAGAAAATGGATGCCACCGATTATAAGCACAGTAATGCATCTGACAAATGTCACATGCCTCCTGTGTGCTGGGCACTGCAAAGTGTCCTAGCTTGACTACCTCGTTAAATCTTCTGTCTAACTCTACACCCATGGCTGGCGATGGATAACCCAGGACATCTGATTCCAGAACTGCATGTAAACTTGTGTGCATGAGGAAGCCAGAGGTTTGATATCCGGTGTCTGCTTCAATCACTGTCTGCCTTATGCTCACATAGGGTCTATCGCTGAACCCAGAGGTCACCAATCTGAGTAGCCTAGCTTGCTCCAGGGAGAGGGAGGCACTCTGTGTTCATGAATCAGCAGAAAAATGAACACAATCTAAGCATGTGCCATTGAGAGATAAATTTGGGATTTTACTCTATTTCAAGGGCTTCTGTGATTCTTCCTTCAGCAAACACAGCTTAGTTCACTCATCTATGTCAGCAAACATGTAATGACTATTGAATATAGGAAGTACTAAACATAAGAAGCAACCAATTGAGTGTCTAGGAGTCCCCGTTTGAGGTTGAAAAGAGTGGACACATATTTCTCAGAAATGTTCCTCTCACAGCTTTGCAAATGTGGCAGTTAGTGTATGTGTAAGGCGGAAGATAGCACAGAGGTTACTGGAGGTCATAGGAGGTTATTGGAGGTCATGGGTTACATAAGAAGACAGTCCTGAGTGTCAATCCAAAGTCCTTCATTTGGCTAGTTCAGTTTTAGCATGAATCTTAAAAGGGTCTTATTAATAAAAAATATAGAGCCAGGTATTGGGATAAATGCTGAATGATCAGAGAAACAGAACAAGCCACATCCAACTTCAACTTGCCAATTCCTCAACTGATCTTGTTTCCTCAGACTGAAAACCTCTGAATCCTCATCCACATGGATCTCAGCTGAACTAATGCTAAAAGCTAAACACTTAAAAATGTTCTAGTTCCTGGTCCTCGTGCCTTATATACCTTTCTGCTTCCTGCCATCACTTCTTGGGATTAAAGGCGTGTGTCACCTTGCCTGTCTGTTTCCAGTGGGGCTTTGAACTCACAGAGATCTGGATCTCTATCTCCAGAATGCTAGGATTAAAGGTACGTATACCACCATTTTTTGGTCTCTCTGTCTATCAAGTGGCTTTTCTGTCTTCAGACCCCAGATAAACTTATTAGGGTGCACAATATATTGGGGGACACAATATCACCACATTCAGTCACTTGGGTTCTAAATTTCCTAAGCTTCTGGGGTTTAGCACTTTGAAAACAATGGCAGCAAATGGCTCACTCCTCACCCCAATGCCACAGGCCAGCAAGGTGGTCTGCTCCAGCATGTGACCTTCCGCACAGTAAGGAATACATGGATGAAGCCATTCAAGAACGCTAGTCTGGCATGCAGGGGTGCTTCTCTATCAGAACTGATGAGAAAAGGAATAGACCTGACCGTTGAGAAGAGACTAGTCACAGAGGGAAGGGAGAACCCAGAACGGCAATTCTGCACCCAGGAAGAGCATAGTCTGGTAGGGCAGAAGAGAACCAAGACAGAGCTAATGATGCAAAAGGATGTGAAAAGCAGAGAATGGCAGTGGTGTCTAGTGCTCCAAGGATGGAAAGATATACATGTGAGGAGTGTGCTGTAGCACTGTTCATCATGGAAATGAAGGAGCACAGGAATGGGAGAGTAACTTCACAAAGTTGGCCTCAGGATCCATCCAAAGGAGACCAAGTAGTTGAATTTAATACAGATATAGAATCGAATACTACTTGAACATTTTAACGAAGTCTACCTACATAGACTTACATGGGGTGGTATCCATATCATATTGTTAAATAAAAATGTCAGTTTGCAGAAGGTATGATAAGTCCATAAGCAACCAAGTAAAGAAATTTTTATGAAACCGTTTGTATCCTTTACCTCTAGGAAAGGGCATGGAGGGGGCAGGGTTAGTGATATCCCTCTTTCTACTCTGTCCACTTTGGTGTTGGAATCCTTTCTACTAAAAATTTTAATATTAATTTTATAATAATAGTATTAAACTTCAATGCCCTGCAGGAGTTAAACAGGTTTTTTTGTTTGTTTGTTTTTGTTTTGTTTTTTTTAAGTAAAAGAAGCTTATGTCATCAGTTACTTATTAAAAAAAAAAAACCAGGGTCAGTGGCAGAGTGGTATCACGGAGGAAGTAGCGAAGGAGTGAGATGCATGTGGGGGCTCTTCTCTGGAAGAGCTGTGGAGAGAAGAAATTGGGTTCTGTGGAAGTTCACAAAGGGAAGTCCAAGGAGAAGGGAGGATGAAACTAATCCAGTGGAGGGACGCCTTTGATAAGAAGGAGGGAGAAGGGAGACGTGGAGGCTGAAAACTCCAAAAGTTTGGAGAAAGTGGTCGGAGAACTCCTGCTTGCCAATAGAATGGGCTGGAGTTGGTTTCCTGAGATTGGTGGAACCGGTGTGGGCTGGCGGTGAGCTTGGTTTGAAGCTAGAGATGACAGGACCCTATTTCTGACAGCTCAGGAGATGTGGGAGGGCATCCCTCCTATTTGCCCTCAGCAAATCTTCGGGCTAGTGGAGGAAGGCAGCTTTTTCCATTCCTCGACCCCCAGGCTAGGTTTCCAGAGTTTCCTGGGCCAGCCACTTTTGGTGATCTTGAGCCACAATGAACTTGGTTTTCTGTGGAATGTCTGAGGTGTGGAGGTGAGGAAGAAGTAGAGAGTGGGTGCCTGAGGCCGCAGCTACTAACAATGCTGCTTCCAGACATCCTGCTGCAGGTAGAGTGAGATCTTTTTGTTGATGTTGTAGAGGGAGCGGAATGGCCAAGGCTCCAGGGTTTGCTGGAGATCCTTAATCTCATTTCCTCATGAGCCGGGTCAGCTGCACATTATCAGGTCATCTAGCCCGGCTTGCTGGTTTTTAGTCTGAACATCAGCAGCAGTTCGTTGCTTGTTGGTGATTTCATCTCTGCTGATCCTCTTCAGCAAATGGCACTTGGAAGTGGACGTAGAGGAAGGAGAAAGAGGAAGAAAAATGAGACTGGGGACTGGGGAAAGTGAGACTCTAAGACTCAGAAGGGGTGGAGGTGCCTGCACATGTCTATAATCTCAGCATGTTGGAGGGGGAGGCAGGAAGATCAGGAGTTCACGGTCATCCTCAGTTAAATAGGGAGCTTAGGGCTAGCCTGGGCTACATGAAGCTCAATCTCAAAATAAAATAAATAACCTCAGCAGGAAGCCTGCCATGTGATAATGCAAAAGGGAGCTCCTGAAACCAGGGAAGTTTCACATGAAGAACTTAATTTCCCCTTAGGAAATTGAAGTAGGAACCTAGGGTTTTCACTAGTGGAAATCTGTTTTGTTTTTTCTCCTCTAATAGCTAGAGACTAGTTCAGAAGAGTGACTAATGTGCATGCAGTTCCAAGGCAGACTTGTGTTCAGGAGAAATACTTACCCCCATTAGAGACTGGGCAGGGAAGCCCTGCTGAACTACATTCAAACAAGGTCTCCACAAGATGAAATCTGGTCAACAGCAGACCAGCTGACAGCCAGCTGGCACTGATGATGGTGATACTGAGAGTTTCCTAATGTTGTTTTGCAGATCCGAAGTCACAGGACCAACTGAAAGTTTAATATCACTCAGATTACCAGAGCTTGAAGGAGTTGTCAAGATCTTTGTGACACAATCCATTACTTCCTCTTCTGCCTCTGCAGCACTTTCTACATATAACATAGTGTTTTATAACTTATTGTCATACATATAAACAAGTAAGATGCTTTATCCACTAGTGCATTCTTAAACCATGACATCTAGCATGAAGCAGGTTTAGTGCATGTGCTGGTTTGAATGAAAAACGCCCCCACATTGGCCCATAGGGAGTGGCACTATTGGGAGGTGTGACCTTGGTGGACTAGGTGTGGTTTTGTTGGAGGAAGTGTGTCACTAGGGAATGGGCTTTGAGGTCTCAGACCAGGCCCAGTGTCTCACTCTCTCCCTGCTGTCTGCCGATCTGAATATATAATTCTCAGCTACTTCTCCAGCACCATGTCTGTCTCCATGCAACCATGCTCCCTGCCATGATAACAATGGACTGAACTATAAGCCAGCCCCAATTAAATGCTTTCCTTGATAGGAGTTGCCATAGTCATGGTGTCTCTTCACATCAAAAGAAACCCTAAGAAAGTGCATATTTGTGTTTGTTGTATTTCATTTTACCCAGGAGGAAAAAATCCAAACCATGCCAATCAGTTAACTTGACTAGGATAAGAATATGTTGGCTATAGGTTTAGCTTAGCCTGAAGAGTTCATATGAAAACACCAAGGCTTTCCATAATATCCATGTAGTTGAAGGAAAATTGGCTCCAATCACATAGTTAATGTGTCCTATGCAGGGCCACTCTGGAAGCTGCACTTTGGAAACAACCTTAAAAGCAAAAGAAACATGAAGAAGTATACATCTAATAAAGCCAAGACCCTCAAAGATACTCTAAACCCAAAGTAGAGTGCATAGGTTCCTGCTTTCCCCTCTGTGCCTTTGGAAGTTCCCCTAAGGTCTCCCTAAGATAAGTACCAGGTCTTGGAACTCTCTTACCTTAAGAAAGGCTAGCTGCTAGGTGAGAGGCTAAGTTCTATATTAGAGCCTGGAGAAAGAGAACCTTTGTATTAATCTTTCATGTAACAGTCTGGCTTTTGCTGAGAAACAAAAGACAAAATGAAATCCCACGGTTTTTGTCAACATGTTTTTCTGAGACCACTAGTAACCTGCATATGTTCTTATTAAAAAACACGCAGTTCTAAGGCCAAAATTGATGGGGAAAAGATGAATTCTGAACCTCTCTGGAGACCAACCACATACAGTTGGCCCTCTGTATGAAAGTGTCCAATGTCAGTGGGTAGCAGATTAAACCATTTTTAAAATTGCATGGGTATTGAACATATACAGATTCGCTTATCTTATCCTGATCCCCTAAACAACATAATAGAATCATTTATACCATATTATCATATTGGACATTATAATAATCTCAAGGTCCCACACAAGAGGATACAGATAGCTCATGTGCAAATGTTGGGCTATTTTCTATGAGGCATATAGGTACTTGTAGATTTTGCGATCCGTGGGGGATTCTGGAAACATTCCCCTATGGATACTGAGGAAGAACCACATTAGCGTGCTAAGGGCACTGAGAAATCCCCAAGTAGGAAACTAACTGAACTTTGTTCAACTCAGTATTGCACAAAATTACGTTACCAAGGAACAGTTTGTTCCTTGTCACACTTAGGACAATGGCTCTCAGACTACATGTTCACAGGACACATTCAAATTCTGGACCATGTGTCCAGGTCCACGGTGTGTCAGAGCTCAACAGCACAGTCAGAACTGTGTGTTTACTCTGTATCCTCCAGCCCTAGTCAAAAGTTGAACTGAATTTGACTTTGCCCTCAACCATACTTTCTTTTTATAAATTCCCAAAGCCAAGTTGCCACTTATTCCAGAAAAGTCTCTTCCATGGAACATGTTGGCAGGACACACCTCACAGCTGCCAACGGATCCTGCTCTGCATGACGTTACACCTGCCACTCAGCTCAGTGTCCCCACAGCAGGCATCAATACAGTGTTAATAGTCTTACAACTGAAGCAAAACTATACTTTACACACGTAAAAAACATTTGTCCACACATCTGGGAATGATCACAACTCAACTGGGAGTGATCACAACTCCACTGGGAGTGATCACAACTCCACAGGTTGAAAGCCTGGACCTGGGGGTTCCAATAGGTAGGGCTAGAAAGAGTGGCAAGAAGACATGTTCACTCAAGGTTATCTAGAGCTCTCATTTGCTTATCCATGGAGGACCAGGTTCAGGGACAGTGCAGGGCTGCTGGACCCCTGGAAGCCAACAGGCAACACAAATTTCTTTCAAAACACAGAAAGTAACATAAATACCACCATCCTTTCAACCATTTAAACAGCAAATTTCATGGAGAGGACAAGGTGTTGGTTGGCCTACCCTGTTGTTTTCTAAGCCCCTTTGAGTCACATAATAGAAGCTGTGTATGCACAATGTATCCTGGAAACGGGCATATACCTGTGAAACATAAACCCTACCTGTGCCATTCAACTACCTGCAATAGCCCTGTCATCACCCCCAGTGCCAAAATCTCCTCTCATTTGATGATTTGTATGTTGGTATGATAAGAAGAACAGACGTAACAAGCTACACCACTTGCAAATCTATGTATCTGTAATAAAGCACTTTTTTTCCAACATAATATTTTTGTTGATTATTTGGGAATTTCACATCATGCTCCCAATCACAGTCACTTCCCAGTCCTCCTAGGACTGCTCCCCTACCTTTGTGAACTTCCCTCCCAAAAGAAGAAGAAGAAGTCCAATTTGTGTTACCTATATACTCACTGGAGGATGGTCAAAAGCCCAGTGGCCAGCCCCTGAAGAAAACTGAGTTCTTCCTCACACATACCTCCACCAGAAGTCATCCATTGTGGAGGATGACTTATTGCAATTTTTAAGAGTTCTCTTCAATGGTTGTCTAGGCTGTTACTTTTGGCTGGGGGTGGGGGAGGATGGGTTGTCACAGAAGCCTTCTATGCCCTTCTTTCTCAACTATTGAGTCTGCAGTCATCAATACAATGCCAAGGAAGCTTCCTTGCCCTTTACAGTCATCAGGAACACAGATCATGGGTTTCCATTTCACCTCTGGCGTCACTTCCTGCCACGGACATCACCATGGTCTCCAGTGGCAGTATAGACCACGGACATCAACATGGCCCTCTGTCACTGCATGAACCATGGACACCATCATAGCCCTCAGTGGCATCACAGACCAAGAGGGTGCAACATGGGCCATGGACACCAATAAGTTCCCTGGTGGCATCCTGAACCATAGACATCAACACGGCTTCAGGTGGCAGCACAGACCCCAGACATCCGCATGACCCTAATAATGTACTTTTAATTATAATCACTTTACTGATCCCTAGGATCACTCATTATCAATGACCAACCTACTATATGCCCTACCACACACACACTCCCACCCCCACCAACTACTGCTGAGACCTGTGTCCTCCACAGGTTATTTGTTGATGGCTAAGATAAACGGCACCGGTGGTGGCCCTGGTTACCAGCAGAAAAGTCACAGGCCATGACCACGACTACCAGAGTTACAAAGAGTTTTATTAGAAAGAAGTAGGGGATAGGAGGGAGGAGAGCCAGGCCTGGAGAGAAAGAAAGATGGAGGGAGCAGATCAGAGAGCAGGTAGCAGAGAGGGAACAGAGAGAGAGAGTGGGGGTCCCTGTCAGGCTTTTTAAGGCAGGTACACAGTCACCAGCAAGACCCCAAGCTGTGCATGTGAGGGAGTGAGGGCAGGATCCTAACAGCTGTTCCTTTGTTTAATCCATTTTCTCCTCTGTGACTGAGTGCTACTGAATATACTTCCCTGAGCTTGCAAACATGCAGAGGGGAAATGCTTCTAAAATCGTAAAGGCCTATACAAATGCAGTGACTGTTTTAGTCATTGTTTAGGAATTTCTCACTGACCAAACCTCACGGGGCAGGAAAGGTTATTGTACTCTCTGCTTCTGTGTGCTCATCTGTTTTAGGTACACAGCAGTATCCAGTAGTGTTTGTCTTTCCATTGCTAGCATATGTCACTTTTGCCATCATGGAATCCTCGAGCTTCATCCATGGTGTCGCTAGTGAAAAGATACCCTTCTTTAAAAGGTTGAATAAGACTTCAGTGTGTGTCTCTGTATGTGCATGGGGTGGGGGTGGGGGTAGATAGACAGAGACAGAGATATTATTATAGTCATCAGGGATGAATATTTAGCTTGCTCCCCTGTCTTATTATTATAAATGATGCTTCAGTGAACATAAGAGAGTGCCCATGTCTCTTTGAGATCCCAATTTTAATTCTTTCAGATATTGTGATGTTAAATACTACCTTGCCACAAATGAGAATCTTCTGAGTATGTAGCCTCAGTTGAAGAATTGCCTTTAGTGCCTTCACTGATGTGAGAAGACCCACCCCAATGTGCACCGCACCTCTGGGTAGCAGCCCAGATAAAAAGGGCATGGCAGAAGGCTGACTACTCACCTTTTGTTCAGTTGGCCCTTCCTCTCACCATTGAGTCCGTTTACCCTGTTGCTGCAGCTGCTGATTCCTTTGCTGCTACTAGAACCAGAGTTTCCAGGTTTCCATCACTGGCAGACAGAGGATCAGAGGCTCTCCAGGAAACTCCCCAGTTTCCAAGCACCAGGTTGAGAGTGCTGAGGCCCCATCCCTGTGGACTGGGAAACTAACAAGGTCTCAGTCTCTCCAGTGGGAGATAGTTACAGTGGGGTTATTCTAAATGGCTGAGGCACCCTGCCTCAAGGACCAGGTTCTCAGCTTCTCAGGTGTGATCCAACTGTTATTAGTGTTTTGACGTAAACTGGTTTAATAAATTGTCACCCCTCCTCTCTCTCTCTCTCTCATGGACTAATACAGATATATACTCAAACTAGGATTGCTGGAGCACAGAGTCCATCTACTTTCTTTGTGCTATTGTCTCTATGGACTGCAGCAATCTGCTCCATCAACAGAATACAAGGTTGCTAACAAGGTTGTGTGTTTGTATTGTTATTCTTGGGGATTTTGTTTTGTGGTTTGTTTTTTTTTCTGAGACAGGGTCTTCCTCTCTATGCAGGGTCTTACTATACATACACATATGTATATAAATAAATAAACACACACATATATACATATATATATATTTGATATTAAACCTTGGTCCAATATGTGGTTTGTATATACTTTTTTTTTTTTGAAATGCTAGCTCATGCAGCCCAGGCTGACCTCAAACTATAGCCAAGTCTGGCCTTGAACTCCTGATCCTCAGCTCCACCGCCAATGTTTGAAGACTACAAGGGTGCATCACAAAGCCTTTTCATTCTGTAGGCTCTTTCTCACTTGGTGGCTGTTTACTGTGCAGAACTGTTTGCTGTAAACTGATTCCCTCCACCAGTGGTAGTTGGGTTGCCTGTGCTTTTGATGTCATAGCTAAAGAGTTATTGCCAAAGCATTTGTTATTTGGGATTATTCTTCCGGGAAAACAAGATAATTTAATCAATGTTCAATAGGGAAATTATGATAAATGGAAGTACATGAGACAAGAGCAAAGATCCCTGCATTCTCTTGCCAGCTCCCACTAGGTGAGGCTCTGTTTTCTTGGTTCTAAACACCAGTTTGGGGTGCTAACCTCTAGAACCTTTCAAATGACAACATTATTCTGATTTCTAAAATGTACAAATAAGCGCTTCAAAATCAATACATTTGAAAGTGAATGAAAGAACTGCTATGTAACAAAATTGTTCCTGGGGAAATAAAACATACCCATCTATTCACCCCATATAAGGAGCCCACGACAGACCAAAAGTACAGATACTGCCAGGATCCAACTTGGTGAACCAATGTGTTTTATTGGGGTTGCTTACAGGAGTATGGGTGAGAGGTTGTGTACAGGAGCAGAATTGCCTCAAATACAACTGCATCAGAGGCCCACCCCAGCATGGTTGATAGCTCACAAAAGCTGGGAAACCTGGAGCACACTGCACAGCCTGCAGGCAGCTCAGCAGGCTGGAGAGTGTCCTTTCCAAATAACTCTGGTCTAAACTTCTTCCTGGCAGCTGGGATGCTGTCTGCTTCTTCCAGGTACCTGGTCTGGTCTCAGAGTTGTTGTAGCTTGGCTCATCTGAGAGTATTCTTTGCAGACATCATTTAGACTCATCCCTCCCTGATCTGTCTTGTCTGAGAGCAACTATCAGCAGCTTTATTGCCTGTTCTGGGAGGGAGGGTTTGAATCTGATCAGTTTCAGGGACTTCCTGAAGCTATTTTGAGTTGTTTACCTCCATGCTTAAAGAGCATCTCTGAAAGATGGAATGTTTCAGTCTTGGAGAAAACTGTTACACAACAAGAACAACTGAATTATCTAATAATTATTTACCATTGATATTTATTGGAAATGCAACTGTGTACCAGACCTGGGTCTATGCATTTTGTTTCCATTGTCTATTAGACTAACAGAAGAGTAAACTAAATGTTGTCACCTTGTTTAATAGATAAAGATACTGAGGTTCAACAAACACAAAATTGACAGTAAGTAACAGAGCTAGGACTCGAATCTAGCAGCCAAACTGCCTTTCAAAAACACTGAGCTTTAAAGTTATGTAGCAGATGCTGATGTATGTAGCTTTTAGTGTAAGAAATGTGTATGAGAACAAAAACACATATACTTAAATGGCAAGGTTTCTAAAAAAAGGAGCTTGCATAACAAATTAAGCTGTCTAGTCGGAACAGACTGGATTTGAGTTCATGCATGACCCAGCAGCAGACAGTGCATGTCTCCGGACTAGTGCATTGGTGCAGCAAGGCTCCAGAGCTGTGTTCCAGAAGTACTGAGGTGAGTTGCAGGGTCAGTGCCAGAGGGAGGAAGCTGGAAGGCATCCAGAGAAAGATCACAGGAGCTTGAAAATGGAAACTTGGGACCTTTGTACCTCAGATCACTAGGAAGCCTAAAGGTTACCCCCCAACCTCCCACCCACAGCAGGCACTCCCTCTATAGGAACTCTCTCCACAGCTCCCTGTGGACACTTACCCAGCCTGTGCCTGAGCATTCCCAGGCACTCCCTCCATAGCACCTTGTGGTCACTTACCCATCTATGCCTGAGCATTTCCAGAGACTGAGTATGCTTTATCTGTTAGACAGCCTGTTCTACTGCTCGATACCTAAAGACAGCACATACCCTTACTCCATTCAAGGAAACAAATATGCCTTATAGTGATTGCTACAAGATGAACTGAGTCTTCCTCCATCAAAACAGCCCTTGGGTCCTGTGAATGTCCTCATGGGACAGTATTGTCCTATTACCATCTCTTTTGCTGGCCACCCTGTTAGCATGATTCAACTGGCCAAGACCTACCGCTTACTAAAATTGGTGAGTTTTCATGAGACCTAGCTCATGGCCTGCCACACAGTCATAGGAACAAGGTGATTGCTCAAACTGAATTGAATGAGGCAACTGCAAAAGGAAATCATGGCTAATGGGAGAGTCTTGGCAGTTGATAGCATCGCTCAGACATCATTTAGACCCATCCTTGACCTGGAACCTTGATCCAGACGCTCTTTGACAGGAGACAGTTTCCTTCCCATGCTACATGTGGGTTATAGTGACACTAATACCTTCCCCAGACTTGATGGAGAAATTTAGGAGGTTGACACAATGATCTGAGTACCTAGCCTGAGTAATGTTGTAACAGAGAAACTGAAAAAAAAAAAAAATAGTGAGCAGAGGAGCTCACTGTATAGTTTCTGTGTACCAAGTTTACAATTATGTTCCACATGTTACCTTATTCAGACCTTACAAGACCATGATGAAAATAGCAATATACTGACTGAGTAGTGGTACTTGCCCTACCCCATGACCTTGGGCTATAGGGCCCAGAGGAGGCGGGGCTTCTTGACATTGTATGTGACCTCTTAGAAGGAAATGGAGAAGGGTCACATGGCCCTCCTCCCTGCTGCCTATGAGGTGCTCAGATCAGAGGACGACTTCAGCTGTCTACTCCATTCTGTATTTGTGAGTGTATTTCCTCAATTTATATCCCTATTATCCATTAAATAGACTCACATGGGTTGATCTTAATAAGTGGTGCCCATGTGACAAAAAGGCCCTACACTCCCTGTGGCTCCTGCCCACAGCCTCTAGGACAGTGGTGGCAGTTTTCCTCAGAGGCTTATGTGCTCACTGCAAGCCTGCCTCGCTAGCACAGCTGAGCCGCTTGGTCCCAACCCCGTGGATCTGAGCCCCACATCCTTAGCTGATGGAGACAGTATCATAAGGATACTAACCCCACCAATCGGTTAACCCATTGATGAGTTTGCCACTGAATGGACGTGGAACCTGGTTGGAGGAAGTAGGTCCCTAAGAAGGTGACCTACCACATCTTTGTAGGGTGTGTCTGTCCCCAAACCCTTCTTCTTCTCACTTTCTGCTCCAAGGCCACCATGAGGTGAGCAGCTTAGCTCAACTTTATGCGCTCCACCATGATGTTCTTTACTCCACACAACCTGAGGGCAAACGGAGTCAGCCAACCATGGAACACTGCCACCACCACAGTAGAGAGATGTTAGAGGCGTGTTGTCACAGCACCAGACAAGCACCTAACACAGCTACTAAGTGTGAAAGCCATCATCATTTGAACCTAGATTCGACTTTTCCAAAGTCTACGCTTTTGACCTCATCACACTACTTCCTGCAGCAGGTGGGGGGAAAGGGATGGAAAGGCAGGCAACCAGCACTTGGAAAGACAAGCAGGGATGTGTGTATGTGGGGAGGGGGAGGGGCGGGATATAAGACAATTTTGTGAGCTTAAAACTTTCTGCTAAATGGGCCTATGAGAGAAAAGAGCCCATTCTCCACCATCCTATCCAAGAACCTGCCACCTTTTTCCTATGACAGGCTTCAGAAGTCAGAAAGTGTCTTTCAAACACTAAGAAATACACTGTCTGGCTTTTGTCCCAAATCAGGCCATTGGGGTTCTTTGTAAGGCATGTGTCCTAGCCTCAGCTTTGTGTTTAACACCTGGCTTCAAAGAAATCCCAGCTGTAATACAAAATCCCACTACACTTGGACCCTGAACCACAGAAACCACTTTAGATAGAGTAAGGGACCACTGTCTGCACCAGACCTGGGCTTTCCAGCGTCTTCTCTTCCACACAGTCAGAACAATCTTACTGAAAGGGCAAACCGGATCCCATCACTTCATCCGCTCATGTTTGAAACTCTCCTGCTTCTCACTTAGTCTGTGATTCAATCTAATTCTTCCCATGCACCTCCCCACTTCCTACCAGGCCCCTGGGATCTGCAGTGCGCAGTGCCTCAATCCCTGCCTTCTGGCTCCAGCGTCCACCCAGCACCCACTCTCTCCTCTGCTCCCTACACAAACCTTCCTCTCCCTTCAGGTCTCCATCTAGAGCCACCACTAGCCCTAACCCAGGGCATGCTGCCTTGGTTTAAGTCCCGAAAGCCTCTCCCTTCCCATAAAACACATTTTCAAATGCCCTGGCCAAGTCTGAGTTTAACAAAAGCAATGGCTGTGTGATGTGCTCTCTCCAGGACCACAGTCAGCCTGGAGAAATACCTGAGGGTTCTGTAGGCAAGCTCTTCCAGCCAGCCACTCTCTCTAGTTAGCCTCAGCTCCACAAACTATAAAATGAGGGAGCAGGGCTGGGGAACCTCCAAAGACTCTCATGCTTCTAATGTTCTAGGTTAGGCTACTTAAGAACACATACAAAGTAACTTCTGCCTTCAGCAAATACTTTTAAAGCAACAGGGCTGCAAAGGAAGACCCTGGGAATATAACTCCCTCCCACGGTGTGGGCTGTGTTTACAAAACAAACCAAAGAAATCATCATAAATCATTCCAAGTGGAGCTGACTGGGTTGAGGCAACAGGACAAAAATACCTCTGGGCACAGCTCTTCTTGGGCCCCCACCCAGCTTGGGAGGAACAAGGCCAGGCAGCACCATGCAGCTAGAGTCTGTCGCCAAAATGTCCCAGCTTTGCTGAGCCCCTCAGTACAGACTGTTTTCTATCCCTCAAACTTTTAATTCCTCCTTGGACCTCCCTCTTTGCTTGAGTCTCGGAAAGAGGAAATGACCCACACAAACGTGGAGATAGTTCCCAGTTGGCTGCTTCCTGAGATGCGTGTGACCCTCTGTGAATGTGTCCTTTGTTCTGATTTGTAGTCTTGTCTCCCCACTATAGGAGTTGAGCACGTACTCCAAAGCTCTGGAAAAACGCAGAGGTACACACTTCAAAACTTTAAAGGGTCCCCTATAGCTGTGGGAATTACTTCAGGTAATTGTTTTCAACCTGCTCACTGGCTGGCCTTTTCTCCCTAAGGGGTTACTGGGACGGACACCATAGAGCCCTGTGTTTTTATTACATTTCTATTTATTTGATTTCTGTGCATCCTGGTCAATTCTTTTTTATTTGACACGAGCCTGGGCCATCTGGGAAGACAGAACTTCAACTGAGAAAATGCCTCCATTAGATTGGCCTGTAGGCTAGTCTGTGGGCCATTTTTTTTTAAATTAAGGATTGATGTAAGAGAACCCAGATGACTGTGGTCAGTGCCACCACCCCTGGGATGATGGTCCTTCGGTACACAGAAAGCAGGCTGAGCAATCCAAGGACAGCAAGCCAGTAGGCAATGTTCCCCCTGTCTCAGTCCCTGACACTAGGTTCCTGCCTTGAATTCCTGGCCTGACTTCCTTCATTGATGGACTATGACATGAAACTGTAAGCCAAATAAACCCTTTTCTCCTAATGTTACTTTTGGTCATGGTGTTTATCATAGCAAGAAAAAACAAACTAGGAGTGTGTGTGTGTGTGTGTGTGTGTGTATGTGTGTGTGTGTATGTGTGTGTATGTGTGTGTATGTGTGTGTGTGTGTGTGTGTATGTGTGTATGTGTGTGTGTGTATGTGTGTGTGTATGTGTGTATGTGTGTGTGTGTGTGTGTGTGTGTGTGTGTGTGTAAAAGATGACTTAGGAGAGTAAGTTCTCTTCTTCCATCATAAATGGTGTCCCAGGGATCAAACTCAGGTTGTCAGGCTTGATGGCACATACCTTAATACACTGAGCCATCTCACCAACCTGAGCCTTAGTATTCTGTCTCCTCCTGGGGACTGGAAAGCTTGGCACCCAGGTCAGAAAATCTCAGACATCTGAGTATGTGGTAGGTGAATCAGCCTAGACTGGCTCTGCTTGCCTTCAAATAGATTAATTCCACTCTTATATCATCCTTGAGGCAGGACCAGCAGCCTTCACTCTAGAGTAGACCCAAGAGCTGCTAACAGACAAGAAAGCCTGGGTATCTGTGACCTTGTGGCTTCACGTTACAGTGGCTCTGAGGACTCAGATTTTGTGTTTTGTTGCTACATAGGTATTGGTTTATATTCTCTTGCCAGCTTAAAAAGTTCTGTTTCCTCTTGGAGTTGACCAATTTCAGTATTAATAAAGACAGATTATAAAGCATTTATCTGTGTAGGTGTCACATGTCTGACATTGCATTAGTCACCTGTCTGTTGTTGTGATAAAACACCACAGCCAAGGCATTGAAGAAAGGGTGTATTTGGCTTACAGTTCCAAAGAGGTAAGTGTCCACGATGGCAGGGCAGAGCCATGGCAGCTGGAAGCTGAGCGTTTACATCTGGAACTGCAAGCAGGAAAACAGAGAGAAGGAATTAGAAGTGGTATGAGGCTTTTAAACTCTCAAAGCCTGCCGCCAGTGACATACTTCCTCCAAGGCCACACCTCCTAATCCTCCACAAATAGCACCACCTACTGGGGACCAAGTATTCAAACATCTGAATCTGTAGGAGATATTTTCATTTAAAGCACCATAGACATTCAAAAACTGTAAGTTGCTACTGTCACTAGTAATGTGTTTTTATTCCAGGGCTAACACACATCCGACCCCATTCTCTAGTCTTAGCCAAATCCCGTGAATCTCTTTCCATATCCCCTTTTGTCTGGCCTTTACCTGCCTTTCATATTTCTCTTTCTCTGGCAACTCCAAGACAAGTACTTTCAAATTTACCTTCAGCTTGCTTTATTTTACTCAGTAGTAATTTTGAACATAACCCCTGGAAACAAACGTTTTATACAAAAAAAAAAGTGGGGTTGGGAGGAAGTCTCTTGATTTAAAAGTATTAGAAATTTAAGTGCCATTGTGGAGATCACTGGATATGCACGCCAAGTGGAAGAGGGAAATAAATGCAAGGCTGTTTGGAATGAGATTTTCAGCCTTGGCTTTGCTTCTTATATGAAATTGACATTGCATTATTTAACATTTTCCAGACTTTGAGTACTTCTAGCTTTAGAACCAAAATATCAGTTTTTATTTGTAATTTAAAAAAAAAAAAAAACTTTCCTCTGCCAATTGTTGCAGAATCCCAATTATCCAACATTGCATAGAGTACTAATATAGGTACAGAAAAGACAGGGCAGGCTCTTTCTTGCCCTGCCCTCCCTCCCTGGGGCAGCCTAGAAGGTCCCGTCCATATGCATGCACACTTCTCTGTGTCCCAGCTTCATCTGCAGAAAAGGGTAATAACTAGTCCTCCCTCATGGGGTTAGTTATAAGAATTAACAGAGTTAGCCTGGGTAAAGCCCCATGCAGCACAGGGCTTTGTACCTATCAGACATTGCTATATTCCTTGCAGCCCTTGCTGTTCAGGGGTCCCCAGCATGAAGTCTGATCACACAGAGGCACTATGGAATGCTCAAATATGGAGACAGCACATCACCCACTGGCTTCTCCCTGCCAAGTGTGATGTTTTCTCGCCAGACAGGCAAATTCTTTCTATTTGAAGTGTATGTGGTGTGAAGTAGAAGCTTTGGTGCCCCTTGATTCAGTTCTGGCAGACCATTAGAGAGCTTTGGTTCTCTATGCCGGAGCTGGGGCTGAGGATTGCTATGGGATGTTCTGTATGTTAAATGTGTTGCTCTGATTAGTTAATAAATAAAACACTGATTGGCCAGTAGCCAGGCAGGAAGTATAGGCAGGACAAGGAGAGAGAAGAATTCTGGGAAGTGGAAGGCTGAGGCAGGGAGAGACATTGTCAGCCGTCACCATGACAAGGGGGATGTAAGCCACGAGTCACATGGCAAAGTATAGATTTATAGAAATGGGTTAATTTGAGACATAAGAATAGTTAACAAGAAGCCTGCCATAGCCGTACAGTTTGTAAGCAATATAAGTCTCTGTGTGTTTACTTGGTTGGGTCTTAGCGACTGTGGGACTGGCAGGTGAGAGAGAATTGTCCTGACTGTGAGCCAGGCAGGACCAGAAAAAAACTCCAGCTACAGGGGATGCCAATAGATCGCATCATGGATGCTAGCCTATCTGCCTTTCATGGTTGGTGACCCCATGCATTTATTCTTCCAACTAAAATTTATGCCAGACCTACTGTGAACCAAACAGCATGCTGAGGACATAGTAACAATCAGGAAACACCAGGCTCAGCCCTGGGAAGTTTGTCCTCTAGGGGAGTATGGATACAGCACAATACAGTAACTACATAGAAAGAAAGATCCATAGGCGTGAAGTTGAGAGACAGCAGAGCAACCAGGACACAGGAAGTAAGACGCAAGCTCTTTAGAGCTAGCTTTAAAAAACAAGCAAGATTGCCACCCCAGGCATGGTGGGGCTTAAGGGACTGGTGTGTTCAGACGTATTTATCTAAGGGATTCCAAGGACACTGCTGTTTGCTTCAATTAATTTGCTCCTGGGAGAACATACACTACTCTTTTGGGATCCAACATTTTCTTAAATAAGCTCTTTTATAAACAATTATTATAGGAATATTTGGCATAAGTACATCTTAGACTGATGTTAGCATTAATCTTCTCTCCATGATTAATAGGCCAGTCTTGCTATGCAGGACTTTTCATTCTGGGAAGTGGATTGGAAAGAAATACTAATTTCACTTGGAAAACATCGAACTTGACTTTCAATACTCAGGAAAGAGGTAACAACTAGAGAAGTCCCAAGCCAGAATCCTAGGGTCTTACTGATGGAGCCCCTCTCTCTAAAGCACTGTCCTTTTTCCTGAAGCAGAGGCCCCAACCCCCACTACAGGAATACAACGTGAGATGTGACCTGCAGACTTAACATGTCCAGGAAGCACTTCTGTTTATATTAATAACTTCCTGACTTTGTTTCTTTCTTTTCCTTGCCCCGAAGCATAATGAAATGAGAGTCATTGGATCATTTTCATGGTTCCTCTCTGTTCTGTTGGAAGATGGAAAGACAATTATCGAGCTTTATAGAACTCTTGGAACCACAGTGTCACCAAAGACCCTCTGGAACAATCAGTCTGCAAAGTTCGTTCAGATAAACCCCAAGTGAGTCACCACTAGTCACGTGTCTGCTTCCAGACAGCTAGCTCTACCCCAAGACATGCAAGGAGTGCATTCTGATAGACACCCTCCTCATCCCATCCTTATGCAGCCCTCCTCATCCCATCCTTACGCAGCCCTCCTCATCCCATCCTTACGCAGCCCTCCTCATCCCGTCCTTACGCAGCCCTCCTCATCCCGTCCTTACGCAGCCCTCCTCATCCCGTCCTTACGCAGCCCTCCTCATCCCGTCCTTACGCAGCCCTCCTCATCCCGTCCTTACGCAGCCCTCCTCATCCCATCCTTACGCAGCCCTCCTCATCCCATCCTTACGCAGCCCTCCTCATCCCATCCTTACGCAGCCCTCCTCATCCCGTCCTTACGCAGCCCTCCTCATCCCGTCCTTACGCAGCCCTCCTCATCCCGTCCTTACACAGCCCTCCTCATCCCGTCCTTACGCAGCCCTCCCTGCAGCTCCTCCAGCTTCAGCCTTGGGAGTTTGCTCCCACATTCGGCAGTCACTGCTCCTGCTAGAGCCAGCCTCTGAGAGATGGAGCCAGTGCCAACCAGGTACTTGACTTTAGAGTATTTCTGGGTCTTGAATTTACATTTGCTCAGCCACTAGCCATCATTTTTGAAGACTGTAAGAGATCCAACGTCCCCGAGGACTAGGAAAAGATAATGTTCTGCTGACCGGCTTTGCTAAAAGGAGAGAAAGAATGGCCGTAGGCATGTCAAGCTGTTCTTTTAATATCTGGGCAGCTCTCCACTGCATTCTCTCGTGGTCTGCATGTACCAGGACTCACACAGCCTGAGTTCCTCCCATCCTTCATCTGTCCCTCAGTTCTTTCCCATTTGGGACTTTGGCATCACATCCTAACCCTCGCTGACTTTCTCCCTCCTGTGCTGGGCTCCGAGCTCGTACAGACTCCAAACCGGATCTCAATCCCCTGTCCCGTAACAACCGTGACACAGGGTCAGGAACAGAGGGCTGGGATTCAGACAGAAGCAGGAGTCGATCTGTGCTGGCCACTTTGCTTTTCTTATTTAATGGGGTTGCACTTCCCCCGCGTCCATCTGCCAATTCCCATTTAACAAATACTCCTTGAACCATTGCTGTGTTCCACGTAGTGAGGAGGAGTTGGAGGTGGGCCAGTGGAACCTTCACCCACCAACAGCTTAGATGGTGAACGACGGCTAACAACTGAGATCACGAGAAAACAAGCAGCACTGATGAGATGGTGAGTCCTGTGAATGCCACCCTCAGGAGCTCGGGTGAGTCACAGCAAGGTGAAGAAGTCAGAATGACCCACGTCCGCACAGAGATTAGAGATGGCTTGAACAGTATCTCTCACCCTCTACATTGTCTCCATGTTAGGACCAGTATTATTGTGGCTGAGAAGGGCTTCCCTGTGCCTTGCATGTTTAACAGTAGCCCTGGGCTCTGTCCCCACCCACACCCACTGTGACAACCCGTATTGTCTACAGATATTGTTCATGTGTTCTGTAAGAGCGGGTGAGGGAACAGGATCACCCCAGGTGAGAACTATTGCCTTTGGGCTGTCATGCTTGAGGTTGTCTCTCCACCGACACTCACTTCCGTTGGTGACTTTGACTAGGAAACCACAGATCCTGAGCTTCAGCTTAAGCATTGGTTCGGAAGGAGAGTGTTAACAATGTCTCATGGCGTCTTTAAGAGGAATAAAGAAATAACCAGTCATAGAAGGTCCCCACAGTGCATCCATTGTCACTGATCTTGCTAAAAGGTTACCAGTCCATTGGTGACAGAAAGGAGCTGAAAGTCACATATACACCTCTTACTGCCCTCACAAAATACTCCTTCAAACTTGTTCAACCTCTAAAATAAAAAAAATAAGGTCTAAGAAATTTCTACCACAGAATAACCAAAGGAGATAATAAATACCAAATGAACAGCTGTGACTTTGAGTTGGCCCCAGAGAGTCCTAGTCCAGTCTGTCAGTTACCATCTGATTACAATTCAGCTTTTAACAGAGAAGGAAGCAGCCCTTCACGGCAAGCTCAGAGAAGCAATAGGAAAGCTTATCCCCCACAGGGAGTGGCTGACGAAAGATGATATTGCAATGTCTTCCTCTTCACCCCTTGAACAATTGAAGGGGCCTTTCCTTTTCCTGTTTGGCTGGTTTGAAGCCCCCAATTCTCCTTGGCACATTAGATCTTACCTCCCTGTAGCCTTTGAGGCCCAGCCAATGACTGAAGGACGTTCACTTTCAACCTTCACGTCAATCTGGGGAGAGGAGGCTAGTGGCTAGTACATTTTGTCTCTTGGGTTTTCCCTACACATGGTATGGGAAGAGTTTCTATACTGGACTTAAAGGAAATGGCGGTGTCATCGGGCTTACTTGTCCATCCCCCCCCCCCCATCTCCACTTTACCATTCTAAAGTCCTCACTTACCTTTATAGAGGGCTGAGTAATTCTTCCCTGGAGTAGATAAAAAACAAATCCAGAAGGGTGTCTACTGAGCTGGTTTCCTCTCCTCAGAAATTATTTCCAGCACCTTTTGAGACCTTGCCTGCCTCTGTGCCTGGAATACCTACCTGAGTTTCCCCTCTGCTTCCAGATCCTGTGTTGAGTATTTTTTGGCCAGAGAAGATAAGCTTTGATTTAATACAATTTTTTTTTTATTGTATTTCCTGAGAAAGTGTATGCACGTATGAGATCCTATTCTGGGTACCCTGGAGCTTACACTACAGAGCAAGGCCCACATGTCTGGGAGTGCCTGTGTGTGTAATTTACACAAAAGCACCCAGTGAATGTGTATTGGAGGTGAACACGTCCCAGAAGGACAAGTGAAAGGCCACCTGCTAAACACCTGCCAGATACCAGGATCTTACTAGATAGTCTAGGAGGTAACGGTGAACGAGCTATGATCCTGTGGAAACACCGAGGCCAAGTGCAGGCCCAGAGTTCTGTCTACGGAAGATTCGATGTCATTTGACAAGGTGGAAAGAGTGTTCTGCTCACTCAGTGGGGAGTGTCTGTCCAGCCCAGAGTCTGGGGGACCTTCCTGGATGAAATGTTTCCTGAGCAAAGCCATGAAAAAACAAGGGCAGGTAGAAAATAAAAGGAATTTCAGACACCCGGGGTGTAAGAAAGCAGGAAATCTGCTGGAAACTAGAACAACTAGGCATGGCTAAGATGTCAAGAAGGTAGTGGTGGTGGCAGAGGAGAGAACAGATGAGTGAGGGCCTGGGTACAGAGAGGAACTACCCAGCTGCTGGCTCCTCCAGGTCTACCCAGCTGTAGAGATCTGCCTGCCCTGCCCTGAATTCTTGCAGTGACTAGGGCATACGACTTTACAAACGGCTAGGCCACACTGACCCTGTACAGTGAAAGTAAGGTCCCACCAGGGTGCCTGAAAGCCCATCAGTCCTGCTGCATCTTCTTACTCCTTCCGGTCCTGCATCCTTCCATATCCTTTCACAGGTACTGAGCACTAGTAACATCTTACAGCTTCCCATTTCTGTGTCTGTTTCCAGTCCCGCCTAAGCCAGCCTCAGAGAGCAAGCTGCAGGCTAGACTCTGGTCTACCTCCAACATGGTTCAGTCAATTTCCTTTACAGCACAGCCATTCCTGAGGCAGTGTGTCCAGATTGTAACAGTCTTCAGTACCACACAGGCCTCCCAGGGAGTGGAGTGGAAAGGCCCCAGAGAACTGGATGAAGCTGCTTCTGGTTTTCATTCCTCACACTGTTAGGGGAGAACCTTTCTTCAACTTGCAGATGTTTCTACATCAGTGGGCCTCAACCTTCCTAATGCTGCAATTCTTTAAAAAAAAAAAAAAGTTTAAAATTTATTTATTTATTTTATGGATATGAGTGCTCTATCTGCATGGTTGCCTGCACACCAGAAGAAGGCATTTGATCTCACTATAGATGGTTGTGAGCCACCATGGGGTTGCTGAGAATTGAACTCAGGACCTCTGGAAAAGCCATCTCTCCACCCACCACCACTACCACCACCACCACCACCACCACCACCACCACCACCCTGCTGTGAGTCTTTAATACAGTTTATCATATTGTGTTGACTACCCAACCATAACATTATTTCATTGCTACTTCATGACTGTAATTTTGCTACTGTTATAAATAGCAATGTAAATATCTGTGTTTTCTGATGGTCTTAGGTGACCCCTGTGAAAGGGCCTTTCAACCCCCCAATGGGGTTGCCATCCACAGGTTGAGAACAGCTGTTCTAGATGGAAGAAATTCATCAGGGTTTGTTAGGAAAACACTTGATACCTTTCCCCCAATAGTCCTCCTCAGGGAAGGAAGAGGCCTTCTCTGATCGGTCAGTTTAGGAGAAGAAGTTCTAGGCTTATCTTCTCTTCTCTAAGGACAGGCTACCAGAACAAAGGAGGCTACTTCTTTGTCTATGCTCAGAGCTGTGCTGACCAATTCTGAGCTTGTCTGATGTTGCTGCCTTCCAGGAGTAGATTAGAAATATTTGCAAGCCATTTGGCTCCACACTAGGCAGCTTTAAATCAGTAATTATGAGGACATGTTGACCTTCAACTGACTCCTCTCTCCCCTGTTAGTGCTGAATGTGGGCAGGGAGAAGGGATTTTACATCTTGAGTCCTCTGAAATACTCCAATAGCTTAAAAAGCCTTAACATACCAACTTAGTAGTGCTCAAAATACATCTGGTAAATAAATAAATGGTCAAGTAAAGGTATATTGTTTTGCCTAAAAGACATAACCATACACACAGTGATTATATCTGTATAATTTTATATGGTAATATTTTTCACTCAAACTCACATTCAGATAATATACAGAAGCCTTAGGCATGGCTCTGTGGACAGAATGATTTAATGGCTCCTTTAAATCATGGGAAAGAATATTGCCTTAGTGGTGAGCCACAGTGTTTTTATGTAAGGGAGAAACCAGTGAACCTAACCTCAGGACATCTTACATTAGGAGCTTAGCTGAATATTTTGAGTGTGAGGGCTCTAAGACTTCTAAAACCATTATCAAGACTCTCTCTCTCTCTCTCTCTCTCTCTCTCTCTCTCTCTCTCTCTCTCTCTCTCTCTCATGTAGGCTAAGTTGGGAGTTAATAAAGTGCTGGGACACTGGAGCTTACGGAATTACAGAGTTTGTCCTGGTCTACCAATAAACTGACTAACTGACCCCATTTCAGCCATTTTAACTCTCTGAGTTTCAATATCTCCATCTACCAAAGGACTCTAGCACCAGGCATGCTATCCACAGAAGTCTTAGGAGGCCTATTCTAGTTTGCTTTCTGTTGATGTGTTAAAGTCTGTGACCACAGCTGCTTGGGAAGGGGAGAGGGTTTATTTCACTTTACAGTTTACAACATTAAGAGAAATGTGGTAGTTTGAAAGAAAATGGCCCCCAAATGGAGTGGCACTTCTGGGAGGTATAGCCTTGTGGAAGGAAGTGTGTCCTTGCTGGAGGAAATGTGTCACTGTGGAGGCGGGCTTTGAGGTCTAATATATGCTCAGGCCATGCTCTGTGAGATAGACCACTTCCTATTGCCTATGGGTCAAGATGTAGAGCTCACAGCTCCTCTTCCAGCATGTCTGCCTGCACACCACCATGTTGCACCATAACGATAATGGTCTAAACCTCTGAAAATGTAAGCCACTTCAATTAAGTGATTTTTCCTTATAAGAGTTGCTGTGGTCATGGTGCCTCTTCACAGAAATAGAAACCCTAACTAAGACAAGTTAGGGCAGAAACTCAAGGTAGGAACATGGAGGTAGGAATTGAAGCTGGGGCTGTGGAGGAATACTGCCTACTGGCTTACTCCTCCTCGTGGCTTGCTCAGCTAGTTTTTCTTATACCACACAGACCACCTGCCGGTGTGGCTCTGCCCACAAGGCTGGGCCTTCTCACATCAATCATTAATCAAGAAAATACCCCCGCAGACTTGCCTACAAGTCATCAGGTAGAAGAAATTCCTCAATTAATGTGTTCTCTTCTCATTCGACTCTAGCTTGTGTCGAATTTACCAAAAAGCTAACCAGCACACAGATCAAGTATGCTGTATCATTTATAGGTATTGTGTCCTATCATAGTTATAAGCATTTTTCATGGTTTTCATGCTTAGTCTTTCATCCAGAGGTGCTATAATTATCCACATTTAAGGATCAGGACCCTGCGATACAGATGGCTTAAGTAATTTTTCCAGGTTTCTACAGCTGATGAGGGTGAGTTAGAGCTTGAGTGCAGATACTCAACCCAACCTACCGGACCCATGAATGTAACTGTTTGGGTGTCTGAAAATGCTAGAGTAGAAAGGATACTGAACATTAATTGATCCCTAGTTCCTCTCTCAGATAAGCTATGAATGTTCTCTGCAGTCCCACATATACAAGATCAAACACCCCGAAGGGTGTCCATGCCCTATGACTATGATGTTATGCATGTTGACAGAGAATTGAGCTGTCAATCAACTGACCTTGAGATAGGAAAAGTCACTTGGATTTTCCATGTGGCCTCATGTAATCACAGAGATCCTCCAAAGTGGAAGAAGGAAATATAAGAGGAAGGGTGTAATATAAGGATTCTACCCGCACTGCTGGCTTCAAAGATGGAAATGTGGCCTTGAACCTAGACTGTTGGTCGTCTCTAGAACTCAATGCAGTGCTAACAATCTTGAGTTTAGTCCACTGATGCTGTGGGATGTTCTGTATGTCAAATGTGTTGTTCTGATTGGTTAAAATAAATAAAGTGCTGATTGGCCAGTAGCCAGGCAGGAAGGATAGGGTAGGCGGGATAAGGAGGAGGAGAATTATGGGAGGTGGAAGGCTGGGGCGGAGATATACCGCCAGCCGCCACCATGGCAAGAAGGATGTAAGGTAATGGTAAGCCACTAGTCACGTGGCAAAGTATAGATTTATAGAAATGGGTTAATTTAAGATAGAAGAAGTAGATAACAAGAAGCCTGCCACGGCCATACAGTTTGTAAATAATATAAGTCTCTGTGTGCTTTCTTGGTTGGGTCTGAGCATCTATGGGCCTGGCGGGTAAGAGAGATTTGTCCTGACTGGGCCAGGCAGGAAAACTCTAACAACACACTGAGACCTATGACCTACAGAGACGCAACACGTTGTGCATTTGCAAGCCATCGGTTGGAACTAATATGTTACAGCAGCAACAGCAGACTAATACACCAGGCACATGGTTGTGAAATAGGGATCAGGCTAGAAGTTGACTCCAATGGCTTTTCTACCTCTCTAACAATATGTAGTTCCTTCTCATACATGAGATGGAGTGGAGAAAGAAATGACAGGTTATCTGTCCCTGAAACATAACCGGACACACAGCCAGATTCCTCACGCGTACCCCATCCTGACCAAAGCTTCCTGCATTACCCTCAGCTCCAGCCAACAGTCCCTTCTTCCCCTCTCCTCTTCCCAGTGGTTTGGAGCCAAAAGCAGACTACAGGGCTTGGGACCCAATGACTCAAATCTCTGTAGAGCTGCTTTTTCATGCCACTTGGCAGACATTGCTCCAAAGTGATTGTTTTATGTTAACAATAAGATATTGAAAGAAATAGGAAGTACCAATTGACAAGAATCAGGGTCTCTCTTCCTCCCCTTTTTCCCTTCCTCCCCACCACCCCCCACTGCTACCTCACATGTTCTCACAGTAACACCTCTTGAATCAGAACCTTCCGCAGATAACACACAAACCTCTACTAACCTCTACTATCTAAAGAATGGTCACGTATCACATTTGGGCAGCCATGGAAACTTGAAGGAGTATAGAGGATGCTGATGATGATCAGCAAGAGACCATGACCTGGGATCAAGGTGCGTAGGTGTTTTCTAAATGGGCCAAAAGCTCTGTATAACCCCTTTTCTTTTTTTTCCCACTAAGTTTTAAGATGGACAAGTAGGGCTCCATGAAATGGAACAAGTACATGAAGTTTCTAATCAGACCAGGAGAGGAGATATGAGAGCAGCTTGGGCAGGCGAGCAAACGGGCTTGACGGTCTCCACAGACTGGTTGCTACGGTCTTTGGCAGGTATATGACTGAATTTTCATACAGCTTCTCCACTTTGGCTGTAAGGACAGGCCTCTTTGTCACTCTTTACTTCATATTTTCCTTTATATAACTTTTTGCTTCAAGGAGGTTTTTAAATGAAATTTTCAATGACAAAGAGTGAGTGATTCAACTGTCTGGATGTAGATGAGATGTCTAGGTTGGATTTCTAGTCCTGATCCTTCTCTGCCCTCCTGTCTGTCTCAGTACATGAAAGGATCACATGTATTTCCTCTCCACACACTGCCTTGAATCGGGTGATTCTTTGTGATGTTTCTGGTAAGTTCACTGTAGGAGGAACTAATGTGTGTCCCTTTCAGCTCAGAGCACCTAATAGCCCCTGGAAATCTCTCCAGTGTTTCTTCTAACAAGAAGGCAATCCAGATGACAATGTTGAAGGATTCCTCACGAAACTGCATCACTGACCCAGGATCTGTGTTTTCTGATCTTGGGATTCCAATACCCAGTAGCCGGGGGGTGGGGGTGAGGGGTGGTCACTGCAGAAGCAGAGTCTTTGTCTTTCCCGGGATTGAGCACCCTCTGTGTGAATGAGATCTCCAGGGGATTCTGATGAAAGGGAAGTTTGGTAAGCAATGTCTTAGACTTTCTAAAGTCTATAGTGTTAGCTGGACTTCAGCACACTTTGCACAAGCAAGGAAAAGGAGGAGGGTTTCGTTGAGCTGCTGAGATCTCACTGATACATTACTGTACATGTTAGACTAGTGTAGCCTTGTCAAAAATGGACAGACAGTAACTGTGGATTTAAAACACAGCATAAAAACAATCACATTGAATTTGGCTAAGCATTATCACCTGATGGAAGCTTCCAGCATAGGGTCTGCTCCAAGTTTAATAAAAGGGAAGATGATCATATTTCAAAGAGAGACTAAAAGTATGAGCATCAAACAGATATTTTTTTCTTGATGAAGAACTGACTCAAAAATCTGGCCACAACAGAAAGCTTGCCACATCACTTGCTGAAGCCATCTTGTATACCTTTGTGGAAAACACTGATTTAATCAGCCCTTTGCTTCTTCTGTAGTAGGAGAAAGCTTTGGCCCAGAAATGTGTAGGCCTTTGCCTAGGGTCACTCACAGCCTTAATCTACTTTCTACTGCTATAACTGAATAATACAAGCTGGGTACTCTATAAAAGACCAAGGGTGGTAAGTATTTTGAGATGTTTTCATTGTTGTTTTAGCATAGAGTTCTGGAAGTTTGAAGTTCACAAACAAGAAGCTAACACATGGTCAGTATCTTGTGAGGGCTTTGTTTTATATCCTTACATGGCAGGTGCCATCACATAGCGACACAGAGCAAATATGCTAGCTCAACTCTCTTCTCCTTCCAAAGTTGTGAATGGAACTCTGAGTTATCACCTTCATGAGTTCATCTGATCCCAATTCCTCTCAAAGCCACCATTTTCAAATCCCATTCTCATACTGATTTGGAGGTTAAGTCCCAACACAGGAATTGTAAACTATCCTGGTCATAAAGTAAATGAAGATAGAAGTGAGACCTGAGTTCAGGTCCCACACCCTCTAGTTCTGAGTATTTTCCTTCACGCCCTTCAGAAGTCTACAATTTTTCAGTAGCCATGTAGCATACATCTACAACTCAGCTCATGGTCTTCCTCACTCACGTCTCCACAGACATATCCTGAAATGGAAGGGGCTAAAGAGAGGCCAAACCCGCCAGAGTTGGTTTTGTTTTATTTTTGTTGTAATATTCTATTAACTTAAAGAGTTGGAATATGGCCACTTTAGTCATGTACTTGTGTATCTTTTTCTGATTCTACTTTTCTTTTTGCTTCTGTGTGTGTGTGTGTGTGTGTGTGTGTGTGTGTGTGTGTGTGTGTATGTGTGTTGTTTTAGTTTTTTGAGACTTTCATATGATAAGTTCTCACTCTTTCTCCTAAATCCTCCCAGATCCACCTTCCTTCCCTTCCCACTCAACTTTGTGGGAAGTTCTTTTTATCTTTTCTTTTTATGTCCACCCATCAAGTCTATAGTAGTTTGAATAGGAATGGCCCCCATAGACTCATATATTTGAATGCTTGAACCACAGGGATTGGTGCTATTAGGTATGGCGGCCTTGTTGGAGTAGGTGTGGCTTTGTTGGAGGAAGTGTGTCACTGTGAAGGCAGGTTTTGAGGTCTCATATATCCTCAAGCCATGCCCAGTGTGACAATTCACTTCCTGTTGCCTGAGAACCAAGATGTAGAGCTCACAGCTACCTCTCCAGCACCATGTCTGCCTGCATGCCACCATGCTTCCCACCATGACGATAATGGACTACATCTCTGAACTATAAGCCAGCCCCAATTCAATGTTTTCCTTCATAAAGTTGCCATAGTCATGGCGTCTCTTCATAGCAATATAAACCCTAACTAAGACAAAGTCCAATCTGTGCTGCCCATATATTCTCGGACATGTGACCTTCCATTGTCCCACAGTTGGCCTACAAGTGGCAACACTCTTAAGAAAACTGACTTCCCCTCTCCCAGCAGCTATCAACTGCCATAGCTCCTCGGCTAGGGGTGGGACCTCGTGTCCTCCTCCTCTCCCTATGTGTGGATTTTGGGTTGGCTTGAGCCTGCATGGGACTTGTGCACACTGTCATAACTGCTGTGGGTTCCTATGTGCGGATACAAAGAATCAACGAAATGAAGAGTTGGCTCTTTGAAAGGATCAACAAATCCCCAGCCAAATTAACCAAGAGAAAGAGAGAAGGAATCCACATTGATAAAATCAGACATGAAAAGAGAGGCATTACAATAGACACTGAAGGAATCCAGAGAATCATAAGGACCTATGTAAAGCCTCTATTGTACTAAACTGGAAAACCTAAAATAAACAGATAAATTCCTAGATATATATGGCTCACCAAAGCTAAGTCAAGCTGAAATAAATATTCTAAATAAATCCATATCATCCAGTGAGTTAGAAACAGTAATTTAAAATCTCCCAATTAAAAAAAAAAAATAGCCCAGGGTCAGATGAACTAATCACAGAATTCTCCTAGACCTTCTAAGAAGAACACCAACATTCTTCAAAGTCATCAGTAACCTGGAAGAGGAAGGAACACTGCCACTCTTGGAGGTCTATGAGCCTAATCATAAGGCATTTACTGCAGAGGAAAGGGAAAGACAAACTGAAATGTAGCTCTCCTTTTCTTCCAGACCTTCCTTCCACGGCCCCAGCTCGCAATACAGACCCCTTCCTTCTGGGTTCTGTTCACACGTTTGTCCTGGGTCCTCTAGCTGCTCAGGTATTCCTCCTGTATTTCATAGTCTCTGGATTGCATTCTTTTCCTGCAGGACTTCAGTCCTTTGGTAAACACACCCCTCCCTGCATTGGTGTCCTTGTTTGCAGGAGATGGACCCTGACAGGTAACAATATGTTTTGCTGAAATCTTTCTCATAGACTAACAGTTAAAACAGCCCACATAGTAATTCAGCTTTTTGTCACTGTGACAAAACTTCTGAAGTAATCAACTTCAAAAGAGAAGAATGTGCCGGGCAGTGGTGGCGCACACCTTTAATCCCAGCACTCGGGAGGTAGAGCCAGGTGGATCTCTGTGAGTTCAAGGCCAGCCTGGGCTACAGAGCGAGATCAAGACCGGCACCAGAACTACACAGAGAAACCCTGTCTCAAAAATAAATAAATAAGAGTGAGACAGAAGAGAATGTTCTAGGAGTTCATGGTTTCTGAAGCGTCTTCCCACCATTGCTTAGCCCTGCTACTTTGGGTATGTGACAGCACAGGATGTTAGTGAGGAGGACTGTTCACATCATGGAGGCTGGAAAGCAAAATGAGAGAGACTCGATAAGCAAGCAGTATCCCCTCCTATGGCACACCTCTTGTGACTCAATTTCCTCTTACAAGGCCACACTCTAGGGCTACCACTGTCTCCGAAAGAAACAGGCCTTTTAAAACACTGATTCTTGGAACATGCTCAGGATCCAAACTATATTATCTTAACTGTTCAACACTAAAGAAACTGGTCAGAAAACTACACAGCAATTTTAAAAATTAACATAAATCCATGTATGCCAACATGGAAGCTACTTGATGGAAAGAAGTCACAGGACAATACTACTAAAAAGTTTAACTTGCATTCATTTGTAATCACAAATAAATTCTATGTATTTCTGTAGTTTTATACAGTATGTACGTTTATATAAACCAGGCATGGGACTACACCACTATAATTCCAGTCCCGTGGAGGTGGAGACAGGAGAATCAGAATTTCAAGGCCAGTGTTTGCTACTTAGTGAGTTAAGATCAGCCTGGGCTACATGAGACCCTATCTTGAAAAATAATGTAATGTATGAATATATGATTTATGGAAATCCTTACAATAAGCCAGTAATACTATTAACTCCGGGAAGCTGAGACAGAAATGGAATAGAGAAACAATGGTAGAAGAAGATTTTAAGTAGTTAAAAATGTCACCATATTAATTCAAGGAAAAAATTTATTGCTTGTATAAAAAAAATTTAATTTCACAATCCAGTCAAATAAACCACAAAAGAAAATAAGCCTAGAAGGTCTATTGAGACCGCATTTTAAAGCATCAGAAAGTCCAAGTTGAAAGTGTGTACTTAAATCTGGGGGCAACTAGAAGAAGAGTGAGGTGTGTGCATGGTATGATCTAGGCTTTGCTGTGCCCTCCTAGGGTTACCACGAAGATCAGATAAGTAACCATAGAAACTAATCAGAGAGGTGCACGATCTGCCCTGGGTGCTGGGTGAGAGTTGGTGACCGCTGGCATTTCCATCCCTGCTGCAGCCACACTGACCTTTCCCATCTTCATGACTGTACCATGTTCTCTGTGCCTCCGAGGTTTCATACATACACTTCATACACTTCCTTATTCCTACTCCTTCTTTCTCCCACCTCCATGTTCAACATGACAATTACAGATCACCCAGGCCCTCCCTCATCTGCCCCTCTCGGTAGATCCCGGCCCCCAGTGCACAGCACACTGTTGGCATTTTTACAGTACTTGCCAGAGTCCATAATCTCTCATCTTTTTCGTCTGCTTATTAGTTTTCTTCCATGCTCAAAAGTACACAAACTTCCCCAAGCCAGGAGCAGTGTTTTTAGGGTTCAGTGCTCTTTCCTCTAAAACCAGTGGAATTTCTGGCACATGGTAGAGGGGGGAGTATGGATAGATATAGCAGTCATAATAGTAACAGAAATAGTTCCTGCTTACTGCACACATCTTATGCCCAAACGTGTTTTCATGCACTTTACATATGCTAATACACCCAAACACCCTAAGACCCTTTTAAATGTGTATAATGTTACCCGGGGTGCAGATGAAGGTGCTGAGTCATGGGAGGGATGGAAAAACTCGACCAAGGTCACGTGATTGGTGAGTGTCAGAGCTGAGTGTCTGCTGTTAGTACAGCATCATCAACCCTTGCTGAAGAATGAATGAACTGTTAGTGACTTGTAGTAATCTTCTTGTCCCTGTGCTGAGATTAATTCCATCAATGGCGCAGTTTGTTTTAGGGGGAAGGGGAATGATTATTAGCCTAATTGACGGTGCCCCTAGGGAGGTACAAGCTTAGGAGGAGAAGGCAGCCATTCTCTTCTGAGAGGCAGAGAGTGGACTCTGTAACCGAGCCGCTGGCAGAGTGTGCTGGCACAGATGTGGGAACTCACCCGGCTCCAGACCACATTACCTGGGTCTTCAGAGACTTCTCTGTGCCAAGACCTATTATAGCCAGGGCTCCAAGTACACATTCTGGGAGGCACAGAGAACTGGCTGCCCCAGGATCAGGCTAAGAAGTAAACGAAAAACAGCCCCTGACTCAGGCCCAGGCGACTACTGTCCAGTCACTGCCTTTAGAAGCAAGAGCTTCCTGGGAGCCACACTGTTTCCTGGGTCCCCACAAGGTGAGTCCGAGCAGCACTGTGCATGGATGGCTCTGTGTCTACAGGGTTCAGGAGAAAAATATACCAGTACACCAACAGTCAGATTCACCATGTTCTAATCATTAGCCAGGCACCATGTGAGGGGCTTTTGGTAGACTATCTTCTGTTATCCTGGTGACAGCTCCAGTGATTTCTTCAACATTGATTCAGTTGATAAATATTTGTTGAGCACCCGCTGTGTGAATGAGGTAAGCACTATTTTTAACTCTGTATTACACATGAGGAAAAAGGAACTCGGAGATTAAATAACTGTCCAAGTACTTTTCCGGTCCTTCCTGCCTATGTTACCTGAACTACAGTCTGCCCAGTGCTCACACCCCTTCATCTCTGCTCACAATCACCTCCTACATTGGAGACTACCATTTATTTTTGTTGATCGTTGGCTACTGTACTGCAATTGCAGCTAGAAATTATTCACTAAGAGAATGGTGTCTGGTCTACAGTAAATGCTCGGTAAGATTAGTGTTGCTATTCTGTACGTTATACTATATACTTATACATTCCCATAGTTAATTTGTACCTACTAATCAGGCCTCCACACTCGGATACTTAGTGAAATGTGTCTGGATGAGGTTATGAAACTATTCTCTTATACATGAAATTAAGGTTCAAATCAGCAGATTTTCAAGTAAAGCAGATTACTATCTATAATGTGGGCAGGCCTCATCTAATCAGCTGAAGGCCTAAATAAATAAATTAGTCCATGTGCCTTAAAGAAAGAAATCCAAGCTGGGCATGTGGCACATGCTTTTAATCTCAGCACTGGGGAGGCAGAGGCAGGTGGCTCTCAAGTGAGTTTGAGGCCAGCCTGGTCTACAAGGTGAGTTCTAAGACAGTCAGGGCTGTTACACAGAGAAATTCTGTTTTGAAAAAACAAAAACAAACAAAGAAACAAAAAATTCACCTGTAGGTGTCCTTTTGACTCAAATAGCAAGAAAAACTTTTCCCCAGGTCTCCAGCCTCCTACTCATTCTTTAGATTTTGAATTTCCAATTCTACAGTAGTGTGAGCCATTAAAACTGTGTGTGTGTTTGTGTATATATGTAAATCATTAAAACTATGTATGTGTTTGTGTATGTATGTGTGTGTCTCTCTCTATGTGTGTGTCTGTGTGTTTACGTGTCTGTGTGTGTCTGTGGGTATGTGTGTTTCTGTGTATGTGTGTAAATGTGTGTCTGTGTGTTTCTGTGTATATTTATGTGTGTCTCTGTGTGTATGTGTGAATGTATTGCTATGCTTTGTGTGTGTGTATGTGTGTCTCTGTTTCTGTGACTATGTATGTGTGTGTCTGTGTGTGTGAATGACTATGTGTATGTGTGACTATGTTATGTGTGTGTTTGTGTGTGTGTGTATATATGTATGTGCACATGTGTCTCTGATTGTGACTATGTAAATATTTATGTGTCTGTGTGTGTATGTACGGGTGTTGAACAATAATCCAGTGCAGCTTGGGGCTAGTCTATTTGAGAAGGGAAGGCTGTAAGTGAGAATCATCTATAAATCCCACTCCTGCTAAGAAACTTTGCTTACCTCTGTCCCAAACACCTCCACTTTCCTAATTTGGTTAGAAGATATGGGTTTGTTTTTTTTTCTGTTCGGTATTTGGCTTTTGGTGTTTTGAGACGGAATCCCAATTGTACCCATGCTAGCCTGGAACTCAGGTCCACTCTTCTTCTTCATCCTCCCAAGTAGTGGGATTACAGGTCTGAGTCACGGCACTGGCAGCCTGGTTGTTGACGTTTAGAGGCAAGTTCTCACTATGTAGCCAAAACTTACCTTCAACTCCTAATCCTCCTGCCTCAGTCTTCCAGGTTCTGGGATTTCAGGTGTGGATCACAGTGCCTAACTAAAAGTCCCATGCTAAGCCCAGTACTGCCCTTTCTCTGTCCCCACATCTTTAAAAAAAAAAAGATGCATTAACATTTCTCAATGCAACCAATATTTTGTACAATTAAAATACACTAATAAAACAATTGACCTAGAAGAAAGTGAATGTGCATAGCACTTGCATGATGAATGTCAGATTGGATGGTCCTTCTCGTGGGGGACTCTGGCTCTGGAAGTGCTGAGAAAGAAGGACCTGTTGTGAGCCAGTCCCAGGTTCATTCAACAGCCTAGTGGCCAGGGCCGGCCTCATTCTCAGGCTTCACTTTTATCCTTATGGAAAGAGAAGGCTGTTATCAAAATCGAAAAGAAACCCAGGACATGTTAGTATATTCTGGGTTTTTTTCTTTTCTTAAGATTTATTTATTTATAATGTATACAGCATGTATTACTTCATGCCAGAGGATGGTACCAGATCTCATTACAGATGGGTGTGAGTCACCATGTGGTTGCTGGGAATTGAACTCAGGACCTCTGGAAGAGCAGTCAGTGCTCTTAACCTCTGAGCCATCTCTCCAGCCCCAATTCTGGGTGTTTTGTTTTGTTTTGTTTTGTTTTGTTTTGTTTTGTTTTGTTTTGTTTTGTTTTGTTTTGTTTTAGCTCTAAGAAAGAGCAGTCCAGGCTGTTGAATAAATAGAAGCATTTTCTGGGCTCAGAGTCAGAGGAGGGTCAGCCCTTGGAGCCAGGATGGCTTAGGGTCAGCCCCCCGTGCATCTCCTGGATGCTGAGAGGGAGCCTGTGGAGGTGATAGTCAGTCCAAGGCCATCTCCTGAGCTTCTAAAATGCCTAGTCTCCTTTGCTTTCTGTAACAGCCCGAAAGGTTGGCAGGCTGGGGACGGTGGTGATGCCCACCACCTCATCACCACCACTCCCCCATCACCACCACCACCCTACCGCCCCCAGGTAGAGATGTTGAGGCAGAACCCATCCCAGCTAAAAATCGTGTCTTCACCCTAGTAAGGCCATAGGCAACCGCGGCTTAGCCTTGGATCATCCAAGAGAACAAAATGATATCAGCCTCCTCCACAATCCCTCTCACCACAGTGGGGCCACAGAAGACTGAAAGGAGAAACTAATGGAGAAAACAGGAAGTAACAGAGATTCCAGCCCTAGCTACAGCTGCTGGCAGAGCTGTGAACCATTTGTCAGCTATCTCTTGGATCCCAAATGCCATGCATCACTTTTCCCATTATCCTAGGGTTGAGGGACAATGAGTGCATTTTGTATGACTAAATTCAGCCACTAACTCACTCTTCGACAGCCAGCCAGTCACTAGGACTTCCTGAGTCTCCATTTTTTTTCTTCCACACAACACTGCCAGACATAGGAGTTCCCCCAACTCCACTACCAAGCTTCTAGGTTGGTGACTTTGCCACAGGTGAGTTATCAGCAGCTGCCATTGACTAAATGCATTTCTTTGCATATATTTATTTCAAAACTAAATACACTATTACCACCTAAATAACACACACACACACACACACACACACACACACACACACACACACACAGCCTTTGTAGTCACAGTAAATACATAGTTAAAATTGGAAAAAATTGACAGCCTTCCTTCATTCTATCTTCTGGAAACAGTGGCCTACATGATCCTTAAAGACTGCATCTATCCATGTCACCCTACTGTGAGCATCCATCTGTGTCACCCTACTGTGGGCACCTTGGTCTCCAGTACCACAGCTCACTATGATGACTTCCGGTCCCCTATGTTAGACCAGTTCCCGCTACACACCTCTGTTGGATTTCTCTGTCCATCTTGTGAAATCTGCCTTCCCTGCTGAAGGCAGTGGCTAGGTGTATTGGTTGGTCATTGCTAAGTTTTAGGATGGCGTTAGTTCGTATGGATTGTACTTGACCATGTCTCCTGGCCGGACCACATCACCTCCCCAAGACTCAAACCCTTTGTGCATACAGAAGGGGATAAATCTTTCCCCAGTAAGGAAAAAAAATCTGACCAATAAAATTGGGGTGGGAAAAGCAGAAAAGACAGAGCCCAGAGTCTCAGAAAGGCTGCTGTGAAAGCACTGGTCAGCCAAGAGGGAAAGACAAGAAGCCACTTAGTGTGGTAACTACTGATGCTTATTCAGAGGCGGTGATCACAGTGAGCATTTTCGAAGATTGATTACATTGAACCCTGACAATATTACTCCCGATTTGCATGCGAAGAAGCTGAAGCTAAGTGACATGACCTTTTCTCTGGTAACACAACTAGAATGTGCAGGGCAGAGACTCAAACTGAAGTCGATCAGGCTCCAAAGCCCATGTTCTCATTCCAAAGGGGTGAATGGCTCCATAGGCCCAGTGCCAACTATCCACTGTCCTCCCCAGGCTCTGTGGTTTGTCCTGCAGGCAGCCGCACCTAACTCTTGGTCAGAGCTTTTATAGCCCAGGCCTTGTCTCTCTTACAACTGTCAACTTCCTAGCCAGTGTCCCTCTCTGTATCTTCCCTGTGCTGATCCCTTCTGAGGGTGTCACCAGATTAATGACCCCTGAGCCAGCCCTTCATTGGGCAGTGTTTCTTCTCGGGCCAAGGAATCCATGGCTTTGGGTGGCCTGTGCCTCAAAGCACCAGCAAGCTTGGTAGCTTCCAAATGGGGTTCAAAGAGAGAGAAAAGTGTGAGAGAGTGAGTTACCTTCTTTTGTTCCTTGTGTAAAATGTCATTTGAACAGGACTGAACGTAGGAAACTTACTAACTCAACAGCATTAGGCACAGAGAGTGGAGACAACTCCCCCCCCCCCCCACCCTGCTTGTTCATGGCCATGCCGCTGAGTAGCTCTCTCCAGGACTCAGTCTCTGGATCCCTATGGAACAACCACCCTGCCTTGCAGCTCTGATGTAGAGCAAAGTGAAAGGATGAATGGGCATGGCAGAACCCAATGTTAGTTTTTAGAGCTTTAATGGAGGGAAAGGGGGCGGGAGGAGCTAGGCCTGATGGGGGAGGGGCAGAGCAGACAGCAGAGAGGAAGCAGAAAGAGAGGGGTGGGTGTCCGCACCTGACTTTTTAAGGTGGAGATTGCATGATCACACAGTGGCACTCAGTGGCCTGCTCCCCCCCATGACGATGTAAGACCTTAGACCCAGAAAAGTGAAAGCAGGATCCTAACACAAAGGAGTGACCATAAACACAATGTACACATCTCAACCCAGTCAAGAGCATAGGAGGGACTGTATTAAAAGTAATGTTTTTCTCTAGCATTTGTTTGCTTATGTACTTTTGGAGGCTAGGTTTCTTGTAGCTCAGGTTGGCCTTGAACTCTGTGTAGTGAAGGATGGCTTGAATTCCTGGCCTCTTTGCCTCCAGCTCGCGAATTACAAAGACACATTTCTATGTTCAGTTCTCTCTAGCATTTATAGCTTCTTTTCCTTTTCTTCCAAAGCTGAATTTCACTCATACTGCTCTCCTGTACCTGCTAATTATATCATGTCTTTCTGGTCCCTCTGAACACTGTCCCCCCCCCTCTCCACTGATGTGAATGACACGGAGACTTTAGGCCCTAAACCCTGTTGACTATTCTCTCTAACCGGGCAGCCTAGACCACTGATTGGCGTGGTTTGAAGCAGCCAGCCTCCAGCACACAGACACCACTTGTTTACCTGGCCTGGTCCCTGTTAGCCCACCTCCCAGAGTTCTGGTTGGCCTAGAATGATGAAAGCTGGCTGGAACATCTCCATCATTAATCCCTCCAATGCCAAGCTCTCATGTGCTGCATGAGGCTGGCCTTGGCTTCAAGAGTCTCTACCATTGGTCCTGCTCTAGTTCAGTCGGTCTTACGAAGGGAGAAACGATAGGCAAGTCAGGAGTCCGGAAGTGAGAGTTCTGAAGGAGATGCTTCTTGTCACAACCCAAATCACTTCATCACGCGGCAGAGCTCTGTCCTAGTCCTTCTCCAGTCCGGTGAGGAAGCATCTGAATCCCATGGGTGTTACCCCTAAGCAAAAGCAACAGTACAGCCTCTTCAGTAACAACAAATTCAAGGACATCAAGCTTTGAGCTACCTTCAGGGGACACTTGGCCGGTGTCACCTGTCCCAGGTGATCAGTGACTATAAATCCAACAACAAACAATGCTTCAGTCTGGAGGAGCTTAACTCTTGGCTTTGGAATTTAACTTGTTGTGTCCCCTGTCACAGCTCTTTGTCTCCTGCCCACCCCCCTACTCCTGTAGCCGGAAGGACTACGAGGCTTCTACTACATTGAGTTCTATGTACTTTTAAATCGTTTTTTGAATTCAACAGTCTATGAGGCATGGAGGTGGGTGCTCATTTGGGAAAACTAACACGTAAGAGAAAACTTTCACAATGCAAATGATGCCTCTTTAGAGTGAGATCTCCAAGTGCGTTTAGGATTGGATATTTTAGAGAGTGGGGTTTTAATGTGTTTGAATTTTGTCAAGACTGTGAGACTTTTTACATTCTTTATGATTTTAATGGGAGATCTTGGGGATGAATAAGAAAGGAAGGGTTGAGTCTTAACAGTGATGTGTTTGCGTGTCAGGTTGACAAAGGGTCAGTTGGGCTGGCTGGTTTTGTGTGTCAACTTGACCCAAGCTACAGTCATCAGAGAGGAAGGAGCCTCAGCTGAGGAAATGCCTCCATGAGACCCAGCAGTAAGGTATTTTCTCAACTAGTAATCAATAGGGGAGGGCTCAGCCCATCATGGGTGGTGCCATCCCTGGGCTGCTGGTCCTGGGTTCTATATGAAAGCAGGCAGAGCAAGCCATGGGAAGCAAGCCAGTAAGCAGCACTCCTCCATGGCCTGTGCATCAGCTCCTGCCTCCAGGGTCCTGCTCTGCTTGAGTTCCTGTTCTTAGTTCCTTCAATGATGAACTATGAACTGGAAGTGTAAGGCAAATAAACCTTTCCTCCCCAACTTGCTTTTTGGTCATAGTGTTTCATTGCAGCAATAGAAACCCTAAGACAGGGGAGTGGGTAATGCTCCATAAACTGCATACTTAATCATCTCCCCAGATATGCTGATCGGGGTTTGTATGTGGTTTTTTTGTTTTGTTTTTGTCAGATTGATCTAGAAAGAGGGACCCTCATTTGAGAAAAATACCTTCATCAAATTAGCCTATAGGCAAGTCTGTGGGGCATTTTCTTGATGTGAAAGGATCTAGCTCACTGAAACTAGTGATCCTGGGTTATGTTTAAAAAAAAACAAGCTGATCAAGCCAGGAAACAGCTTTCCTCCATGATCTCTGTTTCAGTTCCTGCCTCCAAGTCCCTGTCCTGCTTGAGTTCCTTCCTTGCCTTTCCTGGATGATATACTGTATTCAGGATGTGTAAGCCAAAGAAGCCCTTCCCCCACCCCCATTCATGTTGCTTTTGGTCATGGTGTTTATCACAGCAATAGAAAGCAAATTAGAATGCCAGATGATAGGGCATGGACAGCACCTGCACCATACTTTGGAAGCCCCTCTATTAGGTCTTAAAGCTGAAGTGTTCCCAATATGCCTAGCACAGACTTACCCTGGAGTTCTGCAAAGCTTGCAGGTTCCATGCCTGCCTGCTCCATTGCCCTTCACTCTGAAAAACCTTTCTTCATCTTAGAGTTGGGCCCCAGACTCCAGGGATGATAACTACAAACCCAAAGGCTGGAAACCCCAGGTAGCTAAGGTTTAAGTCTTCTAATCACAAGATCGAGATGGGGATGTAGGTGTGATTACACAGATGAAGGAACCGGAAGCATGGGAGGGTTAGGGCTTGCCCACAGCACTAGGTGCACTAAGTGGGCTTGAGGGACACCCTACTGGTTGTTGCAAAACGGCTCTTTCTCCAAGAATGATCTGGAGAACGAAGCATGTGCCACTATTAGGGCCTGACCCAGGCTCCGCCTTTTACCTTCATGCTAGTCCTAGATCTTAACTATATAATACCTTTCAATTATTGTCTTCCTCACATGAGAGAAGGCCATACACAACAGGCATCTGTTTTGTGGATGAGAAATTCTAACACCCAGAGTATGGTATATTGGATGGAGACACAGACAGAACTTAGGGTGATCTCTTCTATGTGACAGAAAACAAGAATGTTGAAAGACGACCCAGAGACAGGGGGAGGTAGAGACTGTGGAGCACTCTCACCAGGGCCAAAACGCCAGGGTAAGCTGACCAGACTTCAAAGAGCTTTCCAACTTTGAGCAGTCTACACATTTTAAAACTTTCTATAGCCTGTCCAAAGAAGCTCATCTTCCAGACTTAGCAGGACTGAGGGCAGTTATGAATTCACAGAGACTGTGACATCATGCTCAGGACCTGTACAGATTCAAAACCCACAAAATTCCAGCCCTGAGAAAGGGAAGTGGACAAACAGTCCAATCCCTAACCAAGAAGCCCTGCTTATAATCGATATCTACTGGGAAGTCAGTTTTCTAAAATGGAGGGTCACTGGATATATCAACCCCACTCCAGGGCAGGACCCAAGCCCAGAACAGATGTCGTGGTTTTGTAGACTTTTTGTCTTGTTTTGTCTTGTTGGTTTTTCTTTTTTCTAGTTTGTCTGTTTTGATTTTATGGTTTGTTTGTTTGTTTTTGAGAGTGGAGGGAGGGGGAAGGAGGGAAGAAGAAAGGGAGGAAGGGAGGGAGGGAAGAAGGAAGGGAGGGAGGGAGGGAGGGAGGGAGGAAGGGAGGGAGGGAGGGAGGGAAGGAGAAAGAACATGAAGTTGGGCGGACAGGGAGATGGGGAAGATCTGGAAGAGTTGGGTGGCAGAGAGGAACAAATATGATTAAATATATAGTTTATAAAAATAAATACATGTTATCCAGTCTAGATGTCTATGGCAAAAACCAAAAGAGACTGAATGCCAGCCATTCTTTCACTTCTCCAGAAGGGGCTGGGGTCCCTGCAGCCACCCTGCTTTATGGCTGCGCATCGCCCTCTAGTGACCAGGATGTGTCACTATAATTTTGTGACCTTTCTTGAATATTGGAGTTTCTTATATTTACAGGTCAGGCTTGAGTGTAATTAATAACTATTAACAAATCTATATGGGCTCACTTATATCATTTATCATTTTAACACCTGACAACTTCATATAGAACATATATCCAAGACAGTATCAGAAGAAAGGATGTAGCAATGAGCAGGTCATATATACCCCCTACCTGTATGCGTACATTCTTAGGAGGGGAGAGAAAGTCAAACACCACTGTGAGGAGTTTGGGGAAGGAAACACACATAGCTGATGTGGAATTTAAGAAATGGTGGCTTCTATTCATGGAAATGGCTCCGAAGAAATGTCCCTGGGCAAGCTTGAGCTATGTGAGCCTGAGATATTGAGGGCAGGTCAAGGGTACCTGGAGTAGAGGAAGGTACAAGGTAAGGCTGAAGAGGTAGATACATCACTAATTGCATCACAGTTTCCCATCCATGTGAAAACGGGCCCAGAAAGAGCAACAAGGTAGGAGAGGCATGTGATGGGGGAGGGGGAGGGCATTCATGCTGATTGATAAAGGGACAACAGCAACTGTGAAGTGCATGACAGGCCACTTGGACCCCCTATTCATTTGTCAGGTGAGACGATAGTCCAGAGAATGGCCTGTTTCGTAGGCAGTGATGGCTAAGCACCTTCTCCCACATCCCCTGTGTCCAGGTCCCCAAGAGTCAGGACCCTACCTCCTACAGCACTCCCCCATGCCCTGGGTTCCCTTTAGTCAGTGATGCTTCAGTCCTAGATTCACCATTACTACCTGGGAGTTCCAGGACCCACATGGACAAGCTAAGTGCACCGCCCATACTCCAATGCTGCCCCATGGCTGCCATACTGAGCTTCTTCCTACTGTGCCCTCCCTCCCTGTGGAGCCTGATCACCAACTGTTCTCATGCCTCCAAATCCTGACTAGGCACCACTCATCTCCCAGCCTCAGCTTGAACACTCCCTACCTTCCCCAGGACCACTGAGAACACTGAATGCTGGCAGCTATACTCAAGAACCCAGAAGCCAAGGACTGTCTCCCTCGTTTTCTCCCAGACAGCTTACGCAGCGTCCATCTCTTAGAAGGTGCCCCAAACCATCTGATCAATGAATAAGTGAATAAATGAAAACAAATGACCTTCCCCCCCAGCTGCTGCTTTTTACCGTCATTCCTGTTTGTCATTTCTATGTCCCCACCCCACCCCCTTGCCTCCTGCCCTCTTGATGTTTAACAGGGGCCTGATTACTGTTGTAATCTGGCCCAAGAGAAAGAAAACAGTCTGTTCCAGCCTAGACAGTGACTTGTCGAGATTATTACTTGTGGCAGCTGCTGGCGTCTCCTAAACACCGTGGTGGTAGGGGGCGGGGCATGACAGAAAAGAGCTGTCCACATTGAAAAGTTAAGCATTGTCCTCTCTGGGATTTATCTCCTTAATGAGTAGGAATATATCCAAAAGTTGATTTTTTTTTACATGAATTTTTGTAGTGTTCTGATGCTTGGCTCCCTGGGAAAGTATACAAAATCACCACACACACCCAAGGCCAAAATTCTCTGCAAGGTGTCTTAGGCATGTTTCCCATCCTGCAGGCAAGAAGGATCCTGACATGCTCATAGATGGTACATATGGATCCTGGTGATGCTCACTGATGGTACATATGAATCCTGGCAATGCTCACTGATGGCACCTATGAATGATCTTGGAGATACTCACTGATGGTGCATATCTATTGAAGAGTCACTGTGCCTCAAGCTGTGAGATGATTTTGTTGTGAATGGTCAGGCTGATCCCCCACCCTTCAACAGAACTAACATTCCAGTATAAAATGCATAGCTGCACAGTTTATTCCAATTGTTCAATGGCAACTGAAATCCAAACCAAAGAGTGGAAAGTCAGAGGTGCAAGAGCATGGGCTGCCTGGCCACTCCCAAAAGTCAGGGCAGCCCGTTGCTCTAAAGCCAAAATCTTAAGCCTGAGAGCTGAAGAGTGAGCAGTGTTAACTAGAGTGTGCACACATGTACACTGTGTATGTATGTGTGGGAGCATCTGTCTGCCATAACTATATTTTGTGTAAATACACAGGTTTGTATATGTGTATGTATATGTATACCTGTATACATGTATATAGCACAAGTGTTATGTGTGTTTTTGCATGTGCATATGATGTCTGTGTTTGTAAGGACTCTACATGCCACAAGTATATCATGCATAAATATGTGTGTCTATACACAAACATATGTATAAGTATGTGTATGCAGTTTGCAAGTATCTCGTGTAGACAGTCTCAGATGCAATTCATCTTCTTAAACTCCTCAATCTTCCCATCTCAACCATGGCAGGAAGTCAGACCTCATGATTTCTCTTTATGGAGCAGTTTTATCAAACCTCTCCAGCTCACAGATCATTCCAGTAGAAACAGAGATACCAAAACTCTCCCCAGTTGACTGTATGATCATTATCCTGGTAGACATGTGATGAATGGTCTTCAAACCCGGGGGAGGGGAGCGACAGTTATAAAACCATTTTAGCAGAAGGAACAGGATGGGGGCAAAACACTCTTTGAAGGTTGCAGCTGTGGCTTGAACATAGGTCTGTATGGTCCCTCAGTATGTGCTCTAACTCACTGAATTATTTCCCATTACACAGAGCAGGGACCTCTCCATAATTACTATTCCAGCAACACCCCAGACCAGCACTCACTGAAAAGACTCCTGTGAAGAGGTCCCAGCCCTGTTCACCTGTGGACTCACCATGTGGTGCTGGGAAAGTCCCCCTTCTTGGTTGCCCTGGAGAGTTCCCCACTTCCCTGCCATTCTGCCTGGACAGCCGAGCCCCGCCACTCCCACGCCGCAGACAGCTTACATAATCGTGCAAAAGCAGTTTCTTCCTCTCTAACGTGAATTGCACAGTGGCACACTCCCAGCCACTGCAGAGGGATTAACTGAGCTACTGAGCTCCTGGTGCACGATCCCCTGCACATGGCTGTCCGTGAGACTGAGGACAAGGGAGAAACGCCTCGGAAGAGCCAGCTGGGGGAACTCTGACTGACTGACAGGAGTTCACATGCCTGCTCGCCTTCTCACTGCAGTGTGACCTTAGCTGAGGTTCACTTAGCTGTCCAACTTGCCTCCCTTGGAAAGTGGGAATTGAAAACATAACTACTCTTTCTTTAGGCTTGTTTGAATGGAAATGAGGAAGTGCCCTGAATGCTGTACCACTATTTCTACATATTGAGCAAAATCATAAAGATTGAGTGTAGTTCTTGGTTGGGTACTTCATGTCAACACCCCCATTTAACATTCCAAAGTGACCTTAGCATATAGGTCTTTGTTATCCCATGTTACAGAAGAGAACATCAATGCTCAGAGAGGGAAAGGAATTTTCCCAAGGTAACGCAACAAGAAACCGCAAGCCATGACTTAATTGAACGCTGCCTAGATTCAAGTCCAAGGCATGTGTCCGCTCAGCAATTTTTCTCACACCAGGATAGAAAACACATGCAATAAGACTTCCTACATCCTCCTTCTGAGTTCACCCGGCCTGGCCAAGGTCTGATGTGTGATCCCTAAAGAGAGGAAACAAGAGTCGCAGGTGGGTGTGGCAGAGCCTTGAAACCTGGTGCTAGAATTGAGTACCCTCTGTGATCTGGAAGCAGGCGAGCTCAAGGGGAGGGGAGTGGACTACAAAGAAGAGCTTCCGGTGTTGGTCCCACAGCAAATGTCACACCAGAGACTGTGCTAGCACGGTGCCATGTGACACAGAACAAGCCATTCTCTTTCTGCTAGGGATACCAGGTTGCCACTGGGCCCAGAGCCTGGGAATCCAGAAATCCCAGGACTAACTCATGGCTCTGCCTCATGTCAGAGTATGAATTTTCAGTGTCTACATGGAGGAAGGGCCAGTTTCCTCCTATAGAGAATCAGCAAAATCATGCCTGTTTCCTTGCATCACTGCAGAAACAATTAATACATGAGAGACTCTGGATAGCATCTCACTCATAGTAAGAACAATATACATAAACTTCTTAAATTGTGGAACCGGGTAAAGGAAGGCTGGATGTTAGACTAGAGATGCCACTGGTTATGAAATACAGCTGCTTTTTGTCTGCTGCCTTCTATTTTATTCAGACAAGTTCTCATTATACAGCACAGAATGGTCTTGAATTTACAATCCTCCTGCCTCAGCCTCCCAAATACTGGGATTGCAGATCTACGCCACCACTCTCAACCAAAGTGACTTCAATCGCTTTATTAGCTTCTCCAGTGTGGATAGAGGAGTATATCCTCCAAGAGCCTTTATTTCTTTCTCCCATCACTGTTTTTACACATTACCAATGTCTCCCCTCATATCCCAAGACGGCTTCAGCAGTTCCAGACACCACATCCTAAGTTACACGCAGAACCAGGAAGGAAAGAATAGAGAAATCTTTCTTACACCTAAATTGCTGTCTTATGAAGGAAGAAATGTCTCCCAGGAGCCTCTGAGAAAACGCTTTTTCCTGCTAGTAGCCAGAGACGGTCATGGGCCATCTCCAGCCCTCTGGAAGGATCACTAGAAAAGCAAGGTTCTGGCACTTTCCATTACAGTCTAGAGTTGGACTACTTGGCAAGGAAGGCGTAGAAAAGTGGGAGGATGGGCAGCCCCCAATTGCAGGATCGTCCTGAGAAGGGAACTGATGGCAATGGCAGGCAGGCGAGAGGACTATTTTAAAAAAATAAATAAATAAATAAAGCTCGTGGCTCTGACCAGTAACAATGACATTGTGTCGCCTGCTGACAGCTCAAGGTCTGGAGAATGAGGATAGCCAACTTTCCTCTTCGTTTTTAAGCTTTTTAAATTGACAACAGAGGTAGAAGGAAACATTTGTTTGGAAAATGCTTTGATGGGGCTGGATCTGGTAGCACAAACCTATAATCCCAGAACTTGGGAGGCAGAGGCAAGAGGATCATAAATTTGAGATCTTGACAGAGAGGGGAGAAAAGAGGGAAGGTGAAAAGGACCGAGGAGGAGTGGGGGGGGTAAGAACACAGAGCCACCTGGTAGTGAAGGGTTAGCACTCCAGCCACGCTAGATCAAGAATGGTGTGTGTGTGTGTGTGTGTGTGTGTGTGTGTGTGTGTGTGTGTGTGTTATGTGTTTTCCAATGCACATGTACGTGCAAGTATGCATTCCATATGTGCATATGGGTGTGGAAGCTACAAGACTATCATCCTCAGTGCCATTCCTTAGTAGCATCGTCTATCAGTAGTTTGGTCCACCATCTTATTTTTGAGACAAAAATCTCTCACTGCCCTAGAACTTGCCATTGAGGCTAGGCTGGCTATCCAGTAGAGTCCAGGGATCTTCCTGGATCACCCTTTCCTTAGTACACATGGTTACAAGCACACATCACCATATGCCTAGCTCTTCTAATGTGGCTCCTCGGACTCTGACTCAGGTCCTCAAGTTTGCATGACAAGTATATATGGAATGAGCTGTCTCCTAGCCCAATGGAATCAATACTCTTTTCCCATAAAGGTTCAGATGGTAAATATTTTAGGACACTGGAGGAATATGACCTCTACCCCACTTAGTCTTAGTAGACAGCGGCAGGTGAATGGGCTGGATTTAGCTCGTCTTTCTACAGGCAGGGAGGGACCTCGGTTTGGGACCTGGGCTGTGTTAAACCTCTGTTCTACACAGCAAGTTGCCTGAGACAATAGCCTAGGCCAAGGCATTCACACTATGCTGCCTATGGGTGTTGACAGGGACTGTGAAGAAGTGAGGCAAACTTGGGGAGGAGGCTGTGGTATGTGAAGAACTCATGACTCATGGAAAAGAGTCGGTTACAAACACCAGTGTTCTATCCAATTGCTTTTCAGTAGAAACCAAAAATGCATACATGTAGACAGACTAACTGCTGCTTTTTAAGTGATGGTCATTTAAGATTTTCAACCTGGGGGCTTGCAGAGATGGCTCAGAGATCAAGAGCACTGGCTGTTCTTCCAGAGGACCCATCGGGGTTCAATTCCTAGCACCTATGTGATGGCTCACAACCCTCCATAACTCCAGTTCCAGGGGATCCAACCCCTTCTTCTGGCCTCCAGGGCACTGTATGCACATGGTATATAGACAATGATGAAGACAAAACTACCATACATAATAAAATGATTTTTAAAAGTATTTTAACTCTGATACAGACCAAATCAAAACCATCAGGTGGCCAGGGCAGCTTGGCGGCAGCTAGTCTGTGACCTCTGGCCTGCATCATCCTTCCTGAGTGACATATTAGGACAACTAAGTACACATGATACATCTGAGTGGCAAGACCCAGAAAACTTAGCATCCTGCTAGTCTGAGCCTTTGCTAATGGAATGCCGATCTGCTACCACACGGCTTTAAATCCAGGCATAGGACAGGGGCCACTCAGCTGTGCCAAGGGTGTTCTCCTGTCTCGTTAATCTCTTCTCCACAAGCAGTGGTGCCCTGTTCCTTCATACACTGGGAGCAGCCATAGCACAAACCTTCACCTCAGAGAAGCAATGAGATCACATAATCTGCAAACCATAATACCACAGAGACAACAACTTTCTGGCTTCCTCAGCCCCAAACACTAACTCAAAGGCTCCAATACTAAGCACAGTCATCCTGTGGGTTGTTGGTTCCAGGGCCCACAACAAATAATAAAATCTGCTGATGCTCAGATCTCTTATATAAAATTTGGATTTGCATGTAAACTACATTCATTCTTTGCCATACTTTACATCATCTAAGATGAAGTCTAATGTCTAATGCTGTATAAATGCTGTGTGAGTGGCTTTATCATTCAATTCATCAATTGTCATTCAGCAAATGACAAGATGCAAATGTTGGTTTGTGTTTAGAATAGACCCAATGCCTTTTCATGGTTTCAAACTGTGTTTGAATCCACAGATGCAGAGAGCCCAAGAGTGCTGGCTAGTTTTATGTCAACTTGACACAAGCTAAAGTCATCTGAGAGAAGGGAACCTGAACTAAGAAAATGCCTCCATAAGATGGGACTGTGGGGAAGCCTACAGTGTATTTTCTTAATTAGTGATTGATGGGGGAGAATCCAAACCATTGTGAGTGGAGTCTGGGCTGATGGTCCTGGATTCTATAAGAAAGCAGACTGAGCAAGCCATATGAGCAAGCCAGTAAGCAGCACTCCTCCATGGCCTGTGCATCAGCTCCTGCCTCCAGGCTCCTGCCCTGTTTGAGTTCCTTCCCTGACTTCCTTTGATGATGAACAGTGATGTGGATGAGTAAGTCAAATAAACCCTTTCCTCCCCAAATTGTTTTGGTCATGGTGTTTCATCCCAGCAAGAGGAACCTTGACTACGACACACAATATAGAGGCTGACTGTCTTTACAGAGAGATGAGTATTTCCAGCAGCATGATAGGCCAAGTGGGCACAGAGCAAAAGGACTCTAGTCAGACATCTTCTGGGAACAAAAGCCTGTAAGCTGTGTCCAGCAGCAAAGATGCCACCAGGCTGCAAACAGCTCAACCTGTCACACCCTGCCCTCGCCTGTCTCTTAGCTGACATCCTCACCTGTTGGTTAAACTATTGGACTGTCCTTCTTCTGATGACTGACAGTACCCTGAGTTACTAAGAGTGTCTATGTCTCCTGTCTGGGCTCTCTTTGGTCCTGTTTCTGCGCTGCTGGCTGCTTGGCTCCTTAGCTATAAAGGTGAGCTGGCCTGCCCTTTCCATTCTCATTAAATATGCCTCCTTTCAGACCCTTCTGTCTCTTTTCTCTCCCTCTCCCTATCTTATGTTTTGAGACAGGGTCTAGCTATATAATCCAGGATGGACTTGACCTGTGATTCTCCTCCTTTGGTCTCCAAAGTGCCAGGATCATAGGTGTGTACCCATACCAATCTAGGACAGCATCTAATTTCTCGCTCTGAAATTAGACAGTGAAATGTTTCCCAAAGCTATCATGTAGTCTTGCTTAGTGCATAGACCTTTGGGGCTGCCTCCAAAACTCCCAAAAATTTACAAAGACATCTAGCTCACCATTCAAGTTCAAGTTTCTCCCATGTGCTCTCCTAGAGATTGTCTTGTGATAAGCAATTAGCCTAGGCAGGCTGGGGTTGAGGATCAGGACAGTGGGGGGGGGGGGTCATTCAGCTTGCAGTATAGGAATGTGCTGTGTCAGCCTAGCTCAGTTTGAACCAATACCGTGTCCTGCTGTAAATACAGCCAACAGATAGCAGATGGGGGAAGGAGATCTGAGGTATCAACACTGAGCAATTTGAAAGGAGCTGGAAAAGAATTGATCAGATAATCCTAGAATCCTCAGGATCAGAACTTCCTAGGAAAGAGCCCAGAGGCTCCAGTACTATAACGGTCAAGTTCATAGACCTTGGAGTCAGACACACCTGACCTGGCAGGGTCATGCAAAGACTCTAGCTACAAGGCAATTTACTCCGATGAAGAGAGGGGTCACAGGGAACCTCTCACAAATGGGAAGAGGAGCCTCAGTGCAAACTGGAAGCATACTGTAGCAGAAGCTGCTGGGAGTCTGGCCCCGATACCCGAACTGCAGTGCAGTGACCGAGTTCTGAGGCATTCTCCTGCTCTCTCCTGAGACACTAAAGACTCCTCCTGCAGGGAGAACAATTCTAACAGGGCCTTCCCTTGCATTCTCTAGGTGAAGAAAATTAAAGGTACCATAGTAGGAGGAGAAGGAATCCTGGTTGGCCATGCCAGCAAAGCCTTACACACAGAGCGTGAGACTCCAATAGAGAAACCAGAGGCCATGGGCAGATGAGCATGGCTTCCTGGGACCATGACTAACACACATCCACTGTTGTGCAACTGCCATGGGGCTGCCTAGAGGATTGGCAATGTCCAAGTATCAAGTATAAACATTCGTGGTTTCCACTATGGCTTCTGATCCTTCACCAAGCAAGATCAGCTCCCTCTAGAGCACGCCTGCCAAAGCATTGGCCCTGAGACTGTTTCCTTTGGAATCACTACCTGGAATGGGAACAATCTGCTGGAAGTTTCAGGAGCTTCTACTAGTCACCCGAGCATCTCTGCCATCAGAAATTCTGCAGCAGATACCTGGCGCAGAGCTGATTCCACAGAGGATATTGCACAGAATTTATACCCACATCCTTCATGCTGTCCCCCATGCTGCCCTCTCTAGCCCCAGCAGACTGAGTGATCTGAGGTGCTGGCACTTTTGCCCACTCACATCTTTAGGTCAGGAGAGGAATGGGGTGCCTCAGTCTCAGACACTTTATCTCTTCTTTAATATTCAGTTAGGTCCAGATCAGTGTCTTTAAACCCTCACAGCAAACCTCAAAAACTCTAAACCACATCCCAAAGCGGGCACAGGGATTTATGTTTCATCACCTCTGGTTTGTAGCATTTTTACTGCTCTGAAAAGTCAGGGGTCTAAAGACATGTGCGCTCAAAGTTTTGAATGAATCATGCAGAAATGCCTTTGAAAAGTTGATTGGCAACCATCTGGCCACTCAATACCACCGTGCCTTGAAGGACATCCCTGGATGGAGAACAGGTCTGACACAGGTCTCCATGCTCACATCTACCTCCATTGTGCTATCACGGCTTAAGAGCGCCCATCCTCCACTTGGACACTTCTAGCCCCTCCCCGTAAAGCGGCCTCTTCCATCACATGCTCATGGACACACATATACTGAGACCCACCTTGAGCCAGTTTCCCAGTTAAATAATGGAAGGGATATTTTTCAATATTACACATTGTCCCAACTCATCACCACAGTGGCTCTGTCACACTTTTATAATAACCGTGTGTGCTGCCAAGTCACTAAAAACCAGAAAGTTTGTCTGTGTTGCACAGGGTTCAACTTCCAGTTTATATTTCCTGGGATTATTCTTTGTCCTCCAAAAGGTTAACTAGTATTTTATAAACTGCTGCTGTTAGAAATCAGGCACTCCCACCGTCTGCCTTCAGCGACTCAGTGGCAGCAGCTCAGGTACAGAGCATTTCTGCTGTCTCTGTGAATTGTGTGACTTCCCTATGCCACACACTCCCTTTGAAAGGTCCCTCCTGACATCACAGTTCTCTCTCTCTATCTCATTCTGTCTCCTGGTCTCTCTGTCTGTCTGGCTCTCTTTCTCATGTCCTCACAGCCTTTGACTCCCCTCCCCCAATAAACTTCTTCCGTGAGATCTATTGCGTGGTGTGATCTCTTCGTGGCACACCTTGGCCCCCACTTACCAAAGGTACCTTCTGCAGCTTAATCCTAACGGTCCCCGATTTGTGTGATGTTTATTTAGACAGATTCATAAGGGTGTACAAATTCAAATAAAATAATTTAAATTCTGGGCACATAAAAAGTATTGTCCGGCCTAGCTAGGTTCGTGCATCTCAGATTTTAATGCTTTCGTTTTCATTTTCAGTGTTTGGGCAAGCAGTTCAAAGCGCTGCTCTCTCCTCTGTGGAAATATTGAAAGTTAGCTCTTCTCATCTACTGCTTGAGAAAAGTCCACCCCCCACCCCCACAAAAAAAAAAAAAAAAAAAGATTAACAATGACCCAACAGCTGGGATGGAGGAGGGGGCAGAAGCTGGCCTTAAGTGAAAAGTGTTCTCAAGCCTCCTCTCCTTCCAAAGACAAGGCTGGTCCCGAAATATGAGGTTAGGTGATGAGAAAACCCAATTTATACCTCTCTGTCCCCCAGCTCTGCTCCAAAGCCAGCAGCTCTCCATTACTCCTAGAAGTCAGAGGCAACCAGGGACAGTGGGAAGAGAAAAGAGAACACAGATGTGTTCCACTGAGAGTCGGTGATGCTCCCCAACAGCAGGGTCCCTGGGACCTGAGGAGACCACAGGAACCCTCACAGGATCCCAAGCCAAGCAAGCTCAAGGCAAGCCATTGTTCCTGGGGAATCTTCCTATCAAGGAGTCTCCTCTCAGGACCAGCTGTTTGGCTGTGTTTAAACTGTCACTCAGCCAAGGCAGCTTGGTGGCACGCCCAAACTCCACAGCCCGCGCCAAAATCTGTTTAAACCATCATTTGAACCCAACAGCCAGTCAATTTAAAAATACTCCAGACAGAAAGCCAATAAGATTTGAAAACAAACAGACAATCAAAAGGTGAACACAGTCACCGATTTATCCATCTGCTTATAATTTAAACCTTGCCTTTTCCCAGAGAGGATCTAAAATGGTAATGTTAATTTAAAGTGTGTGTGTGTGTGTGTGTGTGTGTGTGTGTGTGTGTGTGTGTGTTCTCTAAATTTCTATATCATACAAATTCCATATAGGACTGCATTCCAAACAACATGTGCATATGTGTGTGAGAGAGACATGTGTGTGGCATTACAGGTAAGGAAACTGAGACATGGAGAGGTAAGATTCTTGCCAGAGTCACACAGAAGTAAATGGTAACACAGGACTGCCAAAGAGCTCTCTGATCCATATGTGGGAAGTGGTGTGTGTGTGTGTGTGTGTGTGTGTGTGTGTGTGTGTGTGTGTGTGTGTTTGCTTTGTACACCTGAGTATAGGAACAGAGGTTTTCCTTTTACTCTCTATCATAGAAGAAGCAGTTACATCACAGAATACTCCACTGAGTCTCCATTGATGGCATCAGAACCAGGTCTTGAACTTCCAGTGTGCCACCCACTGCACTAGACTTTCAAATGCACAGGTTTACATTCCAAGCTCGGTGATAACTAGTGAGTGCTCTGCATTCAGATAAGGACTCTTGTCCTTGCAGGTGTATTCAAAGCTAGAGTGAAGGTGCACAGAGGTCACTTGACTCTGCTTTTCCAAAAGCCCAACTGCTACTGGGCACCTCCACACAGGTTTTGTCAGATATTGATACCACGTTCATACATTCCTTTAAATGCTCTCATCCACATAAACACATTTGTTATAAGAGAAAACCCTACACCACTTCCTTAAGTGGAAAACTGGAATCCCTGCTCATAAATAAAAGGCAATCATAAAAAGAAATAGTGTACAAAGCAATTATGGTCACATTCTCCTTTAGCTGAACGACTGCAGCTCCAGGAGACCCTGAAGCCAAGCTTCATTGTTACTTTGTAACAATAGTGGGGGCAGATAAGGTTCATTGCTACTTTGTGACAAGAGTGGGGGGGGGGCATAGCTCTGTTAATAAAGCGCTTGCCAAGCACAAGTGGGAGGAACAGAGTTTGAATCCCTAGCACCCATGTAAGAAGCCAAGCATGATCATAACACACCTGTAATATCAGTGTTGAGAAGATGGAGATAGGAGGACCTCTGAAGTTTGCTAGTCATAGAGTCGAATAGGCAAGTGCCAGGTCTAACAAAGCACCTGTCTCAAATAAATAAATATATAAACAGATAGGTAGATAGATAGATAGATAGATAGATGGATAGATAGATAGATAGATAGATAGATAGAGATAGATAGGTAGATAGATAGATAGATAGATAGATAGATAGATAGATAAGTGAGAGTGGAGAGTATTCAAGAAAGATATCGATCTCTGGCCTCCACACACAAAAACATACTTACAACATAAGATGGTGATTCTGCATCAGCTCTACACAGGCTGTCTCCTAAATCCAGAGCATCAAAGAAAACAGTCGACAGGTACAACTACCTGCAGCATGATTCAGTGTTTTCAACATGCCAGATATTATGGGGCTGAAGACATCATGCTTTCGTTCAACTCTTGCCTTATGCAAAAGTTGCTAGAGCCCAGAGGCACACAATGCTAGACCAAGGTCTCTTGCGAACATGAACAGCAGAAAGAAAGCAGTTTTGGTGTTTCTTTTCCAACACATCTTGCTACAGGTGCCTGCTGATCACCCAAATACCATCTAAATAAACTTTTTTAAAAGATTTGTTTATTTATTTATTATGTATGCAGCGTTCTGCATGACAGAAGAAGGCACCATCATTACAGATGGCTGTGAGCCACCATATAGTTGCTGGGAATTGAACTCAGGACCTCTGGAAGAGCAGCCAGTGCTCTTAACCTCTGAGCCATCTCTCCAGCCCCCCTACATAATCTCTTACACTTGCCTTTTGCCATGATAAAAGACTAGTCTTCACTCATTCTATTTTCGAATAGGACCCATAATCCAAAGCAGCAGATGTAAGGGTGCCCTGGTTAATAAAGAAGGGAAGTTTTCATTTCTTCCAGCTAGCTACTACTCTTTTTCCCTGTGCCATAGTCCTTGCAACAGAAATGGCCACTGAGATGCTAAGCAAAGAACAGTCTGTAGAGATTTGCCCCACACTGTAAGCAGAATGCCCAGATAATTTGCTACAGTAGGGCTGGGGGCTGGGGGTTCATGGCCCCTGAAAACTTTAGTGTGTGTCCTAGGCTCAGTCCCTTCATGATCTATGTCTCTAAACCAAGCTTATCAGATGAAGAAGAGACATCCTCTCCTGCCTAACAGGGTCCCGTAACAGTTTGCCTGCCCTAATGCACCTCAGCCATGGTTTCCAGGAAAACAAATGGATGTCAGAGTGCACACAGCCTCCAGCCTGAAATGGTAGCAATACCCTGGTGACCTGTTCAACTCCCCTGGAAAAAGTGGCCAGGTTTTCTGTGCTCCTCTCAAGAGGAGGGAAGAGGTAGTCAGATGGTGAGTGAAACCTGGCCACTTTATCTCTTTGCTTTGGAGTTGGTACAGGAGAATTTAGAGAGACCAAAACCCACACTTTCTGGGGAGGATGCCAGATCAGCTTCTCCAAAGCAGGATGGCTGCTTGGCTTCCCAAGCTAGACTAAGCCGCCCTAACTTATTTGAGCAGCAGGATAACCCTGAACACTCCAGGGCTGGTGCCCACAAACACCCATAAGCAAAGAGAAGGGGCTCTTGTTCCCAAATGTAGAACAAGCCGTACTTCCTCCAATGCAGCTGGCGTTTCCTCAAATAGAACAGGATTTGAGCAAACGGCTTTCACTGGGCCTGAGCCGGCAGGAAAAGCTGAGTGTGGCTCAAGCTTTCATTAATGGTGATGACTCAGCCCCTCACTCTCACTTCCCCATCCTTTGTGGCCCCAACTTTTTCCAAGTTGTCATGCTCAACTGTCAAATGCCCTCTGCCAGGACCTGTTTTGCCGATGTCAGATGTCCTAACTGCTTAACCTCACTTGGGATTGGAAAGGCCACACCCCTGTCTTTCTTTCCTCTTAGGTCATCTGCGCTCTGCTCCAGATTCTATTTTGAAATTGATTAGATCTTGACCGACAGCTCAGGTTCATTTCCAGAACACCTTCTGTCTGGCTGTGCCTTCATCCGGGAGGGTGGAACATTTATGTTGGGCCTAAACCAGAGGCCTGGGCATCTTCTGGAACTGTTTGCAGTGTTTGTGCTAATGCTAAGCTGCTGTCAAAATGAGTTGGAAGATGTGTATTGTGAGTGCTGATTCAGCAAAGATTCCTGAAACACCCTGCGTTCAACAGACTCCATTCCCCACTTCCCCATCTCTCTACCACCAGGAGCTCTTTGAAAACTTTTAAAATGCATTTATTATTTACGTGTCTGTACATACATACACATGCAAGCCATAGCACTTATGTAGAGGTCAAAGAACAAGTTGGGCAAGTCCGTTTCCTCTTCCCACCATCTGGGTCCCAGGGACCAATTCAGGTCACTAGTCTTGGCAGTAAGCACCTTTGCAAACTGAGGCATCTTTCCAGTGTCTCCAGTCATCACTTAGGAAGCCAGGAACTGTACTTGGGCTATAGATATGGAAAGCTCAACTCAGCCCCAGGATAGAAAGGACCACAACAGAGCTATTCTTGGGACACTGAGGGAGTCTGAGAGAGAGGTAGATCCTCAGTCAAGCTCCTGTCTCATCTTCTCATCTCCAGCTTAGTTTGCAACGCTATTCTACTCTGCATTCGCTTTGTTCTTTCTGCTTCCCTCTGCCTTGGCTAGATACTATCATCCAACAGCCTCTAAAGGTCTTCCCCAACCATCCACCCTCTCCCATAGGCTCCCCAGCTATATCCCAACAGGCCATATTACCTTTTCCCCCAGAAGCAGATTGGCATTCACCATCTGGCATGACTTGGTTATCTATTTATGTGTTACACGTTGCCTGGTTCCTCAAAGCAAAAATGCAATCTGTACTTGCAAGGATAAGCACTTTGCATCTGTGTCCATCACTACAGCCTCAATGCTTAAGGGGCCAGGTGAACAGATAGAATTTATGGAGAAATGGGAAAGGCTCCATAAGGATGCAGATTTAGGAAGCAGGGAGGTGAACAGTTAACATAGGTGAACATTGCCCATACAAAAGCAGAAGTCTAAAGGCCTGGAGCGGTAGTGAACTGCAAGATGGAGGGATTCCATGGAAGCTGAACAAACCCTTGTGGAGACTTTTGGATGCTAATTTTGCCCACTTTTTTGTTGTTGTTGTTGTTCCCTTTATAACTTTTATTGAAACCTAATCCCTAAATCTGCATGTTGGTGGTATCTGGAGGCGGTGCCCTCTGGAGGCAATTAGGATTAGACAGGATCATGTGGGTGAGGTTCTTTGTGATGGGACTTGCAGAGAAGGAGAAGTGCTTGGGCTGGTGGCCCTTTGTGGCCTTGCCATGTGATTCCTTCTGTCACATTACCATAGAGGCCAAGGCCTTACGCAGATGCCTGCACCGTTTTCTTCGACCTTTTGGTCTCCAGAACCATGAGCTAAATACACATCAATCCTTAGTAAGCTGCCTAGTCCGCTGTATTTAATTATGGCAGCAAAAAGTAGACTAAGATTAGCAGTGACAAGCTCACTGATCAACTAAACCCAAAGGAGATGGCAATCATGTTTCATAAGACGTCTTCTGGTCCCTCTCCCGGGCTCAGGGTCAACTCCCTTGTTTTAATACCATCGCTTCTGCTCACTACTCATCACGAGGCAAGCATTTCACAAGTACCATCTTGTTCGACCTTCACAACATTTTCAGGAGACATCTTATCTTCCTCAGTTGGCAGATGAAGCCATTGCCGATAGAAAGAAGCAAATTACTTGAAAAGGAAGTTGAACCTCGGAGCCCTGTCCCCACAGCCTTCAAGTCCAAGACCAAAGAGTGCTTTCTTATGGTGCTTACAGAGACTTTGCTACATCTCATCTTCAGACAGAGGAGGCCTAGAGACCAAGTGCAGAACATCATCCTGCCTGGATAGAACGTTGTGTTTTGTCTTCTCTCCTCTGCTGCCTCCATTCCCGGGACATTCACTGGGGAGGCACGGGTGGCCGTCCTCAATTAACTTCCTTGGGTCTCAACTTAATGCCTTTAACTGTCACTCTATTCAATGACTAATCCCTGCCTTCAAGGATGTTCTAGGGGTGTAGGGAAAGGATGAAAGACAGGCTGGAATCTGTGCTAAGGAACAAATACAAAACACCTGCCAGTCCTTCCGCTGGCTGGACAGTATTCTCAGAGGCAAGGCAGAGGCCCTTGGCAGGGCACTCCCAGATCATCCTTCATATCCCCTCCGAGTGGTTTCAGTGAAGCTCTCTCTCTTATGTCACATTCCTCTCCATTAGGCTCAAAGCATCCTTCCTCTCTTTCTTGGTCCTTGTCCCAGCAGCACTCTCTAATTGATCTGGGTGATTATCTGCTCAACCTCTGTCTTCCCCGCTAGAAAGCAGGCTCCTTGAAGAGAAGCCATGTCTGCTTTTTCTCAGCACTGCAGTCTCAAGGCTCAGCACAGGGCCTGATCCTGCTCGTTGTCCTACAAATAGAGACTGGATAAATAAACGTAGAGGTAGAGTCAGAAGGCAGTGGCTGGGGAGTAGCAGGGGACAATTATTTAATCCCTTTAATATCCTTATGTGCAACTTGTGTAATATCTGTTTTATGTCCTTTGCAAGATCATGAAATAAAACTAAGTGCTTTGTAAATCATTAAGGGCTATACCAGTTATTTCTAGTAAGGATCCAGAGGCTGACTGAGTCTATCCCTAGGGTTTCTAGCACTTTCAGGAAAGCCAATCTCCAAAGCTGAAGCTGAAGTAATCAAGAAGTATCTTATGCCCTCTCCTTGATTGCATTCAGTGGTCACAGTAATCTGGAAATTCAGTCACTACCGTGTTACCAAGGCCAGCTGTAGACCTAGCCACCTCCTCAAGAAGCCATGACTAAGCATGGGTGCTGCGGTCTTCATAATTAAACCTAAGGGCTCATGGTCGATGTCAGAACAGACAGCCTGTATGAGCACGTGATCTGGAAAGGAAAAGGTAGGCAGCAAAAGGCACATCTCCGAGTCTCAGTAGCCTCTTAGGAAGGCGCTGAAGAGTAACCAGCTGCAGGTATAGAAATGTCCTTGGAGTTGGCATTGTAAACTTATCGCCTTCCAAGGGAACACCATCCATCAACTGCACCCATATTCAATTAGTGTTAAGCATTTTAATTACCAACCTTTTCTACTCACTGAGACAATTCCTGATTTCCACAGACCTGGTAGAAAGAATCCCAGATCTTAAAGCTGGATGCAGATTCTAGAAAACGAGCTACTAAACGTTAAGTACCTGCTGTGCGCCAGGCACTGTGCCACGCACGTGAGACCTCAGTGACCTGTGCTGCCTGCTCAGTCCTTGAAGAGAAGCCACTCCCATTTTATAGATAAGGAGAGGAGTCCACATGCCCAGCTAGGGTGATGGAGCTCAGACATAAGCTAAGTCTTGTCCACCTCTGGGCAGAATGTGAATAAACAGCTAACAACAGGGTAGTCATGGTGATCAAACATGCACTTGAATCAATGTCATGCAAGGTTCAGCTCCTCTTGTTAGTCACACATTTGTAGAGTCCCATTCCAAATAACTGAATCAGAATCTGTATGTACTCCCAGGTGATGTGCACGCACATTAAACTGGAGAGATCCTCTGATGTTACTAGTATGAGGGTATAAGTTGCAGTAATGAGCATCTGCCTCATTACTGTCTTCTTATCCAGTTAGTGGAGTCCATCACACTCAGCACTTCTGGTCAGTCCTTCTCAACACTTAATGTGAGAATCACCTGAGGGTTTTAAGAGAGTGCAGACTCTTAACAGCAGGTCCTGAGCAGCCTCCACAAGCTGTGCTCTTGATCCATTCCCAGATGGCAAAGGGGGCCTGTTGTGGAATATGAGTTTAAGATGCGTTACATTTATTTATGCTGTGGGATATTTGTTTACTGATGCAAAGATGTGTTGCATTCTCTCTCTCTCTCTCTCTCTCTCTCTCTCTCTCTCTCTCTCTCGGTTTTTTGAGACAGGGTTTCTCTGTGTAGTTTTGGTTCCTGTCTTGGATCTCACTCTATAGACCAGGCTGGCCTCAAACTCACAGAGATCTGCCTGGCTCTGCCTCCCGAGTGCTGAGATTAAAGGTATACACCACCACTGCCCGGCGATGTGTTGCATTCTTTTATGTTGCATTTGTTTACCTCTGTAAAGTTGTGTTACTTTGCCTGCCCTGTCTAATAAAGAGCTGAATGGCCAATAGCTAGGCAGAAGAGAGAAATAGGCAGGTCTGCCAGGCAGAGAGAATAAATAGGATGAAAAATCTAGGCCCAAGAGAGGAGAGAGAAGAGGAGGAGTGAGAAAAGAAGAAGAGGAGGACCCAGGGGCCCCCCACTCAGTCAGCCATGGAGTAAGAAGAAAGACATATGGAATAAAAAAAGATGAAAGGCCCAGAGGCAAACCATAGAAGAAGAGAAATGGGTTAATTTAAGTTAGAAAAGATGGCTAGAAACAAGCCAAGCTAAGGCTGGGCATTCATAAGTAAGAATAAGTCTTTCTGTATTCATTTGGGAGCTGGGTGGCAGGCCCCCTAAAGAGTTAAAAAGAAAAGAAGACAGCTACAGAGGCCCTGGATCCTGTTCTCAGTGAGGAAGGAAACTGAATGGTTTAATCTGCAAAGTGGAAAAGAAACCTTGTACTTAGATGGCCAGCACTAGGTGACCAGCACCTCTACTAGGCCACACCTGGAGCAAAGGCGTCTCTGGCCTCTTTTGTTCTCAGCACCTTGCTCCCTGTCCATCACAAAGGAAGTAAGTGCCAACACTTTGGTTGAATGAGTTGATTCCAGTCAGCCCTTGCCTTTCCCCTGCCTAACAGTGGCTCCAAGACACAAAAACCCCTACACTGCACCCAAGACCCTCAGAGTCCCACTGGCCTGGCTCTTCCCTGCCCATCCTCTCCACCCCATCCTAGCACCTGACTTTCTCCTGTCTCTCAAACACTGAGCCTGCCTAGAGTCTTGGTACCTACTCTGCTCTTAGCTTGGAATGCCCTTTCTCCTGCTTTTACACACCTGTGTTCACCTTGTCCTGCATAGCTCAGCTCAAATTTCACTTCCTCAGCAGGCTGCCTGTGACTGACCTGTTTAACCCGGTGCATCCATTGCCCATCCCCAAACTAACATGTGGCTTTTTCTTTCTTAGACATAGCCATTAATAATAATAATAATAATAATAATAATAATAATAATAATAATATAATATGCATGTATATTTAGTTACATGCCATTTCTCCTATTCACTCTCTGATTCTTTATGAAAGCTTTGGCCTCATCTACTAGCCCTGGTACACAGTAGGTGCTCAGTAAATAGCTACAGAGACATGAATGACCTAACACATTTGCTTCTGGAGAAGAAGCCAGGGAAAGGGGAGCCTGAGGACCATGGTAAGGAAGCAAAGAAAGTCATAGCTGCAGAGGAAGATACTGTTAACTTCCCTCTAAAGAGGAGAAGGAATTTTCTAGCAATGGTAGGTTGAGATGACTGCCCAGAGCAGAAAAAGCAGTGTGCGCAGGCCCGGAGGCTTGGGGAACAGTACACACAGTTACCTGGTGGAGCCTGTCTGGCCTATTCCTGCTTCGCCCATGCCTCTGGGCAGAACAGCCCGGTTAGGTGTAACTGGCCTGGCAGGGAGACTTCTGCAGCTCAGGAAGATGAGGTCAGTGTCTCTTTCAGGCAAGTTCTAGTCACACACTCACAGCCTGGAGGTGGCCAGCCTTCTTGAGGAGGTCAGACAAGACACCAGGAGGGGACATGCAGGTCTGGAGCCTTCCACCAGTGTTTGTGCCAAGCAAGAGGAAGACCCACACATGCAGTCCCCCAGATCCTCTGGGTGGCTTATTTCCACTCCCTAAACCCAGGCAGTTGATAAAAAAGCCCGCTAGACTCCAAATGAAAGAGATGTTCTAAACTGGACAGTACTAAAGTAGACAGCGAGTTGTTTTCACATGCTCAGTGGAGGTCATTTACTCTTACCCCACTCCTGGCTCCTGTCCCTAAGCATCAGACTGGCATGTGTGCATTAGGGAACTGCACGGCTTTGTGTGCCTCTAGGTCTCTCTGGAACCATGTTAATGGTGATTTTAAAGTTCTATGCACATAAGCCAAGCTTCAGGTCAACTCAGGCCAAAGGTCTAACAATGAATGAATATATCAGTAATAATAAATAAGAATGCTTGTTAACTATGTAATATGCAGTAATTAATTGTCCATTTGAGAAAACACGCTGCTCATTTTATTCATGGTCCTGTTGGCTCCTTAGGATTCCAGCCAGGGGGAAGTAGGTGGAGCAGGCCCTTCTTCATCCCCCCCATACTCCTCTGCTACATCACCTCAGAAAACTTTGCAGTTATAAAGACTAATTAGTGGGCTGGCATTGTGGCTGGGTGAGTAAAGGTGCTTGCTGCAAAGCCTAACAACTGGAGTTCGAGCCTCAGGACCCACGTGGTGGAGGTAAAGAACCAACTCTGACAAGTTGTTCTCTGGTGTCCACACACATACCATTGACACACCTATGCCTCGCTACTCACACACATATACATACATATAAAGTAAATCAATGTAATAAGAATAATTTTTAAGTGAATAAGGATACTCTGTCTACTCCGAAGAAAAGTTTATCTTCATTTAAAATGTGTTTTCCCCAGCAGAGACGGTCCTTGGGTTACAAAGAAGACAGAGATCTGACAAGATGATGCAGTGAGAACGGGCCAAACCCGCCGAACTTGAGTGCCAGCCCAGGAAGCCACGGGGTGGAAAGAGAGAACCGACTCCTGCAAGTTGTCCTCTGATCTCCACCCCAGCCCAGTGACATGTGCACACACACACACACACACACACACACACACACACACACACAAATAAACATTTTAAAACAAGATCAAAACAGAACACACAGAATTCTATACTTTTAAAACAGTGGGAAAGTATATCACAGATTGTGTGCCTATGTAGAAATGTCCCTGGAAGAATGCACAAGAAACAAACAAACCAAAAAATGTAACCCATGAATACAGAAAACAGAGACAAGAAGCTGCTGAAGGATTTTTGTGTCAGTCTGTTTCATTTTGATTCAGGAATTGTAAACTAGCTGCATTGCAGGTTCAGGGAAGTCACTTAGGATACTTTTTAAATAAAAATGAGTTGCTCTGTGGGGACCATGTGAAACGTTGTTTTAAGTAGCTTTTTGTTGCTTTAACATGATACCCAAGATAATCAACTTAGAAGAAAGAAGATTAAGTGGAGTACAAAGTTTTGGCGGCTCCAGTCCTTGTTGGGCGGCCCTGTTGCTTTAGGGCCTGTGGTAAAGCACCACGTCATGATGGGCATGCATGGTGGAGCAGGGTTATTCATCTCCTAGTGGCGGGAAACAAAAGGAGAAAAGAAGAAACCATTGTTCGACAATCCCCTTTGATACCACGCCCTTGCTGACCTAGTCCTCCAAATAGACCTGACCTTTTAAAAGTTTCCATCACCTCCAAAACGTGGGACATGCACCCTTTAAAGCAGAAGATGCTGGTCCTGAACCCAAATCTGCATTGACAATGACAATGAACTTTCAGTTCAGCTCTTCCTTCTTTGGGTCTCTGTGTTCCTATCTATAGGATAATAAGAAGGAACTTCTAAGTAAGTACTTCTTATTTGAAACAATCCATGATCTACTTTCCCAGTGTTCTAAAAGTACAGATGTAAATAAGAAGGATTTTTCCAAATGTACCCTGTTGCCTTCTGTTGTCTGCTTGGACTAGGCTGTACTCAATTTGAATTACATCGTATGTTCTATATACAGAACCAGTTTTATGTGTTCGCCCTCCCTCTCTCTCCTTCCTGCTCCCTCTTCCCCCTTCCCATCCTCTCCACTTGTCTTTCTACTGAGTATTCTCTCCTTGCCTCTGCAGAAGAGAAGAATCTGGGTGACGAACTGTCCATGGCCTGGGGGTATGGTAGGTTTTCTGAAGGGACACATGTGACCCAAAAGGAGACAGTAAGAGGCACAACAAAAACAAACTCCCTGAGAATTTTACACCAAGCTTCCCTAGTGGATGATGTCCCAAGTAGCCAAGTGAGGCTTGCCTCTCACTAGCACATATATTAACACTGAGTAATCTGGGTTTTGATGACATAAGACATAGATTGGTTTCGTCTGGTAAAGATGAGCATTCCCATTCCTGTAAGGTCATCCCAGTTTCCTAGAGGGGAGTTACCTGCTGCTCATCACAGGTTCCCATTAGCTTTCCATCCTTGCGCCCAAGGCCAAAGAATCAAAGTCCATTTCCTTGCTGGTCCCAGCTTTGCTCACGCTCCTGGAGAAGAGGCTGCTGGCCCGGGGATGGCGTGGGAGATGTGGAGATGCTGGAGCTCCCTTTGAATTCAAGGGACTAAGAAATGAATAAAAGCAGAGCTGAAAACTTGGTGAAGTACTATCACTGGCTCTCGGAACCAGCTTGGTTTTAAGTTCTGGGAACTAACTTCCTTCCTTCCTTCCTTCCTTCCTTCCTTCCTTCCTTCCTTCCTTCCTTTCTCCTCTCCTCCCCCAACTGAAAAGGACCTGCATACAGTTTCTAGTTCTAGGAATAGGAGAGTCAGTCACTTTTTCTATCTTAAATTAACCCATTTCTATTCATCTATACTTTGCCACGTGACTTGTGGCTCACCAGTACTTTACATCTTGTCATGGCAGTGGCTGGCCGTATCTCTCTGCCTTTGCCTTCCACTTCCCAGAATCCACTTCTCTCCTTGTCCTGCCTATACTTCCTGCCTGGCTACTAGCCAATCAGCACTTTATTTACACAGATCAATATCCACAGCACTTCCCCTTTTCTTTTTTTTTTTTTTTTTAAAGGAAGGTTTTAACTTTTACATAGTAAAATTACATATAACAAAACAATTATTAAGCAAGAATTACAGTTACAATATTAAGGAAGATATCCTATCTATCTTATATTTGTGAGTCTGAGGTTTTTATATCTAACTTACCTTTTATCATAACTGAGGAAATTTTAACTATCTAGCCACATCAAAGACCTCAGAAGGATATAATATTACCTGAGAAATGGGAGAAGGATACAAACAACTTTCAGGAGTCTTGCAGGGTAGACAGAGACAGCTGGCAGCCTGGACAGTCACCTAATGTTCCTTTGTAAAGTTGGGGCGTTTGTCTTCAGCACACAGGGCTAGAGTCTCTTGGTCACTTTTTTCAGTGTCCTGTAGAATGTCTGGCAGTTTCCTTTGTGAAGCAGGAACCTGAAGGACCCTTTTGTCAAGCAAAGTTTAGTGGTCACCTTTCTATGGGTCCTGCATGTCCCGTCAATCAAGCAGTCCAGGCAAGAACAGTTTCTTGCCCAAATGGCTATTTTTGCCAAGGTGAAGATAAGATATGAAGTGGCTTCAATGCCCATTCTCCTCTCTGAAGTAAATTGGTGTTGCCAGGAGCAGACATGTCTCACTGTCCAGAAAGTCTAAATTTTAAAAATATTTTAAATGCCATATTCTGAAGGTCTTTGAAGTATTTGAAGATTACCTATCTATCTGAAATATCTCTATGTATACCTAGAAGACTTAACTAACATGGCTATGAGTATGATTATCATAGATGATTAATTATTAATCTATTTTTAATTATCCATTACAATTTAAAATGAGCTATACAAACATAATACCTTAAACAAGAGTAGAAATATACACACAGTATAACAAAATTAACTGTAAGTTTGTATCAATAGACTAAAATCTATACCAATGTAAAACATTTTAAATGAGTTGTTGCTCTTTAGAAGTAAGTTCATTAATCTACCCTTTCATCCCATTATATCTATATCAGCATCATTTCAAATGCTCTCTTGGAGTGCCCCAGTTCTTTCTTTTGCCTCATCAAATATGCTATGGGAGTGCTCTACTGATTTGACTCACTTTGTTTATTAGACCCCTGCAAATATGTGAGATTTGTTGATTAAAAATAAATAAATTAAGAAATTATGTAAAAATTTGAATAAATTATATCAGAGGTTAAGCAAGGAACAAAAGGTATCAAAAAAGAAAAAATAATAATCTATGTACAAATGCCTACTCCAGAAGACTGACTGATAAAATACCTATTTGTTTGCTTTTATTTTGTTTGAGACTGGGTCTCATATGGCTCAGTCTGGCCTCAAACTCCATTTGTAGCCAAGGCTAGGCTAGCCTTGAACTTGTGACATTCCTGCCTCTACCTACCCAGTTCTGGGATAACAGGCATGCTCCACAACCCCAGCCTGATGAGCTATCTTGATAGGAACCTCAGGGCCTGATCTGGACCCATGACTAGTGAGGAAGATTCCTGAGAAGACAGGGGATGTGAAAATGGTATAGACCTTGAATGACTCTTGACTCAAGCTCTGCCTCCCTCAGCATCGGGTGGGGTTTTCTGTTTTCCAAACCTTAGTCTTTCAGTTTGGGATCTAGGAAGTGATTCAACGATGTGTACGGCAGAAGAGCAAATTCCCATGTCTGCTTAAAGGATTCACGGACGCATCAGCCCTCATAGAGCTGGGGGGCTGTATTCAATTTGTCTCATGACTGAGTTCACTGAACTCCACTCTGAAGAGAGAACCAGTGTGACCTGGAGTGCTCTGTGTTCTGTGTGTTCCTCTGACCCGAAAACTTCATAACCTGCAAATAAAAATAAAATAAAATGAACTTCAATGTTCAAAGCATGTGGATTACAGAGGCACCATCTAAGTTTACAACACAGGTTATAGGGAGCAGTCCCTAAAGACTAAAACAATGGGGGTCAGCTTGCTGGCTTCTAACCTGGTTTTCATGGTTCCCCAAACTTGGGCAAGCTGATCTGGCTGACAGAGTGTTCTCAAAGAAAGCATTGTTGATTCTCAGGCTACAGGACACCCTCAGAAAATAAATAAGAATAATAAAAATAAATAAATACAAAAATAAGAATTTTTTTTCTGAAGAAAATAAAAGCCATTCATTTAAAATATTTTAAAACTCAAACAAGCAAATATATCATCATCATTTTTAGTGTGTCTGTTTATGAAGTTACAATTTTCATACAGCAAAATTTATACTGTTTGGTCTCATGGTTCTGAGTTTTGACAAATGCATTCAGTCTTGCAAATCATTCCACAATCAGGACACAGAACATTCCTATCACTTCACACAGCTCCTTTGTGACCCTCCATGACTCCCAGCAACCGGGGTGACCATAGTCTATTTTATGAATCAAAAATATTGTATGAGTGAAATCAGATGTGTGTGTAGCCTTTCAAGTCAGACTTCCCCCAGTTAGCATAACACTTAGGAGCATCTAAACTGTGGCCCACACTGGTAGCCGTTCCTTTTTGTTACTGAGTAGTATTCTATTACACAAGTATGTTAGTTTATTAGTCCACACTGAAAGACACCAGGGTTTTCCAGTGAGGGGCAGCCATGAACAAAGCCACTATAAACATATTTGTACAGGATTTTTTATGTGCAGGTTTTCATGTCTTTTATGTAAAGGACTATATTTAGAATACTTATTAAGCATGTGTTTATAAGGAACCATCAAAACATTTCCCGATGTGGCTGTTTCATTTTACATTCTCAAAAGCAAATGCCATCATCTTCATGTTCAGATGGGCAAAATATCATTTTATATAGGTTCAGCTATGTTGTCTTCATTGGAACTCAAAAAAAACTTCCTATCTGTCATGACCTTGACATGAGACTCATGGCTATCCTCTCCAGGGTGTCCTTTGTTTGCTTTTAAGATCTAACCTGGAAATGCTGGTATTCAAAGGGAAGTTGGAGGTCGCTTTCTCAGTGTCATTGAAGAGAGCTGTTTTGATCCAATTATAAGCAACTGTCACGGCCCAGCTCTGCATACAGACCCTAAGCTTACTGCCCCGGTGAAGCTGAGAATACTACTTAACTACTTCCAACTCCAGGGTCATTTTCCATCTCTACAGGTTTGATTTGGGCTTTGTCCTGTTTTGTTTTGTTCTTTGAGGATCAAGAGAAGAGTGCTTGGAAGAGGACTTTAGAATTAGAAAGCAACCAAACATGAAGTGTTACTGAGAAAAACATTGCCCCGTGGTTTCAGCATTTCACCTCAGTATGCCTGGATGTTCCTAAAGCCGGAAGCATAGATCCCATCACTAACTGTTAAAACCCAAAGACATCTGGAGCTTTTCCACCAAGAAGTCCTACCTCTGTTAGCGTTAGTAAAGAAACGTGGGCCCTGAAAGGCCAAGATCGCACAAACCCACTAGTGGCTAAACTAGTTGGAGAGCTGAGGACTCAGGACTTCTGCCCAGCTGTCCTACACAGCTGTCTTCTGCCGGCTCTTTAAATCAGTGTAATAACATGCCAGTCCTTCCACAATGGAGCAATCACACCACTCACTTCAACCCCAGTCACTCCCATGGCATCCCCAAGTCTCACTTCCTTTCTAGCATGAGTTCTCATCTGCATCCTTGTCCCAGCGGCATTAATCCCCTCCAGGCAGAACATTCACTCTGTGTTATCTGTGTTGCCTGGCACACAGCAGGTCCTTAATAAGGCAGATTGACCGATGGTTAGAAAATTGGAGTTTCATTGGATTATTCACACTCAGCGGGTTGGACTAAATGGCAGGCGCCTTCTTTGATAAGATTTTTAAGCCCCTTATTTTGGAATGTGTAGATCTTGCAGCCAAATCGGAGCATGAGAATTGTTCAGGCGACTAAAAGCAGGATGCCTAAATCCCATTGCCATGTGGTGAGCTCCCGGCCCTGTTCTGTCTTGCTTCTCTGAGGAACATGTATAAATGGCCTCAAGTCCTAACTTGCTGAATCGGTTACACCCAAAAAATGTTGAGATTATTTAACAATGCCATAATATGAGGTCATATCGGAGTTCTAAGGAGAGGCAGGCTTTCAAAGACTCCACTTCAATGCCAGGGAGCTATTGTTTAAGAAATAATTTTGGGAAATTAAAAATTAACACAATAACTAATCTCCTTTAGGATAATTGACGATGCCTAGTTCTCTAATTTGAAATTCTGTATTTTAGATTAATTCCAAAGTCATGTTATTAGTCTTGCTTTTTAGAAAAAATATATGAAATAATTAATTTTTTTGTGTGTGAGACAAGGTTTTTCTGTATAGCCCTGGCTGTCCTGGAACTCCCTCTATAGACCAGGCTGGCCTCAAACTCAGAGGTTGACCTGCCTCTGCCTCCCAAATGCTAGGATTCAAGGCATGTGCCACCACCATCTGGCTAAATTGAATTATTTTTAAAGGCATATTATTTTATTTTATGTGTGCAAATGTTTTGCCTACATATATATGTAAGAGCATTGCACAGTGACCCGATGCATGTGGAGGCCAGAAAAGGGTGCTGGATCCTCTGGAATTGGAGTTACAGACCATTGTAAGCTGCCTTGTGAGTGCTGGGAACCAAACCTAGGTCCTCTGCAAGAGTAGCAAGGGCTCTTACCCCTGAGCCATTTCTCCAGCCCATAAATTTAGTTAACTCTCAACCACTATAATAACCCATCCATGTGGGAGGACAGTCATATTTGTCCACCATCTGTGTTCTACATAAAGATCATTTTGCACTTGGCTGCTGATGTTCAGGATGTCCTCAAGGGGGGTCTCGCTTCAGTGCAGCAACTTTAGGCTTCTGCTCACTGGTCTATTTCTAGAGACTGAAGCAACATCAGGCACTTAGAAGGAATCTAGTATTTTCTGAGTGAACAGACCTAGAGAAATACAGTCTCAAAACCTCCCAAGACTTAGCCAAAGAGAGATAAGGCTGAGGATCCAGCGAACAACCCTTTTTGCTGAGCAGAAAAATGTACTTGTATATCTATGGTCTCTGGCACTGTACCTGGGACCTCTGGGTTTCCAGTCAAGCTAACAGCATAGTGCATTTTTTCTAGTGCACCACTATGCACAGATACTAAAATAAGCGCCAGTGATAACTACAGAAATAAGGGGAAGCCTCATGAGAATTAGCTCTGTTCTAAGACGAGCACTCAGTTAAGACTTAGAACAAAGTTAAGGTCACTCCCACACGCAGCTCACTCAGCCATGCTACCTATTGCAACCTGTGATTCTTCAGAACATGAGCTCTCTCTTCTAAAAATCTCTGCTCAGTGAACCCAGACTACGCTCGTATCATGGTGTTTCCCAACAGTGAGCTGGCAGGTTGAGCTTATCTCTTACAGATGCCTCCAGGGCAGTGTTGAGATTGCCACCACATCCCCTTCTAGCCAAGGTAATGTTATGCTTACCACAACTTACTTGCCGGGTTATCTTTCCAGAATTTCCTAGATACAAGCTGAGTTCCTTTGACCTCAAAAAACCTAAATACACAGGCAAGGAGTTTCTGGAACACCAAGGAAACAAGCTAGCTTTTATGAAAAGCAGGTAACAAAGCACTTTTATTCCTTATCCATGGAAATGAAATTATTTTTGAAATTATTCCCCAAAATCTCACTTTGACATCTAGATATAAGATGGAGCCTAGTGAACCACACCCAATGTTAGTGTCACTGAGCACTCTCCCACAGCAGCAGTCCTGATCAGACCTGTGTAACAAACAGTGTAGCTGCAGGAGGCACTGTGTGTTCCAGTACGGACGATAGAAAGCTTTGAAGCCCCACTCTTTAGTCTCTTAAAACACTAGTTTGTGAATTCTCATTCATTCATCTTCTTTCATATTCTCCCCCTCCTGCCCTCCCCACACACACACATACTACAAGAATCCCAAACCACATCAGAGGCTGTGTCTAGGTATTCAGGTACTCCAACTGACCACAGACCCAGCTCAACTCCCAGGCAACAACCAAGAATCGCCAGCTCCGTAAAGGAGCCAGCATGAATATCCAACCCAGAAACATGATCAAATGATAACAGCCCCAGCCATCATCTGACTTAAAACACATGGGAGACCCTGCTGTGGAGCATTGTCCTCCAGGAAAGACGTGACTACTGCCCTCTTGACCTCTCAGACACTAGGATAATATGCACTAGACTGACACAAGTTTAGACCCACTAATGCTCTATCCTGCAAGGTGAGTATCAACATGAGTATTTAGAAGGCAACTTGGCAACATGTCCATTTAGCCTAACAATCTGACAAGATTTATAGGACCCAATGTGAGTTCCCACCTAGGAAGCCTCAAATCCAATGAGAAGGTGGTTGGTGACCCCCATTATATTATGTCACTGTTGCACTAGTGAGTACATCTTACTGGGCAGGTCATTTTTATAGCTCATGGGATTCACAACTAAGTAGAACTATTGGTAATTTTTTTCTTCCCCAGAAGTCTGTAAAATACTGGTACTGTCAAAACTATCCAGAAGGAAGCTTTCCACTTAGTTCCAGCTTGATTTCTCTAGGGTCTGCAACCAAAGTGTGTGGAGAGAGTCATCAGCCATAGGGTTTTACTGTCTGATTCTCATGGTGAATCAAGAGGAATGACAATATCCTGAATTATTTGGGGGCCTCGGGGGCCTCCCTGAACCAATATTTCGCAGGGAGTTATCCCACACCCAGCACTGGGATTTTCATTTAGTAACTCATGGCTTCTGGGAGGAGCATTTATTCGTGTGTGGCTAGAAGAAGCATTTTCTTCAGTAGTGTAGATGCTCGTAAGTCGCCCATGATCAAGTATCCCTGATAAAGCCCATTGGTTCACCAAGCTACACTTGGGCAGAATCATTTCTTTGGTCTGCTGTTGGTTTCTCTCTCTAGGGTGAATAGATGTTTTCCTCCCCAAGAAAAGCTCACACAAGTCCTTGGTAAGCCTAGTCAATACCTCCAACCAACAGATAATGAAATAAATTTCGATCACAAAGTTCAGGGGTGGTATGTTATACAGCCATACACATCTGGAACACTGCATCTTCTCAAATTGTGTTTATTGTAAGCAGCTGTCACATCTTACAGTTACGTGTGTCAGGTGCTGTCCTCTCTTATTGGAAGCTCACAGAAAGATGTTCAAAGTATTTCAGAATTAAAATTTGAAGTTAGGGGTTTTTGTTTCCTACTGAAACTGGAAAGGTTTCAACCGTGTATGAATTAACAAAATTGGGTTTTATATTGTAGGATTAGTTGAGATATCCATGACACTGGGTCTATGGCTCTTGTGATCATGTTTTAAAATCTTTTCCCATATTGTTTTAAGATACACTTTCCCACAAATCACAGCAAATTTTTGTGTGTACATGTTTAATGTGTGGGTATAAGTGTGTGCATGTACAAGCACATGTGGATGTACATGTGTGTTAATGTCAAGTACCTTCCTCGATTGCTTTCCATATTATTTGGGGATAAGGGTGTATGTATGTAACATGTGTAATGTATGCATGCATGTGTGTTCACACATGAGCACATGTATGTGCAGAAGTCAGAGGAGGTCATCAGGATATCCTGATCAATCACTCTATGCCTTATGCTTCTGACTGGACCTGGAGTGAGGCTGGCATCCAGAAAGCCACAGTGTCTCTACCCTCCACTTCTCTGGGATTACAGGCATACATGCAGCCATACTCAGCCTTTCACACAGATGTTAAGGATTGGAACTCAGGTCCCATGCTCATATAGCAAACACTCTTACCCTCTGACATCTTCCTAGCCTCCATTTTATTTCATGAGATAATCTCTCACTGGACCAGCTGGCCAGCAAGCTCCAGAGATCCTCCTCAGTGCTGGGGTTACTGGCATACACCTCCCCATTTGGCTTTTTATGTGGGTTTTGGGCCTCAAATTCAGATCCTTCGCTTCTATGGCAAACACTTTACTGAGTCAACCACAGAAACATTTTGACTATTATAATTCTGACTCAAAACTGTGCCTCTCAAGCTGCCTCTCAGTCAAAGAAAATCATGAACACCCTAGGTCAAGTCACTTATTTATGAGCAGTAACTACAGCAAGCAAAAGACATTCTCTCCCACCCACAGCTCTAATACTCAGTAGATGCCCTTTTGCTTCCTCTTTGGACATCAGATGCTGGTTATCCAGTCTAGTTGTGCCCCTACTGAGGCCAAAAAGAAAATTCCCAACTGTACATTCATGGAAATTCATGGAGCACATACATAGCAAGTCTTGGGTTGCAGAAAAACTTGCAGACTTCATTGCTCTGCAATTTATTTATTTATTTCTTGGCTCCCTCAGGAGTAATTGACATCCCTCCTTGACTTTTTCCCCCCATATCATAGGCTTAAGTCACAAGCTTGGAGAAAAGTCTAAAATATTACGTGCATATTATATTCCAGCCACCACTCTGAGGGCATTAAACACATTGTCACATTACATTTATGGCAACTTCGTGATGCAGGTGATCATTATCCCTCTTTTACAGTGGAAATAGCCATAGCTCCAAATGCTGATATCCAAATGTGGGTCTCTTAAGGACCCACAGATGCTAGGACCATATTAGAACCTATGTACACCTCTCGGGCAGCATACACGGAGCTATTGAGTATCTCTGAGTTTACACACACAGAGAAATGATGTCACAGCTGCTGGAACAGTGGGGGGAAGCCATAGATGAGCCAATAGTATAATATGCCCTAGGAAGTCATGCTAAAGGAAGGACATACATACGTCTGAGTTTTGGGGTTGCACAATGCTAACTAACATCTTCCAACTGCTTTTTCAAGTGGTAGTCATTCGCTTAACTGTTATCTTAATGGCTTCTGTGTATTATGACATTCTGTGCTGTCATTCATGTGAATGCTGGAACTAGCCATTCAAGGAGATGTGTGCAAAGCTCTAGATGGAGTGATAGAGACTGAAGAGATACACATAAAAAGCAATGGGTTCCCAGAGTGAGTATAGAGGTACACATATGTACAGACCTTTCTGTATGTGCTGGTGAGCATGTTGGGTAGGGTGAAGACTACTTCCCCTTTAGGAATTATTCCTAAGCAGCCTTAACCCTTCTGCAAAATGTTTTCTCATAACTACTCTTCTCTGCTTTCTCTTGTGGGTTCAGCATTCCGGGAAAATTCAAGTGTAGAGGAGATTTCATATTAATATGTTCTGGGGTGCAGTAGAGCCTTGTTCTTTATCTTATTCTTGTCTTTGCATACTTTCTACAGCTAGGTTCATATGAAATATGTCCATATATGATTAATGGTTCTTCTTTGGAAATGCAAATATATGGCTGTCCACATCTTGGTTTCTTCCCCTGACAAGTAACATGGCCTTTCAATACACATACACAGACAGACAGACCACACACATACACACACACACACACACACACACACACACACGCACGCACACACACTGCTGAGGGAATTTAACAGATAATTGGACATAGTAGTTTGAATGTAATTGCCCCATAAGCTCATAGAAAGTGGCACTATTAGGAGGTGTGGCTTTGCTGGAGGAAGTGTGTCACTGTGGAGGAGGACTTTGAGGTTTCATATATGCTTGAGCCACACCCAGTGACTCAGACCACTTCCTGTTTCCTGCTGGTCAAGATGTAAGAACTCTCAGCTCCTTCTCCAGCACCATGTCTGCCTGCATGCCACCATGCTTCCCACCATGACAATAATGGACTAAACCTCCGAACTGTAAGTGAGTCACTCCAATTAAATGCTTTCCTTTTTAAGAGTTGCATGGTCATGGTGTCTCTTCACAGCAGTAGAAACACTAACTAAGACATCAGGTTACCCTGGAGATAGCCCTGCTGATGAACTCACAGAGAGAAGGCACTCAGAACCACTTGGCAGTGAAGAGTACTGCCTCTGGAGCCAGACCAAGTGTGTCCATCTCCTCCCTCCACTGCTGCAAGCTGCTAGACCTTGAGCAAATCACAACTTCTTCCAGCGCTGGTTTCCTCAGCTCCAACTGGGGTTGCTAGTAGTTCTTCCCTGAGATTTTGTGAACACAAAATGAGATCATGGGTTCAAAGTACAAATCCATTGCCTGGTGTGCAGCAAGACCTCGGTAAACATTTAGCTGGTTTTATTTATTTTGGAGTTCACATGGTTTAAAAAATCCATTATTTATTGAATATAAATTCCAAACACGGTTTGGGACTAAGTACTTTAAAAACATGAAGTATATTCCTGAATGTCCCATTTAACAGGAGGGAAATCTAAGGCACAGAGGGGTTAGGTTGGGTCCCTAAGGTCACCAAGCTAATAAGACTTGATATTTGTTACTATCTTGACACAATGTGATACAAACCTTGAGCTCTCAGCCAAGTCCTCAAAAAGATTTCATCCCAAACCCAGAATTAGGCCTATGTATTAAATATCTGCTGACCCTTCCCACGGGTCTTTTGGGACTCCAATCCTTCTTGATCCCAAAACCTTTAGAATGGCCCATTAGAACACCAAAGGATCCAATGTGAAAGGATACAGCATATGACTCAACTCATGGAAAAGATGTTGTCTCCTGCATAAGCTTTCACCCACAGGACCACATTAATGTGAGGGCACATCTATGTTCTTGGGGTGTTTATGTCCTGGCATCTGTGTAGTAGGATACCACCTACGTCTGAGCACCGTTGAATCTTTCCAAATGTTCTACTTCATGATGCTTGATATTGACCACAGTGGATGGGTGCATTTATACTACAAAAGTTAGTGAGTGCCAAAAATCCAGCTCAACTCACAGTCCTGTTGGTGTTCTGGACTTAAGAATTGTATGGTAGGGCAGGCAGCAGGACCCAGTAGGGAAAGGCACTTGCCACCAAACCTGATGACTTCAGTTTAAACCCACATGGTAGAAAAAGAGAATCAACTCCCACAAGTTGCCTCTGACTACCACATGCACATGATGGTGACTGTGAGACACACACACACACACACACACACACACACACACACACACTAAAATCTTTTTAAAGAAAAAGAACATGATGGCAATTGTGTACATAAGACTGTGGCACCTCCAAAGCTGCTCTCTGGGACCAACACATAGAAACAGACAGTTTTTTTTTCTCATCCAACAGAAAGTCACTCATCTCATTCACAATTTCTTTCCAACTATTGCTTGACTTTCATCTTAATTGTTCATAAAGTTATCAACCAACATTCATGTCAAAACTATATTTGTAATCCCATGGCAACTCCCATGAGCCTAGATACAAGAAACACACAAATCAGTAAATGCATTGTTTTAGAACTAATTGCCAATTTGAAAATTATGATTGAAAATTTCATCATTCTTTTTGAAGAACAAATAAGATTTTATGGAAAAATAATGCAACAGCTCCCCACAGCAGAGAGAGGTACAAACAGATTGCCTATCATTTTTGTTATATTGTGAATTGCATGCTACATATTCTTTATTTAAAAAATTTATGTAGCAATAAAACTAAGACTGCACACATCCCCAGACACCCTTCAGAAGCCTCTCCATCTGTTTCAAGAAGATTGCCAGGACCTGCCACAGTCACCAGGCTTTTAGGCTAAGTGAGGTCACAGTGGGCTGGGGAGGTGCCTGGAAGCTTCAGGCCAGAGGAAAGGAAGGCTGGTGTTTACAGTGAGGGCTGGCTCCAGAACAGCTTTTGTCTCTTTGGGCCTTTATTTATTTTCAGATCAGCCTAAAGCCTTTGACCTCAGTTTGAAGTTAAAGGACAGGAAGAAAGGTCTTTTTCTTTTTTTAAATTTGTATTAAAATTTTTTTTCAGATGCTATATTTTGATCATGTTCTTGCCCTCCCCCAACTCCTCCAAGATACTCTCACCTCCCTACCCACCCAACTTCGTGTTCTTTCCATATATATTTTTTTTTCTTTTTTTAATGAAAGGTCTTTTTCTTTCATGAGAATTGGCACATCATTGCTGGAGAATTCAAGATGCCGTGAAGACCTAGCCCAGGACATCCCAGAACCCTGGATGGTTCTGTTGAAACTGGAAAGAAAATGATTCACACACACACATACACACACACACACACACACACACACACACACGCTTTTTTTCCTGGAAGTTGTACATCCTTCCAGTCTACAGGATACCTGCAATCACACAAGTGCTTCTCTGTTTAAGGTCATGCTGCCATCCTATAAGGGATATATTTATTTACTTCATTATTTTAACCACATGTAAATAAAACATGTGGTATATAATTCATTCACTCATTGTTTTATGCAATAAGTAAACACTGAGCCTCACCTCCCAAGGGTCAGCCCATGTCCTAGCATTATGGATATAATGGTGACATGGACTGACAATCTCTGATATCATGGGACACAACCAAATAGAAAATATGAATGAATATTTTCACATACAGTTAGATTAACAACTATCAATATCTTCTCTGCATACTACAAGCTGAATCCATTACCTTTTTGACTCAAAAATGCTATTATGGAATGATTGTTAAGATCTCCATTTTTACTATGTTAATCCTGCCTATCCATGAGCATGGGAGATCTTCCCATTTTCTGACATCTTCTTCAATTTCTTTTTTCAGGGACTTAAAGTTCTTGTCATATAGGTCCTTCACATGCTTACTTAGAGTAACCCCAAGGTATCTTATATCATTTGTGGCTATTGTAAGGGGTGATGTATCTCTGATTTCCTTCTCAGCATGTTTGTCTATTGTATATAGGAGGGCTACTGATTTTGAGTTGATCTTGTATCCTGCTGTGTTGCTGAAGGTTTTTATTAGCTGTATCAGTTCCTTGGTTGAATTTTTGGTGTCACTCATGTATACTATCATGTCATCTGCAAATAGGGAGAGCTTGACTTCTTCCTTTCCAATTTGTATCCCCTTAATCTCTTTGTGTTGTCTTATAGCTCTGGCTAGAACTTCAAGTACTATATTGAATAAGTATGGGTAGAGGGGACAGCCTTGCCTTATTCCTGATTTTAGTGGTATTGTTTTGAGTTTCTCTCCATTTAATTTGATGTTGGCTGTTGGCTTGCTGTAGACTGCCTTTATTATGTTTAGTTATGTTCCCTGTATTCCTGATCAGGCTGTGGGACCGGGACCTGTCCTTGGTGCATGAGCTGGCTGTTTGGAACCTTGGGCTTACACAGGGACACATGCTCAGCCTGGAAGGAGGGGACGGGACCTGCCTGTACTGAATCCACCAGGTTTAAATGAGTCCCCAGGGATGTCTTGGTCCTGGAGGACATGGAATGGAGGGGAGGGGCTGGGGGGAGGTGGGGGTGGGAGCAGGAGCAGGGAGGACAGGGGAACCCATGGCTAATGTATAAAATTAAAACACATAATCATCATCATAATCATAATAATAATAATAATTAATAAAATTTAAAAAATAAAATAAATAAAATAAAATGGAAAAAGTACAAACCAGTCTTTTCTGAGCATATTAAAAAAAAGAAAAAAAATGATTGTTAATGCAATGGTAATGCACTACACTATTTAAATATATATTAACACATTTGGTTTTCACAACAGTCTTATCAATTCTGTTAACACTCCCACTTACCAAGGATAACCTTCACAGCTGGTAAGCAGTGAGTTGCTCAGTGACACCACCATTCACTAGACAGGGTGTTCGGATGAATAAGATCTTCTAAGCTTGAGTTCCATGCAATTAAATGAAAGTCTAGCCTGCATGTTGGGTAATACCTATAACACGGGCCAGGCTTTAGTTAGTGTTCTCCCTCTAACATTTTTCTACCTGTGGGACTTTGGACAAGAGCTTGTCTCTTGTTTCACATCTCTGAACTTGTTTCCTTATGTGTACCAGATGGCCAGCCTACTATGCTATGTAATTAATTCCTGGCAAGATGTTAAAATGAGTCAGTATTACGGTAAGTGCAACAGTTAGTACAGTGTCCAGAGCATACAGGTTCAAACCTAAGTTATCCTGGTGATAATGAGGGAGAAGTTCATCAGAGGGTCTTGGCCTTCCCAGGAGCCCACAGACTCTAGGAGGTCAGCATCTATCATTATCTTGCTCACTAGGGTACGAGCCTAACACACGGGATATGTTGAATATTTGTTTGTTAGTTACTGGTTGTTTGGTTGGCTGGATGGCTGGATAGTTGGCTGGTTGACTAGCTGGTTAGTTGGTTGGTTGGTTGGTTGGCTGGCTGGCTGGCTGGCTGGCTGGCTAGATAGTTGGCTGGTTGACTACCTGGTTAGTTGGTTGGTTGGTTGGTTGGTTGGATGGATGGCTGGTTGGCAGGTTGACTCACTGACTAGCTGGTTGGTTTGTGGGCTGGCTGACTGGCTGACTTGTTGCCTGGCTGGTTGATTAGTTGGTTAGTTGGCTGGCTGGCTGGCTGGCGGACTTGCTAAACAGTTTGAATATGGTCAACTAGAATCATGTTTTATTCTAGGAGCTCCTAAAAAATTTGTTCCCCCTAGTTGTGTTCTTGGTTTACCAAATTTCTGACCCACCAGAATCAGTGAGTTGCTTTCTGCCCAATGGTACAAGCTGCTGAAATGTTGTAATCTGTTTTCTGTTTGTGGCAATATCCATCAAACTGTCTCTCCCAGAGATGTGTCCCCTGTTCAAAGCATACAAGCATGAAACAGCTTAGTTCTGTGATTCTTAGTTCTATGATTCTAGCATCAGAAAGATATGAGTTCAAATCTCACCTCAACTACTATGGACTTAGAAGAGCCAATTCCATTTTCTAAGTCTCAGTGGAACTAAAAACAAGAGTATCTCCATCAAAATGTGAGATTCCAGGAGAGAATCCTAACAAGGGTTCTTCTGTATGACACGTATCAGCCACTCAGTGTCAACTGTCATTGTACACATATTTTAGTCTCAAAATGCTGCCCATCAAAAGACATACAAGGACAAAAGCCATATCTTCCTCACAAGAGCCCGTGTGACCAACCAAATGACAGATCAGTACCTGTCAGGCTAAATGTTAATCTAGTTAGCACACTATGTATTTTTTATTTGTGTGTGTGTGTGTGTGTGTGTGTGTGTGTGTGTGAGAGAGAGAGAGAGAGAGAGAGAGAGAGAGAGAGAGAGAGAGAAACAGAGACAGAGACAGACAGAGAGACAGAGAAAAACAGAGAAAGAGGAACAGAAAGAGAGACAGGGGGTGAGGAGAAGTGGTTTAGGATGCCCTTGGAGATCAGACAGTGGTTGTCATTTCCCCTGGAGCTGGAGTTATAGGTGGTTGTGAGCTGTTGAATGTGTGTGCTGGGAATTGAGCTTAGATCCTTTGCAAGAGCAACAAAAGCTCTTAACCATGGATCCCTCCATCCACACCCATACTGTATGTTTTTTTAACTAGAATAAAATGTTTCTTTAAAATGAGTAAATCAGAGTATATTCAATGTAAGAAACAAGTGGTGTTTGTCAAATACGTATAAGTGTGGTTATGCATACAAGTACTGGAATGTAACAAAAAATATGAGTCATAGTAATATATAGACATCAATAGGTAAATTTTTGAAACTGCTGTTCTAGTCTGATTCAGAGCTTCTAAATACATGATGGAGACAGTGTACATGAAGAGTTGGAAAAGACACTGCCGCCCCCTCCTGGACATCTTGATTTCCACAGAGAACTGCCAGCACCTGTTATATGTGAAAGCACCCTGGAAGGGTGCTCTGGCCTTGAGTCAGAGGCTACTTTAGGGCCAGGATGTGCAGTTCCCACCTTTAAAACCACTTTGAAATCACAGTGTCCTCCTCTGGCACCTTCAGTCAACCTGAGAAAGCAAACAGAGTGGCTGCAATTACAGTCTCAGCCACCTGTGTCAATCTCGACCCTATCTCTGGCAATCTCAGGTGGACAGAGTCTCCATCCAAATCCCCACCATTCTCTGCCTCTCAGGGGAGAAGACATGCCTCTGAGGAACACGAACCCATGCCAAGTTCTCAGAGCCAGGATGCCCAGTAGTCTGTTCATCCGCTGGGTTCAAAAGACTGATGGGGGCTGTGGGTGCAGATGATGATAACTCAAGTCCAGAATCAAAGACTGCCCCTAAGGAGCCTATACTTTGCGGGGTGAGAAAGAACCAGATATGCCAGGAACCTGTGTAATTCTGCTTCACTGTGACTGTTCCTGGAATTGAGGGCTCGTACTAAGTCCCACACACATGGAGTTTCACCCCAGATTCCAGGCAGAGGATGAACTGTGTTGAGAGGCATAACACAACTTACTCTGGTCCCCCTGGGAAGCTGTCTTCAGTCTCAAGGGTCCACGCATGAAGGACCAGTGTCCCCAGCCACAGCTGGAGGGTCACTGCACTTTTCTAACAGCAAATTTTATACTAGAAAGAAAGAGATTCATAGCACACCTGCAAAGTAGCTGATAAAGCCCAGACAAAAAGAGTTCAAAGCTCAGCTTTAAAATAAAAGAGCTGATAGGTGGAGTCAATAGATTCCCTTTTAAGAGTCGCATTTGTTTGTGTTCTAGATGGGGTTTCTTTGTTCCCTGGGTAATGGGTTGTCCCTAAAGATAGATTTGCTTCAGCCATTTCCTTGTCTATGAAATGAAGAAGGCAAACAAATCTTTATCAGCTCATCTGAGGGTTACCTCTTGGCCAGGTACTATATGTACTGGGTACTTTCACATGTGCTATCTAACACAGTTTGATGGTGCTTGGCTTAGAAAAGTTGTTTGCTGAAGGCCACACAGCCTGGAAGAAGCAAATTGGGATGGGGGCAGTAATAGCACTCTAAACCTACCCCTCGCTCCACCCCTTGCTTCCCTGTAAACCATTCTCACACTGCTTCCAAATCTGCTTTCCGAAGCACAGAACCTCCATGTCACTCTCAATGGCCTCTACCCCTTCCACAGCTTGCTCTTATCCTCAGGGTGAAGCCTGTCTCCACAACCTCTGTGGGACTTCTTTTGTCCTTCCTCCCTATGTCCCGGACTCTGCTCCAGCCTCCTAATCGATTCCCACTTGGGAGCTTCTCATGGCATGCATCCAGTCTGTCAATACCAACCTGCAGGCTTGCCCACAGCCAAAATTCAGTAGCTCTCTCCATGCAGAACACAAACATTACTTCCTTCCAGGAAACCCTCCCTGATGTCCCTTGCTCCTGTCCCAGATAAAGTTCCTGTCCTGAGGACTCACCGTTCCCTAGAATTCGACTTCTCTAGAGATGCTGAAGATCCTGACTGTCTTCCACAGTGCATCACGTGCCCCTTTCTTCTCACCCAGCCTGGTCCCTGCTTCCCCGCCCTGAGGAGCACATGCTTGGATGGCACTGACTCTATCCATGAGGATGGGAGTTATTTTTGCTGCTTTTTTTTATTCTCAGATAGTTCAAAAAGAACCTGACCAGTGCTAGACTGTCTTCTATGCTTTCTCGTTTGTTAATTTCTCTATCTTTTGAGCAGTGAAAGATCAGGCTTAGGCAAAGAACTTTTGGTAAGCAACCAGACTGAGTTTGAATTCAGTGCATTTTTTTCTCATTTTATTTATTATTTATGGAATTCTGTTGAAAAGCAATACATCTCTCTCTCTCTCTCTCTCTCTCTCTCTCTCTCTCTCTCTCTCTCTCTCTGTGTGTGTGTGTGGGGGGGGGGTGTACAACATTCGTTCTTTATGTGAGCAAAGGAAATAAAGGGGAGAGGAAAGAAGAGCCAACTAAAGCCCCCAAACTAAGTAGGTATAAAATAGCTTGACAAATGGCTCTTCCAATGTTGCACGGGGTGAGAAACACAGGCTTAAGCGTATGTGCAGACACAGTTACACAGAAATCTCTACCGTTCCCCACCTAAGTACTTAGATCAGAAACTTCGGAGCACTGTTGTGTTTGCCTCTACCTGTGTGGCTGACAAAACTACTTTCTGCTTCTCAGTTTATTCACCCTTAGAAAGAAGAATAAAAACAGGGTATACAAAGATCTGATTTCTTCCCATAGATGACATCTCCAAACCTGCTCATGCAGGACAATGACAGCAGCCCATGGGAAAGGAGCTGTCAGTTGACTGATCTCAGAGGTCAGAGCTCAGAACTACAGAGTCTCCCTGCAATTAACATCAAGTTGAGGTTTCTCATTCTTCCAAGATCTGTTCCATTTTTCTCCATTCACCCTCGCCTATTTCCTCCCCAAATGAACTTCTGACTAATGAATTACATTATATTCACATAGCACAAGTACCTATACATAATACATATATACATCCATGCATATACAGATATCTGTATCAAGAAGCCAATATAATGCCCTTCATGTACATGTGCCTGTGTGCACATGTACAAATGCATATCGGTATGCATACATAGAACATGTACACTTGAAACAACTGAAAACATCTGATGGGACAGAAAGCCTCATGTGGAGAATAGGATGGAGTTGCTGAGGAGACAAATCTTAGTAAGGCTTAAAATATAACATCAAATCACATTAATGACAGCAACACCCATGTCTCAGTCAGCATCACAGGCCTGAGCAGCTCTGAAAAAGCATTCGCTCTGACCAGAGGATACTAGCCCATCAGTGGGAAAGGAGAGAGATTGTAACTTGAGTCAGATGGGGAATGTCTGTGGCATGGCTTCCAGGCCAAGAGAGCCTTCTTCAGATCTAAGATGTATAACTGCTCTGGAACGCACGTGCCCGGACCATCCCTCAGAATGTTTGTGCAAGGACTCTGCATGGGGAGATTAGAGCTAGCCTCAACCACAGCGTTCCTCCCGGCCTTGGGAGTTTACAGTTTGGAGTGGGGGCAAAACTGCATCTATTTCACAGGAGTGGATTGAATCGTTCCATTTCCTTTCTGGGGAAGAGCACTCTAGACCAGAGAACAGCTGACTGAGATTGACTCCCTCAGGAAAAAAAAAATACGCTGATGTATCTATAACCTTGGTGACTACATGTAATGATAACTCAGTGTACCAATTCTTCTCACCCCCAAAACACAGACAACATCTAGTCATCCCCAAAAGTCTAAAGACAAGGAGCATATGGTCCAGTTAGTCAAATCTAGGCTGCTATGTGCAGGTGGAGAGAGTGGTGGCCAGACCTCACGTGTGTTACTCTGCTGAGAGCAGGTGTGAACCTTCTGCCTCATGATCCCTGGAGTTGCTCTCCCCAAATGCTTGCTCCTGGACCACGTGACTCCCTGAACCAGAGTTATGAGAAGCAGGAACCAAAAGTTCATGGTCAGCTTATTCACCAGGCAGTTCATATGCACACTTGCCTAGAACACTTGCCACATTCAGTACGCACTTGAATGGCTGGGAGAGTTCGTGAGAGGTAGAGAGCTGAGCTCTAGGAGTTTCCACTCAGATGTCTCAGGGACAGACCCAGAATTTACACTTCAGATGTCAATCAGCTGACGCTGACACTGTGGTCAGTGGAACTTAATTTGAACTCACTGCCTAGTTCCATTACCAAAAGCTCGGTTACGATGGTAAGCAATTCCAGAAATAATCTGTGATCCCTCTGCTCCTGACTTCTGCGCCCTTGCTGGCCACCCATCTCTCATTTGTGTAAGCTGATCCTCTCCGAGGAGCATCCCAAGTGATTGCTATGCCATAAGGAGCTCTGGTAGAGCAAATAGGTACCACTTCTCAATTGGATTATAGTCTCTTGCATGATCTTTCTTTTGCCTCCCTGCCTTGCTCACTCTGATGATGGGAGCTATCAACATGGCCCCAACTGTGGCTAGCTTCTAGCCAACTGCCAGCAACCACCAAGCCAACTCCTGCCAACAACCATGTGAACCAGTTGGAAGCAGTTTCTTCTCTAGTTGAACCCAAGGTGACTCCTCCTGAGCCAACACCTTGGTTGCGGTCTTGTAAGCCATCCTGAGCCAGAAGACCCAGCGAGGTCACACTTGGATTACTGCCCTCCAAACACAATCAGATGAATAATCAGTGTTGTTACAAGTCGTTCCATGTGGTATGTGGTTACAGATAACTCACAGAGGTGTTTTATAGAGGAGCCACTCTGAAGTAATAAGACATCTGGGTATTTGATCCATAGCTCAGCTCAGCTCCCTGCCGCTCCATGATAAAGAAGACAAAAGGTGTATATAAATGTAAATAGCCAATATTTAATTATATACAGTATTTACAAGTAGTGTATGTCATAATTCTCAAGGCTTAGCCCTGGTAAGTTTCACTGGAGTTTCGGGGAGGTTGTCCAGGACCTCTGCTTCCAGGTAGAATGGAGAACATGGGTCCCAGTTAGACCTCTGTGCATTCCACCTGGCCCTTCTGGGCCTGTGTCAGCTACGGCCATGCTGAATGTCTGTGCCAGCAGTCCCCATGAGCATGGAGTGCTGCCTCCTTTGGTTCTGAAGAAAGCAAGCAAGAAAGGATGGGTTCCTCCCCTGGAACTGGAGGGTCTTTCCCTGAGAACACCAATGAGGGCGCCAGGACAGTCTGCTCGCCCTTTCCCAGCACAGTGCCTGCCTTCCTCACTTTCTCCAGAGCTGGGTGGAGAGAAGGCATTTTCGGAGCTGTCTGTGTAGAAGAGTCCCAGTGACCTGGGCAGAGCTCCAGAATCGAAGCGTGGAGCCAAGATGCTCCTCACAGAGCCCTGCTCCTTCTGGGCACCTCTCTTCTCCATAAAATGAGGTGAAAACTTGAACTCTCCCAGACCAGATCTAAGAACATGGGGCAAAGTGGTCAGAAAGGGGATGGGTCTCTTCAGAGGGCCAGACTCCCACCACTGAGCCACCGTGCCCTCTCTGAGGAGCACCCCAAGGGATTGCTATGCCACAAGGGACTCTGGCAGATGTTGTCCAGCCTGTTCTTAATGGTGTCCTGCAGCTCCTCGTCACCCAGCAGGACCGCAGCTGCTAGCGCCAACAGGAAGTACTCAGTAGCATCATGGGCATCCTAACGCCATGGGGCAAAGAAGAGACGTCAGCAGCATTTCCAGGACAGGCTTAAAATCTGTGCTGAGAACATTTTTAATTACTCCACCCCCACATCCCAGTGCCTCACAGGAGTTCTTCCCACACTGTACTCTATTTCCAGTGGCACTGTCAATCATGGTACCCCTCCTCCTCAGGCACAGAGGCGGCATCTTCCCCATCTCATCCAGTCATGACACAACATTGCACTCAACACAACCTTTCAAGGATATATAGACATGACCCAAAGCTAACCTGTCCACCCGTCTCTGGAACTTTTCAGTGTGACCCAGCAAGGTTTTCCTTGTCCATGTCCTTTTGGATATGGGATGAGCCTCCCAAGTGTTGGCAAAGAATGAACCCAAGAGACACGGAGTAAGAGGAACATACAGTGTCAAGAAAGAGATGGGAGGAATTCGTGAAGCTGATGGAGGAACGGGATCCAGAAGTACTCAAAACTGAATCCATACTTCAGCTTCCAGCTATAACTGTTTATAGTCATTCAAGGTTTTTCCCCATTGCAATGCCTGGAGTCCTTGGCTGACGCAACCAGGCTGCACATTCTTGTCCCTGAGCCGATTGCTGTGGCACTACAGTGTGATGGCTAAGTGGGCCTTCACTCGCCTGTCCCTCTCTACACAGTAGGATGAGAAACAGATGCTTCCTCAGGCAGGATGCAAAAAAGATAGCCCTGGTTCTCATTAGCCTGTATACTTATTTCAGGCCAGAAACAGTTTCACAGTAACAAGAGGTCAGCAGAGGCGCCCTGAGTCTCCCTTTGAGGTCAAAGTCAGACGAGACTCAACAAGTCACTGTATTCGTGACAAGGACCTTTGCAAGGGGAAGCCAAACTTGAGAACACAATTTGGGGGTCAGAGCTGTGGCAGGATTTCAGGCTACCAACTCCATTCCAGAAGCAACTGCGAGCTGTAGATTGAACTCCAGGCCAGCAAGGAAGAGATTCAAGACAAGAACTTCCTTAGGGCTTAGAGATCCTTATATCCAAGGTGCCATCCGTGATTATCTCAAACATACTGATATGTGTGTGCATTTCTTTATACCGTGTAATTTCCTACGGAATGGGGGGCACTGACTTAGAACATTTGATAGACTTCTCCAGCGGGGCTTAACAGAAGAAGGCCTCATGTCCCCAGTGAAACCATCCTTTCATTCATACCTGATGAATGAAGACTGTTCATCATGGCCCACTGATCCCCTCACCACCTTTCTCAGCAAAGAGTGGCTGGACAGTAGCTCTCAAAAGTCTGTCACAGAAGACTAGCACTTACCTTCAATTGGTAGAAAGTGAGTCGGCCCAGGCGATAATACACCTTGGCATAGTACAGCGCCTCCTTGGGACTCTGCAGCCATGGTGGGCAGAGGGACAGAGTCTTCAGGTAGCAGTCCTCAGCCATCTCATACATGTTTAGAGAGAAGTACACAGAAGCCAGGCGGTGAAAAGCGACCAGCTCCTGTTTCTGATCTCCTAGGAATTACAAGAGTGAGGGATGTCCTGTAGTCAGCAATGGCCATTGTTCACTCATATTCAGCCCCGAAAACTTGGAGTTCCATTAGATGTCACAGGTTAAGGTCATAGGAAAGAGAACAGAGGAGGTCCCTGCCCACATTGGGCTTAGTGTCTCAGAGCAAGGAACCCCTTAAATGACCCCACAAATAGATCATTGCTCCTATGGAATATGTTATTACAAAGAGAGCCACAAAACGCTGAGTTGTCTGACTTCTGGAAGAAAATATTCTCTGAGTTGCAGATGACACTGTAATTCAGTATTGAGAGGGAAGCTGCTTCTTAAAACCTGTGATGGGTTATGATGACAAGACCAGCTTAATTTAGCAATTAGGAATTGCTTCCAATGAAGAACATTGGGTAGCAAACATCCTTTCCACATGAAGTCTCCTCAGAAAGCCCAGCGACGTACCAGTTCCTTACCAACTCTCAGTTCCATGGACTCTACAGAGACCCACTCTCTTTTAGCCTAAGCTTTCATGGCAGTGGCTTTGTGTGTACTTAGGGCTTAAGGTGTTTGAAGTTTGTGTAAATTCATGGTTTTAATAACTAACCATTTTAATACAAAGTACTTTTATTAATACGGAGAACAAAAGCTCCTCAGCCAGTCCTGTCTTTTGGAATGTTTGCAAGGTAGCTATTTCATGCCATCTTGAAAAAAAAAATCTCTTTTAAGTTTCAAAGAACCAAAAGCCAAAATTATAAATTAAAAAAAAAATTAAAAAGAAAAAAACCAGTCCAAAGGAGAGAAAAGTCTCTGATCTGGAAAAATTCAATCACAGAGACACCTGTGTAAGGTGAGCCCCACCTCCTTAAGCACCTTGTCCAGGAAGCAATAGATACACAGTGCTCAGACTGAGCTGCCCAAGGTCCCTCGGGCCTTTCCTGAGGTCAGCCACAAACCTTTGATGAAGTTTCCTGCGGTTAAAGTGGAAGAAAAAAGGCAAGAGTCCTCTGGTTCAACTAGCTACAAATAAAGCCCACTGTCTTAGATGACCTTGAGAATGCATAGAAGTCCCTTCTAGAACTACCACAGAGCTCTCTATCCACTCCTGCAGCGAGTCAGGGCTTCTCTCTGAAAACTGAGACTGCTTTTCCTAAAGTACACACACTCAAGACTGAGTTGGTTTTCAATTTTTTTACTTCAACCTTTCCTCCCTGCCGACAGCTTACTATTTCCCACTAGCTTTCCCTGTAAGCAAAAGCACTTTTAAATATGTCCTGCGTTAGGTTAATGGGCACATGACCTTCTTTTCTCCTCCATGGGGAAAATGTGCTTCGGCCTAACTACCAATCAATTAAAAATTCAGTGTAAAAAGTCTTTACGTAATAAAGGTATTACATATGCATAGGACAAAGTACCATTTACCTCCCAGGAGAATGTTACCAACTGTGATATAATAATTACCATTGGCAACCCTGACCTCAGAATGAGGACTTACATCCCTCACCCCATGCTGCGATATTTATATAGACAATTATTGCCCTTCATAACAGAGTTGGGTAGACACTCATTTGAAACCTGCTCTGTTGGTGGGGAGCAAAACTTGTGGAAATTAATCCTTACTCAGTTACATTTCCCCTGACTGCTGAACCTAGGATTAGAGCCTATACAGGTGGAGTCCAAAGCTGGTGCCCACTTCCTTACTAGCCACGCACATGCCTGCATGGCGTTTATTTCTCTGGCTCCCATGCACCTAGGGGGTAGGACCACCTACCTGTGAGGACACTCAGCCTGGCAGCCAGGGTGGCAAATTCCAGAGCTTTCTCATAGCCCTCGAGGCTGATCTGCAGCTCCGTCAGCTTGTTGAAGATCCGAAGTTCAGTTCTCACTGCCTTCAATCTCCTCGCTAAAGGGACGGCCCCAGCCTGAGATCCGAGACATCGAGATCTTAGTCTACAGACACCCCTGCACTCTACAGGTCTGGCTTCTCCTGGAGGGACTGCAGTGACCTCTGTGTTCCCCCTGTTACCTTTTCTCAGTTGGCTTAGCTCTTGGTGCTTTGCCTAGATGAGACCAGTTTAAGAACTTTGAGAAACTGAAGACAGGAAGGAAGTCAACGTCCTAATGATGAGGTTAGGAGATGAAAAAGTAGCTAGGCAGTTTAGGGGCAGGGATCCCAAAAGTGAACACTTCCATTCTCATCCTTAACCAGAAGCAGGGCAGGTCATCCTTGTCTCCCCAGCCAGGAATGCCAGAAGGCAGCTCTGGCTTACCACTTCCTGAATGTTATCTACCTGGGAGGCATTTTAGGGGTGCAGCTACCCTATAGATACTAATCCCTTCCAGTGAACAACTTTGGAATGGGAGGTCTCTAGATTTTCATAGTGAAAATGGTCTATAATCATTCCCCAACTATAGCCCAATCCTAAATGATTTTAAGGTCTCAGCTCTTAAGGAGGGAATGGCCTTGGATGCCATTGAGGATATCAAGGCTCTGTTGAGGCCCCATTAAAGAATGCAACCAAGCCAGGTGGTGGTGGCACACGCCTTTCATCCCAGCACTCGGGAGGCAGAGCCAGGCAGATCTCTGTGAGTTCGAGGCCAGCCTGGGCTACCGAGTGAGTTCCAGGAAAGGCACAAAGCTACGCAGAGAAACCCTGTCTTGAAAAACCAAAAAAATAAAAAAATAAAAAGAAATAATGGAACCAACCTCTGGCCCTGGGTAAAGATGTGACATTCTAATCTGCTCCAAAAATTAGGACATTACAAACAATTGTCTTTCTCCTTAAGAGTTAACCCATCTGGGTCTGCCAATCCCCTAAAGCCATGCTAAGAAGATAAGGGAAACAGTGTCCCCTTAGTGAGATAACATCCTTTTCCTTCCCAGAAAGCCTTCCCCAGGTCAGCTGCCTGGAGGTCTTCTATCAGACTGATGAGTTTCTGCCACGCAGCCTGGGCTCTTTTCTGAGTCCTAACTCAGAAAAACATCACATTTTCTTTGCCTTCTTTTTTCTTTCTCTTTCAGATGTTGGGAAAGCTTTTCCTGGTGCTCTGATCTTTCTCGATCTTTCTCTATACCGCGCACCCTCCTCCACCATGTGGCTGCTTACAACCAGCAAGGCTTTCCCTCCTCTCTTCTCTCTCCTCCTGGTCTTGCCAAGATTTATAGCTTGACTGCCTTGTTTTTCTGTTAAACTTTAAGAAAATTGTCTTTGGGCTTCTTTCTAGGTCCATTTCTAAATTCTTTTGTTAGCACAGCTAATAACTCAAAAGAGGGAACTCCAGTTTCCCCAGTAACTATGGCACCCAGTGTGGGGCTCTCCAAAGTCCTCAGTAATTTCCATAATTCTAAAAGTTTAGGCATGTCACTTCGTGTTTTTAAGCCTTAGTTTTCTTTTTCAATTAATTTATTTTTATTTTATGTGTATGAGTGTGTGCCTGCATGTATGTATGTGCACAGCTGTGCCTGAGGAGGCCAGAAGAGGGTATTGGATCCCCTGGAATTGGAGCTATAGGCAGTTATGAGCCCCCATGTGGGTGCTGGGAACCAAACACAGGTCTGCTGCAAGAGTAGCAAGAGCTCTTAACACTGAGCCATTTGCCCAGTCCCAAACCTCAATTTTATTGTCCACAAAATGCATATGAAAATAAACATCTTGATGGTCAGTAATGTGTTTTTTGCTCTCCCACCTACACTCAGTGCCCAGCACATTTTTTGTATCTGATCATGGGCGATGAAAAGCAGCAACTGAGCAAAGAGTGCACACCCACACAAGCAAAGTTTTAAACCAAATATTTCCCAAACTTTGATCAGGTGACAAGCAACAATTCATATATCTGCTACATCTGGACACTTACTTAATTAGTATTGTTTACTCTCTTATTTTTTTGCCTCATCATTTGCAAAAAATAACTGTGAAATCATGATTTGGTGAGCTGATGTTATGCATCTTAATTTTTAAATACACTTTAATACATGCTTATTAAAAGCACAGTAGCATGTTTTTAGTGTCTGTGATGTATGAATGAGATGTCTCCCATAAGTCTCACGCATTTGAATACTTGGTTCCCAGTTGACAGCTGTTTGGGGGATTGGGAGGTATGGCCTTACTGGAGGAAGTATGTCTGTCCCTGGGGGTGGACTTTGGGATTTCCAAAAATGCTTACCATCTCGAGTTTGCTGTCTCTAGTAGTTTGAGATGTGAGCTCTCAGGTGTCACCGCTGCTGTGCCTGCCTGTGGTCACACTTCTCTATTGTGATGTTACTCATCCCTTTGGAACCACAAGCCCAAAATAAACCCTCCCTTCTGTAAGTTGCCTTGGTCATTGCTTTATTACAGCGACAGAAAAGGTAGCCAATTGCATCCCTTAGGTCATCTTCCTTAATGCTACATTAGTAAGAGAAGACTGATAATCTATATATGCTACCACTGTAAAGTGCTGTACACAACAGACCTAATTACTATGGTATATTGGGGCAGCAAGTCTCATACCTCAAGCCAAAGAGTAATGGAGTGGATGAGATCCTTTGCTAGGTTAAAGATAGGATGAAGTGGGCTGGAGATGGCTCAGAGGTTAAGAGCACCGACTGCTCTTCCAGGGGTCCTGAGTTCAATTCTCAGCAACCACATGGTGGCTTACAACCATCTGTAATGAGATCTGGCACCCTCTTCTGTATACATAATAAATAAATAAATTTAAAAAAAAAAAAAAAGATAGGATGAAGCTACAAATGCTGGACAAGGAAGATGGTCCAATGGAGCTGCCCACATTTGTGCCAGGGTCTGGTTCAGCACAGGAAGTCCATGGCTTACCCGATAATACTCCATAGCACGATGTCTGTGGCGGGTACCATTGAAGAACACATCACCTGCTTCTTCGTAAAGCTTGAGAGCAAGGGAGGGCTCCTCTGACCTCAAGGCTGTCTGGATGGCCGCCTAGAGGGACAGAAATGGCTATCAAAGGCAGAGAAAAGGATATCCAGAGCTCTGTGAGACAAGCAGGGGGAGGATCCAGGGTACCTAGTCAGAATTCTAGAAACCCGAGTCATCGTGTAGACTTGGCCTTCACCCATGAGGCTGGAAAGAAGACTCTGCTGCTCTGTCTGGAAGTCTACCATGTAGGAGGAGAACATTCTTCTGGTGGGGCTTGGGGAGATCTTAGTAGTGCATAGATAAACAGTCTGTGTTTCCATATTTAAATATTTATTTTATTATGCTTCAGGAAAACCATTAAAAGCGAGTCAAGCCAGTGATTTGAGACATTATGTAAAGTTAAGTGTTTTTAAAAGGTTGATTTGAAGTTGAGTCCAAGAAAAATAAATTAATAATGGTTCAGAGGGTACATGGATTTAGCAACAGCACCCACTTAATGTATAAGTGACTGAAATTGGAAATGTGGGCTCCACTCCAGCAAATCAAAACAGCAAGACTTGGAACAAACTCCCAACTCTTCCAAGCTTTCGTCACTAGTTATTAGCAACAAATGCTCTGTGTTTACTGCCCCTCCCCCAGCTCCCACAAGCTCTCATGTCTGTCTTTCAGTCAACTTAGACGAGAGCACACCAGGACCCACCTGCAAGTACAGCTCCACCAGCTCATCCTCCTGCATGAGGTAGTGCAGACGCCCAGCCCCTAGCCAGGCCTCAGCCGCCTTGTCTCTCTCCCCTAGGTCAACAAATATACGCAGACTCTCCTTGATGCAGGTGAGGGATCTTCTGAGGGACCTGAGGACAGATGTGGACCTATGAGCTGCGGAGGATCCAAGGGCTCTGAGGTCACTCAGCCCAGGAGGACCTGGGCTTCTAGAAGAGAACGAGTTTGCTGCAGACCACAGAGAGAGCAGGGCCTGATTTGAAGCTCATCTCTGCTGTGTGACCTTGAGACAAGGTAGTACCCACACATGCCTTAATTTCCCCATCTGTAAAAGGGGAACATAATTGTCCTGCCTTAGAAGATTATTGTGAGGACTGAGAAACACCATACATCCAGAATGTTCAAACTAGTACCTAGTAAGTGAGCAGTTGATGAGTATTTAAATATCATGACTACCATTACTAACCCACAACCTTCAGACTACACTGCTGTATGTTTTTCATAAGTGCTTTAGAAGACACCAAATGTACTTTTATGAAATTAATGTTTGAATATCCATAGTGCTAATATGTAGTGGGTAACTTGAAATCATGAAGATTTTGATGTTTCATTAAGAAGAGAAATAAAATGGACTAAATTTTTTGAAGTTGGTACTTAATCCTGCTTGAATTATTTGGAAATTCTTTAACTAGTTTGTATTCCTTAGTTATTTGGGGGGAAATGTGTCATGTAGAATATGCAATTTCTCCATGACAGCAATTAATGCAGAAATGTGATGTGGATGACAGGGTGGTGCAGACCCAGAGTTAGAGCGCATCAGGGGATGCTGAGCACCCTCTATGCTACAGATGTCCCCTCCAGCAGCAAGGAGTCATTTGGGGGCTTTTCAAAACAAATACACACCGCCAAGCTGTGCAATTCACCAGGGTAGGTTAAAATGTCACACTAGCTGGAGCCCTGGACAATCTCAGACAATCTGGTATTATGACCCAGGCACTAGCATTTTGTCACGGCTCACATGATTCAACTGCGCAGCTTGGGTTAGATTTGCTGTTCTAGCCCGGTCTTTCTACACTCTAGAGCAGCACTTCTCAACTTCTCGATCACAACCCCTTTGGCAAACCTCTATCCCCCAAAATATTTACATTCTGAATCATAACAGTAGCAAAATTACAGTTATGAAATAGCCAACGAAGGTAATCATTATGGTTGGGGGGGTCACCATAGCATGAGGAACTGTATTAAAGAGTCACAGCATTAGGAAGGTTGAGAACCACTGCTCTAGAGATGGGAAATGACTGCATATGGCTGTGCAGCAGACCAGAACCCCACCCACAGTCCCCTCTCCCACCACCAAGGCCTCTACCGCATCAGTATCACCTGAAAGCTTTAGAAAACCTCAGCTGCCCAGAGCCCCCTGGAACTAACTAAATGGAGACATGACAGTCACAATCCATAAATCTGAGCTCCTAAAACACATTCTGTTTGTGATCACATGCATCCAAGTCCAGAACATACATCTTCTAGAAATCCAGCCACATCTGTGAGCACATACACAGGAAGTACACCTCAAACACAGCTAAAATCTGTGGTACTTTTGATTCGGCTTGTCTCACGAAGGTTAGTGTATTGGAGGCTTGATCACCACTGTAGCAAAACTGAAAGGTAGTAAAGCCTGTAAGACATAGGGCTTAATCCAAAGTAATTGGGTCATGGGTTACCGGGGCCATTGCTCACAGAGGGGGTGACAAGGCTCTCCTGGGACTTCGGTTAGTTCTCATGAGAGTAAATTGTCCTGGAGAAACTTCAGCACAGCTCTGGTTTCTTATCTCACCAAACATTCTTGCCATTGTGATGCCATTAGCCAAGAGGCCTTTGCCAGGCCTGGAGTGATGATGGCTCCGGGCCCTATTGCCTAGCCCGAGGTGTTTTGTAATAGCAATGGAAAATGGATTAATATGCTGGCTCATCGTGGACAACTCAGCTGTCAGGCCCTTTTTCCAGTGAGGGATGCAAAGACTGCCTTGACTGATGATGAGCTCTGATCCGTGTTGGCAGGGAAGCAGCTTTGGGCCTTCTGAGAAGAGTGTCCAGGTATTTGGTCCGTGAAAGAGCTAGGAAAGAACTCTGGTTGTCCCTACTGCCCTGCCCTTGACATAAGATGATTGACATCCGGGGTGAACATTAGACTCTCTCAGGTATTAGAGATCCGAAGCTTGGACAATGCTGAAAGCTGAGAAGCTGTGTTGGCCCCCCTGACCTCCCTGATTAGGTAGGATAACCACAGCCTTTGAAAAGCTGGGGAAGCCCCAACCTTCTCTCCCCACGTTTAACTCTGAACAGGGTTAAAGCACCCCAGGCCAGGCTCTGCGGCTCTCCTCACTCTGACTGGAGCGGATGGTGAAGACAGAACTCATAAATCTCATCTTGATCTTATTTCCGCTTGTGTTTTATTACCACTTACTGTCCTGGAATGTCCTTGCACTAAAGTTTCTGTCTCCAGATCCGCAGGGAACAAGATTTAGATTCTTAGAGGCTAACACTTGACTGTTGCAGGGGAAAATAGAGATAAGTATTTCTCTCCAACAAACTCCCCAGGGTGGGGGTGGGAGGTAAAACATGGAGATTCGTGAGCGCAAGGACATCCAGACCCCACTTGAGTGGAGGATTTTCACCAGGATACACATTGGACTTTTGAAAAGTACTCAACAGTTTAAATTGAGAGGCGTGTCCAGCTGCCTTGGGCTTTTATCAGTCCTTGCCACCCTCCAAACCCCAGTATGATAAATCCAGCAGCTGTGCTGTGTCACACACGGGCTTGACCTGGAATGACCCAGCACCCAGGTTCCTCTTACCACCACCTGAAGATGCTAGAGCTGGCTTGGCCTCTGAATCAAAAGAAAAAAACAACCTTGTGGATTACCATCAATTCACTCATGTGACTCCTCTGCCTGTCCAGTCTTGATCATTATTTTAACCATTTTTCCTGTCTCCAAGTTCACACTCTGGGTCTCAGGACTTGTTTCTTCCTCCCTGTCCAAATAAGTAAACTGTGGCAAAGTGACCCCAGCAATCTGCATTCCCCGCCAGCATTGTCCTGCCAACCCTGACTGGGTGAACCTGCCTGACCTTCAACAGAGTCTAGCCTCCAGGGGTCTAGTCTGTCCTTTTCCTACAGAAAGAGCTGTACTTTCAGAGAGCTGGCCCTCTGCCAGGTGGAGGGATGTGCATTTTCAACACCCATCCTCTCGAGGAGAACTTTAAATTAGCAAGGTGCTTAGCTGATATTACAAATAAACAATGGCTTAAAAAAAAATTCCCAATCTCCCTGTTCATTTCTAAAGCTTTCTTTCAAACTCTCTGTTACTTATTGGTGGTGGCAGCAGCAATATACTGCTAGCTGGAATTTACTGGGCATTTAAGCATGCCCTGGGCAACTTTGCACACATAATCTCAATTAATCATCACAATAGTTCCCAAGAGAGCAGTACTACTACTACATCCATTTCACAAAAGGGAAAAGTAAAGGTTAGTAAAAGAGATGGTTCCATGTTAAGACACTTGCCACCAAACCTGAACATCTGAGTTCTGTCGCTGGGACCCACAAGGTAGAAGGAGAAACCTGACTCTACAAGTGTCCTCTGACTTCCATATGGGCACCATCACACACAGGCTGTGGTCATCTCTCTCTCTCTTTCTCCTCTCTCTCTGTCTCTGTCTCTCTCTCTTTCTCCTCTCTCTCACTTTCTCTCTCTCATACACACTACACACACACACACACACACACACACACACACACACACACAAAAATAAATAAACATAATTAAAAATGGAGAAATAAGGCTCAGAAAGTGTACCTGGGGTCAGGTAATAAACCATGCTTAACCAGAATCAAACACTAAGAGTCTAACCACACATTCAAGCAATCCTTGCTGAACTTCTGGCTTAGCTATCAGTTGTGGGAAAGCTTTGATTACTTTTTTGTTGTTGTTGCCACTTTTAAAAACACTGAAATTGTTAAGGACATAAATGATTGCAAACCTTGAACAAGATTTCCTCATCTGCAGAAGTGGGTGCTAATGTACCACAGCCTTGGGATCAAGTGTGGGCATGGTAAATGCAAGTGTTTCTTCACTTAGGATTGCAGAACAGTTAAGGATGAGTCATATTGGTTATACTGGAAACCAAATGTTGTGTTCTGTTGTTTGTTAGATCCACATAAGCAAGTGGAATAGAATAAGAATAAAAGCTAGGAGAAACAGATCCTAAGCTGGCATCCTAGTCACGTGCAGAGACTAATGGGTCTCTGCAAGAGCCCGCTGCACACAAAGCATTCCCTCTTTCTAGTTAGTATTATGTGGATGCTCTTACCAGTGTCTCCCATTGCACTGGTGACTGTTCATTTTCTGTTCCCTTTACTATTCTGTGAGCACAATAAGTTTGGGGGCTGTAATTCCTGTATCTGATTTCTTGCTCATTGTCTGGGCCACAGAAATGGACGAACAAATACTTGTTGAGTGGATCTAATAAAGCTACAAGGTCCTCCTGCAGCCTATCTGGTTCAACTCTGGCGAAGGGATTGGTCCGTGTACAGGTTCAAATGAGAATGTCCTCCTCCTCCTCCACACGTGTGGACTCATATGTTTGAACACTTGGTCCTGGCTTAGTAAAATGCATTGGCAAGATTAAGAGATGTGGCCTTGCTAGAGGAGACATTGCCTTGTTAGAGGAGGTATGACTCAGGGGTGGGCTTTGAGGCTTCAAAAGCTTCCTATCATCCCCAGGGAATTCTGTGCACACCACACACACACACACACACACACACACACACACACACACACACATACACACACCAGCTATTGTAGTTCTGAGATGTGTGCTCTCAGCTGTTCCTGCCACCAAGACTTCACTCTGCTGTCATGGGCTGACACACTGAGGCCCTATTAAATGCTTCCTTCTATAAGCTGCCTTGGCCATGGCATTTATCATGGCGACAGAGAAGTAACTAGCAGTCTGTATGCATCAGATCAAGACGGAGATCAAGATCCACAAAGATTTCTCCCGCCCAGAGATTGAAACACGTCATCCAGCTCCAGTCTGGGAAGCAGAAGGACCCTGCTCTGTAGGTACTGGAGAGTGAGCCAAACTTCTCATCACCTATAACCCCTCCCACTTTAAACACCAGAGATAATCATTACACTGAGCAATTATAACCACCAAAAAGGGCAGAAGAAGAGGGAAACCACCTTAAATAGGGAAATCAGGGATTTGAGATAAGCCCAGTGAAACCAAGTGGCATGCTGGGTCTGGACTGCAGCAGGCAGGGACAGAGCCAATGAACTCTAAGCCATGCTCATCCCCAGAATCCCATGAGGTTACACTGCAGAACTATCTGCCAGGCCTCCTTATCTGGGGTGAGAACTATTAGTAGAGAAAACAGAACACATACAAAGTACATGAGTCCATGCACTACAGACTAGGGGTGGTAAACTCTGACCTGTGTGCAAGCACACCCTCCCTGTCTGCTTTTGTGAGTCGCTTCCTTGGAATGCAGCCACATTCATTTGTTTATGTACTGCCCAGAGCTGTTTTTGCACCACAGCTGCAAAGTGGAGGGGCGATGACAGAGAACATATGGCCCACAAAGCCTGAAAAATTTACTATCTGACTATTTTTTTAAGCTTGCTAATGGAGAATGTGGTAGCTTGTGCCCATAATCCTAGCACTTACGCGGTGGAATCGGGAGACTAAAGGTTCAAGGTCACCCTGCTCTAGGAGATTCTGGCTCAAAAAATAAAAGACAAACAAGTTGGCCAATACTACTGTAGACTCCATTGGCACCCACCCCTGCTGGGGGCCTCAGGCAAGACACTGGGCAGCTTTAGCTTTGAACTTCCACAGACCGTTCCTGCCACAAGCCTTGGAACAGACACACTGCTCAGCAAACAGCACATGTTCAACAAAAGCTTTCTGCTAGCCCAGTATTTTCTTTATGGATGCTTGCTGTAAGTCCAGAGGCCTGCTAAGATGCGATACCCCACACCCCCCCCCCCCAACCCCCCACCCCTACCCCACCTCACCACCCCCACCCCAACCCCCCCATGCCCCTGCTCGCACAACCCCACCTGACTCTGCACCCTTTGTTAGCCAGGGGCTTGTACCTTCTCTGCCTAAGTCCCAGTGCTCACTGATGTCTGTCTACCTGTTATTTACATGGCCTTACAGATTTCTGGCCACTATCCCATCTACCTGAAATGCCATTCGCTACCATTCTCCTCCTTTCAAACATCATGCATAGCCCTCGGAACTCTCCTCAAAAGTTTTACCCAGATGACTTCTGTCACACGGAACCTCCCATCCCTACCCCTAGATGACTTCTGTCACGGAGATCCGCCCCTCTCCTGCACCCCATCCCTCCCTAGAAGCCTTCTCTCCTCTAAACCTGCCTTTGCTTGTTTTACCTTGAATTTGGTGAAAACGGAAATCCTCTGAGAGGAGCTGAAAAAGTCCATGACGATAGTTCTCAACCTATGCATCAAGACCTTTTTAGGGGTTGAACGACCCTTTCTCGGGGGTCGCCTAAGACCACCCTGCTTATCAGATATTTACATTACAATTTGTAACAGTAGCAAAAATTACAGTTATGAAGTAGCAAGGAAACTAATTTTGTGGTTAGGGGGTCACCACAGCATGAGGAACTGTATTAAAGGGTCACAGCATCAGTTGAGAACCACTGGCCCATGACATCAAGACCCACTTAAATAAACTCTTCCTGGGAATCAATGCCAGGAAAACTTTCTCTGATAGACACATTTGTTCATGTGCTTTTGTTTGACAGTCAGATCCAGAGAAGGCTTTTCCCCTTTTCACTTCAGCTACCAGGAAGTTTCCTGAGAAATTAAAGTGACCACGCCCAGGGGTGTAGAGACACCTGTTAATCTGTCTGTGTTCTTTGGTTCTTGTTTTTTCTCTTTTAAACGCTCTCTGTAGGATTGGGTGATCTATACATGCTAAATAAGCACCTCATTCCCGCATGATCTCCGATGAAATGGCTATTTTACAAAGGGACAAGTTCCATCTGGAGGAACTTCCTGTGACACCTGATGTTTTTCTGAATCTCACTGGTTGTTTCTGGGGAAGCGAAGTTGTTGGCTAGTGAACATTTCCTCCAAAGAGTTCAAATAAAACACTTAAAAGCTGGAACTACTGAATATTAAAATTAAAAGACCTTGGAGCTGGAGAGATGGCTCGGTGGCTAAGACCACTGGCTGCTCTTCCAGAGGGCCAGTGTTCAGTTCCCAGCACCCACATGGCAGCTCACAACCACCTGTAACTCCAGTTCCAGAGGATCCCAGACCTTCCACAGGCACGAGGCACATAAATCATGTTCAGAGATACATACAGGCAAAATACTCATACACATAAAATAAAAACAAATAAAATTTTAGAGACTGAAAGAACTGTAATCTGGGTCAGCTTCTGAAACGATGGAGCAAGGATCTGGGAAAAACCAGGCCTCAAGAAAGACAATGAAAATACAGGTCAAGAACTTTCAAAATAAACCTTTCCTTGGAAAGTTTGTTCAAATCTCAGCTTAATTTTATTGAGATGGGATGCTTTCTCGCCTAGCCTCGATCCTTCCTGCTCACCCCAGACCTGTGGCAACCATCAAACCATCCTCAAAGTCAGTTACTGAGAAACTGGACAGATCAGAACAGATCAAGAAGAATTTGTATTCTCCAAAATTTCATCCCAGAAAACTGTCAATTTGACCCGGGGATGTCCTCTGAAAGCCTATCTATCCTAGAGAGCTTATTTTTATTGGACATTACTCAGAGTTCACTCGTTTAAAAAAAAAACAACCACCCAGAAGGATAATTAAGCATTGCCACTGCCTGATATAAAGAAAACATTAGGGACAAATCGGAATCTAGGGCTGAGCCGGTAGCTCAGTGGTAGAAGATTCGCTTGGCATTTGTGAGGCCCTGGGTTCAATCCGTGGCATCACAAAAAGGAACTACATACAAGGAACTGGCAAGCACACGTCGAAACAAAAGCGGAGGAATGTCGTGTCCCCGCCGGCTTTGCAAAGCCCCAGCCTCTGTAGGAATGAAGGCCATGCGCATGTGCAAGGCTGCGCATGCTCAGAAATTCCTGAGCATGGTCCAGGTTAATACCGTAACCACAGTCCTCGGGAGGCCGCTGAGAAAGTAAATGCAAGGGAGGAAATAAAGCGGTGAGCTGTAAAATACTTACTTACCACGAAAGAAAGCAGTAACAGAGGGATGAAAGTTGAAAAGGATATGAGACAAACAAAATACAAGCAGCAAAATGATAAAATGTCGTCTAAAGCCTACCCTTGAGTGATTGCTTAACCATGACTGGGTTCAACACTTCAAAGATAGACACTGGCAGAACAGATATTTAAATGAATGAAGTGTAGACTCAAAGACACATTAGAAACCAAAAGTATGTAAAAATACACACCCCGCAACAGTTACAGAGGGAGGCATTGATAAAAGCAACAAAATTATCACTAGAAACAATGTCAGTCATTTTGTCATGATAAGACAGCCAACAGAACGGGAGACACCCTTATTACAAGTGTGTGTGTGACAGAGCCCAAAATGACATGTAGACCAACCTAACAGAACTGAAGAGGAACTAGACAACTCAGCAAAAAAAATGACCAGATATATTAATAACCCATGTTCAATAACAGATAAGACAGCTAGACACGGGATAAGATCATTCTATAGAGAAGGCTGTGAACAATGGTTCACCAGTCAATTGGCTGACTCTGATGAAATGGACAAATTCCTAGAAAGACGAAGAAAAACAGCTGGTCAAAATAAAGAGAAAATTGAAACACACCTTGCCAACTACCTGAGCAAAATATTTAAGGGAGGAGAAATCTATTCCAGCTCCCACTTTCAAAAGTCATGGTGCAGTGTGATGGGGAGAAAGTGGTTCACATCACAGGATACAGGAAGCAGAAGACAGGGAGCCTGCACTGGTCGGCTCTCCTCCCACCCCCTGTATTTCACCTGGGCCACCAGCTGATGGGATGGCGCCATCTGCATTCGTGGTGGGTGTTTATTGCTTAGTTATATCTCTCTGGAATCCCCTCCCCAGTCCACCCAGAGGTATGCTTTCCTAATCACCTATAAAGTGCTAATTGAACTTGATCATCATAAAGAGCAGCCAAGTTCATTGCTTGAGACAGTCAAGACAGCAAGATTGGGAGAAAATGTCTGCAACACACACGTCTGATGAGAGACTCGGGTCCAGAATACATGAGATCTTACAATCAACAATAAAAAGGTAAAGGGACCAATTTTAAAACAGACAAGTGACTTGGGAAAATGTTTCCCCAAAAAGAGTATATACTGCCCATGAAACAATGTTCAACATCTTTAACCACTATGGCAATGCAGATTCGAACCATAATGGAAAAAATAAGATTCCATCCCACCCCACTAGGATGGCAAAAATGAAGCACATCTAGTAGCAAATATAGTGAGGGTATGGGGGCAATGAGGTCATCGCACATTAGTCATAGGGATATCAAATGATACAACCTCTTTGGAAAATGAGTCTGTAGTTATGAACTCTTTACAATTCTCTAATCCCACTCCTAGGTACATACTCAAGAGAACTACAACCCCATGTTCACTTGTTCATGAACATCCGTTCCACACCATAGCCACAAAATGGGAACAAGCTAGATATCCATCAACTCAGGAATGATATAAACAAATATGGTATAGCCATAGAACATTGTTCTGCAATAAAAATAATGAATGGTCGGCCAGCAAAATGGCTCAGCAGATAAAGGCTCTTGTTACCAAGCCTGACATAAACGAGCATTGGAAACATCATATTAATTGAAAGAACCAGTTACAAAACTGATCCCAAGCTAGTGTCAACAGGGATACGCAGCAGGTCTGTGATTTCTGGTGCAGGATGAGAATTGGGGAGTGGGAAGTCCTGCTGCTGATGATTTCAGGGTTTGGAGGAGGAGGTCCTGAAGATGATTGACAGTTTGGTAGCAATGAAACTTAGCACAGCTACATGAAAAAGCAAAAACTAGAGTGTATGTTGAGCTGTAAATTAAATTATAAAGGCTCAGTTGTATTTCATGTGATTAAATGTCAATGATGCTGTTATCAAGAGTTCCTGCATGATAATATCTGCTTGAATACCTGTAAGAGCAACACAGACTCTCACACAGTGGAGGCTGCATTGGATAATTTGTTTGGATTTTTTTCCTAACTATGGGACTCCCCGGCACTTACCATAAGTATCTGGCCCATCAGAAAGGCTCCCATGGTGTAATATGCTAACTCTGAGACAGACTCCCATCACTGAGATGGGGAAGTGGACCCGGGGTCCCACCACTAACCAAGAAGCTATCTGCAAATGATACCCACTGGTAAGAAGACAATCACTTTTCTCCAACAGAGTCACAGTGGGTATATTAACTTCAGGGCAGGCCCTATGCCCAGCAGTAGTTGGTCAGCACAAAGCAAACTCATTGTTTTGTTTTGTTTTTGTCAGTGGTAGGGGGGTTTATTATTATTGTTGTTGTTATTATTATTATTATTATTATTATTATTATTGGTTTTTTGGACTCTGTTTCATTTTGCTTTGTTTTGGCATTTTTTTTTTGAATCATTGGTCTTTTACTTGTTTGTTTTGATTTTCATTTTCACTGGGGATTTTTTTCCCATTAGTTTTTGTTTGTTTGTTTCTTGAGGATTTTTATATATTTTTCATTTTAAGGCAGAGAAAAAAAAGAACATAAAATTGGGTAGTAGGGAGGTGGACAGAATCTGGGAGGAAAAACATAATCAAAACATACAGTATGAAAATTTTTTTTCAATAAAACAGACAGATCTTAGCCTCAAAAATGCTCGCTCGTCATTTCATAGTGATACTTTTTCTTAAAAATGCAATCAAAAAGTATACTGCATTGTATAATAGACCCTTCACTATAATCTTACATATATAATTAGGGTGTATTTGTATTATATTTAATATACCTAGAATTTAATATTGAGAATGGGATATATAATCTTTCATATGCATGAACTATTTATTGATATTTTAAAAACTGTAAATAGCTACTTCTGGAAAACTTTGGGCATAGTAACTTGCAAAGATATCCTTGTTTTTCAGTGCATAATCTTCAATGCTGGTTTGATTTTTTTTTTTTTTTTTTACTGTAAGTAATTACTTAATTTTAGGGAGAAAAATCTACCATTGTATCCTAACATATATTCAATACTTGGTTCCTTGTTTGTGAATACTCCTTAAGGAGGGATCCATGCTGCTCTACACCTAATACTGCACAGGACAGGATCAAAAAGAACATGTGGAATGGGATCCTGAATATCCATTGATGACACTGACCATTAATCTTGTACTAAACATTAGAAAGCTTGCTTCCATATTACAAACCCCTTTCTTCCTTGCCCACGCTCTGAGCAATCCAGCCAGTGCCTCCCTTTGGCAACAAATCCCCAACTCTCTTTCAACCCTAAGATTGCAGGGAAGCATACAACATATCAACTGAGTTGATAGCAACTCAGTTATCACTCAGCTTCCCACACAAGCACAAAGCAATTGCCTACTTCTATGCTTGATACGTCTGCCTACAAGAACTCTGACCATACTTTGAGTGTTCCAAACCCCCCAAAAGACCTTAGGTCTCTGACTCCCATGTCCCTGTATCTAAAAGACACACAGCTTTTAGAATCTGCCTCAAAAAAAAAAAAAAAAAAAAAATGAAGCCTCTTTAGAGGAAGTAGGGATCTGGTAATCCTTGATATAGTGAGCTGGTCTCAGACTCAACTAGAAGGTTCCTGATTCAAACTGGTTCTATGAACATAGCAACCAAGACAGTAGCTTCTAGGGACATGTTATTATGTCACAGCAGGACTTGGATTCTAGACTCCTAATTCCAGCCATTTTTTTTCCAGTAGCTGCTGTCTTCTTGTGGTCCCAACACCGTATCTTTTCTGTAATTCCTGAATCATCTAAGAACAGTGATTCTCCTCTCTCTCTCTCTCTCTCTCTCTCTCTCTCTCTCTCTCTCTCTTCTCTCTCTCTCTCTGTCTTTCTCTTCTCTTTCTGTCTCTCTGTCTCTGTCTCTTTCTCTCTCACAATTTCTCTTCCTACACGCCTTTAAGACCTCAGTATTCTTGACAACTGACCCAGAGCTGAGTGCACAGGATGGCCAGTGGGAGCTGGGAACAGGAGTAATCTGAAACTGAAAATACACAGTCACATTTGGCATCCTTCCTTTAGTCATTTAAACCCTGACTTTCCTAAAGCCCTGTTCCCAGATGTCTACAACTATTCCATCTCAAAATTTCACGGAAAGCCATCTTTTGTCCAGAAGCATCCAGACTCCTAGGGTATGCAGGAATAGATGCAGGACAGGCTGTACAGGCCTTCCTTGGACACCACCCATGCTGCCTAGGTCAAAATTCTCCCCCTGGCACCAAAGGTAAAGGCACTAGGGAGCTCAGAAGACATCTGATTTTGTAAGAGAAAGGGGAACAGAAACAAAATACAGTGAGCAGGGAGAAATACAAAGAGAAAGAGAGTTCAGTGTGCTTAACCACTGTCTGATTGCCTACATACCCACAGTTACCACAGTGCCCTTGCTGGCTGGTTTTATGTCCATTGACACAGTTAACAAAATGCCTCTACAAAACCAGTCTGTAGGCAAGCCTGTAGGGCATTTCTGATTTAGTGATTGATCAAGGAGGGCCCAGCCTGTTATGGGTGATGTCACCCCTGGGCTGGTGGTCCTGAGTTCTATTAGTAAGCAGGCTGAGCAAGCCAAAGGAATCAAGCCAGTAAGCAGTACTCCTCCATGGCCTCTGCATCAGCTCCTGCCTCCAGGGTGCTCTGTTTGACTTCCTGTCCTGACTTCCTTCAGTGACAGCCTACAATGTGGAAATGTAAGCCAAGTAAGCCCTCCCCTCCCTAACTTGCTTTTGGTCATGGTGCTTCATCTCAGCAATAGAGACCCTAACTACGGCAGTGCCTAAAATGCAGAAGCTAGCCTTGAACTTGTTTCCCCTGGAATGCCTCTCTGCTCATCCCTAGGCAATACCTCCACTGTATTTAGAAGCCATTCAGAATTACGAATGTAGCATTACAACACAAATCTGCTACAAAGTGAAATGAAAGCTTTTAAGACCTCTGGGGGAGGGGCGGGGGCATTAAATGTATCAAGGCCTGTTAGAGACAGGGCTGCAGGTTGCCCACAAGTAAAGGAGAATCCTGGCAGCCCTGGACCCGTGAAAAAAAAGAACTGGAGCAAGCAGGTGGCAAGGTGTGTGGGTGGGGAGACTGAGTATCAGTGGTCTAAAGGACGCTTGGATTTATAGTGAACATACTTTTGCAAAACCGAAGGTTGTTCAGAAAGCACTAAGAAGTCAGCCACAAAATACAGTGCTAATATACAGTTTTCCCACACAACATGGTACCAAGTCCACCCTTCTGCTACCGCGTGGTCATTCTGAGGCTCGGTGAAAGCAGATGTGACTGCCTGGGTCCCAGTTCCATTTTAAAGGTGAGGTCCCAATCCAGCATTTTGTTTTTGGTTTTGTTTGTTTGTTTGTTTTTTACCATAAAATTTTACACCCTGCTTCATGACACTTATTTACTTTGTGTCCTTTCTGGATCACAGTTGTCTTCAAGTAGCGAAGCCCCCTGAAGGGAATGTAGTCCGCAGTCTAACTGCCCCACTTTGAATCATGCACTCTCAGCCAGTCACGGGACACCTTGTTTTGGAAATACACAAGTAAGACTGACATAGTAATCATTGCAAACCCCGTCTGTATTCAGGGACTTTGACTCATTCATTTCTCACAGTGGTACTGTAAGAAAAACGCCACTACCATCCTCTTCGGACTGAAGAGGAAACCGAGGTATAACGTGTCCAAGGCCACAGAACTCCCAGCTGATAGATACTGCTGCATGCAAGATCCACAGTTTTCCTTCACAATATCCGTGTACCACAAGCATTTGGACTTGGCATCTTGAGAGAAAGAATGCCATTTCCCCCTAAGGCAGGGACTCACCTGGATGTGTTTAGGTTCCGATAAAGCTGCCCGAGGGACTCCAGTAATTGTCCCTCCATCTCCCGGTCCCTGAGTTGCTGAGCCAGGGCCAGCCAGTGTTCATGATATGTAATGCATGCATCAGGGTTTGGGGACACCGAGCTGTAGAAATGGCAGAGGGATTTGGTGACCTGAAGCTGACCTGAACATAAAGCAGGGACATGAATGAGACACAGGCAAAGCATGTACCAATACTTTTTTTCCAATGCTCCCAGCAATATGGGACATACTCACTGTTCAAGTGTTGATGCCTTAAGCCAAACAGCAATGCCATTTCATAACAAAGGCGGCTGTGGACCAGCTGGTGCCCAGACACCAGAGCTTGGCCCAACCAGAGTAACACTTGTATCAATTCCATGTCTGTCTCCTTGTTGGCTTGGAGTTCAGAATACAAGCGGACAGCCTGCCGAAGATAACCTCTGGCTGACTGCTGCATGCAGGACTTGAGGCTCAAGTGACCAAGATTGGCCATAGATACAGCCTGGTTACGCACATTCCCCATCTCACGAGCTCTGATCAAAGCTCGCAGATAGCTCTTGGCTGCCCTTCTTGTCCGGCCTTCATCTTGAAATGCAAGTCCCAGGAGGTTATGGACCACTCCCCTCTGGGTTGTACACTCTGTCTCCCTCAAGGAACACAGTAGCGGTTCAAGGATCTCCAGAGCTTTCTTGGCCTGCCTGGCTAAGAGATAAGCCCAGGCTAGACAGAGAGAGGATTCAAAGGCTTCTTGCTCCCCCAGTAGCTTTCCTAAGGCCTGAGCCTGGCTCAGGTAGTAGACAGAACCATCGGGAGACCTGTGCTGGAGGTACATTTTGGACAGGATGAGACACAAGGTCCTCTGAGTGCTCAGGTCAGTCTGCTCTTCACAGGCAGCCAAGGCCTGCCTGAGGGTTGGGCAGGCCAGGGCAGAAACTTCACCCCAGCTTGAGGAAGGAACACCAAGGATCTTAGTGGCATTCTGGAGGACCAAATAGGCCTGCCAAATGGAAATGGACATCCCCCGGGCGCTCTGGGGACCACGTTTCTGAACAGAGGCCACTGCAAGATGTGGAAGATATTTCTTGTCATACAGAAAACTCAACATGGTGGCTGTAGCCTCCGAGGCAGGAGGGTATCCAGAAAGGAGCTGCAGACGCTCAGCAAATGGCAGAACTTCCTCATGCCGCCCAAGGCTCAGGAGCAATCGGACAGCCAGGAAACAGGACCTGGCCTCCAGGGGACCACTCCCCATCACAATCCCTTGGCGTAGTACATAGGCCACCACATCCAGCTCATTCTTGGCAATGAATTCACGGTCAGGCAGGCAGGCTAGCAGAGTACCTGCCTTTTCAAGCAAGGTGCAGCCTTTATGTCTCAGCCTCTGCCTCAAATAGATGGCTGCCAAATTGATATACAGAGCAGACACTAGGCAAAGGTCCTCAAATGCCCCATCAAGGACTTGGATGGCCTCCTCAAAGTACACCCTGGCCTGGGAAAGTTTGGTCTTCCTGATGCTTAGCCGGCCCAGGAGGAAGCAGAGCCGGGCATGCGCCCACGTCATGTGGCTCATCTTGGCCCACTTTCTTGAGGTCTCTAGATAGGCTACTAGCTCATCCTCCTCAGAGAAGCTGTAAAAGGAAGAAGTAAGGAAAGAGAAGGAGAAATCGTAGAGGCTCTTAAAGTGGTCAGTGTAGCCTTCATGATCCAGAAAAGCCAAGATGGGGGCAAAGTGCTCCCTCTCATCCTCTTCTAGACTAGTGTTCAGGTCCATGAACAGTTCCGGGTCACCGAGGTCATCAGGCTCTGGAAGGTGATAGCTGTCTGAGGAGGCTGACAGCAGTTCTTCCTCGAAGCTGGAGTCCATAGAACTGCTGGAACGTCTGGAGCCCAGGGTCTGCCGCTCCTCCCAGGTCCCACCAGACCTGGCTTCCCTGAAGCCCTCAGGCAGAGATGCTGTAAGGACAGGCAGAGTTGAGCATCCCTGAGTGTCTGCAACTAGGGCAGTTCAGCTCCTGGCAAGAGAATAGATGAGCTGACCTGAGGACAAGAGGTCAGGCTCAGCACGATCACTACTCACCGCTCAGATCATTCTGAAGACTCCGGATGGATTCGAACTCACCTAGGTAGAGATGAAGGACAGGCCTAGTATTAGGTCAGAACACGTCACCATGCCGATGACCCCAGAAGAGCTTTTGAATTGAAGCAAGGATAGGAATGGGCAGTCTTTAGTGCCTCAACATCAGCTTCAGGGTTTCTATCATCCTGTTCAACACATACACTTGACAGCAGGGGCAGGTCAGAGAAGAAAATGTGGAAACAAGAGGTGTGAGCATGGAGGTGTGTCAAAAACATCTTGAGATGTGCAAGGCCCAGATCTCTCAGTTGCTTCATGGCAAAGCTGGAGAGAACTATAATCACAGGACACTTCTAACATGCTGTGCTGCAGGGTCTCACTCCTGCTTCCTTCCTGCTCTCCCTCCCTTCCTGCTTCCTTCCTGCTCTCCCTCCCTCCCTTCCTGCTTCCTTCCTGCTCTCCCTCCCCTTCCTGCTTCCTTCCTGCTCTCCCTCCCTTCCTGTTCCCTTCCTGCTCCCTTCCTGCTCTCCCTCCCCTTCCTGCTTCCTTCCTGCTCTCCCTCCCTTCCTGCTCCCTTCCTGCTCCCTTCCTGCTTCCTTCCTGCTCTCCCTCCCCTTCCTGCTTCCTTCCTGCTCTCCCTCCCCTTCCTGCTTCCTTCCTGCTCTCCCTCCCTTCCTGCTCCCTTCCTGCTCTCCCTCCCTTCCTGCTCCTGTACTCCATCCACTCATTCTCCACCCATTTGACAGACAGGAGTTCTGTGTGCAGTAAAAAGTACCAAGACTGGGGGCCATAAATGCTCACATTTAAAGGAACAAAAATGCATCAGAGGCCCCCAGTTTTGTTCCCACCAGTAACTTGATGGAATACGCTACATGGTTTCCGATATTTGGAACTAGACGCAGGTGTAGGTAGAGAATCAAGTATATCTCAAGCCAGGGAGGACAGTGGAAACTAACTACAGATTGAAGACTCACACCAAAACACAAGGAGTCGGCCCAAGGCCCAGGACTGCTGTGATCACACAGGTGAAGTATTCAAAGGGGAAAGAGAACAAGGTGGGGGAAGGGGTGTGTTAATATGAGTGTCAATATTTCCAGAAAGAAACAAAATCAAACAAAAGCAGAGAGAGCTGAGAGAATCATAAAGGCCGGGTGACTTATACCACAACTACCCAGTGTCACACAAGTGGGAAAAACTAGGTAAGAACCAAGAAGATTCCTGGAGCCCGGGCAAGGAAAACATAGTCTTGACTCGGGAGCCCCCCACTAATGGACCTGTGGAGGCCAAAGCCACATAACCCTCAAAACAGCCACTGCTAGAGGGAAGAATCCACTCTTCCCTGGGAAAGCAGCAGTAGTGGGGTCCCCACACCTTGAATCAGTGAACTCTGGACCAGTAGCCCCTCATCAAGCCCCATCTCTGCCTGCTCTCCTGTGGGGAGAACTTCCAGGATTGCCACTGCAGACACCCCAAGGTGCAGCTTAGAAATGGTGAAAAGCCCACAGCAGAAGCTGGAAGAGCTGAGGAGTTTGGCTCACAAAGCTGTTTGCGTACTCTGGCCTCTCCGGTGCTGAAAGACACATGCCCATTTCATGTGGCCGTTTCTCTTGGGACCAGATCACTGAAAGCATGTGTCTTATTCATCACAAGATGGGAGCAGACTCAGAGAATCACTCCTTTCCCAAGGCATCAGCCCCCAAACAGCTGGCATTTACTAGTAATGCAGTCCCCTACTGGTTTCCTTGAGGCCGGGTCAACACAACCATAAGGCATAACCCACAGCCATCAAAGTTAACTCCTGGTCTTTAAACAAGAGGTGACATGCTTCCTGGGACCTGTTTTGGGGTCTCCTAGTCAATGAGCCAACAGGAAACAGATATCTTTGATCCAAGTCTAATACTAACCACTGTCCCCTCCCCGCTCCCAGAGCACACTCATCCTTGATGTTCAGAGCTCTGCTCCCCCCACCAGGAAGTGCTCAGAGCTTCAGCTCCCAGGCTGAGCCCAGCAGATCTGCTACAGTGAGAAAGCTTTGCTGTAGTGGGTAGCCATTCCAGCTTTGATCTGGAAGTTCCAACCCCCATTGAGGCTTTGGGAACTGTCACACCTACAAGGCGAGGCCGAGAGAGGACCCTGAAGACCCGAGATCTGGATGGGCTGGCTCTCTTGGTTCCTGAACCCTGGACACTGGAGGTAGACCGAGCAGAGTTCTCCAGAGAACATGGCCAGCCTGCGCTACACCTTTCCCAGACCCTGTAAACTATCCCTTCACCTGTAAGTTACCCCACAAAATAAACCTCCCTTTTAACTACGTGAAGTGGTATTAATAATTTAACCAATACTTTGCTAGGGCTGAGTGCCAATATATGGGCTTTGTATTCCTCACAAAGGCTCCCTATACACGGAGAAAGTTTCCAAGTCCCTCTCTTCCTGGGAACTGGCCTGAGAGTCTCTTGTGGAGAATCTCTGGCTAGTCCCATGAAATGACAACCATCTAATTCAGCCACATAGACACAGACATACCACTGTCACTGAAAGATGGGAGAAGAAAGAACCCTCCCTCAGCCTTATTAGTGAGAGTAACTCTACTCCTTCACACAAAGCAGGGGGTCTTTCCCGTCATAAGAAAATTGTTAGCATTCATTCATTCACTCAGTCAACATTGCCAAAAACTATGCTAAGCAAGGTAGATCGACTCCTGAGACTGATTCATTCATCCAACAGCTCAGGGTCATCTTACATCTTGGGCAGTGTGATGAAATGGGCTGCCCTGGCTAGCTGTTATCCTGGCTCATGTACTAATATTCTTGGGCCTCAGTTTCCTAATCTGTAAAACAAGGGGAGAAATTATCTCTGAGATCTCTTTCCAGTTATTTGTATGACTTGTGCATTGGTACCTAGTCAGCCCTGTGACCTTTAGCCATGACTCAGGAAGTTCTTCCTTTTCTTGGGATGAAAGGCCAGCATAGCTGACCACCCATGCATGACAAAGGCAAGTTGGTTTTATCATGTGTCACAGTTGCTAGATAACACTATGTATGCAATCCAGAAAGATCTGAATCTGCAGGGACTACTGATCAAACATGAACCAGGCCATCAAGTGAATAATGATTGCAGCCCCAAATTCCTGGACAGTGTTAAAAGGTAGAGAGAGTCTCCTTCTGGCTATGGGCTCTTTTCTGGCCTTTCTCCGGGGTCTGAGGAGCAAAACTCACTGAGCCGGTAGACAGAAGCGATGTCAGTGCAAGCGAGCGCGTGTAAGAAGCCGGAACACTCAGCCTTCCTGTCACCTCCCGGAGCCCAGAGAGAACATCTTTCCTCGTCACTGAAAAAGGCAGCGTTCTTGCTCCTGGATGGGGCAGAAGACAGACACAGGTTAGCGCTGGACTTCAGACTCCCCAGCTTCCTCCCTCCATACAAGGACGTAGTAAAGCTTAGAAAAGCGGGCTTGTCCATGGTGGACTTCAATTCCTCACTGCTGCAATCTGTGCAAGAGAAGAAAGGGAAGTTGTATGGTGGTAAGTGGGTCAAGGGGAGGTGGAAACACCCTTCTATTAAAATTCCATCTCCCAGCCCGGTGGTGGTGGTGGCGGTGGCAGCGGCGGCAGCGGCACACCCCTTTAAGCCCAGTACTCAGGAGGCAGAGACAGGCAGATCTCTGTGAGTTCGAGGCCAGCCTGGACTACAGAGTGAGATCCAGGACAGGTACCAAAACTACACAGAGAAACCTTGTCTCGAAAAAAAATAAAATAAAATAATTCCATCTCCCCAGGGAAAAAAAGTCCTGTCCTTCAAACCCCTGTGGCATCAGTTTGTAACGGGAGCGACAGGAATTGGTGCCTCTATAGTCAGGATTTATATATATATATATTAAATTCCTTTCTCCTTAGCTTACTTTCAGGAAGTCAGGGGCAAATGGTTCCTGTGTAGAAGAACAGGAAAGAAAGCTCCCCTGTGATTAGAAGCAACCCTACACGGTTGGTTGTTACAATCTGATTCCCCGACACAGAACAGCACTATGTGACACTAAGAAAGGGAAGGAATTACTGAGGGACAGAAAGTGAGTAGAGGGAGCATCGGGGGGGGGGGGGTGGGGGAGGGGCTGAAACAAATCATCAACGGAAGAGTCTTTGAGCACAGCGCAGCCTGTGTGCAACCTACCTGTGAGGTTGCTTGTTAGAGGTTATTTTGAAAACTGCAGATGCCCGACAAAGCACATCCAGTCTTTAGCTGCAAGCTGGTGTGTGAGCTTACCCCTGTAAGCCCAGCGCTCCTTGGGAGACTGAGACAGAGGAATGCTTTGAATTTGAGGTCACACTGGACTACCCAGTGAGTTCTAGACCAGCCAGCCTGGGCTAGAGAGTGACTGAGGCAGGAGAATGGGCAGAGAGAGAGAGAGCCTTGGGCAAAAGCAGCAAAGCTAATATAAGAGGAAAAAGAAAAAAAAACTGGAAACAAGGAAAGCCAGACACCCTCGGTCCCATACCTCACACCCCACACCCTCAGCCAAGGCCAGCTAGAACTGGCTGGAACCACTCTTGCAGGTGCAGAGGCACACTCCAGAGGGTCTGAAGGTGACCAACCTGTGGTTCGTTATAAACTTCATGTTAACAGACAGTCCACCCTGTTCAAATGACTCCCCCAAATATATACTTTCCCCCTGCTCTGGCCGTCTTCCCATCTTGAAAGCATATCTTCCTCCTTCTGCTACCATCCACTGTACATGCCTGCTCAGTTCCTTGTTCTAAACCTAAAAATCTCAGCAAGATGCCCCCTGGACCCCAATGTCCACAGATATCGTTGTATGCAAACAGAACACAAAGCACAGCAAATACATACATCAGGTTCAGTACCAAATAATTTAAAACCTTCAAAACCCAAAACTTCATAGCAGCTAATATGTTTGAAGGGTGCTACCACATTGTTATTTAATCTCCACAGGTGCTCTTTAGGCAGGGACTATTCTTATGCCCACTTACAGATTAAAAAAAAACAAAAAACAGCTTACAGATTAAAAAGAGTTGGTAATTGGGAAGTAAGAGAGACTCTCTAGTCAGGGCAGGGATCTAGAGGGGCTGTGATGGGTTGGTGTGATGGTCCCTTGCTGTCTGTCCCCATAGCCCAGGAAAGAGCAGCAGCTCAAGGTTACTCCTCTCCTCCCTGGCAGACATGCAGTAGAGTCACGTGCTGATACCTGGTCCACAGTTCTTCTCCCACAGGTGTGAACCCCACCCCTGGCCTGGTCTCCAGAGTCCTCCTAGGCTCCTCTATTTGCAGCTTCAAAATAGCAGACAATTAAAACCTTGAGTTGGGATACGAATGTATAGAAGGGGTCTAGAGAGATGGCTCAGCGGTCAAGAGTGCATATTGCTCTTACACAGGATCTGAGTTCAGTTCCCAACACTCGCATTGGGGGACTCACAACCACCTATAACTCCAGTTTCAGGGGATCCAACACTCTCTTGCAGCCCGCCTGAGTATCTGCATGCACATGGTACACATATGTTCATGCAGGCTCACACATGTATGCATAAATAAAAAGCAAAGGCTGGGAATGGTGGCACACACCTTTAATCCCAGCACTCAGGAGGTAGAGGCAGATGACTCTCTGTGAGTCCAAAGCCAACATGGTCCACAAAGTGAGTTCCAGGACAGCCAAGGCTGTTACCCAGAGAAACCCTGTCTCAAAAAACCACCAAAAAGCTGGGTGGCACATGCCTTTAGTCTCAGGCCTCGGGAGGCAGAGGCAGGCAGATCTTTGTGAGTTCAAGGCCAGCCTGGTCTACAGAGCGAGATCCAGGAAAGGTGTAAAGCTATACAGAGAAACCTTGTCTCGAAAAACCAAAAAAAAAAAAAACAAAAAACAAAAAAACAAAAAAAAAAAAAAAAAAAAAAAAAAACAAAACAAAAAACGCCAAAAGAAACAAAAAAAAAAGAAAATGTTTGGGGGGCTGGAGAGATAGCTGACTGGTTAAGAGCACTGGCTCTTCTTCCTGAGGACCCAGGTTCAATTCCAAGCACACACATGGCAGCTCACAACTGTCTGTAACTCCAGTTCCAGGGGATCTGACACCTTCACATAGACATACATGCAGGCAAAACACCAATGAATGTAAAATAATAAATAAATCATTAAAAAATAAAAATAAATAAAATTTAAAATATATATGTTTATATATGTGTGTTTCTATATTGTATATGTTTATATGTATGTATGTATATATGTGTGTATATACATGTGTGTGTATTATATGCACACACATATATAAACCCAAGTTTTTTAGAAGCTTTATACATTACAACATGTTCTGAATTTGCCTGATCATTTACTATTCATAACAACCCTCTTTGCTAATTGTTTTTAATCCGTGTTTGCTGGTGAATATGATTCAGGAGCGTGTTGAGAATTGTACAGTTGGAGGGTGGTAAAGGCAAGACTGAAAGTCATGTCTTGTCTACTAGCATCTGTGCCCATTGCCTCCGAGCTGATCTGTCAACACCCTGACTTCCAGGAGTTTAAAGAGAATCCAAGAAACAGGGTAAGCTACGCACAAACACAATGCTAGTGAACACAGCAAAGCACCCAATAACACTGTGTGCTCCAAGGCTACTGTACCCTATACACACTCAAACCTGGAAGACACATGAAAAAGAAAAATGCCTTAACAACCCCCTAAAGTTTAAAAGAGGAAGGGGAATCTCAGGGATGCAGGACAAAAGGATGAGGGGTGAGAGCAGATGCCACAGAGAGTCTAGTAGTTTAGCTGGGTTGTAATCACTCACCAGGGACAGGAAACTTGACTTTGAGCCTGTGTGTAAGAGGGAGTTGGACATGAGCTCTTTCATAAAGCCCTCCGTCTAGAAAGGGAGCAGTTTCCATACAGAGGGCTGCAACATGTCTTATTGCTTGCCAGTCTGGCCACACCTTTCACCTCTGTGAGTCCTGGGAAACATCAGGCCCCAGTGCCTCCACCGTTGGAGTGAGCAGGATCCCAGCGTACACGGTGCCACGCAGGTACCACAGAGAATGCAACATTACAGGACCTGGACCGTGAGCTCCTCGGATTTCAGGAGACACCAACGCAAAGATGCCTCTTGGCAAAGAGGTTTTCTTTGCTGCAGGATTCATGCAAGGTCCATCTTTTAAACTGCTGAAAACAGTTCACACAATGAGCACATGCAAACCAACAAATGTAAATTATGAAGGAAAACCAAGCAGAATCCCAAAGAAGTCAATGAATCCTGTAAAATTAGAAGCAGCAGTCACCTGAAGACCTACTGACAGTAAGCCTGGTTAAAACAAGAGACAAGAAATGAATAGGGGCTACCATGAAAGGCTGGATGGTTTTCAGAGCCAACAATCCTCTGAGGCAAATGCAGTTCTACAAATGGAAAGCAGAGTCACACACATCAAGAATAATAAAGATGAGTTACGCGGCAAGTTCAGTGGTAGCAGAAAAGAAAGTTAGAAAAACTGAAGAATCCCCCAAAATGTGCCCTCCAGTGACAAAAGGCAACTGGTGATTTAAAAAAAAAAAAAAAAAAAAAACCTGATTCAGCAAGATTGATGACAGAATAGTCCAGCATGCCTCCACCAGGATTCTGGGAGAGAGGCTAAAAGATTGGGAGGGGGCAATTTTCAAAGGGGGAGTGGCTGAGAAGTTTCCAGAGTTAGAGAAAGACATGATGAGTCTTCAAACTGAAGAAGCACACCAAGTCCTGAGCAAAACAAATGAAAATAATATTTTTAACAAGGAATCCACTTCTCATAGGTCTTTCCAAGTTATCTTTTTTTTTTTTTTTTTTTTGCTTATTCTTATTTTTGGGTTCAACTATCCATAATTCAAGTTGTGGTGGTATTGTGTTCCCTGAAATATTGTGCACGCTAATAAACTTATCTGGGGTCAGAGAACAGGATAGCCACAATATTAAACATAGAGGTTAGGCAGCGGTAGCACATGCCTTTAATCCCAGCACTCAGGAGGCAGAACCAGGCGGATCTCTGTGAGTTCAAGGTCACATTGGAAATAGCCAGGCATGGTGACTCAACGCCTTTAATCCCAGGGAGTGATGGTAGAAACCAGAAAGATATATAAGGTGTGAAGACCAGAAACTAGAAGCATTTGGCTGGTAAGGATTTGGCTGGTTAAGCTTTTGGGCTTTGAGCAGCACAATTCAGCTGAGATTCATTCCGGATGAGGACACAGAGGTTTCCAGTCTGAGGAAATAGGATTAGCTGAGAAACTGGCAAGGTGAGGTAGCTGTGGCTTGTTCTGTGTCTCTGATCTTCCAGCATTCACCCCAATAACTGGCCTCATGTTTGATTTTATTAATAAGACATTTTAAGATTCCTGCTACATCCGGCGCCCAACATTCATGGTACGAATTTGTGAAAAAGCTGCTTGCCTGTGGCCTTGCAGGCCCCTGCTCACACCCGAGCTACCCTCAGCCAGTTGGGGTGAAGCACACTGGTTGGATTTACTGAAGGAGGCAGAGGCAGGAAGATCCCGAGTTAGAGGCCAGCCTAGGAGGCTTGCTAAGGAGAAGCTTTGGCCGAGCCAAAAACGGTGGCAGTGGAGCCATGGAGGCAGCAGCTGCTGCTCCGAGTTGCAGGCTGTTTCTCATTGTGTTGGTGACTGCAGTGATGCTGCTTCCTGGGACAAAGGGTTTAGCTGCTTGTTCAGAAACTAGAAGCATTTGGCTGGTTAAGCTTTCAGGCTTTCGAGCAGCCGATCAGCTGAGATTCATTTGGAAGAGGACTCAGAAGCTTGCAGTCTGAGGAAACAAGACCAGCTGAGGAACTGGCGAGGTAAAGTAGCTGTGGCTTGTTCTGTGTCTCTGATCTTCCAGCATTCACCCCAATAACTGGCCTTAGGTTTGATTTTATTAATAAGACTCTTTAAGATTCCTGCTACATTAAGTATTCAATTTAATGACACAGAAGAAATATAAATGATGGCTGGGCAGGGGTGGTACACGCCTTTAATCCCAGCACCCCAGAGGCAGAGGCAGGCGGATCTGTGAGTTCGAAGCCAGCCTGGTCTACAGAGTGAGTTCAAGGACAACCAAGGCTATGTGGAGAAACTGCCTCAAAAAGAAAAAAAGAAAGAAAGAAAGAAAAAAGAAAAGAAAAGAAAAGAAAAGGAATATCAATGACAAGAACACATACATCTGAAATAAAGAACAAAATAACGTGGGCAAATGTTATAATCAATAGTGCAGAAAGCAGAGATAGCCAGCAAAGGAAAATAGTGTTCTCTGAAAACACTAAAAAAATAGACAAAGCCCCAGCACAATGTTCTTGCATTTTTTTCTTGTTAGTTTACCACACATACTTTGAAGATGTTATATATGCCTAGATAAATTATCATCCGAGAGTGTTTAATCCAAACAAAGGCCGAGGACTGGCGGTGCTTGCAAGCTGTGGAATCGCATTGGGAGAAACTCCCAGAGTGAGGCGTTGCAGACAGCAGGGCTAACCTGCTATGGACACCTAGCAGGCACTATTCAGATCTTGGTGAAATTGTGAAGTATCGAGTTCTAAGATTAAAAAAAAAAAAAAAAAAAAAAAAGACTTCCTACCTACAAAGAAATGGCCAACAGCAAAAAATGTTAATCAGCAAAAATAGATGTCATGAGAAATAGAGTCATAAACAGAAAAACTGTAAACAGTAAAAGAGACAACGCAATAAAAGATATAATTTTTAACACTATGAAATTCCGAGTTTTCTACTACTCTCTTTTTGCTGGTTCTGAGCAACTGGCTTATTAATCTTGCTTACTTTCTTTAGTTTTGATATCTGGGTGCATTTCCTGTTGGTTGCACTTTGTTAAAATGAACTATACCACAATAGGGACATAATGTTTACTAAAAAAAAAAAAAGTCAGTGTGCTTGCTATGTGAGACACCTGTTCCCTTGCTCAGGGAAGCTGTGGAGACCCCACCCAGTGAGCTCTCTCTAGTGTCCAGTCTGCAAAGAGAAAGGTCTTCATGGAAGAAAATGTTCCTTCATGTTTTCAAGCAAAGCCATGGTCAAGCAAGGCTTTGACTTATCCTCAAAGAGAGGAAGAATTGGGGAGAAAGGCTGAGGAGCCAGAGGCTCTGCGCAAGCCCAGGTGACCCTTGAGAACCAGATCCTCAGCTGGATTGGACAGTAAAAAGTAAAGTGGTTAATTCTGGCCACCTGCATGGTCTTAAACACTCCACAGGAAAGTATAACCAAAGAATAAAATGATTGGCCTGTTACCTCCCTGAAGAACAATCCAAGGGGCCACACTCACCAGACATCTCCATATGAGATGTCATGTAGGCAATTCTTTATCACTAATGTTTTTTGTTTTTTGTTTTTTTAGAAAGGGTCTCACTATGTAGCACTGGCCATCCTGGAACTTACTTTGTAGACCACACTGGCCTCGAACTCACTGAGATCCACCTGCCTCTGCCTTATGACTTTGGCTCAATTCAATCAAAAAAGATAAGCCCATTATTTTAACCTACAGATTAAATGTTGGCTAAATTATTTCTTCTTCTTCTCCTCCTCCTCTTTCTCCCTCCCCACCCCAGCCATCTGGGAAGAACCTCACACTGTTATTCTTTTAGATAGGCCCACTGCATGGGGTACCCTAACTGCTACACCTGACATCCACATTCAGCTGGAAAAATAGGAACTAGAAATTGGCCAACTTGCCTAAATGGGTAAACAGATGCCAAAGAAAAGTAACCAGTTTCTTTCCTGGCTGAAATCCAGAAGTGTCTCTGGGCCTCTTGACAGTGTCGTTCTTGCTAGAGGCTGGAGATGCCAGAATTGTTTGGGAGCACTAAGCCTTGACCTGGTTTCCAATGATTTTAGGGTTATTAATTCAGAGTAGGGAATGTTAGAGTAGCAATAAAGGCCCATTAAGAAAAATCTTCTGAGCCGGGTGGTGGTGGTGCATGCCTTGAATCCCAGCACTCGGGAGGCAGAGCCAGGAGGATCTCTGTGAGTTCGAGGCCAGCCTGGTCTAAGGAGAGAGATCCAGGACAGACACCAAAACTACACACAGAGAAACCGTGACTCGGGGGGAAAAAAGAAAAAGAAAAAGAAAAGTTTTCTGGATGCTGCAGAGATGGCTCAGCCATTAAAAGCACTCAATGTTTCTCCAGGTGGCCAGGTTTGATTCCCACCACCCATAAGGTGGCTCACAACTACCTATAACTCCAGTTCCAGGAGATCCAGTGCCATCTTCTGGCCTCCACAGGCACCAGGCATGCACATGTTATATAGACATACATGCAAGCAAAGCACTCATCCACATAAAATGAAAGCATAAAAATTAAAGATTAAAAAGAAAAGAAAAACTTCTGGTCAAAAGAATACAGCTCCTGGCTTAGCATTCCAGTTGGGCTAGGTCAATCTCCTGGCCAAGGGAATACCCCAAAGAAGGCAGGTTCTGCTTAAGTCATGCTAAATCCTTTAATGAGATACTATCCTTTTTGCTTCTCAGAATCCCTGCCCCTTATGTACCAGGGCTCAGCCATGTGGCTTTCTAAGTCTGTCACCTTTTAAAACTATCCAGGAAAGTTTCACTTCTTCTCTTCTGTCTGTCTCTCTTCTAAGCCTGCTTTCCCTTATGATTTGGGTTTCCTTCCTCTTTCTCTAAAGTCCCCTTCCCTTCCTTCCTCCATGGGGCTGTTTGGCCACCACAGGTCTGACTTCCATGCCGGCCTAAATGATACGGGTCCTCCCCACCGGTGGCCCAGCTGTTGAGATTTATAACTTGGGTTCCTTTTCTTTCACACTCGAATAAAATTGCTCTTGAGCTTCGGTAAATAAATAAACACAAAATAAAATCCATGCTTGCCTCAAGTATTACAGGCTGGTTTTCTAGTTATCATTGCTGTGAAACCAAGTGGCTGGCATTAAAATGCTGTAAAAAAAAGGAAACTCATCAGTTTGTTTCCTTGGACAAGCATGAGGCTTTGGTCATGTGTTTTGGCCATGTGTCTAAAGCACCAGTCAAAAATTATTTAGAAAATCATCCTGAGGAAATGTCACTCTCAGCACATAGACAATGGGGTATGAATACACACCTATGCACAGACACATGCCCATACATATATCAACACCATAAAAACTCACACACACACACACAAAGAAAAAAGAAAAAAAAACCCTTGTATACATTCATGTTCACACCCTTTATGCGACACTAGAAGAGTCTGGTTTAAGCCAGCGCTGCTGTCCTTCCCTTTACAAAGAAATGAACACAGTCTCAGAGCGACACCCTGTGGCATCAGCAGGTACAGGGCACAGGGATGATACAGGCACCTCAGCAGTGTGCTGCCGGTGAGGCCCGATTGCTTGGCTGTCACGTCTCTGAACTATGACCTCGAAACTCAAAGTCCACCCTTACTGTGGTTCAGGGACATCTGCAATCCCAAGAGTGCTTCTAGGGATATAAGGACCCAGGGTCCCCCTACCTCTGCCACTGCTCCCTGGTTCCTGAATCTCTTTCCCTTAACTACCAAATATGCAGCTTCTGATGCATTAGAGCCCACAGGTGACCAGGGCACTGCCACATCCTCTGATGTGAAAGATGCTGTTCCTCGCTGTAAGAGGGTGCCCTTATAGCAAAGCACCAAATCAACTTAGTGAGCCTGAGTTATCATTTGGGCAGGGTCTGAGTCACAGAAGTCCAAATATGATTTGTAAACTCTACTACCTCCCTCTAACATAATATTCTAATATAATAGCATCCTATTAAAACTGAACCTCAAAGATGACCATGCATAATGGCGACAAAAATGCAATAACAAAAGCCAAAATATCAAACACCAGCACACTGCAGCAGGCCTTGCATGCTCTGTATGCATGCTCTTGTTTAAGCTCTTGATGATCCTATCAAGTAGTGCTAGGCTAGCATCACACACATTTTCAGATAAGAAAACCAAGGGCCAGAAAAATAACTCCCTCTGTGCAAAGTCGCAGAACTGGTTAGCTCATGAAGACCTGGGATCCACTGGCTACAGATATCTTTTGGCCACTGATGCAGAAATCTGAAAACCAGTAAACTACTATACCTCCAAATCGTTCCCTGTTGTCAATCACAAAGGCCTTCCCAGCCAGCCTGCCTCACCCACCGATGCCACCAATCGTGTTAACCACCCCAGCATCTCCTAGCCAGCTCCTTCAGGGGCCATTTTGCATCTTTCTTCATCCTGCCTCAACTGTAGAAATGGTTCTTCCCCCCACTAAGTCTCTGCTCTTTTCCTTCTTTCTCCCTCTCACTAGGACCTCCATGTGGTGGTATTGTGTTCCCCACAATATTGTGCACCCTAATAAATTTATCTGGGGTCAGAGAACAGACAGCCACTAGAACAAAGGCAAAAATGGTGACTAGAAAATGGGAAGAGTAAGCCATAGCAGAAGCTGGGCAGTGGTGGTGCACGCCTTTAATCCCAGCACTTGGGAGGCAGAGCTAGCCGGATCTCTGAGTTCAAGGCCACTTTAGAAACAGCTAAACAGCTTGGTGACACAAGACTTTAATCCCAGGAATCCAGCCTTTAATCCCAGGGAGTGGGGGCAGAAGGAGAAAGGTATAAGGCATGAAGACCAGAAACTAGAGGCATTTGGCTAGAAGCATTTGGCTGGTTAAGCTTTTAGGCTTTGGAGAAGCACAGTTCAGCTGAGATCCATTCTGGATGAGGACTCAGAGGAATCCAGTCTGAGGAAACAAGACCAGCTGAGGAACTGGTGAGGTGAGGTAGCTGTGGTTCGTTGTGTCTCTGATCTCCCAGCATTCACCCCAATAACAGGCCTCAGGTTTGTTTTTATTAATAAGAACTTTTAAGATTCCTACTACACCTCCGTTACAGGAGTCATAGACTTGACGCCAGGATTTTAGGGTTCTAGATACATGGCTTTGGATTCAAGCCCTTGACTGGTGTGTGTCCCCAACTCCCCACCTCCTGCAGCAAAATAAAGGGGACACTCAGATTGGTGTCATTCACCTGGCTGCCACCTGTCATATCCCAAGTCCTTCTCAGAACATTTAGACGGAGCCTGTGTGGGCAGGACACAGATATCCATATGTGCAAGTCTCTCGGGTTCTTTAACTTCCTCCTGATGGTTGCTGCTCATCACCGGTGTCTCTTCCCCTTCCCAACTCCTCCTCTGGGATTCCAGCCTTAGCCTTGTCCCTGGACTCCTGCCTCCTGCTCGGTGCCCTATTGGTACATACCTCACCCAAAGCCAGGCAGCATCCATCACTCTCAGCCTCTGCAGACAGTCAGACACTCGCCATCCTCTTAAGGCAAAGGGCACACCCTACACCCATCTTCTGCCTCAAGGAAGGCCATGCCAGGTCTTGGCTACACTGGTGTTCTCCAGTTAATCTGCCCCCAAGAGGATGACTTGCTTTCCCATGATGCAAAGCTTAACTCAAAGGTTGCCTTTCTCATAGTAGTTTCTCTCTCTCTCTCTCTCTCTCTCTCTCTCTCTCTCTCTCTCTCTCTCTCTCTCTCTCTCTGCTGTGCCTTCTTTATATGTTTCCTATTTTTTATTTTAAATAAATACAATAACATCATTTCCCCTTCCCATTTCCCCTGCCTAACTAACTCCCTCTCCCGAGAGCTCTGTTGACAGCCTTGTCCACTTTATAAATCCCTGCTGTCCTCCGCCCCTCTCAAGGCATCAAGGAGTGCCTTCCTTGTTCAAGGATTCATATTTCATACTTCTGCATAGAAAAATAGCCTGTGTCCTCTCCCTGGAAAGGGCTAAGCACAGAGGGAGTTTCTGCCCTCAATCTGCTCTCTTTGTTGGCTCTTTTTCATGAGAAGGAAGCCTGGTATAAATACTGAAAGCATTAGACATTCCTTGTGTAGCCTTAGATATTCCTTATGTAACCATAGATATTCCTTATGTAACCATAGATATTCCTTATGTAGCCTTAGACATTCCTTATGTAGCTCTAGCTATTCCTATGTAGCCCTAAACATTCCTTATGTAGCCTTAAATATTTTATGTAGCCTTAGATAGTTCTTATGTAGCCACAGATATCCCTTATATAACTGTAGCTATTCCTTATGTAGCCACAGATATCCCTTATATAACTGTAGCTATCTATTCCTTATGTAGCCACATATATTCCTTACACAGCCATAGAATTCCTTATGTAGCCATAGATATTCCTTTAAAGCCTTAGATATTCTTTGTGGGAGTTTAGATATTCCCCGCTGTGGAAAACTGGTCACAGTGTCTTCATGTGTGGAGGCAGTTTATCTTTTCCTTTGCACTTGCCCAAGCCCAACTTTCTGCTTTCCTGTTTGGGTGGAAGCCCACCAAATAGACCAGGCAGTACTACCCCATCGCTGCCCTTCCCATGCCCGGGATGGAGGGGGGTTAGAACAGCTGGTCACCTACTGCTAATTGATCAGATGGGTAGGTCTGTTTCTCAGAACCAGCCCTTTCAGAATCAAGACAGACGGAGAAGGTGCCTCTGGTTCCCCTTGCCAGTGCTGACATCACACATTCAAGTTCTAACCTGAACACTGAGTGTGTGGACATCTCCAAGGGATCTGCTTCCCTGACCTACAAGAAGAGAATGTCATTGAACAAGCCAATAATCTGCCACTCTCCGTCTATGTTCATCCTTCGACGGGGTCTTGTAATTGGTCACTGTGAGTGATGGTACCCAAACCCTTACACTGCACCCCGTTTCTTGAGGCTCTGCTTATCTGTTTGAACACAGCGAGGCTTCAAAGAGCATCTGTAGAAATGAACTGAGACGATTCTTCTAACGATCACTCCTCCTTCCTAGAACTTTCTGTGTCCATCATGGGTGTTGAATGAGCCCCCCTAGCTCTACATCCAGGGTACCCCCTGCACTCTCTGAAAAGCTGCTCAGAGGGGAAGGGAGCATTGGGCAAGGCAGCTGGACCCCCAAACATACTCACACTGAAGAGCAGGAATCAGGATCTATGCTCCTGGTGGGGACAAAGCCCACTTGTCCTGAGCTCATTGACTTCCCAATGAACCACTGCAGCCCAGGAATAACAAAGCCGAGGATTTCAATGCTTTCTCCCTGGAGGAAGTTCAGTTCATCCTTTTGCTCCTGTTGGTAATCCATCATGGCCTTGCACCTTCCTCTGCCTGTGGAAAACAACCCACCGGTCAACTGGAAAGATATAGGGAATGAACCTTGCCCTGTCTATCAGTATGACACAGACTAAGGTATCCCAGCCTTAGGAATTTCAATAATTCACTCCGATCGCGCACACACACACCAAAATCAAACCGGTAGGAATGGCCAGGGATAGTAGGCTTTTCATGTTGCCAAACACCCAAAAAGGAACTCCAATCTGGGTGCTTTAATTATCATTTTTTAGAAAGAAAAGACATAAATATAAGAAAGATATTCTCAGAATACAGAACATGCATGCCTGTAAACTAGATAAGCTGATTGGAAGCTGGGATGTTCCTTATATCATCCTCAACTGATTCTACCACCATTGTACATATCACCACCATGCTTGGCACAGGACCTCAGAGCAGTGCATAAGAATCTTTATAGCAGAAGATGCCTACACCTCCTTCCAGCTGCTTCAGACACAGTGACACATGATGCTTCTAAACACTAGAGTCCGAAGCAAAGTGCATCATGCCTGGTACCTAATCAACTCCCAGAAGATGCCACTTCACAATCACTGGTAGGACAGAATGCTGCAGGGAAGCCAGAGTGATCTGGGAAGATCCTTAAAGCCACAGTAACTACCCCATTTGAGGACTGGCTCACCTAGGATCTAATAACAATGTTTTTGTGAGTACTGTACTCTCTTGTTTACAAAGCACATTTATTCAGAGGGCTGAATGCCAGGCAGGGTACCCAGCAGAATCCCCCCTTCGTGGGTGAGAAAGTGCGACACAGCGTTGAGTGACGTGTCTAAGGGGCACAGACAGAGCTAGGACTGCAGCCAGGCTTCCCTGCTACTGCCCACCTCTCCTGTCCATCTGCTCAGCTCTGTGACAGCATCTGGCTTGATGACACCACTTCTTTACTGAGAAGGCAGAAGCCTAGGGAAGGCAAGGGAGTGCTGGTGTCAGGTTGTGTAAACCATAACAGACTCCAAAGCCCCAGAGTTCTGACTGTCCACAGGCTCCATTTCTGCAAAAGCTAAAAGCCTTGTTTATGGCCAATTATTGCATAGTTCTAATATTTTGATTCTGTCAATCCTTCTATTTAGTTTAAGTGTTATTTGGGTTTGGAATTAGGGAAACTGTGGGGTTTTTTTTAACTAGAGATGTGTGAAAGGAAATGTTCCAGAATAGGGAGCCGCAAGGATAAACTTTCAACGGTTCATTTTAGATATTTTGTTATCTACTAAATGCATTACTTAGCGATGTGTATGCATACACAGAGATTAACTGACATGCGTATGTGTTGCGTGTATGCATGTGAACACAGATACATGTATGCATAGTACATTATCTATTCATCCAATGTTTCCTGGGCACTCACTATGTACTAGGCATTCATAGTCCCCCTAGATCACATTACTCTATGGAGCCAGAAAATATTTGGGTAACGAGTTGGAAACTGGTGGCCTGCCGGTCACATTTGGCTCCAAAATGTTTCATGTGGGCCATGCAAGACTTCTTTTCTAGCGGTCTATCTTTACATCTCCCTCACCCCTGCCATTCCCTGACACCCCTCTCCCAGCCCTTCTCACGCATGCGTGTTCTGCCCATTCGTGGAGGCAGGCATCTGTTTCCCCAGCCCTGGCCTGAACCTTCACTTCACAGGCAAAGACGCCACGTGTGCAGACAGTAACTGGCTTCCCACATCCAGTCAGGGAGATTAGGAGGCAGGTACACATCATCTTCCTGACGATTCTGTTTTCAGCTCGTACCAATGTGACAGGAGCCAGTCCAGTCTCTCTTCCTGGGGAGGCCACAGATTCCCGGGTAGCTCTTTAGGAACCATCTGCCAGTGGAAACATGGAGTTTTCAAACATTAAAACAATGAGCAGAATAGTCCCCTAGAAAAAAATGACGGTGGTGTTATCGTTCACCTTCTTTTAATGACAGCCAACTGAGAACGTACTTCACACTGTGAAAATGCAAGTCTGGCATCTTCCCTAGCTCTATAACTCTTCTGCCAGTTAAATAACTTACACACAACCTTTACTATTCTTACTGTCAACTGTGCCAGGGTCAGGCAGAGCGGAAAAGACATGAGGCAACATTGTCGCCCTATCGATGCTCAAGTTTACAGTATCCTCCGGTAGTCGAACTTTGGTGTAAAGAACAGGCCTGGGGACATCATTTAAAATGGGAGTTTCTGGGCCCAACACCAAGAGAATCAGAGGAGGGTCGGGGTGGGGGACTGAATTCATAGTAACACCCTCAGGTGACATCGACCGTAGTGGCCCCAGTTAATGCTTTGAAAAGTACTTCAATGGAGGTCATATACTTCTTCCTATATACGATGTCCATCTGAAATTTAGAGTTTTTCCACTTTCATCCAATAATACAATTTAAAAAGTGAGAGAGAGAGTGAGAGATTTAAAAGCCACCCCAATTTTGTCCTCTTCCAGGCACCAGGAAAACCATATGTAACAGGATATCTATTCTATTCTGTCAAACTTCAGTCTGCTCTGGGACCCTCCCCCAGGAAGTGGGCAGCTACTCACTGATGGAAAGGGACAGACAGGGGCTCCAGGGCTGACACAGGCACCAGGCCCCTCTGACCCGTCACTAAAGACACGCCTTCCCACTCCGATTCGCCTTCAGAGAGCACGGAGATTAGCTCATTGTTGCACAGTGTCAAATACTCCCCTTCCTTTTCATCTGGCTGAGCCACGGAGCACATGGCTCTGCAGAAGAAGTGGCCTGCAGAGAATGAGAAAAGCCTTCCAAGGAGCAGCCGGAAACGGGAGAGCGTCTCCTTTCAGGTACCACTTAGATGCAGAGCCCAGACAATTTTCTTCCTCCAAGTAAAAGTCCACTGTCCCAGAGGAGACACAAGGGCCTTGTGCTGTGATTCCAGGGAGTAAGAAAAGTCACTAACAAGGAATGCCCTTAAAATAGCTACTAATAGAACTGAGTAATTTGGGAGAATAAGACTTAATTGGACTTTACCTCAGAAAGAGAGAGAGAGGAGAGAGAGAGAGAGACAGAGACAGAGACAGAAACAGAGAGACAGAGAGAGACAGAGACAGAGAGAAACAGACAGAGAGAGAGAGAGAGAGAGAGAGAGAAGAGGGAGAGAGAGAGGTAAAGCAAAGCCCCATGGAAATACATGCACATTACACAACTCTCGCTGTCTTTGTAACCCCGTACTTCACTCAGAGCCACGAAGACAAAAGGAAGTCATTCAGATGAACGCAGTGACTCCGAATGAGCTTTGTAATGGTGGACTGTCCTAAGAGCTGTACACTAGAATTGGAAAGAGAATGACTTTTGTAAAACTATCGGGGGCTAGTCTGGCTTTCAACATGTATTAAGTGATCAGACCTGACCAACTGCCAGTCAGATGGCATCTTCAGGTCAGACAGGGTGCTTCAGCTGGCTCCTCATATTCTGTTATTGAATTTCATAAAAGAGTTCAGGTTTTCTGAGACTCATAAATTTATTTTACAATCAAATTACATCATGTGTTCATAGAACCATCTCTCAATCCTGGAGACCATTAGAATTAAATGCCAATGCCATTATTTTTTAAATGCCAATGGCAGGGTCCCCACCTCCAGAAACTCTACCAGAGGCTGGCAGCCCCCACCCCCACCCCTTAAATCCCCCAAGCAGCCTGAACATGAATCAGTGAGACCAACCAACTAACACAGCTGTTTGTGTTAGGTCAGGACTGGGCTGAGAAGGATGCTTGAGGTTTCGTTACAACAGATAGGTTCACTCAGGCATGTTTTCATCTAAGTTTTTGGTTTTTTTTTTTTTTTTTTTTTGCCTCTCTTAGCATCTTAATTATGGAGGGACTCCAATAACAAATATGTCAATGAGGCTCCCATTCCAAATCCCATGCCAGACTCACCTTCCTGCAGCAGGAGGCCCAGGTATATGTTTTCCAAGTGATTGTCATCTACAGACACTTGGATCTCTGTGTCATCCACCAGTCTGTAGTTGAGCCAATACTTATGGTCAAAGAAGAGCTGTTCCAGACATGTGGACACATAGCCTAGACGTCAAACCAACACAGCCAAACAAGATGAGTTCTGCCCTGAGCGGCCACAGAGAGAAAACACATACCCAGACCCACCATTTAAATGGAGCAGAGTGCTAACTAGACACTATCATATGTCAATATTCTTCTAAACATGAATTATTCATATTGAAATTCTGCTCCTTTTGAATCTTCTTCACTATTCCTATAATGCAATAACCTGCCATCCTCTACCCTCACTGTCTACTACAAGAGTCTCGTTAAATTTGAAAGTTCACACCTAGGAGTCTGAAAAAAACACAGAGGCTAATTAGCAGATCTGAGTTAGAGCCTGGGTTTCTGGGTTTCTGAGTCTGTGACACCGACACACTCCAGGGAGTGAACAAACCGATCCACAAAGCAAAATTTTAATACTGACCATCTATCACGATCACAGGAAATACAGCACAGAGAGCAGGAAAATCACCATGAATATAAGAGAAGTTTCCCACTCCAACCAAGGGTCACTTTGACCCTCAGCCTCAGCCCAGCATGGCTCTCTGGGTACAACTTCAGGAAACCCAGTGTTTTCTGTAGTGCAGCAAATGTTCATCAAATGCAGGTGACTTGGCTGTGAAACCATTAGTTCCTGCCAGAGTTTTTTTGTCCTGGAACGGAGGATGAAACAGTGCCCAGTACAAGGGTAACGTCCCTGTGCTCTGACATCCGTAACTTTCTAGAAAACCCTGAAGACGGGGGCCACTTTCCAGCTAGATCTCCCACCTCTTTCTTTGACTCTTTTACGAACACATGGGACAAAGCATCTCCGAGCTTGAGTATTTTGAGCAGCTTCTGGCTCTTCCTCAGGAATATTGTCTTTCTTCCTAATGAACTCCACATCTATCTCACTGCATCCGACTCGGTAGTTCACCAAATGGTTTGCCCAATTATGTCACTTTTAAAAAGCTCTCCCTGGATGGTATGGAAATGAGTTTCTTCACAGACATTTTAGAGTAATAGTTAATACTTATTTTAGAATTAGCGTTAGAGAGTTTAATGATATTTCAAAAAGCTGACTATCCATTTCAGGGCTGCATCTCCTTTATCTATCAGAGACAAACCAGTTCCCTGATATCAGGCTCAACGAGCTGGCTAGATTGAGAAGTATGTTCTCCTCTACCTACCCAGGGCATACCTAAGTTCAAGTAGGTAGAAAACTTCCAGATTTCTTCCACAGTCTTGAAGGTGATGAGGATCTGGTCCTTCTGGGACTGGATGCTCACCAGCCTTGCAGAGAGGTCCTGAACAAGAGCAACATGTCAGCCTGTGGTAACAGAATCCTTTAAGGAGATCACGTGAGGACCAAGTATTAGTCAACAACTTAGCTGCTGCTAAGCAGTAGGTTGTAAAGCGTTTCTCCCATCAGTGAGTGGTCTACATTATGTTTACTGGTTACAAATGCCATCTTTTCACATTTGGGTTATTTTACAGTCTACCTCAATAGATAAATCTTTATGCACATCCTTGCTTGTTTGGGTACACATGATTCTAAGAAGCTCAGTTGCCAGTGGAGAACATATGTGTCTTCTACTCGAAAATGCAGCCACACAACAACCTCCAAAAATATCTGCCAATATCGTTTCATCAGTAGAACAAGAAGAGGCCCATGAGCCTCTTGCTGTCTAATATGGGACCGAAGTAGGCTTGAACTCAGCGGCACTTGCTTCACCCCAGTCTTTCTCTGTTGGTTGCTCAGAGTGATGGTCTGAACGTCCTACCCCAGAGCCAGGAACTGCCATGGAAAGCATCTGCTAGACCCACTCCTTAGGGGGTCTAAGGGAAAGAGGATCCGAAAGAAGAACCCCAAACCCAGAAAGGTCAGAATTTGCATCCCCTAAACACCAGCAACTCAGAGGCCCCAGATCCTGAGCAGGTATAGATCTTGTGAGCAACCAGGACTGCTGGGTTAAAATATATATACACACACATACACACACATATATACACACATATACATATATATATGTATAGTGAATTTGCTAGATGTCAGACCTTTGCAAGGCAAATCTTTGTGAGCAACACTTTGTTCAGCTCCCACAATAAATACCTGGAAAGAGTGCAATCGTGTATTTAAGCCACTCTATGGCTTTTGTAACATCTAACCACTTCTTAAATGAAAGACGAGGAAGCACAGCACCCTGCCTAGTGGACAGGGTGTACTTTCTCTAAGATGCATACTAAATAACGATGGATGTTATGATTAATAGTATCGTGAAGCTCATAGCACCACCCCAGTTTTGTAAACAAAGAGATGAGGACACAAAGAGGTGAGGTAACTTGCCCAGGGTCATCTACAGTGAGTAAGCCCTGACTGGCTCTTGGATATAGCCAACTTCGGGCCTTAGCTCCACCCCTAAACATACTTAGTTCAAGACATGACCTTACTAATGCCTAGCTCTTGCCATCAAACCCTGCTCCTGCCCAAAGCAAAGGTGACTTGAATCCGAGGGAAATTCATTAAAGGCATCGGCTGCTGGTGTCTTCACTTCCCAAGTTCCGGGGATTAAAATAGAATAAAATCAAATTTAGAAGCCCAGGGTTTGAGAAGCGGCTCAGTAGGTAGAACCACTTGTTGCTCAAATATGAGGTCATGAGTTTAGATCTGCAGTGCCCATGTAGGAAAAGCCACATGCAGCCACTGCACCTGTAACCCCAGTACTGAGGGGCGGAACAGAGACTGGAGGGATGCTGGGGCTTGTTGGCCATCAGCCTAGTGAAAAGTAACAGAGCAGGCCACCTAATGTCCCCCTCTAGCCTCTTCAAATGCCCAAGCACAATGGCCTGCCCAGGGGCATGTGCATCCACACACATGTGTATACACCACAGTCGGACACAGAAACACACTTTTTTTTTTAACTTTAGCCGTTAATTATGGAGCAGATACCACTACCCATGCACCATGTGCAAAACCAAGCTCTCTGCAGGCGTAGCCTTGTGTCTCCTAAAAACCAGCTGGTGTCACTATTACATGACAGCCACAGCAGATTAAGGAGGAAATGAAAATAATAAGGCATATTAATTTGTCACGTAAAGCAATGCTTTCTTTCCCTACCACTGACAGCAACAGATTCTCTCTATTTCTGACTCTCATTCTTTGATCAGACCTTTGGTAATACCACATATAGCTTAACTATTAAGCATCTATCTACTATGAAAATCCATTTGATTTATTACATTGTTCCTCTCATCCCAATATTTATAGTTATATTTTTTTCCATTGGCAATATTACTACTTTAAACATATGTGCTTGCCAGGCAGTGGTGGTGCACACCTCAGGTGGATCTCTGTGATTTGAGGCCAGCCTGGTCTACAGAGTGAGATCCAGGACAGCCAGGGCTACACAGAGAAAGCCTGTCTCAGAAAGGAAAAAAAAAAAAAAACCATGCTCAATGTTTACCAGGACCCAATAGGAAAAGGAGAAAATGGACAGTTGTTTGTGACACAGAGATTGAACTTAGAGTGATAGGGATAGACTGTTCTGGAAACACACATAAGGGAATTGTGCATTTTAAATCAGAATGGGAAAATATGTGAATGTTGTACTCTAGCAACAAAACAAAATTCAAATGTAGCAGCTTCTGAAGTTGTACAGTTGCTAAAGATATCCTTATTCTACATTAATGCAAGTAACTTGCCCAAAATTGGGGGAGGAGGGGCGTTCCTCTGGCTTAGGCCACTCATTCCTGTTAGGCAGCCAGTTGTTTGCTTGGGGACTCACCTTGTTCTAGGCACAGTCCTTGCTATTGGGGACCTGAGATCTGAGAGCCAGCCATCCCAGCTCACCTTAAACAGTGCACAGACTTCATGGTCTTCATTCTCCAGGGCCCAGAGCCTCCTCCGTGCAGCCTCCTGTAAGGTCGCATTGACACACCTCTCGGAGCGGCTCTTCACACAGAAAGAGAGCACCAGGTCTGAAAGAGAATAGAGACGCAAGGCTGGGTGTACTGTGAAAGAAAGAACCAGGGGGAAAGTTGCCCCCACAAACCCTAAATCGATGTCCTCCACCGACAACAGATCAGAGTAGGCTAAAGGATACCCCAAGTTCCCTTTCAGGTGTCCTCCCCAGGGACAGGGAAAGACACTAAGGCCAGCGGGGCTCTGGAGAGGTGGACAGTGGTCACTTTGGCTCAGGTGCTGACACAGACCCAGCCAGGGTAGACATGGCTTCCAGAAGATGGTGTGTGAAAGTTCCAAATGAAAAACTACATTATCCAAAATGAAAAGAATGCATTTATACACAAATTTCTTTTTTTGTTTTGTTTTGTTTTTCAAGACAGGGTTTCTCTGTGTAGTTTTGCGCCTTTCCTGGAACTCACTCTGTAGCCCAGGCTGGCCTCGAACTCACAGAGATCCTCCTGCCTCTGCCTCCCGAGTGCTGGGATTAAAGGCGTGCGCCACTACCACCTGGCCACAAATTTCTTTTTATTAAATGTATTTCTCTTTTAAATGTATTTACTTTTATTTTACGTGTGCTGGTGTTCTGCCTGCATGTGCCTGTGTGAGGGTGTCAGATCTTGGAGTTACAGACAGTTGTGAGCTGCCATGTGGGTGCTGGGAATTGAACCAGGGTCCTCTGGAAGAGCAGTCAGTGCTCTTAACTGTAGAGCCATCTCTTCAGCCCCTACACACAAATTTATAATAGGTAATAAACATTATCTTAGGAGTTGTTTGTACACATTTTCCCAACCTGTTTTTCATGCTCCAGGATTAACACTTCTCATGACAACCAAGGAACCCAAGTGACTGGAGGATACACCTGTGATGATTTTTTTTTATCTTAATTAAATCACCTGATGTGGGAAGACCCGCCTTTTATTTAGATCTTTTGAGGCGGAAAAATCCACCTTACATCTGGGCCACACCTCCTGGTGGCATCCCGAATAAAGAACATGGAAGACAGAAGCTTGAGCTCTCTGCTGCTTGCCCTCGCTTTCACTAACAAGTCTATTCCTTCGCTGGCATTACAGTCTACATCTTCAGGACTCCAGCACATACTGCAGCCCAGCTGAGACATGCAGCCTCATGGACAGAACAACTACTTGATTCTTAGAAGTCTTGTTGGCAGACAGCCACTGTTGGACTAGCTGGACCACAGCCTGTAAGCTACTCCAATGAATCCTCTTCATGTATTCTATCAGTTTTGTCCCTTAGGAGAACCCTGAGTAGTACAACAGGGGCTCAAGCCTCCTCATCATCACATATTAAGTGCATGACAGTCAAGTCACCTTCCTTTTTGAGACTTTGCTTCCCACCTTCCCATCTGATAGGTAGGGGTTTGGGTGTTGTCATAAAGAGGAGACAGTGTAAGAAGAGGACCAGGTAACAGACCTCCTGACACAGGAACTGCTCTCAGAACGGTCCCCACTACTGCATGCCAGATGCTCTGCTACACAAACAGTACCTCCTGTCTGTCGTCTGGTTTCTGCTGTGAGGCTCATCTCAATGATATCATTTTCTAACAAGAATTCTCTCTTTGTGAATTTCACTAAAGTCTCACAAAAGAGGACCTTATGGGATATTGATGAAAATGGATATCTTCCATCACATTGATTTCCAAATCATTTTCTGCTTCTAAAACATTCATTCAGAAGCATCTACCCAGCCAATCTCATTCTACACACTCAGGACTTTATTTTAGTGTTCACTTGTTTAAGAAATATTTACTCTGAGCCTAGAATGTGAAGAGACTGTGGTGTTATACAGAATATAGACAGGTCCTCCAAATATTCATTTCTCAATCTGTGTCTTTGTCATCCATTTTTTGGACACCAACTGCATACAAACAACTCTTTAAAATACCATGATGAATGGACAGTTTTTGTTTAATTTAACCCTGCCCCCCATATCACCTTTAAAAATCTAATCAATACTATGTTTCTCTAGCCCAGAAATTATATATGGAGTTCCTGATACATTCCAGATTCTAAAGAGCTTTGACTAACAGTCTGGAAGGTTTGTGAGTGTAACAATATGATAAAGACACACTTACAAAGATGCACTTGGATGTAACAAGAGACAAGGGCAACGGGGCAGGGGGTAGGGAAAGGGGTCTGCAGATGGAGGGATGAGGAAGCTCTACTCAGAAGGGTTTTGTTTTGTTTTGTTTTTCAGTTGAACATATCTGTGTGACTTAGATACCTTGAGTAATATTCTGTGGCAGGAAACATTTTCCCTTGTTTTCAAGTGAGGCTATGTCCTCCTCACTTGATCCAGGTAGATCTTTGGAAGGACTTTCTTTACCTGAAGAAAATGAAGCAAAAGATCACTTGTAACAGTATATACCAGTCATGAGTATGGACTGCAAGTTTCTACTAAGTGCCAGTGGTTTTCCCAAGATGAGGGGCTTGAAAGAATTATTGCTGTGGTGGCCTTATAATTACATATTAGCCAGCTGTTATTGAAGAACTGTCATATATGTTATCTCAGTCCTGCAGCATCCTGGGTGTACCCATTTCACTAACCAGTCACACCCACAGGCCAAACCCAGTTCCAGGGTACAGTGAGCTGAAGGCACCCCAGTCATGTGGCGCCTACACAGATCATTATTATGGCTATCCGCAACAAGGTCTGGACCAATGAGGAGGTATGGGAGGGCCCGAGTGGAATAAGAAAAAATGGTATCATTAGGGAGATGGCTGAGGAATGGTTGTAATGCCTCCATGCTATCTATCTGTCTGTCCACAAAACATGGTCCTATCTAAAAACTCTATCCTCCCAGCTCTTAAAATAGTTCCTGTTTTTGCTGCTACTGAAGTGGAGTAAAGGGTATAGGCTGAAGCTATTACAAGAGTGCTTGCCTAACACGAACAAGGTTCTGGGCTCCATCATAAGCAGCGTTGTGACCACCACCAACATAACCAAGTTCAAAGAAGGAGGACTGCGGGCTGACAGATGTATGAGATGGTTCAGTAGGCAAAGGCCATCAAGTCTGACAACGTGACTTCAATCCCCAGGAAAGATCTGATAGCTGCAGCTTGTCCTCTGACCTCTACACACACACACACACACACACACACACACACTCACTCGCATGCGCACACACATGCACACACACACACACTCGCATGCGCACACACATGCACACACACACACACACACACACACACACACACACACATACACACGCACGATATAAACATAAATAAATGTTACAAGGGGGAAGACAGATTGGAACACAGGGTGGGGACCAGAGTGAGGTTAGAGGAGTGATATTTTGATTGCTTAAGGTTGAAAAGAGAGCAGAGAGTACAATGAGAAAGCATGAGGAAGCAGAAAGAGCAGAGAAATGTACCCACTGCCGTAGATGCAAAGGCGTGTCCAGCTGCCAAACCTGGAGCAGGTACAGCCCAGGGTAGTTCTTTTGTACTATAGTACCCCATGAATCATGCTCACGGCTTGGACACCACCAATAATACATAGCCCATGACGGGTCTTCACTCTGTGTGGAACAGAGAACCCAAACAGTTGCATAGCCCTCCAGGACTGGCCTCTTTCATGGTATTCTCCAAATACAAGGAGCTCAAGTCTTTAGCACATTAATTTGGGCTGCCGGACTTTGTCCTTTCAGCCACAACATTTCTCAAGAACTAAACCACTGGAGCAGAACCGTGCAAGCAAGCATGACCTCCTCCTAGGAAAGAAGGTTAATAATCTTGTCTCCACCACAAGTTATGTATTTAATCTTCACAACTGCCTATGAAATTTGGGTCAGAGGTGTCTAGGCCCACCGCGTCTTGCCCTCTGGATCTGTACTGTAGTTCAACGACACAGCCAAAGCATGTGACAAGACTCAAGCAGTCACAATCACCCTAGCTACTGCCGAACCTCAGTCCTCAGACTGTCATCGAGAGGCTTGGTCCCTCTCCACAGTGGGCCTCCAGGGTGGCATCTTGACACCCAGAGGTCTCTCTCCCTTTCTTCCTGGTGAGAGCAGCTGGCACTGTTGACGGACAGTGGGAACGAAATGGGTTTCGGCTTGAATGGGAAGAAGAAAGTGCCAGCTCTGAATTGGGAAAACCCAGTGAGCTGCTCAGTTGTGAAAGCGAAGCAGTGAGTAGGCAATCTGGCAGCAATGAGTTAAGGCCATCAGAATCATGCTGTAGTTCTGTCCACAAGAGTCAGAAGTAATGGGGCAGGGAGTAGGGGAAGACACCAGCTGGAAACCATGAGACCTCTCCATGCACTGGTCAAACAAATTGGACAAAGCATGTGACCTGTCTGCTTCTTCTGGGGCCTTTCGTTTCTCCAGTTATGAAAGAAGGAAGTTGTCCAGATCAGCACTTCCAAACCCTGGCTGTGGATTTGCATCATCCAGGTTAGGTTTTAGATATGCATGTCTAGACTTCATCAACATGGATTCTGACTTTTGTGATCTGCAGGACAGCTACGGGGTCGGGGATACCTTTGTTTTAAATCTCCACATGATAATATCAGTTTAAGGCAGGGTTGAGAACCGCATGAGCAGACCAGTGCTTCTCAAATGTAGTCAGTGCCTAGTGGATCGCCCTGGGTGCTGATATTCTGCTCAGAGCTGAGCAGCGAGGTTTTGCATTTCTAGCATTTCTAGATGGTGTTTCCATCACTGGCCTGAGGAGCATATATGGAGTAGGAACCCAGGGCCTTGCACTTGCTAGGCAAGCGCTCTACCACTGAGCTAAATCCCCAACCCCCAAAGTGAATTTTTAGTTTTAGTTGCTTAATACTATTTAGAAATCAAAATGTCTTATTGACCCCAAAATGCTTGTCTTGACTTTGAAACCTGGAAGACGTATAGCCCGGGGTGTTCATTCCCACACATTCAGCAGAGGTGAGTGCTGCTGCCCCACTGCTAAGTACAGGCTGTTCAGCCACCACAGCCTACCCTGCCCAGTCACTCGCTGTGACCTTCCACAAGGAAGATCTGACGGCAGCAGCCTGTGAAGTGAGCCTGCCTTCAGGAAGGAGAGTCCAAGGCAAGGCCCCTGGTGTGGGACACAGGTCGCATGGCCTGTAAAGGAGATGTGAGGTTTGGAGCATGAGGTCAAGTGTTTGATCCCCAGCCCCAAGGGTAGGGAGGATGGGACATTTTCAAAGATGTCTCTAAAAATAAACTTGCAGAAACTGCAGATGACTATCTGTATAATTTAAGTTTGCAATGGTTTTCTAAGCCGATTGGAAAAGACCTATTCTTCTTCCCCTCCTCAAAATAATGCATAGACTCTATTGCATTAAATTCAAGAATTTGTGCTAATCACAAGGTGTAAAGGAGTGATGCACAGCAGGCAGAGTAAAAGAAAACAATAGGGTTGGGGATTTAGCTCAGTGGTAGAGTGCTTGCCTAACAAGCACAAGGCCCTGGGTTCGGTCCTCAGCTCCGACAAAAAAAAGAAAAAAAAAGAAAAAAAGAAAACATTAACACTGCACCCAGTCATCAAAGAACTTGAACCTGGAGTATACGAGAAAGAACTCGAGACACCTTCAAGGGCACACTGGAGAGATGGCTTCTCAGTTAAACATACTTGTTGCTCTTGTAGGGGACCTGGGTTCGATTCCCAGCACCCACACGGTAGTTCACAACCACCTGTAACTCCAGTTCCAGGAGATCCAATGCCTTCTTTGGACCTCCTCAGGTGCCAAGCATCATGTGATACACTTACATATATGCAAGCAAAATACATAAAATATAATGAACAAGTCTAACTAAAAGGTCTTTTAATCTGTAAGAAACAAGCATGCAGGGTAGTGATGAGCTCTGTATGTGTATATGGCCAACCTGCACATGCTGGGCAGGTAAGGGACCATGTTTGGTAAACATAGTAGGGCCAGGAGAGATGAGCACTCTGGCAGGTAGAAGTGATGGGATGGGTATGTAAGCAGTGGGGAGCTGTGGGGCATGCTTGGCAGTGGAGTGACTGCTCTACTGGGAGAAACTGAGGAAGGATAATAGAAAAGGAAGCAGAAGACTCGGAGGGACCAGCTAGAGAGCTGTTAGAAATTCAGGGAGGGTGTGGGAGACTGGACTGTAATTTGACCTAAGCAACAGAACAGAGCCAATGATATACTGTGTTTGAATGTAAGAAGAAGAGAAGGCAGCCTGCGGTGGTGGCGCACGCCTTTAATCCCAGCACTCGGGAGGCAGAGGCAGGAGGATCTTCGTGAGTTCGAGGCCAGCCTGGTCTACAGAGCAAGATCCAGGAAAGGCTCAAAGTGACACAGAGAAACTCTGTCTCGAAAAACCAAAACAAGAAGGAGGAGGAGGAGGAGAAGAGGAGGAGGAGGAGGCATCCTGGCCTGACAAATACTGAAGACAAATATGAGGGAGAAATAAACATCACCAAAAAAAAAAACAAAAAACAAAAAAAAAAAAAAACAAAAACAAAAAAAAAATGGATACTGGGAAATTTAGGCCCAGAAATGAGTGGTGATTTTACCAAGATCACACAACAACTTAACAGACAAGTCAGAGGTCGTCCAAATCACCGGGGGCAGACTTGGTTATTTCTACTATAGTAGCTGACCTTGGAACTCTAAGGTCAAAGGTCTCTGATGAGGAAAGCATCCCAACACAGGAACTTCCTGGAAATGAGGCCCCTCCCCCTTCTCTTCTTCTAGTTTCTCTGCTCCTACCATCACCCCAAAACTTAAAGAAAATCAACATTGAAGGCCTCCCACATGCTCTTTATTACTTTGCCCACATTTTTTTTTTCCTTCGACCCAGAGAACACACCATCAGCGGTTTTTGTGAGCTAAGCCCACATCTGACTGCTAGGAGAAAAAATAAAGTCTCTCACTATAGCTACATCCCTCTATGTGGATGTATCTCCGACTGCAAAGAGGGGTCGGCAAGCAAGTTGCATAACGACAGCTTTCTGTTTATGTCTAAAACTGCAAAGTACTCTCGGCAATGACTGAGTGTGCGTGGATATGTAAGGGGGGAAGAAACCCACAGAATTCAGTGAGAAGTAGGAGTCAGACTGGAAAGAACCAGCCAGGGGACCCTGATTATAGAGGCAACTTTTTTACTTATTCAAAAAGAGAAAGACAGGAAAGAGTTCTGCTGCCACAAAATGATAAAGTGGATGGGGCTCACTGTTCCAACGCTGTGTACCATCACTGTGTTCAAAATGTCTCTCCATCCTTTGAAATCCAGAGTGGTGCCCTGTTTATTGCTGTGTGCATTCCCTCATCCTGTGATTATATCAACGAGTCGGGTTTTACCAGAAAGTCTGAAAAGAGAGTGACAGTGTCCACACAAAAAAATTTCCCCTGCTTCTTCTACATGAGAAGTGCTGCCAAATCTCTTCGAAGGGGTGTTGGAGATAAGAGACAAGTGCTAGGCACTTCTGACATGGCTTCCTCTGGGATCTGAAGTGGGCACTTGTTGGTGACTAACAATGGCAAGAACCCCGAAGGCGAGAAGTCAGAGGTCCGGGCAACTGCCCAGGACCTGTCCTCTCACCATATGCTAGTAGGAGATTGCTGCAGAAAGTGAGAGAGCCAGGGACTGGAGGAGCTCCGGGAAGGCTCTACACAGGAGAACACAGCTTGCTAAGGCAGCCCAAGCCAGCTTCCATGACGGTTACACCAAGGCAAACCTGGGCAGCCGCCCAGGGTCCCACGGTATCTCGAACCTTCTCCCTTGCCTTCCCCTCTACACAAGGACACATGGTTTGGTCCCCACTGTTAACTGCCACCTAAACAGACCCAATAGCAGGAGCAGCCAAGGAAACTAGAACACAGGCCTCTCTCCAGTAGAATAGCAAATTAGAGATGAGGTGTGGCCCGTATTAGCTAACAGTAGAACAGCTAGCTGGTCATCACTATAAGTCCTATCTAGGAGACATGCTGTCCAATCAAATCCTCCCCAAAATTCTTGTGATCGGCACCACCACTCAACGCAGCACACTGTCAGATAACTGCCACTCACAGGTCCCAGGGACTTGCCTGAGGTCACGCAAATGTTAAGCTGTTCAGAGAAGTGCCTCGGACTGTGACATTTCTCTAGGATACACCGGGAGGCTAGGATGGAAATGTTTACACCATCTGGCCTCAGATGCATCCCTAGCGACTTCCCTCAGGAAAAGCCGGGCGGGTGGAGAACAGCACAGGAAGAAGGACTGGGAAACTGTGACAGAATAAATAGTAAGCTGGCTCCTATTTAATAGTGAGCTATCCAGGGGCGACCCAGTGCCAGTGGTGGAAAAAAAAAAGTGAAAGGATACAATTATGGGATGACAGTGTCACAAAACTTCCAGGACAGCTTCAGTCTCGGCTTCCTAGTCTCGCACCACAGAACTCATCCCAAATGGGACTGGGTCAAACAGTGGCTGAGCTCCTCCCATTGAAGCTGGGGTTCGTGTCAGGGGCAGAGCCCCTGAGCATCTCCACAGCAGAGTACAACCTCAGACTTTGTAGAGGACCACATGGAGCCCAGAGAATGTGATATGCCAGAGTCACAGAAATGTCATTAACAAGGCCTGATATCTATTCTGCATGATTAACCGTGAACTGGACTGTTTTCAATGTGGAATGTATAGACTTGAGACCCCCCCACAACCCTGTAAAGAAAGCATGATGGGTCATAAAACCCATGGGTGAGGAGACTGAAACAGAGGAGTTAAATAAGTTACTCTATGTGAATACAAGAACCAAGCTCAAATCGACCTTTAGGCCAGAAAGCCCACGTTGACCACAACGACATATTCCTACCTGGAGGTAAACAGTCAGACTTGGACCCCAGGTCCCTTGGCTTCCAGACCTGTGATCCCAAATAGTCCTCACGGGGTACAAAGGTATCAGGACTTGGAGGAAAGGTTTGAAAAGGCTATAAACCCAGAAATTTGGAGAAACAAAGTATGCCAAAGCCTTTTGTGATGTTTGGAGTTCATCTGCTTATAGTTTTTGGGTGGGTTTCTTGGTGTCCCTTGTCTGGGAAGAAGTTCTTGCTGTAAGTGTCAAAATGTGTAGGTCAGGACTTCTGACTTGCTTGGGGTTCCCTTTAAAAATCTCAAGTCCTAACTGTGGTTGTGCTCACCAGAACCATGGCAGTGCTCACCAGAACCATGGCAGTGCTCACCAAAACCATGGCAGTGCTCACCAAAACCATGGTGCTGCTTACCAAAACCATGGTAGTGCTCACTAAAACCATGATAATGCTTACCAAAACCATGGTAGCTCTCCAGGAAGACATGTGACCCTAATAAGGGTGCGGAATGATGGCTTAGAGCGATGTTCCTCTATCTCCCAAGTGAGTCCTCCCCAGCCCAGCCCAGCCCTTTCCCCTAGAGCCAACACTCATCCCGATGAACGTCCTAGGGTGAGACCACGGGGTCTCATTTGGCTGCACTTTGCAAAGCTGCAGGTGTTCTTTCAGCTCTATGGCCAACTGTCCCGGTTCCCCGGGACCGTCCGGGTTTTAGAGCTGACCACATCCCAGGAAAGCTCTCAGTGTCAGGCAAACCAGGAAGACTGGCCACCTTGTGTCCAGATTGCTGGACAGCTTCTTAGCCTAACTGTTCCATGACCTCAATTCAAAGGGGCCGAAAGTCACCCTAAGAGGCAGGAGGGAGGAAACCGCTTATGCTTCCTCTGCGGCAGAAGCCCTGATGAAAATAGCGAATAGCCTGAGTGACCCAGGCCAAATTTATGACCGTCCATGGGCCACAGAGGAACTCACTGTGGAGCCTTCTTCCTGTCCTAGGGAATCTTGGGAAGAAAGGAAGGAAGGGCTTAGTCACACACTGGGAGTGACAGCCAAGAGCGGCCCTCACTCCCCCGCTGCAAAGCACAGACCCAGCACAGAGCCGGCTTCTCGGGTAAAGTAGATGTTTACCCCAGACTTCACCACCTTTTTGCACCCAGAATGGAAACACCAAACTGGAAGGAGACAAGAGGCAGCCAGAAAGCACAGTCATCTCCCCATCTTTGGAAGGACAGGTTCTCCAAAACACCAACTTCCCTGTACCGTCACTCTTGCTTAATGCCCCAGGCCAGATCCCCTCAGGAAACTCACCTGGGCCCCAGGGCAGACTCCGCTCCCCAGGGATACAGAAGCAGCCACCCATGTGTGCACCATCCTCCCTGGGCCAAGGCCCCTGGGAACGCCAGTCAGGAGAACCTTGGGAGCCTCCCATCGGCCGGCGTCCCTCCTCCCGCCTCCTCCCTGGCACGCGAGGGGACCGAGGCGGCTCAATGCACAATGCAGCCTTTGATATCCGCCTGCCGTGGGGAGGCCAGGGTAGGTGGGAGGGGCCACTCAGCCTGCAGGCCAGATAGTCCTTGCTCTGTCAGGCCTTGGCCTGGGGAGCAGCTCCTCCCTGCCTTTCTACAGATTGCTTCATGCCTATCAGGCTGTGGCACATTCCTCGCATTCTAGGATCCAGATACAGTTCGGTTCTTGTGAGGGTAGCCAGGGCAGAGGAAGGCAAAGAGCATCCTGGGAATCGAGGGTGTTGTTCTTGCTGGCTCCCAGGTGGACTTGGCCCACAGACTCCCCTGCCAGCTCTTAGAAAGCCTCTCTGCAAATGCTTCCTGGGCGGCTGTTTGATAAAGCCAGGCCAGCGAGTGACCATCTGTCAGTGAGCCACTTACTGGCTGGTGAACAGCACTGAGCACCCTAGCTTCCAGCTGTGGACCCCCAAAGTCTTGGCGGAAGAGAATCCAGGAAATCACCCAGCGTTACCAAGAACTTTATGGTTGAAGGGCTACACTACCCAAAACATTTAAGGTGTCAGGCATTCATGAAGAACTGGTCACCCTAGACCAACCTCTTTTCTGTTTCTGATGAGCAGTGGAGCCGAGGAATGTCCATCACACGAGGCTGAGCCTCAGAAAAATCTCCAGTGAGATCACTTATGGGAGGTAGAGCGAACAGGCTGCATACCTTTGCTCAGGGGCTTGACTACTCTTAAGGAGCCAGCCACAAGACCCACTGGGCACTGACCTCCCTTTCTACCCAGAGCAAAGGTCTGCAGGAACACCCAAGGGCAAGAAGGTACTTGCAGAGAGAGACAGGGTCCTGGCAGGCTTGTGCTGCAGGCTCTCTGGAGGCTGAACTTTCAGGTCTCACTGTACTTGTAGGAAGAGCAGTGGCCTGGTCAGGTTTACATTCTAGGAGGAATATGGGGTGACAGTGAGAAGAACAGTCTCTCTGGAGTAATCCGGAGTGTCCACAGTGTATCCTGAATCAGCCTAGGGACATACAGCACGCAGGAACTCCAGCAGGCCTCTGCTGCAGCTTCAAAAGCTGTGTGCTAACTGGCTGTGAGTCAAACAGAAACTGTTTTCTATGAGCCAAGCACTCATTCTATATTACGTAAGGAACCGTAAGAACCCCATAATGTAAGCATCTTTGTTTTCTTTTTGATAAGGAAGAAAATAAGTGAAGAGGGGCATTTAACTTGCCCAAGTCATGCGCATGCGCGCGCATACATTTCTAAATGTCAGACTTAGTACCAGAACCCATCCTAGTTGGTCCCTTAGTTTTAAAATATCACTTTGCAGGCTGGAGGGATGACTGGGAGGCTAAGAGCACCGACTGTTCTTCCAGAGGTCCTGAGTTCAATTCCTATTACCCACATGGTGGCTTACAACCACCTGTGATGCAATCTGGCACCCTCTTCTGTATACATAATAAATAAATAAATAAATATCACTTTTCTGACACGTGAGTTCCTCCCAGAATTGTCAGAGCACAGTGAAGTGTCTGGACCAGCCATCCATGGTGGGAAGCATAGGCGAAGAGGAGAGCTGGGGATGGCGAGGCCTCTCAGGGGTGTGGTCCCAGCCCCCTCATGGTGGGCGTTTTGTCTATGGACAACTGTTTAAAATGTCTGTTTTCCATGATGGATGCCATGCCCTCCCCTCACCCAAACCTACTCGAGATGAAAGGGTAAGTTGTTCTTTAGAAAGCAGCCATTCATTTTCTCTGGGAGGTACCCAAGAACCAGACACTGAAGAGAAGCCAAGCTTTGGCCTCTGTGTGCACATGGATAGGCTTATCGCTTCTCTGGGACTTATCCACATGCCACTCTCATACAGGGAACCACACTACCAGAAATGATGGTGGACCAAGACCCAGGTCAACCGTCCTAGAGGATACCCTGGGGCAGAGGGTTGAGACGGACATTTTGGCAAGTCTGAAATGAATGGCCCATTCTTGAGGAAGTCTCTACTTCCTTTGAGATGCAAAGACCTCAGCTCTGCTCATGAATTGTTCTGATGAATCATCACAACCAAGAGATGTCTAGGCAGAGAGGCAGCAGGAGCAAAGGCCCTGCAGCAGAAGCCTGGGTTGCATATTAAAGGAAGCACAGTGGTTAGAGAGCTGGGAGACAGGGATTTGTGGATGAGCTCAGAGGCCACAGCAGCAAACTTTCTTCTCCATGCTGGAGCTCTTGAGGACAGTCGGTGTTTGATGTATTTAGCTTAGAACGTCAGGCAGGTTCTCTATTATTGAGCTGTATACTCCCAGGCCTGATTTATCCTGTTTTTACATTAGGATGAATTTCTTGAGATGGTATTTCACCCTAAGTGCCTCCACAGCCACCTTCACACCGGTGTGTCAGCCAAACATCTATGGTAGTTTCCTGCTGAAAGACTACAACTCCCAGCTTCCATTGCAGACTACGAATGTCATTCCACTCCTATGAGAGACCACACGCCATCTTCATTGTAGGGCACAAGAGAGTGGCAAGATGCCCCCTAACTGTGAATAAACATGGTCAGGCCTAAGATCAGGCTAAGACTTTCTTTCTGTGTTCTCTTACTCTCTCTCTCTCTCTGTTGTTTGTTTGTTTGTTTGTTTGTTTGTTTGTTTTTAAATCTAACAACCTGGGTACCATGAGCTCAGCAAATTGGCACAGAACTAACCATTCCAAAGGAAGTCGCAGCAGGCTGAGTGTATGAGGGGACAAATCCACAAAGAGTATGCTTAGTGTTTCCCCGTGAACAACTGAGAGAATTAGTATGATGTCTACTGAAATGTTGGGCCCTGAGAAACAAACTTTGAAGGATCTGGCTTCTAAGTTTAAGGTTAAGGGCCTTCGATACTTGCGTCTAAGCAAAGACGGAGGTAGGAATGGGACGTCAGAGGGGCTTGCCAGCCACAGGCAGAAACATCAGCAGTTAGCAGAGAGGATGCGTTTAAAGTCACAGGATTAGATGTGATGTTCTGAGAGAGTGCTGGCCCAGTAGAATAGAAAGGAAACATGGAGACTGGGTCATGCAAGCCGCTGATTTTGGCAGTAGAGGAGGGGGCAGGGCCCGTGGGGGGTTGTAAATGTGACGGATTCCTGGAAGAAAGTGTCTTTGCAACAGGTGTGCTGACTAGTCTTATGTCACCTTGACACAAGCTAGAGTCATCAGAAAGGAGGGAGCCTCAACTGAGAAAATGCCTCCAAAAGATCCAACTATAGTCATTTTCTTAATTAGTGACTGATGGGAAAGGACCCAGGCCATTATGGGTGGTGCCATCCCTGGGCTGATGGTCCTAGGTTCTGTAAGAAAGCAGGCTGAGCAAGCCATGGGAAGGAAGCCAGTAAGCAGCACCCCTCCATGGCCTCTGCATCAGCTCCTGCCTCCAAGTTCCTGCCCTGCTTGAGTTCCTTCCTGTCCTGACTTCCTTCCATGATGGACTATGATGTGGAAGAATTAGCCAAATAAACCCTTTCCTCCCCAAGTTGTTTTGGTCATGGTGTTTCATCACAGCAAGAGTAACCCTAACTAAGACACCAGGTGCCCCATTATGTCCGTGTTGCTAATAGAGGAGAGATATCGGTTGAGAACCTGCCACTGACTGTCTCAGCTGCACTGTGAGGATGGACATTTCACTGGGGAAGATTCAGGAGCACGAGTTCAAAGAAAAGGGGGATCCCAGACACATTTCATTTGCCACCAACATCACCATCAAGTATTTATTCCCCTAGTATTTTTTTGGTAGCAGCAGGCATAAGTGAAGTTGGCTGAGTGACAAGTGGCAGCTGACCCAGCTGGGGAGCAACAGGGAGAAGAAGAGCCTCTGCCCAACCTTGGGAAGCCCCTGCTGTGCTCTGGGCTAGGGGGAAACACAGGACTGGCTACTCATGTCAGCGGCTGTTCTACTTTGTCCTGGAGACCAAACATCCAGATGTGCTGGTGGAGTTCCCCAACTTGTAAGTGTCACAATCTAATTCAAAGAAGTCTTCCAGAGCTCAGAGTGCCCAGAACTGCTGGGCAGGGACTGAAGACAAGACCTAACCAGGGAGCTTCCTGGTTTGCCCCTGCACATGGGAAATACATCTTCTCTTGGAAAATCTTGTCAGGGTAATAAGAGGAATGAGTCCGGCAGAGAGGGTATCTAAGATACAGCACCTGCTGAGCAGGCAGAAGGCCCTGGATTCCAGGCCCACCATAAAAACAAAGACCAAAAAGGAGAGGAAGGGAAGGGGGGAGGGAGAGAGAAGGCGGGGAGAGGCTACACTTGTGAGAAAGAACTGAAAAGACCCTGCTACAGGTTGAGGGAAGGGGCGGGGTGGGGGGGACACACAGAAGTTCCCTGTGTCAGGCATCAAAATGTGATTTTATTGGAAACTGAGTGTCATTATATAAAGTAGGGTAGCTTCATACAGTAGACCTGTAATCTAATATGAACAGTGCATGAGGGGGTGTGGCTGGAGTTAGGCAGGAGAAGGCAACTCAGCTGGGCATAGTAAATCCTGCCACACATCCAGCATTCAGGATGTTGAGGTAGGAAAATGGAGAGTTCCAGGCCAGCCAGAGTTATGTAGCAAGACCCTGTCTCAAAACAGCCAAAACCAGGCTGGGCATGGTGACATATGCTTTTAATCCCAGCACTCAGGAGGCAGAGACAGGTGGATCTCTCTGAGATAGAGGCCAGTCTGGGCTACAGAGTGAGATCCAGGACAATCAGGGATGCACATTGAGACCCTGTCTAAAATCAAAAGAGAAGAAAGGAAGGAAGAAAAAGAATGGACCAGCAAGAGAGGGAGGAAATACATGAGCAAAGTACCGTGATATATATGTGAGCAAATGTCATGATGAAACATTCTTTTGTATGTTAACTTTAAAGATTAATTAAAATAAATTTCTGGGATGGAGAGATGGCTCAGTGGTTAAGAGCACCAATTGCTCTTCCAGAGGACCCAGTGCTCATTCCCAGCACCCACATGGCAGCTCACAACTGTCTATAACTCCAAGATCTTGACACCCTCACACAGACATACATGCAGGCAAAACACCACCGATGCAAATAAAAATAAAAATAAATTTCTTCCCAGTGATAAAGGTCCTTAATGTAGAAAAACCAAGAGCACAGAAACATACAAAACAAACATCAGTGACGTCATCCCCTCAGGACACACTCTGTGCAGTGCCCGAGTCCTGTGTAGAGATTGCACTTCATGTTTTGTCATTTTCTAGCCTTACATCACATTGTAAGCCATTTTCCACCCTTTTTAAAATTTTTGATTTTTATTTATTTATGTGAGTGTTTTGCCTTGGAAATCAGAAGTTGGCAGAATCCCTGGAAATGGAATTATTTATCACTTATCAAGAAAATACACCACAAACATGCCTACAGGCCTATCTAATGGAATCATGTTCCCAATTAAGGTTCCTTCCTCCCAGGTGACCATAGCTTCTATGAAGATGACAAAAACTATCCCACACAACAGTGAGTGCTCCTAACTGGTGAACCATCTCTCTAGTGCCATCTGCTGACACTTCAGTGTGGATTTCTTGTGGGAATCCAGCTCCTACCTTTCAAAGGGTTCTTAGATGGAGGAGAGAGGGATAAGAAAATATCAGCTAGAAAAGAGAGACCTAGAAGAGGAGAAGAAACACAGGGACACGGGATAGCTTTGGGAGGGCCTGGGTCAATACCCAACAGCCCTAGGTTTATTCAAAAGGTCTGTTTATAATATGCCAAGGGGAGAGGCAAAAGACCTCCCCCTTGCAAGATCAAAGCACACCATACAGCCAAGTGTAGACTCTTCCAAACACCTGGTAAACATACTTGTGGCCAAATCATCTCCTTATGCAGCCCTGCTGGTAAAGCAAGCCCAGATTCTCTGACCATGAGTAAGTTCTCACTAGGAAGCCTCTGTGGATCTCCACAATTTCTGACCTCCAGAGCTAGGAGACAATAGATTCCTGATGTTTGAAGGCATTTAGGCTGGAGTGTGTCACTAATATTGCTTACTCTCTCATGTATTAAAATCAGGTTTCCAGGTTGGCAGGCTGAGGTAGGAGGGAGAAGGAGAAGGAGAGAGGAGAGAGAGAGAGAGAGAGAGAGAGAGAGAGAGAGAGAGAGAGAGCATGCCTGCACATGCCAAGTTGCTGATGACCCCAGCCAGACCCCAACACTCCCTACCACTCCCAGACAAAGGAATGTCTCTTCAGTTCAGATCAACTTCTGGAGGTATTTAAATCTCAGGCATCAGACACGGTAGAGTGGGTAGGGAAGAGGAGCCTGCTGGCCAGTGAGTCCATCTGGGTGTCCTCCCCGGAGGTACACTCATGCCTGGACATCAGGAGGCTACAGGAGGAGGCTGGTGACAGCATTCTAGAAACAGGTAGGCATAGTGACTTCGTAGTGAGAAAGAAGTCAGTGTCCAGAGTCAAGAAAGAATCTGAAGGCATCATCACTATGTGGTACATAAAGTTTCAATGTGATGCAAAAGTGAGAGTCTACTTAACACACATAGATGGAAGTCCTGAATGTGTGCATGCCTGTGTATGCAGATCTAGTCAGTCCCTCCATCCATGTGTACTCCCCTGAACTGAGGAGGTGCCAGCAAGAATCAAAGTAGACTTACCCTACTTTTCACAGCTGGGAAAGAGAGTAGATGGACTCTTATAGTATATGATCTTTTGTGTTACTGAAATTTTTTCAACTATAATGTTCCACAACAGTCTTCACATTGTAAATATAAAGATATATGATATATATCTTTGGAGAAGATGGAAGGCAAGAGAGATGAGGGAATGTTCACATATAAACATGACCAGTCATGGGTTCTGTAGAAGGGAGGTCTGGGCATATTCCAGGCCACTGTACTCCTCATCTGACCTAACCCAAAGGATGCTGGGCACCACAGAAGGTGGTTCCAGTCCCAGTGCCAAAACCAAGAGGCATGGTAATTTGGAGGGAAGAGGCAGTACTATCAAAGGGTATTCTGTTACAGGCATACTCTGATAACTGGTGGTTTCTCAGCTCCCCAGTGATATGAGGGCTGTCCAGAGCCCCAACTGATAGAGTTACTGCTCCCTGGAGGAGGCAACATTTTAGGACCATCTGCTGGGGTGGAGACAATGAAAGAAGCTTCACCATCCTCTGTGCCCCTCCCCATAGATAAATATGTCCACCATCCCTAATGTCCATCCCTAAGATGGCAACGGTTAGGTGGGGTTTAGTAGGGGGTCCTTAGGTTATTGGAGGTGGGATATCTGGGGATTTGTGCACCTCATCCAGTCCCTTCTCTCTGCTTCCTATCTCATGATGCTACCAGTTCCCTGAAGCACTTCTCACCATTACTATAACCCCATCCACACCAGAGATCAAGGAAATGGGACTACTCAATCTTGGCCTCAAACCTTCAGACTATGAACAAAATAAGCCCCTCTTCACTTCAAAAAGCAGCCTATTGGGGGAGTTTTGTAACAGTAATTCCATGATGACTACTCTAGCCAGCAAGCTATTCAGAGGCCCTTGCTGGGCCCTGGAGGATAGCAGAAGACTCCTTCTGCCCCCCCACCATTCTGTCCACACATTCCAGGCCAGAGTAGCATGAAAGTCTACAAAGATGGACACCCTACATACACTCAGTCCTAGGCCTTGTCTTATCGGGGAGGAGGAATTAACAAGACCAGCTGTCAGCCAGCATAGAAACAGAAATCTTACTGTTTGCCTTCACCTCCCAGTTGTTGACTTGTGGTCAAAAGAGCTGATTTTGAGTGTACAGTCTTAGACACAGACATCTTTAAATAAGTACAAAAAAAAACAGAATTAAAGGAGGGTAACATAAAAGCTCTCACAAAATGATGCTGAGGTCTCTAAAAAGTGTGTCAGGGTGTTTGTTCTTGGCTTGTGCAAAGCCTGTGTGTGCTGCATCACATTCTGTGAGTGGAGATTGTAGAACCATGAAGAGGAGAGGGAATTCTTCAATGAACAGAATGTGCCAGTAGGTGACAATGGAGAGTAAACCCCAGACCCTGCCGCAGAGCCCACGTGGCAACCCACCCAACAGAAGAGAGACTCTTTTCCACAAGATCATCAGAAAGATGCCTGCAGACTCGAGGCTGTGACCCTTCCTTCTTCATTTTCAATAAACCTGTTTGCAAGATGTTCACTCAAGAAAGGAAATGTGCATTTCCATGTGCAACTGTTTCTATCTTCTAAGACACGCGCAGACACACACCTTCCTAGGCTCACAAATTTGTGCAGCACAAAGGGGTGTGCACGTGGGTCCTTTTTCTAGATAGTTTCATTGCTTCCTTTCAGATGGTGACCTTGGGAAAAGCAACCTCTTCCTGCTTATATCAGCCTGCCGAGTCAGGGGCAGCTCACATCTTATTGCCTTGGATAGCTAGATCTCACCAAACTCAACAAATCGAGGTCTCTGGAGGAAGAGTCTTTGGAGATCATCCTGGTATGTTTCAGCACCTAGAGCTGAGAGGTTTCTTTCTCAATGAGGTGTAGATTTTAGAAGTCTACATTCCCAGCTGGGCGGTGGTGGTGCACACCTTTAATCCCAGCACTCGGGAGGCAGATCCAGGCGGATCTCTGTGAGTTTGAAGCCAGCCTGGTCTCCAAAGCGAGTTCCAGGAAAGGTGCAAAGCTACACAGAGAAACCCTGTCGTGAAAAACAAAGAAGAAGAAGAAGAAGAAGAAGAAGAAGAAGAAGAAGAAGAAGAAGAAGAAGAAGAAGAAGACGACTACATTCCCAAGTCCCCATTCTGCATCTTCAGATCTCCCTCAAAGCTTAACAGACAGCTACAAGCATCAGAACAACAGGTGTGGGGACAGTGTGGCTCTGTCTGAAAAATTGTACTCACAGTCAGCATTCACAAGTCACTGTCCAGGGACTCCCTGTGAAGAAGACACCCCTCCACATGTCACAGAAGTGGGGCAGGGACCACAGACAGATGTGGACTGATAAAGCAAGTGTGACCAAGAGGTGGCAGGAAAAGGACCATGGGCGCTGTAAAGAACAGCTGCAGGGGAGTCCAGATGGATGGAGAGGTCTAGGAGAAGAAGGGATACATAACAGACCATGATCATGACAGAAGATCAGGAGAACACCAGGTATCGGACTGGAAAGGAGTCCGGAGTAGGAAGACTAGGTAGAGTAGAAGGTGTGTGTCTTAGTAACGGTTCTATTTCCTAAAGAGATACTATGACCAAGGCAACTCTCGTAAACAACATAAAATAAACATTTAATTGGGGGCTTAATTACAGTTTCAGAGGTTTAGTCCATTACCATCATGGTGGGCAGCATGGCAACATTCATGGTACTAGAACAGTAGCTGAGAGCTACATCTTAATCCACAGGCTGAGAAAGAAAGCACTGTGTCTAGCATGGACTTTTAAAAACTCAAAGCCCATCCTCAGTAACACACTTCTTCCAACAAAGTCCCACCTACTTCACAAGGACCTATCTCTTAATGTTTCTCAAATAGCTCTACTCCTTGATGACTAAGCATTCCAGTTATATAAGCCTTTGATGGTCATTTTTATTCAAACCACCTCATTCCACTCCCTGGCCCCACAGTCTTTTAGCTTCAAAAGTCTCAATATTGTTTAAAAGTCTGAAGTTCAAAGTCTCTTCTGAGACTCAAGGCAATCTCTTGAGTAACTGTAATCCTCTAGAAAATCAGAATTTAAAAAACAGATCACATACTTCCAACATACAACAGCACAGAATATACATTACCATTCCAAAAGGGAGGAAAGGGAACACAGAGAGAAAATACCAGACGAAAGCAAGATTAAAAACCAGCAGGCCAAACTCCAAACTCTGCATCTCCATGTTTGATATCAAAGCACTCTTCAGATCTCCAACACCTTTCAGCTTTGTTAACTGGAACACACTTCTTTCTCTTGGTCTGGTTCCACTCCCTGTTAGCAGCTCTCCTTGGCAGGTATTCTACAACTCTGGCATCTCTAACATCTTGGGTTCTCCAACACAATTCAGGCTTCACCTCCACAGCTTCATGCAATGGCCTCTCTGGGCCTCCGTGCAAGAACACCCTGACACTCACCTGGCCTCTGTAGCTTTCCTTAGCCACAGATGGAGATTCCACTGTAGTCTTGTAGACTTGACTCTAAAGTCACATGGCTAAAGCTGCCAAGTTCTAGTGCTTGGTGATACTGAAACGTGACTCCTCCCCCATTCAATTACATTTGCATCAGCTTGCTGTTGGTGATTGTTTCCTTCACTGCTTAAGCTGTTTTAAAATTCTTTTTCACAAGTTGGAAGCTTAGAGTGACAACTAGTAACTACATAGCACAGTTACTACTAGGCTGTTTGGAATCTCCTCTGCCAATGCCATTTATCCAAAACTCTTCAATTTGGCCTCTGGCAAAGTTTTAAGACAAGAGCAGAAAGCAACTAATATCTTTGCCAAAATACCCTAAGAATAGTCTCTAGACCACTTGCAGATATTCCTTCCCTCCAAAATCGTTTGGTCTGCGGACCCCTGCATTCCACATCTCCTCCAGCACCACTGTCTTCCATGCTCCTACTAGGATAGCCCATTAAGGCATACTTAAAGTATCCAACTGCTTTTCTAGTCCAGAGTCCCAAAGTCCACATCCCTCCAACAAACAGCAAGGTAAGGCTTGTCACAGCAATATCCCACTCCTGGTACCAATTTCTGTCTTAGTCACGGCTCTATTTCTGTGAAGAGACACCATGAGCAAGGCAACTCATAAAAGAAACCATTTAATCAGAGGCTTGCTTACAGTTTCAAAGGTCTGGTCTGTTATCATCATTGCAGAGAGCACAGAATGAGCATGGTAGCACTCATGGTACTGGAGCAGTAGCTGAGGAGAAAGAGAGACAGACAGACAGACAGACAAGAGACAGAGAGACAGAGAACTAGCCCTAGCATGGGCTACAAGGCCATACCTACTTCACAAGGCCATACTTCATAATCCTTCTCAAATAGTTCTATGCTCGAATGAATTGGCATTCAAACATATGAACCTATGGGGAACACTCTTATTCAATCCACCACAGTGGCAATGCCAGAGATCATGAGCAATGGCAGAGAGTGGGAAGTAGCTGCTAAGTGTAAGTTGTTGTCAGGAGCATGTCCCCCCACAAGACAGCCAGGAAGCAGAACTCACATATGTCAAGGATGCTATTCTGTATGTGATGACTTGGGTAAAATTCAAATGTTCTCCCAAGGCACCATGGGTTGCAACCCAATCCCCATTGTGAGGAGGTAAGATGACGGACTTGAAGCTGAGTTGTAGCCCAGTTGGTACCGGGCTTGCCTAGCAGGCATGAGGCTCTGAGTTCCATCACCAGCATCTCATAAAACAGATGTAATGCTTGTAATCCCAAGAGGCAGGAACAACAGAAGTTTAAGGCCAGCCTCAAAAGACAAAACCAACGAGGTAGGACTTAGTTCAGTGTAAAGTTCAGAGGTCAGGCCTTTAGGGTGATCAAGATTAGTTCAAGTCATTAAAACTCAAGCAGTTGGGCATACCTGTGAGGGCATTTCTTAATTGGATCATGCGAGGTAAGAGACCCACTCTAAATCTGGGCCATGCCTGCTGGTGGCAGCCCACCTGAACAATGGAGAGAGGAGGCTTCTGCTTTTGCCTGCTTGCCCTCACTCTCCCTGGCAAGTTCATCTACTCTGCTACTGAGGTGTTCCTTCACTGGTATCAGAACCAACTTCCTAGAGATTCCAATGTAGACTGAAGACCAGCAGATCTCGGGGAAGTCCCTAGAATTCCAGCACCAGATTGGGACTGCTGAGACATTCAGTCTCATGGGCTGAGCAATTATCAGATTCCTGGCCTTTCTGTAAGATCAGTCATTATTGGACTACCCAGAACACAGCCTATAGACCACTCTAATAAACATGTGTGAATGTGTGTGTGAGTGTGTGTGTGTGTGTGTGTGTGTATTATATACTATATATTCCTTATATATTATATATGTGATTTATATAGATTTATTGTACATGTATGTATACATTCCTTTAGGGAATGCTGCCTAGTAAAGGGACCAACTCCACTGGGTCATTCATATTCTAACAAGCGCTCTAAGGGGCACTATTATCATTCCCAACTTACATATGAAGAACTTGAGGTTCTGAGAGGCTGAATGCATTTCCAAAGGTCAAAGGGCACTCTGTGGTGGACCCAGACCCTTGAACAGGGAACCACAGCATTTCCCTCCTTGTTCCTTCTTACTGTAATGAACATTTGCAGAACCCTCTGTGTAGAGTGAGAGAAACCTTCAGGATGACCTGGGCGTTAATTCAACAAGTTACTGAGCAATGGCTACGGAGCAAGAACAACCCTGCCTAAAGAGACAGTAAGGGGAATGGTCAAGACCACCAGTAGGGTGTGCCCTTTCATGGAGGTAGCACCCTAGTAAACAGGAGAGAGACTAAGCAAACAACCAATTAGCCGTGGTGAGCGGGAGGGGGCGGAAGCAGGGACACATCGCTTTATCCCATCCACTGGTCCAGGGACTACTTGTTGTTCAGTGCAGAGACGGCACTCACCTCAGCCCAGGGCCAGAATGCACCGAGCCTGTCAGCCTAAGGCTGAGGTGGAAGATCTCCTTCTACAAAACCAGTCTTTCCTTCTAAGCTCCTCCCAGTAAACACTCTCCTTCCTTATCTCTCAGACTCAGATCCAGCACAGTGTTGGCCCCAGGACGCCAGAAATCCCCTTTTCACCCATTGCCTGCAACTCCAGGGCAGACCCCCGCCCCCGGGGCGGAGCCGCTGATGCATCCGGCAAGAGGCCACAGGGAACCCAGCTGTCCCACCCACCCATTCCGGAGCTGCCTGAGCCTAACTGAGCCCATGTCATGGATGGCGATCCCCTGGCTCTCTTTGGCATCCCAAACCCCAGATCCCAGATGACTAGAGGGATTCATGAGCCGCTCACAGGGGCCAGGGCAGACTGGGACCTAGAGCTCCCGAAACTGGCCATGGGTGGGTCTGTGTGACCTGCTGCCCGCGCCCTGCCTTCCTGTGGTCCACACCCTTTTCTCTCCAAGCGGTGGCGACTATTGTTAACAACAAATGTATACACACAGTTAGATGAGTGTTCTATGTAAACAGAACCCTCCGGTTTTTCAGCGTTCCTTCCAGTCCAGCTCGTCTGTATCGAAAGCCTCACATCAAATAAAATAGCACCTGTTAGATGGTGCGTTTCTAGAGCCCCCTCTTACAACAGCCCTGATGTTCCAACCCCACTGTTCTCCTGGATTCTCCGCTGTGCTCTCTAGCCTTTGCTGGGCCCTTATATGGCCCGGTCTTCTACGGCTGCCATCTGCTCATCCTTACAGGCATGGAACTACTTTTTTTTTTTTTATCTTCGTTTTCATTCAGTTTCACGCTGCTTTCCTGTTTTGTGATTCTTTACTACGTATGTGTTCCAGAGGATTCTAAGCTTGCCTGTTTTCCAGTCACCCCGCTTAGCTACCCTATGTACCCACAAAGTATCTGCAGAATAAAGCAAATGCTAGTGAGCTTCCCTGCTCCCGGCATGGAGCCAGGGCTCAGCAGCCTTCCTTGTCTTCCCCAGACGGTGAACATACACAGACCCTCCTCCGTGCAGCTGAGGGACCTGGCAGGTGAGAACAAATTTTCGGTGGTTTAGGACACAAGGGAAACCATGGGTCACTCTGCATAGAAACCATCTAAGGCAGTAGGAGGCCTATCCTAGAGCACACAGTGCGGGGCGGACCTGACTTGACTCCCGCCTGGGCGCCAACATGCTGTGTGGCCTTGAGAAAATACAGAACCTCTCTGTGCTTTAGTTCCTACTGCAGTAAAATGGGGGTGTGCCAGCACCTGCCTCGGGGGCGTTTTGTGCAGGTTAAATGCAGTGTTTAGAACAAAGCTGTGCCTATAATAACTATTATCCATCATTATTTACCATTATTTTGCCCCGAGTTAGTCCAGGAATCTTTCTACCTTCTGCATAGCAGTTCAGGAATTGACACCTCGTACGCAGTAGGTGCCAAATGAGTAGATGTCAACTAAGTGAGAGGTGTTCGACCACAGAGGAGAATATGTTACACACTGGTGCTTCATCGTAGACTGTTTAGGCCGGGTGGTGGTGGTGGTGGTGGTGGTGGCGGCGGCGGCGGCGGCGGCGGCGGCGGCGGCGGCGCACGCCTTTAATCCCAGCACTTGGGAGGCAGATCCAGGTGGATCTCTGTGAGTTCGAGGCCAGCCTGGTCTACAAAACAAGATGCAGGATAGGCACCAAAACTACACAGAGAAACCTTGTCTCGAAACACGCCCCCCCCCCAAAAAAAAAGTAGACTCTTTATCTGAAGCACTCCATGTCAAAGAACTTTTCCTTCATGACAAGGGTGAGTGGGGAAATGAGACCTAAGGCAATGTAGTATTTATTGCATAAGTTGAAAATCTAGAACTTCAAGGCACAGTGGGTACCAACAGCTCATCCTCTCACTGGCTCTCAGCTTAATCAGTTTCCCAGATGGGGAGAGCTGTGGCCAGCTCAGCAGTGGAGAGCAGAGCTGAGCATCTGCTGAGTTGGTCATAGGGGGATGAAAATGTCTCTCTCTGTTGGGTTGTTTTGTTGTACCAAACTTGTCTTTTATTCTATGCTGTGCTGTTGATTACTCTCAAACCATACCTTAGGAAACAGATTCGTTAATTAAAAAAAAAAAAAAAAATGGGAAAGGAATCTCAGCACAGAAAATATACTTAGTAAAACAAGCTACAGTACTGCGGAAATCTCGAAAGCAAGGCAAGCCTCAACAAGAGTTGGGGAATACCCACAAGGCTAATGGTTGAGTCACATTCTTCTCAGCTTCCAGTAGCCACTTACTGAGCATATTACCAAGAAAGACCAGGAAACATGGGCTATTGCAAAATATAAGCAAATATATACTTCTTTGGTACTGTATAAAGTGGTAACTTTAACAGATCTACATGGTACAGAATATCTGAGAATCTTTATAAAAAAAAATATATCCATTCAAATCGATGTCAGGCAGTCTACACTGTCCACTCTACAGCATTTGACTGGTAGTGTTTTAAGCCTCCTTGGGCAATATAAACATAGAAAGAAATGAAGAAAGGGTCTCAAGTGTCTTGATTTCAAGCCTCTACTGGGCCACTTAGCACCCCAAAGACTCCATCCCTGGCCTCAGTGGATGCATGACGGCAATGTTTGTGTGAAGACGGCATTGTGCAGTTTTAGCTTTGTATAGAGTTAGAGAGGGAAATTTATTATATATTCATTCATTTCTCTTCCTTTGGTGTTTTGTTTTGTCTTGCCTTTTGACCGAGGTGGCACTGGGGATTAAGCTGGGTCGGTGGTTTTCTGCACACTAATCAAGTAGACTACCACTGGCCTGTACCTAGAGCTGTGAATAAAACTCTAGTAGGTGGCTTCAGCAAACACCTAGGGATGGGTGACAAAGCACTGAGGAAACAAGCCACAAAAAGGAAGCTTGGGTGCTACAAAGTGCGGATTCTGCCACCTACAGCGAGTTCATGATGAGTCTTTAGGGAAAGAATATAATTGCTAAAGGTTGGGCTTGAAGGAGTGTCATGTGTGGAAGAAATCCTTGACGACACAGAAACCATTATGCCCAGACTACTGACTTTCTAGCTTGGCTAAAGCTTACTTCCTACTGAAGTAAAGAACCTTTGAACTTTCAGAAAGCACTCAGCCTAGAAAATATAATCTTTAAAACGAATTCTAGATTTAAAACAACATTGTTGTTAGCAAAGGGCCATTTTGTTTGGTTGTTTGGTTGGTGTTTTTGTTTTGTTTTGTTTTTGAGACAGGGTTTCTCTGTGTAGCTTTAAAGCCTGGCCTGGAACTCAGAGATCCACCTGCCTCTGGCTCCTGAGTGCTGGGAGTAAAGGCATGCACCACCACAGGCAGCTCAGAGCCATCTTTGAAAAAAGTAACTTGGAGCTCAAAGGATAATAACCACACTCATTGAGTGGACTGTGCGAGCTTGGCTGTGGTCTGAGCGTCTGTACTTCTGTCTCACTTCATTCTCAGCAGGCAGCATTCCCACAAGGAAGAGACTGCCGCTGTCTCCTTCTCACAGATGAAGAAGCTGAGGCTCCAGAAGATGCCACACCTGACAGACTCACACAGCGAGGCTGCCTGGAAGCAGGATGGAACAAAGGCTGCCCTGTGTGAGCAGTCAGAGGATGGAGCTGCAGTGGTGAGGGTCCATAATCCTCTACACAAAGAAGATTCATGGCCTAGGTGAGCCTGTCAGGCAGTAAACTAAATCACTCAAGGACAAGGTAGGATAAAATGTGAAAGGTGTAAGTTAATATATTTAACTTTAAAGAAAGAAAGGGAAAGCCCTAGGAGGCAGAACCAAGGTGAGGGCAGATGCCTCGGGACCCTGAAGGCCCTCAGAGCTGGAACTGGACCTTCTTTTTCCACTCAGATAGTAGCAATAGCCCTGAGCCTGTGTGAAGCAGGGAAGCTATAGAAATAACTCTTACCAAAAGCCAGAAGGATTACTGCTCAGTCAAAGGGAAGTTAGGAACCAAGGGTACGCCAAAAAAGCTCAGCATCTGTCTGAGGCCATGTGTAGTAACTGCCAACCTGCAGGCCACTCCCTGAGACCGTGGAGAAACTGAATCCACCTGCCCATGCGGGAACTCCACCCAGAAGAGTGAGCCCAGAAAACAGGCATTGTGTGCTGACTCTTGACCCAACAGCCACTGTGGCAAAGCTAATGATTTTCACAAGGAAATGTTCATGAGAAGCCCGTCCCAAAAGCTTAACTGCAGAGTGGTTCGGAGTAGCTCACAGTTATACAAATTCAAGTCATGCAAGATATTAAGCACCAAGGTGTGAGGGGGTGGATAAGAGGGAGAAAAACACAAAAGAGCAGAGTTAGACAACTGGTTAGTCTACACTGCAAGAACAGAAAACAAGAGCAATTCACTGAGGTGCGACCAGATCTGAGATTCCACCAGTGAGGCACTCTCCACAGACCTGGATAGCATTGGTGATAGAGTCTTCAAAGGAAGCTCAAGGTGTGAAGGAACAGGGCTTTGCTGAATTCCCAGCATTCCAGGACCTGGAACAGGAATGAGAGAGACAGTCCAAACAAAGCCAGCCACCAGGCCAGTCCATTTTCCTATCTTTATCTCTACCCAGCTCTCTCCCTTTATATCTTTTTAATATCCAGTGCCATCTTAGCAAGCCAGCTCAGCTCCACTCAGTTCTGCTCTATGTTGCTTTTTACCCCTTCCTAATTATTTCCTCTTACTTATTCCTCTCCTGAAGAACACAGTCTGGCCTAGTTTACAAGTCTTCTGTGCCTCAGATTCCCGAGGCACAAGACTATTTGACATTACCTAATCTATGTTCTTACTTTCCCTTCTTTAGTCTACCTTTGGCCAAATTACCTCATTCCTCTCTTCCTGTGGTTACCCTCTCTATAGCCACAATAATTAATATACCGTTATTTATGCTGGTTCAACGCAACATCCACGGTGGCAAAAGCTACCTCTGTGGAGAGTACACATGGTACTATCCATGTCTCTTTACTTAAGGGCTGATGATTTACAGTTGATTGTTACTGTTTACATAGTGGGCCCACTCCTGGATAGGGACTATCGCTTCAGACAGTGTTCATGCATGAATAGGACTGGAGAAACCGCCCTGATTTTATTAATAAGACCTGTAAGATTCCTACTACATCTGGCGCCCATCGTTCGTGGTACGAATTCATGAAAAAGCCTCTTGCCTGTGGCCTTGTGGGCCCAGCTCAGACCCGAGCTACACTCGGCCGGCTGTGGTGGCACATGCCGGTAGGATTTACTGAAGAAGGCAGAGGCAGAAGGATCCCAAGTTGAGGCCGGCCTAGGAGAAGCTTCGGCTGGGGCAGAGACACAAACAGTGTCGGTGGGACCATGGAGGCAGTGGCTGCTGCTTCAAGTTGCCGGCTGCCTTTCATCGTGTTGGTGACTTTGGTGATGCTGCTACCTGGAACAAAGAATTTACTGCTGCTTGTTCAGAGAAGAATTGCCAGGACCAGCATGTTACAAGAAAGCATCGGCAAAGGTCAGTTTGGAAAAGGTTGGCAAGAGAAATGCTGGGGAGAAATTGCTGTGAAGATTTTCTAATCTAGGGAAGAACGTTCATGGTCCTGAGAGACAGACATTTATCAGACTGTGATTGCTCCAAACCACAGAGGAGGCACACACAAAAAAAAAAATCTAAAGGGAACCATGATCATGACTAACAGTGACTTTGAAATCTTCAAAAGGATGATGGGACTCCACAATGATGATGCCACATGGACTACGGTAAAGCCATTAACACCATGGAAAGATCGACTTTGGACTACAAACTGCTCAGGACAATTTTGAGATGACTGGCTGAGATGATCCTGACAGACTACTTGAACCCTAAGGACTTGAAACAAGCCCTGCACTTTATCATTATGCAGTGGCAGGACAAATGATACAGGACTTGACATTTAACCCAGAAAGAGAGTTGAGGTCTAAAAAAAAAAAGAAAAAAAGAAAGAAAGAAAGAAAAAGGAGAATATAGATATGAGGTAGATCACTGAATCTACTCTGAGAAAAAAAGATAAAGAAATAATAGGATAAATGGGTAGATCATTGAATCTACTCTAAAAAAAGAAAGAGAAAGATGACAAAAGGTAGATTATTGAATCTATTATGAAAAGAGAGAATATGGATATGATAAGATAAAAAGGGAGATTATGGAATCTACTTTTTTAAAAAAGGAACTATTTATTTTAAATAGCATAAGTAATGAAAAAAATTTTTGTCTGAGTTTATCAAATGTTCCTGGACTGGACATTGTTATATATTAATGGAGTTTTTCATCTGAATCTGTCAAATGTTAATGGACTAGCCATCATTAATGTAATCTTGACTGTGTATACTGTATATACTTATTGGATATGATTTTTCTTGTATTAGTTATGACCTTTTTTTAATTTTAGACAAAAACAGGGGAAATGTGGTGGGTATTGTATTCCCTGAAATATTGTGTATTCCCCAAAATAAACATATCTGGGGTCAGAGAACAGACAGCCACTAGAACAAAGCCAAAAATGGTGGCTAGAAAATGGGAAGAGTAAGCCATAATAGAAGTTGGGCGGTGGTGGTACACACCTTTAATCCCAGCACTTGGGAGGCAGAGCCAGGTGGATCTCTGAGTTCAAGGCCACTTTAGAAACAGCTAAGCATGGTGACCCACGCCTTTAATCCCAGAAACCCAACCTTTAATCCCAGGGAGTGGGGGCAGAAAGGGAAAGGTATATAAGGAGTGAGGACCAGGAACTAAGTGAGTAAAGCATGTAGTTAGTTAAGCATTTGGTTGGTTAAGCATTCAGGCTTTGGAGCAACACAGTTCAGCTGAGATTCATGTGGAGGAGGACTCAGAAGCTTCCAGCCTGAGGAAACAGGATCACCTGAGGGACTAGCAAGATGAGATAGCCGTGGCTTGTTCTGCTTCTCTGATCTTCCAGCATTTACCCCAATAACCTGCTCGGGTTTGATTTTATTAATAAGACCTGTTAAGATTCCTGCTACAACACATGGTACTATCCATGTCTCTTTACTTAAGGGCTGACGATTTGCAGTTGATTGTTACTGTTTACATAGTGGGCCCACTCCTGGATAGGGACTATCGCTTCAGACAGTGTTCACGAATGAAGTGGACTGGAGAAACCGCCCTCGCGACCAGCAGCAATCTAAAGGAGAAAATGTTGTCTCAACCTAGTCCCTCTGGAAGACTGCAAACATTTCCAATGAAAGAAGAAAAGGTGACTTAAAAATTAACTTTTAAAAACTTCAACCACAGATTTAACTCCTAATGTGCAAGTCCCAGTGCAAAGATGTCAGTAACATGAAAAACCAAGACAGCATGTCTCCTCCAAAATCTACCAGTTTCAGAGTAATGATCCTGACTAAAGATGACTTCAATGAAATGCCTGACAATGAATTCAGCAAAATGATGTTAAATATGTTCAAATAAGTGGAAGAGAACCTTTTTAAAATGCCTGAATTGATTCAAATGAACAGTTAAATGAAATAAGGAAGTCAATGCAGGATATTAAAATGGAATTCAATAAAGACACACAAGATACTGGGGGGAAATGGAATATTAAGCTTCCAATGAAAAAAAAGTTGTGTGTTAAATATTTGACATAATAAACTAGTCAGAAGACACAAAGATCACTTCCTACCAATTAAGGGAACTATCCATGAAGAAGCTATTAGGATTATGAACCTACAGGCCTCAAATGCAAGTGCATCCTGTTCCATCAGAAAAACACCACTAGAGATAAAGCCACAGACTAACTCCAACACAGAAATAGTGGGTGACTTCAATACCCCACTCTCACAAACAGACAGGCCACCCCAACAGAGTCTAAAACATTAGCGTTAAATGGCATTACATCAAATGGACTAAGCAGAGCGTTCTAAAGAAACGTTACCAAATATACATTGTTCTCGGCAGATCTAAAATAAGGAAGGGCATCACTACGGCTTGAATTCCACCAGCCTTGCTCCAAGTTCATTGCCCACACATGCATGTACACTACGTGCACTTACATCACATTCACTTACACACACAAGTGTCCTAACACATGGAAGACAGTCCTGTGTTTAAAGAGTCAATCTCATGTTAACTGTTCTTATCATGATTTAAAAAAAAAAAAAGGCAACAAATTGACTGTTATGGAGACATGAAAATTCTAATCAGCAAAAAGTAGACACAGAAAGCACAGGTAAGCATCATTAGGTCTGAGCTGGTCACTTTTCTTGTTACTGAAATAACACACCTATCAAAAGCAACTGAAGGCAGGAAGGGCTTATTCCGGCTCACAGTTCAAAGGTTACAGTCCATTGTGGCAGAAGTGTGAGGCAGCTGATCACACTAACTGTGCAATCAGGAAACCGAGGGGGATGAATGCTGGTGCTCGGCTCACTCTCCTTATCCGGTCCAGGACCCCGGCCTGTGGAACGGTGCTGCCCAGTTAAGGTGGGTCTTCCCCTTCATCGCACCTCACCTAAGGATTTCCTCACAGGCATAGGTAACTTTCAGATCCTGACAAATTGACAATCAGTATTAACCGTAAAAAAAAAAAAAAACCTGATGTTTTGCAAGCCTTTTAAAATACACAAAACTGTGTTACTATTTACAAATAGCAAGAGCATAAGAACAAGAATTGGTGTGATCTCCGCCATCAGACACAAAAGTGGAAGGATGAAGAATATATATATATATACACCTGCTAGTCCTTTCAACTACACTCACAAATGAGCACACACAGAGAGGCGCGCGCGCGCGCACACACACACACACACACACACACACACACACACACACACACACACACCAAGTATTCTTAAATGTCAACAATAAAGAGCAAGTTCTGTTCTTTCAGAAGACCTGAGATCCCTGTTGCCACCCTGGCTGGGCTTAATGCTAGGTCTACTTTATTAGGAGGATGATATCATTTCTTTTGAGAACCTTCCAGAGCCAGCTGTATGCCTACAATCCTAGCCCTTGAGAAGGGGAGGCAGGGAGGTGGAGGTTTCAAGCCAGACTGAACTACTAAGTGAGACCCTGTGTCAAGTTGTCATCTCCCTTCCTAAGCTGCTTTTCCTACAAAGTTAGTCACCAAGACCAGAACCACCCTGTTCCCATGACAGGCATCCTACCCAGCCCCATGGATTGGCCAAATTTCAAGGGTGATTTCCCTCTCGATATAATGTCCACCTTGTGGAGCGGTGGTGGCGCACGCCTTTAATCCCAGCACTCGGGAGGCAGAGCCAGGTGGATCTCTGTGAGTTCGAGGCCAGCCTGGTCTACAGAGTGAGATCCAGGAAAGGTGCAAAGCTGCACAGAGAAACCCTGTCTCGAAAGAAAAAACAAAAGTTAGCCCTTAGCTAGGCAGCGAAAGCTCAATGACTAAGTAAACTCAGTGGTTCAGCTGGGTTGCTGAAGTTCAGGTCAGAGAGTGATACTGAGGTGTCTGTGGAGCTATTGTACCCCATCTCCAAAAAGGCACCCGTGAAAAGGGAGGTGCTGTGGCTGCAAAGAGAGCTCCAGTCACCTTCCCCGACGCTCCAGCAGCCGAGATTGTTCTTTGGAAAAGCCAAGCTGCAGACGCCCATAAGCAGATTATAAACCGGACACTTCGGCTAGCATCAGGTGAACATGCTCTCAACATCACGACCGATAACAACCTCAACAATAACAGCAAATGCACGTCAACATGCAGGAGCACTGGACCAGACACCAATCTAAGTGCTTTACGTTGTTAAGTGCATTTAGACTCACGAAAGGCTTGTTAAACAGATGCTGACATTACACGTTTTACACCATGAGAAAGCGCAGGCACCACAGAGTGCCATCCACCTAGGAGTGTGTCGCTAGAACTCTGAAAACTCTTGAGCTATGCTGCCACCTAGTGGTTATCCAAAGATGGATCCCAAAGGCCTCCGCTGGCAACTGTTGGGTTAACCAGGCAATTATCACAAACTTAAGTCATGAGTCCAACTGCACCAGAGGACTCCTGAACAGACTAGCACATCTGGTACCTGGTATGCAGCTTTTTCTCTATACCTGTCCCCAAGAACCACCAGAAGCTACAAGCTGGAGAGCCAGCAGTATATCTTTACAGTCCTACCTCATGTATTAATTAATTCTCCATTCCTACCTCATAATCTGGTTTTCAGGGACTTAGATTGTCTGCCTCTTCCATAAGGTATCATAGCAGTCTTTTGTATAGATGGCATTATGCTGATTAGACCAACTGAGCAGGAATTCAGCAATGAATCTGGACTTGATGGTATATCATATGTGAATCAGAGGAGAGGAATAAATCCAACCAAAATTCAGAGGTCTTCTACCACAGTAAAATGTTGGTGAATCCAGTGGTGAAAAGACAAAAAGATATTCCTTCTAAGGTGAACTTTTTTTCTGCACGTGACTCCTCCCACCAAGAAAGAATCATGGCACTTAGTGGGTATTAGGATTTGGAGACGGCACATTCTTCCCTCAGGTGTGTTATTCTGGACTATTCACCAAGTGACTTAGAAAGCTGCTGGTTTTGAGTGGGTCTCAGAATGGGAGAAGGCTCACCAAGCTTTATCAAGTGCACAGTGCATGATTGTTACCAACAGTCACCCTACACTACAGCATAATAGCATGCCGTAACATCTGACTCCCACCTAACAGTAACTCAGCACCCATTCATCAACCTTTCCCCACCCCCTCAAGCCCATGCGTTCTCCTCAGTCATTGACAACCACCACCATCTACTGTCAACTCCTATTCGATGGGCAAGTCTAGATTTTTATGTGTGACATTGGGTAGTACTTGTCCTTCCATGCCTGGTGTATGACGTCACTTAAATAGTGGCTAGCGGTTCCAAGCATATTGTCACAAATTACAGGACTTCATTCCTTTTGTGGTCTAATACATATATACCTTGTCTTTAGCCATTCGTTCAGTGATGGATGTGTGGGCTCTGGCTACGGTGACCATACCACAGTGTGAATCTCCTGGGCACACCTGTGTCATTGGCGTTGGTAGTAGGCTTCCTGGGTCATATGGTAGTTCCATTTTTAATTTTCAGAGAACCCTCCAAGCTGTTTCCCTCAATGGCAATGAATGTATAGCTTCTAAAACATGTGTATAGGGTCCAAGAGGTGGTCCAGTGTGTAAAAGCACTTGCCATGCAAGCCTTATGGCTTTAGACTGCTCCCTAGAACCCCCATAAAAGCAATGGGGAGGGGAAGTTGACTGTACACAATCATCCTCTGACCTCCTTCCATGTGAGTGACACAGCATGTGTGTCCATGCATACACACCATACATACACACAATAAGTTTAAAGCATGCTTGTGAACACTGACTTACTCTTGTTTATATTGCCTTTGTCCACACTTAACTTTTTAAGAAGGAACACCTATCTCTCTGTCCCGAATACTTCCGGACTTGTCCTATAGGTGTATCCTGCCACAGTGCTTCTTGCATTCTTTAGTAGAAGTATAGCTTTCAGTGAGTAATCAGTTGAAGCGAACAGAAGACACAGACAAAAAGGTAGTAAGGTAGCAAAAGATTTCATAAAATAAAAAAAAAACTTTAATCAACTCAATCTAATTGGTATTTATTCAACACATCACCAAAAATGAGCAGACTAGATATTCTTTAAATACAACATATTTTGGGACAAAATACAAATGTTGATCAATTTAAAAGGGTTGAAATCAGTCATGCATGTTCTCTAACAACAAAGGGATTAAATTAGAGACCAGTAAGAGGCACTCCAGGAAAATCCCCCAAGAAGAAACTGATCAAAACTTTCCTAAGTAACCCAGGGAACACGAGGAGAATCACAAGAGAAATTAGAAAACAGTTTGAACAGCAAGCAGTCAAAACACAGCATATGAAAACTGGCAAAGCCACAAAAGAGTATGCAAAGGGGGCATTATGCCATCAGATCTTAAGATAAGAACAGAGAAAGTCTCAAAAAAGGCAGCTAAGCAAAGAAACTAAATCCAAAGTAAGGAGAATATCGAATAAAAATAATAAGGATCAGAGCAGAAATCAAATAGAAAACAAAAGCAAAGAAGGAAAAAAGAAGATATCGTTGAAGCCAAACAATTATCTCATTCACAAGATCAATAAACGTTTCCTGCCCCAGAACCAAGTCTCCTCCCTAGAGAAGCCCTCTTAATATCACTGTCCTTCCAGAGCTGTGAGGCCAGGGAATGTGAGTGCTGGGCGGGGCCCCTGTGGAATAGTGCCTCTCCTCTCTGCTCGTCTCCTACTAGACATACCTGGGACCCAAGCCCTGGCTCTCTGCAAAACACAACTTTGCGTATCCAGGCAACAGTGAGGAGGTAGGAAAATGGGATGGGCAGCCACCTGCTTCCATGGAGCTCATGAGCTGTCAAGCCCTGGCCTGGGAAGCAGCCTTTCCTTCACATTGCATCATGCCTATCGGGCTATGGAACATTCTTCACATTCTAGGATCGACCGGCACAGTTTGGTTCTTGTGAGGGTTGTCAGGGTGGAGGCGGGCAGAGAGCATCCCAGGAATCAACATCTTGTTGCTTTCCTGAGTGCCAACCCTCAGAAAATAACCACACCCAGGCTCTGCAAACCTCTCCCTTGGCTTTCTGATAAATCTGAAGATGTGGGTGCAGTCTCACCTCAGCACCAACACTATCAGTGAGCCAGCTCCTCTTCTATGAGCATGTACGCCCCCAGCCACTGGTTCTCAAGATTTTGTGCCAACCAGAACTTCTCACATGATGAACTGGAAAACCAAATATGCTTTAGGCTGCAAATATGTACAAAATCCAGACATACAAAGCAAATTAGTACATCTCCTGGTATCTGGTATGCAGCTATTGTTCAATGTTTTTTTTCTTAGTACCATCCATAAAGACAACCAGAAGAAATGTGCTTTCATCTGTCAAGGCCAGCAATACACCTTTACTACTTGTGATGGCTTGAAAGAAATGACCCCTAAAGGGAGTGGCATTATTAGGAGGTGTGGCTTTATTGAAGTAGGTATGGCCTTGTTAGAGGAAGTGTGTCACTATGGAGGTGGGCTTTGAGGCTCATATATATTCAAGCCACACCAAGTGTCTGAAACAACAACATCATGTTTCCTGCAAGCCAAGATGTAAGACACTTGGCTAATTCTCCAGCACCGTGTCCCACCATGATGAGAATGGACTAAACCTCTGAAAATGTAAGCCACCCCAATTACACGTTTTTACTTTATAAGAGTCGCTGTGGTCATGGTGTCTCTTCACAGCAGTAGAAACCCTAACTAAGACGCTGCCTCTTTGGAGGTGCAGGCAAGCAGGAGAATGCAGTTGGCACATGAGCTGAACCTTGAACTCTCACAAATGAGATAGAAAAAATATGGGCTGAGTACAAACTCAAGAAGAGAGATTAATGACAGATCCAAAGACCTTGATAAATCCCTCAGTGCATGCGTGGGCACTGTTTCCTGAGAAAACTCTTAGGCTTAACTCGAATTCTATTGCTGTAGAGGACCAAAAGCGTTTGTGCATGCAGATAAGCACAGGAGAAGCCAGGAAAGTTAAATACACAGGCACCCTTCAAAGGAAGGAGATGTTTAACCTTTCCTCCTGGAGTCTGGGAATGGATGCAGTTTACAACTTGGTAATCCTCTGCTACCTGTTCAGCCAGGCCCCACCCACATCCCCCAGAAGAATATGTTTGTTTACCCCAGACCTTTCCTCCTAAAACCTTGAGTATTGCTTCTAGACCATAAAACTCATCCTTGTGAGTAACATCACTTGCGCTTTACAATAGTAAAGGGACTTCTCAACAGTAAAGTCACTTCTCATTGTCTTAGGACCAGTCCAGTCCGACAACGAGGAGCATGATGTTTACCTTGATCATTCCCTCCAGACCCTTGAGCATTGTTTCTAAGTCAACAAGAATCCATCTTACAGGTGAAGCTAAGTGTACTTTACAAAGAGTGTCAGTGTAAACACGTCTTAAGCTTTACTGTACTCACAGGGCTGAGTTAATTGTTATCAGAAAACTTTTCTCCAAAATTGTGCTGTGTTTAAATATGGCAAAAATAAACTGGTGGTCAGACTCTCAAAGTCCCAGCCCAGCACCAGTGCCTAAAATAGGGCGAAACCAAGTTTCATTCTTGTTTCTTCACAAATCATTTCCATGACGGCTGTAAAACCTGCAGGAACCTCCACATATTCCAGACCAAAGCTTCACGAAATCTCAGGTGAGGGCCCAAGTTCAACCTTGTATGGATATTGAATCTCTGTCCTGGCACTAGACAGACTATTGAGAGAAGCCATGCGGACCCACATCATCCTAGGAGCCTGGGTGTCAGCCAAGCTGTGCAGTGGGGGCTGTATTTGACACCATAACACCATACAGGAGGCGAACTTCATTCTACAGAAGCCAGTACTTGCTGGATACTGAAACCAGATGAGGACAGAGACACAGACAGAGAAATGAGAGGGAGACAAAAGAAGAAATATAGACCAATTTCCCTGATGAATATATATTTTAAAATTCTCAATGATGTTCTCATGAGTTATATTTAAAAATATATTTAAAAGATCATATACCATGACGAAGTTTGATTCATCCCAAGGATACATGGTAGTTACCACTCGATACATATAATATAGCAAAGAGCAGAAATCACATGATTGTCTCCATAAACACAGAAAGTTATTTGACAAAGCTTAATGTGGTAAAAGCCCTGTAGAAACTAGGAGTGAAAGGCTCAGCACAATAAAGCTATAGCCAAAGTATATTAACGGAGAAAAACTGAACAATTTTTCCTAAAATCAGATACATGTTAATAGTGAGTTTGATGAGAAAAAAAATCCCATGCACAATAACTTTTTTAAACATACATGGGAATAAACTGAACCAAGGAGATGAAAGACTTCTATAGTGAAAACCTGAAGACACTGAATAAAGAAACTGAAGAACCAACTAGAAGATAAAAGATCACCTTCATTCATGGACTGCCAGAATCAATACTATAAAACAACACTTTAACACCAAAACTCACCTATAGATTCAAAGCAATTTCCATCAAAATTCCAATGACATAATTACATTCTTAACAGAAAAAGATAAATAGCCCAAAGCAATTCTGAGCAAAGAAGTCATTTTTATAAGTATCCAAATATCTGATTTCTAACTATCCTACAGAGCCATAGGAACAAAAACAGCATGGTACTGGCATAAAACAGACATACAGACCAATGGACCCCAAAATAAACCCATATATTATAGCCACTGTGATGGCCATGCTTGGTTGTCAACTTGACTATATCTGTAATAAACTAAAACCCAAAATAGAAAAGCACACCTGTGAAAGATTTTTACTTTGAAGGGGAAGATCCACTTCTAATCTGGCTCTTTGAGGTGGGAAGATAAACTTTTCATCCAGATCTTTTGAGGTGGGAAGGCCCACCTCTAATCTGGGCCATGCCTTCTGCGGGCAGCCTATATATGTATGGACAAGGAGGAAGGAAGCTCTTGGCCAGGTGGTGGTGGCGCACGCATTCCTTTAATCCCAGCACTAGGGAGGCAAAGCCAGGAGGATCTCTGTGAATTCAAGGCCAGCCTGGGCTACAGAGTAAGTTCCTGGAAAGATGCAAAGCTACACAGAGAAACCCTGTCTCGGGGTGGGGCGGGGAAGAAAAGAAGGAAGCTCTTGCTCTTTGCCTGCTTGTTCTCACCTCACCAGCAAGACCATTCCTTCACTAGCATTAGAGTTGAGTCCTTTGGGATTCCAGTGTTCACTGAAGATTAGCTGAGACATACAGCCTCGAGGACTAAACAATTACTGGATTCTTGGACCTTCCATACATAGGCAGCCATTGTTTTACTAATTGGACCACAGCCTATGAGCCATTCTAATAAATCACCTTTCTACATATGTAAGAAGAGATTCATTCTACAAGTTCCATTACTCTAGAGAACCCTGACTAATACAGCCACCTGAATTTTTAAAGGTGTCAAAACACACACTCTTCAGAACATGGTGCTAACAAAGATGGGTATCAGTGAACAAAATAGTAAAACTCAGTCTGTACCTATCACTTTGCACAAAAATCAGTTCAAAGTGGATCAAAGACTTGTATGTACATTTGAAACCTTAAAACTGCTAGAGGAAAACACTTAGATGCAAGGACTTTCTGAAAGGGGTTTTAATAACTTAAGAAATAGTTCCAAGAACTAACATAGGAGATTGCATTAGATTAAGATGCTCCTACACAGAAAAGGAAACCATAAGCAGAGTGTCTTATTTACTGTTCCATTGCTGTGAAGAGGCACCATGACCCAGGCAATTTAGAGAGGATAGTTTCAGAGGTTAGTCCATGATCATCATGGTAGGGAGCATAGCAGAAGACAAGCAGGGATGGAGCCGGAGCAGCAGCTGAGAGCTTTACATCATGATCCACAGGCAGGAGGGAGAGGGCGAATGAGTCTGGGCTTGGCATGGTCTTTTGAAACCTCAAATCCCACCACCTCTAGTGACACGCCTCCTCCAACAAGGCCAAACCTCCTAATCCTTCCTAAACAGTCCAACTGGGAACCAAATATTCAACTATATGAGCCTAAAGAGGATCATTATTATTCACACCACCACACAGAGTGAAAAGGCTACCTGCAGACTGTGGAAAGATATCAGACAGGAGATTAACACCTAGATGTAAAGAAGTGAACGGCATTCTGCAGAGAAGAGACACAAACAGTCAATAAGTACTTGAAAGGATATTCAACATACTTAGCCATTAAGGAAATGAAAATTAAGACTTCTTTGAAGGCCCACCTCACCCCAATCAGAATGGCTGTGATTAAAAAAAAGAAATGCCAGGGAGGATGTAGAGAAGGAAGGATCCTTATTCATTGTTGTTGGCAATGTAAACCCAAGCAGCCACAGTGGAGGGCAGTGTGGAGGTTCTAACAAAACTAAAACTAAGACCATCATGTGCCCCAGCTGTAACACTTTTAGGTACATGCCCAAAGAACTGGAAGTCAACCTACCAATACTTAAAAATCCATGTTTACTGCTGAACTGTTCACAATCTCTAAGAAATGGCAGCAGCCTAAAATTTTGCCTACCGATGAGTGGATAAAGAAAATATGATACATTGTGAATGCCCAAAGAGGCGTCCTAGTGAGCACTTATTCAGGGTCAGAGAATCTGAGCTTGCATTACCCAGTAGGGCTGCATAAGATGAATTGGCCATGGGCATGTTTACCAGGTGTTTGGAAGGGTCTGCACTTGACTATACAGTGTGCTTTGATCTTGCAAGGGGGAGATCTTTTGCCTCCCCACTTGGCACATTATAAAAAGCCCTTTTCAATAAAGGAAGAGGCTGTTGAGCATTGACTCAGGCCCTCCCAAAGCTATCCTGTGTTTCTGTGTTTCTTCTCATCGGCTAGGTCTCTCTTTCTATCTGGTATTTCCTCATTCCTCTCTCCTCCACCTAAGAACCCTTCAAAAAGTGGGAGCATGTCAGAGCTAGTCTCCCACAGACCTCCACAGTACATATGTATACAATGGAATCATATTCATAAGAAAACAAAATCACTACCTCTGCAGGAAAACAGATACATTAAGAGAAGTCAGACCCATAAAGACAAATATTATATACTTTTCTGATAATGTGGATTCTAGGTTTAAGTGTGTGTGTGTGTGTGTGTGTGTGTGTGTAAGAGAGAGAGAGAGAGAGAGAGAGAGAGAGAGAGACAGAGAGAGAGAGAGAGAGAGAGATGAAGTAAAAGGGGACCATAAAAGGGAAGGAAGAGAGCTTAAAGGAGGGGAGCAGAGGAAAAAGGAGGACTATTAGAATATACATGACATAAAAGTAGGATGGGGAACTACTTGGGGGAAAGAAGATGTGCACAAAGGAGGCCAATGAACAGAGAAGGAGTAAATATAAGATCTATTGAAACCTATGTGTGAAGATGCCATGGTGAAACATTACATTATCAGGAACTTGTTTGTAATATACCTTCAATAACCTTTTAATTCTCCCCCACATGTGAGTGTGTGTGTGTGTGTGTGTGTGTGTGTGTGTGTGTGTCCGTAGAATAAGTGGGGAGGGAGGTCAGAGGACAATTTGGGTACCAGTCCCCTTCTACCTCATTGGAGACAGGATTTCTGTTGCTCTGCTGTGTGCACCAAGCTAGCTGGTCTGTGAACTCCTGAGTATTCTCCTGCCTCTGTCGACCATCCCTCCACTAGCAGTGCTGGGATTATGGACACACACACCACTATGTTCAGCTTTTACAGGAGTGCCTGGGACTCGAACTAGACTTTCATATTTGCATGGCAAGTGGTTTTCTCAATCATATTCTAGAACCTACTCTTCCCGTTTCAGCATGAGCTACAGTTAATCCTTCTTTCTCTTTTGCTGTCTTCTCTTTTTTCCTGAGACTAGCTAGAAGTTTATGAGTTACAGTTTATTTATAGAAGTTTATAAATTATTTCTTCTTCTGCAATCCTGCTCTCTATTTTATTGACTTCTGCTCTTACCTTTGTTTCTTTATATGATCTTGCTTTGTATTTAATCATTTTTGATGTTTCTAGAGCTGGTAGATAAGTTTACCATTATAAGATTTTTCTCCTTTCATAAGTGTTAATACTATATATTTTCTCCAGGCTATTCTTTGGCTATAATCAAACCAATTTTATAGATTGTGGTTTTACTCCTCAGTGTGAAAACGACCTAGAATTTCCTTTATGCTTTCACCTTTGCTATATATAGTATTTATAAGTGTGGGATTTTTATTTTCTAATTATTTGGAGTTTTCCCTCTGCCATTCCCTCATTTACCTCGGTTTTAATTTCATAATGGTCAGAGCATAGGCTTTGCATTGTTTCATTCCTTATAAGGTGGAGAAAGTTGATTTCATAGTCTGGAATATTATTTATCACGGTATGTACTACATATATACTTGAAAATAATCACATTTGCTTTATGTTAACAATAACCTTTAGGTTTGCAACCAAGTTGGTTGATAGTATCTTCAGACTCCTTAGGTCTTCTTTGGGACTCACACAATCTTAAATATGTATGCAATTAATAATCACACTTAGTAATACAGAAAGCAGAACTGGGATAATTGGAGAAACCCATAACTGTATTTGGAGACACCAGCATCCATTGCTAGGATGAGTAGTTAAGGAAGAAACGGAGTGAAAGCAGAACTCAACTCAACCCACATTTCTCCTTTGTCAATATCACATTACCGTTATCACAGGCGTGTTGCTCCCTTCGTGTATAGTTGATTAGGGTTTGCACACTCCTGTGTCTACAAGTGACAAGCCAGCAATGAACAAGTGAAGTCACCTGGGTGACAATCTGCTTTAGAAATCTGGAAGAGGCATGTCCATGTCATAAAGTATAAGATACGCCTAATCTAAGGATCAGGGCCCCACTTGGTTTTTAGTAGGGAAATGGCCTAGAATAAAACTAGACCTTTTGATTTTTCATGAAAACCAGAAGTCTATACCTTTAAGTGAAAAATCCTAATTCTCGACATTGGAAAGAACAGAGTTCTAATGGCCCTTGCTTTACAATGGTTCCTCCCCTTGAAGATCCCACAATCTAACTGACAGAATGAGATACACATCTAGACTCTACGTATTAAATGAGCATGCAATTATATCCACTGAAAGATGAGGGCAAAGGGTGTGCTTTCTTTTCTGATTCTACAAGCATGCCTGCATCACCTAAGTAAGATACACCAGCCATTTCTCTAGTACAGAGGTTCATCCGGGAACCAACAGACAAATTCCTGCTCTCAGTGAAAGTAACAAGAAAATGGGGTATTCTGAGTTACAGGTGATGAATAATATTTTCATAAACGTAATTGGAGTGTATGACATGAAGAGACCATTTTCAAGCCCCTGGATAAAAAGTTAGTCAAGTGTCTGGCAGTAGCTGGGTGACTTTAGCCTTGTCACTCCAGAAGGGGGCAGCAGAAAGCAAGATTGGACCAGCAAGCGGGCTGCCAGGGCGGGAGGTCTGCTAACAGGGGCTGTTAGGACAGCTGCTACAACTCTGTTAAAGGATCATGGGCAGGCTCAGCAGAGAGTGGACACCCATGCTTCTAGCAGCCACCCCACCCCAGACTAGTACCTGCTATTGACTTCTCAACTGCAGGGCATGTTTGAAGACTGTTAAGAATCAGAAAACAAGGTAAGGAAGGCTGGAAGTAGGTATGATGGTACACTCCTGTAATCTAGGCCCTCCAAGGTTGAGGCAGGAGGAGAGTGAGTTTGAGGCCAGCCTAGGATATGTAGCAAACCCCTGTTTAAAGAAATAGAAGAAGAAGGACATGGAGGAGGAGCAGGAGGAGGAGGGAGAAAAGGCAGCTCAGAATGCATAGAAAGAGCCAGGGGTATAGTAGGAGGCAAGTCAGGGGGTACTCGGTTTGGAAAACATGGTTATCTATGTTCAGAGTGCTGACTTTCACTCTGAGGGAACCATGGACCACTTTGGCAATCTTAGCAGAATACTGGTGGATTTGATGCACACTTTTACAAGGAATCACTCTGGTTGCTCTGAGGAAAGTGATTGTGTGCGGGGTGGGGGGAGGGGCAAAGGTGGAAGTCACTGGCCCTGACTTGGGCTGTAGTGGTAGCAATGGGTTAGTAAGATGACACAGGAAGATCCAACAGTATGGATGCAGGTGGACTGCGCCAGACTGTGAAAGACACCAGAGCATCCAGCGCGATTTAAAACATTTCAGCCTCAGCACTGAGAAAGACAGAGCCGCAGTTAACAGATACGGGGGAACCTGGGAGCGAGGCTGGCTTAGCTGAGAGGAGGGTGAAGAGCGGACACGTCAACGTCAAGTCTACTGGCTGTCCAAATGGAGATACTGAATCCATGGTGCAGAATTCACAAGAAAGATACGGACTGAAAGTGTAAATGTGAGGTTCAAAAAGCAGAGAGGGATCCTGGGAATACAAAAAGGAAGCCGGTCCTTCTGATTGGGATGAAGGGTGGAGCTGCAGCAGCAGGCAGGTGAGGAGAACATTCCAGATGAGGGAATTGCTGCAGTTAAGTGGTGGGACAGGAGACTGGAGGCATGGTTGGGGAAGGCCAGTGGAGTCCTAAGGAGCTGTAGGCTTGGGTTTTAAAGGACGTTAGGCAGAAATAAACCAGTCCTTGGCTCCAGTCCCCCACCCGATTCTCACAGCTGCTATCTACTTGGCACGCATCTACTGGGCACCTGCAGGATGGTTCTGCTCCAGATGCTGATAATAAAGGCGCTTATTGAACACTGTGCACGCAGTAAAAAGAAGAAGAGTCCCCCCCCCCCCGCCCCGCGCGCCCCAGTGGGAAGGTGAGGAAACCAAGAGGCAGTGTTTTCCCGTCCCCTTCGCCAACGGGAGAGAACCGAGTCAGAATCTGAACCTGACAGTGTGACCCTGGGACCTTTTCCCTAACTAACACTCTTCTTCACTTGCTGGGACCGGTCAACCCAGCCAGGCATCTGCCCCGTGCAGGCCAGCAGCCAGCTGAAACACTGTGGAGTTAAGAGTCCTGCTGTCGACTCGTTTTTGTTCAGGACACACCCTCATTAGAGGTCAGCTGAGGAGCCAGAAGCAGCTGTTCCAGGAGGAAAGGTGGCTGCTAACCAAGGCAGAGGTCATCAAGCCCCACCCTAAAGGGCTGTCGGTTCCCCATTGTTGGGCTCCACAAGTAAAGCAGGATGATAAGATGGGTGACTGACGTCCCTCACGGGAGTGAGCTTTGAAGTGGCCTTCAGCAGCAGCGTGTCAGTCTTCCCTTCTCCTCCTCTTTCAAGCCCATTTAAAGATAGAGAAGCTGAGGCCCATGCTTTTAGGCAATGTCTGTGGCCAAGCCCGTCTGTATTAGAACACATATCTGAGGACTTGGTTCGGTGTCCTTGATTCACAACACACTAACACTGTGTGATCCATGTTAGAGATTAGGCTCCCCACAGCAGGTTGGGGTAGTAGGTTTGTGCGTGCGTGTGTGTGTGTGTGTGTGTGTGTGTGTGTGTGTGTGTGTGTGTCAAGTTCATGGCCCCAGCCCAGGAATGACACTCCCTACCACTCCCAGGCAAAGGAATTTCTCTTCAGTTCAGCTCAACTTCCAGAGGAATTTAGGACTAAGGCGTCAGACTCAGCAAAGGGGATAGGGAAGAGGGACCTGCTGGCTGGTAAGTCCACTTGGGTGTCCTTCCCCGAGGGGCGTTCATACCTGGGCCCTGGGAGGCCATGCAAGGAGACTGACGGCATCATCATGGAAACAGTGGGAGTTGAGGAATGAAAATGCCCGTTGAGAGGGAGCAGTTATCTGGCAGTGAGAAACAAGTGGGTGTCGAAAATAAAGAAAGGAATCCAAAGATAAGACATATTATGTAAAGAGAAAGAGGAGGAGGAGAAAGGAAGAAGAAGCTGGCAGTACCATGGAGTCAGTAGGAACCCATTTATGAAAAAGTATATGTACATATGTGATGTGCACAGGCTCCCTCGGCATGACAGCTGACATGCATCTGTTCCCTCCAAGAATGCCATGGGTACCCCCTCCTCTGCTGGAGGGGGCCTGGCAGATAGAACAGGCAACACCCCGCCTCTCACAACTGTGCAAGGAACTGGGGCCAGGATGGTGTTATTGTCAACTCTGTATCACCCTGGAAACAAGTTTCTGGGCTTGTCTGGGAAGGATTATCTAGATTAGGTTAACTAAGGTGGGAAGACCCACCTAGAGGTAAGACCATTCTCACTGGCTGGAATCTTGGACTGAATCAAAAGGAGAATGGAACAGGAACCCTCAGTCTATCCTTTCCGACTGCAGATGTTCTGTGGCCAGCTGCTTCAGGCTCCTGCTGCCATCACGGACAGTGCCCTTGAACTATGAGAAGAACAGAGCACACCTTGTTCCTTAAGTTGCTTCTTGTCAGGTAGCTTGTCTCAACAATGAGAAAAGTAATTGGCACAGTCAGGGTTGGAAAGAGACTCTATCTTTTTTTTTTTTTTTTTTAAGTACTCTGTATTATCTGTAGCTTTTGCAAAATGATTTGTTTGTGAATGTGTTGTTACAGACATGTATATAAGAGAAGGGGGTTATCACTGGCTAAGGACCGAGGGTCACCAGAGCTCTTAGAGGGGAGGCCAGTGTCTCCTAGGCTATTGTAACCCAGCAGGCAAGCACCGCCCCCCACTGGCACCCCCTACCTCCCACCCTATCCCCCATGGCAAACACAATATCCAGTGTCTGGGAAAGAAGAGGAAGTCCCATGATACTGTGTATCCCACAGAAGTGGGCTCCAGTAACTGCAGATTCCATGTTCTTCCCGCACTTCTTGTTGCTGTGATAAAATGGCATGACCAAAAGCAAGGAGTTTATTTAGGCTTATGATTCTAGAGGAAGAGTCCATAATGGAAGAAGGGGCATGGTGGCAGGCAGCTGGAACAGGCAGCTGAGAGATCACGTCCCATCCACAGAGAGCAAACTGGAAATGCAGCAAGACTATAAACTTGCAAAGTCCCCTCCCAGTGACATACTTCCTCCAGCAAGGCTCCACCTCCTAAAGGTCACATAACCTTCCCAAATAACACCACCAACTAGGACCAAGAATTGAAATACTTGATCGTGGGTGGGGAGGAGGCATTCCTCATTCAAACCACCATACACGCCATAGTCTCCTGTCTGGAGGGGCTCTATGGAAAGATCTCAGGGAAATACCTTCATCTTCCTCCATGAATGTCACCTGGAATGGTCATACTATCGTCTTCCTGGTCACAGACCTCCTTTCAACTGTTCTCTGAGGAACCAGGCTTTTAGAGAGCCCTGTCCCATCCTCCTCAAAGGTACACTCCCCCAACACAGGCTACCCAAGAGCAGATGAGGAAAAGTAACATAGATGATACAGAGGGACACACCCTTCCAACCTGACTCCCACCCTGAGCTTAGCTCTGTCTTCTGACCTGCATAGAAAAACCAACAAGACCAACCGTTGGCCAATAGGATAGCAAACATTTTATCCCCAGTCTGTAGGCTCTGGATATTGTGTTACCCTGGTCGTTAAGTCTGAGGTCAAAGTTCCCCCTCCAAACCCTGGCTCTGTCAGTTTCAAGCGACATTCTTTTACAGGTAATTATAACCTTATGACAAATATGATTTATCATTAGTATTATTTCGGATGGGGATCATTAAAAGGTTTGTCTTACAGAAAAGCTACAGGGATTCAGAAAGGTTAACAAGTGCTTGAGTTTTGTTGCTCAAAGCTTGTACACGTGTGTGGGGGGGCAGTATGGCAGGTTTCAGGGATTGCCTGTGCATCTAGAAGGGGCAAGAGAATGAGGTGCCCAGGTGAGCAGAGTGTGCCTGCAAGTAGGATGGAGATAAAATCTACTCCAACAGGAAAGGCTGCAGGGAAGTGCACCCGGGTCAAACCAGATCTGCCTGTCCTCAGAGAAACAGAAAGATTCCTTCCCATTGCCTCAGACCTAGATCAACTTGCCTGCTTATCTCCTCATGCCTTTGAACTGTCTTCCATTTTCCACAGGTGACTTTTGCAAGTTATTTACTTCATAAGAAAAAAAAGTGAAGCTATATACTTCTCATCATTATGCTATTCAGCCTCATTCACCTATTTTTTTATGATAAGAAATTTCCTGGTTTCTGTCTCATCTTCGGTGTTTTTAGTGATAAACTTCTTTAGATGACCTTGAGCAAATCAAGCATTTCTCTTTCAGCCCCTGGCCCTCTACTTTAGTCCCTTTACACCTCTGCTTGCCTTTGGAAGGCTTTTGGCCAACTCCTTCGGGGAGTTGTGTGCCCAGATCCTCACCCAGGAGTTCAGGTGTGTGAGATCTGAGACACGGCTTAAGTGCCCAACGCTCTCCATGTTTCGCTCATTATCCTCTGGTGGAGCATCCACCAGCCAAGGTCCTACCAGCAGGCTTCAAGCAGCACTCAGGGGCTGGCTGCCCTCCTGGATCTTTGGGCAGGTTTAGCAACACACGGATCCCTGAACTGACTCTCATGTGGAGAATCAGAACCTCTGACAAGAAGTCCCTGGGAATTTTCCGATGCTTCCTAGGAAATTCTGATGAGCATCTGTATTGGCAAGCACCGCCACATGGTTCTTTTGACAGCCTCGAGAGGGCAAGGTCTCCATAATTGCCAGCTCTCAGATTTGTTTCCGACTCTTCTAATCCACACTGGTTAATTTAAAACTTCACCAACAGGGGGCAGCATGGGCAGAGCAATTGGGCGTCAGAGATTTACTTCATTGTCAGCCTTTTCATACCTGCTGGCAACAGTGATCACAAAAAGCACCCCACCGTTGACTGCACAGAGCTGCCTGTTTGGGAAGCGTCTCCAAAGCCACAATTGGTTACGTCCTTCGCCATGCCTTCAAAGCAGGTGTTCCACCGTGGTGTTAGTGGGAAGGAAATCTATAGTCTGAGAGATGTCCAACAACTTCTCTAAGGTTTTATGTCCAATAATGGCAAGACCGGATTCACATAGATTCTGGGAGGGGGTTGGGTGATATAGAAACCACACACCGATGCTTCCTCATGTAAACTTAGAAGGCTAGAGAGCTAGCCCCCAGTCAGTAAAGCATTTGCCTTACAAGTATGAGAATGTGACTTTGCTCGCCAGAACCCATACAAGACAAAAACAGGAACGATGGCCATGCACTTGGAACCCCCAAGGTGGGGGTAAGATATATGTTATCTAGGGCTCACTGACCAGCCAGCCTAGGCGACTGGGATAGTTTCCAGCCAATGGGAGAACTTGTCTCTAAATAAATAAATAACAAATAAATACAAAATGAGCCAGAAACACAAACCTCACCTTTAAGAGCTTGGCACTGTGCTTTTAACCAGCACAGAGCTGCCCGCGTTCCTATGGAGATCAGGCGAACTTGCGACACAGGCATATCCACACACTGTACAGTCAACAGAAGTGAGAGCTGGTGAGAAGGATCCAGTTAAACACCACAGACTATCTCTCTGTTCTTAAAGCACATTTGCATAATATCGACTCCTAGGTCTCAAGCCTTAAAGGGAAAACTAACTACCTGGGGTCTAATCAAATGCAGGCTGCATCTGGAGGGTTGAGGCAGGGCCCTCTGCACTTTCTAGCTAGCTCCTCCGTGATAAGCCGGCAGTAGGGCCACGACCTATACCCCCCTCCAGCCTCTGCCCTTCCTCTGCATGTGTAGAGGCCCCCAGTCAGAATGATGTGAACAGCGGAGCTGTGGACCACTTGCCCACTGAGGATAGCTCTAATGTGTTATTAGACACATCTCTCTTTCGAGCTCATCACTTTATACTCACCTGAAAAAGCTGTGATAATACAAAAAGTTGCAGGCTCCTAAATTTTGAGTCACTAATCCCTAATGTGATGGACATGCAATGTATGCAGCCTTTGCTTGGAGCAAAGTAGGGGTTGTTTGTTTGTTTGTTTGTTTGGGTTTTCTGCAGGGTTTATCAAGGATGATTTTTGTCTCCCTGAGGACACCTAACCTGGAGCCTTTTTGATTGCCACAACCAGCTCTTATCTTAGTTTCTCATTAGTCCACAAGACAGGAGTTCATAAGTTGCCAAGGACTCCCAATGACCAGCATAGCACCCACAAGAACACTCTGCTCACAATGGCACAGCTGTAGAGAAACCCCGCTGCATTCTGGGCAACTCACACTCAGCAGCATCGTTGGCACCTGGGTGAATGAGATTTTAAAATATTGTCACAGATCCCGGGTAAAAGAAAGATAACAGGCAAGCCATCTGAAATGGGAACCATAGAGGCCTCATGCTTTCCATGAGGCAGGGCAACTGAGTGGTTGAGGAGCCAAGTGACTAGGTTTGGGTGCCACCTCAGCCGCCAACAATCTAAATGGAATTGGATGTGTTCCCCACAATCTCTCAGCCTTTATTTCCTCAGACACCAAATGACTGAGTCTCTGAGCAAGGGCTGTTTCAAAAAGCCAAATTTGGCTGGGTTCTCTAGTAAGGGCTGCTCACTCAGAGAAAATGAGAGGTCCTTATTCTCATCCTATTTCTCTTGATGCTTTAAAATGTACTCATTGACAATTTCATACGGGTATATGGTGGATTTTGATCATATCCACCGCCCCAGTTAACCGGGTATATAATGGATTTTGATCATATCCACCGCCCCAGTTAGCCCTTCTTAGCCCATTCCCACTGAACGTCTTCCCAAGTCCCTCTCCTGCTTTTATTATAATTCCCTTTAAAATCTGATGCAAACTATGCCTTTTAAATGTTGGTGGTTGGCTATGGAGATGTCTGAGTTGGTAAATTGCTTTCCATGAAAGCTTGGAGTCCTGAGTTTGGATCCTAGCACCCAAGTGAAAGCTGGCCTTCTAGTCCCAGGGCAGGTAAGATGGAGATAGATGGACTGCAGGAGCTCATTGGCCAGCCAGTCTAGCCAGACACATGAGCTCCAGGTTTCAAAAATGTAATGGAAAACAATTGAGGAAGACACTAGTGTTAACTCCCACTCTCCATAGGCCTGTACACACACACGTACACACACACACACACACACACACACACACACACACACACGAACAGATACAAACAACACACAAGTGTGGATTAAGGCATGAATATTAGGGATTAATATTACTAGGAGCATCTTCTGGCACAACCAGACCTTCATTGATATATTTTACTTTGTATCATTATAGAAGAGACAGCCATGATATGAGCTAAGATATTTGATTTTCCGTCTCAGGCTTAGTGTCTCCGTATAAAAAATAAACAGTAATAACGTCTATCCCACAGGCCTCCCGAGAAAATTAAAATCCAATGAGATAATGGATGCAAGGCCTGTTGCACAGTGCCTAGCTCTGTGTAAAAAGAGGCTTTTTAATGCTCTTGGCCTTCAGCCCCCAGATCAGCACCTCACCTGATCAGTTACCTCTCTACAGACAAGAGGAGACAGTACTGAAATCAGAACCTGCCCTGAGACCAAGCTGACCCAGCTTCTTTCTACTGGACAGAAATTCAGGACTTCGGCTATCTCCACCTCTGTTCCACGGGCAAGAACAAGGGGGTTGGAAATGAATATTGCATGTTCTTCAGCACAGCCATGGAGTCAGATTCATAACACACCCCAGTGACTGGATACCCAGTGTTTTTGTTCTACTACCAAGCTAAAGACACTAATGAAGCTGAAGGTTATTTGAAGAGCAAATAATGACGGGGATTTAAACACACACACACACACACACACCCCACAGCCTTTGACTAAATTTTGCATCAAGGATTCCACATTATCATGCACCAGAGATCATGCTTCATATTCCATTTTTTAATGAGAAAGAGAGGAAAAGAAACAGAAAATATCCAAACTAGTATCAGGGCAGGATTCCAGAAGATAAGTTCAAGCACATATCTGTTTATACTTTTTAACACAGGGAAAGCTTGGAGCTGAGCAGAAGCGTCTCATCCAATTCCTTCATCTTCCAGATGAGCAAACTGGGGCACCTGGATTAAGGAACCGATCCCATCCTTCAGCCTGCAGTGATCGATTTGGGAATCCCGGCATAGATGGCTTGTTCCTGTTTGATGAGGAGACTACACTCCCAGCATGTAGGGCTAGAAGGAAACTCAGAGTTCTACTCTAAGCTATTACACTCACGTTTTCATTCAAGTAGTGGTTACTAGCCTTTACCATGTGCCAGGCACCATCCTCAGGACTTGGGCTAAAGGGGAGATGGGGAAGGTACTTCCTCCTTTTACATCTGAGTGTACAACCCAGTCCACAAACAAGCGCAAACAAATTGTACAAGATGGCTTCAGATAGCAATGGCTGAGAAAGAAGGACAAGTTAGAGAGAGTCTCCAGAAGGCAATATTTACTAGACATGAGACTGGATGGATAAGAAGCCACTGGTGTTGTGGCATTTAGAGGAAGAAGGCCTGGGCTGTCCCAGTTAGGGTTTCTATTGCTGCAGCGAAACAACATGACCAAAAAGCAACCTGGGGAGGAAAGGGTTTATTCAGCTTACATTTCCACATTGCTGTTCATCACCAAAGGAAGTCCAGGCAGGAACACAAGGCAGGAAACCAGGAAGCAGGAGCTGATGCAGAGGCCATGGAGGAATGCTGCTTACTGACCTGTTCCTCATGGCTTGCTCAGTCTGCTTCCTTATAGAACCCAGGACCACCAGCCCAGGAATGGTACCACCCACCGTGGACTGGGCACTCCCACATTGATCACTAATTGAGAAAATGCGTTACAGATGGATCTCATGGAGGCATTTCCTCAACTGAGGCTCCTTTTTCTCTGATGAGTCTAGCTTGTGTCAAATTGACACACAAAACCCTCAGTAACGGACTGCTACCAGGAAGTGTAAGCTACAATAAACTCTTCCTCCTGTGTTACTTTTGGGTATGGTGGTTTATGGCAGCAGTAGAAACCCCAAGACATCATCTCTCCAGCCCCCTCCGATTCTTTCTATATTACAACTAATGCTGCAGTGACATTTCTCCTTTGTGCACTTTCGTGAGGGTTCTTCTCAGAAAGATGGAAGACTTGACTCTGAATGCAGTTACCCAAAGGAAACTGAATCAGCTGTGGGCATTTCTCAGCACCTAGTGATTGCCTAGAGTTGGGAGACCCATCCTTCTTATCATTGCATCCATCACAGCCTCACTGCACAACATCCCCCACTGCTTTGCAATCCTGTACAAGGAAGAACCATCGGATGACCCCTCGAGTTCACAGTTCTTACCTCCTACAACTCTGTGGCTCTGTGAGTTAAACCTGTGGGGTTCGCTCACCATCAGGGGTTTGATTCCCTTGCAAAGGTCACACGGCACATCTCTGTGTGTCACAGCACACCAAGATCACAATGCACCGTTCCACTGAGAGGAATTCATGTTAAGGGTGTTCCTAGGAACATAAATAGCACATGCAGAACCACTGGCTTCTGTGGTCCCTTTGTTCACACTGTCTTAGAGTTTCTATTGCTGTGAAGAGACACCATGACCACAGCAACTCTTATAAAGGAAAACATTTAATTGGGTCCTCACAGTTCAGAGGTCCAGCCCATTGTCATCATGGTGGGACATGACAGTGTGCAGGTAGACATGCTGCTAGAGAAGGAGCTAAGAACTCTTCATCTTTGATTTGCAGTCAACAAGTAGACTGAGATACTGGGCAGTATCTTGAGCCTAGGAAACTTCAAAGCCCGCCCCCACAGTGACACACTTCCTCCAATAAGGCCACATCTACTTCCACAAGGCCACACCTAATAGTGCCACTTCCTATGAGCTTATGGGTGCCAATACATTCAAAGTACCCCACATGCCCTTCCTGGGATCTCACCTTTTGCAATTCTGTGGTAATCCTGAGCCTGAAGTATTAATCTATAACAATATGGGACAAAGTGGCCACACCAACTTTGCATATACTTTAAGTTACAAGACATAGCTCTCAGTTTACTCCTGGATTAACCCTGAGACACACCTCATAGTATAACACATAACACAAGGGGATAAATACTGTTGTTCATTGCACTTGAATAGACTAATACAAAAATAATTTGCTGCTTTCCCAGGATTAGATAGCTAAGAAATAAAGGAGAGCATACAACCCATAAGTTCTGAGTCCTTACTCTTTCTTCTTCTACAGGATAGCATTGAGTTTCTACTGCAATGTAGGTGTGGAGACCCGTTTGTAACCCTAAGTGATTGGGAAGACGTGCATCCTCAGTAGAGTCTAAAGGTCTTAGAGGAAAACTTCATCCAGAAACAGAACTTAGATCATAAAGAGCAGCCAATTGGATAAAAGAGGAGGAGAGTAAACTTGGGGAAGAGGACATAAGAACTAATTAACTGAACTTTGAGGAGCAATGGACAAGTCTGTGTGGTGTGGGAAATGTTGAGTCCTCTAACTGAGGACAACAGGGCAGGCTACCTACTTTAACCCTTGAATCAGGACTAAGAGAATGAGGAGGCTCTGGCTGTGCAGACATGGGAGAAGAGCAAACCAAGTATGAGAGAAGAGGGAACAGAGCTCCCGAGTGGATGGACACATCCGTTGAAAGTCCTGGGTGGTCAGTGCTAAAGGCGCTCCGAGGAGGGGTCAGGGGAAACGTGGAACTCGAGGAGATCTTGAGGGCATGATGGCTGTGGTGGGCCCTGCCAGCAGGAAAGCTGAAGGCGGGAGAGGTGCTGAGTGAAAAGCCAGACTTGCTCAACCTCTAACCTGGAGGGGTAGAGTAGAATGCGCTGATGTTCCTTCAGATTCTACCTGTGGGGAAACTGAGCCACAGACAGTTGACAAGGGAACAACAGGACTGACTGTGCTCAGTGCTCAGGTCTCCCTAGTGTTTATCGCCCTGGTGGCTGTACCCCAGCTCCTTCCTTCAGCCAGAAGAGCGGACATCAGGAAAGAGCACCACACCATGGATGGATATGCCCACAAGACCTCAGCAGAATCCTGGCGTGGGGACTTCTGCCTACAGCTTCCCACATGGTCACCCCCCAATTCTCTGATCTAAAGGCCAGCCCTTTGTCTCCCCTCCCCTAGAAGCATTGCAAACATCTTGGAAACTACTTTGATTATTTTTTTCAACGTTTCTCCACAAAACAATGTAAGGAACAGGAGGAAAAGCATAGCTGTTCCAGCCAGAACAACAAGGCCAAGGCCTGCCAATTCCACAGAGGTTTAGGCATCTCCTGGGGTGGGAGGAAGAGGACAGGGCTGGGGGAGGGGACTCACATGGAGCTGGGAAGCAGTAGATAGAACACTGTCTCTGGAGGGAGTTGATCTGCCCAGGGCCTGGGTCTCAGTAGAGACCTGGAGAATTAAAGATTCCCCACATGACTTTGGAAAATGGTCAAATCTGCCTAGCTCCAACCAAGGACTCTCCACTAAGTTCCCACTAACACTCAGAGCCAATATCAGGCCTCAGGAGCCCTCTGGTACAATCCTCCTGTTATAAATCTGGAGACCCGGGCCCATGAGTTTCACCCAATGAGTCATCTAAGTTGCTCCAAGGCGAATAAGTAATAAGCAGTTACTTGGGACTGGCTCTGGCTCAAACTGTATTTTTGGTTCCTGTGGGTGCTCACAGGAGTCTTTATGTGTGAGGAACCTATGGGTTTGAGGTTTGGCCTAAGGCCACACGGCTAGAAATAGGAGAGAGAACTGGCCTCCAGACCTTCTTATCCCACTGTCTCTGCCTCTTCACCACCGCCAGCATGAAGGTTGATCCAGAACTCTAGCCTCCCACACCAGTAGAACCACTTGGGTCCCAGGCTCCTTTGTCCTGAGAATATCGCTCATTGTGACCATCTATATTCTTCTCGGTTCTTTCACGTGAAACCATTAAACCCAACAGTGATGTCCAGCTTTGCCTTCTCTCTGGTCTGTGGCCTTTGGCTCTGTGGTGGTTTGAATAAAAACGGCCCCACAGGCCCATAGAGAGAGGCACTATTAGGAGGTGTGGCCTTATTGGAGGAAGTGTGACACTGGGGGGTGGGTTTTGATGTTTCAGAAGCTCAAGCCAGGCCTAGTTATTGACTGTCTCTTCCTGCAGTCTATGGATCCAGATGTAGAACTCTCAGCTACCTCTCCAGCACCACGTCTGCCTGCATGCTGCCCATGCTTCCTGCCATGAAGATAATGGACTCAGTCTCTGAAACTAAGCTGCCCCAGTTAAATGCTTTCCTTTACAAGAGTTGCTGTTGTCATGGTGTCCCTTCACAGCAATAGAACACTGACTGAGCCAGGCTTCTCAGCTCCATGTACTTTACCTCCCCCCAGCTCCAAGCAATTCAAACTGCCCTTTCTCCTTCAGCCTGAGTCACCTGACTAGGATGCTGCTCCTTGCTTGCCTTACAGACAGTGATCACAAGTCTGTCACTCATCAACGTAATGTGTTCTCCCCTGTGACTCTGCACCATGGTGCCTCTTGGCAGAATAGATGCTCAGTTAAAGGCTGTTAAATAAATGGATTAAAACAAGTGCCAACCAAAATCTCTTCTGTGTGGTACTTACACAAATAATTTTGTTAAACTTACATAATCCAGAAATGTTCCTTCATCCAAGGACCATCTGGGCCTTTTTATATGCATTACAGATATACAATCACACAGTTGCCACTCAGTACCAGCAGGGGGTGGGGTTTAAGAATGCTCAAAACCCTGGCTGCATAAGCCTTTTATATACAATGGCATAATATGTACATATAACTCTTACACACCATCCAGTGTGCTTTCAGTAATCTCCAGATTACATATAATACCAAATACAAACCAATGCTCTATAAGTAGTTTTACATGTAAGGAGTAGTGACAAGAAACACCTAGATATATTCAATACAAATGTAATATACTTTTTCAAGTATTTCCCACTTGGAGTTGGCTGAATCTCAGGTAGAGAATACCAGCTGCATGTGTATGTGGTATCTACATAGGATCCATTTGTGGGGTAATAATGTAATCATTTCATGTGATATTATGTGTATTCTATATCTTATTATATGGTACATACAATATATGGGTCCACATGTATGCATTACTACAAAGAATATTCCAGACATGTTTTTCTGTAGCTTCCTTTTCTCATTTAATCATATACTTCCAGGTCCCCTTTGCTCTATATGTTGCTACACATTATGTTTCAAAAGTAAGAATAGAATTTCTCATTCTTAGTGAGGTGCTTCCATGAGCAGAGGTGGCCACTGCTATATTATGAGCACCCCTCCCATGTTCTTGTACTTGCATCAAGGTGAGGGTGAATGAACACACAGTCACCAACGACCAGCAACGGCACGAGAACAGGAGACAAGGAGTAGGCAGATACGGCAGAGAGGAGTGTGGGATGCGGGATGGGGAGAGGCAAGATGGACACAAAGAAAAGTTAGGGGTTTGGGACTGTTACTTATCAGCAATGCATGGGGAAAGAGTGTGGGCAGAAGGTGAGATAGTGGAGAGATGCGACAGACGTGACTCTGGTTAGGTTCAGGAGGTCAAGAAAGGTGAGCACCGGTGAGGGGAAGCCATATCATAGACGGCCCCACAACAACCTCAGAGGCCAAGGCGATGGCCAGAGGTGAAGCTAGCCCTGACTGGTATCCTTTTCCCTGTAGTGAAGGCAGAAAGACTGTCTTCCAGAGAGTTTTGTCACAGGGCTTTCCAACAGTGGGAGTCTGTTTCCAAGCAGGACTTGTTTATGTCCATCTGGAGCCTCAAAGTTCAAAACAAACTTCCAAACAAAGGGCTCCCTCCTCTATACCTGTCGCCCCTGGGCTCTGGACCAGAGGGAGCCATGGCTCTGTTTTTCTGATGACTTCCACAGCCACAGATCGCCACCCACACTTCCTCCCGTGTCTTTCCTGCTACCTCCGATTGTTGTGGACATCCTCATAGGAACAGCTTTGAGATCTTTTTAAAAACAACCTTTCTTCCTAGCTTTAGAACCACGAAAAGAAGAAATAATATTGTTTCCCTCGTGGAAGCTTCTTGGGTCTTTTAGAGGGGTCCATGGTCCAAGGGTCCGAATTTATCAGCCTCCAGCAGGATATGCTATTGAAAGAATCCCGGAGTAGAAGAACCAGTTGGTTTAAACTCATGTCATTGAAAAACTCTAAGGCATGGAAAGGTTCAACAGGAGGTTGTCTAGAAAATGACAGGGTTGTCCCTGAGCAGCTGGAAGCAAAGGGTGGCACTAATGACTAGTCTACAACACACCTTCATGCATTCTACTATTTTATTCAGTAATCCAAAAGGTAGCTACTGCCAGTGTACCCATTGTACAGATGAGGAAGTTGACACTCGTAGAGGCTGAGTATCTTGTCTGAGGTCACGCAGCTAGGAAATGATGGAGCTGGGAGAGTCAATCATCTGGGCTAAAGACAGTCCCTGAGCTCCTAACCAGACCACTAGTAATTGGGCTTTCCTAATCTATGCTTTGCATAGTTAACTGCCCTCTTTTCTCTTGTCTACAGTGGGGCTGAGGCTCTGGGAGTGTAGAGGACTTGTCTGTCCCCCTGACCACTGTGCCCCTCCAGGACTGGTACAAGGCTGGCATAGACTAAACATTCTACATTACTGCCATTGAGTGACTTCATGGAAAGGCATGTATACCACTTTTTAAATTTGACTTTGCTCTATAATCTGAAATCTTTTCATTGAAGTTTCAACTAACAATAAATGGAACGAGTTTGGTTGTGTGTATGCATCTTGTTTATCAGAACTTTCTCCTGCGGGGGTGGGGGGGGGGAAGAATATAACTTTTCTCCAATAATTAGAAACTACTAAGATAATTTGGGACTGAATAAGGAATCCTGGTCTAAATCTGTAGGGGTCTCCAGAGAGATCTTTGAGAAGAACTTAATAGTTTATTAATCACTTGCCATGTTTTCAAAGCTATTCTGGGCCTCTGCCCTTTTCAACACAATGGTATATCCAAAAATCCCTTGGTGTACCTATTGAAGAGCTTAGTAAGGGAACCAACCCAGAGCCTAGACGTCTATACTTCTGCAAGTCTATACTGCTGTGCGAAGGCTGAAGCTATTTTCACCCCACATCAATGGAAAGGTAACCTATCGAAGTGTGTTTGGAATCCACTGATACCCAAGGATTGATTTAGATGTATCTAAAGGTTCTGCAGCTACTGTCTTGCCTTGGGTTTAGGGCCGTATCCACAGTACCGGCTGTGGCAGGCACAAACATTCTATTTATCTAAAAGGTGTCTTTCCTCCCATGTTAAGAGGGTGGCAGTCTCACCCACCCCAGAGACCCCAGACTCAAGTGCATGCAGTTATTCCCACATAGAACTTCTGGTTGGGCCAGAAGAATCTGGGTCTGCCAGCCAGATGCTGGGCCCTAGAACTGAGAATATTCAGTTTTCGGAGCCCATACATGCCCTAAACAGAGTCACTCTATGGACTGGGGTGATATACACAGTCTTCTAATTTGGTATTTTGTTACAGTGTGATAAGCATAAATTTGACTGAGCAGGGGACAGAGACAGCAGTCACAGGAATGTAAAGAGCCCCACCCTATTTTGGTAAGTTGTCACCCCAAAAATTTCAAAAAATAGCCATGAATAACTAATGGCCAAAAAAACAGGAATGATAACTACAGGAAGAGCTAGTCAACTGTGCAAAAGCTAAAGTGTCCTAATGTTATGGGCCCATGTACCTGCTGCCTTCCTCACGTGTGAGAGAGCTTCAGGGTGAAGGTGCCTAGACCTTCCACAATTAGGGTGGTGTCATATTAGGGCCACCTAAGACAAGGATCACTTTGTCCACACATACTTACTGGCACCTACTTGCCAGGCCCTGGTGGAGGAGGTCTACTGGGAAGACTCATTTTTTTCCATGGGTTCACTAACATTTCTAGTGAGACAGAGGAGGTAGGTAATTATTACCAATTAATCCAGTGATCTCGGGAATCAAGAGAGTAACGGGGGGAGGGGGTGGGCACGAGGTGAAAGGATAAAGGCACCCCCAGCATCTCATTCCCTGGTCCAGCTGCCACACGCTCCAGTTCAGTAGGGACCTGCCCCAAACCAAATTGCACCTAGCTTATCCTGAGCTGAGGTGGGAGATCCCCTCCCTCAAAGCCAGTCTCTCCTAAGTCCCTCCCAATGGTAACTTTCCTTTCCTGTACCGGCTCATCCCTTAGACCCAGGTCCACCCCCCCATATTGGCCCCAGGACATCAGAGTCCTTTTATTTATTTATTTTTTTTCTACCCCACCCACCACCCCCAGCACCCAGGCAGAAGCCCTGCAGGGCGGAGCCTCGGACACGCGCCGGCGCGTCCAGCAGGTGGCAGCAGCGAGCGGCCGCGCCCCCCGCGCTGCCAAGCCGTAAGCCCACATCATGGATGGCGAGCTCTCAGGTTTCGCCTGGCTCGCCCTGGCATCCCAGAACCCGGACGACCAGCGGGATCCATGAGCCGCTCTCAGGGGCCAGGGCAGGGGCCTCTGGCTCCCAAAGCTGGCCAAGAGGTGGGTCCCGGGGCGGGTCGCTGCTCCCGAGGCCGGGCGGGGACGCTCTGCCCCCGCCCTGCCTCCCTGTGGTCCACACCCCCTTCGGGCTCAGCAGCCTGCCGGCTGGGATAACGCGAGGTGAGCGCGAGCCGGCGCTGCCAGCCCCGCTACTGCTTGGGGTTCGGGTCCCAGGTTCCGGGGACGGGGCACCCGAGTCCTCCTCGCCTGCCCCTCCTCCCTGTTCACCTGCCCGGCTCGTCCACTCGCCTTCAAGGCCAGCGGCTCCAGCCCAGACGGAGAGGGGCCAGCAGGGGGAGAGCGCACCTGAGGATACACAGCTGGTTCTGCCCTGCCTTTTCACCCCTAGGTGATGAGTGAGGCCAGGAGAACGCAAGATTTAAAAAGCAACCGGGGCCTCCGTATTGAATGAAAGACCCAGAGCAAAGGCATCACCATGAACACGAGCAGTAAGTGGATCCTCCTCTCCTTTGCCATGGGAACAGGGGTGGGGGCGGGAGGTTCAGGAGCCTGCGCCCCGGCTGCCTGGAAAGAGGAAGGAAGCCGGTATCTGCGGGAACACCTGACCCTGGACTCCGTCCTTTGGGTGCCTTCGGAGCACCCTGGCACAGGGAGAGAGCTTTGGGGGTCTGCTTTTCCTGATGATTTTGCTAATGTTTAATCGGCGGCGTCACTTGCCTCTGTCGGGAAAACTGCTGTCTCTTAGCTATGCCTGGAAAGGCCTAGGAAGCAGCAGTGTGGCCATTGTCTGACTGTGGGGGGCTCCCAGGAGACCTCCATGCCCACATCTGGAAATCCATGGAGGCCCTGCTTGTCCCGGGAAGAGCAGGGAGGCCGTGGGCGGACCTGGGCGGACCTGGGATAGCAAAGAGCAATTTGATAAACAAATCCTCATGAAGCCACCTTTGGGTCTGGAAGAAAGATGCAGCTTCTGTTCCCTCAGTGGTCCAGGTTGATTGCCCACCTACCTGGAGGCTGCTTAGCTACAGGAGAATGAGAGGAAGTGATAAGCCCTTTGAGCAACAGCTCTGGTGATGGCAGAGGCAGTAACTGCCCTGCAGAGTCTGGACCAGAGACATTTTGCTCCTGGTTTGGGCCCTAGCTACCATGAAATGCTCTCAGTAACCCAGGAAGGGACAATCTACCTCCAATAATGTCCTCTCTGACCATGGGCTCTGGCTGGGTTACTGGAACCTGAGCAATACCTTAGGAGGACATAACTGAGTTCAAATGTCACTGTCCTGCTCTCTTGTCAACTTGCTTGCTGGGGTCCTCCCAGCACCAAATAGGACTGTTGAAGCCGAGCACTCCTGTATGCATTCCCAGTTGGGGGTTCTGACTTGGGGGAATAGTCCCAACTCTGCCTCTCGGATTGCTCAGCTGTGAGACCCAGAAGGTTGAATCAAAGACCCTTCTGATCTAAGAATTGACAAGTTCTTTCTACAAAAGCTAGAGCTTAGCAGTAAGGGCAGGGTGAGTGGGTCAGCACCTGAGGGAGACTGTGTCCAGCCTAGCCCCTGGCTTCCTGACCCTCCCTCCACTGCAAGGCCTTGGCATAGAGAAGAGGAAGGACAAAGCAGAGCCGCTGGGATGGAAATGAAATGTATTTATTTACTACGTATTTGTGTGACTCACGGCTCCGTCGTCTTCCTTTGTGTATTACATAGCTCTGCTAAGTGAGTGAGGCTGGGCTCCCTCTCCGTCTCAGAGCCAAAGAATTTTCCTCTTAGCTGCCAGTCTGACATGATGGCTTTGGCTTCGCATCAGACTTGGGGAGGGGGAAGGCGAGGGGGAGGGGGCAGGTCCTGTCTAACCTGTCACTGGAGGGCCGTATGTTTGCATCTGCGTACTTCCAGAAAAATTAAGGTGTGGATTGCCTGCCACTCCTTACTCTATCAAGGGGGGGGGGGATTTTATTTATGGGAGTCTTTCCCAATAACTGATAGACAAGGAACTAAGAAAGGCAATAAGAAACTGACTCTGCCTTTTTCTCTGTCTAGAATCCTGAGAAATGTTTCTCCTGTTAGCAGCACTATTTCAGACTGGAAAAAAAAAAACACACAGATTTTCCTTCATTCTGTTCTTCCTTCCTTCAAAATAATAATGGTCAGTGTAGTTAAATGTTGTACATGACACAGACTGGAGGGGGGGATGCCATTTTTCTAATTAGGGAGTGTTAAGCTTGCAGGGGTCCTGGGAAATAGGCAATAAAATGACCAGGACAGCCTTGGGACCCCAAACACCCTGGAGGGAGGAATACTCAGGAGCTGGAGAACGCTATGGGGAGACTGGGACTCAGGGCCTGAGAACTGGACTTCATGATGGAGTGTCATCCCAACAAAGAGAACCTACAGATGGAGAGACTATAAATCAGTCCTCATAGGAGTGACAAGGGCCATGGGACCCCAGAGGCAGAGTGTTGGCAAGAGACCCTTGGCTAGTCTGGTGGATCAAAAATGCTCCCCTTTGTGTTGTGAAATTGCCTAATTCACAGAGCTTTCAGTGTGTATTTCACTTCCAGTGAAGGGGTCCTCACCAGTTACTAAGCTGGACACTTCTGCTGGCTCCCCACAGAGTCTCCCACAGAAGCTGTGAGATTGCTCCAGCTTTGTAGATGAGACCTTGCTATTAATATCAGGTCATTCCAAGTCATTTCATTAATTCTTGGATTGCAAAAGGTCCTGGGGTGTGGACTGTATTTGACAGTGGGTCCTATTCCTAATCAGTGGTTCAGGTGCCAACATGGAAGTTTGGGCAAACCATCACCTATTGCTCAACTCCTGATCAGTTCACCTGGAGAACACAGGGCTGTGGTTTGGAGGCAACTGTAGAGCAGCTGGAGGCAGGTATTGTGGTGCTTGACCTGTAATGCCAGACTGAGGCAGGGGGACTTCCCTAAGTTCAAAGGCAGCCTAGGGTACCTGGTAAGTTCCAGGCCAGCCTGAATTACAAAGTGAGAGTCTGTCAAGAAGAGGAAGGAGGAGGAGGAGGAGGAGGAGGAGGAGGAGGAGGAGGAGGAGGAGGAGGAGGAGGAGGAGGAAGAGAAGAAGAAGAAGAAGAAGAAGAAGAAGAAGAAGAAGAAGAAGAAGAAGAAGAAGAAGAAGAAGAAAGAGAGAGAGAGAGAGAATTGGTTGAGCTCACCCTGCATCAGAGGGTTCCCAGTTCAGTTGTCTTTTTCCTCTTAGTAACTATGTGATATTCAGCATGTTGTTTCATCAGCAACAAATTAGACTGGAGTGGAAAGTGCGTGTTAAAATTTTGTGTAAACTACTTATCTGTGGGCCCAACTGTCATCATGTCAGCAATGGGTGATCAGCCCGCCATCTTGCCTCTGGTGGCACCCCTTAACCATGAGAATTGAGGTGCATACCTGAAGGGTAGATTGGGAGGATTAAATGCAATGACAAGGAAATGCTTTGTACACATGTCTAAGTTACGTTTATTATTAAGAAAGTTGTTTCTCACATGACAAAACAGGGCAGTGCTCAGCCAATCATTGCTCAGCGAGGGTTTCAGCATTATCCAGATCCGTGCCTCTGACAAGGCATTGGGGGATGGACCAAAAGGGTGCGACAGGTGGGGCTGTGCCCTCAGAGCCAATGGGGGAAAAGGGAAAGGCCACCTAGAGCAGGGCTTCTTAAACTTTTGCATTCACAGTCTCCTTTCACCCAAAAAATATTTGCACAGCCCCAGGTGTATTGGCATGTAAAATAGATGTAGAAATGAAATATTATACATACATGTGGGCACTAGGCATGCATGTGTTGCACATGCATACATAAAGGCAAAACACTCATACACATACAACAATCAAATAAGTAAATCTAAAAATGATTTCAAAAGAAGTCAAATTTTTGTTGATAATATATTATAAATTTATTTTGAAACTATTCTTTGATATATATAAATACTATAAATTTATTACATATTAAAGACTAAAATAAATTTGCATACTGCCATATGATTGTTTATTTTTACATAATTAATTAAATCTTGGTTGGCTATTTGATACAGCAGGGTGTAGAATATCTTCAGCATTTTTCAATAATAATCAATTTTCAAACATAATCAATGTTTTGGTTTTATAATCAATTCTGAAAACACCATCTCACACAGTACAAAATAGCAGAAATATGTTTAGGGCCATTTCAGAAATTGCTAGAAATTCTATTCTAATCCCAAGCCAAAATGTATTTAACAATTTTTCATGAAAGTAAAGTCAACAACTCAAATAGCAATTTTTTAGCAAATGTTCTGCCAGGTAGGGGTGGTGAATGCAGGTGGATCCCTGTGAGTTCAAGACCAGCGTGGTCTACAGAGTGAGTTCCAGGACAGCCAGGACTACACAGAGAGACCCTGTCTCAAAAAAAAAAAGTGTTTTAACATAATGCAATCCAAAAAAATACTAATTTGGTAGTTACATACTGAGGGATGATAGTAAAACAGTATAAAGGCCTTTGTTTTCCATGACTAAACTATTATGTTTCTAGAAGAGAAAAAAAAAAAAAGTTGGTAAGTGCAGTGAAAACGGTGGCATTCTTAACATGCAACAGTTTCAAATCCGAACGACAGTGTTTCCAGGGTTTCGGGCAGTGTTCTTGGCACCTGTGTGGTGTGATAGCACTCTCAGTGAAGAGACAGGGCACAGTGAGGTCATGTGACATAGCACAGCCTAGACCTGCCAGAAACACCACATTCATTACCTATTTGACTTTATACTAATCTTTTGTCCGCTGAGCACCCAGAAACCTTTCACCATTGCCAAACTTTCACAACCCCTGCATTGTTGCACAACCCCATCTAAGTTGTAACACACAGTCTCAAAGTTGTATCTAGAGGAGAGACAAGGTTTCAAGGCCAAGAGTAGGCCCTGGCTTCTATGGCTGGCTCCCTGTCTACCTTTCTTTCCTCCTACACATTACCAATCTCATTCCAGGCATCATTTGTCTCCCACCTCACTGAGGCATCTCCTAACTGGTCTGTCCCATTGCCTCAGTCATTCCCCCATATTAACTTTTTGCAGCATTTCATGCAATCCAGCACCACCCCTTCTCTATAGGCTGCACAATTCCTGTCCTTTTGGGGGGGGGGGAGGATAAGACAATGTTTCTCTTTGTAGCCCTGGTTGTCCTAGAACTTGCTTTGTAGACCAGGCTGGCCTCAAACTCACAGAGATCCATTTACCTCTGTCTCCTGAGTGCTGGGATTAAAGGTGTGCCCCATCACCGCCCAGCTCTGTGTCCTTCTGTTTGCTTCTTTTGTCCCTCTGAAAGCCCTCTCCTGTGACTCTCAGTGTCCAGTAGGTCCTCTCCACATCACACCAGCCCCTCTGCCCACTCCCATGCTTTACCCAGCTGGCCTCTCCACCCTCCAAAACTGCCAAGTGCTCCCCAGATCCCTATGCTAGCTAACATCTCCGTGGAGGATGTTCATAGTCTCAGAGCTTATTCTCTGTCATACTATACTCATGCTTGTGGTCCCTACATGAGACCCACCTCTGCAAATACCTAATTCCACATGGGCTGTGGCATGTAGCCTGTGGCAATGACCTATGCTGGGGTTTTCATGTGACTGTCACAGCCTAGAGTCATGTATACCATCCATCAGGTGTGCATGCTCAAACAACAATAATCTTTTGTTGTCTGTTGAAGTTCTTGTGTTGATACCAGGAGTTCCAAAACTGGAAGAGACTGAGTTGACCCCAGTGTGCTTGAAGACCTGAACACCAGAGTCAGTTCCATGTCCTATAAAATGTCATATTACTCACTGGATGAGAGCTCCCAGAGCTCCTGAAGGCTCTGCTTCCCTATATGTAAAACTTAGGCATGGGTTGTCCTCAAGGTAGAATAAGCATTCTGCATACCACGGACAGTGCCCTCCATGTACTTTCTCAGGGCCTGATAAGCTACCAAAATTACTTTTTCTGAGTAGACTTTCTTTTGTTGGAAAGGGTATTCAGAAATTATTTAACCCCACAAGGGTGTTACTGGCAGGGAGAAACAGAGCTTTAAAGTATAGATTCCTGAGTTCAAATTCAGGATTATCATGTACTCTGTGATCTCAGACACAACAGATTATATCTAGAATGCGATCGGTAAGATACAGACAATCAGGGTTCTTGAGAGAGCCAAATGAAATGCTCAGGGGTGTTGGATCTCAGTGAATGGAGATGAATCTGAAGCTAGTCACTGAGTAAAGCAAGGTTCTGAACGGATGATGCCATAGCAGCCAAGCTCTTAGCTTGACATCAGACTGTTTGATCATTACAGTAGCCAGTATGGGGTTTTAGATATAAATGAGCCATAACCTTCAGGAAGATTATTAATCTGGCATTGTATTTGGCTTAAGCTATAAAGGGCAGTTAGGAAGTGAGAGTCCTATGTGAAGAATCCTATAGAACCAATGACACACATTGTCCTGGGTCAGGAAAGGCACAAGGCCAGGCTTTATTGGTGGTTACAGGATAGAAATAGGAGAAAGAGCCGTTAGAAAATAGACCACGTGACCTGCCACCTTCTTGTAGTGTGGGGTTAAAAACAAAAATAAAAACAAAAATCAGCTGGGCTCCCAGCTGGGCTTCTGGCAGAGGACAGAGGGGCCATGTATAGTACGTTTAAGAAAAACCATCTTCACAAGTGTGTAGGAAACATGCAGAAAAATAAAAAGAATAAGCAACAGCCCAGGGCTGGGAGGCTAGTTATGGCAGCTATTCTAGAACCCCATCATGATGACCCCTGGCCTGAAGCACAGAGGAAGGAGCCTGGAGCTTCAGCTAGGTGCGGGGGTAGGCACTACTTACCAAGGCTGCAACCTTTGGCTCCAAGAGAGCAAGCACCTGAATTCTAGCAAAGTAGCCAGGGGAACAAACAGCATTCTGCCCTCTCTTGGGTTCACTCCAGTGACCCAGTCCCACCAGAAGCCATAGGACAAGAAGGGCGTTGACCAGACCTATAATAGCCACCATCCCACAGCCACACAGGGCTCAAAGCAGGCTAAGAAGAGAGGCAAGAGACAAGGGAAGTCAGCGTAGACACCAGCACAAGGAGAAAGATGTCCTTCCTCTGTGCAGGCCACTGCCTGCATCAAGTGTTCTGAGCCTTCAAGAGAAGGAGCTGTTCCCAACACAAATGCGGTAGGATGCCACTCAAGAAATTCCAAACTTGGTGGGGAAAAGTGTTCCAAAATAATGAAGCGTTTGTTGATAATGATTACCCAAGGGGGCCTAGAGGAATAGCATAAATAAACCATTTTTTAAATCACCCAAAATAACAGCACACATCTCTGAAAATCTCAGTGTGATTTCAAGAGCACTTGGATTATATAAAGGAAGTGATATCAGCTCTGAGTCCCGACTTCCCTGTCTGGCAAATGTTTCATCTTGCTGAGATAGCATCTGCCGTAGTGAACGGTCAACCCTTGGCTCTCACCCAACATTCACCAGATTCCATTGTAAATGAACAGAAAACAACCAGAAGTGTGTAAGTGCCTTCAACTCTGGGTAGTTTGCTGATTAAATTGTCATCCTGTAGTTCTTAAGGGAACACTGAACTGGAAATTGTTGAGTTGAAACCCATCCCTACCCCTTACTTGCTGTATGTATAAAATGCCCACTTTCTACCCCAACTTCCCTTCTTTGATGATGATAAAGGGGTGTGGAGTATTAATAAGATTTCTTATGGAGTTGTTGAGAATAAATGAATCTGGGAGTTAGACAGATGGCTCATTGATGAAGAGCACTTGTTGCTCTCACAGAGGATCTGGGTTCAGTTCCCAGCACCCATATGGTGGTTCACAAGCATCCTTACCTCCAGTTCTAGAGGATCTGATGCCTTCTTCTGACCTCTGAGGGCACCGAGCACTCACATTGTACATATACATACATGCAGCTAAAATACTCATATGCATAAAATAAATCTTTTCAAAAGTAATAAATATATCTGTAGTTGTAAATTACTTAAAGTGATGTCTAGCACATACCAAGTGATTATAAAATGAGTAAAAAGAGCATATTAGTTCACTAGGGTTCCCATGCCAAGTATTACTTGCTGAGTGTCTTGAACAGAAATGTATTGCTTTACAGTTCATGAGGCTACAAGTTCAAAGTCAAGGTTTTACCCCAGCAAGTTCCCACTGATGATCTGAGGTTCCAGATGTCTCCTGGCCTGTGTCTAGCCATCTTCTTCTTTCTCTTCAGATCTTCCAACTCGTGTGTGTGTGTGTGTGTGTGTGTGTGTGTGTGTGTGTGTGTGTGTCCCCAGATTGCTCCTTTTGGTAAGGACACAAGTCACACTGGATTAGGACCACCCTCATGGTCCCATTTTTAACTTGATTATCTATATGAAGGCTATCTGCAAATCAGGTCATATTTTGAGAAACCAGGTCTTGATATCTCCAGGTCTGAATCAGGATGGAGGACACAGGTCAGTCCCCAGCATCATGTCTGTTAGGGCAAAGCTCTCAAAAGGAAGTATTCCCTGTGCGTAGGTTTCTCCAAACATGGAACCCCAGAGCTGTCATGGGATGCTGACAGGTAATATGAACTACTAGTGTCATCTACATTTCCTCTCCAATGTTGAGGCTTAAACACTCATTTTGCCGTTCCTGACCAGAAAGGTAGACCTCTTGGGCTAGAAATAGAGCTCAGTTGGCAGAGTGCTTGGCTATATGCAACAGGCTCTGGGTTGGATCCCCAGTATAAACTGGGGGTGAAGGCATGTATGATCAAGGGTTCAAGGTTATCCTCAGCTACATAGCCACCAAGGCCAGCCTGAGCTACCTGTGATTCTGTCTTAGGATAGGAGAGGGGGAAGGAGGGAGAGATGGAGGAAAGGAGGGAGGGAGGGAGAGAGGGAAAGAGAGAGAAAGAAACAGAAGTGAGTACGTCATACAAAGGAAGAACAGAGGTAAGCTAGTGTGTTCACACTCAGTTTGCTGAACACACACCACACACCCACTCAGGACATTATACAACTATGGTGTTCAATAGTGTAAAGGAATTTATAGGCATGGTCTTGGTTTCCAGCTTGCCTGGCTCCTGGTAATGTCCAAAAAGGGAATCAAAACTGGATGATGTATTTACTCAAAAAATTATTTGCTAAAAACTAGGTCTGCACCAAGCGTGGTTCTGGTAACAGACAATAAATATAACCAGTGTGGCTCACTGTCCTGGACCACACAGGTAAGCACAATGAAACCCTGGTGGCCAGCATGCTGTGTTTGCCCTGTACTGAATGTTCAATAAATTTGAATTATTAGCTAACTCAAAAATTGGGATTTCTAGTTTATCTTAAAAACAAAACTAGAGCCTAGGTGGTGGTGGTACACACTCTTAATCCCAGCACTCAGGAGGCAGAGACACGTCTGAGTTCAAGGCCAGCCTGGTTCTACAGAGCAAGTTCCAGGACAGCCACGGCTACATAGAGAAACCCTGTCTCAAAACAAAACAAAACAAGACCCCAAAGCCCTGTTCCCCCTCCCTGCAACATGACCGCAGTGAGTTGGATTTATATTCTAAGTATACTGTATGTATACAAGTTTCTTTAGTCCTTACTCCTTATTATTTAATAAAAATGTCTATGTTGCTGGTATGACACTTGAATTTTGATAGCCCAGTCTACTAGTTGATCCATAGTATCAAATGTGGAGAAATGCATCTTCCCATGGAGGAACTGTAGCTCATCCATGATGCTTATGGGAGAATGTTCTGCCTGGAGTTGGTGGCTGATCAACCTACCTCCTACTACCAGGTATTAAAGTCTCCCTGAAGGGAACAGACCCCCCTGTGGGTCCTTATTTCCTTAGCTGTCCTACTCCCAAAGAGTGGATATCTTCTCCCGTTAGATGCATTTGTTGGAAAGCAGGGTGCCCTATCCCCTGGAGGTCAGCTTTTGCTTCCAGGGAACGTGGTGGTAGGCAGTATGGCCAAGAGCAAAGGAGACTATTTTGAGATCAATGGTCCCCAGTGCTTGAAACAAGGCATCCTTCAGATCTTCTCTGATGGTCGTTCCAATTTTGTTGTGACATACAAAACACGCCTGGTCCATCTAAGGGCATCCAGTCACAGTAGGAGTTCTGTGTCAGCTGAGGAAGATGACTGCCAGGACTGAGTTCTGGGAAGTCACAGCAGGGATCTCACATAGCTACCTGGGGCAGCCTTTCTAGAATAGAACTTCCTCCCATTCCCCCTGGGGAAGTCCGCAGGAAGCAACGCACAGTGCCTGTTACACGCAGCTGCTCAGAAGACATCTAATGGATGAATTGGTTAATGAAAAGCTCATGTTCTCTGCGAAGCTCTTTGATAAAGATACATGATTGTGTCCCTTCTTAGTTGAATGCTCCCATCCTCGACCACCATAACTCCGCTATCAAGGAAAGAGAGGTCTCCTTGAGGTGGGCTGGTCTTAGGCTCAGGGGGAGGCACTGGGCACTGTGTGCTGCTGGTGTATGCGATTTAGGCTGTGTGGACTTCAAGGAATCAAATCACTGCTCTGCAGAACCCTGGTTAGGCTCTACCCACAGACCCATCCTGTTCAGAAAGGACAGTGACAACCATGTGCTCAGGAAGAAGTGGCCAAACAGTGGAGGATGCAAAACCTGCTAGGGAGCAGGAAGACCCTAGACACAGCAGCATCACATATTGGTCCATGTCTGCCTGAGAGTGCAGCTAACCCCTCAGAAATTTCAGTAAGAGCACAAACCAGACAAAGGTCACAAAACAGGCAGGCTCCCCGATGCTGTGGGTTGCTGGGGATAGGATACTGCTTCTGCACCAGAGACCAGCCCCACCCCCTCCTGGCCAACTCCCACTCCACACTGGCAGAATCTTTCAGAGCCCTTTACTTGCATCTGTTTGATTTTGTGCAAAGCAAAGGTCTTTCTCCACGGGCTGCCGTCGCTTGCCCTCACCAGCAGAGCCAATGAGATGACTGCTTCGAGTAGTCTAATGACACAGTTGTTCTATTTTAAGCACCTGAAGCGTACTCCACCAAGTGCCAATCTTCCTGCTGCGAGCCACGCTCAGCATGCAGGAGTAGGGGCTGCCAGAGGTCTGCTCCTGCATTTTAAGATCTGGGAAACCAACCACCTAGGAATCCTGGCCCTGCCGTCCGAAGGTAGACTAAGGCATCCAGTGAATTACGACGTTATTTTCAGCATGGAAGCATTGCCTCTGATGTTAGGATTATGTGGCAGAGGCACCTCAGGTGACCATAAATCCCCCTTTCAAAGGGCACACACAGAGCTGGGACTGTCACACACATGAGAAGAGGAGACCTGGGAGGCAGCATTTATGGAACACCGAGAAGCCCAACCTCCCTCAGAGATGCCTCCTCCTCTCCTTCCTCCCCCTCCTCCCAACAAAGGCATTCTTTTCTAACTGTAGCTTGAGTATTTTCTGCATATTACTTGATTGAATCCTCACAACACTCCCCTGAGTTCTGTATCTAAGAAAGGCCTCGCGTTATGATACCGTTCTCACTGCTCCTCACAGACGACAGACCCAGCACAATCCATAATGATTACGTCCATTAGCTCATTGACTTCCGTTCTATCTCCTGTCCCCTCTGAAAACTCACATGATGGCTGAGTGGCAGATCCTGCCTGCTTAATTCTGGGTTCCTAATTCAGTATCTGATGAGTCCTTCCTGTGCTGGCAGTGTATGTAGAACACAGGTCCGTGGCTTCCCATGTACTAACCCCCTGAGTCCTCACAAAAATCATGGGTGGTAGATACCTTATACTAGTAAAAAAGAAAAAGAAACTGGCTTGGGCAGAAGACAGGTGGCTCCGAATCCTAGATTTGAAGCAGGTGACAGAGACTTGAGTAAATATTTGAAAAGAGAAACTTAATATCCTTATTTTGCATAAAAAGAAGCTGAAGTCTGTAGCATGAATCTTTAAGGTACTTATTGATAAAATCAAACCTGAGGCCAATTATTGGGGTGAGTGCTGGAAGATCAGAGAAGCAGAACAAGCCACAGCTACCTCACCTCGCCAGTTCCTCAGCTGATCCTGTTTCCTCAGACTGGAAGCCTCTGTGTCCTCATCCGAATGAATCTCAGCTGAACTGTGCTGCTCCAAAACCTGAATGCTTAACCAGCCAAAAGCTTCTAGTTTCTGGTCTTCAAGCCTTATATACCTTTCTGCTTTCTGCCATCACTCCCTGGGATTAAAGGCTCACTTTCTGGGATTAAAGGCATGTGTCACCCTGCTTGGCTGTTTCCAATGTGGCCTTGAACTCACAGAGATCCAGATGGATTTCTGCCTCTGGAATGCTAGGATTAAAGGCGTGTGCTACCACTGCCTATCCTCTATGTTTAATATTGTGGCTCTTCTGTTCTCTGACCCCAGATAAGTTTATTAGGGTGCACAATATTTTGGGGAACACAATACCACCACAGAAGTCCACAAGTAAATCACCTGGACAAGGTTCCACAAGCTGGGAAGCAGCCATGCAGGTCCCATCTGGCTGAGCCCACCTTTTCTGCCTTCCTGTCCCATCCTCAGCACCATCTTTCCCTGTTTTCTGAGCTGGAAGCCCCAGGGAACACATGGATTGGATGTTAGTCTTGCAGTCAGATGTCCAAGCACTATTTGCTCATTTACCCAGACAGCAAACAAAATCCCAATCTATGTGGCAGTGATGTTCCAGGCAGCTGAGATACACAGGGCAGAGATCCCAACCAATGATTATTTTCATCCAGCATCTCCAAGGCACAGGCACAACCCCATATTGTACAGCTCCTGAGTCCTAGGCCTTTGGCTGGAAACTGTGATGTAGAACAACATAAAAGGACATGAGCATTCAGGGAAGGGTCAGGGACACCAGACGTTGCGTGCATGCAGTAGGAATCGTCAGTTGATACATGGGGTGAAACAAGGCTGGAGGGCTGGTGAGAATCAGGTCTTGGAGAGTTTCAGGTGCCAGCTCAGGAGTATGTGTTACAGTCTATAGTCAATGAGGTGACATGAGAGGTTTCGAGCTAAGTAGTGACCTGACAGAGGCTGTGAATTATTTAGGAAGAACTCATTGCAATTCTTAACTGATACACTGCAGAGCCCAGGGGTTGGCAACTTGCAGCGGTCCAAGGGGCTTCTGAGAGGGAGATCCTGGGACTGCGGGGAGGTCGTGGCATTATTGCTCACCATACATGACTGTCCACATCACTACTCTTGTGCCCACCAGTGGATCTGATATCTGATTCTGCTTTCTGACACTATGCAAACTGAGAAACTTTAAAAACTAGGTCACTGACCCCCATCGAGGAACCTAGATAGTAGTCAGTGCTTGAGGTGCACAGTCAGACGGGTAGCCTGGGTTCAGATTCCAGCTGGATCCTCTGCTTGCTGCTGGCCGCATCAGCTGCAGTGACTCCCTTTATCTCTCTCCTTGCCCACACTTCAGTTTCCTCTCTAGACAGGAGCAAGAGGGAAGTGAAAGAATGGGTGTGAGATACTGGGCACTAGGACAGTGCCCAACACATGGAAAACACGCAAAAAGATAGACAGTGAGAAAGCAACGAACTGCAGTTGAGTGTGCCGGGAGAAGTCCCTTTAAATGTGTGAAATAACTATGACATTGTACTATTGTGACACTTGTGTCTTCATCATTCATTCCCTTGGGAAAGGGGATCAAAAGCATATATTAATAACCTGAGACTTAATTGTTAGCTGGTAGCTAAGGACTTTATTACATGCTAGACCCCATTCTGAACACTCCCCATTTTGTTTTTGTTATTGCAGCCATGAGTCAGAGGTCACGTTGATTTGTTTGTTTGGTTGGTTTTTGGTTTTTCAAGACAGGGTGTCTCTGTGTGTACTCCTGGCTATCCTGGATAACTCACTCTGTCAATCAGCTGGCCTCCAACTCACAGAGATGTGCCTGCCTCTGCCTCCCAAGTGCTGGAATTAAAGGCGGGCACCATCATCACCCAGTGTCACATTGATTTTTAAAGTGAAATGTTCTCTTCATTAAGGTTACTGAATTGGGATGATATAGGAACACCAGTGGCCATTTTATCTAACGAAAGTGGGAAAAAATAAAATCATGGCTGTGACCATATAGAAAAATCCACGAGTCCATTCACACCTGAAGCCAAAGCTACCTCCCACCTCAGATCTGCCTATTGTAAGAACCAACAAATTCTATTTTTACTTCAACTGCTTTCAGCTGGGTTCCTATAATCTACACTTGAGCAGATTTCAAACAAGGAAGGGGGCTATAAGCATGTGCGTCACTCTTAACTATTCCCATTTATCATACTTCTATCCATCTTTAGGATAAAACACTCTTCCATACTACAGTTCTCATCCTCTCCTAAAGTGACTTTATGCTTTCTGCTAAAGTCTATTTCATTTGAATATTTTGATTCAAACCTTTTTCTGGCTACAACTCATTTTCTGTAGGTCAGCATGGTTTGCTAATACATTCCTTAGTGCCGCTCTTAAATCCAAAGCTCCGTGAGGAAAGGAAGCATGTGTCAGTCATCTGTGTGGCCACTTGCTCCCCATCTGCAGCCCCAGACCATTGAGGGACCAGGGAATAGCTTCCAGAGCTTGAGAAAATGCCTGTGCGTGCTGAACTTCAGATGCATGGCATCTGCCAGTGCATGTGTTGGGGGAAATTCAACTTGACAGTAAGCTACTAGCAGATACCACATAAATGGAGTACTAATTCAGAGAGGTTCAGAAATGGTTTGACATTAAAAGGGAGTCCCCAGGGAACCTGAAGGTGGCTGCATACATGTGTGTGGTTGGAGATTTGAAACTTGTATGCAAGATATCCACAATAAAAAGTTAAAAAAAAAAAAAAAACTCGGTATGTATATAGTGGCACATACCTTTAATCTTAGGATTTGGGAGGCAGAGGCAGGTGGATCTCTAAGATGGAGGCCAACCTGGTCTACATAGTGACTTTGACAACAGCCAGAGTTACATTAAACCCAGTGTCTTAGTCATTGTTCTAATGCTGTGAAGAGACACCGTGACCAAGGCAACTCTTATAAAAGGAAACATTTCATTGGGGGCTTGCTTACAGTTTCAGAGGCTTAGTTCATTATCATCATGGCAGGGGGCCTGGCAGCTTGCAGACAGGTGTTGGAGCAGTAGTTGAGAGCTACATCTTGAACCACAGGCAGAGAGAGAAAGATCTGGAATTAGCATGGGCTTTTGAAACCTCAAAGTTCACCCCCAATGACACACTTCCTCCAACAAGGCCACACCTACTAATCCTTCTAATCCTTTCAAAAAGTTCCACTCCCTGGTGACTGAGCATTCAAATATCTGAGTGAGCCTATGGGTGGGGGTGCATTCTTATCCAAACCACCAGACCCTATCTCAAAATAAATGCCAAAAACAAGATTAAAGGATCTGAAATAATAAATAGAAAAAAGTTAAAAGATAAAATAAGATTAAAGGAGTCCTTACAGTTGACAAGTCAATCCATCCCAGCTGCTATCACACAACCTTTGTTAATCAATATGCAAAAATTGATTCAAAATATATCACAGACCATAGAAGATAATAGCTAAAATTGTAAGACTTCTACAAGAATATATAGGTCAAGTATGTTATGACTCTGAAGTAGGCCATGACTCCCTTGACCACTAAAATCAGGAAAAGCAGGTAACAACCCAAACAACACATCCCAAAAGAATAAAGCTAAGTGGCCAACAGACTCCTGAAAGGGGACTCAGCATCATTAGTTTCTGATGAAAAGCAGTTCAAAGTGTCTGTGTACACCACCCAGGAGGCTGGCATCCCTCATGGGTTACTGGTGGAAATGCAAATAGCACAAGATCTTTAGAAAACTGCATGGGGGGCCAGCAGGTGGCTCACGCCTTTAATCCCAGCACTCAGGAGGCAGAGGCAGGCGGATCTCTGTGAGTTCGAGGCCAGCCTGGTCTACAGAGTGAGATCCAGGACAGGCACCAAAACTACATGGAGAAACCCTGTCTCGAAAGAAAAAAAAGAAAGAAAGAAAACTGCATAAAACTTTTGAATACACCTACCTGTGATCCAGCAACACCTTGCTTAACTGTGGACTCACAAAAGATGAAAACATAGATCTGCACGAAGATTTATGCAAGAATGTTCCTGGCGTCTCCATTCATAATAGCCCAGAGCTAAAAGCACCACAAATGGTTGTCGGCACACAGCTAGATAAGGAGACTGGGATCCATTTATACAATGGATTATCACTTGCTAAGAAAGACACAACCTGGTGATACAAGCCACCACATGAAATAGTGGTAGAAGCTCGTGAATAGGGAAATCAGACCTAAGAGTATAAACTGTCTGATTCTGTTTATATGAAGTTCAAGAGCAGACAAAATTAATCACGGTAGGCAGAAATCATAACAGGGAGCAGGCCAGATTAATCAACATAGGCAGAAATCAGAACAGAGATGTCACAGTCCGTAAAACGCTTGCCATGCAAGCCCAATGACGAGTTCAGATGTCAGCATTTGTGTGTTTTAAAAGGAAGAAGGAAAAGCCAGGCCCAGCTGCACACATTTGCAATCCCAGCACTGGGGAGACAGAGACAGGAGGATCCCTGGGACTCAGTGAACAACCGATTTAATCTGATCGGTGAGCTCTGGGGGCCATGAGAGAGAGCCTGTCTAAAAACCTAAGGTGGATGAGAGCAGAGGAAGACACCAACACCAGCATTTGGCCTCTGCACTCATGTGTACACACATGCACATATTACCTGCCTGCATATGCTTGCACATCCATGAACACATGCACATAGAGCAACACACCCATAAAGAAATCATAACAGAGTTCGGTTTGATCAGGAAAAGAGTGAATTGCAAGAGGTCACAATAAATTATCAGGAGAGAGGGAAATGTCCTTTATCTTGATTATGACCTTGTTTGTGTAGTTACCAAAACTCTTTGTCTTTCCCGTGTAATTATCAACTCCCAATACCCAAGAAACACAACTGTATCCCCAGCCCCCAGCACATAGAAATTACCCAGTCAATATTGATAAATAATGACTTTTGCCAATGTGCGTGAGCTTTAGCACATGAACTTTGTGATCTAATTGCACTCAGAACTTCCTACTTGGGGCCAGGTCCCCACTGGGGTTTGGTGGGTGCCAAAAAAGTGACACCAGAATAAATGTCACTTGAGAAAAGCCTTTTGTGTCTGTCAAGGGACTCTGAGAAAGCTTTAGGACACCTTGACCTTGGGAAGACTGAGATACTTTCCATGAATGTCTGTGCTATATGGCTCCTCTGTTGGTCTATGGCCTGGGAGTCCTACATGTGTCCACAGGTGAAGAATCTAAAACAGGAAGAGACTGACCCTGTATGACTTGAGAATTGTCCCTATATCCAGTCCCTCCTCATCCCAAGCCTGGCAATGCGCCAGGAGTAAGTGGCAGGAGTCCATGTCCATCTTCATGTTGTTATCCAGGATCCTTAAATTCTCTGACCTATTATGGGGCCTCACCACCAAAATCTCTTCACTCTGTACCTGTTCATCAGACTACCTTTTTTTTCTTATCTAGATCTGATGCCACCACCTTCCCTGAGGCCATTTCTATGCTTGACTAAATCCAGGTCCAGAGATTGCCTTCAAACCCAGCGCAGCTGGGCATCGCCCACAACTAACCTGCCCAGGATGCCCTCAGATGCCTTCAGTCCTGCAGCTAGAATGAGCATGCTGATTTAGATTACCTCAGCATCTGTGACATCAGCGCTATGGGGAAAATACTCCTCAGTGGGTAGTAAAGTCCACAGCTGGGTGTAAACATAAATAATGCTTTGGAGAACCTCTGAGGGCTTTGAACTAGAGGAGAGGCTCACCCTCTTCCCGCCCACTTGCCCCTTGAGCACAATTCTACTTGTCTCCATGGCTGTCTCCCTCAAAATGCATTTTTTTTTCCAACAACACATATTGTCAATAAGCCCTTTATGTGAGTGCAATTTGGGGCTTCTCTGTTAGTCATCTGAGAATCTGTCCTGTGCCAGTGAGTTTGGGCCTCTGGCCTACATGTTAATTATTGTACCAGAATTCCTGGAGTTGACTCTGGGGACAGGATGCCTCTTTGGCTAGAAAGGAGGTGTTCTGGTGGGGCTTTGTTATGGCTATTCATCTGGCTTAGAGAGGCTGGGCAAGTGAACGTATTGGTGTGCCTTAATGATGTTTTCCCATTTCTTGTCTGAATGAGCCACTTTGCTGGAGTGTGAGAAGCAAGGGACAATGAATTTCTTGGGCTTTCTTGACCTTAATATTGCCAATAATTGGCTTTGCTACCAATAGCACCAGGAAAATTCTCCAACCTTTTACAGGGCAGGATGACAGGAAGGAGTCTACCTAAATGTACATTTTATGTAGGAAGGTAGCTGGCTAAATGTATGAGGGCTGGGCTGGCATCAGGCACATGGCTTCAGTACCCTACACCTCAGTCTGCTCAGCCACTGAACTGGTGGGATGACCCTCTCCTTGCCTGCTTCTTTTGGCCAGAGCCGATCATGACACAAAACGTAAAGCCTTGTATTGACCTCTGATACTAAGCAGGTACCTTCTTCCCTTGGCTGCTTAAGAGAAAGAGAAGCCAGCAAAGATCTGAATTGATTTTTTTTTTTATTAGTTCTGGTTATTGGTAGTGTTTCTCTTACCCATGAAAGTCTAGAACAACTCTGCCCACAAGCCGATTTTATTTGGGTTACAGGTGAAGAGAGACAGCGTCAGTTCACTATGATCTCATGTAATTACATACCTCCGCCCTCATTTCAAGTATTTTATAGTACTTCTGGGCCGTGCCACTGCTCACACATCCCAGTGTCTCCTTTAGAAAGCATAGTGTCTCTAACTAAATGATAATAAAATGGTCTCAGGATGGTATCCATAGGGTGGAGGCTTAGCCGCTTCCCTTTGTGTGTGGAAGGGCAGCCAGCAAGCCAGACTGAAGAGAAAGAGCCTTTTCATCGTGTCTGTCAGAGCAGGTGACTTGTCTTGGCTGACAGGCTCAGAATGTTACCCTTCAGCTCCTTTTACAGCTCCCAGGTGAATGATGCTGTCACCAGGACTCACCAGCATTTGCATTGGGAAGAACATGCTGTAACCCTCTCGGGAGGACTCACATTTTCATTGTACCTTTCCTCTTGCTTGTGCTCCTGGCTCTTAGCAGCTTCCTGAGGCCATTGTCTACTGATTGGCTCACCTGTCAGAGACAGTCGAGTGGGTTAGGTATGACCTCTCCCTGCTGAAAGCTGTCAGCCTCTGTGCGCTCTCCTAAATGTGGAGCCAGGTAACCCAGAAGGACCTCAGCGTGCCTCTTTGGGAGTAGGGATCTGCTAGTGTGCAGAGGAAGCCAGATGCCATGGAAAGAAAGAAGAAAGTCCAGGGTGGGTGTCAAATGAAAGCAGGTCTGAGATGAAGTTAAGGAGACCAACAGGAGCCAGGAGCTGGATCGGCATGGCCTAAAGGCTATGGCAAGGTGTCTAGCTGTGTCTCGAGATAGAGTGAAGCCACTGGGTAGTAGTCAGTGCCCCTGGAGGGGAGTCAGAGGTGAGTGTCATTGGATTTGGATTTTGAAAGCATCAATTTGGCTGCTGTGCAGAGAATGAGTTGGAAGAAGCCAGTTAGGACTTGGGATCCCCCAGGCTGGGGTTGGGGCTGAGGGTAGATGGGGTAAATGCCTCCTAACCCAGGGCCATTGAATGGCCTTGATTCCCTGGTAGCTAATTTTTCAGATTTTACTTATTTTATTTTATGTGTGTGAGTGTTTTGCTAAGTGTGTGTGTGTGTGTGTGTGTGTGTGTGTGTGTGTGTGCCTGTTGCTCAGAGAAGTCAGAAGAGGGCATTGGATTTCCTGAAACTGTAGTTACAGGTGGTTGTGAGCTACCCTGTGTTGTGGTGCTGGGAACTGAACCCAGGTTCTCTGCAATAACCATCTCTCCAGGCACCTTAATAGCTTTTGTCCCATCCAGGCCACTTAAAGGGATGATCTGGACTCTATTGAAGAGTTTTCAGAGCAGCAATAACGCACTGCTGTATACTGGGCGGCACAGATAACCGACAGTTACCTCCTCACAACTGTGGACATAGAAGTCCCAGGGTGGGTTCAAGCAGGGATGGTTGCTATTGAGGCCCTCTGTGTGATTTGCGGGTAACTACTCCTCCACATGCATTCACGACCATTTGTGAAGCCTGTGTCTTTACAGGACACCGGCCATGTTGGATTAGAGCCTACCTCATGACTTTATTTTAACTTAATCTTCTTCTCCTCAAAACTCTGAGATGCTAGTGCTTAGGGATTCAGTCTATGAAGGGGCGAGAGGTGGGGGGCGTCATGATTCAGCCCATGGGCAGTTCCTCCTGATGTAGATAACCTGATGTAGATACTAATTTCTATTCTCCCTCCCCAACCATCCCCTCCCCATAACCACACTGTGCACAGTGAAGGTTGTATAACACTTTGATGGATTTCATTTGGGTTTTGGTCTTCCACCCAAATAGTGGTGGGATTGTTATTATAACCACGGGGATTTCCTGTGCTGGTTACTGCTTGGGAACAAATCTGTTACATTTTACTTTCTCTGTGGCCTCAAGAAACACCTGCTCTAGAAACAGCTGTCAGGTCCATCCTGAGGGAAAACTCTTTACCTCCTCATCTAATCTGTGGGTGTTTCCAGATGTTTGTTGTACATCCACAAGAACACTCCAGAGCTATCCACCGCCCCTCCTCAAATGCCTTACAGTCCGATGGCCAGCTGAGAGAAGCGCACAAATCACTGTACTGCGTGTGAAGTGTGCCGGAGGGCAGAGGTTTTCCAAGCGTAATCTTCAGGGTCGCAGCATTGGCATGATGTAGGAATTGGCTAGAGTGAGGCAGGTTCTCGGCCCTCACCCTAGAGCAGCTGAACCAGAAACCACAGGGTGGAGCCTAGCAATCTGAGTTTTGACAAGACATCCAGGAATTGAGATGTCTGCTCAAGTTTGATGGCACAGCTTAGCCCTAAGAAACGCGTGCCATGAGATTTCAAAGAAAAATAGTTTCTGTGCAGAGGGGGGATGAAAGGAAAACCAGAGACTATTTCTAGAAATGTGGTGCATATGAGAAAGGCCTCGGAGAGTGGGTAGGATTTTTATATTTATATGTAGAAGATCATATTTACTACAGTTACCATCTGCATGTTTATGTATCTCTTTTTACAAAAGTAATTAGCAGCCTGGACTCTAACTAGAGAGATCTGCTAGCTGTCCTTGCATTTCAACTGGCTCACTATGAACGGAGGCTTCCACCACCATATGCTCCGTTATAGAAGTGGCGATTGCCTTCGGGGGCACTTTGCTGGAGGCTTGCCCCCATTCCAAACACAGCTTGAACTGGAGGTAGGGGTTCTAGCTCTGTATCTGAGATAGCGTAGCTCAACGCGTCTTTGAATCTCACAGTGGGAAGGAACTGCCAATGTTATCTAGTCATTTAACACAGCCAAATAACTTCTGAGTCAGCCTTGAAGGATGGGTGACATCAGGACACGGTATAGACACATACCTACTTTGCCAGACCATTGAATGACTGTAGGACAGTGGACACACCATGGCCTGAGGACCAGTTCTGAGCTACCTCCTGTCTTCACAGGCACAGTTGGCTTGGAATACAGTCATGCCTACTCACTGATATGTTGGGCCATGGCTAGTTTGTCCTATCACAGTGCAAGTTCTTAATCCTCTCTAAGTGACCAAAACCCAGTTCAGATGACTTCAGGTGTCCCTTGGTTCCTCCATACTTCGAAGTCCAGAATGGAAAGCTGTGGCTTGAGATCCTCTGTGGGACAATGGCTGAGTCATGTCTATACCTCCTGCTGTGGGGATTGTCCCTGGTCACTCACACAGCTTGACTCTCCAGGCTTCACCACCATGTCCCTTCTGCTCCACCCAGGCCCCTCTGCCAAGTGCAGGTGTCTCTTCATCTGTCCCGTGAACACTAGACGGAGTCAAAAGTCCTCAGTTCGCTATTAAATAGCAAAAATATGAGATGGCAGGATACAGTGGCAATCAAAACAAAATCCTGAATGAATATAAGGGGTTGCTTTTATCCTCTTAGAATCAAAGCATATTTAATCTGGCAAGAAGACTAATGTTTATCCCATCCTCATAATCTGAGTGAAAGAAAAGATCCATAAATGTGTTTCAGTTGGCTCATATTATATTCTTTTTTATTTTTGTTTGTTTGGTACTCAAGCCAAAATAGAAAAAGCTGGGAGTTTTACTTTAAAATCCAAGTTTCCAATTTCACTGGCCCTGTGTCCCTACAGGGTAGGGATCAGTGGAGAGCAAGTAGGGGCATGCCTCCGGGACAACAACCTGCTACTCCCTTTATCTTGTCCCAGCCCATCGCTCATCTGTCCCCTTTAGCACCGAGTTCACGCTTCTTGACTCGATGTAATCATGCATCCGATCCCGAGCGATTGGGCTTCTCACCCTGTAAAGATTATATGTTCACAGCCTCAACCACATGTAGGAAGCACACTACCCTGACAGGCCACCCGTGTCATCACAGGGCATCTCTGACTTGGGGACAGTTTTCTTTCCATGATCAACCTACTTAGCATGCAAAAATGGCTCTGACTTACAAGTCTTTCAAATATTGAAGGGTTGGGAACAAAGTATTCAAGATAGTGGTCTGTTTACCCCACCTGGATGGAAGTATGCTTGTTCTCACCTTCCTTCTTTATGAATGAACCAACCCCCAACATGATTTAAGATGGAGTATATTTTGAAAGTTTTTGACAGCAAGTTTAGTGTTGGCTGAAATCTCAACTTTCACATTCAATTTTATTTTTTCTTTCACTTTATTTTGGGAGTTGGTTTTGGTTTAGGGGGAAGTTTGTTGGTTTTTTATTTGTTTGTTTGTTTTGAGACAGGGTCTCACTATATAACTGTCTATTCTGGAATTCACTGTGAAGACCAGGCTGGCCTTGAACTCACAGAGATCTGCCTGTCTCTGCCTCCCAAATGCTGGGGCTAAAGGTGTGCACTACTATACCCAGATGACTTTCATATTCTAAAGAACAAGAATTGGCACACTTTTACTATAATGAACTGTGTGATAAATACTTTGGGCTTTGCAGATCATGTGGTCTCTGCTGCTGTTGTAATGTGAACACCACCATAAACGATGCATCAGTGAATAGGCATGGTTACTGTGATACTTAATCTTGAGGTCAACTTTATTGGACTTGGAGAAGCCTAGATTAATAAAACACACCATTGGACGTGTCTGTGAGAGGATTTCCAAAGAGGGTTAAGTAAGAGTGAAAGACTCGCCCTTAATGTGAGCCACACCATCCAATAGTTGAGATGAGGAAGCCTGACACATGTTGCTTCCTGGCTACCATGAAGCAATCAGCCCCCTCCACCACAGGCTTCTACCGCCATAATATTCTGCCTCACTACAAGCACACATAGCAATGGACTGAGTGAACCATGGACCCAAACCTCTGAAATCATAAGCCAAAAACAAGCCCTTCCTTCCTTAAGGTGTTTTAGGTAGTGGTTTGTCATGAGCAATGAATGGTCTGACTGATGTAACTGTGTCCCATGAAACTGTTCATAAAGACAGACAGGTGTTGACTTCATGCTAGGGAATCGTTCAGTAGGCCCACAAAATCTGGGTTTTGGGCAGTGTCCCAATGCAATCCAGCTTTTATGGATTAGCTTAAATGGAACATTTCCAAATAGTTTGCCATGGTTCCTTTGTGGGATTTTATCTCTCTAGCATCAAGACTTACAACTCTTTCAAAGATGTTGCAGGATCCCTCAGAGTCTCTGAGACCAGCTGAGAAGTCCAGAAAGTCGCATGATTTGTCAACTGACCTCAAGTTACTTTGCCCTCCCCATCCCCTCATGAGTATACAGTAGAGGTTTCCAGAGGCAATGTGCAGTTTGATCACCATTCTGACAGCTATTGGATGCACTTCTGGGTTTTTTTTAATTACTCAAGTATGATTGCTCATATGATAAGCATTTATATATATATAACTGATATAGACGAAAGCTCTTTGGCATTCATGAGAAAATTTAATTGTACAGAGGAGTCCAGGAACCTAAACTTTCCAGAAAAGCTGGCATGGTAGGATGCTGACTACACTTTCCCTAGGCCGCAAAGCTCTGCTCCATGTCTGGTGTGGCCTTCCAGGTGCCCTCAATGAGAATATCACTTTCTCCTAGCAGGAGTTAGGCTGATCACTGTGTTTCCTGTTTGCACATGGTTGTGCACTAAGCAGGCTTGTTTTATTTTTTTTTAAATCGTCATTGTACGTGTGCCGGGTGTTATGCCTGGCATTGAGACTAGAGAGCAGAGCTCAAAAGTACCCTCTGCCTTTGGTATTGGAGAAGAGACTCTGAGAGACAGAGAGAGCAAACAAATAATTATCTGAGTCCCTGCTGAGAACACCATCAAGAGAGAGTTCCTAGGATTCCGAGAACCAATGACACAGCGTTGACATTGCTGAGGGGAGTCAGTGGGACGGAGGAGTTCTATCTCAAACTAGATTTCTTAACGTTGACCCTTACAAACATCTTAGACCAGATAGTTCCATGTTGAGAGGAGAAGGAGAAATTGCCCTGTGTGTTATAGAATGGTTACTAGTGTGAGGTGTTAATAACGTATCTGCACACACCACAGTTTCAACAACCAAACATGTCTCCAGGTGTGGCCAAATAACCCTGGCTGGGAGTTGTCCCTAGTTGAGAGCTGGTGACCTAGAAGAGGGTTATGGTAGGAAGGCCACTACGGTGAGTGATGCTCATGTTTGAAACAGAGCTGGCAGCAATGGAGAGGAAGCTGACCTGGAGAGATACGGAGGTCATCTATCTGTATGTAGCTTGATAGTGGGTAGACAATGGAGTAGACAAGGAGGTGGCAAAGGATGACTTTCATTTGCATAAATGACACTAACATAAGCTGACCATGAGGCCTCAAGGTCCAGTGCTTATAATACATGACAGTGAGGGGAGACGCCTTTGCCCTTCTCTCTACCAGCATAACTACCTGAGTTATTCATCTTTGCCTGGTAAGGGATGGCTCCAATAATGCACCCAAAATATGCTTTCTAAAAGAAATGACAACTTTATGGGTATAAGGATAAGCCATTGGGAGTCATCTTAATACTATGTTGGTTCAGCAAAGTAATAGTAGTAGGTTCTCCCTTTGGACCGATAACCTGTCAAGATCCAGGTTCTCAGTGCATCTCTCAGACCTCATCAGAGAAGCTTCCTTTAGCAGATGGAGACTAACACAGAGATCTGCAAGTGGTCATGAAGACAAAGAAGAGACTGTGAAGTTCTCAGCCCTAAATAGGACATCTGCATCATACCTCCCTCCTTCCAGGGCTCAGGGATCATTGAAGAAGAGGGGCGGGAAGAGGCTCAGAGCCAGAGGCAGTGGATGAATATCAGGAAACACTGTTCTTCCCAGACATGACAGGGATGTCGCACATATGAACTCACAGCAGTTGTGACAGCAGGGACAAGACATGCAAAAGCTCAAAGCAGACGAGAGACAGGAGGCAGCCATGAAGTGTCACCTCTGGCTGAGGAGCCGGAGCCGTGGGTAATTGATAGCTAACAGGAAAGGGAGAGTTAGTTTTCTTTAAGGATGTAGGTCAGCCACACTCCAGTGGAAGGCCACATAGCCAAGAGTGGACGTGTAGCACAAACTGAACCCAGTGGAGCATATCAAGGTGGGTAGGTGTGGAATGAAGAGCTAGTTCTTGGAGGAATTGGAGAAGGTAGTAAATATGCTCAAAATACAATGTATGAACTTCTCAATGAATTAATAAAAATAACTTAAAACGGGAAAAGAAATGATAACTTTGGAGAAGAAAAACCATCTGCTGTGGCTGAGAGAATGAAGTGTGTGTTTAATCTAGCAGTAGTGGGACAGTATTTCAATGCCAGTTGATTTTTTCTTTTCAAACATTCATGAAAGTTGGCAAACATACTGCAGAAATACACTTTGTAATACCCAGGAGGAGGCTGGCACATTATCTGATAACGCTATTTGTCTTCTTGCCTTAGCACTGCGGAATACTTAGCTTTCCTTTCCAGTTACGAACTCAAGGGTTCTCATCGTTGGGTGAGCAAAGGAATTTGTTTAAAGTGTGACATCTGGGGTGGAGTCCCACCATTGTATTTTAACAGTCCCCAGCCACCTTAGGGACATCTACAGCAGGTGGTCAGCTGACCACTTTGAGAAATGTCTTGCAGTGAAAAGCACCTTGGAGGAAACCGTTGTGATTCCTATCCATCATTATCCTCTGCTCTGGGGCACGTTTCTCTCTCCCAGTACTCCTGTTTCTATCCAGAGCTGTTCTGACCAGTTTTCTCTGTCTAGATGTGCCCAGTCCATAGTCCCCCGGGTTCTGGTCAGTGCTTGTGGCATCAGATGTTGGGTCCTAGCTAGACTGGCCTTAACAATCTAGACATATTTCTTTTATATCACAGAAAGCAAAAGGAGGTCCACAGTGAGCTCATTGAAGGTTCCATCAATACCATCAAGCCCCCAGATGGTTTCTATCTAAAGTGGCTTAAAATTCAACATGAACACACATCTCTACCATTGCATATGGATGACAATACTCACTAGAGAAAACCTTCCCAGGACCCTGTTCTAGCCACTCAACCTCCAAAAGATTTCTCTGGTGTCTCATTGGCTAGTAGCATATCACATGTCCTTTGCCTAAATCAACCCATTGGCAAAGGAAAGAAATTACTAGAATTCATTTTCAGCAGTCAGGATTCCCTCCCCAAGATGAAAAGGGGTTACCACCTTCTCTGAAAGCCATGTCTGCTCTGAGGAGAGTCTACTAGGAAAGAAGCTCAATAAGCAAAAGGGAGAAATGGCTGCAGAGAAGGCAGGCGCTGGGTCTCCTTCCTCTCTTATGAGACCTTCTCCATCCTTCCCCCAAACTAGAGCCAGAGTCAAAGCAAGCAGGAGTCGGGTCTACTTGGACCATCCCATGTCTTCAGCTGAGCTATGAGTCATGTTATATCATACACACGTGCGTACACACACATACATACACACACAGACACACACACACACACACACACACACACACACACACACACACACAAAATTAGTTAAATATTTTAATGCCACTTCTCCATGACACTCTTCCAAGTTTTTCTCTTTCTCTTTCTTTACCTTCCAAGTTAGAAATAATTCATGATCCTGTCATGCCACTTAAGTACAAAGTTCTACCATAGAGGGTAGCTACTTAGTGATGTGTTTCAATCAGTCATTCTCGTGACAGATATGAAGTGAGTGCCTGCTATACCTGGTACTAGATCAGTGGTTCTCAACCTTCCTAATGCTGTGGGCCTTTATACAGTTCTTTCTGTTGTGGTGACCCCAACACACACACACACACACACACACACACACACACACACACACACCCCTAAAGTACCTAATCAATTTAGATTGATGGCAAGTTACAGTTTGGATGGAAAACTAAGTATGAGGACATAGCTTAGCTATCTCTGAAAGACAAAATAGCAACTCAAACTCACATCTTTCTAGAGCAGGGGAAGAGGGTAGAATGTACCATATTGGTTTATATAATCAGAAAGTTCAGACACACAATATAGCTTCTAGGCTCGTAAAGATCCACAGAATCCAATAAGGCACTCCAAAACCTGTTCACACTCAGCCCTGAGGCCATCTCCAAGAGAAAACAAAACTCAGATGGCATCAAAACCCTCACAACTGTCTCCTACTAGCTCAGTAAGGCAGACACCTTCCACAAGAGCTCCTACAGGAAAAAGAAGAAAAAAGTCAGGAAGGTTAGGTCATGTACCTACCATTAGCCTAGAAAGGGGCTAGCACCCTCTGGTGCCTGACTGCTTGGCCATTGTGTCCTGGGACAGTGTCGATCCTACCCATATTCCATGGAATGTCTTCTCACAGTAAAGAGATTCCATTGCCAGAAGAAGCTGAGAACAGATGCTGAGCATGCAAAACAACAGATGTCCACTATAGTTACGGGTGAAAAAAGCTGTTTCCAGGGTATTATAGCCAGACTATGCCGCCATCGAGAGCCTCTTGTTCACACACACAGAGATCAAACATTTCCCCCATATTGTAAAAATTAAATTTGAAAGTTGAAATGATCATTTGTTGCCCAGATTAAAATGAGAACTTTTGTCCATTGGTGTAGTAAAATCTTTCTATTGTTTTTCTCTTAAATGATACCTAAAAGTTTTCTCTCTCTCTTTCCTTTATTGCCTTTTGAACTTTTTCTTCTTTTTCTTGGCTGCTTATCAGGTCTTGACTTCTTGGTCCCACAAATCAAGGACCAGCAACCTATTAATAACTATAAAAATGGCCTTTTCTTTCCAAGGGCCAGCAAGATGGGAAAGGAACTTGCCCTGCAAGCCCAGTGATCTGAGTTCGATCCTCAGTACCCACGTAAAGACAGAAGGAGAGAAACAACTCCACAGGTTGTCCTCTGACCACATACTCTCTGTGACACCTGCGCCTTGGGATGCACACACACATACACACATGCACACACACATATATACACACATGCACACACACACAGACACAATTAGTTAAATATTTTAATGCCACTTCTCCATGACACTCTTCCAAGTTTTTCTCTTTCTCTTTCTTTACCTTCCAAGTTAGAAATAATTCATGATCCTGTCATGCCACTTAAGTACAAAGTTCTACCATAGAGGGTAGCTACTTAGTGATGTGTTTCAATCAGTCATTCTCGTGACAGATATGAAGTGAGTGCCTGCTATACCTGGTACTAGATCAGTGGTTCTCAACCTTCCTAATGCTGTGGGCCTTTATACAGTTCTTTCTGTTGTGGTGACCCCAACCATAAAATTATTTCATTGTTACGTCACAACTATAATTTAGATCTGTTATGAATCATATTGTAAATATCTGGCATACAGGATATCTGATATGCAACCCCTGTGAAAAGGTCGTTTGATACTCAAAGAGGTTGAGAACTGATGTACTAGATGACCCATTAGAGACAAAATCATCACCATCATCATCACCACCACCATCATCATCACCACCATCACATAACTATCAACATCAACATCACCACCATCATTATCATATATACCTTACTGTAGCCTGGAACTTCCTTTGGGGTGAAAAGTGTGTTCATCATTATAGTTCCTCAATGTTTAACTTTCAGTAGTAGCATCCTACTTATGATTATTGTGACAAGCTCTTTGTTGTGTGGGCATACTGCTTTCTGATTCTTTCAAAAATCCTGGAGTAAATACTATTATTCCATCTTACCGAAATACAAACCAAGACTCATGGCATATCACTCACAGCCTGTGAGAGACAAAGCCTCCATAGGAGCCCTGATCTGACAGGTTCTGTAACCTAGTCTCTCACCACACTTGACCAGTAGGAAATGGAAACTGGATTCTGTTTTCCTGTACAGGTTAAGGTTTGGATGCACTACCTTGCATGCAAAACCTAGGCTTCAGACTTGGAGCTATGGCTGTTTGAGTGAGGATAAACCTTTAAGGCCTGCTTCTGGTGGCAACGGCTCCTAACCACAGGCAGAAATCCCATGAGGCTTCAATTAGCTCCAATTCCATGTGTCTCCAATCTTATAACCCTCTCTGAAGGACCTTGGATTTCAGGCTCTTTATTAGAAAACTTATGAAGCTAGATCTAAACCAGATGTCAAATCGAACAATCTAGAATGAGGAAAACACTCTACTTCTGTATTGTCCAGGATGGCAGCTTAGTAGTCTATGTAGTTATTGAGCACTTGAACTGTCGAATATAACTCAGAACTGAAGGTTAAATCCTTTTTGTTTTGTTTTATTTATTTATTTGTTTGTTTGTTGTTTTGAGACAGGGTTTCTCTGTGTAGCCCTGGCTGTCCTGGATCTTACTCTGTAGACCAGGCTGGCCTCAAACTCAGTGATCTGTCTGCTGTGCCTCCCAAGTGCTGGAATTAAAGATGTGTGCCACCACTACCTGGCTTGAATGACATATCTTAATGAATTTTCATTTAAATGGCCACATGACCAGTGCTTCCTACCACATTAGACAGCCTATAACTAGAATCATCTCTGTCTCTTTTCCTGCCTCTGACAACCCATTAGCAGATCTTGAAATCAATTTATTTGGCAGCAGACAGCATTTTTTTAATGGAATAAAATAGCAGGATGGAATGGAACAGAAAAGAAAAAGAAAATGTGAGTATATATTATGTGTGCTAGGCTTTGATAGTGATACCTTGCTTCACAGATTTATATCCTGAGTCTTTGTGTAAAAGAAAATTTTTCCAGTGGGTCATGACCCAAAAGAAGTTTGAAAATTGCTTCCTGCCCCTGAGTAATGTCTTTGAAACCTTGAGAGTAACAAGCTTATGTGGCGCATTCTTCTCCAGCCTGGAGCTCTGCAGGACCTCATTGCAGGAATAGTCTGTCCCTCTGGGTCCTACAGGCATGTGAACAGCATGTGGCTTGTCTCAGATAGTAATTGAAAGTGACTTGTGGTCATTTGCCTATATGGATGCTGAGACCCAAAATGATGACCTACAGGCAGAGTCTCATTTTCACAGGTCCTCTTTAGGATTGGCAGATTTTTTTCATGACCAAAGTCCCTGGGACCCAGTAGTTTCCTCCACTTTGGGTAGTTAGTCTCTTCAGTTTGGGTACCTTGGTTTGGTTTTGCCACCTGCATCATCTGCCCCTGAAGGTACCATGTGTTACAACCCATACTAGTTATACATTGAATTATGAATCTGAAAGAAAGCTAGGAGATGAGATCCCAGAATGCAGCTTTTAACCTTATAAGTAGGAAAACAAGCACCCAGAAAAGGGAAGGGAAATCCTAAGACTTCCCAAGAAATTGATAGCCGTGAAGGAACAGGTTCTCTCACAAGGAAGACAGAGGAAGGATGGAGGGAGGGGGAATGGAAGGAGATAAGAGGGAAAAAAGAAAGCAGAGGCTGAAAGAGGAGTTGGAGATGGTTAACACCCTCATAGCCTGGGCGAGGGGAAGCCTGCAGCTAGGTCATGCTTCTGTGGAGTAATACGGAGATGAAACTCTGGTGAATATCATGGAGGTCATGAGGGGAGCGTGGCAGGACTCTGAGCATTTGGGCCAGGACTTTCCACACCAAAGAGAGCCTCAAGAAACCCCAAATATCTGAGAGAGCTTAAAGTAACTTCCGTAATTCCATAACTTGTGCGCTGCCCTCAGATGAAACGTCCTTGGCCTGAAACCCAGTGTTTTCCCCATGTTCCCTCGGGTCTGACATAGCCAGCATGATGAGGACCACAAGTGGCTTCTTCCCTTCTCAAAGTTGTATCTGTAAAGGGAGAGGTGTGGCTCCAGTGAGGCAGGAGCAGGTTGGGGTGAACATTATCCATTTCGACTGCCATGGCTCTGAGTCCAGCTACCTGGCTTCTCAGCTAGGATCTGAACCCAGAGCCTTCAAGTGCCTACAATTCCAGAGAGAGGCTGATCATAGCTAAGGAAAAGGGAAGAAGGGGAGCCATGGTGATCTGTAAGACCTTAAACTCAAACACCAGGCCACCAAATAAGGCATGTCTGGGAGGCACATCCAACTGGTCCAGGGAAATTCCCTGAATAACTGCCAGGACAGAATATATTTGCTTTCTATGTTGGGGGAGAAGGGAGGAGCTTAGAAACCTCTAGGTATTTCTAGAAAATTAGATGTTTCTCAGTCCCTCCACTCTAATGAGAAAACCTTTGAATCCAGGGGAACCAGTTTGCTAGCTGATATTCCCGGGATTTCTCTACAGTGCATGGGAGCATGATGGCCTGCCGGGGTCTCAGGAAGCAAACGTTGTATAAATATTGAAGCCTCTGGCTCAAGGGCCAGGGCACTGAGTCCTTCAGCACAAAGACAGCTGCTAACTTCCTGAGTGCCTCCATTTTCCAACATGGTTCCCAGGACCCCAGACAAAACCTGAATGGTATTTTTTCAGATAAGCTGTGAAGTGATCCTGGAAAAAGGAGGCTGCCAGGCTAAAGAGAGACAGCCACGTTCTCCTTGTTGAGGATGCCCAGGCAGGCCCGAAGTCCTGATGATTCGGCAGGGAAAAGGGCACTTCCCTTTCTTTTGGGATGCTCTGGACAGGAGATACTGCTGAGAACACCCTACTGAAGAGGGAGGACAAAAGAGAAGGGTGGGCCTCTCCTGCGCCTACTGATGCCTAGCACACTCAGCTCCAGCCTTTCTCTGGATGACTTCAGTCATGTTAATTATCCCCTCTGGGCCTTGGAATTCCCTGCGGTGTCTGTCTCGTGGGTGGTTAAACCAAGTGATGACCGATATGATGGCTGCGAAGCACTTAGCGCAGGTTTGGCACGTGATGATTGCACAATTAATGTTAGCCACTTTATATACACTTTCCAGGCTTCTCCATGCTACTAACTGGGTGCTTGTGAAGGACATGAGGGATAAGAGAGCTGGGAGCCCTCTCCAAAATAGAAAGAAAGAAAAAAAAAAGTCTGGCAGAGACCTAGTACAGTCTCCCTTTGTCCACCCATCTTCCTTGCCTGTTCCCAGCCATGCTTACACAGCTTCGGATGGCAGGTTGGTAAAACCCAAGATGGCCAAACAATATCTCTGTAGCCCTGAAGGTTGGCGCCTTCCCCCCATTCAGTGAATAAGGCCTCGGGGTCAGGAAGGGCCGCAGAAAGCAGGGCTGACCGAGAAGTTTCCTGGCTTTAGATTTCCCAAAGCCTGTGCCCTCAGAAGAACAGAAGGGCTTTGCCACCACTTCAAATGGTCAACACAAAGTGTGACTTAGGGAGGACAGAGAGAATTCCTGTCTGGGAGCTAGCAGGATTATTCCTCTGCCTGGGGGCAGGGAGGGGGCTCAGTGGACAAGAAAGGAAAAGGCACTGAGTCCTTAGACCGGAACCCAGTGCCAGCCCTCTGGATAGAGCCCATGGACACAAGGCAGAGTCAACAGCAGACAGGGTGGGAGGGGAGGCAGGAAGGGGCAGAGTGACTCAAACAGGGTTTCCACTCTTAGCAAAAGAGAAACAGATGTCTATATATAGAGAGAGACCTAATTCAAGTAGAGCAGGGTGGGGTGGGGGGACACTGTGAGAAATCAGTGTGTCCCTGAGTGTGTGGCAGCCACTTGTGCCTCCTCGCTCACGATGTTCACTGCCATGAAGCCCATTTCAGGTCGAACCCATGTCCTTCTGCTGGAGCTGTCTGTGACAGCAGTTGTCAGACGCAGGCAACCTGTCTGGCCAAGAGCTTGCTGCTCTGACATATGTACCAACAACACTCTCTGGAAGAAGGCGGCCATGACTGGGAAGTGTGCTGATGAGCCTGGCAGCGGGGCTGCAGAGGGCATTCTGTTACCTTTCAAGAGGCCTCATGTGCATCAGACTGTGCTCTCAACCTGCTGACATGGGAAACTACAGCCAGGCCAGGACCATCTGTAGGGAGACCTGGGGAACGGAGAGACTCAGACCTCCGCCCAGCTAGAGATGCCAGCCCCCACAGAGTTTGTCTCTCTTGAGGACCAGTATGCACACCTGCCAAGCCCTCTCAGCCTGTGCCAGGGAAACTGCTCAGGGCTGAAGTACCCTGGCCTGAGAACAGTCAACATGGCTTATTTTTTTAATAAATATTTTTATTTTATAATTAATTTAACTTTACATATCAACCATGGATACCCCTGTCCTCCCTCCTCCCCCCCCCCAGTCTTCCCTCCCAATCCACCCCCCATTCCCACCTCCTCCAAGGCAAGGTCTCCCCTGGGGATTCAGCCCAGCCTGGTAGATTCTGTTGAAGTAGATCCAGTCCCTTCCTTCCAGGCTGAGCAGAGTGTCTCATCATAGGCCCCAGGCTTCAAAAAGCCAGCTCATGCACTAAGGACAGGTCCCGGTCCCACTGCCTGGGGGCCTCCTAAATAGTTCAAGCTACTCGACTGTCTCATGTATCCAGAGGGCCTGGTCCAGTTCCAAGGGGGCTCCTCAGCTATTGGTTCATAGTTCATGTGTTTCTGCTAGTTTGGCTATTTGTCCCTGTGCTTTTTCCAATCACGGTCCCTATATCTCTTGCTCATAGAATCCCTCCTCTCCCTCACTGGTTGGAGTCCTGGAGCTCCACCTGGGGCTTGGCCGTGGATCTCTGCATCTGCTTCCACCAGTCACTGGATGAGAGTTCTGTCATGACAGTTAGGGTGTTCGGTCATCCGATTATCATGGCTTCTTCGTCCTCTGTTAAGGGTCCTGAATGGCATGAGTCCTACTCTGTTCTCTCAGATCCTCCAGTCTTCATTTCTGGATCTTTTCTAAATGACTTTTAGGTAAATAAATGGCCACAGCTAGATGTCCTCTCAGCTGCCCATCCCCAGCGCTCCTCCAGAAAAGCCCCTGCCCGCAGACCACCACTGTGGTCAGAGCATGGGTCTCAGTCAGACTGGCTGGCCTTTTATTAACAGTGTGACCTTGAGTACCTAGCCTTGTTCTCTGTCCCTCAGTTTCGTCATCTATAAAACAAGGGGAGCGGTCTTCCTCTTTGAGTGACAGAAACTCCTTGGGAGGACATGTGCAGCTTCTTGAGCTGACGTCCTGACAGAGAGGAATCCCCCTGAATTTTGTCTATTTCCCTAGCAAACTCTACTTCTGTTTACCATCCTGCTTCACCCTAGGCTTCCTTCTAAATCTTGGAAACTGACCCTGGCCACCTATGCAGCACTAGACCTCAGTGGCTTAGGATAAGTTCACGCTTTGTAAACTCTCTGACTATCTTCCTATGACCTGGGCTCTGGGCCAGCCCAGCTGACCTCTGGGTTTGCCTACTCTGATCCAATTGCTCTAAAACAGACATCCTTGCACTCGGAGGCAGGCCTCCATAATTTGTGCAAGTTTGACAAACCCCTCTCCCCCAGGTCTCAGCTTATTCATTTGTTCAGTGGTTCCGTGAATCTGTTCGGTCCTTCTCTTATTCATCCATCAAATGAGAAGGAAATGGCAGCATGGTGAGATGAACATGTACTACATGCTTGGTGCTGAGGGAAAACTGGTAGACCAAAGCATGGTCCTCACCCTCATGGGGGCTTCCAAGCAGCTCCCAAGCCAGTGCATATGTATGACCTCTCAGCCCCTTTCTGCTCCAAAGCTCTGGGCATTGTTGTCATGACACAGACATGGCCTTCTGAGGTCATCAAAACCTGAAAATCACTCATTTATTCTAAATAAGCACACACTACCAAAACCCAGACTCTCTCTTTGGAAACAACAGGTGTGCTCAAAATACATAGCACCAGATTCATCTTGTCTCATTCCTGCAGCGGGAAGTGCCCAATTCATACATTCTTCTGCAGCCCACAGAGAGCCTTAAACAGAGACCCCCAGAGAAGGAAGAGGTTGCTCAAGATGGCTAGTGGTCAGCAACCAATAGCTTTATTTTGACAGCCACCAGGAAGGGACAGAAAGGAACCCTTGCTGGATTTGCCCAACATGGATTAGAGAACTGTCTGAGCTAGGTTCAGTGACTGGCTGATATGAGTAATTTCAGAAGAATTTCTACAATGGATTCAAGATAAGGTCTTTGAAATTAGTTACTGCTTTCTGAGCCTAAATAATTTGTCAAAGAGTACCCTGAGCACAATTTAAGTTACTAAATACAAGTTATTCCCATTCTAAAGATAGGGAAATTGAGGGCTCGGTTTTACAACTTGCTGAGTCACACAGCAATCAAGTTAGAAGACTAATCCAAAGGCCAGGCCACCCCAGCATCCAAATGTGCCCTGTGCTTTTCCTCTTCTAGTGCGGAGATTAGTGTCTCTCTGGGTTCGTCTTAGGGAACTAGATCATGCCAACAAGACTGTTTCAACTCTGAAATCAAACCCAGCATCCCATTGTGCGGTACCAGATCCATTCCTATGCAAACCTCCTTAACCTTTCACACTACCACTTTGTACCGACAAAGTGCCGGAATCCACACTTGGGTCTCCTTGGTACTTAGCTAGTACTTGAGAACACACTCAGGGTACTTTGGGTTCTAATGAAGTCAGCTAGCTGCATGTGGCAGCTGCTGTACCCTGCACCCCGCCTAGGTGTGCATTTCTCTGGGCCCCAGGCCATCGCCAGCTCATTGCTGAAGCAGTGGGTTCCCTGCTGGATGTTTCACCTTGCTACCAGAAACTCTGCTGTTTTTATTACACATCTAGCCAATTATTCAAGCTGTTAGGCTGTCTCCCAGTCAGTTTTGTTGCTCTTTTAATTATACTCCAGCATAGCATAGGTGCCTCTGCTTTTTCAAGAGTATTCTAAAGACACTATATTAAAATATGAGAACATTTTTATCTCCAAGGTCAAGAGACCCTTGGGGAGAAGGAAGAAAAGATTGTACAGGTGGCCCATGGGTAGAAAGAACATAACTTCAGTTGTAATGCTTATGAGGGAAACGGTGCCATTATCTGCTTTTAAAGAGACTAATAAATCTGATCACATAAAACAGAGTCTAGTTTAGATGTAAGACCATTTAGTAGAGGAGATCCAGTGTAGAAGAGGAGAAACCCAGGAGCAGACCACAAAGGCAAAACCATTTGTTAATTGGAGCGAGCCTTATAAATCATGTTGTCTAAGATGTGTGGTGGCCAAGAACAGAGCTGAGGCTAGAGAAGTCATATGATTTATCCAAAATTAGAAAACTAGGTACCAGCAGAGAGGGAAACAAAACCCAGGTCACTCCCAGCCCTCTCAGAGAAAGGCCCATGAAAGGGTAAAAAGATAGCCAGGGAGGAAACACAGGTGCAGAATCGGATGCTCAATCAGACTTATTGGAAACAAGCAGATGCTGGCAAGGACAAGTGGGGGACCCTCATACACAGTTGGTGGAGACATACATTACTGCAGCCACTATACAAATCAGCATGGAGGTTCTTCAAGAGCTAAAATTAGAATGTTATATGATCCAGCCATACTTCTCATCGGTATGAACTTGAAGGCATATAAGTAGACATACAACAGACATGTCTGCACACTATTGTTTATCAAATAACTGTTCACGAGAGCCAAGTTAAAGAATCAACCTAGCTGCCTATCAACAGATGAATGGGTAAAGAAAGTGTGAGATAGATACACAATTAAGGGGTTTTGTTTTGTTTTGTTTTGTTTTTTAATTTTTTTTGGAGACAGGGTTTCCCTGTGTAGCTTTGCGCCTTTCCTGGAACTCACTTGGTAGCCCAGGCTGGCCTCGAACTCACAGAGATCCACCTGCCTCTGCCTCCCGAGTGCTGGGATTAAAGGCGTGTGCCACCACCGCCGGCTCACAATGAAGGTTTTTTTCAGCCATAAAATAGAAATTATGTCATTTGCATATCTATACAAATATGTGATTTTTTTATGTGTATGTCCCTTTATACTTATCTGTGTACCACGTGCATGGAGTGCCCCTGGAGACCAGAAGAGGGCATCAGATTCTGTGGAACTGGAGTTACAGATGGTTGCAGGCTACCTATAGGTGCTGGAAATGGAACCCTGGTCCTCTGGAAGAGCAGCCAGTGCTCCTAACCCCTGAGCCATCTCTCCAGCCCAAGAAAATCAGTACTTTTTACAAAGCTGAGAATCTTTTGTTTCGAGATTAAATTCAGGATGTGTGAGGGTGTGTATAATTGGTCCCAATTACAAATTGTTTAATACAACTTTAAAATTTGGGGGGATAAAAATGAATAATTTGGGCCAGGTGTGATGGTGCACACCTTTAATCCTAGCACTCAGGAGACAGAGTCGAGAGGATCTCTGTGAGTTCTAGGCTAACCTCTGGACTTCATAGAGAGATTCTATTGAGAGAGATTCTATCTAGAGAGGGGGGAATAGTTTATGTCAAAAGTGGTATCTGTGAGATAATTTACTAGAATTCAACCAGGCTTAATTTCTTTTCTTCTGACTCATGTCATATTTTTGAAACTGCTGCTTTCGTGGTCCAGGAAGGTAGCCACTGGCCACATATGGCTACTTGTATGTAAGCTTATATTAATTAAAATTAAGTTTAATTCAAAATTCAGTTTCTCAGTCTTTCTAGTCACATTTCAAACATCCAGCAACTACCTATGGCTGGTGACTAGTATACCGAACAATGCAGATGATATGAACAATGCAGATAGAGGCTGTTTCTGCCAGCCCACCCAGCATGCACCACTAGATCGCACTTTCTAAGGGCTGATAACAGCGATGACTCTCACCTAATGATGCTAAAAGATGCCAGAGGTTCCCTGGAAGCATGTCGAGAGCACGTCACATAATCTGTATTGCCTGCACTTGATAATACCATGCAAGGGTTATATCACAGGTAAACAGAACTGCTGTCCCATAAGGCTTGCCACCACCCTTAAATAATGCTCTCAAGGACAGGTTCCTCATACCTGAGGTAGTTTGGAAATCTCTGTGTGAATCAACTTGGAATCTAAAAGACCTTTACCCATGAGATAAATGTGGTAAGTCATGTGAGTGCATCTCACTACTTTATAGGTTTAAAAAGGTGGTGGGGTTGGGGATAACCAGAAGAAAACAATAAGTCATATCTCAGCATTTGGAGTATGGGAGAGTTCAGTGACAGAGCTTGTTGGACGCATATGTGCAAAGCCCCAGGTTCTGTCTGCTGGCATCACAACTAAAATCAAAATCCAAATAAATAAGCATTTCACAGGAGCTACTCATCATGGAGAGACGGGGGCAGGGGGGGGGGAGACATGTTTTTCACACATCCCTATACACATCTACACAAAGAATAAGGTTAGGTTCAGTTCCTAATCTAATTAGCCTAAAATACAAAATCTCACTGCTAACAAGATCGCTGTCAAGGCAGGTGCATATGTGGTCTATCTCAGCCCAGCATCCCTGACCCTCCAGAGTCTTGTTGACACTCTCTAGTATTTTTTAAAAAAAAAAAAAAGGATCTGAGAATACCTGTAAGATCAAGTCACACCACCATTTTATAATCAGACTCTCTCAGCAACCTGGAAGAACTCTCACAGGGGTGCATGAATGTCTGCTAATGACCTACTTAGAAACATCACACACTCCTGGGGCTTTGGCCACACACAGCATCCTCACAGCAGCATCCTCATCCTGGAGGTGGGATGGAGGGGCAGGGTTAAGTTTCAGCCCACAATGACCTATTCTTCTCATCTACCCTCCTCTAATTTATCTCTTTTGATCAGGCTCAAGACTGAATTCTGATGGGGGATCACGTCCACAAATCTACTTCCCTAAATTAGAAAAAAAAAAAAAAATTGACCTTGAATGATGGCTCTTGAACTATAAGACAGATTGAATAAAAGGCCGTAGATGAGCACGTGTGCTGCGGGTCTGGTGGGAATTTGAGAGTCTTCCAAGCTTTCCTCACGGTGAGGATGGCTATACTGTTTGTTCTTATTTCATTTTCAGGCTCGCAGCTTTGCTTGGCTTGGCAGTGGTATACCACCATGCTGCTCATATGAGCACGATTTCTATTTTCTCACGAGCCAGAGAGGAGGAGGAGGGAGTGCAATGTTTTCTAGGGGACTCTGAGCAGAAATTAGAAACGAAAGAAAATGTATTGGACAAAAGGGAATGCTTCATGAAATATTCTAGGTGAGGAGAATTGTTTTGAGCTGTGGAGACATGATGGTCATGATTCCAGTCAACATTTCCAGGACAGGCACACACACACACACACACACACACACACACACACACACACACACACACTACTCGTGGGCATATGCATGGGTTGCACACAGATACCAGAAGAGGATGTCAGATTCTCTGCAGCTGAAGTTATAGGAAGTTGTGAGCTGCCTGGTGTGGGTCAAGCAAGTACTCCTAATCACTGGCTCATTTCTCAGCCTTTGGCAGGGCAGTTAATGCATTTTTTTCCATGTTAACTTATTTAAATGAGTTAATGATTTCTTTACCTGCTAATGAAGGCATTTCTTTGATTTATCTTTTCTGTCTTCAATTTAAGACAGAAAAGAAAAATGAGTAATGAGAGATAGATTATGAAATTGAGCCAGGCGTCTTGGTGATACCTATAATCTTAGCACTTGAGAGGCAGAGTCGGGAAAATTATGAGTTCAAGGCTAGTGAAACTGACTTTTTTTAAATGATATTTTTCTTCCACCTTAGCTACCAAAATTCTCAGAATCCAGTTTTATGCATAAGCAGCCAGGCCATTGCTCTACAGCACAGTTGTAATTCAGGACACCTGTAAGTAGGGAAAAATTAGAAACCCTGTTCTCTTGTCTTGAAAAAGAGAAGAGTGAATGAGATAAATTGAAGAGATCATAGACTTCCTGACCATGACTAGCTTGAGGATGATGTGGGTAACACCAAATTTAGTGAGAGAAAATATCAGGTGCCAGATGGAGCGGATAGGACAGTCTTGGTGTACTACACTAAGTCTTGGAGGCCATGACAACAAAGATTTGTTCTTGCTCATGAGGGATGCATATGCAAGGATCCAGGCTCCAGCATCTTGGGCATCATCAAGACCTTCTTTACTCATAGCTAGGTGAAGAGAAAGGCAATATGCAAATCGAACACTGGCTCCTTGAGGGAAGGAATGCACACAATTTCCACTCGGATCCCAATGCCAAACAAGTCACCATGTGTACTCCTTCATGTGCCTAGAAGGCATTCAAATGCCAGTGAACAGACAACCACATAGGTTAAGAACCTTGAAAGGATGTGCTCTTTAGATCCCCTTTGTAGTTCAATAGTACAAGCGAGCGTATTATAATCCATGAAGTCTACATGCCTAAGTGGTGTTTTCAGAACAAGTGTGAACCTGCTAACAGAGTGTGAGCAGATGGTTTTTAACTGTGTCTCTCACTTTGAGTGGAAATAAAAGAAATGAATAATGTTTTGTCCAAGACCACTAAGGCTACCTACAAGAAAGGGAAAGTTACTTCATCAGGTTGCATCAGATGGCTATAAATATCATTTCAACCCTGAGGTCTTGTGATCTAGGCAGGTACCTATTATTCAATTCCAAGATTTTAGGGTGGTTAAACTAACTACATCTCATGGAAAGTAGATGTCAAAAAGTAATCGTGAGCAGGTATAAACAGGAGATTAATAGTGAATAGATCTCTCCAGCACTGTCCTATAAACTGACATTTTTCCTGTAGCAACCACTTGCTCCCAAATAACCAACATAGAGGTTTAATATTAATTTTAAATGCTTGGACAATAGCTCAGACTTATTACTAACTAGCTCTTACATTTTTTTTATTTAAGACTTTTTTTTATTCATTTTACATACCAACCACAGATCCTCCCTCTCATCCTTATTCTTCTCCTCCGAGCTTCCCGCCAACCACCCACCATCCACCCCCTTCTCTGAAAGGGTAAGACCCCCCCATAGGGAGTCAGCAAAGCCTGGTACATTCAGCTGAGGCAGGACCAAGCCCCTCCCATGCACCAAGACTGTCCAAGACATCCCAGCATAGGTAATGAGCTCCAAAAAGCCAGCTCATGCACAGGAGGATAGATCCTGATCCCACTGCCAGGGGCCCCTCTACACAACTGTCTCCTGTATGCAACAGGCCTAGTTTGGTCCCAAGTAGGCTCCACAGCTGTTGATCTATAGCTCTTACATTTTAAGTTAACCTATGTTCCTTATTTACGCTCTGCCGTGTGGCAGTATCTTTACTAACATAGCACATTCATCTCCTGTTCCCTCTGTGTCTGGCTGGAGACTCTTGATTCTGCCCTTCTCCTTCCCATTATTCCTAGCTTGGTCACCCTGCCTATACTTCCTACCTGGCTACTGGCCAATCAGCATTTTATTAAACTAATTCAAGTGACAAATCTTTACAGTGTACCAGAGGATTATTCCACAGCACTGCCCAATGTTGATAGTGGCACTTCGCATAAATATGTTGTATAAAACTGCTAAGGTATTGTTGCAGCCGCTTCAGAAATCATTGGAAATTCTGCCTCAATCCAAAGTCAAAATTGATTTAACAATTTCCTTATGGGATTCAAGTGAACAGCTCAAACAGCAGTTTTTAAAATCAGGCATTCTAACACCATACGACCCAATGATACATTTATTTGCTGCTTACATGCTCAGACCTGTCAGAAAGTAGCAGAAGTCTTTGTTTTTCCATAATTAAACTACTATATGTCTCTGAGAGGAGAGAACCTGGCAGATCAGTAAACCACTGTAGTTCAGAGCATAGAGTGGTCTCAAGTCTGAGCCAAGGTGACTGAGGCAGTGCTCATTAGCACTGCATCCAGTGAAGAGAGGAGCAGTGGAAAGTGCCCATAGCGTCTTCAAAACCAAGGCTATAGGAAAGTCCCACAATGCAACACAGGTGAGCACTGCCAGGAACAGCTTGATTCGCAACACATTTGATTTCATATTAATCTTTTTGCTGCATATTCAGAAATCTTTTTATCATGCCAGATTTTTTTTTCACTCCTCCCCAGCTCCATTGCATGACCCCATATGAAGCTTTGACCCACAGTTTCAGGAGCTGGGCTATCCAGTAACAAATGACAAAAAGTATAGTATAGGAAACACAGAATGAGTTACACTCATTTGTTATCATTGTCAAGTATCTGTACTATGCATGACAGTATCCGCTTCCCCAGACTGGCAGTGCAGTGGATTTGTTTACAGCCGTATCACCCACGTAACTGACACCTCCATCTAAAGCATCACTCCACCAGAGCAGCATCAGGCAATAGGGCCTTTCCATCTCCCTCCTGGTGCCAAGGGTCCCTTGTCATGGACCTGACCTTGGCCCGGACCTTATGCAGCACATAGCCGCATTCTCTTTCCTCTTTCATTTCTCTCTGTTCAGCACTTTGCCTTCTGTTGCTGCAAGGAAAGGCTGTGTGCATGCCTGAGTCTCTGCCTGTTGGAGGAGGCTCCTGGGCGCATCTCAGAGCCACTTGGTGCTACCTTAAGTTCGGCACATAGAGTGTGCCGAGGACTTTTGTTTGGTGGGGAGATCATTTCTACCCTTCCTGCTTTTTATTCTTCTAGTTAAGATTATGATACCTTATGACTGACTTTTCAAAGAAGTGGAACTTCCTAGACAGTGATGTCTTGTTTCTTTTTACAGTTCCTTACCAGCAGAATCCTTACAAACCCCGGGGCAGCTCCAATGTCATCCAGTGCTACCGCTGTGGAGACACCTGCAAAGGGGAAGTGGTCCGCGTCCACAACAACCACTTCCACATCAGGTGTTTCACCTGTCAAGGTAGGAGGCCCCGTCACAGCTCCCTTCTCAGATTCTTGGCTGTTCTCTGCCAGCACGTGCCTAGGGACAGAAATAACAAATTGTTGAGATAGCTGTAAAGGCCAGCACTTTCTTCTGAGAATTCACTCTCAAGCGGTATGAAGCCCCAGGGGTATGTTTGAGTGAGATTAGAGCTGGAGGGTTAGATATGGGGGGTAAAAAGGGGGTCCTGGCCACCTCAGAGAAATAGGGGCTGGCCAGGAGAAAAGGACAATTCTTTAGGCTAACTTCTACATCTGAAAAGACTTCTGCTTGTGACTATCAATAAATTAAAGAGTGAATGATAGTTTAAGATATCATAAGTAAACCCAGTCTGGCTTTGAGATGTGTAGCTATTCTGCGACAGTATAGCAGTCCTCAACAGAGAAGCCTAATGAAAGAAAAGATCTGCCATGACTTTCGCAAGGTTTGTCCTTTGGAAACAGATGTTCTGTTGCTACAGCTTACCCACATAGAGCTGACTCACAGTGTCCTACATCCTACGCCAAGGCTAGCTCATAGTTCCCAAACAGAAAGGATCACTGTGGCTGGAAGGGAGAAGGGCTCATCAGAAAGAGAGTCCTGTCACCCACAAGCCATACTCCCCTCCAGGGTGCTGACAAACACCTCTCCTGATGCACCCCCATCTCTGCCTCCAAGCAGCCAAATTCACAGAGCAGCCATTGTCACGGTGGACTGCTTGTGAATTTGACCTAAAACCTGTGACTTGCATCTGTTGGTCTTGGGTTTGCATCCTGAAAGTTTGATGTGTGTTTTTTGTGCGCCGTTCCCTGTGACTGCCCTTCAGATACTAGTATCCAGGTCTTCCCAAGACAAATTATATCGCAGGTCGTCAAATTGAGCCTCATCTGAAATGACTCCCATTGTGTCATTATCTTGAGGCCTCCTCTTTGATCCATTCTAGATTGTCAATATTAGTCTTAAATAATGATCCCCAGAATACGTCACAGTTCTCAAGGTGGGACAAATACAGCAAGCACTGTGTTTCTGTCAATGGGACTCACACTGACTTGGTTTCTTAAGGACTCGATTCTTACCATTAATTTATATTGAATTTATGGTCAATGGAAACTTCCAGATCTCTTCTTATCAATAATTACCTCAGTCTCATGTATCTGAGATTGGCTTCCCTTGCCACAGACAAGAATCCTAAATTCCTTTCTTTATGCTCCAACTGAGCTTTGCATTGAGGAATATGTATTTCATATTCCCCAATTTGTTTATAGAAGCATATATAGGATATGTCTTAGTTTGTGCAGTTTAAATTTTATATTTATGTTGAGAATTGGGAAATCCTTTAGTACAAGTATTTTGGTGAGGTACTATTTCTGCATCTCAGAAATTGGGGCAGGACAGAAAATAAAGCAATGAAGATGTCATAAGGGAGGGATGTGTATCTCTGCAATTAATTTTCTGAAGAGAGCAGTTACTTTGTGCTCACAACAAAATGTAACCTTGGACCAGTGCCTGCACATGGCTTCTCACTTCCAGCAGGCTGGCCTGGCCTCCTTCATGTGATGGCGTCAGATCTCCAAGCACACGATACACTTCAGTAATCAAGACCTTTCACACCCCAGCTTGGGCTGCACTTGTTCATGTCCTACTATTGACAAAACAAGCAAGAGCCAACCCAGACGCAAGCTCCTGGAGAAACTTTGCCTCTTGTCAGGGAAATCTGAAGCCTCAGATCTCAAGGGTGTGAATGCAGAGAAGGGAATCATTTGGCCATGTCCACAATCCCCACAAGGCGGTTATAGAGTCTTCTTTGATGGAGATTTTCAGGAGGAAAATAGGCCATTATTTTTTCTGAATTTTTCTAGGTCAGCTGCTTGGTGCTAAAACAAATGATAGGATTTGGGTTTCCTTCACTAACAAGGAAGGAGATTGGTTGCCTTCAATAGGCTCCTGGTTAACCATTCTAAAATGTCTACACATGCCTCTCGCAACTCTTTCAACATGCTGTACTGTGCTGAGATTAAAGGAAGGAATCCACAGAGGTCAGAAACAGTAAAGGAATTGCTGGGAGAAGCCAGTGCCAGATTTCATCTCCATGATTTGTGCAAAGCCTTGGAGACATCAAGCTTACGTGGATCTATGGTGAAAAACAGACCATGCTAGAGCCACCAAAGCTGGGATATAATAGACCACACAGCAGAGGCCCTGCAGAGGGCCTACTCCAAGTGCATGATGGGAAAATGGCTCCCAAAAGCAAGGATAGCAAGGAAGCCTGCCTCCTGGGTACAAGGGACTAAAACGTCTATGCAGCTGTTGAGAATCCATCCTTTACATGATTCATGGGTGAGACTCATACTATGTATACATTTTATGAGTCAAAGTATATTTTTAGTTTCTATGAATAATTTTATTTTCAATATGCCATGGCTAGAAATGAAAACCCGACAGGTCCCTACAAAGCAAGGTTGAAAAGCATTAATAAACACACAGACACACACCAAAACAAACAAACAAACAAACAAACAAATTTAAAAAAAAAAAAAAAACCAGGGCAAGGTGGTGCATGAAACTTCACAGAGGAGGAGGGGTTGACCAAAAACAAAAGGAATGTTAAACGAAAAATAAAAATCTTATGATGGAAAAAAAAATCTAAATAACCAAAAATCTCACAAACAGTTGTTGAGCAGCCCAGCATCTGAGAGGTGGAGGCTTTCAGACCAGAAAGAAAACAAGTACAAAATAAAACAAAAATCCAAAATGGGAGGGCAGAGGCAGAAAAACTGGGGGTTGGGGGTCATCCTCAGCTACACTAAGTCTGGGGCCAGCCTTGGGTATGTGAGCCCTCTCTGAAGGCACCTGCATATGAGAGAATTAGACGTGGCTCTGCAGGGACTACAGAATGCCTTCCCTAGAGATTCAGGAGTCCTTGGAGATTGGTTCATTGCGAGACATGTCGCCTTGATAACCAGATTCTGAGCCTCCTTAACGCTTCTAGAACTTTGAGGAGCCAGGGGTTATGGTTGTCCCAGGAAGACTCATCTGGACCCACACTCCGGCACCAGTAAAAGCAACTGTGCTCGCTGACCAGCAAGGAGGCCTTCTTGGGTGGATGGAGAGGTCCCTGGTTCTCCATCCTTATTGCAGGCACTCACGGTAAAATGGCTAGTAAAAGGTAGAGCCACTGGCTGGATTGGGTAGGATAGGACAAGGGCTCAAGGATTCGAACTGGCTAGTGGAGCAGGGTTGGACTGGATAAAATAGGATACATACTCAGTGGTACCCTTCTGCTTCTGCTCATGCTCCCACCATTAGAACCAAGTCTCAGCTTGCTCCTCCAGGTTGAGTCTGGTGGCCAGGACCTTGCAAGCCTCCTGGTCAGGGTAGGGGTCCACTCTGAAATGTGTCTTCAGCACCTGGTGCTGCTCCAAGGCGGCATCGGTGACTCAGTCTATAGTCGGGCGGGAAATACCTAGACGCTTCCATCTTGACTGTAGTAGCTCAGTTCAGCTCAATTCAGGTGTTTTCCAGCATCAGCGATTCAAAACCAAGTTTCACACTTGACAAAATAGTAAAAGCAAATAATAATCCTTTTGGAAGGAACCCAGCTTTAATGAGTAAGTCAGAGACAAAAATGCAAATCATGGAGGAGAGAGGTGACAGAAACAACGGAGAGTAGAGTGTGTATTAGAATATACATTAGCTAAAAGTGTATAATAAAACTGCAGGAAAATATAAAAGAATCAGCCTACATACATCGGAGTGAAAGCTCAGATCATCAAAGATAAAGAGGTAATCTCAAAAGCAACCAGAAATAAAAAACAGAGCATCTGCAAATGAATGGTAAATAGAATGACAGTTGACACTTTAATATCAACAAACAAACCGGAAAACAGTAGGATGTTTGTTCGTGTTTTTGAGAGAGGGAAAAAAAACTTGTCAAAGTAGGATTATATATTCATAAAAAACATTTTTCTAGAACAAAGGCAACCCCACATATAACATCATACTTACTGGTGAAAAGACTGAATTTTTCCTTATAAAATAAAGAACGAGATAGGGATATCTGACCTCACCACTAACGCTCAGTGATTTACTGGGTTAGGCAAGAAAATTAAATTTTAAAAAGTATGTAAGTTGAGAAGAAAGGATGAACATGGTTTCCATTGCAGATAACATGATTTCATGTATAGCCAAACCTCTGTAATGCATGAAAAAAAACCTATTAAAACTGATAAATAAAAACGTTTCAGAACACAAGATCAATATTCCGAACCATTTGTGTGTTTGTACACTGGTAATGAACAATCTGAAAATAAATTTGAGAGAACTAGAGATGTATTCGCTCAGCGGTAGAGCACTTGCCTAGCATACGCAGGTCCTGAGTTCAATTCTGAGCACCACTAAAAATAAAATAAAACTGAGGAAACGATTCCAGGGGCTGGTGAAATGGCGCAGTGGGTAAGGGCACTTGCCAACAAATCTGCCAATTTGAGTTCAATCCCCAGAACCCACGTGATGGAAAGAGAATTGATTCCATAAGTTGTTCTCTGGCCTCCACACATGAACTATGTCATGCACACCCACACACATACAACACACGATAAATACAGTTTTTAAAAATTCTACTTACAAATAAATATGACAAAACATAAAAATTATGACAACTAGAAACTGCTACATCAAACAGACAGCCATCCCATCTTCATAAATTAGACCGTAATGCTGCTAAGAAAGCTTGAATTCAGTTGGGTCAACATAACATAATGTCTAGTCACCTCTGGTTCTCATAACAATACTATAGACTGCGTGGCTTAAAAATAGAAATTTATTTTTGACATTTCTGAAAAGATGAATAGTATAAAATCAGGACGTGTTGGGATCTAATGAGGACTCCTCCTGGCTTGCAGATAGCCACCATAGCAACAGCATCTCTACATGGTAAAGAGAAGGTGGAAGGGGCTCCTTGTAAGGGAACCAATGCCACGCCTTACAGGACTCAACTCTCAAGACCTCATCTAAACCTAAACCTAATTATCTTATGACAACCACATCCCCAAATACCATCAGAGTGGGTGGGTAAAGCTTCAGCATATGCATTTCAAGGCAGCATAAATCAGTCCATAAAATTCATATCGATTTACAAAGAGCAAACATGGAGGACCCAACACTTCTCATTTTGAAAACTTGCATGCAGTGTGGTGCATGCACAGGGATTGACATACCAATCAATAAAATAGAATCAAGTGTCCAGAAATAAACCTTTATATTTATGGCCAGTTTATTTTCAACAAGGGTGCCAGGATAATTCAGTCAGGGGGGAAAAAGAATCTTTCTATAAATGGTTCCAGGAAAACTGATTATTCACAGACAAAAAAGAAAGACAGAAAATAGACTGTTTCTTACAAACATAAAAATTAACTCAAAATGGTTCAAAGACAAACATATGAGCTAAACTGTAAAATTCTAAAGAGAAAATAGATGAGTAAATCGCTGTGACCTTGAGCAGGGCACCAGCTTCTCAGATAATATGAGAAGGAGATTCAACAAAGGAAAAATACGCCAATTAAACATCATCAAAGCTTCAAAACACATCCTTTATTTTTTTTTCTTTTTTGAGACAAGGTCTCATTTTGTAACCTTTAACTCCCCATCTATACAAGACTGACCTCGAACTCACAGATATCCACCTGCCTCTGCCTCCTAAGAGCTAGGATTAAAGGAGTATGGTACCATGCTTGGCCTAAATACACTCTTAAGAATGTGAACAGATAACAGCCCAAATAGAAGAAAATATTTACTCATCAGATATCTAATCAAACACTGTGCCCAACCCATGTAAGGAATTTTTACAATGTAATGATAAAAAATAAATAAAAATAAATAAATAAATAAATAAATAAATAAATAAATAAATAAATAAATAAGTGAGTTTCAAAATGGGCAGAGGGGGGGCTGGAGAGATGGCTCAGAGGTTAAGAGCGCCGACTGCTCTTCCAAAGGTCCTGAGTTCAATTCCCAGCACACACATGGTGGCTCACAACCATCTGTAATGAGATCTGGCACCCTCTTCTGTGAATATAATAAACAAGTAAATAAATAAATAAATAAAATGGGCAAAGGAAGTGACATTTCTCCAAAGTTATGGAAATATCCCATAAACACATAAAAAATGCTCAGTAGCATTAGAATTCAAAGACAGCAAATCAAACCACAATGCACACAAGTTCCCGTACATTAAGGATGGCTAATATCAGAAAAGCCCAGTACAAGTGATGAGGAGGATGTGGAGACATTGCAACCCTTGTGTACTGGGAATATAAACAATTGTGCTGTTTTAGAGACGTCTGGCAGTTCCTCAGAAGATTAAGCATAGAATTCAAAATTCCACTCCTAGGCGGCTTTCATTTTAGGAAAAAAAAATGAAAACCGAGTCTGGGAGGTGATTGACAAGAGTGAATACTGGAGCCCCAAAACCATGTAAAAGGCAGCTAATCCACTTGGTGAGATGGGAAGTGGAGACAGGTGGATTCCTAGGAGCTCAGGAACCAGTGAGCCTGCCATGTGAAAAAGCTGCAGACCAATCAGCAGTTAGAAGGCAATTAAGGACCAACAGCCAAGGTTGACCTTTGACCTCCATACCTGTGCCATACACACAGGTACCTGCATCCCCCACATACACAAATGCATACACATGCACATATACAAAAACAGTGAAATATTTTCACACAAGTATTATACATGATGTTCATAGCAGTACTACTCATAGTAGTTGAAAAGGGATTATCAAATATCAGTTGATGAACTGATAAATAAAATAGATTCTGTCTATACAATAGAATATTATTCATCAATAAACAGAATGAAATACATTCTCTAATTAAACGAACCTTTGAAACACATGAGAAACCCATTACAAATATGTATTTCAAACTACATATATGAAATACTCAGAATATGCAAGATTACTGGTTGGAAGAGGTTTCGGAAATGGAAGTACTGATATTAATGGGCTTAGACTGTATTTTGGATGTGATGAAATACCAAATATCCTAAAGTATACTAAACATGCCTGAGTATACATTTTAAATAGTTGGATTTGATAGCATGATATTGTGTGTCATGAAGACTGCTCAAAGAACATTTTTAGACAGAAGCTGAATTTTATTTTAACAGACCCTCATTAAATGAAATTTTGGAGTGTGTTCTGTAGGCAGAAGGAAAGGGACCCAAGATGGAAGAAATGAGATCTAAGATGCAATGATCAGCAGAATCTCAATGGGAAATAGAAAATGCTTAGCAGTGATGAGAGCCAAAGATATCATGCATAAAATACTTATATTAGAAATGTTAAGTGGCCGGGTAGTGGTGGAGCACGCCTTTCATCCCAGCACTCGGGAGGCAGAGGCAGGAGGATCTCTGTGAGTTTGAAGCCAGCCTGGGCTACAGAGCGAGATCCAGGACAGACACCAAAGCTACACAGAGAAACACTGTCTTGAGAAAGAAAGGTAAAGTGGTGCTCAGAAAAAAAGCATAGAACCTCAAATAGTCATAACAGAAAAGAAGTTTGAACACTGCTCCACCAAATACCCCATTTTACAAGTTGGAAAAGCAGAGTGAGGTTGAGGGAAACAAGAGGAAGGAAATAATGGTAGACACCACTGGAAACCACAGAAGAAAAAAGCCAAAGAGAGCTCTTTCCAAATACAAGTTAAATAGACAAAGTGATTGAAAACTATTTAAGGAGAAAGAAGAAGTATGTGAGTGGACAATATTAAAGAAGAAAGATACATAACGTGTTAGCAACAGTTCAGAATAATAGATTTGAAAACTTGGGTAAAAAAAATTAATCCTGTCAAAGTGAAACTTACTAAACCTTAACTTTAAAAAATGTTAAAAAGCTGAGTGGTCCTGCAGCTCCCCAAGATAGTGACCCACTGGATCTGTAGCTGAAACTCTTTTGCAAAAGGAAAGGAGGGTCAGCAGCAAAGAACTGGATAAGTAGACTATCTTAAGTTTGCAAACCTCTGATGAAGTGATGTAGCAAGACAGTGGTAGTCAATAGCCAATTCTACCCCAGCCCCACCCCAACCTCTGATGAAGTGATATATCAAGACAGTGGTAGTCAATAGCCAATTCTACCCCAGCCCCACCCCAAACCTCTGATGAAGTGATGTATCAAGACAGTGGTAGTCAATAGCCAATTCTACCCCAGCCCCACCCCAACCTCTGATGAAGTGATGTATCAAGACAGTGGTAGTCAATAGCCAATTCTACCCCAGCCCCACCCCAACCTCTGATGAAGTGATGTATCAAGACAGTGGTAGTCAATAGCCAATTCTACCCATACCCCAAACAATTAATGTGCAATGAACCAAGCATCTATTGGCACTTCTAGACTTAACTATCAAGCCACAGAAGTGTAAGGTGGGGAGCAGGTTAACCAGTGCCACAAGGTATAGCCAGCAAAACTCAAACTCTAGGGAACTTCAGAGGACAGGTGACCCGCTGAAGAGATGGCTCAGTGGTTAGGAGCACTTGTTGCTCTTATAGACCAGGATTCGGTTCCTAGCACCTGTACAAACCATCTCTAACTCCTGTTCCAGGGGATCTGATGCTCTCTTCTCACCTCTGAGGGCACTAGGCCTGCACATGGTACACAGGCATACATGCAGGCAGAACACTCATACATAAAAAGTCAAATAAATGCATCTAGAAAATAAATTTAAGATGGCAGTGCTGTACTGGGTAAACTGTAGATTCAAAGTAATTCTGGTGCATTCCATAAAGTCTCTCATGGAAATTAGGAGTGTGCTAAAAGTGAAATCTTGGCAGAAGGTCTGTGGTTGTCCACGTCCCTGAAGAACAACAGCAAAGCCAAGGGCCTGTCCAACTAGCTATCACTGCTTATTGTTAGTGTGGAAGTTATTGACACACAGAACCTTGGAATAAGGACATGTAGATAGGCCAGGAGAACTGAATATAGAACCAGAGCAAAGCACATAAGGAAACAGATCTGTTGCTGATCAGTGGAGAACAATTAAGCTGCTTCATAAACAGCACAGGCATGATTAACTATCCATGTGGAGGAAATTGAATCCCTACTGTATATTCCTCACTAATGTTGATTCCAGATGGGTGGATGCAGCCATATGAAAAGCAATACAACCAACCGTCTAGAAAACAACATCGAGGAATCCTTTCAGAATTTCAGAGTAGAGAAGCGTTTCTTAAATGAGGTACAGAGCATTCAAGCCATAAAGAAAACAATGGTAAATTAACAACATAAAAACTGAGGTTGTACACCAGAGTCTCAGTGATAAAGCTCATGGCTGAGCATCTTCCAGACATGTGTTGCTCAGGGTAATTTTTTTTTTCCAGAGCTGAGGACCGAACCCAGGGCCTTGTGCTTGCTAGGCAAGCAAGCGCTCTACCACTGAGCTAAATCCCCAACCTCACTCAGGGTAATTTTAACTGTTAATTTGTCACAATAGAGAATCACCTTGGAAGGGGGGTCACAGTGAGAAATTGTCTAGAACAGGTTGGCTTATGGCTGTCTATGAGGCTTGTCTCGATTGTTAATTGGAGTAGGTAGACCCACCTTGAATGTGGGAGACACCATTTCTTGGGTGGACCCTGGACTGGATGAGAGTGAAGGAAACTCACTGAATACTCAGTCCTGGGTATTAAGCACAAGCAAGCTGAGAAAGGCAGGTGTATTTACTCTCTCTGCTCCTGACTGTGGATGTGCTTATGGACCTGCTGCTGCTTGAGCGCCTGACTTGACTTCTCTACAATGACGGACTGGGACCTGGAACTGTACGCTAAATAAACCCTTTCTCACTCCCCCGTAAAAACAACTGAGGATGTGACGTCATCAGGAAACACAAAGTGAGGAAGACTGGAGCTGCAGGTGTTAGCAGTGAAAAGGTGACAGTGAAAAGGATTTGTTTCTAAGAGATTAAAACAAAAAACAAAAAACAAAAAACAAAAAAAACACCACTCAAAGCTTCAATGGATAAAAGATTTTAGCCTTTTACTGGGCAGGAAATACAAATGGCCCATAAACATATGGAAATGTTCTCAAATTCACTAATCATCAGGAAAATGGAATTTAAAGTCACACTCCAATATCATTTCCCATGTGTCATGTTGACAAATCAAGTCTCTCCAAGTATTGGTGGTAATGAGGATCTGTGGGATCTGCTGGTGGGAACATCAATTAAGAAAAAGAGAAGAAAAAAAACTAGAAGGTAGATAGCAATGCTCATAGCAGCATTTTTATAGGAGCAGCACTTGCCAAAGCTGTGGACCTCAGCCGTGGGACAGTCTCTGCAGCTGCATCCGCCCCATGTGACTTGAACACCCAGCCCCCAGAGACTGTGCAAGCACAGAAGAGTACGTGCAAAGGGGTCAAGCAATGTCAAGCTCAGACCCAGGCTATACTCAATGATCTGTTATGTGTGGACATATGGTAAATCTATAAAGAAAAGCAAAAGGATAATAACCACCCAATCAGGGGCCGTGTGGGAAGGGGGCACTATCAGGGAGCCACAGACAGGTTCCTCAGGTGCTGAGAATGTCCTAATTCAGAGACTTGGTATAAGTGTGTGGACATGTGTTTTAATTATTCTTTAAACTGTGCAGATGCATTTTTCTGGGTGTTATATATTTTACAATTAAAAGATTTCAAATGTTGAATTAGATCAACCTCCAAGCCCTTCTAACTATAATCTTGAAATTTTATAAAATCTAGTCTTGAACGTCTTGATTGCTCTGGCAGAATCCTAGACTCGCACACCTGGTATTTCCATAGTAACAAGCTAGCCCCCTCATCTTACAAAAGAGCTACAGAGAAGAGAGGGAACTTTTAAATTAGGTGACACTTGAGATGTAGACAAGGACCATCGACAAAAGTCCAGCCACCTGCAAAACAGTATATTTTTCTTTGGCATATGCTATGGCTGTGCGTGAGATCCACTTCCAGGTAGTGTGTTTGCAGCTAGCCTTCATCTGCATTTTCAACAAGCAGTTCTAAGTGTGTGGGAATCTATCTTTCTTATTGCCCAGCCATATGACCTGATTCAGCTTTGTTTTTATTTTTGAGTGTGTGTGTGTGTGTGTGTGTGTGTGTGTGTGTGTGTGTGTGTGAGAGAGAGAGAGAGAGAGAGAGAGAGAGAGAGAGAGAGAGAAGAGAGAGAAGAGAGAAAGTGTGTGTGTGTCCACAAGTAGAAGTCAGAGGACAACCTCACCTCCTCTCTTGTTTATTGCTGCATACTCCAGGCCAGCTCTCTATACCTCCCATCTCACTGTAAGAGCACTGGGATTATAAATGTGCTTCACTGGGCTGGCTTTACATGGGTTCTGAGTATCCAAACTCAGGTCCTCATGGCCAGGGAGCAGCGGCTTTACCCATTCATCTCCCCAGTCCCAAGTGGTTGTTTTTTTAATCATTAGACTTTTATGTATGGTGTGGTGTGGTGTGGTGTGGTGTGGTGTGGTGTGGTGTGATGTGTGTGTGTGTGTGTGTGTGTGTGTGTGTAATGGCTACCCAGATATACTTATCCTCATAAGTTCTTCATGTAGCATGTGCCATGTGTGTGAGGCTCTGCCTGGCCTCATCCATATCTGCTGTACTTCTCCTGTTTGCTCCTTGCCTCCCATCCCTGCTCCCTACTGTATTTCCAGGAGCCCCTAAGATTCTTATCAACTTTTACATCCTTCCTACCAGAAACCTCCTCCTCAAGCTCCTTGGAGGAAATGAAGGAACTGATTGTTCCGAGTTTTCTCATGGTCTCCTGCTTCTCTCCACTGGGAGAGATGACTCTGGAGGTGGAGTTGGCAGAGAAAACAAAGGAGAAAAAAAAAGAAGGGAAAAAACAGGAACTGTTTCCAATGAGGTAGTAGGCTGTGACCCAACTAATTCCATGAAGCAATTGATCTACCACCTGCATGCCCAGAACAGCCTGTGCTCTGCCTCTGCCTGCTCCCAAGGCCAGGTATTGTTTGAGAGGATGAATTTTCATGGTGCCTGAAAGCTGAGCCCTTCCTGGCCCCCTGTCACCATGGTCCCCACCATCCACCCTGCCTTCCCCTAGCCCAGCAAGACTTCATACCAAATTCAAAATGCTCAGACACGTGGGTGGCAAGCCCCAAGTTTTGCTCTTGGACCCACAGGAGGTCAGTTCTAAAATTTCAGCCTCTTCAGTTTGTACAGAAGTAAACTGAGGCCCCAGGAAGGAGAGGGCCAAGTTCACGGTCATCCAGAGACTCAGTGGCAGGGATGACACTAGAGCCAGGTGATCTAATTCCTGGATCAGTCCATCCCCCACTGTCTGTTAAGCCTGCTGCCAGCCTACAGCAGTGAGCAAACACTGGCGAGATATGTTTGCTCTCCAGTTTCCAGCCTGGCTTCTTTTGCAGAACTCTCAGTAATGAAGTAGTATTTGCTGAGGTGATGTCACCCATTACAAGCTGGCTCCACAGATCAACAGGCTTGGAAACTATTGTGTCGCTTTCCCTACCAAAATACTCAGGGAACCCGTGTCAAAGACCAGAGTACCTATTGGGTGCTGTACAGAGAGCCGTAACTCTTTAGGCTAGCTGTATCCAGCCCTTTCCACCCAAAGACAGCCCGTGTGGAAAGCCAAGCTACCAGACAGTCTCCAGATAGGTGCAGACAAGGTGGGGGTGGGGGGCTAGACATAGAACCCACGGGGCTTCCCAGTTACCTTCCTTTGATTCCTGGCTGACCCATTATGGTTTTAGCTGAACTGGTACACCCACCTGCTTACTGTGGTTCCATTGTTCCATTGTCTCTGGGACTCTTTTCGTTTCCATGGGAGAAACAGCCTCTTTCCATAGCTTCTCGCGGTCATTTCATAAATTAACTTCCTATTGGGCAAGCTTATCCCCACACAGGAGATTCCTCTGATGGGGCTTGCTCCCCCCCCCATAAATTCAGTTGTTTGGATACCTATGAATTCACCAGTTTTTCTCTTACCAAATGCTCTTTATTTCTACACAATGCCAAGCCGGAGAAAGCTTCCCAATCAATATCAGCTTGGTTTCTGAGTCCTGTGACCAACGTGTGTGTTGTTTTCAGCAACCATGTGTAGCCATCAAGTTCCGGTGGATAGCCAAGAGTCATGGCAAAGCCCGCATTGTTTTGTAGCCTCTGGAATATCTCACCTCACCGTCAGCACCAACCAACAGCCCAGGAACTATCCCACATGTACAAAACCTGAACTTGTTAAACTGAACTGTTGCCTTCCTCCTGGTGGGCTGAAACCATCTTTTCCTGTGTGACTTCTCAGACTCCGCTGTGTCCCAATCCCACCCCATACAGCTGTGGCTGGCAACTTCCTGCCTCTGTGCTCTGTTGCATTTCATGTTCGCTTGGATGCCACCTGAGCCAAGGATCCTCTCATCATCCCTCCCTCCACAGTGACAGGGTTCCTTTCTCTCCCCTTCTCCCCCGCCACTGCTGTCTGTACCTACCCCATCGCCCCATCACCCATAATGTATAGCATCTTCTCTCTGTAGACACGTTTGCCTCTCTGAAGTTCAGGGATTATGTATTTTGCATCCATGCCTAGAAGCAGACCAACCCTGCTGATTGGCTGTAGCAAGAACCAACCAGATACCTCACATTTCCCATCCCATTGCCAAACCAGATTATCTCCTGTTAAGGATGTGGAGCCTGGGGTCTCCACATTGCTTATGACCTGGTGGGAAGTCAAGCACAGAGCAAGCTCCCAGATTTTTCAATGAGTGATTCTTTCTCAGATCCATGATACCACCAGCTGTGTGGCATGTCGTGAGTCCTAGGGCCTTGAAATACAGGATATTGGACTACTGTACAGGATCCATGATTCCTAGGGAATATACATCAGAATCAGCTGAGCAGAGTGAAAATCCAGCCCTGGCCTCTGGAATTCCAAACCAGGCTCAGGCATCTACCTCTGAAGAGCTCCATATGATTCTAATGCAGGTGACCCAAAGGCCCATGAGCTCTGACATGCCACCATCCCATGGCGCCTAATGACAATGTCAGACACCAGCCTCACCCCTGGTAAGGATATTCTGTTTGCACATTCTCCCTGGACTCAACCTGCACTGTGTCTTCCCTTGTTTCTGCAAGTGTGTGGTTGCGGCCTGGCCCAGTCGGGCTTCTTCTTCAAGAACCAGGAGTACATCTGCACCCAGGACTACCAGCAGCTCTACGGCACCCGCTGTGACAGCTGCCGGGACTTCATCACGGGGGAGGTCATCTCCGCTCTGGGCCGCACCTACCACCCTAAGTGCTTCGTATGCAGCTTGTGCAGGTGAGTGTCCCAGGGCGCTAGGGCCCTCTGGGGAGGCCCCGGGGAGAGGAAGATGTAGCCTTTCCCAGGCAGCTCAGGAGCATATAGGCTTTACAGTAGGTCTTGGGTTTCTGGAAACTTGAGGGTGGACTGCTCCGGTCGGGCCATGGTTTTCCAAACATCTGGCAGCTAGATAATGTCTTGTCATGTGAGGTCTGATATAAAGCACTAGTGTGTCATATGGTGACAGGAGGGTAAGTTTCCAAACCCCATGCTCCACAGCATTCCATTGCCCCTCAAAAGGCTTCCAAAAAGGCTGGAGAGATGGCTCAGAGGTTAAGAGCACCGACTGCTCTTCCAGAGGTCCTGAGTTCAATTCCTAGCACCCACATGGTGGCTCACAACCATCTGTAATGAGATCTGGTACCCTCTTCTGTATACATGATAAATAAATAAATCTTTTAATAAAAAAAAGGCTTCCACTGAGTTCCCTCAGAAGTCAGGCTAGAAGCCACATGTCTGTCTGGCCCAGGCTTCCACACTCTCGTCCTAGGTACCACAGGATGTCCCTTGATAGCCTTCCTCCATCATCTCAGCAGTATCCTCTTGCTGATGGAATGACTGTAGTAAGTGTAAGCCTGTATAACAGAGGTCAAAAGCCTCCTCTGTGTAAGCCTTGGTAATAGAGGTCAAATCCCCTGCAGCCTCACTAGCTTTCATGGAGAAGACCGATGGGGGGCATGCAGAGACCTGTGTCCAGTGACTGGCCCGCAGTGTGCCCGCTCTTCCCACTGTGACAGTCATCCGGCCACTCTTGGGGCATCTCCTCTCAGCCCACTTCCCTGCCAGGCAGCTCAGCCGTGGGTTAATTTAGCAATGTGCACTAAGGCTGTGCTGCATGCATGCCAGGCAACACATTAAGGAGATGGGAACAAAATAAAGGAAACCTCAGCCCTGCCCACAAAAGTGTTAAAATTTAATGGCCATCTCTGATTAAGTCATAAGCAAAATATGATTTGAGTACATGTGTATTTTTATTTGGGAAAAGAAAGTATTGATTAATTATTTTTCCCAATAATGTAACCACTGGTTTGTTGCCAAATAGAGTAACCAGTTAGCATTTCTGATTAATAGTTGTGTAAAAAAAAGGAATAACAAATCGGGACAGTGAGGATATAGCTACCCAAATTCCCACCCCAGAATTTCCCCCACTGCCCCATGTGGCTGATAAAAAGACAGTGGGGCCACTTGCTAGGGGTTAAGCTGGGAGTGCACGTGATAGGTACCCCATACCACATGAGCAAAAAGCAGCCATTCAACATTGGTGGTAGTGCTGGGGATCTGTGTGTAGTTTATCATTCTGCTGGTGGGCAGATTGTGAGCTTGAGAACCCTTGGCTGGAGAAACAGAATAAACACAAAGGAGGAGGTAGAAATGTTGTGTGTGGGGACTGATAATCTTCTCATCAGGAAGAGGGTTTTAAGAACTGTCTAGAGAGCAAAAAGGAGAAATTGGCAAGTTTGGAACCCAAATGGTCTCTCAATATGGCGGGGGGGGGGGGGGGGGGGGGAGGTTGGACAAACTCTGTAAGGAGGAAGTTTCCTCTCTCCCTGTTACAGCTGGGGAGCAAGAGCTCACAACCACAGTATGACTTGCCACTGTCACGTGATATAAATAGCCCAACAAATCACCCAGTTCTGTCCCCCCAGAAGGATCCTGACTGCTTTAGCAAGTCAATTATTCTGAATAGCACTTGCCTTGTCTGATGCTCTAGAGAGCAAGCTTCATGTCTTAGAGAAGACCCAAGCACATGCTTTGGCAGTCACCAGTAGCCACAGGATATTCAGAACAGGAGAAACCGACTCTCTGCCTCATTTCCTTGCAGGAAGCCTTTCCCTATTGGAGATAAGGTGACCTTCAGTGGTAAAGAATGTGTATGCCAGACATGCTCCCAGTCCATGACCAGCAGTAAGCCAATCAAGATCCGTGGACCAAGCCGTGAGTCCTCCCCATAGATACCTCTCTGTTTATGAGCACTGTTCTCCCAAGGACTCTGTCCTGGAGGGAATAGCGGGAGGTTCCCACCCTGGATGGATACTGAAGTATGACCCAGTTGGCATACAGCCTAGACACAAGTTCCACAGCACAATTCGGGGAAGGCGGGCTCCCTAGCTTTAAGCAGTGATAGCCAGAACCACCTAACAGCTACTTGAGTAGATCTTTTCCAGGAGGAGCTGGGTTCCTGGTCCTATGTACCGGAGGGCACTGCAACACGGCCAGTCAAGTGTTTTGTTACCAGTAGTTCTCAATTTTCAGAAGCTCCACTAAGCATTTACAGTTAAATCTCATGAAGAAGTCAGGAATGCCCTAGGAATAAGCCCCAAGGGCTATGCTGGTGCCTCTATGTCAGCCTTGTGGATCATCAGCTTGTGAAAAGACATATTTCTGGGCTCATCTTGAACCAGTGGGAATGGAATCCGGATGTCATCATTCTGCGTGAACTTTGTGGGTGATTCCTTAGCTGTTCCTTAGATTAAGAATGACATCTAGTCATGAGAAAGGCATCCACCATGCCATAATAATGGTGTTTTATCAAGCCACAGATTTGAGGGAGAAGTACAGGTTGAGAGTGTGCCCTACTCTGCAGAAGTCCATCCACTCAAATGTGTATAGTGACCAGATGTTTAAATCACTGTTCCTAGATGTCCTTGCACACACCCACCAGTACACACAGACCCAGCCCCCTGGGTCTCCTAAACCACATTGAGTTCCAGTGATCTTTCATGTTATATGACACTCTGGCTGGCCTCATCAAGAGAATCAATGAAAACCCATCAGCCTCCTATGCTGCATTACTGTGTGGGTTCAGAGACAGCCAGCCATGGCACCAGCACAGTCAGCATGCTGGAGATGCATCACACCAAGGAGGGTGAGCCAAGAACACTCTACATCAGCAGCCCTCAGCTCCCAGGGGCTCCATTACAGTCTGCCTAGCCATGATGAGCTGATGGGGGAGGCGATGAATGGGCTCCCTCCCTTGCCTGCCCCTTCCTTTTAGTGGAGTCTGATCTGTTCCCGGGATGTGATGTTCAGGGCTTTTTCTCCAGTGTCCTTGATGATACTCAAGAACAATCTATTGCTCCGGCCAGGTTTCACCTCAAGGTGGCTGAGTGTGCACACAGCTATCCTTCATAACTCCTTGAAATCATGTCCACATGAAAAAAGACTGGAGAGCAGGATACAGGCTGGAGCCCTGTGGCTTATGCTTCTTGGGAGCCTGGAGACCAGTCCCATGTGTAAAGAACAAAGGGAAGAAAGCTTGAGTTGAGAGGCTGCCAACCTTCTGCAGGAGACAAAGTGGTCTGGTAGCCTCCCTGACACTTGATTTACCTAGCTATGAAAACAGAACGGGGTGCCTTCTCATCCTCCAAGGGATGTTGTAAAAAAAAAAAAAAAAAAGCAGCTGTGTTCCTGTACAGGGATCAAGTTAAAATAACTGTTTAGATAACACCTTAGAATGAATACAAATCAGAGAATTAACCAAAGGGGGAGATTCACCCTGAATGTGGGCAGCATTGCCCTTTAGGCTGGAGAGGCAAATGGCCCACCATCAGGGGCTGAAACTTTCAAAGCATGAGCCAAAATGACTCTTTTGTCCCTTATATTGTTTTTCTCTGGTATTCAGGTACAACAATGAGAAAAGTTTAATGTAGAAAGCTCACCAAAGAAGCTTCGAGAATAAGATTCCTGAGTCTACTGTTAATTCTCTCGGTGCACTGTGTGTTTCTTTGTGCACTGGGGTCTCTCATTCCAGGAGTAGACTTTCTCAACTGAGTGAAAGTCTAATCTGGGAACAAGTTCTAGAAGAGACTTTTTAGAAGAGAGATTCTAAAATGTCTCTACCATAATTTTGCAGATTGGGGTAGTGAGAAAAATGAGGGAACGTTAAAAGAAAAAAAAAGAAAGGAAGAACAAGCTAGCATTTGAGTATTGTCCAGAGGAACCAAGGTCTTTGGCTTATCTCAGAAATAAGATGCATCCACAAGAGCATCTTTCCTGATGTATTTTCCCCCAAGATGATCACTGGGCTGCAAATGCAAGGGCACCCTGACTAGAGGGCTTAGAGAACGTCTCCTGAACTCCCACAGAATAGAGAGAACTAAAGCCAGATCAAAATATGGAGAAAAACCTACCAGGGGGGAAGAACTGGACAAATAACAGTCTTTTCTCAAGCTACAAGAGTCTGAAGTTTCCTCTCTGTAGGGTGGATATATTCTGGAAAAGCAAGAATGTTTACTCAAAGGAAAATAGTCGTGAACTGTCAAGAGGGAATAATTGTGTTATCAGAAGAAAAGAAATGTCTCCTCATAGGTCTCGTAAAGAAGAATCAATACCAGGAGAACCATTAGCATCAGCATTATCACCACCACAATCACCACCTCACCATCACGGTCATTGCCATAACTAGCACAGGTAGCATCCCTAGCGACTCCTCCATCACCACTAATCCACCATCATGTTTATTACCTCACCACTTCCCGCATTTATTCTATGGTCAGGCATTGCAATAAATGAACAGTTAGTATCTCATTTAATTATTGCAAGTCTATGAAGGCAATAAGAGTGATTATTTCAGAAATAAGAAAACTGAGATTCAAAGATTGACTTTTCCAAAGTAGCGCTGATGTTAAGGCATGAGATCTGGCTCTAAGACTATCCCCTTAACACCCTCTGTCAAAAGCACGCCTTTCTAAATGGAAAGGCCCTGTCTTCCTAGGCTGGTTGCCTAAAGCAAGGTGAATAACTTGCTGTGCCTCACAAAGCCCACTTGCCTGTGCTGACCTAAATGGAATGGATGATGTAGGCAAGTAGACTAAAAATGGCTGCATGGGATCTCTAGGGGCTTGGATAATAAAGTGAGAGATTGCAGAGGAACAGGTGGGGGCCCTGTGTTTTCCACCAGCTGAAGATTGTAATTTTGGAATCGAGAGGCATATGAGAGGAGTGGACAGCTGGCTCAGCAAAAAAAAAAAAAAAAAAAAAAACTACCAAGGATACCAAGGATAGGGAGTGCCTCTCCCAGCCCTGCTTGTGGCATCAGACCCACGGGCTCCCAGAGGGGTGTGCCCACCAGTGGACAAGACTGGAAGAAGGAAAAGGGAGGAAAAGTCTCAGAAAACAGGAAGTCAGTACAATGGAAGACCAGCAGAGGAACGTGGTAAGAAAAGCCACAAATAAAGGGCGTCCCAGAATCCTCTTCCCTACCAAGGAGAATTACTCAGGTTCCAGATCAGAGATTTGGCAACACATGGGATATGGGTGAAGAACACAAGAATGTGAAATAGAACAACCGCTTGCGGGAGGCCTGCATTATAATGTTCTTATAATAAAGTTGTCCTGGCCTGATTGTAGGCAAGACATTGAGAAGAGTAACTGAGGCTGGAGATGACTCTTGCCTGGGCCGGCTTCTCACTACTCACTCGACCCTCTCGGCCCAGCGTCCAGCTGCTCCGCTCCACCAGCTCCTAACTGTATGTAGCTCAGAGTGCTAAAATTATCTCAGGTGTGTCCCTATCGCTTCAAGAAATGGTACTTTTACTAGAACGGAATGCCCATTTCTGCATACAGCCGGCTACCAAGGAAGCCCTATAGGAGAGTCAGAGCTTTGTTAAGTGGCTAATATGATGCCTGCCACATGGAGTTCTCCAGTGAATGTGGATGACCATATCAAGTGAAATGTAAGGCATGAGGGGTGTGAGAGAGAGACAGACCATGGTTGCCTTTAGTTATTTGAAGGAACTGGAGGAAATGAGAAAATTGTTCATGGATACATAGAAGTGTGACAGGGTCAGGCCCTAGCTCCACGGAAGGGAGACATCCTTGACAATCATGCCTATCCAAACGTGGCACAAACTAACTCAAGAAGGACTGAGCCTTCGGTATGTGATAAAGCATGAAACAGGCACCGCCTGTCTGGCTGGGAAACGTGGCCTAGTGCTCTGTGAACTTAGAGGCCCTCTGTAATTTTTAGGTCCTCTTAAGGAGCCACAGAAACGCAAGTGTCATATTTGTGACCTAGAAAGTATGACCAGAGACTGTCCGTCTATACACAGAGGAGACATCTGACCTACCAAAGCCATTAAATTTTTAAATCTGCAATTTTATTTTGTTTTTGTTAAGGATTTTAGGGGCGGGGGGAGTGGCTACAGGAAGACTTACGTACTGATTCCAGAAAAGAGAAAGGGAAAGTGATAAATCTCCAAACTCCTTGTCCTCTAGCCTATCTGAAGGCTTAAACCATTTTGCAGTTGGAGACCTTTCTGCCCCAGCTAATGCTCAGGGATGTTAGAAAGGCACTCGGCAGCCAAGTGTTCGGTATTGTAGGAAGTGGCTCCACAAATGGATCAAGTCCCAGATGCTCCCCACAGCCTTCGAAACTCACCACCCACCCTTCCTAGACACACCATCTCCTCTTCCAGGACCAGATTAAGGACTGTCCAGCCAGGCTCCCCCAAGTCTATATGTGGCTTCTCCTCATTTGCTCCAAAGTGTGTGTGTGTCTTATAATGTCAGTAAGGAGGTTTGACCTCTGATAAACTTTGCCCTGGTGACCATTTTCCTCTTCTCAAGTGGACCATCTGATCAACAAGGCCTGAATTCCAAGAATTTCCCAAGGACCTTGGATGCTGGCTGCATTTCCTGCCCCTCTCCCACCCCTCTCTACATCCACTGAACAATAGCCAGACCAGACCATTGGGCTCCAACCTACTTTCTGTCCCAGCAATGGTTTCAGGGTGACAGTGACAGGGAGTGAAAATCTATTTCTGTTTTGAGACAGCCTTTTTGAACTCTAACCATTACATGCCGGGGAATTTACATGATAAATTCCCTCCTTTGCCTGCACACTGTGAGATCCAGTCATTCATATTTTCTTCAGCAAATACCTTTTGAGTTCCCACTCTGTGCCTAGCACCAGGCTAGGCCTGAAAATAGACTTAGCACAGAACACAAATGTGGCCTCTCACTGGTTACTTGTTTCCTTGTTGTGGTTAAATACTTGATAAGTAGCCATTTGCTAGGGAAAGATTTCTTTTGGCACATGGCTCAGAGAATATAGTTCAGTATGTCATGGGAAGACATGGCAGCCAGCGTGAGTCATAGCTGAGGCAGTGGCCATGCCCACAGCAGAGAAAGAGAATGCAGGCACCGGACAGCTAGCTTTCTCCTTTTCTCTTTTTTTACCTAGTCCAGGATCCCAGCCCATGGGGTGGTGCTAATCACACTCAGGGCAGCATCTCCCTCCCTCAATTCAAAGTCTGTGGAAATACCCTCGCATCTGAATGTGTGCCTCTATAGGGTTCGATATCCAGTCAACTTGACCGAGAAGAGTAACCTTGCCTAAAGAGGAATGGAAAGATACAGCCTGTCTCCAGAAACAGGGCTTCTCAAATGTTACCATGCAGAGATCATAGTAAAATTCCATCATCTAGATGGGGGCTGCGATGCTGCAATATCCAAGCTCCTAGGTGGTGCAAATATGTCAGGCACTGGGGGATGAAAGGGAGAAAGCTTGGACGAATGGTGGCCATGGTGAGCAATGAGGGGAGCTCATTCCTTCCTCCTCACTCCATGGTCCTTTGTCCACAGGCCAGAGCTCTGGCAACCTTTCCTCTTGCCTGGTAGTGTCTCTGGGTACTGGCAGTACCAGATTGGCCACCCATGGGGGGAAAAAATGGCATCCACGGACGGGTTCCCTTGGCATGGGATGACGGCAGGAAGTCAAAGGGACCCAACCTGTTCTACTCCCTTTTGTCTTTTCAGACTGTGCTGGGTGCAAAGAGGAGATTAAACATGGCCAGTCACTCCTGGCACTGGACAAGCAGTGGCATGTCAGCTGTTTCAAATGCCAGACCTGTAGTGTCATCCTGACGGGGGAGTACATTAGCAAGTGAGTGTCTCGCCCTCTCCCCACCTGGGCTACCTGGGCCTCTACATCCTAAAAGGCCTGCCCCACCGTCCTCACCCAAATCTCCATCATCACCCTTCATCACATCCACTGGAGGCCACACAAGCCACAATGGCCACTCTCCCAGCCTCTTTCTACCTTCAGACCTTCCCATGTCATTATCTCCCATGATGCACTCACTGGTGGTCTTCCCCTGTGGCTCCTCCCCTTCCTTCCCTATGCCTCCAACTCAGAGGTGGCTTCACACTGTCGCTCCCCACCCCCATTCCTCCATTACTACCCTCAGACTACCAGCATTTATAATTATATATAATAATGTGTATGTTTTAATAATGTGCATGTTTGAAATGGTTTACCACTTACTGAGCTTTCACTATGCACAAAGAACTAACCAACAGCTTTGGATGGATTATGACATAAAGCCTCCAATGGTCAGGCACGGCACATGCTTTTGATCCCAGTACTAAGAAGCAGAGACACGTGAATGTCTGTGAGTTCAAGGCCGGCCTAGTCTACACAGTGAGTTCCAGGACAGCCAGAGTTATAATAGAGAGACCCTGTCTCAAAAATAAAAACAAAACAAAACAAAAAAAACCTCTCGTAGTACAGGTACTCACAGGAGTAAGCACCTTGCATGGTGACAGTTTTACTCTCTGTCCCTCCCTGGGCTGGGGCTTGGATTTAGATATTGCTGTATCCCTGGCATTTAGCACAATGCCTGACACAAAGTCAATACAGTTATTGCATGGGTTTAACTGAGATAGGAGGAGATGGCAGATAAATAAAATTATCAGGTTAGAGGACTCAACCTCAGGGACTTGCACATAGAAGCTTTGGACAAGTTCTAGTGACCACACGTGTATATATTCAGATCCCCAAAGGCAACTGTGAACAACGACCCTCAGCACTGGGACACTTTCTGATCCCGGATACTTGCCCTGCCCCATGACTGGCCCAAAGCCAGGAGACGGTGAGCTTGTTTGTAGCACCACAGTACACAGGGTGTTTGCTGTGGAGACACATTCAATAAGGGAGACAAGGTGTAGATGGGAAAAATCAGGACACCAAAGGTTAGTGGGAAAAAAAAAACAACTGTGAATTATGAGTATCCATCACGAATGACCCAAAGCTCAGTGCAACACACTGAAAAGCAACAATTGGAGTCGTTTGACTCAGACATGGGAAGGTCACAGGTGTACTAGCTTCTTAAAGATGTCGCCAGCACTGCAGAGTCTCTCTCCTCCCCTACTCCCTCCTTCTCTCTCCATCCTTACCTCCCTCCTCTGCCTTCCTCTGTATTAGATTTATTCCCAGGCAGATGAAATAGCAAAGAAAATCACCAATGGTGCCTGGGTTTTGATCATCAGTTCAGCAAGCCTAGCAAAAAGCAAAGCCTTTCTGCTGAGGCTGTGGCACAAGTCCTGTGGCTACCTGATTTAGCTGCCTTGTTTCACCTGCCCATTCCTGCTCAAACACTAACCAGGAGGGCCCCAACCCTAAGGCAGGCCTTTGCTGGCGCTTAGAAAACTGACGTAGGAAAGGATGGCCTCCGAAGGACAAGTCCAGAAAGAGGAGATAGCTGCTGGCCAAAAATACCCACCTGTGTCCAAGGTGCAAAAAGGGGGCTATGGATAGTCAGAGAAAGGAAGGGTCCCTTCTGACTAGCTGCAAGTGGATCTGGGGTCTATGAGAGCCTTGTGGAAGGTTTGAGCTGAGCCTTGAAAGAGTGGGTAGGATTCAAAATAGAAAGACAAGCTTGGAGGCAGAATCCTAGCCCATCCAGGGCAGAAGGATGAGCACGGGTTGAACACTACCATCCATCCTCTTTGAGAACTTAAGTCTGGACACAGATGAAGCAGCATGCCAGGCTGCAAAGGTGAGCTGAAGTCCAGTCTCTGAAAGCCCTGGATACCATGTCAGTAGGTGTTAGACATTCCTCTCTAAGCATGCTGGGTAAGGAATGTCTGTGGGGCATTGCCAGCCAAGAGTCATTGGTCCTAAGTTAGAATCCTCTGGAGCAGTAAGGGCTTGCACAGAAATCTGGAGCCCCAGCCTAGACTATCTACCTCCCTGGGTGTCTGCAGCCTGGCTCTGGGCCACTCACCTGCTGCAGCAGAATGTTAGGAGTCATGAAGCTATCACAGATGCTCAAGGAAGACATCCTTTTGCCCGTATGACCTAGGCCACAGACTCAGCAGCTCTGCATCTCACTTTGCTCCTTGGTGAAAACAGGGCTGGCTAATAAGATGATGCCAGAGCTCTGTGTTCCATATCTAATAAGGACACGGTAAATGTGTCCTTTCCCATCTGCCTCTGTTTATAATCGTGTCTATTTCCAATTCCCTAAGGTGTCCCCAAGCCAGGAATCCAAGTGAAGTTGTGTTGGCATCTTTCCCCAGATGACATTTTTTTTCCTTTGCACAGTTACCCACACTTACATCCACAGAGTAAGAACTTGGCTAGAGGTCAGGGAAGTTGAAAGAGTCAGGGAGATTTCCTCGGCTCACCGATGATGGTGAGTGCTGTCTTAACTTCAGATAATGCTAACCACCTTGCTACCGCGTAGAGCTCTGGGTGGAGATAGAGAAATAGCACACCTGCTCTTGAGGACTATCTGTGTCCAAGCCATGTCACCCTACACCCAAAAGTGGGGCAACAGTCTCCTTGAGGACTCTCACAGCCACTGTGGTGGCAGTTAGCCAGGCACTGACTAAACCCTAGCATGCTGAGCCCATCTCCTTCAATCCTCATGAAAATGTGGGGAGAAGCCAGACCACCTGGGTTTTGAGCCTCAAGTGCAAGCAGGTCCTGGGTGACCTGGCCAAGTTACTTACCTATTCACACTTGGGCTTGCTCATTCACACACTGGGAAATTAATAGTACCAACCTCCCTGGGCTGCCATAAGCCGTAAATGAAGTGATCCATGCACATCACTATCAAAGCAAGAAATGTCAGCTATTAGCTGTAGAGAACAGGATAATGAGCCATAGCGGGGCTGCTGAGATAACTCAGTGGATAGACACTTACCACACAGGACTGTGCAACACCTGAGTTCAATCCTAAGATTGATCTCTGGAACTCATGTAAAAGTGGAAAGAGAGAACCAACTCCACAGTGCTCCTGATATCCACGTGCCTACTATGGGATCTCTCTCTCTCTCTCTCTCTCTCTCTCTCTCTCTCTCTCTCTCTCTCTCTCACACACACACACACACACACACACACACACACACACACACACACACACACTGATAATAAATAAATTCAAAATTCAAAAGAATAACCCATGGCAATCTGACCTCTGTCCACTGAGCCCAAGCACTGGATAGACACAGTGTATAAACAGTGCTCATGGGAGACTTCTTGTGAGGTACTGGTCCTCAGCTTAGCCAAGTGATTCTCTCACTTGTGGATAAAAATTTTTGGTTGAAGGAGGAATTCTTAAGGGTCTGTGTGAAAGTGTTACACCCTGGAAGGGAAACCAGGATGGGCTAGAAGAAAAGGAGAGGCATTTCCCTTACGCTTTTTGAGAATTCTGTACCATGTGCAAGCATTATATTTTCTATGGAGAACAAAATGTGTCTTAAATAAGTTTTCAAAAGAGTCCTTTGGGAAAAGGGGAGTAGGTGGGTCTGGATAACTCATGGGGAAGGGGAAGGGAAAAAGAGAAGGTATCCAAAGTGACAGACCGGAACAGTTGGCTCCATCAGTGCCCCGGGACCTCACCAAATGCAGGATTCCCTGGATTCTCTTTACCTGTAGATCTGAGGGACAGTTTAATTTTGAAAAGCATTCCCAAGCTCCTAGTCTTGGCCATTCATCACAGACCAGGTCCTGGCCAAGACCTGGAAGCTTGGCCCCTCTATCTCCCCACTCTACTAACTTCCTCCTCCTATGTGAACATCCTTTTGCAGGGATGGTGTTCCATACTGCGAGTCTGACTACCACTCCCAGTTTGGCATTAAATGTGAGACATGTGACCGGTACATCAGTGGCAGGGTCTTGGAGGTAAGTCTGAGTAACCACATGTGAGCAGGGTAGCCTGTGACTCCAAAACAGTCATCACCGAGGAAGAGAAAGTCACCCCACTCCCTTTCTTCCATTGCTTCAATCTCCCAAAGTTAGCTTACTGCATAGCCCTGACCAGATAACCTTGCCAAGATCTGAGCATCCCAAAAATAGAATGTGGACAAAATAATTCTTGGTTCAAAAACCACTGTGCTGGGAAAATCAGTTCCTTCTTTGGGTTCAGACTCAGACAGATTTCTAAGGAGTAACAATTAGGATTTTCCTCCTGGCTCTGCCTCAGGATGGAAGCCCTTTTTGCGTTTTAACTGTTTGGTAATGTGCTGATTTAAGAACCAGCTTTGTCTAGCAGCTTGCTCTCTAAGCCCTTCTCTGGCTGGTCCATCGCCATGGCAACAGCAGCTCTCCCCAGCCTCTGATGCACAGCTCTCTCTGCCAGTGACAGACAACCTACAGCCCCTTACTGAGTCCTTGGCCTTCCTACCCTTTCTTTCCACACCCTGTGGGGCTGGATGCTACCTGTCCATACTTTGGGGCCATCTACTGTGAAGAGCTCAGTGTAACGGAAAAATAATAGCCTAAGGATAGGGACAATTGAGTTGTGGCATATCTCTACTGCTAATTCTTACTCCTATTTGGGGTGAGGATCTTTGCATCTGTAAGCCTCGGTTTTGCATCTGACAGTGGCTAAGGAATGGCAGGCTGGTTCAGCTACTGTAGGCAATGTTAGTGCTGCCAGTTGCTTGTGGTTACCATGAGGACTAAGTTGAAAAAGATTCTACAGTCACATGTGGGCTCAGCAGGAGAACATAGGAATCAGGACAGGCCTGTGTGAGGGGATGCACTGAAGCAGAGCTCTAGAGATGATGAGGTCAGTGTATGAAAAGCAAGGGGGCAGAACAGGGAGAAAAGCCAACCTGGCTTTGAAAATTGAGGGTGGGAATGCAGGCTATGTCACCAAAGGCCTATTTCATGGGACTTTGTACATCTTGTTTAAGAGCTTGGGTTTTATAGTAAGTGTAGAGGGAAGCCTTCAGAGAACTTTAAAAAGGAGCATCATGATAAGATGGCACGTTTTTAAAAAACTGCGCTGGATGTGATATGGAAAATTAACTGTGGGGAGTCGGAGAGAATCAGATCAACAAATGCAGTGACTTACTAAATGATTAAGCATCTCTAAGGACCAGTGAAGAGTGCCAGGCAGAGGGAAAGGAGTCTACACAGGAAAGGTTGCTGGGACCAGGCTTCCAAGGGTGTCGGGTGCAAGAATAAAGAGTCTATGTATGATTTACTGGGCACTGGGGAGTTGTGGAGAGACCGAGCAGGGCTGACCTGATTAGAGCTCCACCGTGGAGCAGATAGAGTGATGTTCACTGGAGGAAACTATAAGAGAAGCCATCAGGGAACCACTGCACACCAAGGGCATCCACCTTCGACTCCAGCACCATGGAAGTAGCAATTCAACAGCTAGGCCACCGTGGGGGCAACTTGAGAATTTGGGGACTGGGGAAGAAGAAAACCAAGTTGTCCCAAAGTGTTGAGTCTGGGTGACAAGAAGCTCGGTACGGCATCTGCAGCACCAGAGGTGGAAGAGAAGCCAGGTCCTCCAGGCAGAATCGTGGAGAGCGTTTGAAACGGGGTGTGATTGGAATGCAGGAAGGTTTGAAGAGGACAGACAGGAACATAGGTCCAAGCCCAGAAGCAAAGCTTCTACCTGGAGAAGCCCAGCCCTCAGAAATGAATAATAGTAAGGATGAGAGCAGTCAGGTTTTCGGAGACGGAGGCGAGAGATTGGCAGACTGGAAAAGGGCTAGCACCAGCCTTGGGAAATGGTTGCCTGCAGGTGTCACAAACAGGTGGGAGCTGTTCTAAGAGGAGAGATAACCAAGGATACAGGAGGAGGGTTGGGGAGGTTGCTCAGTTGGTGAAGTGTTTGCCTTTGACACACAAGGACCTGAGTCTGATCCCCAGAACACGTACTAAAAAGTCAGGTGCAATGGTTCATACTTGGTAGTCCCAGTGCTGGGGAAGCAAGGATAGGCAGACCCCTGGGGTTCACTGCTCAGCCAGCCAAGCCTTCTTGGCAAGCTGGTGAGAGAGACCCTGTCTCCAAAATCAAGGTAAAGGGGTTAAGATGGGTCAGGTTAAGAGCACTGGCTGCTCTTTCAAGGGATCCAGGTTTAATTCCCAGCACCCATACGGCAACTCATAACCATCTGTAACTCCAGTTCAGGGGATCTGGTGTCTTCTGGCCTCTGTGGGCACCAGGCATGAAAAGATGCCCAGACATACATGAAGCCCAAGTAGTCATACACACAAAATAAAACTATTTTAAAAATGGACAGCTCCTGAGGCTTGATAGCTAAGACTCCCCTCTGGCCTTCACAAGCATGTGCACACATGAGCCTGCCCACACAGATGGACCTGTATGTGCATGTGCACACAGGATGTGAGAGGAAAACTGAGGACAGTTTAAAAGAGGGAGCTTCAGGAAACGTGGCAGGTCAGTCAGAATGTTGGTCAAAATGTAGAGAAGTTAAGGGATAAGGCGGCTGGGAAAGGCTGGTGCGTGTGGTGAAAGCTTGCCTTAAATAGGAATTGCTGGCAGCTTTTGCATAAATGAGGAAGAAGCGCCCAGCAAGTTGTAGAGCCGGTGGGGTGGAGGCCACTCAAACTGGCTTTTCTTTCAAGAGGAGAACCTTGATGCACACTGGGCTGCGGCTGGCAAGGTTTTCTAGCAGCCGCTTTTTCTCAAGTGGTGCTATTGTTTCTCGCTGGGGCCGTCTTTCCCTTCCAGGCAGCTGTGACTAGGTTCCCGCTGACCCGTTTGTATCACCAGCTCCTTCAGCCTATTGGACTTGCTGACTTTTTTTTTCCTTTGAACTGGGAAAGACATTTAGCAATCAACTACCCCAGCCTCCTAGTAAAAAAAAAAAAGCGGGGGGACCCCAGAGAAGTGGTGCCTTTCCAAGGGCAGAGACAGAGATGGAGTCTGGGACTCCAGCCTTCTGGATCCCACAGTGGTGCCTAAGGCTCTCAGATATTCAGGGGGCAGGAGAAAAAACAAATCATGAATTTGAATTCTAATTTTACCTTGTCTAGCCAAGAAACCTTAAGCAAGTTACTTTCAGGTCAGTCCTTGTCACTAGTGAAGACTGCCATTTCATTCCTAATGGATATGTTAAGCTGGACTTTGTTCAGTTGGAAGGCAGAAGCTATACTCAGATCATGGGGCCTGAAAAGGACATGTATCCATTCCCATAATAAGAGTGTAGGCGGGCTGGAGAGATGGCTCAGAGATTAAAAGCACCGGCTGCTCTTCCAGAGGTCCTGAGTTCAATTCCCAGCAACCACATGGTGACTCACAACCATCTGTAATGAGATCTGGACCCTCTTTTGTATACATAATAAATAAATAAATCTTAAAAAAAAAAGAGTTTAGGCATCATTCTGGCTTTAAACACAGCTGGAGAATGGGGCTGATTAAGACCACTTGAATCTTTGACCATCTTGGCTCTACATTCTCTGCATTGCTTTTATTCTGAAAAGATTCTGCCTTGTGGTTGGGGTATTGGACACCAGTTGCTCAGGCTTATATCCTTCCAGCCACATCCATGGTGGATAACAAACTTTCATTCTTAATGGCTCAGCAAACATCTGGGGGCTCTCTGGATAACTTCAGGCCCACCCCTGAACCCACTGTGCCCATAGAGTTGGAATCAGCTTATTGGTGGGGCTAACACAATATAACCATATGTCCTGATGGCAGGTGGTCCAACTGAGCAAAGCTTAGTGCTATTTCTGGAAGGTGGGAAAGGATGCTGGCTAGGCGGTAACTGCCCAGCACAGGGCTAGCATATTTCCAGTAGACTGCAGACACTTAAGACTGATTCTTATCTTCTCATCCCAACATTCCTGTTCATCTCATGACTCCTTCTCCCAGGGCAGAACTCACTGTGCTGAGTATCAGCCCATCCTTCCTATGTCCTCAGCAAAAAGAACCACAGCCTGCTCTTGCTCCATGTCAGACCTTGATATTGGTGAAATTATTCAGGCCACTCCACGTAGTTAAAAGGGAGGTTTATTTTGTGGGGTAACTTACAAATGAAGGGGTAGGTTACAGGGTCTGGCAAAGGTATGGCGCAGTCCGGCGGTGTTCTCTGGAGAACTCTGCTGGGTCTACCTCCAGCGTCCAGGGTCCCAGAACCAAGAGAAGCCTCTCCTCTCGATCCTGGGTCTTCCGCTTCCTCCCTCAGCCCCGCCTTGTGGGCGTGACCATTACCGAAGCCTCAGTGGGGGTTGGAACTTCCAGGCCAAGGCTGGGATGGCTACCCACTACAGACCTTGGCCACCATTCTCTGTGCTCTAATATGGCCTCCTTTGGGGGTACCAACTCGTTGCTACTTTTCTTCACTGCTTTCCTGACTTCAGCTTATGGGGAAAATAGCCCGCTGCATCTCTCTGCCTTGGTTCCCTTATGCTGGGTAAAGTCTGCCCTGGCAATCTCCCATTGTTTTCTGAACCAGCCAGGACCAAGGTTGCTGAGACAGGCATGAAGTCTCTTTCATCTGGGGCAGGGTGGTGGGGTGTGACATTGAAGAAGATGTGCGCTTCAGGATTGTGGAGCCACTGTTGCCATGATGGGGGAAAAGTCAGGGCCAAAAAAAGGACCTATAATTGAAATGATGAGGATACACAGTAGGAAGAGGCTACTAATTAAGCTGATTATCCTTGTCATGGTACTAGAGGATCAGTCCCACGACTTCCTTGCTTGGGAAAATAGCAGGCTCTTTCTAAAGTTTGAACACAGCTTACTCGGTTGACAACAAGGACATTTTCTCACTGGTGGGAGCCACATAAACAACCAAGAATGGAGAAGGGGGACATTGGAGATTGTTTTTCTTTTGTTAAGAACCTGCCCTTTTCACATTCTTGCTAAGTTTTGAGATAAAAGAGTTTCTCTAAAACAGACAAGCCTTTCCCAAGAGCCCCACCCCTAAGATTGTTTGGAAGTAAGATGTCTTTACATAGTTGTGATTTTGGAACTAGCTTTTTTGGAACTGATTTTCAGACCAAGTAATGGCTTAGAGAAGGGGGTTTCATGACCCCCAATAGTCACCCATTTACCTCATCCCTCCCCTAAAAATACTTGTCCTGACATAGAAAAAATTCATTTAAAACATGCTTCACCTCCCATCCCAGCCTCTGTGCTACCCCTCCCATATGTAAATTCTGGATCTGTCACCAAAGGGACCTTGCACATTAGGTCTTCTGGGATAGGATTCTAGCATCGAATGCAGAAGAGAGATGGGGGAGGGGTGGGAGCTGACGCTGCTACCTACCTCTTTCCAGTGAGACCTTCAAACACAACTTTCTCAAAAACCACTTCTTCCCCGCCCCCCAAAAGAAAAGATTTGCACTCATTTCTATTTTTAAATGAATTAATGGTAGGGAAGAAAAGTGAGAAAAAGGAATGGGCTTCCCAAAGCCAGGGTAGAGTAGGCCAGGTTCAGGCTGAGAGATCCAGGCACCGTCATCCAGCCTAGGTGTTAAGAGCTCCCCAGCAGGTTGACCCTGCTCTCACATAATTTATACACTGAGCCCATTTAAAAAAAAAATCTGTCCTTCTGAAGCTATTCTCATAAATTTTGCTGTGTTTGTAAACCTTGTACACTCAGCCTTACCTAATACTTTAATCTGTCTGTAAGTTGACTCACTTAACAGACAACTGGTACAACATCACAGGAAACACAGTCATTTGCCAATTGAAGACAACCCAAAATGAATCTCATTCTAGCCAATTTTTTTTGTTGTTGTTGTTAGTGAAGACGCTAAGCCTCATGCTTGTTCTCATTCTTAGATGAGTGTGTGTTTTAAATAATGCTGCAGATGCATGGGCTCTAAACTGGTATATCTTCCTTGGTGAAATCAGAACTCAAACAGGGTGGGAAAGGATCTGTCTTTCTTCTCTCCTCTCCTCTCCTCCCCTCTCCTCTCCTCTCCTCCCCTCTCCTCTCCTCTCCTCCCCTCTCCTCCCCTCTCCTCTCCTCTCCTCTCCTCCTCTCTTTTATTTATCCTGGGACAATGTTATGAAATCTCAAGTTCATATAGTAACACTTACAGTCACCTTCATTTTCACGAGTGTTAGGGGCCCCCACACTTGGGAACAGGCTGGCGGTCCTCAAAACAACATTTCCTTGTGGGTAATGAGGGGAATGGTGAACTCTGATTGCCCTGCGCATATCCAGGGAAATCCCATGAGCTTCCATCAAGACCCATGAAAGAATCACCAAACTCTCTGGATGGACTCTCATATGGTTGTGGATGCCCCTGGGGAAGCCTCCTCATCAACAACAGGGCCATGGAGAGAAACACCAGCCCCTACTGGACAGTAGCCTCAGTTCTGATGTTCTGCTTCATATCCTGATTCCCACAGGCAGGAGGGAAACACTACCACCCTACCTGTGCCAGATGTGTACGCTGCCACCAGATGTTCACTGAAGGGGAGGAGATGTATCTCACAGGTAAGCAAATCTGACCCTCGAAGGCGTTCTGATAGGCTCGTGGCTGGAAAGGAGATAGCCCCGTTCCATTGCGGTGTTATTGTTGCTGTTGGCTTGTCTTCAAGATTGCAATTAATTCTCTCCTCTCTGGGTAGATGAGGAAAGTTGCCCAACTGACTAATATGAAGTGACATGTAATCTGCCTTCCATCCCCATGCGCCTCCACCGGCTGCTGCACTGGCCTGCTTCCCTGGCAATACTCTCAGCAAATTCCTCTGGCTCCACCTGGGGGTGGGAGGTTGAGCTGTATGAGGCCAAGAAGTCAGAGAACCTCGGGGGGGGGGGGTGCCCAGGCTACTGAGTTCACACGGTTTCTACCTGTTCTGTTCCATTCCATTGCAACTCCCCATATCTCAGATCGTCATAGGAGGCCATTGCTGGGGCTCCCAGGGTGAAAGCCACAGTGACTTCCCCTTCCAGAGCTTAGCCCTTCTGTCCCAGCATTCCTGTCTCAGCCACCCAGTTATCTCCAGACTCCACTCATCCATCTGCCCTTTGTCCAGCTTCTCATTTGGGGCCCTCTCACCAAGGCACCAGGCCTTGTTTCTTGGACCTACCCGGCCAAACCAACTTCACGTTAGCAATTACTTCTGGAGGCCCCAACGTGAAAGCTCTGTCTCATCACAACACTACAGCCCAAGGCAGGAACTAAGGGTTACTCAACAATCACATGAATGACTGTCAGCCATGACAAATGATGTTAAGGGTACGGTGGGAGGCGTGCCAGGGAAGGTCCCCTCCAGAAGGGCCAAGAGCAGAGCTCCTGGTGAGTGGCAGTTAATGGGCGTGCTCATTTCCCTTTATGGCACTGTCACCAATACACCTGACAAGAGCAACTTCAAGAGAGAAAGGTTTCATTTTGATCAAAGGGCTTTCAGTCCATCATGGCAAGGAAGGGGTCATAGCAGTGGACCTTTTGATGTGCGCTATTTCTATCACGGTGAACGGGGAAGCAGGGAGCAAGCAAGACCTGAACCAGGGTTCAGGCTAGAACTTTCAAAGGCCCACTTGTAGTGATCTACTTCTGCCTGTCAGGCCCACCTCCTAATGGTACCTCAGTTTCCCACAACACCCAGCTGAGAAACAAGCATTCCCAGTTTGAGCTATGGTAGACATTTGAGAGTCAACACCTAACAGCTGATACCTTGGTCTGTTCAGGCTGCAAACAAACTAACATAGATGGTGGCATAGAAATGTATTGCTCAGGGAGTTCTGGAGGCTGGCAAGTCCAAGATCAAGGTGCCTACAGATTTAGTGTCTTGGTGGATGGCATACTTTCACACCGGTGCTACCTTCTTGCTGGATCCTGACATGGTGGAAGGGACAAGGCGGTCCCCTGAGGCCTATTTCATGAGGGTATTAATCTCAGCCATACAAATTCTGCTCCTATGACGTAGTCATTTCCCCAAAGCATTTCCCCTCCTCCTAATATTGTTACATGAGAGTGGTGGGTTCAGTGAGGCCATCATTAAGGCTGAGAGGCAAGGAGAAGGCCAACAACTCTTAGACAAATCAGGGAAAACCAAGTCCAAGCAAAGTCCAAGAGGCCTTGGGGACTCCCAAAGGAAGACATTCAATTATGAATGATACTGAGAATATCTAGGGTGCTGACTGAGTCACTATGATTGGCCTTGCCAAGAATGCTCACATGGGCTCTTGGTGAGGAGGGGGAGTCCTTCAAGGTCTCCCCCAGAAAATAATCCTGAGTCCAGAGGCCAGTTGCAGGGAGTGGTCTTCTTTGGAATTTTGTCCTTACCACAGATGCTCAAGCTGTACTTTACCCTCTATCCCTACAGCAGAGTTTCTGAACCTCAACACTGTGAGATCTAGGGCTAGATAATTCTTTGGTGTAAGAATTGTCTTGTCCATCTGGCCCCTATGGCTCCCCGTGAGCACCAGCACCCTCCATGATCCTGAGCGATTCCTGCATCGGGATCCTGTGTTACTTGTCTTAGCGAGCCAGCCACCACTAGGATGTGAAGTTTACACTTGAACATCTGCTGTGCAGTGTTCCTTTCACCTTCTCAGCCTCCTGGGGTTGAACCTGCCCTCGCACCCACATTCCCATCCATGCACCGCTGAGCAATCAGCATCTTTTCCTTCCTGCTTCAATTCCAGATCCTCATCTTTCCCCTTTGCTACCTGGGCCTAGACTGCTTCAGACTGAGTCCTGGTACTATTGCTCACTAACTTGTTTACCTTTGACAAACCCCTTCACTCTCTGGACCTTGACTGTCTAACTTGCATGACAGACTTCAAGCTGCCCCTGTGAGATACAAGTGTCGGAAATTTCTGATCAAAGAAAGCCCTCTCCTCGTTCACTTCTATCTATATCTACTGAAGCCTTGCGTGGGTCCAGTGGTGTTCTAACAGCTGGAGAGGCAGGAAGGAGCAGCAGAGGCAAAGACTCTGCCCTCGGGGAGTTCCCAGCAATGAGTTAGGAACTTTGACCACCCAACTTCCCAGAGATGCTGAAGGAGTTAAGCAATGAAGTCAAACAGCAGCTTGGTGATTGTGGGAGAAAATGCACCATAGAACTCAGGGCAGAACTGCCTCCAGGAGGTGGGAGATATTCTTGGTAGTGAAGAAGAGCTGTCACCTTCTCATTAATTATCCCCATCCCTACCCTTCTGGCTCCTAGGAGAGTAGGAGTAATTGCAGAGTACGAGACGACCTGCCTCCAGGGATGCTGAGTGATCTGGAATGAGGGGGCTTGGGCCATGGGTGCTAGAGTCATAATGATTCTGGTTATGGGTGGCATGTGTGGGTGGCAGCCAACAGGAGTTTCAGTTACCACTGGGAGCTGAGCCTAGAATACCTCACAGAGTAACAGCACCAGGACTCAAGAAATGGCAGTACAGGAGTGGGATGAGCCAGCAGAGAGCTGGAAGTCCTGAGTTCAAGTGCCAGCACTTCCACTAATGGGTTGTGATCTTGAGGAGTGACTCCCTCTCTGGGTCTCTTCCTTCCCTTGTCAAGTGAGGCTGGTGTCAATCTCTCATTGATCCATTCCAGGGAAGGTCGCATGACTCCAGGCTCTCTATTGCATGCCAAGCACTCTGCTTGGAGATGAGCAAGGCAGGCATGCTTGGTGCCCTGCTGGTGTTTACTGTCAGAAAGGAGAGACTGGCATTAATCGAACAGAAGCAACAATATCAATAGCAAAGTGGGGAAAGCACTCTGAGGAGAAAGTTTGGGGACAATGGGAATGTATCAGAAGGCTAAGAAGCTAGGGGAGGTGCCTCTGAAGAAAGGACATTTCAAGCCAGGATCCTGAGCAGGAGTAACGGGGAGGGTGATGAAGAGGAGAAGAAGGTGGTGGAGGCAGTGTGGATAGCAGGCGCAAAGTCTCCAGGTGGAAGGAAGCATCCCACAGTGGAGAAACTGAGACAATCCATATACATGGTTCAAAAAGGACAGACATATACTTCAGGAATGCTGGAGGACAGAAGGAACTGGAAGGTGCTGAGAGCCCTTGTAGCAAGGTGTGGAGGTGAGCGGGCCAGAGACACAGACCATTAGGGCGCACGTTATGGACCCAGTCTCGGGGTTGTGTAGCAGGACAGGCTGGTTCTGGTAGATGATCCCAGGAGTATCTTTGGTTCACAGCTTTGTGTTTTATTCATTGTGCCATGGCTTTCTGTTGGGCTCTACTTGGGAGATGACTGTCTGGGGGACTTCTGAGGCCTCCGGGAGACTGCAGCAAGTTTCCTTTTCTTTGTTTTAAGTTCTGTTGTGCATTCTGTCTTTCAGCTGTTTCTATAAAGAGGGCCAGACTTCTAAACTGTTTGTTATCCAAACCCTTCATTTGGGCTTCCCCATGAAATTAGGTCACTGGTTTTAGTGCAGCAGAATAAAGCTGAAATACTTCAAGTTTGGAGCAGAACTTAAAGTCACAAAGGCCGAAGTCGATGCAGATGTGGGCTTTGGGCTGGACTCTAAATGTAGTACACATGCTCTCCTCCTAAATATGCCTCCATCCAGGAAAGTGGAGTGTGGTCTGTTTCCAGCCTTCCAGCTGCACCTCGGGCCACTCCCCTCCCCGTTGCATGGATCTGAGGCAGTGAACCCTGGGATGCACAAGGTCAGCTCTTACTATCTGCCTAGTCGATTAATTCGTTTTGAAATCCTGGGACAGACCCTACACTGCTAACAAAAGTGCTGTAGCAAAGTATGAGTCCCACCAGGGTTAAAGGCGAAAAACAGTGATTATCATGGGTCTACCCACCGTTTCAGCATCTGTGCTGTCCAGTACGGTACTGAGTCTTCAGGGCTCTGCCCAATTCTGTCCATTGAAGCGGAGACGTCACTAGCAAGCTATGAAAAGGGAGAGTTTGGAGACAACGGGAAGGTGTTGAAAGGCCTGATCTGTTCCAACGAGGTGATCTAAAAACATTTACATTGTCATTTTCCAGAAGGACTTGGGATTAGGGACTTTACAACACTTGATTAGTGTGCCTACTAGGGTTTCTTCAAAGCATTTTGCTTTATCTGTTAAAAAAGTGTGTGTGTGTGTGTGTGTGTGTGTGTGTGTGTGTGTGTGTATGTGTGTGCGTATCTGTGTGTGTGTTAGAAAACAGCCCCCAGTGACCTTCCTCAAGCACTATATACCTTTGTTTGTGGTTTGTTTTCTCAGTGGAAGGAGCTGCAACTGAGCAAGACTGTATATATGGAGCTCAAAGAACAGCTTTCGGGAACTGGTTCCCTCCTTATTGAGGCAAGGCCTCTTTTCTGTGAACTTCGATGTATACTCCAGGCTAGTGGGGCCATAAACGTCTAGGTGATTCTCCTGTCTCCACTTCCCAGTTCACCTTAGGAGTCTTGGGATTGCAGATGTGTTCACTGGGTGCATCCAACTTTCTTTTTTTAAGTGTGGATTCCAGGTAATGAAGTCAAGCTGTTTGTGGGGATTGCAAGCACTTTTTCCTGCTGTACCATCTCACTAGCCCCCACATTGAGTTTTGAGTCAGGGTCTCTCACGGGTCTAGAACCGGCCAAGTAAGGGATGGTGGCAGGCCATCAAGCTCCAGGAATCAGCCTTTTTCTGCCTCTCCGTGGGATTACTGTAAACCACCATGCCTGGATTTTTCACACAGGTTCTGGGGATCGAACTTGGGTCCTGTTAACATAGCAAACGCTTTACCAGCTGAGGCATCTCCCCAGAGCCTCTCTTACAAAGCTCTTACCTGGAGGTTCACGGCAGGCTTTCTGAACACTGTGAACGTCCTGAAACTGCTTGCCAGATTTCACATGCAGTTCCTCTAGAAAGAAGGTCTGTGCCAGGCGGTGGTGTTGCACGCCTTTAATCCCAGCACTCGGGAGGCAGAGCCAGGTGGATCTCTGTGAGTTCGAGGCCAGCCTGGGCTACCAAGTGAGTTCCAGGAAAGGTGCAAAGCTACACAGAGAAACCCTGTCTCAAAGAACAAAAAAGAAGAAGAAGAAGAAGAAGAAGAAGAAGAAGAAGAAGAAGAAGAAGAAGAAGAAGAAGAAGAAGAAGAAGAAGAAGAAGGAGGTCTGTGTCTTTCACCAGATTTTGAGTAAAGCCATGACCCAAAAATAAAGCAAAGAGCCTCGGTTCTGTGTTAACGCAAACCCTACAGATCCCCGGGGCTGCCGTGGAGGGTTATGTCAAGCTTTCTCTGTAGAGCCAAGGCTATTTCAGACGACATTCTTTTTAGTTCAGATGATACAAGGACCTGGTAGTGGGAGGCATGTCCTGGCAGAGCTGGAGGTGCCACTGATGTTCAGCAAAGGCCTCCTTTTCCTGATAGGTCACTGCAACAGGTGCACCAGGCCAGTAGCTGTCCCACTGAGGGCCTGCAGTTGTCGCAGAGGATGGCACACCAGCCCACATTCTTGACCTCCCAATCCTCTGCAGCCATACTTGCTGAGGCACAGTTGCCAAGTGGGTTGCTATCGTTTCCACACATCAAGGTTATTACTTCCAGTTGCATCTCTCTAGTGACAGTTTAGGTTGTAGGAGTTGTGCTTAAAAACTTTAAAACTTATGTTTCCCCAATCCTGCTATATAATTTTAGACTTTTCAAACATCTTATTCTTTTACTAAATTGCTATTTCCTCAAGTCTGTCTGTACTAAGCACATTTCGTTTTAAATAGAGTATATTTTAATTTTTGATGAGCTGCCTCTTTTTTTTTTTTTCTCTTCAAGATTTTAAGGGTTACCTAACATCTTGAATCACAGAAAACATTACAGTGTTGTATCTGAGGCTTGTCTGTCCAAAGTCTGTTTCCAGCTTGTTCGGATCAGGTCACCACAAACTCGAAGTGATGTGGCCATTTTCTACCGGCTACATGTCACATCTACTTCACAGCCAATTTGTTCATGTTGGTCAAAATTAGGTCCAGAGCAGCAATTTCCCCAGTTGCTTCCTCTGTGTTCTAAGAAACAAAATTGCCTTCAGGGCGAGTCAGGAATGTGTCAGATACTCAAGTCTGAGTTTAAGGAGAGGTTTTATTAGTCTGGACTTTTCACGTGGCAGAAACTCAATTCCAGCCACTGTAGGCAGAAGGGGAGTGATTGATAGGCTGGCAGGACCAAGAAGCATCTAGAAGCAGCCTCATTGAGGGGCCCTTGAGTGTCCCCAGGCCTGTCTCTGCTCTGCATCTTTTTGCACTGGCTTCATGCTCTCCTGCTCTGTGGTGGAGCCATGTGGTGGGGAGGAGGATGTAGCCAGCCTCTAGCCAGCAGCTGTGCAGAGAGGTGTCGTTCCCATCTGAGCTCAGCAGAGGAGTCCCAGAGAGGTTCTGATGACCTCACATGAGCAAATGCCAGGCCCATGCCGGGCTGGAAAGATAAAGGTGAACAGACGGCTAAGACGCCCAAGTTCCTAGGACCTCGGCTTCCCCACCACACAGATATACTATGAGGAGTAACTACAGGGTGTGGGCTCCGTGCACAGCCAGGCACTGCTAGCTCTGCCAGTCAGAGCTCATGACAAGCCCCTCAGGGTGGCTGTGCCCTAGGGTGCAACACATTCTTCAGCGCTGGGTTGTGTCAATATTAACATCGTGACATTAAGAGCACGCGGAGGAGGCCAGGAGATAAGAGCACTTGCTGTGCAAGCCTGAGGACCTGAGTTGGAATTCCCAGCACCCATGTCAAAAGCCAGACAGGTGCATGTGCCTGTAACCCCAGCATAAGGGAGTGAAGACAGGCAGATCCCTGGAGCTCACTGCCAACCTAGCTGAAATGGTGAGAGATGCTGTCTGTCTCAAGGGAATAAGGCAGTCAGACAGAAAGTAACAAAGGAAGATACCTAACATCCTTATCTGGCCCCCATGCACACACACATACTCACATGCAGGCCCCACATACCATACACACACACACACACACACACACACACACACACACACACACACACTAATAATAATAGTAGTAGTAGTAGTAGTAGTAGTAGTAGTAGTAGTAGTAGTAGTAAGAGGGGCTAGAGAGATGGCTCAGTGGTTAGCAGCACTTGTCCTTACAGAAGATTTGGTTCCCAGCTCCCACATGGTGGCTCACAACCATCTGTAATTCCATTTTCAAGGGACTCGGTGCCCTCTATTGGCCTTCATATGTATCATGCATACACATGGTACACAAATGTATATGCAAGCAAAATACTCATACACATAAAAAATAATAAATATTTTTGCCCTGTCCATGCCATATGCCCATTGGACCCACCTCATGCCCAAGGTATCCTCATCATAGGCTTCTCATAGCATCAATAAAGTCTCACAAGAAAAATAGTAATAATAGGGGAAAATGTGAATACCTATTGCTTGACACATCCTAAGCATTCAGATCATTCTCATTACTGTCCGTGTCCCCTGAATTATTGTACCCTCACTCCTGCTTTGTCCTTTGTCCCTTCCTGCTTGATGCCATCCATGGTAACCAGGTTTGTGGTTACCAGACATTTTTCTCCCTCTACCTCTCGGTAAAGCAAGCCTCAAGACTACTTCCTCGTGCCAAGAGGGTGCAGTGGCAGCCACACCAGGCTTCTGTTCAGAAATGTCACCTGTGTAGCCAGCCATTTGTCTTTTTGTCCCTCTACTTGTTTGGGGGAGACAGAAGCAGACATATACTCACCCCAGATAGGGAACTGAAGTCAGACTGAAGCATGGATACCACAAAAGTATAAGTTGATGAACCAATGAGCTTTATTGGGGTTACTTACAGGAGTGTGGGTGAGCGGTTACTCACAGTAGCAGAAATGACTCAAAGATGGCTGCATCACCAAAAGCCACCCCATGAGTGACAGCTCACAAAAGCTGGGACCCTGGAGCATACTGCACAGCCTACAGGCAGTTCAGCTGGTTGAAGAGTGTCTTTCCAGTGGCTCTGTTGACCTGATCCTCTTCCAAGGAACTTGGCTTGTCTATGAGTATCTTTCAGCAACCCTTACTGATTATATAAGCGTGGGGAGAGAGAAATGTGTTAAGTCTGATCAGTTTTAGGGACTTCCTGGAGCCACAGAGGTGTTTGCTTCCCATCACTAAGAGCTTGCCTCCAAAATAAACTGTTTTCACAACACCCTGCAGCCCCTCACTGATGTTCGCTGGCTTACCCAGGCCTTGCTCCTGAGAGTAAAGGAATAAACCCTCTCCTCCAATCTCTCTGTAAGTCCTTTCGGCTTACCCAAACTAGTTAGCCCCTAGCACATTATGTTTGCATGGGAGAGAGGAGATAATATTAACAACAATAAAAATTTATGCATAATGCCTACTATAAGCAGATATCATCCCAGTGTGTTGATATCTGCTTATAGTAGGCAGATCTCTCTCTCTCTCTCTCTCTCTCTCTCTCTCTCTCTCTCTCTCTCTCTCTCTCTGTCTGTGTGTGTGTGTGTGTGTGTGTGTGTGTGTGTGTGTGTGTGTGTTCATTAATCCTTATAACAAACCTACAAGGTTGACATTATCAATCCCCACTCTGTAGATGGGAAACAAAGGCACAGAGCAGGACTGAGTTGCTCTGGACAGTGCAACCAGCGAAACCACAAGCAGCATAGCCAGGATTCAAGCCTCGTGGGATAGCGCATTAAAGAATGCATCCAGTGCCCGATGCCTGGGGAAGACTGCTGACATCCACAATGATGGCAGTGGCAGTAGTGTTGTACACTAAAGCCCAGGGAAGAGCTTGCTTGTCCCCTCCCACAGACTCTGCACCTTCAGGGAAAGGGAAAGAGTGGAGTGCCCTGTAGTCTGCCGAAGCAGTCCACCTCCTCTGGGGTTATGGGGCAGGGGGTTTCCTTTTGCTTGAGATAAAAACTCACATAACATCTAAGTAACCATTTTAAAATATGTACTTAGGAAGATTTTGGTCCATTCACAATGCTGTACAGCCATCATCTATGTGTCTCTATCTCACCCCAAAAGAAATCCCCTGTAAGCAGTTGTCCACTCACTCACACCTACTACAAGCATCTGGTATCCACTGATGTGCTTTGTGTCTACAGACTTCCCCTTTACAGTGTATGGGGATATGTGCACATGGGTATGTGCACTTGAGTACAAATGTCTGAGGAGGCCAGCTGATCTCCTGAAGCTGGAGGTATGGCTATGAACTGCCTGTGTGGGCTCTAGGAACCAAATTCGGATCCTCCAGGAGAGCAGCAAGTGCTCTTAGCCACAGAGCCATCTCTCTGGCCCTGGATAGGGTTGTTATTAACAGAGCAACTCTAAGGTCATTGCTGGGTCATGTAGCAGAGGCAGGTGTTGCTGCCATGGAGGAGAATGCTGAGCAACCTCACCCCACTATGGTCATGAGCAATCGGGAGAAGAAACCTGTTGAGGCAGAATTCCCTACAGAATCCGAAACCTGAAACTCAGTCACCTTCATCACCAAGTAAGAAGGGCTGTGAGGTAGATAGTGGGAGGATTATGGCAACCCACAGAGTCTAAAAACATTCAGATTCAAAAATGTTGGCACAGTGCTGACCCAGAACTTCAGACTCACTGGGCATTCGGCAAGACAACCACACCAGACCCAGCTCTGACATTTTCAAAGAGGCACTGGCAAATTGAATGTCAAGGTCCAGCAGAGAGGAGGGTGGGATCCTAGCATCCTGTCGGCCCCAGATGTTGCAGGTCTGGGGCATGCTTACCTAGTCCTGCTGGTTCTGCTGAACATCAAAATGAGCCTGATATTTGCTGGATTTGGGTTTCCATCTCTAGTCAGCTGATTGTCCTATAACCTTCACAATAAGTTTTGACCACGGAACCTGGAACTGTGGGTGACAGTCTCAGAGAGTAAGAAAGAGTGACTTGTTGTCAGGAGTCCAGACAAAACATGTTCCATTCTTGTAAGATGTTAGAGTTCTGTCTTGGACCATTAGTTTCTCTGTCCCATAGCATTCTTAAAAACTAATGGCTGGGTGGCAGTTGCTCACCAGCATTTGGGAAGCAGAGTCAGGCAGATCTCTGTGAGTTCAAGGCCAGCCTGGTCTACAGAGTGAGATCCAGGACAGGCACCAAAACAACACAGAGAAACCTTGTCTCGGAAAAAAAAAAAAATTTAACTTGGAGTGCTGTATAATTCTCATCTTTAGAGTCGTAAAGTCACCTAGAGAGCTGCCAGATCTAATTCTCTCCAAGAAATTGATAGCAGGGGCTCAGCATGGGGACCTAAGAATCAGCACCAGGTTATCAGAATAGTTCTCCACACAGGTCATCCCTTGAACAGCCCCCACCTAGTGAATGTTCTTCCACTCAATCTAAAATTGTAGCTGTCAAAATCAGAGGCCAGGGCTGGAGAGAAAGATCAGTGGTTAAGAGCACTGGCTGCTCTTCCAGAGGTCCTGAGTTCAATTCCCAGCACTCACATGATGGCTCACAACCATCTATAGTGGGATCGGATGCCCTCCTCTGGCATAAAGTTGTACATGCAGATAGAGCACTCATATACATAAAATAAATAAACATTTTTTAAAAAAGCCGGGCGGTGGTGGTGCATGCCTTTAATCCCAGCACTTGGGAGGCAGAGGCAGGCAGATCTTTGTGAGACCAGCCTGGGCTACCAAGTGAGTTCCAGGAAAAGTGCAAAGCTACACAGAGAAACCCTGTCTCAAAAAAACAAAACAAAACAAAAAATCAGAAGCCAGTTCTATTTGCCCAAATCTTCAGCTTAGAGAATCCAGCTAGCCTAACATCAAATATCTTGCTTCTTTTTGAAAGCTTTATTATTATTGTTGTTGTGTTAGTTTATCTGTGTATGTGTATATGTGCGTGGACTCTCCACAGTGCACATATAGTCAGAGGACAGCTTGTGGGAGCTGGTTCTCTCCTACCACGTAGGTCCTGGGGATCAGACTCAGGTCAACGGGCTTGGTGGCAATTATCTTTACAGGCTGAATCATCTCATCAGCCCATGTTTCTCTAGTCATTCCTTCAGCAAGCATTTGTTGAGAGTCTTTAGCCCTTGTAGACACATAGATAAGAATCTCTCTTCATAGAATTTGCATTCTCATAGGGATGATTGGACAGGTCAAATGCTTATTTTGTGAATATGGAGAACACTATTAACGTAGAAACAAGATCTTCGAGAATTGAGATGGTTGTTTAAATATATGTCAGTGTGATTGACAATATGATGAGTCCCTTACTCAATATTGATGCTGAGCACATTCCTATCTGGTGTATATTTGAAAATTTGTGGAGGACGGGAGCTCATTAGCAAGTGAGCGAGAACATTCAATTCATGAAAGTTGGTTTTCCTTCCCTGGAATGTTTGCCCTAAGTTCTTGTTGCAAATCTAATGAAAGCCTCTTCCCTCAGAGACGGCTGAAATGCCCACAAGACATGGTTCAGCCTCCTGTTCCACGTCCTCTCCCAGGGTGAAGATGCTGCCTTAGGGATTAATTTTTATTGCCCTCCCTGCTCTGGTTACCACCTTCCTCTGGATGCCTTTCACACTATAACTGTAAAAATACCAAGGTAGGATCCAACCAGTCATTTACATGAGCCAAGCACTGTTGAGGGGGGGAAAAAAGATAAAGTTAGGGTTGCTATTGCTGTGGTGAAACACCTTGACCAAAAGCAACTTGGGGAGGGAAAGGTTTATTTCACTCACAGGTCCATAGAACAGTTCATCATCAAAAGCAGTGAGGGCAGGAACTCAAGCAGGGTAGAGCTGAGCCAGGAGCTGATGAGGGCTCCTTCTTACTGGCTTGCTCAACCTGCTTATTGATCCCAGGACCACTAGCCCAGGGATGGCACCACCCACAAAAGGTTGGGCTCTCTCACATCAATCACCAATCAAGAAAATGCCCTGTAGGATTCCACTCACAGCCTGATCCCATGGAGGTGTTTTCTCAACTGAGGCTCCCTCATCCCAAATGACTCCCGCCTGTGTCAAATTGACCCCAAACTAGCCAGCACACTAGGTGTTTTCTTTCTGTTGAGGCCATGCTATTGATCTGATAACCAGGGACATAAATGCTCAGGAGACCATATTTTCATACATGGAAAAAAAATCACTTTTTCTTATGTTTATCTAAGTTTATTGCTAGCTACCAGCAATCCCCACCACACCCCCTTTTTATTCCTTCTTTTATATATATATATGATATTCTGGCAACGTTTTCATTTTTAATTACATCTTCCTCCTGTCTTTTGATTCTTCCTCTTCCCTCTCAGTTCATAGATAAACATGCTTTCTTGTATGCAGAGTACAGCAAATAGCCATACGTGACTCAGTTTTATTTCAGATCAGATATGTCAATGTTGTGGAGTCAAAGAGAGACAGTTTAGTCTGAACCCACACATTTCTGTCTTTGCCCCCAGCCTGGACTTCTGCCTGATTCACTTTTCCCATTGGTCTTTCACTCAGTGTCATGACCTCATCATACCTTCATGTCCACCTCAAGCATTTCCTACAGTGACCTGGAACATGTGTTTCCTGCCATAGCCACAGTGGTAAACAACTCCTGGTGGACTCGGGCGCAAACTCAGAGAGGAACCGGAAATGTTCTCTGTAATTTAAACTCCCAGAAGGAAAGCTCACAACCCACAGCTTGCTTGAGAGCAGACACACCCTGTGATCACTGGCTCCGAGCCTCAGACCCAGAGTCCCTCTACTGGACTCTAATAACCATTGCATTTTACTTTAGACAGAACTAAACTCCTCTTGAATAATTAAAAACATCTGAGAATACCATGCGATAGGAAGTGGGGGGTTCTTGTCCCACAAAAGACAAAACCAGCCCTAGAGTGTAAGAATTTTGGAGATGAAAATAATCTCTAAGACCACATGTTACCTTAGTGTTTATTCAGATGAAGAAACTGGACCCAGAGAGACAGAGGCTTTATTAAGGGCTGAGTAGAGAAGAGACCTTTGGACTCCAGATTTGAAGCTGATTCTCTCTCCTCTCCTTCAGGTCTGGTTATCTGATTCATGCCACACCCCTGTGCTCTCACTGATATTTTAGTCTTAGGGGCTCCAGGCAACAGCCTGGAAAGCATAACCTAGAAACAAAGTCAGACAAACAAATGCCATCTGGGTGCTCAGGAATGGAGCCATTTGCTGGCCCCTTTCCTTTTCGATCTGGTTACCAGAGGGCTGGCTCCAGGGGGGATAATATGTTCCTATTTTTTCCCTTCTAATCCAGGACACCTGTCCCTTCTTTGGGGAATGTGCAATATTCGAGGCTTTGAAGCATGTGACCAACCACCTGTTGCTCATGCCTTTCCAAATTGGCCTCTTAGGTTTGGAGCCCGCCAACTGGACTCCCACCCATTATAAAACATGGGTATTAGCAACATGAGTGTACTAAGTTTGACGGGGCTGGAGTCTCTGAGGAATTATCAGGTCAAGACAATGCTCCCGAGCAGAATATACACCGTGACACCTCCTCCCCTTAAATGCAATAGCTCTGATAAGTCCTAATTCTCTCTTAAGTCTTTGAAGAGAAAAGGAAGCTGAGGTTAACCATGGCTTGTCATTTTCTTTCACCCCCACTTCCATTTATCCATTCAACAAACTTTTATTGGCCACCTGCTATGTGTCACTCACTACTAGCCGTCTGGTCATCTTCTCACCCTGCAAACCCATGGACTTCTGCTAAAGGCAAGCTCTATGTAGACGCTGTGGGAGACAGACCCACGGGTAAAGCTCAATCCTTTCAACAGAAGGTGCTGTTGATATACTCAGGGTGGCCAACTTATGGGCTAATATGACTTAAGACTGTCTATGCGAAGACACCTCAGAGAACTATGGAGCCCAGAGGAGGAAAAAGTCACCTCCAGCCGACAGGTAAGGAAGTTCACAAGGATGCTATGTGAACTGCGAGAAATGAGTAGGATTTAGACACCCTGGAAATGTATATGGGTAGTCAGATTGGTGTACCAGTGGCTCTCCAAGACAACAGGGAGCTAATAAAGCCCTGAGACACAAAGAAGTCCTCCTGGCGGGCATGCATGTAGAGTATACATGCTGTCACACTGAGGTGAAGTAGGGATTCTGGTGACTGGTAGCTTTGAGAGGTCTGAATCTTTGTCATTTTCCTGGCCCCTTAGGTTCTGAGGTTTGGCACCCAATCTGCAAGCAGGCAGCCAGGGCAGAGAAGAAGCTCAAGGTAAGAGGCGTGGTCCTCCATGCTAGGTTTCTCCACCGGTTGGGAAAGCTCTGCCTCAGGGCAGAGCATACCAGCTCCCAAATGTGTGTCCATTTCTGTGTGCTCCCTAATGGGGAGAGTTGCTTCATGGGGCTTGGGGTGCAATAAGATCTTGCATATGAGAGAATCGTGAAAACAATAAAGGACTTGATGCGTGGGAAATTTTTAAGTGTGTCTAGGGTGGGCGAGATTATAACCGTACCAATGTTGGCCAAGATGGCAGCCAATCTGAGGCACTTATGGCCATGCTTTTTTTTTCCTAGCCTAGGGTTATTTATTAATAATTACAGTTACTATCATCTCAGTAATTGACAGTTTGCAGAATGTCTTCTTAGCTCCGCTCTGGCTGGATTCCTTTAACCCCCCTGTCGCAGATGGGGCAAGAAATTGTATCTCTGCTTTGCCTGTGAGAAAATAAAGTCTATAAAGGGTGATTTGACAGCAATGATGCAACCAGGCATCCAATGCAGAGTGCTGTCCCCAGGCTCACAGCAGACCAGCTGAGACCCTGGTCCCTCAGAATTGCTTCGCTCTGACAAATGCCAGAAAGGCCTGTGAATCTGGGTCCCTGGTACTGAAGGAGGTGGGGGTTACCCAGGCTGCAGGGAGAGCATGAGTTCCTGGCTTCTTTATGCTGCACAGAGGCTCCTAGGATGTGTGTTAGGGTGGGGGAACAACATTTGAGCTCTGACACGCCTTTACATTCTCGTCCTTGCTGTCAACTTGACCCCTTAAGAGTCTCTTATGTTACTTGCTAGAATCCTCTCAACCAAAAACCACAGGTGCACAATTTCTGATCAGCTAATTAACCCTTCTCCTTTGCCCTTTCACCCACTTAATGAAAGAACTGGTCCTGCTGATGTGTGATTTCTTTGGATCCATATGAGTCCATGGCCCTGTACTTTCTAAGGCCTGCCCCATTATAAGTACCAGAAGACCTAACTCTTATTTTTCTCAATTTCCTCTCTGGAGAGTTTCCCAAACTTGAGTTCTTTAAAACCCTGACATTTTTTGCTACGTCTGTGTGCCACCTCTTTGTATCAGTACCCATTCCTTTTTTTTTTTTTCCTTTTCATTTAACTGAACTTATTTTAAAATGAAGCTTGAAATTGCCGCGTACGAAGGAGTAACACTGGCTAGAAACAAAAACAATTCAATGATAATGAAATAGTTATTGAAAAGAAGTCTTAAAAATGCTAGCCAGTGTTGCTGGCACACTCTTTAATTCAAAGGGGGAAATTAAGTGTTGTTGGGACAGCTGTCGAAATGTGTTAGCACCAAATCAAGAACCCTCCTCCAACTAATCAGGAGGCTTGAAACAAAACGTTCCACTTCATCACTGTGGGATGTGGTGTCATCAGAATGTTCCCACCTTTGTTCACATTCCCAGATCCACCTCTAGCTCTCATTCGTGGTTTGGTAAAAAGCCATTCTCTAGCCCTACTCAGAATGCTTCGAGATGGATGGAAACTGAGCAGTCCTGAGGCACACCTGCTTTCCTTTTGTACATCAGGAATCTGAGATCTCTAAAATCACATGTATTTCCCAGTGGTCCTTGATTCAATCTGGACTGTCCCATCACCACACGTTGCTCCACTCTGAGATGCCCAGAAAGAGCATCACACTATTGGAGGCTGGGAGGCTGGTAATCCACCGCGGCCACTGTGCAGAGGCAGATAATGTTTTAAGGTTTTTCACTTAAGTTGATGTCAGTTTGCCAAGGGTCCACTGCAAAGAATCAGCATAGTGTGCAAGTCGGTGAGTTTCTGTTTGCTTCTGTGTTGTTTACTAAGCTACTAAGGAATGAAAACGAAGCAGTTTTATTCATTTAAAATAAATACATTATTGGCTGAGATAACCCAAAATGAAGTTTTATGAACAACTTTCTCTTTAAAATGATGGCTACAGATAACTAGAAAATAAATTCATATCCTGTCTAGCAGCCTGACAGAGTCCACACAGACACTGCAACGTTGATGGGGCAGAGCAGGGACAGAGGTAGCCAGAGTACATCAGCAATACCACTATAGTCCCCTACGAGCTGCGTTCTCTGCCCGTTTTCTCCCTACTAAGCCTGAACTTCTGCTTCTCACCCCTCTGTCTTCATCTTTCCCACAGCATCGACGGACATCTGAAACTTCCATCTCACCCCCGGGATCCAGCATTGGGTCCCCTAACCGAGTCATCTGCGTATGTATCACTTCCTAGCAGCTGTGGGGCTTTGCTTACCCCTGACCCAGCACCTGAAATGTTTTGAAGCCCATTTAGACCATGCTTGTCCTATTCTAGGTGGCATACCAGATCTTAAGGATACAGAAGGGCGTGGGGAGGTCGAGGACCTTGTTCTCAGACACACAATCTAGTAAATGAAGAGCCGCGGGGGCAGTGTAGAGTTCAAGGAGCATGAGACAGTGTAATGACCAAAGAAATCTTCCTGCATTCTAAAATCAATTCCAAATGCCTCCTTCCCCATTCCTTCCCTGAGACCAAGCAAGACAGCAGCTAGGAGCTCAGCGAGGCAGGCAGAGATGGGATAATGTTGGAATATAGGTAGTGTGTGTGATAAAGAGGCAGAAGGGAGAAGTTTCAAAATGCAAAAAAATAAATAAATAAAAGGGGAGGGGCAAAGCTAAAAGAGACCTTTCTAAACATATGGGGAGCCCAGAAACTAAGTAGACCACTTACGTGTGTCTAAGTTCCCATCTTCAGAACCATTCACATAAGCAGAAGTGACAGAGCTAAGCTAGATGACCTTGGGTCCTGTGGTAATGCATGTGTTCATTCCGTGTATGCCAAGCTTTCTCTCAGTGATGAGTACTGTGTTCTGTCCTGGGGAGATGGTGATGGACAGATCTGGTACCCTCATGACGCCGGACATAGAGGTCGTGGATAGTCAATTGTAACTATGACACGGAGCAGGAGATAAAGGCTCTGTGCACCCTTATGATGCTACCGATGAAGGAAGAGACCTGTCCATCCAGAGCCAGTTGAGAAAAGACCTCCCAGAGGAAGAAACACTGAATAACAGAAGGAAGCCAAGGGCGGTGGGCGTCAGTGCCAGGGAATAGTGAGTTAAGCAGCATGGTTGTCCACAGGGCAGAGGAGCCGAGACCAAGAATGAGGGGCTATTGGACAACAAAGAACTCACCCCAAGGAGAAAGGCCTCACACATAATCCTCAAACCTGCCAGGCCAAGGTGGGCTTTGACACCACGGCAAAGTCATCCAGATTCGCATCCGGCTTCTTCTTTGGCCCCAGACAATGCCCATCAATGGCACTAACTCCTGCCCTTTCCTCCCTTGGACAAGAGAAAATATGGAGAGTTATTGCTGAGACTTCGATATAATACTGCCACATGGCTGTCACAGAAAACAAATTACATTTTCCTTTCTTTTTTTGTGGTACTGGGACTAACTTCAGGGCTTTGTCCATGCCATACAACCATTGAGCCCATAAGCTACTGAGCTCCAACCCCAGGTCAAGACAAGTTGCTGTGATCATAGGCTGCACTTATTGCCAAGTCCCATCTAGAACATGAGAGAAAAAAAGGCCCCTGGCATGGAGAACAGCACCAGTCACAGCAGGATCAGAGGGGTTAGTGTGAGATTCTACCGTATGAGAAAGTTATTGGCAAGCATAAACTAGTCCGCAGAAGGGAGTTACCAAGATGGCTGCCACTAGGGACATCTTTGCGTTGTGGGGTTTCGCAGCCATCATCATCCAGGAGTGGAGTTCAGATGGCAGTCTGTGACACCAGTTATGGAACATTTGTGCCTCAGTTTCCACATCTAAAAGATCGCATGTGTACTTCCTTCAGAGAAGTTTGTGGTATTTAGCGCGGACCATTCTGGTAAAGCCTGGGGCCCCACATCTAAAAGATAGCATTTATACTTCCCTCATAGAGGTATTGTGGTATTTAGTGGGGACCACTCTGATAAACCCTGGGGCCTCACAAACAATATTGTTCAATATGTAACCTTTGGGACCGTTCTGGTTCTAACATCTACAGCTCTTCTCTTCATGCCTAATAGTGATTTTAGTGGCAGCTGGAGATGCTTGGTCCTCTCGTGCCTTGTTTGTGTTCTCTCCCTTTCCTCTTTTTCCTCTTACCTTTCTTCTTCTTTCCTGTCCATTTCCCTCTTCCCCAGGCTAAAGTGGATAATGAGATCCTTAATTACAAAGACCTGGCAGCTCTCCCCAAGGTTAAGTCCATCTACGAGGTGCAACGCCCTGACCTCATTTCCTACGAGCCTCATTCCAGATACACCTCCGACGAGATGCTGGAGAGATGTGGCTATGGAGAGGTATTGCATCTTGCCCTCTCTGAGACTCTGGAAAGAGCCCAGGTGCTGCTGGGGTCCCCAGCCAGCTTTCTTACAGACAGCTTGGCCACCATAGTATTGGCCCCTAGACTCTTCTAATCTGGAATTTATAGCCAACTTGTAAACACCAAGAGCTTTCATCCAAAAATCTGGCTTTAAATAAGACATTAAGTGTGTGTTCCCATCATCTACTGGTGAGTGGCAGCATACCCAGTCAACAAGACTATGCTCTCCATTCTTCCCAGTCCCTACCATGCCCTGCTGAACCAGCATGCAAGCTGAGAACATAGAGCTACTCATTACTTGGGCTGTGGCTTTTCTTTCAGCAGCAGAATCTTGCTAATACTCAAGCCCATGTCTCTGATACCATGAAAGGCTCAAAGGACAGTGACATTCCTAAAGCGTGCTTAGGCATGTTTTCTCCATTTTGAACCTTACTTAAAACCTCATGCTCAAAACAGGACACATATTTATGAAGATGCAGCATAAGACAACTTAGAAACCATTATATGGCTACTAAATTCTAGGGAGAATTCTCTAGAGAAGGCAGAGATAGCTATCACACAATAGGTCCTGACCAGCCATCCTCCAAGAGATTTCTCACCCTTGAGCTATAACAATGTGCAGGCCCTTGAGTTATAACAATGTGCAGCAGGCTCCCTTGTACCTTTCCCAGCTCCACCACTCACTAGCATGTGTCCTTAGACAGCAACAGGATAACGAATAGAGGTTGGGTTCCATTGGTTGGAGAGTCCAGTGCTGAGAGTCTCTGAGTTCTGGCTCCTAAAATGGACCTGGAAAAGTGAATCAAGTATTTGCAGACTCCAATTCCAAAATTCGAGGGCAGGACCTCTGGGTCAGAGCCAACCCCCAAATGGTTTGGGTTCGCTCACAGTGTCATTGAGAAATGTAAATTAGCTGTCACCATGTTAATGTTTGGCGATTTCACAGAAGAATCTGCATGTCTTACTTGTCTTAGAAATTAAGAATCTGGTCCATGTTGAGTAGACATTCCAGCATGGCTCTGGTCACAGCTGAAATCAGCAGACCCAGCTCAGTGGACTAAGTCTGCAGCTGGCGTCTCCAGCTTGCTATATCCCTTACCATGCAAGCCTCCCAATTTACAACAGTGGCCTGTTCTTGCTTAGCCCTTAATTAGATACTGCTTCCCTGGGCTTTGTCTTCGTGAACCACAAAGGAGATGTAGCCAGGAGAGAGATGGGGGGAGACTTGAGAACATAGCTCTGAGCTTGAAGGAAGGGAGTCTGGGTCCAGATCAAGACTAGCCATTTCCTCAGAGGCCTAGCGTGGCCCTGAGCTCTCTCACTATTATTAGGAAGGGGGAATCAGCATCCCCAGACCTTATACCACTTTCCAGCAGTTCTGACGGTCTAGAATTCCAAGTGAGGTGTCATCTGGAGAGGGTCCCCGGGGGCAGCTGCAGACCCTCTTCCTATCACCATTTTACCATTTAACTATGTTCTGTGCCTTCCTCTTGCCCTCCTCTCTACCTTCGCTCCCTTCATGGCTGCCTTCAAATTCTTCGCTTTTAAAGTCGCTGGGAACATTATCTCCTTACTCCCAGGTAATTAATCTGATATATAATATGTTTAAAAAATATACCAAAAGTGGTGTATCTTTATAATGACCAGGAAGGGCTCCCTAGTCACCCCTCCCCTACACCACAGGGGCCTGATTTCTCAACCCAAAATGTGTCCCCCAACCAAGCAATGACGTGAAGGATGGGAGTGGCTGGAGGAAAAAAAAAAAAAAACCATGTGCCTATCAGACTCCTTTGTGTCCCCGGAATCCCTAGTGAGACTCCAGAACCTGTGCATGGGTTCTAGCCAATGGCTGGGAATGGTGCATGAAGGCCTGAGAACTCTCTCCCACCCTCCTCAGGTTGTATAACTCAAGCCTGAGTTCCTAGAATTCCAGATTCCATAGCATGCCCCAGCTGCCTACTAAAAGACTTGCACACCACAGGCCTTCCTCACAGTCCTACCTCCTCCCCCAGGACATCTATGAGAACCTGGACCTCCGGCAGAGACGGGCCTCCAGCCCGGGATACATCGATTCCCCCACCTACAGTCGGCAAGGCATGTCTCCGACCTTCTCCCGTTCACCTCATCACTACTACCGTTCAGGTAAGGCAAAGGAAGCCCCAAAGAGAGATGAAGAGTCGGGACAATGTGGTCACTTTCATGTCCCTGAGCTGCAGGGACAATAGACACTTTCCATAGCAGCATGGCTTTCTGGAAGCCTATGGCCACTCTGATGACCTGGTGGGCCTGACTGAGTCCCTAAGACGGGGGTGTGATGCTGAGAAGCAGCAGGGATGTGGGGAGGAGACTACCAGGAAAGGAAATGTCAGGCAGCCCAGTGACCCTGGTTAGAGGCAGGCTCCTCTAGCTCACCCTTCAGCCTGTACACCCACAGCAAGAAACACATAGCATCAAGGTTGGGAGGCTGGTCTTCACCTGAGGGCCCAGGTCCCGTTCAACCAGTTCAAGTATATATAGTCACCCTGAGGTAAGGGGAGTCTCAAGTGTTTGAATGGAGAAAAGAGGAAACCAAGGGAGGAGCCTAAGCGGGATGGGGTGGGAGGAGAAGCAGGTAAAGATATCTTCTTGGCAGACTCAGACTTGGGGCGTCAAATGAGAGGAAAGGTCAAGCTTGTTTCTGCCGACATGGTGCATGAACGCACAAACTGCTTCCTCTCCGGAGCTGAGCACACTGGGACATCCAGCCCACCCCCACCCCTGCTGCCATGGCCTCACTGCATCCTTCGGGGCTACCTTGTTTAATGCCTGTTTTCTCGATGCTTCTGTTCTTTCTGGGAACCACTGCCTGCATGCTCCAGGGCCTGAGAGTGGCCGGAGTTCTCCATACCATAGCCAGTTAGATGTGAGGTCCTCCACTCCAACCTCTTACCAGGCTCCCAAGCACTTTCACATCCCAGGTAGGCGCTGCCAGCCAGCCAGCTGTTCCCAGCACGAGTGCATGCTTGCTCCATGGGGGGTGCCAGATGCCTGGGTCACTTGCTTGATGCTGCACAGGCATTGAGAAGTCCATTCCTGGGGTACCCTTCCATCCATGCTAACTCACCTTCCAGCCCCAACATGCCTATGGTCTTTGCCTATTATTCTCCATGTAACCAGCCTTGATCAGGACCACAAGGAAGGGTAAAGGAAGAGAAGGCTCAGGGAGCTCACATGAAATGCCCAAGATTTCGGCCTTTTACTTTGCTGATTGGCAGAGTAGGCAAAATGGTGAAGGGTGCTTGCCTCAGGATTCTTTGGCTTGAACCATGATCCCATTGCCTGTAAGCTGGTGGTCTGGGGAGTCTCTTGGCTTCTCTGGGCAGCCAGGTAGTATTCTGGACCCTGAGGTTGCAATTGAGCTCACTCCAGCCTGGATCTCACCTTCATAGTGAGTACACTTAAATGTATTGAGAGAACCAGATGCCCAGTTAGCTCATCTGTTAGTGTGATACTCATAATATGTGGATAGAGATGGTTGCCTGAATAATAATTAAAAAAAAAAAAAAAGTTAAAAGGTGATTGAAGGTGATAATAGCTACTTTACTGATAAAATTTATATTACAATAGATAACATAAACAGTGGGTGGAGAGCATTGCACAAGGGTGACCAGAGGAGGGGAAGTCATGCTAGGTGAGGTGGGGAGGAAAAGACTTCTTGGAGGAAGTGACTTTAAAGTTATAGATGTGACAATCCTGGGAGAAACAGCAGAAATAAAGTCAGAGTAACTAGAGGAGGTGAGGGGAAGCCAGAAGCCTGACCTCATAGATGTGGCCTCCTGGGAAATCCCACCATGGATGTTTTAGTTCACTTTCTGTTGCTGTGATAAAGACCATGGCCAAAAGCAACTAAGAAGAGAAAAGGGTTTATCTACAGGTTATGGTCAATCATTGAGGAACTCAAGGCAGGAACCTAGAGGCAGGAACGGAAACAGAGCCCATGGAGGGATGCCGCTCACTAGCCTGCTCTAATAGCTCATCCAACTTACTTTTTTATACTACACAATAGCATTTGCCCAGAGCTGGCACTGCCTACAATGGTCTGGGTCCTCCAACATCAATCATTAATCAATAAAAGGCCCCCCACAGACTCGCCTGCAGGCAAGTCTGATGGAGATAATGTCTCAACTGAACTTCCCTCTTCCCAGATGATGCTGTCTTGTGTCAAGTTGACAAAACCTAACAAGCACACTGGGTTACAGTAGAGTCAGGTCTAGACCCCGTCTTCCAACCTTGCAACCCCCACTCACTCACCCTCAAGAGCCAATCCTGCCGTTTCAGCGACACTATCCCAATAGCTCTTAAGAGGCCCAGTGTGTCTGGCTCTGCAAGGTAGACAAGGCTGAAACTCTGCAGCTTCCTGATGACTTCTGCATGGAGTGAGGTGGAGCCACTAGGAGGAGAAGCAGCGCTAACCTCCTGCACCAGGCCCTGCTTAGCATTCTCCTACCCCTTGCATGCCCACCATTTAGCACACCTCCCTTTCCTCGGTACCATTTGCATGCATCTGCCTCTCTCCTGCTCTACCTGGAACCTATCGGGTGAGAGTAAAGCTCAACTTTGGAATAGGAAGCCTGCCTGGGGGAAGGTAGTGGCCCCTTGGAAAAAGTTGCTGACTGGCTCTCTCTTCTCAGATCAACTGACCAAGTGCTGTCTCCCCTCACCCCTGTCTCTCTCTCTCTCTCCCCCTCCCCACTGTTCCTTCCTGGTCTCTGGCAGCTGGAGAAAGTAACATCTACCGAAAACCCCCGATCTACAAACGACATGGTATGGTCAGAGGCAGACAGAGCTTGGCCAAACAAGGAGGGGGATTATGACCAATGTAGATGGCTCTGCACAGGTTCCCAGGAATGAGACGATGCAAGACCATAGCATAGTCCTTCTTGCTACCCCCAATCACGCAAGATGACTTTGGGTGTCCATGTCATTTCAAAAGAGCCAGAAATTATTCGTGTTCCCTAAATCCTTTCTTAACACCTCCCCACCTACCTTGCCTGCTCTCTGATGCTCTAAATTCTGTGACCAGAGCAATCCTGAAAAAAAAAATGCCTGAGCCCTTATGAGAGCTGTACTCGGAATGCCAATAATTCCAATTGTTCATTAGAATTGTGTGAGATGCATAGAGTCCTATACTGGAGTCGGGGTTTCTGCTTTAAGCTTTTCTGAGTGCAGATGGAAGCTCACAGATGAGAAAGGAACAGGAAATCACTTCCTCCTTCCATAGTTTGTTTCCCTGGTGCTGGAGATCCGACCTGGGGCCTTGTACAAGCTAGACAAGCACCCTACTGCTCAGCTACCTCCCTGGCCCCTCATTAATTCATGTCTTTGGTGTTTTTGAAACAAGGGTCTGTGGAACATCTGTTCCTTGGAAACTCATTTTAAAAGGGCAGGCTCATTGGCTTCCTTCATGACCCAGACTCCTTAAAATTAGAATCACTGAATGCACAGCCCAGGAGTCTTCTCTTAGAAGACTTTACACATGATTCTGCCTGTACTCCAGTACCAGTGTCATCCATGCTGGGACCTCCTGCTCCTCACTACAAAGCACTCATTAAACCTCAGGTGAATGAGCACACCTTTCCCTTGGAGGAGGCAGATAGCAGCTGCTACCACAGCTGCTGGCATCTGCTCACTGTTCTGGTTAGGTAACAGAAGAAGCACACAGGCTTGGGGTCCCACTTGGAGATGGTAGGAGCAATCCTGTATTGTGGAGCCAGCTAATGAGATGGTGGAAGGGGCAGGGCAAATAGTGGCTCTGGGCACCAAAGACCCTAAATATTATTTTAGAGTTGGGAGTGAGACAGACTCTTGCTAAGAGGCTTGCCTTAAACTCACTGTGTAACACCAGGTTGGCCTCCAACCCTCTCGACTGATAGGATTGCAGATAGGCACCACCATGTTCTGACTAAGATCCTGCATCTAACCAGACATCTTCAATTTTCAGAGCCAGTGGGGCAGAGGCCCCACGGTGAGTTGTATGCCTGTTGTGTTTGTACATGTGGCTAGAAATAAAGGTGCTGACCCTCCCAAAGATAGTTGGCCTTGACATACAGGAAAGGCCCCCTGAGACCCATGTTTCTTAGAACCCTTCAGGTTTTCCAAGAGGGTTCCAGGAGACAGCACCAAAACTGGCTCAGGAGTCCAGGATGAAGGTGGCTGCATCATTAAGAAATGTCAAAACAGCTGGGTGGTGGCGGCGGCGCACACCTTTAATCCCAGCACTTGGGAGGCAGAGCCAGATGGATCTCTGTGAGTTTGAGGCCAACCTGGTCTACAGAGCGAGATCCAGGACAGGCACCAAAACTACACAGGGAAACCCTGTCTCAAAAAAAAAAAGAAAAGAAAAGAAAAGAAAAAAGAAAGGAAGCAAAGAGAGAGAGAGAAAGAGAGAGAGAGAGAGAGAGAGAGAGAGAGAGAGAGAGAGAGAGAGGAAGAAATGCCAAAAACCAGTAACCAAAAGACTCAAAGGATCAGATGTAGCAGCAAGGCAGTGGTGCACAGTCCAGGGCTGAATGAAAGCCCATTGATACCAGGACCCTCTGCTCTGATCCTTGGAACACAGATCTTGTCCCTGCAGCCTCCCTGTAGTTCTTCCTCAAGCAGTTGGAGAGCCATGCTGGGTTCCCCAGCCCTGCTCTCTGTCCTGCCAGCCTGTCACCAGTCTATCCCACGGTCAAGTCACTGCCCTATAAACATCGTGTCTGGAGTGAGTATTCTGGTCACCTCTGTGACAGGATTACCTCAAAGAGAAACATGATGCCAGGCAGAACCTGGTCTACCCCACAATCCTGGTACTTAGAGAGGAGGAAACTGAGGCAGAGAAGGGTAGAATTTACCCAGGATTGTGCTCAAATGAAGTGGCAGAGCTGGAACCAGACCCCCACTTTCCTCACTCACTGTCCGGGGCCCCTTCCTTCAAGACACGCAGCCTCCTCAAACAGGACATGAAGACAGATGACCTAACTCAACGAGTTTCTTGGCCCTGCCTAGCAATTCCTTCCTCAATGTGATTCAAAGCCATGATAGAACAGTCTTCAAAGATGTCAGGAAGGAAAGGGCCAAGCTCACCCAGAAACTCTGAATTTCACTCTAAGGATATGATTTTAAGCTATACCATGAGAGTCCATGGACTAGTCTGGAAGAAGCCCTAGTCTAGTCAATTTTGGTAAAAAAACTGGCTAGGTGGTCTTGATTAAGCCCTTCCCTTCTCTGGCCTCAAATGTAAAATGAGGGGCTAGCCCAGGGCTTTTCCAGCTCTGGTCTTCATGCCCCATGCTGTCTTACCAGAGACCTCTGACCTTAAATCCCCTTGCCTCCTGGGGGTGGAGCTTGACAGAGACGTAGAATGTATGCTCCCAGCTGAGACACTGCCTTCTTGAAGTGCTGTCCTTGGGTCCTTTGCAGGTGATTTGTCCACAGCAACCAAGAGCAAAACAAGTGAAGACATCAGCCAGGCCTCCAAGTATAGTCCAGCCTACTCACCAGACCCCTACTATGCTTCGGAGTCCGAGTACTGGACCTACCATGGGTCCCCCAAAGGTAGTATTATCATAGAGCCAAAGGCCAGAGCCCCACCATCTGTATCAGGGACAGTCACCCACTCTTCCAGTCATTTTCCTGGGAGGGGATGTAACTGATTTTTACTCCTTCTGCAACAGGTGTTAGGTGCCAGCCCCAGACCCTAGGGATACACTGGGGAGCCAAACACCAGGTTCCTGCTCCTGGGAAGGAGGCCTGGTGTTTAAAGATGGAAGATATAAACCTCTCAGATGCCGTGACTCCCCATCACACCCCAAGCTGTTCCTCTCTGTTGTCCAGAGGGGTTCCCATCAATACCCACTTTGATTCAACATTTGGCTTTACTAATGGAATCTCCTCTCGGAATAAAACTTTACAGAAGTTTGGGGGTGACTTCATTACCTTCTAAGAAACCTCCATTTAGAGAAAGAGTATGACACAGCTCAACCGTAACCAAAATAAAGAGGGGGATCAGCAGCGGCAAAAGCAGTAGGGAGGATGGATGTCCACATGAAACTGGGGAGTGGAGGGAGGGAGGAGCCCAGGGGCTGAGCAGAAAGCACACGCTAATCCTGCCTGTCCTTTGACAGTACCCCGAGCCAGAAGGTTCTCGTCTGGAGGAGAGGAAGAGGATTTTGACCGCAGCATGCACAAGGTGAGCAGACTACGTCATTGAATAAAATACTTGGACTTTTTTTTTTTTCCATTTGTAAGTGACAGAGACCAAATTCAAACTCATCTCAGAAGAAATGCATCATTGTACCTAGCTGAAAAATCAGATAGTAAGACTGGCTTCAGTTATGACCACATTCCAACTGCTCGAAACGAAAGTAACTCTTAAAAAGTCTCCCTTGGTTTGTGGTGTTTGCCTCTGCATTGGCTTTATAGTCAAACTGGTTGTTTATGTGTGTAGGAAGCAGATACCAGCATCCTTCCTTGCTAGTGAGACTACAAAGTGGCCCGGCCACTGTAGACAGCAGATGAACCGCTCCTTATAATGTGAAACACAAAATTACCATAGGACCCATACAGCAATTCCATTTCTAGATATATAGATATGAAGACAAACATCCAGGCAAATAATACACCCATGGCAGGGCTTAGCACAATAGCCAAAGGTGGGACAACCCAGATGTCCATCCGTCCACAAATGGAGGAACACAATGTGGCATGTCCATACAATCTGGTATGAACTGGACATTAAAAGGAAAGGGGAGGGGAACTAGAGAGAAGGCTCAGCTGGCATGTTTACCATGCAAGCAAGAGGACCTGAGTTCAGATCCCCAGCACCCGTGTGAAAGTTATGCATAGCAGTGCACATCCCTAACCCAGAGATGGAAAGAGAGGCGACAGAAACAGACAGGTCTCGCGAGTTCTCTAGCCTTCCAGTCAAGCCAAATCAGTAAATTTCAGAGAAAGACCTTGTCTTCAGAAAGAAAAGTAAGGCCGGGTGTAGTGACACTTGGCTTTAATCCCAGCACTCGGGAGGCAGAGGCAGGCAGAGCTCTGTGAGTTCGAGGCCAGCCTGGGCTACAGAGCGAGATCCAGGACAGCTAGGGCTGTTACACAGAGAAACCCTGTCTCAAAAAACCAAAAAGATAAAAAAAGAATTAAAAGTAAATAAAGTAGAGATTGACTGAGGAAGAAATTCAGTGTTGACTTCTGACCTGTACACACCCACAGGTACCCATGTGCACACATACACACAAACATGTGTACACATACACAAAAAGAGATGGAATACTGATAAACACCTCCATATAAGTAAGCCTTGAAATGACCAAAAGAAGTAAGGCATAAAAGCCCACATAAGTTTGTTTGAACCATATGGAGGTGGGTTTTACATAGCATTGTAAATTTGTTTTACACTAAATTGTTTACAATGGGGTAAACAACTGCAGTTAGAAAACAATGTGTTTTTTAAAAAAATTGTATCTGGGCTGTTTTTCTTATTATTACTCCTTAAACAATACAGCATAAGAACTTCCACATGGTGTTTCCACTGTGCTAGTAAGTACTTGATAGGTGACTCAAACTCCAACACAGGAAGAGATGCACAGGCTGCATGCAATGCCACACCACTTTCTGTGAGCGACAACTGAAGTGTATGAGGATTTTCATAGCCCTGGAGTCAGGGAGAGTTCCAAAAACAAATGCCCTGTGGCTACTGAGAGATGACTAGGCTTCAGAATAGTTCATTTTTAGATGACATTTTTCATTTCAAGTAAAATGGGGAGATGGCTGCACATCATTGAACCAGTGACTGTGGGCAATGTGGTCCTGTCACTAGTTTAGACCTGTTTGGGGCACCCACCTCCAGAGCTTCACCCAGACCTCAGGACTGCTCAGAGAACAGAGATGAACTCACAGAGGAAAACTTGACAATCACAAGGAGGGAGAGTTCTAGAAGTGTCAGGAGAGGCTCCCATCAGGCACAGCAGCTCAGTCATTCCTGATCTGGCCCCATTGCCCCCCCTCACCTCCACACACACCCCATCCCACCCAACCCCACCCCTGCCTAACTTCATCCTCCTTCCCCATCCCCCAGCTCCAGAGTGGGATTGGCCGGCTGATTCTGAAGGAAGAAATGAAGGCACGGTCTAGCTCCTATGCAGACCCTTGGACCCCTCCACGGAGCTCCACCAGCAGCCGGGAGGCCCTGCACACCACTGGCTATGAGATGTCCCTCAATGGCTGTAAGCACTGCTCTGTCCTAGCGTCTCCTAGCTGCTTGCTTTGGGCCAGGCCCCCTGTGAGGCACCACATCTTCTTCCTTCCAGCAGCAGGAGCCTCACATCTTAGATAGGAAACTGAGGCACAGCAACCCAAGATCACTGAATTCATAGACATGGATCTCCCTCTCCCTAGAAATGTGTTGGAACATGGCCAGCCCCCATGATACCATCTTTTGAGCTAATGAAGGGATCAGGAGAGGATGGCTGGCCATGAAGGTAGCCTCAGCCTCTCTCACTTTCCTGATTCCCTTATCATCCTCCTGGGTCTCTCCTGGGTGTGGAACACAGACTGGGCAGAGGGCTAGATGGGGCACCAAACGAAACCATGCTCTACTGAGTGATCGCACACACACACCTCTCGGGGCCGTCTGGAACCAGGGCTTCTAATTAAGTTCACTGTGTATATACTATTGCCATCTGAATGGCTTAATCATTTGGGGCCTCTTTTCTGGAGTGCTGAGCCTCCCAATCACTTAGAAGTAAAGCAGCAGAGACTTTGTCAAGTGCTTCTCAACTTGAGACTTTCTCACAGAGCTCCTTCCTGTTCCTGGAGAGGAACACCCACACCATCTGCCTCCTTCCTTTCTCACCTCTGTGGAGTTGAGGCCTGCTAGGAAGCCCTACCTCCAGACGCTGTTTGCTGGGCAATAGAAGGCATTGTTCATTATAGGCCTGTGCTCTGGGCCTTTGCAAATGTCGCTACTGGAGAGGCAGGTGGATATCTGTGAGTCCAAAGCCAGCGTGGGCTACAGAGTGAGTCCCAGGAAAAATGCAAAGCTACACAGAGAAACCCTGTCTCGAAAAACCAAAAAAAAAAAAAAAGAAAAGAAAAGAAAAGAAAAAAAAAAATGTCACTACTGGTCCTTACAATCCACACAGTGTAGGAGACACTTGCTTCACACATGCTACAAGTAACATTAAGCCACTTGCCCATGGCCAGAAAACCAGTAAGTGACTAAGCCAGGGTCAGACCTGAGTTGGAGGGAACCTAAGGCCATGAACTGTTAAACCTTGATTTTGGTGAGACCGAAGATGGCATAGGATGGTGATAAAGCCAGTTTTATGGAGTGTTATTTATGGGCTAGGAACTGTGCTAAATATCTTTTTAAGATTTTCTGTGTGTGTGTGTGTGTGTGTGTGTGTGTGTGTGTATGTGTGTGCACTTGAGTGCAGGTTCTCATGGAGGCCAGAGGCATTGAATCCCCCAGATCTGGAATTACAGTTACTTGTGAGGCCCCTGATGTGGGTGCTGGGAACTGAACTTGGGTCCTCTACAATAGCAGTACATGCTCTTAGCCACTGAGCCATCTCTCCTGCCACTGTGCTCGGTATCTTACCATCTTATGTCATGTCGTCTTAGGGTTACCATTGTTGTGATGAAACACCATGACCACAAGCAAGTTGGGGAGAAAAGGGTTTATTAGGATTCTACATCATAGTCCATCACTGAAGGAAGTCAGGAGAGGAACTCAGGCAAGGAAGAAACCCGGAGGCAGGAGCTGATGCAGAGGTCATGGAGGAGTGCTGCTTACTGGCTTGCTCCTCTTGGCTTGCTCAGCCTGCTTTCTTATAGACCCAGGACCGCCAGCCCAGGGGTGGCCCCACCCACAGTGAGCTGGACCCTCCTCATCAATCACTAATAAGAAAACATCCTCCAGGCTCGCCTACAGACCATTCTTATGGTATTTTTTTTCCATTGAGGCTCTCTCCTCTCAGATGACTCTAGCTTGTGTCAAATTGACATAAAACTAGCCAGCACATATATATTCTTCACAGTATTCCTACAAAGGATACACTGTCACTCCCATCTTGCAAACGAGAAAATGAAGGGTGACAGTGTAATTTGTCTGACGCTAGAATCTATGAAGGGGGAGAACCTGGATGAACTGATGAGACTGTTTTCTGTCTAACCACTTGGGGCACTGTTTTCCATCTCTGGCTCCGGCTCTGCAAGGCACCAAGACTGCTTCAAATTAGCCTGTTGACTAGGGGTGTAACTGTGTGGAAAAGAATGTGCCTAGCGTGCATGAGGCCCTGGCCCCCATCGCCAGCACAATACATAAAAACATATATAAAAAGTCATACACATATACATGCATGCATACATACATATTACATAGTCCAGCTACATCTATGCAACAGATATCTCAAAGAGCATGTGTTCCCTGCCAGGAACTAAGAATTGGGGTGGTGGGGAGGATCAGAAAGGCAGTATTTAGATTCCACAGTAGCAAACTGACTATTTGGAAATGAGTGCTGATTGAGCCCCCCCCCCTCCTACCAGCCAGAGCCTTTGAGTATGAAGCCACGTTTCTTTGTAAGCAATAAATATCTCCATATGCCAGTCTATACCCATGAGCACTGATGTGGACTTTTCTGTCTTGCAGCCCCTCGTTCTCACTACCTGGCTGACAGCGGTATGTTCTGCCTGCCCCACCATAAGCCCCTGTGTCTTGTAAGGACAGAGCTGTGGCAATCACAGCTCCCCATAGCTCTCCTGACAAGAGTCCTAGCGTAAGTTAGTCCACCCATCGTCATTGCAGACTGTGGGTCTCTACTTGGAGTTCTCCCAAAGACAAGGAGAGAGCACGTCGCTTGTACCCACCTGGGAGCCTGCCTTTCTGGTTCTGAGCTTATCTCCAACTCCAAGGCCTGTGGCTAAAACACAGGCATCTGTCCTAAGAGGAGAGATGTGCACAGGTCAAGGTCAGAGTGTATAAACAGGGGCTTCTGTTGGCCTAGAATTCTACTGGAGAGGGGTTCCCCAAGACAGTCTGGAAAACTCCAGAGGATTGGGTATCCCCTAGATCCCAGCCCACTAGGTCGAGGGTCATATTGGTCAGATGTCCCCAGGGGGAGTGACCTTGGCTCAGGGATGCTGACATTTCTTCTGGCTCCTTTTCAGATCCCCTCATCTCCAAATCTGCCTCACTGCCTGCCTACAGGAGAAATGGGCTGCACAGGGTAAGGGGGCTGTGCTGGGAGCCTCTGCCCCAGTTGCTAACACTCTAACCCTAGTGACGACCTGGGGAGAGGCCTTGGGGTGGAGGAGGGGGTGCTGAAAATGGTAGTAACTTCCACCCTCCCTGTTGGTCACCCAGTAGAAAAGAGGCCCCATGGAGAGGCTGGTAAAGAGCTCTGTGCCACACACTGGCTTTACCAGCACCTGCTAGCTTCACACCTCAGGCCAGGTAGTCACTAATGTGAAACCCATTTTGTGGATGGAGCAGTAAAGGCAAAAAGAAGGGAGGGAGGTACATGCTTAAGTTCTCTCACCCCGTGAGAGGTGGAGCCAGGATTCAAGCTTTCTAGACTCTTGAGCAGCTTATGAAACATCCGTGTAAACTGTGAGCTAGTTCAGTGGCTCGCTCAGTGGAACTGAACAAATGGTGGGGCCAGGACCCTGAGACTGGCATTGAGTTTTAAACACCTAAGAGCCGCTGTTCCAGGTTCTGGGGACCCTACAGTGAAGGAAGTCACTTTCCCCCGTGAGGCTCACAGTGCTAGTTAGAAGATGAACACTAAGTAAGAAAATGTAACAGCCGGATGGCCAGAAGTCCCAAGATGACAAACAGCCAAGAGGGTAGAAAGACGAGGAGACAGGAATAAATTTAAACAAAGGGCCATTCCACTGAATAAGTGGACCTGTACTGGTTGCCCACCGCATGCTGGGATTAAAATGCAGGAAAGGCACAGTGAGTTACATTTCCCTAAATTGAGACTGAGACTACTGGAAGAGACCCCTGCCTCGGGCCTGATCCACATTCCGGAGGTAGGCAAGTGCTTCTGAGAAGGAGCAGTGAGCTTCTCAGGCTAGCCCAGCTCTATGTCCCCTGCAGACACCCAGCGCAGACCTCTTCCACTACGACAGCATGAACGCGGTCAACTGGGGCATGCGAGGTGAGCACTACCCATGGAGCTGCAGGGGCCAGGCCCTCCCGAGACTTCCCAGAGCCTCCAGATGGAGTGCTCATCACTGCTGCTTGCCCTGCAAACCACTGCTACTGGTCCTGTCCCCAGGGTGGGCTCTGTCTAAACCCCGAGTTCCCACTCCCTCACACTTCCACTCTCTCCTTTTCCTGCTCTTCCCTCATCCTCTCTAGTCCCCGACCTTGGGTGCTTTCCAGGCCATCTGTCCCATCTGGGCTCTCAGAGCATCTGAAAGTGCTGATTTCCCTGTAGTGCTGGGCTAACGCTTCCAGTCAGACATGGTAGAGGGAAGCAATCGGAGCCAACTGCGCATTGTTCCCAGAAAATTCTCCATGAGATACATGCTCTCTGCCAGGAAAGCTCTCCTGCCAGGCTCCACTGGCTGCTTGGAGTGGGCCCTGGCTTATGTGACCATAACACAGCCTCCATGATCTAGATGATGATTAGATGATGGAGATCATGTCTCCCCCACCACCATGTCCACCCCACCCCCAGGCTCTATTGTCTCAGATTCTTCTTCCTCCTATTGCACGTAGCTCAAAGGCTACATTCCTCATAAGACCATCTCAAGAACAGCCACCCCCCCCTCCAGCCCCCTGCCATGCTCACACCAGCCTGGATGCTCCTCCATGGTGAACTCAGGAAGAGAGGGGTTCTCATAGCTTAGAGCAATCACTGCATGGAGACCAGATCCACAGGACACTGAGACAGAAGCCAGTGTCGTGATGGTACAGCCCAGTGGTGGGTTCTGGTTGGGACATGTCTCTTTTCTCTTTGCAGAGTACAAGGTAAAGAACACATAGACCCTGGGGTCTCCAGGATTCTGGGATCCACTACCTTGGGGAGCATCAAGAGGATGGCAGCCACAATCTGTGCGGGGAAGAAGTATAGATGAACCACCTTTCAGGACTTCCATTGCCTCACCTTGGCCCAATGTCCCTGATTCTCCCTAAGTCTTCTCTAACCCTTTTCCTGTCCCTAAAGACTCTAGGACACCACAGGGGCCATCCGGGGCAGCTGAACAGCCATCAACTATTAGACACATCCAGAAGGCTTGGGCCCACATTAATGTCGAGTGCCACCACCAAGCTTATCTTTAGCAATGTTAGGACACTCTGGGGACCATGCCAACCCAAGGAGGACAGACCCAGCCCTTCCTCCTGACTAACTGTCCAGCTTTAGTGGGTAGAAGAAGGAGCCCAGGCTCAAACTGCAGCTGGCAAAGACAAACTCACCCCACCCCCTCACCCAAGCTAGACATGCCCTCCCCCTTTCTCCTTAGATCTACCCGTATGAGCTGCTACTGGTAACAACAAGAGGAAGAAATCGACTGCCAAAGGATGTGGACCGGACTCGCTTAGAGGTATGTACAGACATGTCCAGACTGGCTGACATTGCAACGTGACCTTGTCATCTATAAAGTTCACACACAAGAATTTCTTTAAAAAAAAAAAGAAGAAGAAGAAGAAGAAGAAATCTCAAGAAAACTCTCCTAAGCGTTTTAAGTAAGTTTACAGTTTCGTGTTAGGCTGCAATCACAGCCATTTCAGGGCACAGGTTGAACATGCCTGCTGGCACTGGACAACCCTGAGGAAGCTCTGAAGCTTGTTGCAGAAGTAGAGACTTGAGGGAGCTTCTCCAGCCTGACTGCCCTGCTGTTCTGAGCCACCCCCTCTTCAACTTAGTCGGTGCCTATGGTGCACAGCTGCCCGTGTCCTCACCAGGGGCTGTCTGCAGAACAACTAGGCTTGGTCCCTGCATCCTCAGGGCTGTACTAAAGCCAGAGCTTGTGGGGGGTTTGAGGAACGGGACAAACTGCACTGCTTAGAGAACAGAAGCTTAAGTCCCAAGTTACAAATCTGCATTCAGCTTCTGCCATCACCAGGTGCCAACCCAGCTGAAGCTGTTTGAGTATGTCAGACTAATGCTTCCCTCAAGCCTCCGAGAGAAGTAATGAGGATATCCATCAATCCCTGAGCAGAGCGAGCTTGGCAATGAGTCAAGGGTTAAGTGCTAGCTAGATGTTAGGATGCCGCTATTCAAAGAATGTCACTAAGTCCTGCTTGGTTGACATACAGACTTGCAGAAGGAGATAGGTAAGGTTTGGATGGAGAGGGAGGGAAGCATCATGAGCAGTTGAAACAGTATAAATAGAAGTCCAGAGGGGCCCTGGGCATGGCACTGGGTAGTACAGATCGCTTAGCATAGAGTGCCTATCTCAGGCTGCCTCTGACCTGGAACTTGAATTACTTGAATTGCCCTGTCCCCATGATGTGTCCTTCCTGCTTTTCCATGTCCTTTAGTGAATGCCCTTCCCATCCTGTGACTTGTCTCACGTCTTAGGGCCTTGCTCTAGAGATCACAGCATCCAAATCCTTCCCAAGGCCTCCCCTAGGATGGATCACACGCCTGGTCCTCCAGCCTCTTCTTGCCTTTGTCAAATGCAGTTCAACACTCTCACTCTCCTGTACATCAATTCCTCTGCCTGACCCTGAGCCTCCTATGGGAAAGACTGTCTGTCCTGCACCACAGGACCTGGTTAGGAGAGATGTCAGAACACATCTGTGGACTTGAATGCAGGCTTCCTAACAAGAGGCTTTAGGCGTCTGCTGGTGCTGAAGCTCCCAGCCATCTCAAAAGAGCCAACTTTAAGGCCTGTAAGCATCTCCAGTCCCCAACACACAGGCCCTGTGAGCTCAAGTTTCCCAAGCATCAGAACCACCCGGCAAGATTTCATCATGCATGGTTCTCACCCGAGACAAGATAAATTGCAACCTGGGGAAGGAGCTCAGGTCAATCAATCCATAATGGGTTTTAAATCTCCCAGGAATGTCTAAAATGTAGTGCTGAGTTAGAAACACTGCCCCAGCCTCTCCACCAGCCCTAGACCCTGATGTATCCTCAAGAAGTTCAGAGTACAGACATTTATTTATCCAACAAATATTTATTACAACTCTATTAAAGGGCTGGCAAGATAGCTTCTGGCCATGCAAGCCAGGAGACCTGAGTTCAATTCCCTAGAAACAATGTAAAAGTGGAAGGAGAGAATGAAGTTTGCAAAGTTGTCCCGCCCTCTACACATACTCTATGACATGTGCACCCCCAGACACACATCATGTGCATGCACACAAAAGAATAGCAAATTAAGTTTTTTTAATTTAAAAGTTCACTGTAGGTGCTAAATGCTGTCCTATGTATTTACATGTGTCTGTGAGCAAAACAGAGACCCTGGTTCCTTAGAGCTTGCATTCTTACGTGAGAAAACAGACACCCAAGGACACCAATGAGAACCCAATGTTACAGTATGCTAGCAGGTGATAAGGAGAAGGGTTAAGAGCCAAAGGAGGTCTGAATACAGGACTTGGAGTCAGGAGAAGCAAGCCGGAGGTGATATCACAAGTGGGGATGGGGTCATCTGTTGGACCGACTCTCAGAAACTCACGTCTCCATGCACTTTGTGTTCTAGTTCACTCTTTCCGTACCAATGAGGTAGATACTAGAACGGCCCCTTTTTCTAAAAGGTGAAACTGAGGCTTAGAAGGATTGCCCATTTGCCCAAGGCTATACATCCGTGTCTACCTAACTCTACAAGCTGTGCTAAAAGCCAGGCAGTGGTGGTGGTGGTGGTGGTGGTGGTGGTGGTGGTGGTGGTGGTGGTGCACACCTTTAATCCCAGCACTTGGGAGGCAGAGGCAGGCGGATCTCTGTGAGTTTGAGGCCAGCCTAGTCTACAAAGTGAGTTCCAGGAAAGGCGCAAAGCTACACAGGGAAATCCTGTCTCAAAAAAAAAAAAAGAAAGAAAGAAAGAAAGAAAAGAAAAATAACTGTGCTAAAATATTAGCTCACAGTGGCAATGGCAATAAGCCAACAAACTGACTAATTATTGTATGGCTGTATTCATAATTCTCACTGGGTGTCCTTCAATACCCAACTAAAGATACTAAATGTTCGGAGAATCCAGAAAGCTTGCAGCCAAAAGATAGGCCATATATTTTCTTTTTAAATAAACTTTACTATTAAAAAAACAAAAAATACACAAAAAAACAAAAACAAAAAAATAAAGAAAAATTTAAAAAAAACACAGAAATTGATCAGACCAAGTCTACACATCTCAGTGGATTTTTATACAGTTAGAATAGCCGTTCTGAAACTGCAGAGCTCCATGCTGGATTTGACACTTGGAATCCACTTCTCTTTTTCAAACTTGATTTTAAATTTCATTTAAAAATTTTTCAGGCCTCCAGTAAAGCTGTATGAATAGTAAAATGAACACCCACCTACCCTTCACCTAAATCTATCAATTCCTAATATTTTGCTATATTTTAAATGTCGTATACTTCTAAGTCTAAAGGCTTTTGACATGAACCTTCAAGATTGCTGAGAATAGGGAAGAAAGGAAAATAAAAGAGAATGGGAACCTGCCATGAAATACAGAACAGTGTTTGATCATATGACAAATTCATTTCCATACAAGAAAAGGAAAGGACATTCCAGAGGGCAGAGAAATATAAGCAGTGATTTTATTCATTCTTCTGATGAGAAGCTTGCTAGGTCATTTGTAAAAATATTAGTAAGTAACAATACACCCTGAATCCTTGGGTGTACCTCTGTTTCTCCCAAAGGGGAGTTGGATAGCATTAATTACATGTACTTATAGACACAGATACATGAAACATGGATTTATAAAGATGAGGTCAACCAGAGTCTACAAATAATGCTGGGGTAAAGTCAACCCCCACCTGAGCTGAAGGTAAGGGAAGCCTCTCCGGCTAGAGTACCTCCAGAGGCCCCCCAGGAGAAGCTTCACCTACACCTCCATCCACTCAACACATGCCATACAGCTTCCTTGGCCTGACCTAGGCCCAGGGAACCCAGAGTGAAGTGCAGTGGCTGCTGAACCCACAGCTCACATCCTCATGCTGTCTGTGTTCCCTCCACATCATCCAGCGCCACCTGTCCCAGGAGGAGTTCTACCAAGTCTTTGGCATGACCATCTCAGAGTTCGAGAGGCTCGCCCTCTGGAAGCGGAATGAACTGAAGAAGCAAGCCCGGCTGTTCTAGGCGGAGGCTCTATACATATAGATGCATTTATATAAAGATGTATGTAAATCTCTATCCTGACACTGACGCGCGCTATAATCAAATCCTCTTGTATAATGGGACACAACATACTGCCTGCCATGAGACTTGCTTTTCTGTACTGTCAGGCAAACCCACATCATCGAGGTATTTTTATGCTCCTTACTTCTCTTTTCTAAGTACTGTGGGATCTGGGAAGGGATTTGAAGGGACTCCATCCTTTTACTGGGGATCCTTTTTATACCGAAACATCTGTCCCACCTCGAGTCCCCAAGGTCCAACTAACTCTCCTTTTAAAAGGTGCCTGGAAGAGTCTCTGCTCCCTGCTTCAGGACCTTCCCCTAGTCCCCAGGGCTGATGCTGGCCATGCAGTGTTCACATACCATGGTCACAGATGGGCCCTCCAGTGGAAGGTCCACGGTGATCTATCCAAATCAGTGAGCGCCTTTGAGGCCTTGCGAAGAATTTTCTCCACACCTCCAAATAGGAGCTAAGTGCTCTGTGGAGTGATGCAGTTAGATCTGTGGGCCTCAAATCCATTCCTTACATTAGTACAGAGTGGATGGGCCCTGGCCTCTCCTCAGCACAGCACCCCTCCTCCTTCTACCCCTGGTCCTGACCACTCCCTCATGCAAATCTAGAATTCATGATAGGAAAAGGAAAAAGGCATTTCCCTTCTCTCTACCACCCCCACTGGCTCCTCTCCCTGCCCCGCAGCGGTCCCAGCACACACACCCCACCCTTCCCCGTTTCTAGGAGAGGCCATTGTTGCAGCCTGTACTCTTAGCCTTATTACAATCTATGTGCCTGATGATCTACACACCACAGGGCTAACGATCCCACCATAGCTCCAGCGAGCATCCAAGACAGACACACTCACCACCCTGTGCAGGGAGACTAGACCACACCCCAAAGAAAAATCTTGGCCTATGCTACTGGTCCCTAGATAGCAATGCATCCATATTGGACCCCCACCCATCCCGCCCCGGGGCCTGCTACAACATTGGTTGCATCTCACAGGGGAAGCTTTCAGAAGCATAAGGTGTTGAGGGGATTCCAGAGTGAGGCATTGACCAACACTGCCCATGCTTTACCCCGGTGGCCTCAGGGACTGGACTCTCCTGCTTTCTGCAGCGGGTGAAAACAGAACCTTCTCTCACCCCTACCACAGTGCTGAGCTGTTGACTGGTGGCCGCTCTTCCCTCTTGGAGATGCCTGCGGCACACTATTTGTGTGAGGAGGGGGTGGGGGTCACAGAGGCAAGATGGAGAAGTTTAAAAGGACAGTTACGATGCTCAAAAGGCTGGTGATGTGGCATGGCAAGTGTAGAACTGACTTCAGCAAACCCTTCCTGAGCACCTGTTGAATGCTGAGCACTGAGTGGGGGAGGGGGAGGGGCACTGGGATGACTCAAAGAGGGCCCTAGTTTCAGGGGCATGCCTAGTAATAGGAGACCTGGTAAGACACGTACCAGATATAACGGATGCAAGGCAGAAAGTGATGGACAGAGGCCTGAGAAAGGATGTGTGATGTCGCCGAAGGTGTATGCAGCTGGGGCAGACCAAGGAAGCTTCTAGAAGAGATTGCATGCGAGCAAGATCAGGAAGGATCCGAGGAATCTGCAAGTTGGAAGGGTGACAGGGTGGAGGACCTAGAAAGGAAGTCTAACACGCTCTCATTTAAAATGTCACCTCCCTGAAACTTCTCTTTTTTGGCCAATGTCTTTCAACTTTCCTGACCCATTAGAAATGTCCCCAGACAGATGCAATCATTGAAACTGCCTCATCGTCACTGGTTAATGACTTGGGAGATTGAAGGGCTTTTGTTATTGTTGTTGGATATTTTTGTTTCCCATAAAAGCACATCATTTCAACCCAAACCCATGTCTGCGTGTTTCTTGTATGAGGAGAAGTAGCTGACGTGGGAACAGGCTGACCATGCGCAAAAGCAGCTAAAGATTAAGACTGGGGTATGGCTCAGTCACTAAGATTGTTTAAGGGAAAAAAAAAAAAAAAAACCTTCATTCAGTGGTTCTCAACCTTCCTAATGCTGTGGCCCTTTAATACAGTTCCTCGTGTTGCGGTGACTCTCAGCCATAAAATTATCTTCATTGCTACTTCATAACTGTCATTTTGCTACTGTTATGAATTGTCATGTAAATATCTGATATGCGGGATAGCTGATACACACCCCCTGTTGAGACCCCCAGGTTGAGAACCACTGCCTTAGTTCAATCCACAGACCTTACAGAACAAAATTCAGGACTAGTGGTGCACATTTGCAATCCCAGTCCTGGGAAGGTGGGGACAGATGGATACCTGCAGCTCCTGTGCTAGCCAGGCCAGTCTAATTGGCAAGCGCTGAGTCCTAATGAGAGACCCTGCCTCATAAAACAAGGTGGAAAGCACCTGAAGAACAACGCCCGAGGTTGTCTTCTGGCCTTCACATGAACCACGAGCACATACACACAAACATACAAGGTCAACACTCTCCGGCTTGTTCTGTGCAGGATGCAGGGTACTTCGAGATAGCGGAGAGCAGACAAGACTATGTAATCAAAATGCAACTCTGTAATAAGACTAATGTAATCAAAATGAGACTCTGTAATCAAAAGTAGTGTTAAACACCATCAATGTGCCAAGTTCTATGCAAAGGACTTAGGCACATCATCTCATTTAGGCCTCTTAGCAACTGACAGGTAGCTGTAGTTAACACTCCCATTCCACAGATGCAACAACTTTGAAGAAGATACTTAATTACCACCAGTGGGGCCAGGAGTCCTCTCCGCCTGTCTAACTAGAAAGACCATAGTCCCATTCCCAGCAGGTCAATCCCTTTGCCTGCAAGTCCAAACTGCCTTATTAAAGGTGGATTGAATAGTAAGAGCAACCTTGCCTATTAGGCAAGGTTTCTGAACACAGAAGCACAGTGATGCCATCTAGAGTCAGGTTCTCTCTGCCCCTTCAACTCTATTGTCCTTTTTATATGCTGGCTTTTACCCTCTGCCAGTGTGTCTCCTCCTACCCCCATATTTACAGGAGGCTGCTGTGATCCCAGGCATCTCCTCACATAACCATCTTTAAAAGACAGGAAAGAAATTTCCCTCCACACATCTAGTTGAAAAGGGGAGACTTTTCCAGAGCCCCTGAGTCCGCTTCTGCTCAGGCCTTGCCGGTTGGAACTAGGGAGTACCTCCATGTGTTTACCACAGGGGAGGCGAGGACACTTCGGTTTGGCATTTTTAGCCACCACAGTTTGGGGAAGGCCCTACTGAATATGAAGATGAAAAAGGGATAGCAATGACCTACGAGTGTGTGTTGGAGTTTTTGCCACACTGTGCCATTAAGAGATTCAGTGTACACTGCCAAATGCCCTGAGACAGCATGCAGTAATTTCATTTAGCCAAGTGTTTCATAAACTAGTTCTGCATTAACTCTGCTTAAGAAACATAGGCCTCGGGACCTGGAGAGATGGCCCAGAGGTTAAGAGCACTAGCTGCTCTTCCAGAGGTCCTGAGTTCAATTCTCAGCAACCACATGGTGGCTCACAACCATCTGTAATGAGATCTGGTGCCCTCTTCTGGCATACAGGCGTACATGAAGGCAGAACATTGTATATATAATAAATTTTTTTGAAGAAAGAAATGTAGGCTTACTGTGCCTCATCTATTTTAAGTTGCCCCCTTTGTTCACATTTTGACATCTCCAAAGATAAGATGCCGGGGTTAGGGAGATGGCTCAGTGGTAAAGAGCAGTTGCTGAGCAATCATGAGGACCAAACTTCAGGTCCCAGCCCTTGTGTTACACACTGAGCATCCCAAGCGCCTGCAACCCCAGCTCCAGGAAGAGCGAGAACAGGGACGTCTCTGGAGCTTGCCGGCTTCCAGCCCAGCTGAGAGAACACAAGCTCTGATTCAGAGAGAGACCCTGACATGAAAGAACAGACAGAGAGCAATAGAAGGAGACATCTGACATTCTCTTCTGGTTACTACATGCATACAGAGGTGCACACACCAGTACACATGTGTGCATACACTCACAGAGAAACACATAAGTAAATGAATGAATAAATAACCTTGAAAATGAGGCTTGGATTAGCATCTTTCCTCACCTCTTATCCTATAATTTTTTTAGCAAGAATAATTCTGGTCCAGTGAGATGGCCCAGAAGTTGAGGTGCTGATGACCTGAGTACAATGCCTGGGTCATGTGGTGGAAGGAAAGAACAGACTTCCATAAGTTGTCCTCTGACCTCTACCTGTGTTCTATGCACATATGTGCATGAGTGCACACATGCATGCTCACACACAATCCAAAATAGAGTTTCTCTGTGTAACAGCCCTGACTGTCCTGGAACTCACTTTGTAGACCAGGCTGGCCCCAAACTCACAGAGATCTGCCTCCCTAGTGGTAGGTTTAAAGGCATGCACCACCATGCAAGCCAAATACATATTTTTTTAAACAACCAAATTCTTTTTAAACGGGAAAAAAAGGAAGGAACAGACTCCTACTTTTCTTCCCCTCCCCTTCTAGACAAGTGGCTCAAATGTGCAAAAAGATACCAAGAATGTCTTTGCTCCTGCCTGTGTGTGCACCCAACAAATATTTACTTCGTGAGCATCTGCTGCCAGATAAACAGTATGGAAGACGTGCCTCCTGCATGCAGGTCTAGATGAGAAACAGGTTCTCAATGAGTAAACAGAGAGAGATGGAACAGGAAGACAGCTGCTACAGAGACAACAGACAGGCTGCCAGAGGAAAAGAACTCCCTTCCAATACCTAGCGAGACGTGAAATGGGTCAGCAGAGAAAGCGGAAGTAGGGACATTCCAGGCACAGGGAAACAGCGTGTGCCAAGGCACTGGGTGGACAAGAGCTTGTCTTACTGGGGATCTGGAAGGGAGGCTGGAATGGAACAAGAAAGGTGAGAAAGTGAGATTAGAGGCAGCCTGTAGCCAGACTTTCCTTCATGGGCTTTTCTATGTGTGGGCTGCCAGCTCACACATAACGACGGGGAGACTTCTTATTACTTATAAGGCCAGCCTATAGCTTAGATTTCTTCCTAACTAGTGCTTACAACTTCAACCAACCCATTTGTATTAATCTACATTCTATCACATGGCGTTACCTCTCTTCCATCTCGCACCTCCTGTTCCCCCTCCGTGTCTCCTCCTACTTCCTCTCTCTGCCTAGAAGTCCTGCCTACACCTGCTGCCTAGCTACTGGCTGTTCAGCTCTTTACTAAACCAACCATGGCAATATATCTTCACACAGTGCACAAATATCCCACAACAGTAGCCAGGTAGGCAGGGGCCATGGCAGCCAGGTGCCCTCCCATTCCTCCACTTTGTGCAGACATTCTGGCTTTTGCTCTGTGCTTACTAACAATGAGTGTGAGGAAGAATTGCTCTAACCCTTCCCACAGAGAGTGTCTTCTCCAATCAGGAATGTTGATGAGAAATGCAGATTCACAGGCCCTGCCACGGCCTCCCCTTCAGCATCTGCGTTATGATGAGTTCTCCCAAGAGATGCGCAGCAGTGAAGGTGAGACCACTCTGCTCTAAGCCATCTGCCTTTTATGGACAGACTCGGCCTTTTCTGCCAGATGTTCTGAGGTTTGCGGAGAAGGGTATTTTCCCATACATATAACCTCTTTGAATACTAGAGGGCAACATTACATTAACAAGCCAGAACACAATGTTAGAGGCCAGCAACATCACAGATTATAATCAGACATTGCCATCGCTGCACTTTGTAGCTACAAACAGACCAACAGAGTCTTGAGTGTCTTCCTGGAGACAGGGAGCCTGATCAGCTGCACCTGGGACACTTGCCCATCGCCGGCTCCAAGACAGGGATACAGACACCTGCTATGGAAGATGTCCGTGGCTGCTGCTGGCCACTGAGGAGTTTCACCCGAGCTAGAAGTGTCGCTATTCAACATAGCTAGACAAATTAATGGAAAGCAAAGCATTGCTAAAGTTATCAGCAACTGGGGGTGGGGGTGGTGCTGAGGAGATGCCTCAATGGTTAAGAGTATTTGCTGATCTTGCAGAGGACCCAGGTTCAGTTCTCAGCATCCACATGATAGCTCACAAGTAGCTATAATTCAAGTTCCAGGAAATGCAATACCCTCTTCTGGCCTCCCTGGGCACCAGACATACATGCAGGCAAAATATCTATATACATGATTTGTAATATCTTTTTAAAAATTAATAGCAATTGACATCACAGAACCAGGCCCACTCCAACTGTGCCCTCTGTGGAATGGGGATCTAAGTACTTCACAACACTAAAAGTCTGACTACACAATGACAAATACCCACTTACAGACATCGTTATGAGCCGCTGTCAAACCGTCGAGAAGCCCTGGAGTGGGGCTCTCGATGGGCAAAATGCGCAGTCTGTGAGAATGCATAGCCTCTTACCAACACCTCCTGCCTCTATACCTGGGAGACACAGGCAAGAGACACCAAAGGCTAGCAGGGACAAGTGTGCACATAAGTAAAACTAAAATATGATCTGTCATCTAAGTCTGTGACCACTGGATTTCCTAGTTGAAATGAGCTATGCCACCTAAAGGCTCCTCTCATCCCCACCACCATCTCCAGCAGACTCCAATCATCGTTTCCCCAGGCTACGAGTGCCCCCTCTGGACCACTGTTGGAACTGCAGGGAGACAGCCAGGCGTGATTCTCCAGTTACCGGGAAGCTTGCAGATTGGGAGACAACCAGAGAGTGGAGACTATGAAAATGAGGAAGAGCCAGGAGAGGGTGGGGAGATCTCTGTCTACATACCTAGATCTACACTCTTCTTTAGAGGCAACTTTCTCCTGCGTCAGCCTTTGGGTTTAAGCTGTTTTGAGTTCCACCAAAGCTGTGATAACGAACACACTGAATTAGCATCGGCAGTGTAGTCTCGTGTGCTGTCCATGTGAGGGGTAACCACAACCTAGTGGTGCATGTATCTGTCCCTGTGAAAGCTCATGGCAGGATGTGAGGACTCACTGGGGAAACAGAAAAGCCAGTGTGAAGGACTAGAAGTTGCCTTTTCAGCCTTGGCAAAGGACCTCTAGAGTCTTATGCAATCTATGGCTCCCAGTGCCACATGTGACCTGGAACACACAAACATGCCTCCCTCCCACTCCCTAACAACCTGGGCCACCTGGATCAGAACAAACTCCACATGACACCAAGTTCATCCTTCTGTTGAAATATCATAGCCTTTTGTTTTGTTTTGTTGAGACAGGGTTTCTCTGTGTATCCCTGGCTGTCCTGGAACTTGCTCTGTAGACCCAGGCTGGCCTTGAACTCACAGAGATCTGCCTGCCTCTGCCTCCCAAGTGCTGAAATTAAAGGCAGGTGCCACCATGACTGCCCAACTCTGTTTTGTTGTTGTTTTGTTTTGTTTTGTTTTTTAATGTCTGTATAAAATGTCACTGCTCATCAGCCTCTGCAGCAGCAAATTCTAGAAGCCTGGTAGTCCGCCCCTCCAGAAGCCCAGATGCTCCTGCAGGGGAGAGGAACCTGGTGAAACCTGGCTGAATCTGTTCCATAGCCGGGGCTTTGACATAAGAAACCATAAGAAACTCCCTGCAGGGGGCAGCCTGGGCATATGTAGTCAATATTTCCTTACCAGTGCCATAGCCTCTGGGAATTTCCTCAAAGGAAACCCACACTGATGACATAATGTCAAGATTTCCAAGCAGAATAGACGTGAGCTCTGTGCTCTGATCTCATTTGTCCACCGGCTACTGGTGTGTGTGTGTGTGTGTGGTGTGTGTGTGTGTGTGCGTGTGTGTGTGTGTGTGTGTGTGTGTGTGTGTGTGTGTGTGTTTGAGACAGGGTTTCTCTGTGTAGTTTTGGTGCCTGTCCTGGATCTCGCAGATCAGGCTGGCCTGGAACTCAGAGATCCACCTGGCTCTGCCTCCCGAGTGCTGGGATTAAAGGTGTGTGCCGCCGCCACCACCACCACCACCCAGCCCCGGCTACTGTTTTATCCTGCTTACAGATGAACATTTTGAGCCTTTGGTAAATAATCCATCCAGTTTTTCACAGCTGTATATGGCAAAATCTGGACTAAACTCAGGGCCAGCTCACCTGATGTCCATACACTTTCTCACTGAATAACTACCTCCCTAAACAGTTAAATGGCATTTGAAGAATGCTCTCTATATGCCACACATTCTCTATAGGGCACCATTCAACATAAATAGTCATGTTTAAACCTTCTTGCCACTCTGTGAGGAAGTCTCATTAGTTTGGATGAGGGAGCTAAAGTTCAGAAAGGTTGAAGGTCATGTCCTGGACTGCAAAGGCTCATGTCTACCTCCTTCCAAAGGTTACCTCTTCATCACTGTGTTGCACAAACTGAGCAGAGTGACAGGCCAGGGGCTGTGGCAAAGATGTCATGGAGTCTGGATCCCTGCCCCCACTGCTCCCCATTCTGCCGCTAAGGCCCATGTAGTTTAACTAAAAGTCTCTACCTGCTCTTGGCCTCCATTTTCCCACCCGACAAAGTACAGGACCAGATGGGCTGGTGTCTCAGTCTCCTCTCAGCTCTGGGATTTTCCTAGCTCCAGGTTAGTTCATTCCAGACCTCAAAGCCTGGTATTTGCCTTGAGTCTCAGAATAAAATGGTCAACTTCTCAGAAAAGGTGGCTTGTGCTACAGCATTCTGTCCCAGGTAGACAGGAGCTCCAGAAGTCAGGAATCCACTGACAGATACAACTCATGGGCATGACTTAGCTGGTTCTTGATATTCTAAAACAGTGGTTTTCAACCTGTGGGTCACAACCCCTTTGGGTCGAATGACCCTTTCACAAGGGTCACTCAAGACCATCAGAAAACATAGATAATCACATTACAATTCATAACAGTAGTACGGTTACAACTATAAAGTAGCAACAAAAATAATCTTATGATGGCGGGAAGGGTCACCACAACATGAGGGACTGTATTAAAGAGTTGCAGCATTAGGAAGGCTGAGAACCACTATTCTAAAATAAGAGAAATTAATGATCAACATTTTTTTAAGACAGGGTCCCCGTGTATCCCAGGCTGGTTTTAAACTTGTTATACATTCAAGAATGACCATGAAATACTGATCCTCCCATCTCCACCTCCTTAGTGCTGTAACTACAGACTTCCACACTCAGTCTGTGTGGCACTGGAGCTCAAACTCAAGGCTTTCATGCACGCTAGGCACACACTGAGCAATTTCCCCAGCCTGTGACCAGTGTTCTGAAGTCAAAACAGATCTTATGGGCTGTTGAGTTGGTTCAGTAGGTAAAGGTGCTTGCCATCAAGCCAAATGGCCTGAATCCGATGAGACTCACATGGTGGAAGAAAAAAATCGGTTCCCTTAAGTTATCTTCTGACCGCCAGACATGTGTGTGGTGCACATAAGCTCACGTGTACACGTGCACATTATTTTTAATGTTTCTGTGAAAATCTGAGTTCCTGGGTTTTCTTTAAAAAAAAAAAAAAATGCCAGTCTGAGCCCGGTGACGGTGCCGCACGCCTTTAATCCCAGCACTCGGGAGGCAGAGCCAGGCGGATCTCTGTGAGTTCAAGGCCAGCCTGGTCTACAGAGTGAGATCCAAGACAGGCACCAAAGCTACACAGAGAAACCCTGTCTCGGAAAAACAAAAAAGAAAAAGAAATGCCAATCTGGCCACTCCAGGTCTGAACTGACTGGCTCCCCCCCACCCCACCCCCAAAAGGACAGGGAAGTCCTGCTTTACTACAGCCCTAACACTCCAAACACCCCTTTGCTCCCTGGAGACTTCAATGCATGACCACTCTTGAGGAGCCTTGGTGCTCTGGCCTTGGGGCAGAACCTAGGGCAGGGCCAGGCTATTTGAGGCCATCACTTGGGCATGATGACAGAGGAGCCTTCAAACATCTCCTCTGGCCTCACAGCTTTTGCCTGTGTGAGCCTGAACCCGGAGTTCAGCAGGAGCCCCCTAGCCAGGCTGCATATAAACCACAAACCCTGGAGCAGGAATGGAAAGGCTCTCAGGAAAGAGAGTACTCACTCACCCTCTCTCCTCCCGGCAGCTGTCACCAGATTGCTGTCTATGGCTGGGGCCCAGGGTGGACCAGCCACATGTGTCACTGGCCTGGACCAGGCCTATAAAGCCAACATTGTGCTATGTGGAACAAGAGAGGTTTTTTTGTTTTTTGTTTTGTTTTGTTTTGTTTTTTTTCATTCAGCGGCCAGCATCAAGCAGACACTCAAGCAAAGGGCTGGGGGATCACCCTGAACAAAGAACATGGGAGAGGAAGCCATATGACTCTGGTGCACACATGAGCCTTGTAGAGCCCAGGGCATTTCCACAGACCACCTTGCAATTGCATTTCCTTCCGAAAATAGATACCAATACGACATTCCCAGAGGGATAGCAGGCCTGGACACAGCATTAGCAACAGCCAGGAATGGTAGGCCTTGCGGGGGCCATGACTTTACTGACTCGGGTCATGAATCTTCCTCACTACTTACCAGATGCAGAATGCTGAGCTGGGGATAGAGGAGTCTCGGAGTAAGGCACAGCACCCACCTGCACAGTGCCCTGGAGCCCAGAGAGGGTAAGTAAGTAGAAAATCATACACTGATGACCCAGAGGAAGAATTGAGACTCACGCAGCAGCAGCAACTCAAGCCTTAGATCAGATCCCGATCTGTCCGGTTTCGCACACTTCCGGGAGTCTCCTGAAATGTTATAAGCTCAGCCAGGAAGGCATCTGACTGCCGTAATAAGGAAGTTGAACGCTCCACTGGGGGCAAAGGAGAATGTGGAATGTATTTAAGGGGGAAATAACATCATCTGATTAGGGTCATGAAAAGGTCACTCTGGCAGCCACCGGGGAAGCTGACCCTGGGTGCAAGATAACAGGTTAGAAGGTGAGAGTCTTTCTCTCCCGGATACAGGAGCCCTTCAGACTCCTAAGTTTTCTTTCCCAGGGTTTCCCGTTCTACCTGATAAGCGAAGGGGGAGTCTGGGGACTACCATTTGTTTTCACAAGACCAGGAGCAGGATGGAGCTGAAAGTTTTCTTCCTGGTATTGTTCCCAGGGGCCAAATTTGATATCTTTGTACAAAGCCGGACCTCTCTTGTGTGGAATTCTCTCGGCAAGCACCAGGCGAACCTGGAAAGCTCAGGAGTAAGCAAGAAGACATGAGGTAGTCTGACATGATCTCTGCCAGAGTTACATATGGAGAAACAGAAAAGGGAATTAAACACTAGACATCAACAGTCCCTCTTCGCATCCCTGTCCTCGTACCTAGCACCTGATACCCCATGATCTGGCCAATCCAAACCGCGCCGCAGACAGTCCTGCCGCGTTCTAGCTCCATGCTTGGCTCTCACTGTTTCCTTTGCCTGTAATGCTATCTTCTGAGCAAGCCCGTCCTCCAGTGCTGTCTCCACAGTCAGCAAGAAGCCATTGCTCTGTCTTCATGGACTCCAGTGCACTTCAACTCTCTCCTGTACTTTTTCCAGAACAATCTGTGTTAAAATTACTTCCTCTTCTAGACCATGGATTCCTTGAAGATGGGACTCACTCCTGCTTCACATCTGTTCTCTCACCACCAACTTACACCGTCCCCAATCAATGTTGCCTTTGGGAACTGATGGACAGTGGGAATCACTTTTCTAGTTCCTTCGTAAAGGAAAAGTGTAGAAAACCATATAATGATTCTTCTGTATTAACACACCGATGTCTTCTTCATGCACCTCATAAGCTCACTCTGACAGCAACCAAGTTGCAGCCACCTTGGTCAACATTTCCACCCTAGGAAGTTACAGGCTAAGCCAGAGCTGCTGTGCCTCCTACAAACTTCATTAATTCTCAGAGCAGTGCACAGAGTGTGTTCACTCTCGTTTTTATGCATTTCCTAGGTCATGGTTCAGTTACTCCTACTGCATAGGTCACCCCCATAGAAAAAACATGTAAATTCTCATTAAATCTTTGCTCCAATTAACTGAATAAAACTTCAAGACCCTTTAAAGTTTTTGAAAATTCTATTTAAAAAAAAATGTCTACATAAACCTCCATCTGTTTGGCAATGGTAATATTTTGTACTGTTGTTTGAAAATTATTTCCACAGAGGACATGGTAGCCTGTCACTGTACTCCCAGGCTCCGGAGCAGAAGGCAAGAGGCTAATGAGTTGGTGGCCAGCCTGAGCTACTTAGGAAGAAATCTGTCTCAATAAGAAAATGAAGGAAGGAAAGGAGGCAGGGAGGAAGGGAGGGAGGGCTTAAAAACTTGGGGTGGGGTTGGGGATTTAGCTCAGTGGGAGAGTGCTTGCCTTGCATAAGAAAAGCCCTGGGTTCAATGTTTTGTGCTGCCACATATTGGGTAAAATGTTGATCTAGCCAGCTAGCCTGGGAACTTAGAATGTGCAGATGACTTCCATGTCCCAGAGTTCAAGCGGTGAACTCAGGAAGCTAAATCCACTTGCTATTGTTGGTTAGCTGCTTTAGAACTGAAAATGACCTTTTCAAATTGGAAAAGTAGGCAGGAACAAAGAGGAACTTGAAAACTAACAATGGCTCACATTTTCATAGCCATTTCTGGTTTATAAAGTGGGTTTGTATCATCATTTCATCTGCCCTGCCAACAGCTCTGTGAGGTCAATATGAGGTCTCCCTGGGCACAGATGAGCAGGCAGGCGTGGAAGATGGGACATCATAACACGCAGTACCTACTGAGTAGGAAAGAAAACCTCAGAAAACGTTTTTGTTTTTGTTTTTGTTTAACCACACCATGTTCCCTCTGAGCACTCTACACACAAATATACTAAACAAGCTACTGGGCTCATTTTGCAAAGATAATGTCAATTTCAACCTGCAGGTAAAAACAAGGAGGAAATATTAGGAAAATGCAAGATGGCCATCCTTGCTTCAGTGCCTTTGCAGAAGTGTTCCTTCCAAACATCAGCTATGCTATAAAGTAGCTGCTCAGTCAAAACCGAGACACAGTTGGGGAAACGTGTCCAAACATTGGGCTTGAACCACACTTAGAGACTCAAATTAAGGCCTTTGATGCTGTCCACAGTCATACACTACCAGAAATAAAAGAGTTGACACTCTCATACAACGTCAAACTAAATCTCTTGGCTGGGCTGTAGCAATTCATTTTCTGCAGCCCATAATTATCTTCAGAGGCACGCACTGCATTGTATTTTCGGTGCTAAAACTGTTCGCTTCCACGGTGTCTATCACACTGTTGTGGTATCTCTTCACATTTTAGTTCATTAGGAACTCGGAAAATTGAAAGTGAGCCCCGCCTACTGCCTGTCTTTTCAGCATTTTTCTGTTTCTCCTTTTCCTGGAAGATTGTCTTTTTGAATATCCTTGTTTATTATTTCTCACTCCTCTCTCGCTCCTTTGTCTTCTTTTCACCAGCCTGGCTATCTAGGCTGGAAAGTGCTCAGGAAAGAACTTCTGGGAGTGGAGATAATAAAGTCAAAAAGGTGGGCCTAAGGAGGAATGCAACACAGTCCCCAGAGGCAGCCTGACTGGAGAGTGAAGTGGTTAGCTTCCCTGTCCTTAGCGAAGGGCAAGCAAAACTGAGTGGTCCAGGCAGATCGGCCACCCGGGCACCGCACCAAAGCGTGTGGTCAGTGAGGCTGGCCCTGCTAGCCCAGCAGGAGGGCGGCGGAAAGCAGGGCGTGGCGCTGGCCAGTGCGGGACCGGGACACCGGCGGCGTAGGGGGGCGAGGCGTGCTCGGGTCTATTCCGGGAGCGCGCAGGGCGGGGCGGGGGCGTCCTGCGAGCATCCTGTTGGGGGGAGGGGACGAGCTCGCCGCCGGGGCAGCCCCAAGAGCGCAAGCCGCCCGTGCGGCAGCCGCTGCGCCCTAGCTTGGGCGCCCCGGGATCCCCGCCGGCGCCATGGACCGAGGCCGGGGTAAGTGGCACCCCCGCGGAGGTCGGGAAAAGGGACCTGGGAGATCCGAGGCCGGAGAGGAGCTGAGAAGGAGGGGGTGGAGGTGGTAGATGGGACTTGGCGTGCGAGGCACCAGACACTTGGGCACAGGTGCCTCCTGCAACAGGAGCAATCCGTGAGTGTGAGCCCCTCGTGGCTCTTAGGTCTGAGTCCCCTCATGGGTGGGAAATCGGTGCGTTTGAACACTGTTTCCTAACTTTATGAAAGGTTCCCCAAGGATTCTTGAAGTCAGCGAGCTACCCACTCCTCGCCACACGCAGGGAGAGGGTGGAATACGGGTACAGGTTACACTTCTAGAACAGTCGCTCATGCGGCTCCCACTGTGCGCCCTGGGAGAAGCCAAAGGAGAAGCCCCAAGAGACCCGAAGTTTGCAGCTGCTTTGGGAGAAGGCGGGGCTGCGTGAGCACGCTTCCGCGCCTCTGTGTGTGTTTAGTGGACGTTTTGGAGTCCTGAGGACTAATGCAGTTAGGACTGCCCGGGCAAAGATAAAAGCTTCCTGGGGCCTTAGGGTGGGAACAGCGCACATTTTAGTAAAAGGTTAGGAGATTGCTGCGGCGACAGTGTGTCTACTTGAGCATGGGGGTTAGTGTCAAAGGCCTGAGTCCCGCCGCCCGCCCGCCGGCAGCTCTAGAATCCTGAGATCACAGGTGTGGAGGCACTGAGCGAACTGAGTGTTGTGTCTTTTTACCAGAAGCAGTTTCTATTGTTGTTGCTGTTAATGGAAAATTCCTCTCCCTTCCAACCATCATCTTAACTACCCGCCCCCTGCTTGCTCCGCTGAGGCCCCAGGGGCAAAAGGAAGTGTTTGGGCTAGGATGAGTGCTTGAGCAGGTGTGCAGGGTAACCTTTCTCCACCCTGTGTAAGTTCAGAGAGCCTTAGAGGAGCCGCCACCCTATCCTCTTCACCACCCCTCTCCAACACAAAATTCAGCACCCACCTGCGCCTTCAGGATCTTTGGAGAGCAGGCAGATATGAGAGGAAGGAAGGGCTTACACGTAGTTCTTCAAGACTGAGGCATGGTTTGAAGGCGGCTTTCACCTGTTGGCTGACGTCTGGACAAGGGTACACCCACCCATGAGGACAGAAAAACAGAATAGGCATTTCTCATTCCTTCCGCTCTCCTCCAGTGCCCCAACATCACATCTAAAGCAAGGATCATCTTCGGATGTCACATACCATCCTGTCTGGTTCCCAGTACCAAAATCTACATGGAGAACTAAGGTTTGAATGTTTGTAATCAATGTGGCCACTTCAAAATGCAGCCTCCAGACTTAAGTCCGCAGGTCTGGTTAGTGCTGTGGTGTCTGCTTCCTGGATCTTGCTCCCTTGACCAGAAGTAAGCTTCCAGAAGCCAGGAAACAGAGCTTGTGAGAACGCGTCTGGCGCATGATGGGAACTGCCCAAAGTGGCTTATCAAGTGAGATGAAGCATGCTTCTTGTACATCTCAAGTTAATTTGTCATAATGTCTTTTTTTTTTTTTTTTTTTTTGGTTTTTTGAGACAGGATTTCTCTGTGTAGCTTTGTGCCTTTCCTGGATCTCACTTGGTAGACTCACAGAGATCCACCTGGCTCTGCTTCCCGAGTGCTGGGATTAAAGGCGTGCGCCACCACCGCCCGACATAATGTCCATTTTTAAAAGACTCCTGCACAGTTCTCACAACAGAGCTCTTCTGTGACGTGCTAGAGGCCATGTCACCCCTTCTAGTAAAGTAGTATGTGGCGGGGGTGCACAAGACCAATTCGCCTTCATTTCCCACCTTGATAAACAGTTTCAAATACTGTGGTGAAAGCAAATATGGCCGGATTGTGGATCAGAGTGCAAAACCTGTCTGTGTCTTTCAGATAAAGTATAAGGGTTCAGAAATGATGTTAGCGGACTGGGATGGCCGGCTTTATCAACTTGACACATTCTAGAAATACCTGGGAAGAGAGTCTCAATGAGGGATTGTCTGGATTAGGTTGGCCTCTGGGCACGCCTTTGGGGGGGGGGGGGGGTTTCCCTTGATTATGTAAATTGATGTGGGGCCACCCAACCTAAAAGGGGGGCAGTACGGGGGCAGTACCGTCCCCTAGATTTGTGGTGTGGACTGTTTAGAAAGGGAGAAGATGAGCTGAGCACCGGAGTACATGCTTTCTCTCTCTGCTCGTGACTGTGGATGTGACTTGCTTGCTGCTTGAGTCCCTGCCACCTTTTCTGGAGTAATGGGCTGTCACCCGGAATTGAGAGATGAAATAAACCCTCTCTTCCCCTAAATTGCTTTTGTCAGGGTATTTTGCTATAGCAACAGGAAACAAAGGAAGGCAGAGCCTTCCTTGTTGTGACCCTGTCCTCAGGTGGATGTGCACACCAACCCCGCCCCCCAACATGTCAAGCAAAGTTTTAAAAAGGCAGGTCTCATTTTAGCCTCTCCCACCAACCACCTCAGGGTAGGGTGACCTTGAGCAGGCTAGGGTCACCTTAGACCAGGACACTGTTCAGTATTTGCCGCCATCACAGCTGAAATCACCTCTTACACTAGGCTCCCTGTTCAGTTTTTCACATTGTTTTCACCCTTGAACAGCTCACGGGTCAGAGGTTATCCCCTCTCAGGAAAGCAGGCTGTGGCGCAATCCCAAAACCCAGGTCTCTTTAATAACAGAGATCTCTTTTTCTCTCCGCTCTCCAGGCTGGTAGCCCAGGATCAAGGTTAACCTCAGGCGAGGTCTTTTCCTGGCTTTGGTTTTCTTTCTGTATTTCACACACCTCTTCTCTATGGTCTTCCTCTTCTTAGATGGACTCCAGCCCCACCAGACTCAGTCCCCGCTCTCATGACATTTGACCTCAGCTACCCCCTCAAGGCCCTGGCTCTAAATGCAATCACATGGGACTTAGGGCTTTAATCTATGAATGGGTAGAAGGTAGTGGTGGACAGGAGACAGAAGTCAGTCCACAACAGCCATTGACATTAATTTGCAGTCATTTTCTGTGTAATACACAGAGCAAGAGCAAGGTTTAAACACAGCCTTGATTTTTTTTTTTCATTTTCATTTATTTATTTATTTTTCTATTATCAGCTTGATACAGTATAAATTCTTATTCTAATAGTGAAATGTTTCATTGAGGCTTGCCAAGTAATTGAGTAAAACCAAAACTTATTATAAGCCACAGTCATCCTAGGGTCCCCCCTGCTATATAGCCTCCCTGGTTCTGTGGGTTGCAGTCTGATTGTTCTTTGCTTTATATCTAGTATCCACTTATGAGTGAGTACATACGATGTTTGTCCTTCTGAGTCTGGGTTACCTCACTCAGGATGATATTTTCTAGTTCCATCCATTTGCCTGCAAATTTCATGCTGTCATTGTTTTTCTCTGCTGAGTAGTACTCCATTGTGTATATGTACCGCATTTTCTTAATCCATTCTTCAGTTGACGGGCATCTAGGTTGTTTCCAGGTTCTGGCTATTACGAATAGTACAGCCTTGATTTTTAAGCATACTGCTAACTGCCTCCACGGTGGCAAGGGAACAGCCAAACCCTAAAATAAGACTAGATTCCCAGTCTTCTGTCTCAGTTGCCCTGTGCATGTTCTCTGACACAATTATACCATCCAACCTCCACATAGCGAATAGGAACAAAGCTGGGAAGTGGGAAGCGGGATTTCTCTTCACACAGCAAACTGCCTTGGAATAAGCAAAGCAGGATTCACACAACCCAGTCATAGACATATATACACACACACATATATATATGAGGAGTTCTCAAATGCTCACTGTTAGTCAGTCAGCTTACCTCCGAGGGCTCACGTTCTGCACTCACATCCTTCCCCACCATGTCAGGTGATCCCACCTGTGACTTTTTGTTGTTGTTGTTGCAAACACAACTATATGAAGAGCCGTCAAAGGAAATGGGGGTGTTTGCGAACAAGACAAAATTTGCAGTGGCTGACGTGAGAGCGATTCTCAGACTAGCATCCCTACAGGAGAGGCAGTAGAAGCAGCTTCCAGAAGCTTGTTTCTCTTAAAGGTTCACCAGAGGCTGAGGTGGGCTCCACTTAAAAGTGCACGGATAAAAGAAATGTTCAAAGCCAGAAGCTGGGTGTGGTGAGGAATGATTGGCATTCCAGACTCAGGAAACCGAGGCAGGAAGAGCACTACAAACAAACAAAAACATAAAGAAATGAAAAAGAGGTAAAACAAGTATTGCCTGGGCACACAACGAGGCAGAGGGCAAATAGCCCTGAACCAGTGTGTAGGCTAAGGACGACTGTCACCTTCACCTAATGTTCCAGAGGGTTCCATAAACCCCTTCCTGCACACTGGAGAGAACAGGGCTCCCAGGTGTGTGTCCTTTGACTTAAAGCACCCCTCTTTTATTTAGCTGCATGCCACAGCACAGCCTTTATTGGGATTTATGGATCAGTGGATGAGGTTGGACTCTGGGGAGGAGAGGGTCTGATGCAGTTCAGAGCAGTCATTTAAAACTAGCGGGCTGGTAGGGTGGCTCAGTGGATAGAGACAGTACCACCCCGCCTGGCTACCTAAGTTTGGTCCTCAGAACTCAACGTGGAAGGAGAGAACTGTCTCACTAGTTGTTCTCTGACCTGGGTATGTTTGGTGTGGTACGTGGACCCCCCCGCCCCCCGTGGTACATGACCCCCCTCTCTCGTACACACACACATACATACACACACACACACACACACACACACACACACACACACACACACACACACTAAATGAAATGTAGAGAGAAGGAAAGAGGGGGAAGGAGAAAAAATCTGTGGACCTAAACCACTCTGGTTTCTCACTCTAAGCCGACATCTTGTAGCATACCACCACTACCACCACCGCCACCGCTGCCACCACCTCCACCACCAGGCCTTTGTTGTCTTTTCCCTGTTCCCTCCAACAGCTCACTTCCTCACGCTGCCCGTTTTACTCCTTGCTGTTCTGCATAATCCCATGCTTTCCCTGGCTCACTCCTGTCACCCTAGTCATTGTGCAAACATTTCTTCCTCCCCGGGGCCGTGTTTCCCAGCCTTCCCACTGCCTCTGCCTGCCTGCCTGCGGCTGCTCAGAGCACCATGTGCCTGACACACTGGTGGTCATTTCCACGGTTGCAGTTAACTGCGGCATGGCATGCGCTGTTGGTAGGGAGCTCTTTGAGCACGGGCCTTTCCTAGCTTGTTGGTAGCCTCCTCTTCGGCTCCTCCCGCCATGTTCTGCACTTAGTAGTCGCCCAGGAAATGTCTGTCAAGACGGTGAAGAAATGAAAGCAAGTGGATGATCCAGCTCCGAGGGGCCCCTGGCTGTGGTCATTTTCAACGCCGTGATTGGAGGGACAGAAGTATGGATGTTATCATCACACGTTGTTTGCTTTGCCTTCCTCTTTGTACACTCAGACCCCAGATCCTGTTGACTGTTACTGGGAAATGGATCTTGGGTGGCTGCTTCTCCTATATCCTGTTCTGCCTACAGGGTCTTCCTGTTTCTACTGTGGGCTTCTCCAGTGCGCCTCAAGGACCACTCCCTATGTGTCTAAAGTAGTGCTTCCCTAATCTACCTGGACTCCAAATCATGCCCTGTGGAGCCCAGTTTAAACACGCTCCAGAGAGCTGATCAAGGGTTCTGGGGTGAAATCTGGGAGTCTGCATTTTGCAAAGCCCTTAGGTAAACTTGTTCTCACTGGTGAATGCCACAGTTCTCATACACTGCTCTGCTGTGACCTTTGACCCTGCTCACACAACCTTCCAGGATTTCCTATTCCCTACCCTAGGTAAGTGAGAGGTAGTCAAAGGCCTTTCCCATGTTTCAACCAAGTGGAGCTCTGGGGTCCAGACCTATTTCTCAAGGTAGACAAGACTCCTTTAAGCTGCAAGTTCTCTTTCTTTAACTCTTAAATCACCAAGCAGGGTATGGTGGCACACACCTTTACTCCCAGCAGAGGCAGGTGGATCTCTGTGAGTTTGAGCCAGCCTGATCTGCATAGATCTCTAGGCCAACCAGAGCTGCATAGTGAGATCCTGTCTCAAAAAAACCTAAAAGGAAATACATAAATAGCCATGCAGGGTTTTTTTTATTATATACCCCATAATATATCTAATTCCTCCTAACTCTACCCTACATTTTTTTTCAACTTAGAGAGGCATTTGACTTCTCCCCAGTGGTATTCACTTCAGCCTGGCCCTGTGGATGCTGAGCATTTGTGGAAAACTTCAGTCAAAGGCTAGACCTCCCTGTGCTGGTGGTCATCGTGTATCCTGTGACTTAACAACAGTTTTTGGGCTGAGGGGGAGATGCACTGGGCAGGAAGGAGCCATGTGATCCGACAGAACTGACTCTGGGGTCCTTTTTCAGGTTCCGTTTCATCCTTGAGTTTCTCTTCTGGGGCTCTTCCCAACCGTGGCAGTAGCCCTAGGACGTGGACAGAGCAACCATTCTCCTCTTTTTTTGTTTTGTTTTGTTTTGTTTTGTTTCTTTTGTTTTTGTTTTGTTTTTCGAGACAGGGTTTCTGTGTATAGCTTTGCGCCTTTCCTGGATCTTACTTTGTAGTCCAGGCTGGCCTCGAACTCACAGAGATCCGCCTGGCTCTGCCTCCCGGGTGTGCCATTCTTCTTCTAGCGTAGGTGAAGCGTCTGAAGTCCAGTATCACCTACCTGTGGGGTCTTCTACCACATACCCCTCCCCTGTTGAGTTCCCCTAAGACTTTCAGTTACCAGTCCCTCCCCAGGAGACTGGGCTTTTAGATGATTCTAGTTATCGTTGGCATGTGTCTTCTATGTACGTGTGAATCCCAGTGTCTAGGACTGTATTCTGCATTATATCTTCAAGCTCTAACCAGTATTCCAAATGCTGAATTTTTGTAGTCACATCCTACTTATGTTGAACACACACCATGATTCCAGTCAGTGTAGATACTATCATTATCCCCATCTTACGGATGAAGATATTGAGTCTTAAAAAGGCTGTGTATCTACTCAGCTCTGCCTACCTTTAAACCTTTCTCATTAGTATATGTTTATCATACAAAATAAGAGGCTTCACTATGGCATTTCATGCATGTATATAGTGTACTATGACCATAAATGCCCATAGTTACCCAGCAAGAGGGGGACACAAATATTTCCTCTTCTATGTTGTTTCTTCTTTTTGTTTGTTTGTTTCTCAAGACAGGGTTTCTCTGTGTAGCCCTGGCTGTCCTGGAACTCCGTAGACCAGGATGTCTTAGAACTCAGAGATCCTCTTGCCTCTGCATCCCAAGTGCTGGGATGAAAGGCATACACTACCACCACCTTTTTTAAATCTAGATTGTCCAGATGAGAGAAAACATATATTTGTCTTAATGAGTCTGGCTTTCTTCATTCGACATGATAATTTTCAGTTCCATCCACTTTCCTGAAGGTGACATAGTTTTGGCTTTTGTAGCTGAATAAAACTCCATTGTGCATACATAACCTCATTCCCCACCCCACCCCCCAGCCATTCACTGATGGTCACTTGAGCTGATTTCTTAGCTTGGCGCCATAGTAAACATGGTGTGCAGGAATCTCTGTGTTATGTGGACTTACAGGTCTTTGGACATGTACCCAGGAAGGGTCTAGCCAGATGATTCTAGCTTTTGATTTTTGAAGAGCCCCTACACCATTGTGTCTGCATCAATTTACATCCCACCCACCCCCCAGGAATGTATTAGGGTTCCTTTCTCCCCACCTCCTCACCAGCATTTATTATTTGTTTCTGAGCTGCAGGCCATGAATGAGCTGAGATGGAATGGCTTTGCATTTCCTTGGTGGCTCAAGGCGTTGGATATTTTTTCATAGACTTACTGGCCATTTGTCCTTCTTCTTTTGAGAACTATGGCTCATTTGTTCATTTATTAATGGTTTTATTTGTTCTTCTGCTGTTTAATTGGGAGAGGGGGTTTCTGTATGGTTTCTCTGGTATTAATCGCCTGTCAGATGGGTAGCTGGCACAGTGGACTCCGGGCTCGGTTGGACATTTGCTTGGCAATACGAAAACTTTGGTCTCATGCTGTCCCATTTGTCTCTAGCATTGTTCTCTTCTGCTCTGCATGAATGTTGGGGGTGGCGCTCACTAGGTAAAGACTGCAAGGTAGGGCGGGACAGGTACTAAAAGAAGGAGGTCTGAACCATCCTGAGGGACCCCCTCCGTCAGTGAAGGGATAGCTCTGTGAGGTGTTAGGTCTCCCCCTTCCCCACCCTCCCACTGTAGCTGGTGTTTAGAATTAAAGAAGCCACCAAGGAGGCTGAGCCAGGAAGGCCCCAGGCTGGGTTCATCGTCCATGTAAAATTCCATTCCGGAATGCCTGTGATGCCTGTAGCGGGGAATAGAGGTGCAGAGCTGGCCAGGCATGATTCTTCCCCCTGGCACAGCTGTCAGGCCATGGTGGGGACAGAATGTGGCACCACATTGCAGTCATTCCAGCTCGGGGAATTCACCAGCAGCCTGCTGCCCACGAGGCAGGCCAGGGGGCTTTTTATAGCCCTCTAAGAACCAGGAGGAAAACTGATCTGTGAGAGAACAGCAGAGCACTTGTCTTGGCCAGGCACCATTCTCTAGATCGAGTCCTTCCCAGAGACCCACGGTGCTGTTTAGGCAGGGGAGGTGGCTAAGAGAGCGGTATGTGTAAGGAAGCCAGTGCACTGTTGGAAGACAAAGACGGGGACCAGCCCCTGGCTCTTCCAGTCACCTTGGGCTTCCGTGTCTTCATCTGACTGACAGGTTACTGTGCAATGACTCTATTAGGGTGCAGAAGTCAGTAGACCTCAAGCCATGGGCCAAAGAGCAGACTGATTAGTGTTACTGATGAAGAACTGTGCCCGTTCCTCAGGTGTTGTCGATGGGCTTCCTCAGTACACGGCCACAGCTGAGTAGTTGGAACAGACCGTGTGCATCCTGCAGAGCTAAAACACAGGAACCAGCTAGGCCAGCCGTTCAACCTGCAGGTCACGACCCTTTCCCAAAGGTCGCATATCAGATACTTATATTACAATTTGTAACAGTAGCAAAATTACAGTTATGAAGTAACAACGAAAGTCATGTTATGGTTGGGGGTCCCCACAACATGAGGAAGGGACTATATTAAAGGGTGACAGGGTTAGGAAGGTTGAGAACCACTGATCTAGGCCTTCCCAAAGGTTTCTTCACTCTTGATAAGGGCGTAGAGAGAGTGTAGACCCTGTAGGGAGTGCTGTGGTGGGGTGTGTTCAGATGGGAATGGCCATTTCCCTCTGTTTCTCAAATTACTTTTAGCCCCAAAATTATTGGCATAAAATTTTAAGCAATGGAGTTACCCTGGGTAAATGGGAGTAATGAGCACAGTAGCCCCCCCCCATCTTACTCCCAGCACAGCCCCTTCCCCTGTGGAAGCCAAGCAAACCCTATAGATTTTGCCAGAAGAACACATGGAAACCATGTATCCTCCCTTAGTTTTACCTTGCAGCCCTGAGGTTCAAGGGCAGTGGCTTCCCTAAGGTCATTTGGCAGAGACCACAGGGGGCATTGCAGAGAACCACTGATGTCCCAAGCAGAGCACAGACCCATCTCTTCAAGGGACAGGCTTGTCTGCAGAGCCTGCTGTTGGTGGCAGTGCATGATCCTGAGTCCCCAGGGGTCAGATCTGAGGCTTTGCTGGACCTGTATGGAAACCTACCTGTGAATTTTTACATCAACATGGCCGAGTCGGGTCTGAGAACCTATTTACTGAGAGACCCAGAACCAAAAGAAAATACATTTTAAATCTTTATTTATTTATTTTTTTATTTCATTGGTACAAAGACTTAAAAAAAAACCAAAACCTCAGAGTGTATGTTACAATTGACATGTTAATTTATTCATTTTCCCCCTTTTCTAAAAAGGCTGTTATTCAGTAGATAAAAACATCTTCAAATCGGTGGCATCTTAGGATGGAGAAATTATGATAATTTATACAAAAGCTTTCTTTTGAAGATGGAATCAGATTCATTCATTTGTAGAATAAATATTTACCCTTCCTGCCCATTCTTGTTGGAGGGTGTGCTGAGGGCAGATCCTGCTGATATGAAACCGAGGAAGATTTTTTTTAGCTCCACTTGAACCAAGAAAACCGATCTCCTGGGACCGTGCCAGGAAACCAGAGAGACTAATGGCTTTTCCTCGCCTCTAGCTAGCAGCCAGGTGTGGCTCTGAAGAGAGCAAGCTCCAAAGTGAGGCCCTGCCTGTGACCCGAAATCATATCTGGTCGGCGTCCATCAAAGAGAATGTGCAAAGGACCAGAGGGCTCAAGGGACACTTTGTAGCCAAGACCCTCAGGAACACTGTGGATGGTATTTCAGGTGGGGGGAGCAGTAGAGAGGAGAGAAAGGCCCAGAAGGTGCTGGGGAGCGAGCAAAACTGCATGCCTGCAACCCAGAGCATCTGAGAAGTAAGCAGAGCCCAGAGTGCCTTCACAGAGGAGCCCTCCCTACACACACACACACACACACACACACATACACACACACACACACACACACACACACACACACTTGGGTCTATAACAGGGTGTGTCCCTATTCTTGGAGGCTGTGCTTGTGATGTGCCTAATTATAGCGACAGATAAGCCCAGAGTCAAGGGCCTTAGCTGCCTGCTGGTGTCTGGTTACCTCTTTGGGATCCTGTCTGTACCTGCTTCCCTTTAATCCTCTGTTTCTTCCACTGAAGCCTTCAGGAGGCTCCAGGCAGGCATGGGAAAGTGCTCTGTGCACAGAAAGTGTTCTGGTTTAGTTCTTCAAAGGGAAGCTTGGAATCCAGTTTGTAGCTGATTGTCTTTCTTAACAAGAGAGTGCAGGGTGGTGGTGCCGCACACCTTTAATCCCAGCCCTCCGGAGGCACAGACAGGTGGATCTCTTTGAGTTCGAGGTCTACAGAGCGAGATTCAGGACAGGCACCAAAACTACACAGAGAAACCCTGTCTCAAAAAACAAAAATAAATAAAAATAAGCAAGAGAGGCACCCTAGTTCTCTGCTATTCCTTCAGGGCTCTTGCTCATGTACAACCTGTATTGGCACTGGAGGAAGACAGCAGGATTAGAGATGCTCTTGGAACCGTTGTTAGAGTCAGGCTAAATTCCAAAGTAATGGTTAATTTATTTGCTGAAGGGAATTTCAAGATGGGAGCATTCAGGCGGTATCGTGGTTAGTCTTCACTGCTGTTCTTCAGGTCTGTAAAGAGAGAAGACAGAAACAGCGGAGACATCAAAAAATGTGCAGTTGGGCAAAAGAAAGGAGTTGAGTTTAGGATTGCAGACAAGGCTGATAAGCTGCTGAATGGTCAGAGGTTCACATTTCTAGAGTATCTGTCTCTGCACCAGGACGATTGCAGAGGTGCCCAGGGGTGAGACTTCACCCGTCCAAGGCTCCAACCTGTACACCTGGGAATGCATTTGAAAGGAAAGAACCTGAACTCAGAATACCACCAAGAGGTTCCCTGCTGGAAAGCAACTGCTTAGGAAAGAGTTTTCTCCGACTCAGCCACAAAGGCATATAGAGGCTACCACAGTTTGGTTCCAAGGTATACAGAGGCTACTGCAGTTTGGTCCCAAGCGGGCCAGGCTATATCTTGAGCTGGCAGCAAAATGTGGCAGCATTGTCCTAATGGTACTTATTTTGTAGGCAGACTAATGTGACCATTCACTTTGCATTCCTGCCTCCATAATGGACTGTATCCCCTCAAACTATGGACCAAAATAAGCCCTCCCTCCCTTAAGTTGCTTGTGGTCAGGTATTAGGTTAAGCAGCACCAAGAGTAACTAATGCATTCTCTTTGGTGGAATTTAAATGATTATTGTTTTTACTACGTCTGAACTACTTTTGTGAGTATGCAGGAGCATGTGTGTAGGAGCTAGAAGACCTTGTTTTCTTGGTGTCCTCTATCCCTACTGGCTCTTACAATCGTTCTGTCTCCTGCCTCTTCCACAGAGTTTCCTGAGCACTAAGGGGAGGGATCTGATGGAGACAGCTCACTTGAAGTGTTCCAAGGTCTCTCAATCTCTGTACACCGTCCAGTTGTGGGTCTCTGTATTTGTGCCCATCTACCACAGGAGGAATCTTCTTGAGATAGGGATTCTCATTGGCCCAGGACTTGCCAAGTAGGCTAGGCTGGTAGCCCGTGAACCCAGGAACCCGCTGTCTCTGCTTCCCCAGAGCTGGGGATACAAGCTTTTGTCTAACCTCGTTTTTAATATCTGAGACACCTCCCAGTGTTGTTTGCTTATGATGGGTCCTCTTCCTGACCTGTGTTCCAGCCATCTCCGCCTAGAAGCTGCGTGACCTCAGGCAAGATATTTAACATCTGTGTGTCTCTTTCCTCATCTGCAAAATGGAAATGATCACGATAGTGCTATGCGGATCCAGAGCACTGCACACAAACCAGGTCACCCCCTCATTACTGCTTCAAGTCTCCCCCACTTTCCTGATGGTCCCTGCTCATCCTCTGACCTAACCAACATTTAACTGGATTTGATCCCTGGAAACGATGGTAGAAGGAGAGGGCTGATACCTGAACGTTGTCTTCTGACCGCAACTCATGTGTCATGGCATGTGCATGTCCATATTCAAATACACCCATCACACACACACACATACACACACACACATCATACACACACACATAAACACACACACTCATCATATACACACACATATACTCATCATATACACACATGCACTCATACACATACACATCGTGCACACACACATCACACACACTCATCATACACACACACACATGCTCATCATATACACACATGCACTCATACACATACACATCGTGCACACACACATCACACACACTCATCATATACACACATGCACTCATACACACACACACACACACACACGCTCATCATATACACACATGCACTCATACACATACACATCGTGCACACACACATCACACACACTCATCATATACACACATGCTCTCATACACACACACACACTCATCATATACACACATGCACTCATACACATACACATCGTGCACACACACATCACACACACTCATCATATACACACATGCACTCATACACACACACACATGCTCATCATATACACACATGCACTCATACACATACACATCGTGCACACACACATCACACACACTCATCATATACACACATGCTCTCATACACACACACACACACTCATCATATACACACATGCACTCATACACACACACACACACACATGCTCATCATATACACACATGCACTCATACACATACACATCGTGCACACACACATCACACACACTCATCATATACACACATGCTCTCATACACACACACACACTCATCATACACACACACACACACACACACACACACACACACACACACATGCTCATCATATACACACACACACTCATATCGGGTAGCCCAGGGTGGTGGCCTTGATCTAAAAACTCTTCTGCCTTAGCCAACACCATCCTGTGAGAGTTGTTTTAAAGGCATATTTTTGCCTTCCTGGACAGGTAAGGTCACCCTGCTGTCAGTTGCAGAACAGAGTTATCTCATGTCCTCCTCCACTAAGCTCTGAGCCCATGAGGGCAGCAACAATGTTTCACTTAGTGTGTGCCACATTGGCGTGGCATATAGCACAGCAGTGCGGAACAGCAGGTACACCTGGAGAGGGACCAGCGGATCCTTTTAAAACATTCTATCCGAGGATGGACGGGCTCCTGGGAAGGTGGGGAGCCTGGAACAGAGCGCTCCTTGGGTGGTGGGTTGTTGTCAAGACCATAATATTAGGTTCACCATATAGAAGAAATTTCCAGCTGTCTGGACTAAAGTGAGAAGCAGCTGCCCAAGATGCCTTGGGGAAAGACTAGAGTCAGCACCGTGAATTGTGGGTACACTGTGGACTGTGATGAGCCGTAGCAGAATTGTTAGAAGGTCTTATTAATAAAAACAAACCTGAGGCCAGTTATTGGGTGAATGCTGGGATGAATGCTTGTTTCCTCAGACTGGAAGCTTCTGAGTCCTCATCCAAATGAATCTCAGCTGAACTGTGCTGCTCAAAAGCCTAAAAGCTTAACCAGCCAAAATGCTTCTAGTTTCATGTCTTCACGCCTTATATATCTTTCTACTTCCTGCCGTCACTCCCTGGGATTAAAGGCGTGTGTCACCGTGGTTGGCTGTACCCAATGTGGTCTTGAACTCACAGAGATCCCCAGGGATTTCTGTCTCTGGAATGCTAGGATTAAAGGCATGTGCTACCACTGCCTATCCTCACGTTTAATATTGTGGCCGTCCTGTTCTCTGACCCCAGATAAGTTTATTGGCCTGCACAATTTTTCGGGGAACACAATACCACAATGAGAAGCACCCAGAATCAAATGGGTTTTCCATCCTCTCCCCAGCCAGCGGTGCAGCTGACATCCCTCAGTGAACCTCTGTTTTCTGAGATCACTCCGAAGGGAACATAGGAACAGTGGCCAGACGGGGACAGGCACCCATCAAGCAGCTGGGAAGTCTTGTTATCATGGACCATGGTGCTGAGTAAGCAAGCGATCACCGCTGGTGAGGTAGATTGTCTGGGTGGGATGCGATGCTCAGGGTGAGCGTAGAAGGACCCTTTGGACTATCTGCTAGATTGGGAGTCTGTTTCCCTACCTACTTCCCTTCCCCTTCTGATGTGTCTTGGGTTGCTGCGAAGTTGGCTCTGGTCCACACCCCCAAGACTTCCTCCCTAGGAGACCTCAAGAGAGGGTACAAAAAAAAAGTATCCAGTGATCACAGGCACTTAGAACGTCACTTAGCCATTGGACTTGGAGCTCTGCCCCTTTCACTCCTCCTGAAATGGGAGTTTTATGGGGCTTTCTAGGCTCTACTCTTCACAGCAAGGTGACTTTATTTTAGGTATCTGCTCCATCTGAAGTGTTTGCCCAGTCCTAACTAGCCACTTCCGACCAATCACTCTCCTCCCACTCCTCCATGAGTTCCTTGTGGCTTTAATAACCAACCCACATTGCATCATACCCTGACCTCTTCCAGCTCTCCCTCCAGGGCTTAGAGCACCATCTTTCCTTTGGGACACGGACAATGAAGAGTGCTTGTTTCCCTTTGGGATCTCATGGGTTGGGCTTCTGCTGTCTTCATTTCTCTCCACATTTTGTCTTCCCTCCTTCCGCTAGAATGACCCGTTAAGCTCTGTTTGCAGCATTCTGGGGCTTCTCCAGTCCCCAGCTCTGTCATACTCCTCTGGCAAGCCAAAAGTCAACAAACCATGTAGTTAGGTTGATCACATAATAACCCCACTCCTGGTACCAGTTTTATGAATTAGTTTCCTTGTTATTGTGACTAGATATCTGACAAGAAGAAGCCTCAGAGAGAATGGTTTATTTGTCTTACAATTTGGGGTGGCTTTAGATCATAATGAGGCTCAGCTTGGTTAGCATGAGGTTGCTATGCAGTGCTCTACTGGATACTCAGAGCAGTTTTATTATTTCCACTCTGTACATGAGGAAACAGACATGTAGAAGTTGGATTTGCCTGAGGCCACACAGCTTCTAGGAGGTGGCCTTGGGAGCAGAGGTCATGAGCAGACTGCAAGGGGGTAGGGTGGGGAGGGGGGTGTCCTCAGATACTAAATGTTAGACAAGAGCTAGGCCGAGAAAACATCACTGTGAAGTGGATGGTGACATTGGTCTGCAGGTAGGAAGCAGAGTGACAGGGAGGGCTATGAAACCTCAAGGCCTGTCCCCCAGTAATATGTCTTCCATAAAGCCTTTACATCCTAAGATCCTATAACTTTCCAAAACATCAGTTGAGGACAAGTATTCAAATACCTGAGCCACAATGCAGAACAAAGCCGTATGCATGGCCACTTCCTATTGGTGCAGCCTGAGTGTGCATACCACGGCTTCCCATTGGTGCAGCCTAAGACATCTGTTGGTCCTTTTTTGACTGCTCTCTCACACTGAGGTTTCTGGGTGCTGACCCTCCACCTCAGCCTGCGCTTCCATATGGGCCACTGCTTAGCCTCGCCTCCAGAATCTTTATGGAGTTTTTCACATGGTTAGAACCATTATTGACCATCACGTATTTACTGTTCTTGGAAATTGATCAGTCTACAAAACCTGAGTTTCACAGAGTGCTTGCATGCTATAGTGATGTGGTAAGACTTTAGTTTTACCTACCATAGGCAGGAAGTTACGATCACCCACTCTACTGTTGAGAAAACCGAGGTTCGAACACATGAAGCAGCTTGGTCAAGGCCATGTAGTCAGTAAAGAGGTGGCCAAGATTGGAGCCCCTGGATTCTGGCTCTGGTGCCTGTGTTTTCTCCACTATACCAAAGCACAACACACCGTGAGTGGCCAGAAAGATTTCACCCTGGCACCTGTGACCTCCAGTAAATTCTGTAACCTCCCAGGACCTCAGCAAAACTGAGTTCCTGCCATACATTGATGCTACAGAGAGGGAACAAGCGCAGGGTGAGGCACGGGAATGCAGAATAGCGTGCAGCCATCAAAAGGGGAGGAAGACAAGGACAGGCGGCAACGTGAACACATCTCTCTGCGACATAATGGTAAAGAAACAAAGCGTTGTCTAGAGCGTTAGACCCTCTTAATAAAGTTAATAGCTAAAACTCTAGAGTGTGGATTTTCAGGACCTCATTTAGTTACTCTAAAACTGTGAACACAGGAAGCAGATGCCTGAGGAAGACAGCTATGAATATAACTTCAGAGATCACAAAGACCAGGGCTGTCACGATCCCTGACTTAGTGTGGAGTGATGGTAGATGCTTAGGACAGATGGAAAATAACCAATTACAAGAATAATGATGGCAACTGTTGCATAAATAACAACCAGGTAAGAGTGGAGTGTGTATGATCCAGTGATGAGAGTAACTTGTGAATCCAGATTAGAATTCATCCAGTTTTTATCTTCCTGAGGCTCCTGTTCTTTCTTATCGACCCTCCCGACAAGAAGTTCTTAGTGACCAAAGATGGCCAGAAAGGATTACAGTGTAGACACCAGAAGCTTAAGCTGAATCGGGTTTGAGTGTGACTCACAGTCTGTGCTCTGTGTCTCTAGGTAAATGACTGTGCCTCTCTGAGTCTCTCTTGGTCTGTTCATAGAAAAGCAGATTCTACCTTCCTTACAGGGTTAGGAGGGGAAGCGAGGGGACCCATGCAGAGCTTAACATCACTGAAGAGCTGTGAATACGGGCTGCTGTTTTAGGGGTGCCCCCTGGCACTGCTGCTGTTCCCCCTGCCTATGGTGAGGGAGATAGCGCAGATTGTCCAAACGGAAGCAGGCTCCCATCTTGAGTGGGAGAAGGAGCGGGTGTCACAGTTTCCCACTTCCTCCTAGGACCGTTTCCGTTGTGAGCTAAACACGGAGGAATCCACAGACAAAGGAACAATTCTGGGAGAGCCCCATCCCGCAGCCAGAAGTTATTTCCTCAGAAGTGGGAAGTTAGAGGCGAGCCCCCACCCCCTCCCATGTGCAAATGATTTGGTGCAGGGAAGCTGGGGCTTCCCTGGGGCCCGCAGCTAGGAACTGGTTCTCCAGACAAGAGCCCCTCAGGAGGGGCAAAGTGGCTCCTGGGAATGTCAGTGAAGACACTGGACTTCCATGAGCCTGTCTCCCAGCCTGGCTCCTAGATCAGGCCACCAGATATGACCACATGACTGCTTTCTCATTGACCTATGACCTTCCTGGCTTCTTATCTCCCTATTTTGCTAAAATTACAGCAGGTTAGAGAAATGTGCTAGCCTACCATCCTGGTAATAATCCCTGCTTTAAAGGTACAATCATTCCCCATCTCTCCACACTGACACGTCTGTGAGCTCCAATCCTCATACCAAGGGAGAAACCCTGCTCTAATTAACATACACAGGCCTTCCAAGATGACTTCCACAGGGGTGAGACTGAACTCCTGGAAGATGCTGAGCTCCAGGCCCCGGCTGGGCAGGCGGGGTGTTTCTGCTGCTCTTTTTCCATCCCATGTATATCACGGTCTTCCTGTATAACAGGACAACAGGAAATGTTGACTTTGGTGGAAAACAAAAAACTGCTTGTCCAACCAATGCTGTCACTTCCAGCATTTTGCCCACGGTTTGCCTGTTCCTTGGTCTTTGAAAGAAGCACTTATAAAGCCACAGGAAGAAGCTGGGGTCCCCTGTGGCCCCAGCCAGGTAGATTTGCAACAAATTGAAAGAGACATTTGGCAAGGGAGGAGAGAGTTCTGAACCTGCATGTCAAAAGGACGATCCTGCTAGTCTTCCCTGTGGTGACGGTGGCCTCTGCAGAGCTACCCTCCAATTGGGCACCCATGAGAGCAGCACTCGGGAGGAAAGGCATCACAACCAGCCCCTCCGGTTCTGCCATTCTGAGACTTATAAAACAGGGCTGGCCCACCTTTACAGATTAATGCATGTAAATAACATGTAAATTAATGTGTGTAAGTGTCTAAAAGTAGGTAAACCACCCATGTTGGCCGGATGCCTACTATGTGCTGGATGCTATTCTATGTATGTTCTCCCATGTGAAGCCCATTCCTACTGAAGGGCCATACTTGTGGGTTGACAGTGGTATCTGTACAGCAGGGAGCTATTTGTCTCAGACATGCATGGCTAAGAAATGGGGGAACAGGGCTTGAATTGATGGAATATTTTAGTTTCTTGTCTTGTTCCTGTGACAGAAGCAACCTATGGAAGATTTCTTTTGGCTCTGGTTTGAGGTCACAGACTGTCATAAAGGATATCGTGGTGACAGGAATTTGAGGCAGCTGGTCACAGTGTGTCCACAGGAAGCAGAGAGGGGCGGATCCTGGCATTTTCCTTGTGTTCAAGCCAGGCCCGCAGCCTATAGTATGGTACCACCCACATTTAGAGGAAGTTTTCCCACCTCAGCTAATCCAATCTAAAAACTATATCACAACCACGTCTGGAGGCTTGCTTTTGTGGTGACCCTGAATCCCACCAAGTTGACACTCACAGTGAACCTTCACAGACCGCTTGCTCAGTATCTCCTGATTTCCACCATTTCCAATTTATGTGTGAGAATCCACACCCACCACCAACAGACCGCATCCCACAATCACTCACAGCTATATTCCCATGAGGGGTACCAGACAGCACACAGTCTTTGGGAGCTGAGCCAAAGGAGCAGCTGGGCTTTCATTTCCTCTTCTAACCGGAACTTTTTGGTTTTGTGCATTTATTTTCCCAAGCACCTTCTCACTATGCTGAGCCCCTATCGGGATGGGCATGTTTGTTTAAATCACATTCACTGACTGCTAGACTCTATCCACACAAGAAACATGTGTGTGCCTACAAATTCATTCCTTTCTCCAGTCCTTTAGCATATACTTCATGTTGGGCTTGAGCAGGCTCCCGTCCACAGGGAGGAGGCCCAAATGAGGGAAACTGACCAAAAAAGATACAAGGACACCAAGGATTCAATCCCAGCACTACCTAAAACAACCAGTGTGACAGTGCTCATAGCACGTGTCTGGAGGATCAGAAGTTCAAGGCTGAGGCTACGCTAGGATACACGAGACTCTGTTCCCAAAACAAAAACCGGTAAAGGGGTTTTAGTTCTACTGCATGAGGGCTGGAGAGATGGCTCAGCAGATAAGAGTACATGCTGCTCTTCCAGAAGACCTGGGTTGGGTTCCTAGCACCCACATGGTGGCTTATAGCTAGCTATCTGTAACATCAATTCCCGGAGGTCCAATTATCTCTCTAGCCTCTGCCAGCACCAGGCATATACATGGTGCACATACATACATACGTGCAGGCAAAACACTTGTAGACTTAAAAATAAGTAAATAAATCTTTTTTTAATCTTTTTTTAAAATCTGACCACATGAAATGGCAGAGGGGGAGCTCCATCGAGGTGTGATAGCGTAAATTAGAAGATATCAGACCCTGTTTGTTACCTGTGGCTTGCAGAAGGGTTTTGAGGTCTACCTGCTTTCTCTTTTAAAATGGAAATTAGACCATTGCCTTTGAGCCCTGTCTATAAATCTCACATTCACAATGTTCTTGCTGGAGTCCTGTGCTCCCTCGCTGCTAAGAATCCTTCTGGCTGAAGCTTGCCTTGAAGCTGTGTCAGGGCTGTGGGGCCTGAGGCTTAACCTCTGATACATGACATCCTGTTCCCACTGTGTTTCAGTGGGGTGTGTGGAGAAACACAGATAACTGATCTTCATCCTGGATGGGTTCTCCCCTGGAACAGTACACACTCAAAGGTCTACTCTTAGGTATATCTGTAAATTCCAATCTTATTTGAGAAACCTTCTTACTACCCAGAGAATAATCACTCCTCATCTTGAGTTTCTGTGTCTGGATCTTTCTCTACTCTCACTTGAAAGAAAAAAAAATCAAAGACTTGTGGACAATTAGACCATTTTTCCTGTTTGCTTTTAGTCCTTAGACTTCATTATACCTCTCTAAAACTAAAGTAAACAAAATAAATTTATTCTAAATAAACCTTAAACATAAAGATTATCCTGTCCTGATGTGCCAAGTCCTTACATGACTCTGGGGACTTGATTGGGGCTGAAGACATGACAGATAGACAGAGCCCCTGAGAAGCTGGGATTGGGTAGATTGGACCTTTTGGTTGAGAAGATGCAATATCCTGGAAGCTTATTGTGTTTATTTTATACAGCCAAACAAGTGTTTATTTTATAGAGCCGAACAAGGAGGTAGAGTATATGGTGTGTGTGTGTGTGTGTGTGTGTGTGTGTGTGTGTGTGTGTGTGTGTGATGTGTGGTATAGCTGTGGTATATGGCTCGATCAAGGAGGCCGGTTTAAACTCTATAGGGAGACAGTCTTCAGATCATAAACGTGGGCATCTGGGAAGAAAGCTATAGTGGATGTCTTCGGTACACATGGCCAATTTCACACTTAGACCAGAGGAAGGCTTTGCCATCCCTCTGAGCCTCACATCTGGGGAGCAGGGAGGCTTTGCCATTTTCCCATGGGTCTGAGGCTACTACCTTAGACATGACTGTGCCCATGTCAGCGGCATGCATTTATTCATGCTGATAGCCCAGTCTGTCCCACCAAAAGCTCGTGTCACCTGGACCAGGAGTAAAGGAGAGGAGCAAGTTATACATGAGTGACTTGGGAACAGTAGAGACTCCTGGATGACACTGATGGTCCCTCTAATGAAGAATCACGTCCCCTCACTTGGCTTTGAGCACCTTGGGTGAGAGAAGGGGCTCTATCGCTTTCTGCCGCCACCAGTGACAGCTCAGCTCAGGCCCGGACCTGCGAGCCGTCCTCATGGTAAGACTGGCAGAGTCCCTGTTCCTGCATCCCCCGCTACATGCACACCTGGAGTGCCCTTCTGGGAGCAGACATAGATGAAGACCAACTGACTGGTTCTGTCACTACTTCATCTTCCCCGTATGGGTCAGCAGCTATTAGTAGTCTATTTGCTAAGAGACCAGAAGCTTAGGAAGGTTTAGAAATTTTCCCAGCATCCCCCAGCTGGAAAATGGCAGTACTGGAAGAGGCGTCTACAACCCCTAGCCTCTCTGACATGATTCCTCTTAAGCATCAGACTCAGGAAAGTTGTGCGTCCATTCCACACTGGATATTTCTTTTCTCTCAACTAGTTGTGTGACCACAGCCAAGTCACACAACCTCTTTGACCCTCACTTTACAGAGCTTTAAAATGGGAGAGCTGGGCTAGGTCATCAAAATATCATTTTCATTAGTAGTGTTTGTTGGACATCTGCCATGAGCCTTGTGATAAGTATAACTCGGGTAGTCCACAAATAACATCTGGTCAGTGCTTTGGAATCCAAAGATCTAGAGGGTGTTACTAAGCAGCAGCAACTCTGACCACAGCATACAATACAGCAATCGCTTAGTGAGTATTGGCTATAGGCACAGCAGGACCTTACCTAGTCCCCAGCAAAACATACATCAAAACCAGAGCTCAGCACAAGTGCAAAATGAAAGTACAAGAATCCAAGGACTCGGGGGCTGGAGAGATGGCTCAGCACTGGCTGCTTTTCCAGAGGATGCAGGTTCAATTCCCAGCACCCACATGGCAGTTCACAACTGTCTGTAACTCCAGTTCCAGGGAAATCTGATACCCTCACGCCAGTGTACATGATATATATATATATATTTCAAGCCAAGGACTCATTTTGGGTGAGACCCAGATCGCTTGCCATTGTGCCAGACTGCCCGGAAGCTATTGATCAGCCTCTGTAGGATGCCCATCCCTTTTCTCTCTTTCATCCGGAGGGCAGTCCAATGGTTTCTTAAAGGATGAAGGTTTTCCTCCAGCCCATATTGTTCATAGATATTTACTGGCTTGTTTTGCAGATAACTGAAATTTGCATTGCCAGGGCAGAAGCACCTGAGTCCTTGCTAAAACGCCAGCCTCTGAACCCCAGTGCAGGCCTACCAAGTCACTCTCTAGCCAAGAGGACCAAGAGTCTGCATTTCAACAACCCCAGAGTCTTACTCTACCTAAGAGTCAAGGCTGGTGACCTGGTGACATGTACAGTTTTTTGTCATCTACGTGACACCCAGAAGCCTTCTAATTCAGTTCTCTGATGGTTGAAATCCCTGTGGTAGGAAAATCTGTCACAGCAGGAACACACTTCTGTATGCAGTGTCCTTAAGGAAGAGCCAGCGTCTCGGTGTGAGCTCTGTTATCCTGGAGGAGCCTGGTGCTGGCTGAATGGCTTTGTGTCCACAGTGTATATAACGTTTGCTCTGGGATGGGATCCCTTGCAGGATGACTACTCTGAGTGCTGTTGTCTCTGACTGTCAGGGCTGTGATGTTTTGATAAGCTGCCTGTGGAGATGACCATGCATCAGAAACTTCAGCCCCTCAGGAAGAACCTCACAGGTGAAGCTGTAACCCAGCATCCTCAGCAAAGAGAATTTTGAGAGGGAGCATGGCATTGCCTCTGCTACCTCCCTCCTGCCCTGGTGGAGTTGATTGTTTTTACTCTTTACTCTTAGGGGGCCCGCCACCCAGTTCCCAAGTAAACACACAGAGGCTTATTCTTACTTATAAATGCCCAGCCTTGGCTTGGCTTATTTCTTGTCAGCTTTTCTTAACTCAAATTATTCTGTCCACCTTTGCCTCTAGGCTTTTATCTTTCTCTGTTCTATATACTTTTCTTTACTTCCTACTCTGTGGCTGGCTGTGTAGCTGGGTGGCTGGCTTCTGATGTCTTCCTCTCCTTCTTTTCTTGCTCCTTCATCTTCTCTTCCCAGATTTCTCCTTCTATTTTTCTTTCTTCTGCCTTGCTATTGGCTGTTCAGTTCTTTATTAGAAGAATTAGGTGTTTTAGACAGGCAAAGTAACACAGCTTCATAGAGTTAAACAAATACAACATAAAAGAATGCAACACATTTTTGCATCATTAAACAAATGTTCCACAGCATAAACAAATGTAATACATCTTCAACTAATATTCCACAACACTGTGGCCTCTAAGCTGCTTGGTTAAGCTGAGGTGTGCTAAGTGATTAAAACATGAGAGTTTGAGCTTTGAAGATAGATCCAAGTCCTGTCCTTGGCACTTATTTCTCTTCCTCCGAGCTTTGGTTTCCTCTTCCCTGGGGGGGAGGAGGGGGTGGAGGTTGTCTTAATTACTGTTCTATTACTATGAAGAGACACCATAGCCAAGGCAACTTATAGAAGGAAGTACTTAATTGAGAGCATGCTTACAGTTTCAGAGGGTTAGAACATTATCATCATGGCAAGGAGCATGGCATCAGGCAGGCAGGCATGGTGCTGGAGCAGTAGCTGAGAGTTCACACTACAACTGCAAGTTGTAGCCAGAAAGAGAGAAGACTGGGCCTGGTGAGGGCTTTTGAAACCCCAAAGCCTACCCCCAGTGACACACCTCCTCCAGCAAGGCCACACCTCCTAATCCTTCCCAAACAGTTCCACTAACCGGGACAGGCATTCAAATCGATGAGCCTGTGGGGGCTGTTCTCATTCAAACCAACACAGGGCTTTAAACAACATAATGTGCAGTAACCACCCAGCACCAGGTGACTGCTCAGTCCCAAGGAAAGGTCCTGTTCATTTACTGCAAGTGGAGCTTTCTCTGGGAGAAAGAAAGCACCATGGCCTGGGTAGCAGTCCATAATCTCCATCATCTTCTCCCTTAGCTCCTTCTTCTCTGTCTAATTGGAGTCTAGTGATCCATCTCTGTTCAGAAATCAGTCCTTCCAGCCTGGAAGGGTAGCTCAGTGGTAGAGCACTTGCCTAGCATGCCAAGTGTCCTGAGTTTAATCCCCATTTTGGGGGGAGGGGTACTTAGAAGTCAAGGTTTCATGTGTGTGATCCTGTCAAAGACTAGGAAGGAAACAGAAATCGCCTTGCAGAGCTTGGTACCAAAGCCCCTGTGATAACCTCAGAGAATTCATTCAGAACCTAGTTGTGCTTATAGAAAGGGCAACCAAGCTATGTCCAGAGCAATAAATATAAGTCCAGCTTCTGGAGAGGCCAGAATGATGCTGCCCTTGGGCACTTGCCTGGGGATTGGAAATACCTGGGGAATCCCACAATATTTTCCGGGGGACCACGAGATCAAAGCTACTTTTGTGTTGCCTTTTATGTTGTTTGTTGGGATCCGTGACTCCAGGCTGGTCTCTAACTCTCTGGGCTCAAGCTACCCCCTTGCCTCAGGCTCCCAGTGCTGGAACTTCAGGTATGCACGGCTAAGCCTGGCTCAAAAGTATTTCAATGTAGTTCTAAATACACATGTGCCTTCTTCATGCTCCTTCTGCGCAGGTGTGCAGGGACGGTGTCTGGGGCACATGACGATGGCAACCTTGAAGCCTGCTGGGATGCGTGGGTAGCTTTGTGGTGTACCAATCTCTGGGTTTAGTTGTTATCAGCACCGATAGGCATAACCCACCACAATTGAAAGCTTCTTGAGACCCTGTTCTAAAAGTATAAAAGAATTTTGAGACCAAAAAAAAAAAAAAAATTAGAATGCCTGGTGTAAGGCTGTTCTGCCCAGTCCCCCTAGGGTTCTGACAGAGCAGTCAGCGAGGCAGAACTGTTGTATTTACACCATGACTGTCTCCCTTGTGAGTGGTTAGGTATGAATGTGAATATGTGTGTGTGTGTGTGTGTGTGTGTGTGTGTGTGTGTGTGTGTGTGTAGGGAGAGAGAGAGAGAAACAGACAGACAGACACAGAGACACAGACAGAGAGAGGAGAGAATGCCTGCTGGGACAATACCCTCTTTATTTTCTCTAATTGCCAGAGCAACCAGCTTGACATAATGTCCAGCACATGTTTTGAGATCATCTTAACTGAAATCCATGTATCCCTGAGGTCCAGCAAGGTCCATGATTCCTTTGGAAAAGATTTCCTTCCAGGAAGTCAAAGTTTGGCTCTAGCTAAACTTAAAGAGTTCCTGCTCTAAAGAAGGGAGCTACTACTCATTCAGACCCTCACCTCTGTGGCACTGGGGACTCGGGCCCTAGGGACAACAGGTCTCCTTCTCTGCAGCCTTCAGAGTCACAGCTGGAAAGCAGTTGGACTCCACTCCTTTGAAACGGTGCGGGTCCCTCAGCTGTGCACATCCTCAGCGGGCATCCTAGAAAATGGGTCTCCCTGTCAGACCCCTCACAGCAGCCTGGTTGGGGTGAGTTAGGAAGTGCTCGGAAAGTAGCTACCACAGGGCCAGTGGCTGGAATGTTCCTGAGGCAGAGGTCTCATCTGAACTGTCAACCTTAGTTCATTGGCTCCAACTTTAGGATAATGCCTAAATGCCACAGAGAGATGATGTCAGTACCCGTCCCCAACAGTGCCACTGTACAAAAGATGTCTGTTTGAAACCAAGTCCAGCAGGAAGCACTCTGCGGAGCAGGCTGCAGCCTCGACTCCTAGAAAGTAAGACGCCTAGTTTAGCCCACCTTTGGGAAGCCTTTTGCATATCCAACGTGAGTGAGGTAAATTCAGGAGCAGTAAGAATGCCTGAAGCGTGGTGTAAGAACACAACATATCCATAACAGCCCCTTGTGAGGTGTGTTATGGTTAGCCCGTTTAGAGAAGAAGAAACCGGTTGGGGATTTAGCTCAGTGGTAGAGCGCTTGCTAGGCCCTGGGTTCAGTCCTCAGCTCCGGCAAAAAAAAAAAAAAAAACCTTAGAGAAGAAGAAACCAGGTCACTAGGAAGTTAGGCAGCTTGTAGAAAGTCCCACAACCCCGAATTGAAGCCTGGTACCCTGGGTCTCTAGAGTGAGGATCGTCCTAGGATCCCAGCCTTTGCACATTCACATCAACACCTTCTTGCCTCCTGGGAAGGAGAGCAACTAGCGGATCTGAGAGTTGGGTAAACAGACGTCCAAGCCCTTCTAGGTGCTTCTGGGTGGCCTTTCTGTCTTAGTTCCTTTAGCTAAAAAGTTAGGTGATCCTGACACATACCTCAAAATTGATGGTAGGATCAAATAAGACACTGCAAGGCAGTATACCCTGGCTACGAAAACAGATCCAGGAGTCGATGGACACGCTCATAGATATTTGTATTTAACCGATTTGTGTCTTCATTCCATTCTTTATATAATAGAGATAATAAAATGCTTGATCTGCGGTTTGGAGGATAGAAGTCTTGTTAGCACAACCCATAATAACTGTTCAACACAACTTACCCTGTGCAAGTATCTGTCATAAAGCAGGGATGTGCTACTGCTGTGATGAAGCTGGCCATGGGCCCCAAGGCAAAAGAGGTCCTATAAGGGACAGAGAAACGTCAATGACATAATGGTCTTGGCATGCTGCTGTCTTTCAAGGACTCTCTGCTCTGAGATCTGGGGTCTCTGCCCTGGGAACTTGCCAGAAGCACACAGAATCCCGGCTCCCACCCGAGACCTCCTGAACCAGAATTTGCATTTTGGCAAGAATCCATGTGATTCCTATGCACACGTAGGCTCGAGATGCACCAGTGTGTGGGTGGAAAGGAGAGCAGTGATAGCTTTGGGCATGGAGTAGGAAGGGTTAATGTTTCATTTGGCTCTGGCACAGGAAACAGAAGGTTCCAGAGATTGAAGCATGTGAATGGATGAAACAGGAAGGCGTCCTTCCTGCCTGTGTTCTAGGCAGCTGGGGACTCTGGCTGAGATATGTTCGGAGCTCCTGTGACTGCAAATCAGGATGAGGCAAAGGAAAGCCATCCCGCTCCTGCTCAGCGTGGCCTGGGCTCAGACGTGCCAACATGGAGGCCCAGTCCTCAGGCCAAGGCCATCTGAGGTCTAAGGCAGAGTAGGAAGGCTGGAGGAAAGCCACCGGGTTTTGAGCAAGGCCCTCCCCAGAGAAGTTGGTGACCGGCTGTGGGACAGCTGTGTGGGAGGCCCTAGGTCTTCGTGGTAAACAAGGCCCTTCCTTCTGGCCCCTGTTGCCCCTGGGTGGGGACAAGATCTTAACTCAGGGCTTCACTGTCCCTTCCCAGTGTTGGAGCAGCTAATCCCAGAGCTCACCGGGCTCCTCAGCCTCCTGGACCATGAGTACCTCAGTGACAGCACCCTGGAGAAGAAGATGGCCGTGGCCTCCATCCTGCAGAGCCTGCAGCCCCTCCCAGGTCAGCCCCGAGGAGTCCCACTTACACAGCCAGCAATGGTACCATTCACCCCAGAGCCTGTGTAAGGGCATGTCTAAGCCTCATAGCACAGCAGGTACTATGCTGTGACCTAATACACTCATCCACCCGGGCCCTGCCCTCCACTGCAGTCTTGGTTGTGCCGGATACCCTCCTGCATCCCCAACCCTTCACAGACTCACACAGAACACGCACACTCATATAGTCACCACACATGATTCACAGCACAACGCTGTCGCACATAATGCACCACATTACCACACATTACACACAGTAAGCACTAACATATACCATACATACATACAGCACATACACATATATAAACATATGCTTTGGCTACACTATAATGTATACATGCATGTGTGTGCAACGCGCAGTCGCAAATAGATGGACGCTCCTGTATGCTCTCTGACACACGCATCCCCCACCAGGAGAACAGCTCCCACGACTTTGCACATGCTGCTCTAAAACCGTGTAAGTGAGTTGCTGCCTGCTTAACAGCTTGCCCCAGCCTGAGACACTGCCAGTCAGCAGACGGCACACTCTCTCTTCATAACTAACAAACGGCACCCCACCCTTGCAGGGCTCCTGGAGTCTGAAGGATGAGGTTGAAAGTCACCCCTGGGTAACGCTGAGCCATACTCTCCCCAAACAGAATGTCACCCGCCACCTCACGGGATCATTGCGGGGTCGGGAGGGTGACAAAGGTTCTTCCTCACTGGAGCCCTGTTTCCTCACCAACCCTGAGCTGACCAACACTAGGCTTCTGGGTGCCCTTCCATGCGGAGGCAGAGCTCACAGTCACAGTGGTAATGCAAACACGTGGAAAGAGATGAGGGAGCCTTCCCTCCTCACTGGTGTGTGCTCCTCCCTCAGCAAAGGAAGTCTCCTTCCTGTATGTGAATACTGCAGACCTGCACTCGGGACCCAGCTTTGTGGAATCTCTCTTTGAAGAATTTGGTAAGTTCCCTCTCCTAAGCTAACTGTGAACACACACACACACACACACACACACACACACACACACACACACGGTCCCAGCCTTGTGCTGCTCCTGGTTTTCACACTGAGTCATTGAGTCTCCTTGGGCCCCTGGGCCCGGGCAGCTCTGAAAGCCTGGTTCTGTGCTTAAGGACTTACCCCGAGCTTGCAGGAGTGAATGTGCCAAATAACACAGCACAGAGTGGGTACCCTGCAGCCACTGCCGTCCATCAGCCGTGGCCACTGAACCTGGCTGAGAGTTGCAGAAAATGGGAACTAGAAGTGGCTGCCTGGCCTGAGAGCAGCCAGCTGGCTTGTGGGAGAGAAGGTGCCATGCGGCCATCCCAGAGAAGAAAGAACTAGTTCTCTAAGGAGAGGTGCATGGTTTAGGAGAGTTTTGAAGGGACAGTCCTTCTACAGCAGAGGGACACAGGAGCCCCTTATACATACACAGGAAACCCCATGCCTCAGTGTCATACTCTCAAAGACCTCCAAAGTACCCCACAAAGATGTTCTACTGTGATCTCTGCCTGAAAGCCAGGCAAGACAGACCAGCGCTCCCAGCCTGCAGAAGCAGCCCAGGACACTCTGCTCAGCTGTTTGTGCAGGTTGCTAATGACAGAAGAAATAGGGCCTGGCTTCACAGGCTAGGCCTCTGGACCTCAAACCCAGGCATCTTTATCCTCTACCACCTTGGTTTTCTCTGTAGACTGTGACCTGGGTGACCTTCGGGATATGTCGGATGATGGGGAGCAACCCAGCAAGGGAGCCAGCCCTGAGCCAACCAAGAGCCCGTGTCTGAGAAGTGTGAGTCCTAGCCCTGAATAACGAGGGTGAGGGGAGCTCTTCCTATAGCCCCAGGGGCCACTGCTGCTGTGCAGGACCCTCCTCTCTCCATGGTGATGGTTAAGGGCAGAGATAGTGCCGTGTGGACCATGGCATGCCTACTGTGGTTCATGCAGACTGGGGAGATGGTCATGAGCCTAGTCCGCACCCTCTGGCCCAAAGGACTTCACCACCCAGCCTCAGGTTATATACACAGGTGAGAGGAAAAGCTCTGGGCTAGGAAGGGGGGTTCTGCCATCCCCACTGCTCTGCTTGAGGCCGTGAGCAAAACACTTTTCTTGGAGCCTGAGTTTTTCACGAAGTAAAGGATTCCATCTAGGGTCCCCAACTGTGGGACTACAGAGTTAGAGACAAGCTTTGCTTGTCAACGGTAGACAATTGGCATCATCACCTCCGGCACAGGTACTAGTTGTTAATTTGCTATGCCCTTTACATGCATACAGCAACCAAATGCGTGTGGCACACTTGCCGTCCCCATTTTACAGATGAGGCCCGGAGAGGGTTAAGTGATACACTCAGTGTACCGCAGCTAGTAAAGGACAGCGCTGAGCTGAAAAGCTGAGGTTTCCTGACCCCAAATTTCACTGCTCACTCAATTGTATGCCTCACATTTCCTTGTTCTGTTGCTCCTTGTGTGGTGGCAGATCTCACACCAATGGTGGAGAACTGTGGGTGTGCCCACTCACTCAGAAGCACAACAGCTCTGGGTGATTTGCAAAAAAACGCTCAGACATTACAAAGGAGCTCTGACGCTTGCAGGATTTCCAGGAGCAGAGCAGCGTGAATGGGCTCTTGGGGTGCCATTTCTGAGTCTAGCCAATGCTATGGGCTCCGCCAGGCACAGCAGTGCATGCTGTAATCCCAGCATGCAACGGACAGAGACGGGAGCATTGCAGCTCAGGGCTAGCCTGGGCTACCTAATGAGACCTCAAAACCCCAAAACAGCTTAGAGCTTCACATTCAGACTGCCTCCTTGGAACCCTGGCCTACTGCCCACCGGCCTCCCTCCCTCCCTCCCTTCCTCCACCTGTTCCCTTCTGCTGTGCTCACAGCCACCTTGCTTCACAAGCCTTCTGTGTTCCACTGCAGACAGCTGACGTACCTCCACCCCTGCCCAACAAGCCTCCACCCGAGGATTACTATGAAGAAGCCCTTCCCCTGGGGCCCGGCAAGTCCCCTGAGTACATCAGCTCTCAGAGTAAGTTCCGGTCCCTCCATGGCTTAGAGGATTCCCTCCTTGAGAATCAGCAGGTCATAAGCCACTGCCTGTCCAGCTCCATCACCCTTGCCTGGGAGAGGCTGCCCTGAGCTCCTAACCGTGGGGTCAGTGGCATGACCCAGGGGCTTGGCTTCTAGTCTCAGTTCTGTGGCTTGAGACGTACCTTTCCTTCTGAGGATCTCTGTCCTCCACCCTTGAAACAACAAGGAGGCACTAGCTCCATTCATAAAAGGGTGCTAGGAGACCCTCTACCCTGAAACAACAAGGAGGCACTAGCTCCATTCATAAAAGAGTGCTAGGACATAAGTGACAGCCATTAGCCCGGCTTCCAACTCTCTCACCCCTTCAGTGTGTGGTGTCATGGTTTTTTTCTGTGTGTGCACATGGATGGATCCTGTTACCAAGTCAGCACATCATAGGATGTGGCCCATGGCCTAAACCAAGCTTCACGGTTCAGCCTCCAGCCCCAGGGAGTGCTGGCGGAAATAGTAGAGGCTGGATTTATGTATAGTTCAACCATCTTTTTTAAAAGCTATGAATATTTTCTATTTATCATGATCTACTTATAGTATACTGTTCATAAATAACATATAGATAGCTTATACATAAATACGTATTTAAAAAAATTCTGTGCCGGGTGGTAGTGGCACACACCTTTAATCCCAGAACTCAGGAGGCAGAGCCAGGCAGATCTCTGTGAGTTCAAGGCCAGCCTCTATAGATCGAGGTCCAGGACAGGCACCAAAATTACACAGAGAAACGCTGTCTCGGGGGAAAAAAAAAAATTCCGTGTACGTACTTTTACTGATGTGATAAATTACCGTAGAAAATCTCTGAAGTTAGCCACAAACGAGTCCTTGTTCTTCCATTGACTTCCCCAGTGTGCAGCAGGTGGACCTGATATTATACAGGGAAACTGGGTTTAGATGTCCAAGCATGCACAGCTGAGTTTGCAGCTGGTAATGTCAGTGTTCCAGTTCCCTGCCGTCCCGAGGCACAGCAGAGTGTTGTCCACCTGCCAAACTAGAAATCAAACAGGTCCACCCCAGCAGAAACTACAGACTCACGTGGGACTTGTGAATGACAGTCATGAAGAAAATCAACGACAGAAGGATTTTCAGAGCAGGATTTCATTTGTTTGTTAATTCTTTGTGTGTGTGTGTGTGTGTGTGTGTGTGTGTGTGTGTGTGTGTGTGTGTAGCTGAGGATCGAACACAGTGCCTTGTGCTTGCTAGGCAAGCACTCTACCACTGAGCTAAATCCCCTACCCCTTGTTTGTTGTTTCTAACAGGATATACTCACTCATGCATTGGTTTTTTTGCAGGGTTTCTTTTTGTTTATTTGTTTGTTTAAGACAGGATTTCTCTGTGTAGCCCTGGCTGTCCTGGGACTCACTCTGTAGACCAGGCTGGCCTTGAACTCAGAGATCCACCTGCCCCTGCCTCCCAAGTGCTAGGACTAAAGGTGTGTGCCACCACCAGCTAGTTTTAACAATTTTTCTAGGATATGCAAGAAACTAGTAACAGGATTTTTCTATGGGAAATAAATAAAAATCTAGGTGGGACACTGAGCAGTTAGCTCAGTGACAGAGCCCTTGTACAAAATAATTAATAATAACAGGTGAATGTGATGTGTAATTTGAGAATACTTATTATTTAAGCCAGTTTGATGGCATTCACTAATATCCCAGCTGCTAAGAATCTGAGGCAGGAGGATTGCTTGAGCCCAGGAGTTGGAGGACCCTTCTCAATAGAAGATAGTGAAGACAGGAAGGAAGAAAAGGAGGGGCACAGGAGATACATCTGGGTGAAGGGAAAATATTCTTTTATTCATGCTCTTTTGAACGGCTTGTATTTTTCCCTCGGGCAAAGGTATTTCCATGATAACATGGAAGATTAACTGTCACACTGTTTTAAAAAGTCTCCACCCAAGCGTTTTCATCATCCCCCAAAGAAACTGAGCCATGTAGCAGACCCTCCTCAGTCACTGCTTCTCCTCTCCAACATCCCCAGCCTCTGCCAGTCCCCTACCAGCGTTCTGGCAATACAGCTTGGCCTGTTCTGGACATTTCATATAAATGGAATCATCTGACCCGTGACCTCTCTAGATTAACTTCTTGCACTTAGCATAGTGTTTTCAAGATCCATCCGTGTTGGAGTACGAATCAGAGTGTGCTTTTTCCGGTGGCCGATACTCTTTTCTAAGGACATACCACCTCCAGGTTATCTTTCCATCAGCTGATGACATTTATGCTGTTTATACCTTTTGCCTGGGGAGAGGTTGGACCAAGTGATCTGTGGTCCTCTTCAGGCTATGAGTCTCCAGTTCCCTGGCACAGAGGTGAAGCAGACAACTTTTCCTACCTGGTCCATTAAGGGCAAAGGAAGAAGAAAGGGACCCAAGTTGCATGTCAAGCACCTTGGCAAGAAGAGGATCCTTAACGTTCCCACAGAGCTTACTTTTGTCATACAGGGCAGAAAAGCCTCCTCCAGGGAAGGCCGAAAGGGAGAGCCTCAGGGGACGACCCAGTGAGGGGAGAGCCTACCACCAAGCCAGCCAGAGTGTTCTTCCTCTCTCACACATACACAATCTAGCCATGATGTTATATTTTGCCCCCACATGCTCCATTCCCCATCTGTCAACTCCTCCAGTCCACCTTGCCCATCATGCTGCCAACATGTAGGCCTCAGAGAGGCAAAGGCAGGCTCTGAGCCTTCCTTGGGAGTGAGCCGAGTATCCCAGTAGCTAGGGACTACAGTACCGCTTTCCTCAGGAAACAGATGGACAGGAGGAACCCAACAACCCAGAGCCAGCGCTCTGAAGAACCGCGTGATGAGAGAGTGAGCCAACCTGGGTGAATGAAGGCATCCGGCTCAGTACTGATTCCGCCTCAGCCACTTGCAATCTCTGTGGGTCTGTTGCCCTGGGTGTAAGATGGAACCAAGCCTCCTTTCTGGCAGCAGGTATCCTACACTCTGCCGTGCAGAGACCAGAGCGATGATGAGGACATTCATACACACTCAGTTCCATTGGAAGATGAGAGGAAACATCTTTGAGCTGGGTCTGGAAGGGTGGGGAGTAGTCTCTGATAAGATGTAGGAAGGCACAGAGAACAGGATGAACACAGGCCTGGAGGTCTGGCGAGGCCCAGCGACGCAGTTGGTAATGGCAGGTCTGTAGGGTTAAGTGAGGAGCCGCAGCAGACCAGATGTAGAAGTAGAGACCCCCCACTCGGGCTGAGGCTGCCCTGAGTCCCCACTCTCTGTCCCTAGGGCTTTCCCAGCCCTGCCTCTGGATTCTGCCCCTATTTCTATAAGCTCAACTCTTTCCAACATCCCCACAGATGGCTGCAGCCCAGCCCAGTCGATTGTGGACGGTTACTATGAAGACGCAGACAGCAGCTACCCCATGACGAGGGTGAACGGAGAGCTGAAGAACTCCTGTATGTACCGGGCAGCTGCTCAAGCAGCTGTCCCGAAGAGCTGGTCCTAGGCATGCACACACCCACAACCCCTTACCAGACTGTGATCACCAAATAGGTCCCAAAGCCCTCTTCTCAGTGGGTTCAGTGGGAAAAAAAAACCACTAGAATGGGAGTCACCTAAGTCTTTCCCTGACCTGGTTCTTGATGACTGACCTTAGGCAAATTCAGTTTCCTTATCTGTCCTGGGGATTTGGATTTTGAGGATGGCCTGAGACAATGGCTATGGATGGTAATGAGGTCGGGGCGATAACAGAAGTTTACCTAGCACTTGCTGGTATAAGACGCTTAGCTAAACATTGTCCATGCCGCGGGGCCCAAGGCACCAGATGAAGTAGCGTCTGGCATTCATCATGACTGCATATTGGTGAGGAACCCCAAGAAGTGTAATCACTAAGACCCCATCACAGAAGCCGGTCCAGAGCAAAGCTTTTGAGTAAGGTCTCTAGTCCATCCTTGTCCTTCCTCTGCCTCCCATAGCTCGGGCCCAGAGCAGGCTGCCTGCCAGGGTTAAAAGGGGCCTGGGGGGGGGGGGGGGGGGGCACCAAGACTGAAGGTCCTTTCCCGTGACACCCCCAGACAATGACTCTGACGCCATGAGTAGCTCCTATGAGTCATATGATGAGGAGGATGAGGAAGAGAAGGGGCGGCGGCCCAGGCACCAGTGGCCCTCGGAGGAGGCCTCCATGCACCTGGTTAGGGATTGCAGGATATGTGCCTTCCTGCTCCGGAAAAAGCGCTTTGGGCAGTGGGCCAAGCAGCTGACAGTCATCAAGGAGGAGCAGCTACTGGTGAGTGTCTCCCTGGCGGCCTGTGGGTGTGCCTTTATGTGCCTGAGGGTATGCACATGGTCTCTGTCCATCGAGCGCACATGTGCACACCTAGTTTTTATTTGCAGAATTTTTCTTAATTACTTTAAAACATTTATTGGTCTTTATTATACAAGTTAGTATACTTCATTCATAAACTAGGGGAAGGGCTAGGCACGTAGCTCAGTGTCCAAGTACTTGCCTAGCATGCACAAGACCAGAATTCAGTCCCCGCTACCACAAAAGTTAAATTAATAAATAAAACTCACTAGGAAAATATAAGAAAATGATTTAAAAAGAAATATCTCTGCTTATTAACCCCAGTGCTTTGGAGGCTATGGAGGAGTTGGGGGAAGATTTTCATGAGCTCAAGGCCAGCCAGGGCTACATAGCAAGACCCTGGAATGAGACAGCAAAAGAATGAATGAATCTCATTGACTAAGAGTTGACTGGAAAGATGGCTCCACATTTATGAGCATGGACTGATCTTGCAGGGGACCTGGGATGGATTCCCAGCACCCACATGGTAGCTCACAGCCATCTGTAACTCTAGTTCCAGGGGATCTGATGCCCTCTTCTAGCCTCCTCAGGCACTGCACAAATGGGGTGCACAGACATGCATAAACACCCAGAAACATAAAATTAAAATAAGAATCACTCCGTTTCTGCTCTCATCTTCACACAGCTGTTGATAAAGCAATGCCCCCCAGCTCATACAACTGTATAACTCATTCTCTTAAAGGAAGATTTCCTTTGGAGACACTGTCTCTTGTTACTGTTGTCCCTAAGGAAGATGCACTGCCAGGTGGTGGTGGCACACACTCTGATCCCAGCACTTGGATGGCAGAGGCAGATGGGTCTCTGAGTCCAAACAAAAAGAACTGGAAACACCCATCATGACCTTTGGACTGGCCCTGGTCTTCCGTCAGTCTTCACTGCTCAGAGTGAAAAAAAGTTTGAAAGTCATGCATGTTGAGCATGGCTTGAAGACAGATGAAAACAGAGAGAGAGAAAGAGACAGAGAGATCCCACAGTTATGTTCATTTTGTTTGTTTGTTTTGTTTTTTTGAGACAGGGTTTCTCTCATGTAGTTTTGCGCCTTTCCTGGAACTCACAGAGATCCGCCTGGCTCTGCCTCCCGAGTGCTGGGATTAAAGGCGTGCGCCACAACCACCTGGCTTGCTCTGGGTTTCTTTGTGCAGTCCTGGCTGTTCCAGAACTCACTCTATAGCCCAGGCTGGCCTTAAACTCACAGAAATCTGCCTGCCTCTGCCCCCTGAGTGCTAGGATCAAAGAATGTTTCCATTCTTCTGCCCCCCTTTCTCTATTATGTTTGACCGCCAGGCCCTCCAGCCCCGAGGAGACTCAGCCCAACTCCAAAGGGAACACTTTCATACTTCTCCAGTACGAGCCGGGCAGTGGAAGGGGATTAGCTGGAATGGGATGAGAGGGTGACAGTGATCAAAATCTATCCATGTCTGGAAACGTCACTCATAGTGAAACCTGAGATTAGGGTGCGGAAAGCTTAAGGAAAGGGTAACAATGCTCAGTGGGCATTTGCTACCAAGCCCAGGGACCTGAGCTCAATTCCTGGAATCCACATGGTAGAAGTTGAGAACCAACTCTAGCAAGTCGTCGCTGGCTGCTACATGTAACATACATGTGCCCCCCTCCCATAAATAAATAAACGAAAACAGTTTTTACAAAGAAAAACCATAGTCTGACTTCTTTTATAACACAGTTGAAAGCTCTAAATGGAACACTAGCAAACAGGATCTAGATGCTTATAAAAAAAACACAGGACCACTACCGGTTTATTCTGGTCACGCAAGGGTGGCCTAACATTCAAACTGCCCCCCCCCCCCACTTACTTTGTGTGGGTGTAAACCAATGTGCATGCTTAGGATTGTTTTCAGGATCGTAGGTTAGGGGTTATTTACAGGAGTGTAGACACCTTACCAGTGTATACTCTACTAAAGGAAAGAAATGTCTCTCCCTCCCCCAGCAACCATTGTCTACTTCCACATCCCCTTTTGTAGCGTTATTGTCGATTTCTGATGTGGAAGCTGAAGTTGGCTTCCCTAGAAGAAAGCCTGCCTTCCCAAGGCCAGCAGTGTATACCTGCCAGGATTCACTCCTGATGCTCTGCCATGCAGCCTTTCAGCTGGCATCCTCCCAAGCCAGCCTATTTGTTCTCTGCTTCTTCAGCCCACATGGCCTTCCTAGTATTGTGCTATAATCTGCCTTTTCCTCGTGGACAGCTGTGTTGGAAGAGTCCCAGAGACCCCGCTCAGGCTTCTCACTGTGAGGTATCATTGCTCACACTCGGCCGAGTGGAGGAATCAACTGTGTGTGAGGGTGTCTTCCCTCTCCCACCCTCCGCTGCGGGAGGTTCTGACCCCCACCCTCCTCTCCTCACGCAGTGTTACAAAAGCTCCAAGGACCGGCAGCCACATCTGAGGCTGGCGCTGGATGCCTGCACCGTCGTCTACGTGCCCAAGGACAGCCGGCACAAGCGACATGAGCTACGCTTCTCCCAGGGGGCCACGGAGGTGTTAGTGCTGGCTCTGCAGAGCAGGGAGCAGGCTGAGGAGTGGCTGAAGGTACGCATGCCCAGGACACACCGCATGCTGCCATCCTGCCCTCCCGCCCTCCCTCTCTCTCTTTCCCCGAGCTGCGGTTCTAACCTGGAAGTACCAAGCCTTGCCTAGGGGAGAAGGGATCCAGTGGGTCCCTGTGCGTGACTCGGACTCACGTCGAATGGGCCTTGGATACATTATAGACCTCATACAGGAGGTCTTTAATCATCCAGTTATTGAACTTTCCTACACAGCAGCCTACTGTTTGCCCAACCTACACTCCTGGAATGGTGTGCATTAATGCCTTTGAAAGCTTGTTTTATCATTAGGCCAGCCAGCCCTTCTAATTCAAAAATAGGGGAGGGGGGAAATCCCTTTCTTGTTTTTAGATGGGAATGTGCATTGTGGTAATAGCCACTGGAGTCCAGCATCTTTATGATGTCACGGATCCATGAAGCCACCATGTATTAATCACTTTGTACCATGCAGTGTGCCAGAGCCTCATGGATATGACCATTAGGGCTGGTATGACTTACACTCAAAGGTGGGTAAACTGAGGCACAGAGAACTTAATGTGATTGCCAAAGGTCACAGGCAGCATTAAGTGACTGGGACCAAGATGTGAGGCTAAGTAGATCTACTCCACAGTGGGCATGGTGGCATAGTGATGATAAAGGGAGACTTTGGTGGTACATGGATTTGAGTTCAAGTTCCAGAAACAAACAACATTCCCTAGCTGTGAGATCTTCTGCAAATGACATTGTTTTCCTATGCTTGCCAGGCAGTAAGTGAACAGCAGTGTTGGTTAGCTTCTGTTGGTGGTAATCAGGGCACTACCCGGCTCCCAGTCCTCTCCAGTAGACCCCACTGGACACCCTGCTCTCTTCTCCTACCTTCCTGTCAGAACAATGAAACCAAGCTCCTTTCTCCCTTCCTTCTGGTGATAACCAGATCTCCCTGGAATGTTTGGTATTCTCATCCCTACCTTTGTGTCCAGAAGGGAAGGAAGGGAGAGAACTTGCCTTCAGGAGCCTCAAGCTTCAGGCTCCATTTGAGTCAGAAATAGGAGTCTTGGACCCAGAGTTCAAAGGGATCTGCCTGGCCATTCTGGTCCTCTGTAGCCTAGTCCAAGGCTTATGTAGTAGGCAGCCATGCGCCTCTTTTGGGGTCTGACTCTGCTGCCTCCTACCAGAGCCTTTACCTCCCTGAATCACATCGTCCTCACCTGTAACTTGAGGATCACAGACTGCTGTGGGGATAAATGCTGTCTAGGTGAGCATCAAATGGTGCCTTAGCCCTGGCTATCCTGGCACTCATTCTATAGGCCAGGCTGGCCTTGAACTCATAAAGATCCACCTGCCTCTGCCTGAGTGCCGGAATTAAAGGCGTGTGCCACCACGCCTGGCATAGATGGTGACTTTTTAAATGTTATCACCTGCCTGAGTAAATGAAAGGATGTCACTGACATCCAGGTGATGACGCTAACCACCTGCCAGCTGTGATAAAAGGCCCAGCTGTCACGTACATGCACGGACGGGCTCCCTCACCACTGTGACCCTTCAAGAGTCACATCTCCCTTATCTGTGGCCTCACTCTCCTTGAACAGCAGAGAGCAGTGTCCGTATAGTGTGGATGTGTGTAGAAAGCCCTTCCAGACAGGCTCTGACACGTCCGTGTTTGTGCAGATGGCTATTTCAGCCTTACTCTGCCTCCTGGTGGCCTTAATCCATCTTCACAACTGTCTTGATCCCACAAAAACCAGCAAATACTCTGTCCCCAAAGCTTTCCTGGGCATCTATTCCCAGCCCTATGTTCTCTTCACAGGTTATCCGAGAGGTCAGCCGGCTTGGTGCTGAGGGCTTGGAGGCCCCCAGATCCCCGGTCTTTCTGTGTAAGCTGGACCAGGACAAGGTATGTCTGTTTCCAGTTGTCTCCTCTGGGTAAGGTAATAGGCACTAAGCCCAGGCCACAGACAGACTCACAGCCTGGTGGTGAAGACACACACATCCACACTCCCCCGCCCCCCATGGCATCATATAAGCTAAGCCGCAAAGTGTCGAGTGCTTGCTTGGTGGTCAGTTTGGTGTCTGCGACAACCCTGCCACACACAGCCAAAGGAGAAAAGATTTGTTTCGGTTCGGCCCCCAGTCAGCTGGCCATGTACTGCAGGCCTCGGGTGAGGCTGAGCACTGTCAGGGTGCTGGATCGCAGTAATGGGAATATGGAGGAAACGTAGGCAGGGCAGCGCGATTCACCTCATAACAGACAAAAAGCAAACAGGAGGCAGGAAGGGACTAAGTGTCTGTTTTCTCAGGACATGCCCTCCAGTGACTTCTGGCCTAACAAGCCCCACTGCCTCCCATCAGTTTTGGATAGTTCGATATAACAACCATGAGTAAATCCACTGATGGAGGAGAGCCCTTAGGATCCAGTCCCTTCTCACAAGCCCCACTCCTGGAACGCTTGTGTTGGAGACAGATTTTCAGAAGCAAAAGCTGCAACCAAGTCCAATAGTAAATCAGGAACAGAGCCAGCGTTTAAGCCCACACGGGCTGGCTTGAAGCCCACTCAGGACTCTGCTACTGCAATAGAGCACCCTGAACAACCACTGGGCCAATCCTGTAGAGAGGCTCCACCCGTACCAGGCCCTATGCAGAAACCAGTATGACCCCTGACCCCACTGCGCCTGCAGCCCGATGGTCAGGCAGGCATGAGTCAAAACAATCAGACTGTATTATTATAACTGCTGCTCTGGGTACAAGCTAAAAGAGACGGTGCCAGGTTTCTGATGAGTGTCAGGGAGGCATGCTCCTGTCTCAGAGCTTCAGGAGTATTCCTAAGGAAGTGATGCTTCAGACAGGGATGAAAAGGTCAAAAAAGGATAAAAAGGTGCTCTGAGCAGCACCAGGAATGGGCAGTAGAACAGGGAAAATGTGGGACTGAAAGTGGCCTGTGTGGCATGGTCTAGAGATGGGGAACTGTTAGAGGCTACCCCCGGACAGGGACAGGGAAATGGAACTGGGAGCTTGGGATGGCTGGAGTATTCAGGAACATGCCTGTGTATGGCCCAGCCCTGCCCACACTTAGCTTTTTCCAGTAGTAAGGCCATAGGAAAGCAGCCCTGGAAGAAGGGTGTGAATGTGCGGATGCACACTATGGTACAGCCTTTGGTGCAGTTAGTTCAAAGGCTCGACAGAGCAGCTGGAGGGCAGGCTGTGCCGTGGAGTTCTTTGCCATGGTTGAGTGTACAGAGAGAGCAGAGCTGATGTACGTATGATGGTCTTTGGGGTGGAAGAGAGCTGGGATGTTGTGTTGGTGGGGTCTCTTTCCATGGGATCATGAGATTGAAATAGCATCGCTGAATTTGTTACCAAGTGCTCACAGCCTTCCTGTGTTTGTTTCCCATCTTGATGGAAAAGTTGCTATATACACACTGCTGCAGAACAAGCAGGGCTATAACTTCAGTTTCAAAACCTACAGACAAGATTCTTCAAATGTTTAGGTCGCTCATCCCCTTCCTGATAGGTGCCTCCCCATCCCCACAGCTAATAAGGAATAGCAAGCAGCACTATAATTTCTTCCATAATTTCGGCTCTGCCTCCTTTGGAGAGTATGAATTTATTAATGAATCAATGAAGGTATGATTGTTTCACAGTTGGTATAATTAGTAAAAACAATAGACGGGCAACAAAGGGTGTGTGTGTGAGTGTGAGTGTGAGTGTGTGTGTGTGTGTGTGTGTGAGTGTGAATGTGAGTTCCTTCATCCTCTCATTCAAGGTAGAATTGTAGTGGATGTCTACTGCTCATCCGGTCTTATCATGACTCCTTTGAAAACATCTTTTAGCTCACCCCTTTGCCTGTACGCTGTCACCTTGGTTCAGCCCTATCTGGAACTTCATATTGATCAGCTTGCCCAGGGGCTCTTTAGCATCCAGGGTCGCCCCGTCTTGTCCATCCCTACAGTGCTATTGGATTACATTCACGCCCTCCTTAAATGCTTGCCCTGCTCCCTGTCACTTGCCATACAGTGCATATTCCAGGACATTGCTGTCGACGCCTTATAATTAGTGGCCCCACTTTCCCAGGAGAGTGGAACCTGAAGACGTGACCATGTGTCAGTCACTGCCACCTTCCCGATAATATTGGTGTGGTACCAGGTACCTGAAAGCTGTTGCTTGGAGAACTGGAAGAAGACTGGGTGAATAAGGGAGTCCTTCTGAGAGTCCCACTGACATGAGTCTGTCTATGTCCTTCCCCAGAGATTGTCCCAAGAGAAACAGAATTCGGACTCCGACAGCCTGGGCGTGAATGACAGCAGCTCCACCCTCGGCCGCCGAGAAGCCTGTGAACATGGTAGGAGCTTCCACTGGTCAAAGATGGGAGGGACTTTGCCACAGGCACACGGTGGTAGAGCCTGGGGACCTGAGTAAGGCCACTGGGCCTTTCATATCTGCAATTATAGGCTAGTCCCTGTGTGCAGGTTGCAAGGGCTGCTGGGAAGGCCAGAGATGGGTAAAAGTGGGACCGTGGCCTCCTTCCCCATCCCCTGTGACCCACTCCTATGCCACCAGGCAAAGGGAAGAAGAATAGCCTCGCTGAGCTAAAGGGCTCCATGAGCAGGGCTGCGGGCCGAAAGATCACGCGCATCATCAGTTTCTCCAAGAAGAAGGCGCTGGCCGAGGACCTGCAGACATTTTCCAGTGAGAATGAGGTTCCATGCTGTGGTAAGTCTTGACTCAGAGAAGAAGGCAGTGCAGGCCCTTGAACCTGGGCTCCTGGAGCTGATTCCAGGACACTGTCAGTGCCTCAGCCACTGGCCGTCTCCTCTGGATGGCTAGACTCCACTCTGTCAATGTCCATGGCATGCATCCCTTCACTCCCATGGGTGAAAGATTGCCTGGAGAAAGGAAAATCCACTGACCATCATATCTATAAAATAAAAAAAATAAATAAAACCTAAAATGCTCAGAGGAGATTCTCACACCATCTGTGGTCAGTTGCACAGCCAGCATCTGCTTAGGTTTAGAAATCCTTACTGTGGCTCGACGGTGGCGTTTCTCCAGGCGGCCGCTAGGTGCCAGCATCAGCCTTCATTTTCCGTCTTTCAGTAACAAATTCAGCTTCGTTAGTGGGGAATGGAAGGGGCAGGTGTAGCTTTTGTACATCCTCTGTAGTATTGTCGGTCATTTCCCTCCCGCTTGGTGTGGTCCTGGGGCTGTAAAGGGATGCGTGAATGGCATCGTCAATGAGCACTCACAGTTGGGGCAACCGAGACTCAAAGAAGACGATGCCCGAGGTGCCAGGCCTTCCTGCCCGCTAGATCCCAAGGCTTGTGTGGGTTGCCCGAGGAGCTCTAAAGAGGTCATCCCGCTGCCTCTTTGTCCCAGGCTACCTAAACGTGCTGGTAAACCAAGGCTGGAAGGAACGGTGGTGCCGTCTCAAGTGCAACACTCTCTATTTCCACAAAGACCGCACAGACCTGCACACCCACGTGAACGCCATTGCCCTCGGGGGCTGTGAGGTAGCCCCAGGCTTCGGACCCAGGCACCCGTTTGCCTTCAGGATCCTGCGCAATCGGCAGGAGGTGGCCATCCTGGAGGTGAGAGGAGAGAGTCCAGGTAGCCAGGGGGTAGGGGGAAGGGCTGTAAGGGGGGGGGGGGGGGGGGTTGGTCTAGTTGCTAGTCTACCATAGGAACTTTGGAGGAAGAACCCAGCGTGCTTGTTAGGTAACACAGGGGACACCAGGTCTGCTGGAATTCCAAATAAACAAGGACTCGTGTTTTTAATATGGAAGTATCCCGGACAGTTCGGAGACACACCTGCACTGAAGTTATTTGTTGTTTATCTGAAGTTCAAACCTAACAGAGCACTCTGTGTTTTTATACCCTAATTCTGGCAGTCCTAATTCTACAGCCCAGGTTTGCTTATTTGCCCTGACCTTGAAGTTCCAGGTCCAACAGACATCTCCTGTGGTCTGACTGGGATCTGATTCTGGAGTTCTCTCTCAGACCTTCCCAGCAGGAACCATGGACCTCAGAAAACCACTGCCCTTCAGGGTGCCAATCCCTCCCACTGAGCAACTCCAGGCTCTACAAAGAGTTTCCCCACACTGAGTGAAAATCCTTCCAGCTCCCTACTGGCAGGGACACGGTCATATTTTTGTACGATATTTACTTTTCTAGATCCCTGCACAGTGTCCAGCACACACTGAGCTCAGCAAGCTCATGTTGAACAATACGTGAGTGGCGTCTGCTCCTTGCCCTTCCTACCTGTGGGCACCGCCCTCCTCCCGGAGATTGTCCAGAGCATACATACAGACAACCCTCCGTGCGACAGCCCTTTGGATGTTTAGAACTCAGAATGTTGACACAGGAGGAAAGTTCAAATGTCCACCTCCCCATGTTATAGACAAACAGAGGCCAGGGCAGCTATGTGCTTTTTTTCAAGGCTCCAAAGTGCTGGGAACCTCTCCATCTGCCTCTGTTTTTTCAGTTTCAACTATTATCTCTGCATCTTCCTGTTGAACCTCTTATTTTCCTTAATGTACACAGAGTTTTCCAAGGTTCTTCCCCCCCCCCTTTAAAATTTAAGTTTGCCACTACTAGCTAACTGATTTTGTGGTAATGTTCTTTAAATCAGAATTAGGGATATGTTTAACTAGCCAGCAGTTTGTTCTGGGGAATTTTCCTATAAGTGGTACTATAATGCTTTGGGAATTACAGTTTAAGAAAAATTTGAGTTATATGAGCAATTTCCTATTTAGAGAATTAATTATAAGTATGGAGGCTTGGAGAGATGGGTCAGCAGTTAAAAGCATTTGCTGAGTTGGTGGAGAAGCCTGTCGTGATTCCTAGCACACACAAAGGGACTCACAACCATCTTTAACTCGAGTTCCAGGGGATTAGATGCCCTCTTCTGGCTTCTGCAGACACCAGGCATTAATGCAGCACACAGACAAAACAATCAGTCATACACTTAACATAAAAATAACTTAAAAACAATGTATGTTTTCAGGCTGGGGATGTGGCTCACTAGTAAAGCCAGGCCTTGAATACACAAGGCACCCCGGGTTTGATCCCCAGCATGGAAGAAAGAGAGGGAAGGAAGAAGTTTTGAGAACACCTAAATGTTGTTTTTACCCAAATAGTCAGATGTAAAAGACCAGAGGGTGGAGAGTAGGGGTGTGCCATCTTGCAGAAGTAATCAAGGAGGACCCCCTAGAGGAAGTAGTTTTTTTGAGCAGATACTGGAGAGAATTCAGGAGCCTCAGGTTTCTGTATGTGTGTCTAGTCTAATTCTTCTTCCATCACTAAGTACTTAGTACTTATAAACATTTTTGGGTTTCTCTGACGTGAGCAAGCAGCCAGAAGGCTTCACGGGGCGAAAGTGAACTCCACTGTGCCTCTTCTCCCCAGGCAAGCTGTTCAGAAGACATGGGCCGCTGGCTTGGGCTGCTGCTGGTGGAAATGGGCTCCAAAGTCACCCCAGAGGCCCTGCACTATGACTACGTGGACGTGGAGACCCTAACCAGCATTGTCAGTGCTGGGCGCAACTCCTTCCTGTAAGGGTAGTTCCGTGGCCCACTGCCGCCGGGGATGGGAGTGGGGTGAGGGGGTGAATCCTACCTCCATTTCCAGGCTCTGCATGCAGTCTAAGCACTGGGTGGAGGGGAGAGGCAAGCTCAGGAAGACTTCTTCCTTGGGAAGGATGGCATGCTCTTCACCAGTGTGGGGAAGCATGAGCGGCTGCTTGCCATCCTGAAACCTGTCTTCTGACTTACAAAGGGCGATGTTATGAGCCACCTGTTGTCGAAGCTGTGATACTCACACGAGCCTATGCAGCCCTCTCAAGCACATGACCTTTCTATATACATTAAAAACTGTGGCCAGGGGCTGGAGATGGCTCAGTGGTAAGAGCACAGACTGTCCTGCCAGGGGAGCTGGGTTCAGTTCCCAGCACCCACATGGCAGCTCACACCTGTCTGTAACTCCAGTTCTAGGGGATCTGACACCCTCACAGACATATGTGTGGGCACCAGTGCACATAAAAAAAAAACGAGTAAAAATTAAAACACAAAAACTGCTGCCAGCATCCAGTGAGCGAAGACGGGAAGGCAGCGTAAGGCACAAGGTGTCACCAGCATCATTGTACCTTTCATGTTCTAGGTATGCACGATCCTGCCAGGATCAGTGGCCTGAGCCCCGTGTCTACGATGAGGTTCCTTATGAAAAGGTGCAGGTACGGTCTTTTCACACTGCTTAGTAACACGCCGAAGGCTGTCGTCCATTTCTTCACTAAACCTGTCTGCTCTCGGCAGCATGCCCTGTGCCTTCTCCTGGGGAAGAACCAGAAGCCAGGCCCATTGCAACCAGATACGAGCAGGTGGCCTTGCATCTAGAGGAGAGGGAGTAAAGCCACTGAGGGCACGGCACGTCTGTGAGCCAGGACCCTGCCTGGACTAGACAATACTTTGAGTTCTCACTTCCATGATCCCCCTTTTCTAGAAACATCCCCAGCCTGCCCCTTTTGTTGCCAAGGTCTTTCTTGAATGCACCTTGAAGGTTTTGCTCAGTTGCAGAGACACTAGCCGCTGAGCGGCTTAGCACTTCAGATATAGCTGGGCAGTGGTGGCGCACACCTTTAATCCCAGCACTTGAGAGGCAGAGGCAGGTGAATCTCTGAGTTTGAGGCCAGCCTGGTCTACAGAGTGAGTTCCAGGACAGCCAGAGCTACATAGGGAGACCCTGTATCAAAAAACAAACAAACGAACAAACAAAAACTGGCATTTCAGATAGGAAGGCTAGAGTTAGAAGGACCTCAGCTTTTCAGAACCCCCTGCTTCCCACTTCCAACCTCCATGTGGGTGTGTGGGTCCTTCTCTTCTCAGGAGTGTTTTGGAGAACAAAATGAAATGATTCATGTTAAAAAGAAAGATATTAGCACAGTGCCCAGGCAGTGGGACGTTCTGTCCAGAGAGATAATAGTGCCGCTCCTAGTATGATGGTTAAATGATGGTAGTGTATCACACTAGACCTCTAAGACCTTGACTGGACTTGGAGCATGGGAAACACTCTTTTTTTTTTTTTTTTTAAGGGGAAGATGGGATGAAGTTTTTTGTTGTTGTTCTTTTTAAAGATCTATTTATTTATTATGTATACAGTGTTCTGTCTGCATGTATGCCTGCAGGCCAGAAGAGGGCACCAAATCCCATTATAGATGGTTGTGAACCACCACGTGGTTGCTGGGAATTGAACTCAGGACCTCTGGAAGAGCAGTCCGTGCTCTTAACCTCTGAGCCATCTCTCCAGCCCCAGGATAGAGTTTTTATTTGTACTTATTTATGTCTTTTTAGGTATGAGAGCTCTGTCTGCGTGCATGCCAGAGAAAGCTTCAGATCCCATTATAGATGGTTGTGAGCCGCCATGTGGTGGCTGGGACTTGAACTCAGGACCTTTGGGAGAGCAGCTAGTGCTCTTAACCTCGGAGCCATCTCTCCAGCCCCGGGAAATACCCTTAAAGCACGGATATGCAGCCAGTTCACATTGTGTCACTTCCATCTGTCATTGGCACCTCCCTTCCATGCCATTGCATCCCTCCTTTCCTCCTCTTCTGAGGGAAGACTGTGTTAGCAACTCAGAAAACAGAAGAATGCTTTCAAATGATAGGAGGACGAAGTGCCTGTAATAAAGACAGTCACCCAGTTTCCTGAGCCCCTCATTTGTCCTCTCAGAGAGTACTCCCACAGAGAGATATGAGGTTCGAATATACTGCTAGCGAAGGTAGTCTGTAAACCGCAGAGTGCTGCACAAGTCTGTATATGTAAGGCCAAGATCTCAAAAGTGCTTGTCAGAAGCTCCCTGTCTGAATGGGTTGAACCCTGCCTGCGTTATAACCTTCTGCCTCTATCCCCCTTGCCCAGGATGAGGAGCCCCAGCGTCCCACCGGGGCTCAGGTGAAGCGTCACGCCTCCTCCTGCAGTGAGAAGTCCCATCGTGTGGACCCACAGGTCAAAGTCAAGCGCCACGCCTCCAGTGAGTCACGTGGTCCCTTCCTGCTCAAGGGAGGTAGAGTAGAACATGGCGGGGCTCTCAATACAAGATTCTCCCGGGGGTAAGGTAGTAAAATGAGAAGAAGCAGTCCATCAGGAAATACTCTACCCTAAGGAAAGTAGTGGGGGCTGGGCAGTGTGGGAGCACCTGCCGGGTATGGTGAGACCTAAGGTCGCAGTCCCCAGCACAGCAAGAGAAACAAGAAGAAAGTAACAACACAAGGGTGGTAAGGGAGAGGTGAATAGTGGAGGGAGCTTTGCAGAGAGACCAGAGTGCTTAGGTCCTAACTCCAGGGGTAGACCCTACTTGGCTTACCCAGGAGACCTCACTCAGCTTTTACTGATTGCTCAAAAGGCCAAAAGTGAAAGTTCATGTGAATTCTTTTTTATTTTTGAGACAGGGTTTCCCTGTGTAGCCCTGGCTGCTCTGGATCTCACGCTGTAGACCAGGTTAGCCTTGAACTCAGAGATCCACCTGCCTCTGCCTCCTGGGTGGTGGGATTAAAGGCATGTGTCACCACCACCCATCAAGTGAATTCTTAATATTAGCTGCTAATTTAAATGTTTCTATACTGCATGTGTATTATCTGTAAAATAGTTGAGTGTTTAAAGGTATATTAGCATATACAGGTAAGTGGGGGGGGGGGTATGTGCGCGCGCGCGCATGTGTGTATATAGAGAGCTCATCTCTAAGCCTGTCTTCTCCAAAGGACCAGAGTTTGTGATCTCTGATCTAGGGTAGTAAGCAAATAACCAATCCCTCCGCAGTCCCTGAGCAGGGGTGCCACAAGATCCACCGTTCACTTCTATCTCCCATCTGTGCTCTCCATTGAGGCCATCGAGAGCAAGCCAGCTTCCTACAGGACAACGTGCTGCTTCTTAAGGTGTCTTTCCCTGCACCTGGACAGTCTAGTCTTTGCTTTTTGAAGACATCTTTAAAAAGGAAAAAACAAATTCTGGCTGAGCAGTGGTGGTGCACACCTTTAATCCCAGCACCCGGGAGGCAGAGGCAGGTGGATCTCTGTGAGTTCGAGGCCAGCCTAGGCTACAGAGTGAGGTCCAGGACAGCCAGGACTGTTACATAGAGAAACCTTGTCTCGGGGAAAGAAAAACAAAAACAACAAACTTTTCTGTCCTCTCCCTCCATTGCGTTAGTATAAATCATTGCTGCTGAGACTCAGGAGATCTGTCTTCATTCTTACTTGACTGTGACACTGCTATGTAACTTTGAACAAGTCCTTTCTCCTGTCTGGTTCCCTCAGAATGAGAGAGGGATGCAGTGTTCTTGTGATGCTTCATGCTTAGGCACTGGAAACACGGGGCTTTGAAAAGGCCTGTTTGAAAATGGAAACTGTTCTTCGTAATTGACACGCTGCACTCCCAGCGCTCAGGAGACAAAGACAGGAGAATCACTACAAGCCGCAGGCCAGCCTTGTCTGCATAAATAAAAAGGCCAGCCAGTGCTGCACAGTGAGACCCTGTCATGAAAATATAAATTCACTGGGCACAGTGGCTCACACCTTGAATCCCAGCACTCCAGAGGCAGAAGCAGGCAGATCTCTGTGAGTTTGAGATCAACCTGGTCTGCATAGTGAGTTCCAGGACAGCCAGAGCTCCACAATGAGACTTTATCTTGAATTGAATGAATGAGTGAATGAGTGGATGAATAGATAGATAGATAGATAGATAGATAGATAGGTAGGTAGGTAGGTAGGTAGGTAGATAAAATCAATGGATAAGCAAAGTAGAAAATTGAAGTCAACATATCACAAAATATCAACAACAACAACAAAAAGTAAAAAACCTAGACCTGTTTCTTTAAATCAAATCTTTCACAAGAGCCCAGATTGTAAGAGCTGTGAAAATGGGACTGGTCCGGCCGAGGCCCATTGGCCTCCCCATCCCCATCCCAGGGGCCTGTAAGTCACAGGTTTCCTGGAGAGACTAGAAGCCACATGGAATGTAGTCCAGTAACATCCTGAGGCACACAGGAGGAAAGCTGCTCTGGTCCTCAGTCTGCTGTAACAAAATGTCGTAAGCTAGATGACCTTTTTAAAAACAACAGCTTGTTTCTCCTAGCTTTGGAAGCCAGAGTCCAAGTCAGCAGGCATGGTGTCTGGGCATTCCCTGTTGCACAGATGGCTAGCTTGCTCTCTTCTGAGGCTGCTGATGCCACATGCAAAGATTCTGTGCTTGTGACCTTATCACCTAGAGTAAGACAGACACATGTTCAACTTGTCTCTAGAGCCATAAACAGTGGGACCTAACCTTTCGATGCCTGGTTTCCTTGGCAGTAAAACAGAGTAATAAACAAACAGCTAATAGTAAGTAGAACCAAATAAGTTGCATAATGAATAATAAAACAGGACGATTAAATGGGAATTCAAGCAAGTGGCTGAGTGTAGCATACACTGAGTGAGCAACATGGTTCTGGGTACTTGCTGTGTGCCATTGTGTTGGACCTACAGTACGCTCTTGGGGCTTTCTCTCTTCCTACCCTTCCCCAGCAATACAATTAGCAGGGCCTGACACTAGCCTGGGTCTGATCTGAGTTATATGTCGATATCTTCTTTTATCATAAATACCCGAGACTTGACTTATTCAAAGCACATTCTCTACAAAGCAAAATGGGTTATATATACATCACAAATTTTGCTTGATTATAGGATACTATTATCATTATTTCCTAACATTTACTAAGCACTCATCATTTGCCAGGTACTATATTAAGTACTTTTCCTTGATTATCGCATTTAAACCTCACTGCATGCTGGAAGCTGTTAGCAGTGTCTTTATTTGTGCATAAGGGCACTGAGGCTTTGGGGAAAGGCACAAAAGCACACCAGTCGTTTGGTGTGACATCACACACCCAGTAAGGAAGGAACGCAAACCCTGATCCGCCTGGGTCCGAGTTCCTGTGCTGTGCAGCCTCCCTGTTCCTTCTATTCCTCGGCAGATTCACGCCAAATACACTTAAATGAGTGAGCCTAAACATCCCTGTGTTGCAGGTGAAGTTGAGGTAAGAGGCACGCTAACACCCCACGTGTCTCTCACCAGAGGTCAGACCTGAGGACCTCCTGCTGTCCTGTATCTCTGTAGGTGCCAATCAATACAAATATGGCAAGAACCGGGCTGAGGAGGATGCCCGCAGGTACCTGGTAGAAAAAGAGAGGCTGGAGAAAGAGAAGGAGCTGATTCGGACGGAACTCATGGCTTTGCGACAGGAGAAGAAGGAGCTGAAGGAAGCCATCCGTAACAACCCAGGTACCTACCCTACGTGCGTGCACATGGGTGTCCCAGCCTGAGAGCTCTCCTGGCACAATAAGGGGTGGCCTCTTACACAGATTTCCTAGTTTCCCACCCAGAAGAGGTAGGCTTTGCCCCCTTCTCCTCCTCTGTATCATTCATTGTGATTAAAGAAAGGGCTGGCAGTTTAGTAAGTGCTTCCAGATAGCGCATGGAGAGCAAGCACCCAGTACTGTGGACCTCACTGTGGTAAGAGATGACCTGCCTACAGCAGTGGAGAGCAGAAGCATGCTTTGGCGTCTCGGAAGTAAGACTATTTGGGCCCCGCATTCATTCACTTAGATGTAAGACAGTGGCCCAGGGCTAGGTGTGATGAACAATGGTATTTTCCAGGATCCTCTTCTGAAATCCAGAGACCTCAACAGGCCTTGCCTGCTCTGGGCTTCTCTAACCCCATTTTCCACTGTGTTTCTTTGAATTCTTACCTACTGGAGTTCACCACACTTCTGTCTGGGTTTCTCCCACGTGTTCTGGGGAATAGGAAGTCCTGCCTAGAACACACATGGCCCTTTTGGAGCATAGAACCTATGGGCCCTTCCCTAAGAACAAAACACTACGTCAAAATGGTCCAGGTGAATTCAGTGGCCCAACCCTATCTGTGGTCCAATCCGTGGATCGCAATGGACCTAAGATGAGGACCTTCTGGTCAACCAGAGAATGAACACATGGAGCCATGTGTGGTGATGCACACCTCTAGTCCCAACACTCAGGTGGCAGAGGCAAACAGATCTCTATGAATTGGAGGCCAGCTTTGTCTACATAGCAAGTTCTAGGACAGCCAAGGTTACACAGTGAGACCCTGTATCAAAAAAAAAAAAAAAATTGAAAGAGAATAATACACAGGAGGATGGCAAGGGAAAGCAGTTTGGTTTCAGTGGGGCTAGGGATGTAACTCAGTGGTAGAGCACTTGTCTAGCATGTGTAAGGCCCTGGACTCAATCACTCAAACAAATAAACAAAGGACAGGAACTTTTCAGAAGTAAGAACCATGATTTGGAGCAGACTGGGTATCCTAGCCAACGTTTTTGTCTATATTAATTTGCAGTATACATAAGTTGTTATATTTATTACTTTTACTTATATTTGTCTTACACATATACATATAAGATTCATATAAGTAGAAATGTTTGCCTATTTTTTTTCACTGATCTATCCCAAGGGTCTAGGACAGTGGTATGTAGTAAGAACTCAATAAACAACTGCTACAGCAATGAACAGATGCAGTCAGCATGACTATAAAACCTTCTAATGGAAGTTCAAGGATGGAGATGATTCTGGACTGAGCTGGAGCTGTGGCTCATTGGTATAATGCCTGCCTGGCATTCACAAAGCCCTAGGTTCAATCTCCAGAACCACATAAACCAGGCATGGCAGCACACACCATAATCCCAGCACTTTAGAGGCAGGCATTTCCACTGTCAGTCTGAGGCAAGCCTGGGCTACCCGAGACCCTATTTTTTTGTGGGTGTTTTAAGATTTTTTTTTTAAATAGGGGCCTCTGGGTGTAGCTCTGTGGCAGAGTTCTTCCTAGTATGCAAGCCCTTAGGTTCAATCTCCACCCTCCACTCCCTCACACACAAATGGAGCTTCTTAGCATGACAGAAGTATTAATGAAGATTTGTCAGCTTAAACTAAATAAGTGGCAAGGTTCTCCCAGAAAACCCAGTCCGTGGAAAGTGCTGTACTATGATTCTAGTACACAAGTAACAGAAACCAAAATCACACACAAAAATGCAAACTGAAAACTGGGAGATCAGATATGTGTGGTGAAGTATAGGAAAACACATGATTTCATTCTCTTCCCCTCTGTGGTGACATAGTGGCTGCACAGTACAAGCCTTTACCTAGTCCTCTGGACACTCCAGCAAAAGGGATGTCTTTTCCCAGTGACCACCACCAAAATCTCAGGATTCACTCCATTTTAGTTCTTAAACCAATCATTGTGAGCAGAAGATGAGAGGTCATCATGGGCCAGGCCCCTGAGTTACACAGGACCCAACCACTCAAACTATAGGGAAGGAGAGGGCAACATTGGTTTTGCAGTGGAATATTAGGGTACTGTTTCCTAAAGATGAAGGCTGGGTAGATGAGGGCCACACCGCAGGGTGTGGCTGGTAACCCACCTCAACACCTATCTTTTACCTGCACCCACACTGCTGGAAAGGCCCTCCAGGAGAGACAGATGGGACCTAAGGCCCCACAGACTTTCTCATCAGTGTCTCTGGACTCAGGAGCAAAGTTGAAGGCCTTGGAGGAGGCCGTGGCCACTCTAGAAGCACAGTGTCGTGCCAAGGAAGAGCAGAGGATTGACCTGGAACTGAAGCTGGTGGCTGTGAAGGAGCGCTTGCAACAGTCCCTGGCAGGGGGCCCGGCCCTGGGCTTGTCTATGAGCAGGAAGAACAAGAGCCAGGTGAGTCCAGTGCCTCCTCCATGGGGTAGCCACCTCCGGGCCCCTCACACACTGCCATAGGTTTGTTCTCACTCCCAGTTAGGACAGTCAAGTGTCTCCAGAAATGCCAGATGTCCCAAGGAGGGCAGGATTACCCCATCAGGAAGCATTGCTATAAATTACCAATGTTCATGTACATTCTTCGTCTGCATAGTACTGAACCACCAGAGAGAAAGAGAACACAGGCATATGTGTGTCCTTATTTGTGTAGTGACTGTCCCCTGCCCCAAATGTTTTGTGTTTTTATTAAGACTTGAGGGATAGGGGTGCAGTGCAATAGTAAAGCACATGCCTGGCTTGTATGAGGCATTGGGTTAGATCCCCAGCACCAAAAACAACCCGCAGGAGTTAGGCTGTGTATCATACCCCTAGCCTCTTACGGAGTCTGGATGGTAGGACTTAGCAAGTGTTTGCTGATTGATTAGGTGCCCTCCCTGCTTAGACAACCAAACTGACTTGTCTGGGAAGTATGAGCTGTCACTGGGAGCTGTGTTCCAAGCTACTCCGTGTGGGCAGACTGCACCCCATGGTCTGAAGCCACCCAAGGCTTCCTCTCTTTAGGGGCCTCCTCAGCTTCAGCTCACAGAGGGAGAACCTGATGCACAGAGACAGGGCTGGGAAAACAGCCAGAACCCCTTCCTTCCTCACAGCTGCTGCTGCTCAGCAGCACTCCCCCTGCCCCCCCCCCAACCTGTGAGCCTTTTGTTACCCTCCGGAGCTAGAAAAAAAAAAGTCTTTTCTAAATGCCTTGCAGGGTTAGCTGTTAAGGGTCACTGTTGCTGTGATGAAACATCATGACCACAAAGCAAGTTGGGGAGGAAAGGGTTTATTTGGCTTTATACTTCCACTTTGCTAGTCATCATAGAAGGAAGCCAGGACAAGAACTCAAACAAGACAGAAACCTGGAGGCAGGAGCTGATGCAGAGGCCGTAGGGGGCAGGGGGCTGCTTACTGGCTTGCTCAGCTTGCTTTCAGGGATGGCACCACCTACAATGGACTGGACCCTCTTCCATAAATCACTAATTAAGAAAATGCCTTACAGCCGCTCGGTGGTGGCGCACGCCTGTAATCCCAGCACTCAAGAGGCAGAGGCAGGCGGATATCTGTGAGTTTGAGGCCAGCCTGGTCTACAGAGCGAGTTCCAGGACAGCCAAGGCTACACAGAGAAACCTTGTCTTGAAAAACAGACAGCACACACACTTATGGAGTTGAATATTAAGCAATTATCTAGAAGATTTACCAGGTGAAGGTAGTGTAGACAATAAGACAATACTAGGGAGAAGTTAAGCACATATACACGCAGCTCTGGGTTTAGTCCTAGCAGCACTACCCAAAGGAAACAGTGTAGCTGTGGGATTTGAATCCGGCTCTCAGACTAAGCAACCATGCCACCTTGCACAGAAACTTGACCTTCCTGATTTCATCTATAAAATGGGGTGATTAATAAAGAGTTGTACTTCATGGGCTCATGGAAGAGCCCATCCATACAGTGCCTGCCTGGTGCATAGAGAGAGCTCTGTGATGTTACCTGTAACTGTCTTTACCCCCAGCCCCCAGCATCTTCTGCTCCTTGCCCTGTCCAGTGGCTTTTTTTTTTTTTGGTTTTGGTTTTGGTTTTGGTTTTTTGAGACAAGATTTCTCTGTGTAGCTTTGGACTCTATCCTGGAAGACAACTCAGGAAGCTGGGGATTAAAGGTGTGCGCCACCATCGACATCGCCATCACCACCACCACCACCTCCACCACCACCACCAGGCTGGCTGCCTAGTGCTTTCTAATTTAAAGCTCACTTACCCTTCTAAGTGCAGGTTGGGTACAAATGGACAGCACTGTATCTCACCTACTTAATGGTTGGGTTTTGTTTGCCATGAACAGGAAACTACAAATAAACCGCAGAGCAATTCCCCAGAGCAATCTCTCCCTGTCAACTGTGTTTCTGAGCTGAGGAAGAGGAGTCCATCCATTGTGACCTCCAACCAAGGAAGGGTGTTACAGAAGGCCAAGGTAAACCCAGAGAGCTTTCAGACATTGTGGGCTGTCCAGCCTGGGTCAATTCTGCCACTGAGACTGGAGAGCAGGCCCAACAATAACCGTGAAGAGTATCGCTGTGTCCCAATAACACTTTACTTAAGGGCACTGAAATTTCAATTCGGTATCACTTTTACTTGTCACAAAATACTGTTATTCTTTTGGTATCTTTTCCAAGGGCTTATAGATGTGATAAAATGTTCTTGGCTGATAGATTGTATGAAAGCAGATAAGCCAGATTGAGTCAACGGGCTACAGCCAGTTCCTCATCTGTAGACTTCAGACCATTGGAAGAACTGTGGATTTTAACAGACTGGGCAGATTTGAGCAGATTTTTTTTTAATGCCAAGTGCATTTTTCAAAGGCCATTTTGGGATTTGGAGAGATGGCTCAGTGGTTAAGAACACTTGTTCTTCCAGAGGACTGGGGTTCAATTCCCAGCACCCACCTAGTGGCTTACAGCCATCTGTAACTCCAGGGATCTGATACCCTCTTCTGACCTCCATGGGTACCAGACACACACGGTGCACAGACAGATACATGGGTAAAACATGCATACACATACAGTAAACAAATCAATAAAAAAATTACAAATACCCTGGCTAGGTATGTAATCCCAGCATTTTGGAGGCTGAAGCAGGAGGATCACAGTGAATTTGAGGCCAAGCTGATCTACCTACATAGTGAAACCTTGTCACCACCACTACACAACAAAAAGCTATCCTGACTACTCAGCTGAGAATGGAGAAAGGTCACAGAGTCTGGGGAGCAGGGCCCCATGGTCTCGGGCCTGGCCAGTGGAGCTACTCATACAGTGAGTGCAGTGAGTGCTCCAACCTACGGTCCCACTTAACCCTCCACACCTGATGGTTTTTCTTGTCTTTCTGTGCTTTAGGAATGGGAGATGAAGAAGACCTAGGAAGAGTGAGAATTCCATCCTGAAGGAGTATCAGCTTGTCCACCTAAGGAGGAAATGCTTTCTTCACAAAGACATCAGGAAAAGACTGGAGCACCCTAAAGACCATGATTGTCTGCATGATTTTAAGGGCTGTGGGAAGGGAGACGTGGAAAGCATCCTTCCGGCTTTACAAAGGGGAGAAGAGGGAGTGGTGGGAGATGGAACCATGCACAGCTGTAAAGGTTTTGTTGGGTCTCTTTGCCTTCGGAAGCAGTGAAAGCGCATGTGAACAAGCCATCCCATCCTTTCTCAGCATCCCAGTCACAGCCCTTAGGCAAAGGAAGACAGCAAAGAAGCACTGGTAATATCATGACAAAAGAAGACACTCCATCAACTGGAAACACTTAGGCAGCCCGCAACCCTGTTGGGCATTACAACCTCCGGGCAAGGGGAACGGACTGGAAAATCAATATATCCCTGCCTGCGCCACAGTGAACAAAGGCTACTGTGAACAAACAAATTCCACAGTCATTCTTCATCTGTTTTAGAGCCAGGCAAAGTACAGCCACTAGAACCTTCCAGGTTTGTGCATTTTAAAATCAGACTAGCTGAGTATTCAGAGTTGATCAGCTGGCCCATTTTAAACTCACAGTGGCACAAGTCTGAAGTTTGAATGCCCACACACTGTTGCGTGCATTGTTGGAGGGTGGAGTCATTTGCTGTCAGTCAAGTCCTTACCTAGTTAATGTGACACTGAGGCTCCTGGGGCTGTGGTTGGAAGACTGTCTTCAGCCTAATGAAGTCTTCATCTTGTACAAGGAGACCCACAAGCCTGTCTCAGTATCTGCTACGAAGTGAAACCATTGAGGAATACCAAGAGGATGGTGGCTCATTTCTGCCACAAGGGTGCTAAGCCTTTTCCAAACACTTGATATTTTTCTAGGACCTCAAGTCCTAGGCAACCTCTTTTCTATGCCATTCATGACTGTCTCAACACTGGGCTTTTAGGTCGATTTTTAACATATTCATCTCCAATAAAGATGAAACTGTTCAACTCTGAGAGGTAGCTGGCACTTGGGGAGTAGGGGGAAGCTGTGTGTCTCAGAATCACCAGCGGATGGTTTGCTAGTCTTGGTCTGTTACCCACCTAAGACTTAACATACTTCAGCCTCATTGAAACCTTACCAGTCTTTGAAGCAGCTGGAGACTGGAGCAGGCAAGTCACCTGACTGGTAGGACTTTAGGAGTCATGGTCCTGCATCCAGACAGGGCTGGCTGCTGCTAACTGCAGGATTGTCTCAGGAAAGTCATTCAAGCCCTCTGGCTTTCATTGTGAGAACAGGTTAAGTGATTGTACTCTCCTCCCAAGACTCCTGGTGGGTATTTAATGAGATAAATCATGAGAAGCATCTTCTATATTGTTTAAAGTTGAAAATGCCCAAGTCGGAAGTGGATTTTAGAATCAGTGAGATGAAAAAGGTCTGACTCAAAAACCTTTGTTTTTTCTGCTAAGGAAAAAAAAATGATTTAAATAGTAATGGCTCTCAAAAGGCATCCAATCCAAAGGGAGGGTTTTCATTCCAAATTGCACCCATGTCTTCAGTGACAAAGCCCACATTTGCCAGTGCTCCTTGTTAAGATGTATCTTCTAAATGGAGCCCACCGCTGTGTCGTATCTGTCACATTCTTTCTTGGGCAGTTATTTTAGGGTTAAATGCCTTTCCACAAGTGGATCTTGGGCTCAAAGAAGAAAGGGCCCTACATCATTAATCATTAACACACAGGAGGACATGCCACCTGTCAGGCACCAACAGCCTGTGTCACCTGAGGGCACACCCAGTGCTCGCCTTGACCTTCAGCTGCTGACTTCTTGAAAATGTTTCTCTGTAATAATTTTTCTGCATTTTACTTTTATCTTTTAAATAATGTAGCCAGAATCCAGCAAGATGTTTCGGAGGGTGTAAGGGGGCTTGCTGCCAAGCCTGAGGACCTGAGTTTAATCCTTAGAACCCATAAGAAAGGATGGAGAGAACCAACTCTCATAAGCAGCCCTCTGACCTACACACACACACACACACACACACACACACACACACACACACACACACACACACTGGCACTCATACACACCTACACACACTAAACATAAAAATATTTTTTAAAATAGTATAGCCAGCTCATATTTATTGTCTTTCTAAGCATTATTCCTGTACGTTACACTAAGATTCTGTGAGATCAGTTAAATTAATTTATTTTTCTGCACTTCAGTGTGATTCTAGAACACTTCTTTCTTTCTTTCTTTCTTTTAAAAGATTTATTTATTTATTATGTATACAGAAGAGGGCACCAGATCTCATTACAGATGGTTGTGAGCCACCATGTAGGTGCTGGGAATTGAACTACACAGACTGTCTCAAAACACACATGTGCACACAAATGTGTGTACATGTATATGAATGAATTGATATATACATACAGGTACATATTATATGTACATGGTCTAAGCTGTACAGCTCAAAGAACTATAAGCAAACTGCTTAAGCAGACACCAGCTCCCGCACTCGCTTGTTAAAAGGCCTTCTCATGCCGCAGTTCCAGCCTTAAGTGTTAAGAGTCCTCCTGTCATTCATCCTCACTGGCCAACCTTCCACAGGCTCACCAGCTGCTCAGTCTCAAGTTTCTTATCTGAAGAGTTCATAACCTGCCCACCTAAACTGCATTCTCAGCACCAGGAGGACGATGCTGGCGTGTTGGCCATCACGTCTGAGCCGGGCCTTGGACGAGATCAAAGATAGAGAAGACTGTCTCTGTCCTCATGGGACTCATGAACTGGCAGAGGACAAAGTCTGACCCAAGTTGCCAGAGCAGAAGTAAGCTATATTTTGGTGAGGATTCAGAGTGCTGGAGGAACATGTCCCATTACTTTTTTTTTTTATTATTAATTTCTACTCATTTTGACCTTAAGGTCTACTCAGTAATTAAGCTTGAATCCCCATCTCTAGTTCTTCACATTCAGACTTCCCTTCATCCAAAACCACTATTTTTTTTTTTTTTTTTTTTTTTTAAGGAAGGGTCACATTAATCCCAGCACTCAAATGAATCTCTAAGTTTAGGGCCAGGCTGGTCTATAAAGCTAGTTCCAGGATATCCAGGGCTACACAGAGAAATACTGTCTGGGGGTGGTGAGGGTTTCTCATGTATCTGACTGGCCTAGAATTTCATGTGTACTAGGCTGGCCTCAAACGAACAGAGGTCTGCCTGCCTCTTCCTCCCAAGTACTTGGATTAAAGTCATGCACGACCACACCCAGTAATGCCCTAAAATGTACCTACATCTTGGGCTGACAAGACAGCTGAGCACGTAAAAAGAGGTTAGCACCAAACCTGATGACCTGAATTCAATCCCCAGGACCCACATAGTAGAAAGACAAAGGCTACTGCAAATGGTCCTCTGACTACATATATTCATGTGTGTACCCATATACATACATACACATGGAGAAAAAATAAAAAGTGCCCACATCTTCACTGATACCATCCAGCTTCATTAGTTCACTTAATATTTATTGAGCAAGAAAAAAAGTGATCAAGACACTCCAAAAACTCCAACTCTAAATTGCAGAAAAGAAGCAAGATAAAATACTGAGAAAATAGGATGTAAGCGCAGAAACTTTCAGCAGCTAGTTAGGTTTCTCTGTAACTACACTATGTGAGATGATATGGGGATGAGATGTCCTGGCACTGCAAACCCAGCACTGAAGAAGGTGAAGTACGAGTTTAGGGCTTCAGAGTAAGACCCTCTGTCAACAACCCTAATAACAACAGTGGGGGGGGGGTGTAAATAAATAAAAACAGTCCATCCTCTTGTTGGGGCTTTTCCAACAGCTTGTCTTCCCTACCTGTTTTTTGTTGTTGTTGTTGTTGTTTGTTTGTTTGGAGTTTTTGTTTTTGTTTTTGTATATTTTGTTTTTCGAGACAAGGTTTCTCTGTGTAGCTTTGGAGCCTGTCCTGGAACTGGAACTCACTCTTCAGACCAGGCTGGCCTCGAACTCATAGAGATACGCCTGCGTCTGCCTCCGGAGTGCTGGAGTGCTGGGATTAAGGCACGCACCACCACCGCCTGGCATTTCCCTACCTCTTTTTACAACCTTCGATTTTCTCTGAACAGCAAAGGGGCTTTTTTTAAAACAGTACTGAGGAAAGGTCTTGCATAACGCTAGGCAAGCACTCGGCCACTGAGTTATATCCTCAGCTCTCTTGTATTCTGAGACTGCCACATTAAGTTACTCAGGCTGGACTCTTGTGATCGATCCTCTTGCCTTAGCCCAGAGTGGGATTGTCAACTTACTGCAATCAGAATTAGACAATAAAATATAGCTCTGCCTTGAAAGCGCTTAGATTTTAGTAAGCAGAAACAACTCAGCATACACCATGAAGACACAGTGAAGTCAGAAAACAGCCGTGGAAGGAAAAATCGTGGGAGTGACTGCGGCAGGTGCAACCAGACTGCAGTATTTCATCGCTCACGAGACCGGTTCTAGCCAATTCTCCAGTCTGACTTCACCACACCCTTTCCCCGTATTTAAATCTTTTGCTTTCAAGTCTCCCTTTTCACCTGCCTCTTTCTTTACAGAGGCTGTCACTCCCGGATCCTCTTTTCTCCCCTTTCCATCTACCAATGTTTCGCCTATAGGTTAGTCTTTTTTCAATTTTGCGTGAGCGTGTATTTGTTTCAGCGCGCACATGACTGAGCTCGTAGTGAAGTCAGAGAACAAGTTGAGGAAGTCGTTTCTCTCCAGGAGGGTCCCAGGATCGAACTCGGGTTGTTGAGGCTTGGCGGCCCCCGCTGAGCCGTCTCGTCGGCCTCTAGTCTAACCTTTCCCAGCGCCGTGCCCCCTCGCGTTTAAGCGCTGGTCCCATTTTACACGTATGGCCTCATATGCGCTCCTCCAGGATGGTGGAGGTGAGGACCCGCCTCGCTCACCGTGAACTTCGCACCTACTATGAACCTCCGGGACAAGCATCTACCCGACCAGTTCAACACTGAGAGCCGGGCCCGGAAGAGCAGTGTGGCGGACAGGAAACAGGAAGTCCCTGCCTACACGGGGGCGGGGCGGAGGCGGGGGGCGGGGCCTTCCGGCGAGCTCATCTGTCCACTTGGCTCGATCGCGCGTGCGCGGTGTCGGCGCTCTGGTCTGGAACATGGCGGCGCGGTCGTTGTGGGCGGTGCAGCGGCTGCAGCGCCTCCTGGCCTCCGGGACCGTGTCGCAGAGCAGGTAAGAGGGGCGGCGGGGCCCGGCAGGCCGCGGTGTGGGCGCGCCGATGGGCAGCTGTGGGAAGGAAGGCGAGGGCTAGCTCGGCGCCAGCGAGGACCGGCCTCAGGCCCCGTGACCCGGGCGTCCACGCCGCGACTCATGGAAGGGAGGCTGAGGCCCAAAGGCGCGCTTTTCCCGGGTCACGGGAGATGAGCGGCCCCGAGGCCACGTCCTGGGAGGTAGAACCCCGGGCATGAGTGAACCGCAGACGGAGCTCCTTGCACGCCCCTGCTCGCCTGTTTCCTCCAGGGATGTGTTAGGGTGCTTAGCCAGACTCCATGTGGTCCTAGGGCAGTCAGTCTCTCCAGCTTCTCGGGAACATCGTTTGACCTGTGTGTAAAAGACAGCATCGGACCGTTCTCCAGACGGCCTTTCCACCAGTCTTAGGGGTACTGTGAAATTAGAGGTGCCGTCAGTGGACTGCAGGACTCTGTGTAGGCTCTTTTTATTACTTCGTGTTTAATAACTGAGGGATCTAGAATTGAGGAAAACTTACTAGCTTTCCCAAACAAATCTTAAAGGGAGTTACTATTACCCCGTCTAGAAACCAGTCGCGGTGCTTTTTGTATTAGTGAACGCGGTTCTTTATTCTCAGGGGATACTCCTGAGAAAGAATTCTTTCAAAAGGCTGTCTGTGAATAGTTGGAGAACTCTGACTTGTAAATTAGCTGCGGGGAAATCCAGGAAATTTGCATGGCCATTTGTCATTTTTTTTTCAATCTTGAAGCACCTGACCCGATACCGCCCGCCCTACCAGAGCTGTGAGGCGTTGAATTCAGTGCTGTGGGCGGGGTGGTTTGTTTTCAAACCTTTGGCAGTTTGTTGGGTGAGGTAAGGAAATAATCATAGAATAGTTTCTTCTGAAGAAGTAATTGAGCCCCGACCTCTTCTCTTCAAACTGGCCCTTTTGACCAGCTTTCCAGGATAAATGTGGTTTCCTAGGAGGCTCGGTCTTTGTCCATGTATCATTTGCCCCAGACATATCTGTGATAACTAATTTTCTGAACCAAACATTTAGAACCATATATAATTGGATATCAAACCATAATAAAATTCAGGACCAGCCTGAAAAATCTGGGAAATAAAAGTTCCCTTGCCTGTCTGTGTCTCTAAGCCAGCTAGCTCTTTGCTCTGCCTTGAGCACTGTCTTAAAGCAAACTCCTTGACCCCCCACCCTCTTAGCCTTTGTTTGGCTTTCTGTCATCTCAGTGGCCACTATCCAATATATGTCCCTTTATTGGACCCATAGATTGATTAGCTGATAGTTTTTCACTTGAAATAATTCCCAGGATCTAGGAGATAATAATGAAAACTTCCTTTAAAAATTGAGGTCAGAACAGCCACAGTTCAAGATCTGCTCCAAACTAGGCCCTAGTCTACATGTCTATGTAAACTGAACTAAATATCAAATATTCTAGTAATACAAAGAGCAAGCAAGGGCTTACTTTCCATGTAACCAAAGATGGATTTTTGTTTAAAAAAAAAAAAAAAGTTTTATTGCAAGGTCAACTGGCAAAGAAGACAGGAACAGAAAGTTTACCTCTTTCCCCGGTCAATCGATGGGGAAATTTGTAGGGAGAGAGGCTGTTTCTCATTGGGTGTGAGGATGAGAAAGATCTGGATTGTTTTGTGCTGGTGTAGATGTCATCATATCTCTTCACAAGGCATGTGCTTCTTTCTAGGGGGTGATACGTTTTCTGCTTAGGGTTTTGAGCTTGTGAGACCAAAATGTCATTGGCAAGCAAACTGGCTTGTGGGTCTGTCCATTCTTAAAAAGCCTGTTTGCATCCACCCTTGAATGGATCCTGTAAGCAATTCCTGAAAGACAACTTCAAATGCTCTGTGAGTTAAGGAATTTATGTCCTGTTGTTGGGATCTTAATCATTTCATTAGCAGTGCAGAATGTTAGATTATGTAACTAGTTGAACAAAAACTAATTGACTGAAACAAGGTTCTATTTTAGTGACCTGTTTAGTCCAGAGACTGTATCAGTCAGAATTTCTCTTTTTCACTGCACAAATCTTCTTCCCTGGAAGCCTTACAGTGTGTGGCCACCGAGTCTTGGAAGTCTAAGCCTGGGTTCCTTTTACTCATTTTCCCCTTCTGTAAGATAAAGAGTTAGACCAGAACATCAGCCTCCCAGTACCTGAGATTGCAGGTCATCACGTGCCACGTTGCCCAGCTTAACGTTGTGGTTTTGAACAAGTTATTAAACCTCAAGCCTCTCATCTTGAGTTTTTTCTTCAGTAAAGTAGGGTTTATTGTGGGGGTCAGAGACAGTCCTCAGTGAGTGAAGTCCTGAGTAAGTGCTTGTCAAAACTCCAGAGCCTCAGACCCCTGGAGGAATGGCAAAGCCTTCCTTCTGGAGTGAGATTTGGAGGCATGGCAAAGCCTTCCTTCTGGAGTGAGATTTGGAGGCATGGCAAAGCCTTCCTTGGGGGACACAGTGCAAGTATTAATGGTGTGTGCAGAAAAGGCCTACTATAGCATTCTCCCTCGCTGGATGTTTGCACCCTGAAAACTGCTCCCTTTCAGAAATTTGTTCTACTGAAATTAACTGGATCCAGCTCTACACCGTAAGCCCCACCTCCTTGTTTATCTGTGTATAATAACCTTGCCTCCTTGTTCAGCTGTATGCAACTCCACCTCTCGTTCAGTCTCTGTAATAAACTATATATAATCAGAGCCCTGACTACCTGACCCCAGCTTCCTCTCTGTCTTTTCTTCACATTCTCACTCTCCCAGTCATCTATCCCTGGGACTCTGCTGGTGCAGCAAGTGGCACCCAACCAGGGACATGGACAGTGGCTGAGGGAAACTCATTGGTCAAACGGGCGAACACTTCCAAGACAAAACCCTGAGTGCATGAAGTCATGTGTGAGTGTGTGTGGTGACATGAGCTGGCCATGTCAAAGACCCCAGAGCCTCATGCCCATGGAGAAAGGCAAAACCTTCCTCTAGGTATTGAGTGTGAGTGTTAACAGTGTGTGCTTCTCCCCTCTGGATGTTTACAACCCAAAGACTGTTTCACAGAGACTACTCCTTAGATTAACTAAACCTGTCCCCTTGATCTAGCTGTACACCAGAAGCCCTGCCTCTTGATGTATGAATAACCCCACCTTCCTAGAGATTGAACAACTATGTAATAAGCATGTTGAGCTTCCAGGGTGCTGTGTTTTTTTCCAGCAGTGAGCCTGGACCTCCTGATCCCACTGCCCAAATCGGGTCCATTCCTGGAGCTAGGCTGGGTATGACAGATTATAATAGCATTTATTTTGTATTAGCAGCATTATTCATCCTAGCAGAAAAGAAGAAATCCAAATCAGTTGACAAATGGATAAAAAAAAAAAAAAAGTGTGGCATATCTACACAATGAGCTATTACTTAGCAATAAAAAGTAACCAATTACTGGCAAATGTAGTTTCGAGGGTGTCTCACCTGTCCCCAATGAGAAATTCTTAACATTGCAGAGATGAGGAAAAACTTCTTTAGCGCACAGCTGCAGACTCTAACTATTGCTTAAAGAGGTCCAGCCCTGATCTGAAATATGTCATGTTTTATGTAGGGTTAGATATTATCATAATCTTCTGACCATCCTAGGGGCTCTTTTTAAAATCCCTGTGCCAAAGGAGATTTCCTAGAGCTAATCTGGGAATTTCAGCTGTACAGAAGCTGAAATTTGCAAGTTTCTAGTTAAGACAGTTTTATCTTTAGCAAACATCTGTCTAATCACATGTTGGTGGTAGTCGATTCTCAGGGGAGAGGAGCAGATGTGATGGGGGTGGGGGTGGGCAGCAGTTTAGTTTTAGCTCCTGTGTTTCAGAGCAGGGGAGAGTTTCTTATTCCTGTGTAACTGAACACTTCCTACTTGTCAGTAAATTCATTCGATTCCTGTTCTTTTTAATTAAAAAACTTGTTGGTATTTTTTCTTATCACAATTAACATGAATAAACCTGAAACACATTGTAAGTGAAAAACTGCTTCTAAGGGACCATCTATTATGACTCTGTTGACACTAGGCATCCATAAAAAGTGTGTCTGTATAGAAAACAAAATGTCATCAGGCTTACCTGGGGCAAATGATTTAAGAGGAAGTGGTAAATGATGTGATAAGTACAAGCCTTTTTATGGTGACAAAGATGTTCTGGAATTGTGATTTCAGAATTGGTTGACTCTGGACATGGTAAAAATGTTCGAATTGTACATTTTAAATGGTAAATTGTACAGCATGACAACTGCATATCAATAGAGCTGTATTTTTAGTGTGGGGGAGTTTTACCTGCATTGTGTCTGCACCACCTGTGTGCCTGCTGCCCACAGAAGCCAGAAGGCATTAGATCCCATGAACTGGAGTTACAGGTGCTTGTGAGTTGCTGAACAGGCTTGGAATTGAATCCAGATCTTCTGGAAGAGCAGTCAATGCTCTTAACTGTTGAGCCCACTTTCTCACCTTAAAGCTATACCTTTTAAGAGCACTTTAAAATCTAGTCATGTTTCAGGTATTGGGCAATAAAAACATGAGGCAGATGAAGTAGGAAAGTGCATGGGAAGGACATCGTAGCATTTGTCACCAAGACTGAAAACTGTGGAGAGTTCCAGTGGGGCTCTAGCTGTTGTGGTTTGCCTTTGTGTGGTGGTATTCTTTCATTATGTGCCACTGCCCTCCCCCACCCTCTTAGGGGATGGCTCCACCCATTCAGCACTGCCACCCCAAGAACGGCTGGGGAAGACTGCAGTTCTGAGGACCCTCCTGATGTACTCGGTCCCTCCCTTGCTGAACAAGCCTTAAGGCTAAAAGCTGTTAAACTGGAAAAAGAAGTCCAAGATTTAACAGTGAGTAGTAGATTTTATATTATTTGTTATTATCTCTTCTCGGGTTTAAATGTTCAAGCAAAGTTTTTTGTGTTTGTTTGGTTTTGTTTGTTTTTTGTTTTTGGGTTGGTTTGGTTTGGTTTGGTTTTTCGAGACAGGGTTTCTCTCTGTAGCTTTGGAGGCTGTCCTGGAACTCACTTTGTAGACCAGGCTGGACTCGAACTCACAGAGATCCACCTGCCTCTGCCTCCCGAGTGCTGGGATTATAGGCGTGTGCCACCACTACCCAGCTGTGTTTGTTTTTTTGTTTTGTTTTTTAATGACCTTTCCTCTAAAATGGTCCTTTACCCCTCTTTCCCCACTGCTCTCTTGCTGGGCCTATTGGGCAAAAAAAAAGCTGTGGTTTTTAAAAGGCCACTTGCTAATAAGGATGGTGCCTCGTGTGGGTTCCCTTTTGTTTCCCAGCACTTCCCAGCTGATGGTTTGGCAGTTAAAGGTGGTACCGTGCCTGTCAGGTGATAGAGAATAAATATTTGCTGGGTGTGTGAGTTCTTTGTACTCTGGTAATCAGAGAGCATCAGACCCACTGGATACAGTCGTGATTGAGCACTGTGAGAAGAGATGGCTACAGCAGAATCATTGCAGAGGCCCTTGGGCCTGCAAGTTGCTGGGAAGCATGTCTTAGGGGAGCAATTAAAGAAACCAGGAACTAAAGAGAAAAGAGGACCAAACAGGAGGAGCTAACTGCCTTGAAACAGGTGATAGGTTTTTAAAACTTACTCTTTGTCAGTGAAAGAAGGGTTGGCAGTGTTGCCTAAATAAAATATGGACTTGAAAAACTGATATGTACAAGCTAGTTGGAATTACTTACAAGCTACTGAAGAGTAAATAGATTACTACTTTGGAAATTTAGAGAGCAGCCGATCTCAGACTGTTTTTTTTTTTTTTTTTTTAAACAACTACTAGTTTTATTGGAGACTGAACCCAGGGCCTTGTGCATGCTGAGAAAGTGCTCCATCACTGAGCTGTATTCCCCCTTCCTCTATTACAAGGACGAGGTTTATAAAGTAAAAGCATTCTTTCCCACTGATTTCTCATCCTTTGATTTTGCTGTTGATATTTAGCTAAGATACCAGAGAGCTGTCGCTGATTCTGAAAACATAAGGAGACGAACCCAGAGATGTGTAGAAGACGCCAAGATATTTGGTGAGAGATGACTCATAATAGAACAAATGTAGTTGAAGGCCAGGCACCTTTGAAAGCACATTTGTAAACTGATCGTAGTAGAAATGCACCTGAGTCCCCTGACTGATTCATCCCATACCTCCCACAATCCCCACAGGCTTTCTCTGCTGCATGTGGGAATGGTCTCATGCCATTGCTATAATAATCCTGGCCTGGATTTTTCTAAGGATATACAGTTACTACATTCCCAACACTCTAGTGTATATAGAAATAATATTTTTCAGTCATTAGTGAACCAGTGAATCATTAAGACACTCAAGAGGAAAATCCAAAGAGCAGGGCATAGCCAGGAATGCTGAAGTTTGCTTAATGTAAGCAACATTGGTCTGTATCCACAGGGAAAGTACACTGCTTTGGACAAGAATCTTTTATTGCTGTCAGTACTCTGCAAGTTGGTGATTTATAGAACAGCCTGAAGGAAGCTAAAACTTAAAAGAGAGAGAGAGAGAGTATTCACGCATTTGTGCATGTGTCTCCAAGATTATAGCAAGGCTCAGCAAATCATAGCCAACTGCCAGTTAGTACAGTTTTGGATTTCATGATTTTTTTAATCCATATAAACTTATTTTCTCTTTACCTACAGAATATAAAATCCTTGGCTTTTGCCTCTTGTTCCACAAACCCTAAAATACTTACTGTGTGACCTTTTACAGAAGAAACTTGTTGACTGCTGAGTTGTGGCAATGTCTGTGGAAGTAGAACAGTTTTAGCAATGGGGGAACTTCCGATGTTCTACCTGCTCGGTGAGCAGGATGGTGTTTAACTCACCCCAGTGCTGGTGGGGAGGAGACAGGCAAATCCTGGACACTCACTGGACTCCCTGTCTGGTTGAAATGTCTAGTTCTGGGTCCAGTAAGAGATTCTATCATGGGGCTGGGAGATGGCTCAAAGGTTAAGAGCACTGGCTGCTCTTCCAAAGGCCCTGAGTTCAATTCCCAGCAACCACATTGTGGCTCACAACCACCTGTAGTAAGATCTGATGCCCTTTTCTGACATAAAGGTATACATGCAGGTAGAGCACTAATAAATGTAAATAAATAAATAAATAAGATTCTATCTTTAAAAAAAACTAGAGCAAAATATACATCATTGACCTATGACTCCCACTTGGATGCACATACAGGCAAACACGCATACATCACACACAAAATAATCATACTACAATAATGAGAATCAGTCAGAAACTGCTCCTCAGTGTACCAACAAGAACCTGGGCTTCTGTTTACCCAAATTTCCACTTCTTCACTGCCTTAGAAGCAAGGTCTCCCCTGGCAGTTTACAGTTCAGCACAGAAGCTTGCTGCTTTTAAACCTGTACTCAGGAGGCAGAGCCAGGCAGATCTCTGAGTTTGAGGTCAGCCTGAGCTACAGAGTGAGATACAGGACAGGCACCAAAACTACACAGAGAAACCCTGTCTAGAAAAGAAAGGAAAAAAAACAAAAAAAACCACCTCTCTCCTGAATGGCTAAAAATGCAGCTCATTGACCCAGCATGTACATGGCATGAGCAGAGCCGTGCGCTTGGTCCCCAACACTAAAAGCTCACATCCACTGTCAGTCAGGGCTTGTTTCCTGACACACCTTCTGCTCTGCCTTCTCCCGCCCCCGCCCCCACTCCCACCCTAACCCAGATGGTGCCCCATTCCCCACTTACATTGGCATTTTTCTTTCCTTGTGAACCCGTCTGCATGCCTGCAATCCAGTTCCCAGTGTGCCGCTGTTGGCCTGATTTGCCACTGTTTCCCTCAGGAAGCTCTACTGGCCCTGGTACCCTGGGAAATTAAAGGGAGAATTCCTTCCTCTCCTGTGGTCCGCCGCATCTGGTCAGTTTTCTCAGGTCTCTGCTGGTATTTTTATTGCTTACCTGTGACTAGTCTAGTTGACTGCCCATTTCGGCATAGCTGTAAACCCAAAGAGTCTACTCTTCAGTCCCTGCTGGGTGTTAGGCCGTAGATATCTAACAGTGACCATTCCTTATCCCTGTGGGAGCGGGAACAGTGGGATCCTTCAACAGCTGGGTTTACTCTCACCTTGTAACAATTCACATTGCTCTAACAGGCCATAGGAAGGACACTCACCTCATCTGTAAGTGTGCCTCGCCTTCCTATCTAGGCAGCCTCGAACAAGGGGCTCTGAGCATTCATAGCATAGTGCTGACTTCTTATTTTGTGTTCCCCACCCTCCCAGTGAAATATTCCTAGCTTTTCTCTTCAGAATGGCCTCTGCACAACTAAGATAATCCTGTTTGTAGTCTATTTTATGTAGACTTATTTAGTCCAAGTTGTATCTCTTTCCAGTTTCCCAGTAGGATTCCTGGAGATAGACAGACAGACACACTTTGCAAGCTTGAATGATTGAGCTGATCCCTAAGTCCTGCGTGGCAACCTTCCCACTTTCAGAAATCCTAAGTATAAAGTGTACTAGCTACCTCTCTGGGCCTACTCCAGATTCTTCTCCTAAGGACAGCGTTGTTCTCAGACTTGGATCTGGTTTCTCTGCAGGAATCCAGAGCTTCTGTAAGGACTTGGTGGAGGTGGCCGACATTTTGGAGAAGACTGCTGAGTGCTTTTCAGAAGGAACGAAACCCGAGGACCACAAGCTTACTCTGGAAAAAGTCTTTCAAGGACTGTCTCTTTTAGAAGCAAAGCTGAAAAGTGTGTTTGCCAAGCATGGCCTGGAGAAAATGACGCCCATTGGTGACAAATACGACCCTCATGAGCATGAACTCATCTGTCACATGCCAGCAGGTGTTGGGGTACAGCCTGGCACTGTGGCATTGGTACGACAAGATGGCTACAAACTTCACGGCCGCACCATCAGACTTGCCCGAGTGGAAGTGGCAGTGGAGTCTCAGAGAAGGCTGTGAACAAGCCTCCGGGAACTAAAACTCTCCCAGGGTCCTGGCACCTCTGTCCCCTCTATTTATTAAGCTGGTTTGTATTATACATGAGGTCCTTCGTGTGCTCTGCTTTGGAGTTAGTCACATTGGCTTTATCTCTACAGTATCTTATTGGTGTGACCTGTTTGGTCTCATCAGAAGTCCTGCCACTGGGCATCTGAACAATGTGACGAGTGTCCTGTGGCCTTTATCAAAATGTTTACAGAAATCATTTAAATATGGTACTCTGATGACTGAATCCAAAATCCCTTAACGGTGTTTTCAACTAATTACTGGAATTAGTATAGCATCTGTGTCTTGTATTTTATGGGAAAGGGAGAAGTTAGGGATTGGTTTGACATTTAGGTACTTAGATGACAAAGCTTTACCCTTGTATAAATTTAGATCAGTTGGGGTGACTTCTACAAAGATTTTTCCAGGCGGCTTTTCTATTTCAGTTTTCATGTAGTCGTCTTTTGTACTTGCATTCCCTGCTAGGGGGCACACTTAAATTGTTCCATAGCCACCCGTTTCTGGTCCCATTTGGAAGGGCTAAAGAGTGGGACCAGTCTTCCTTTTTTCTTGTTGGTAAGGTGTACTCTTTTATTAAACTGCTCTCGAGTCTATATGAACAGGTAAGCTCCCAGGGAGACCCAAAGCCTCCTTACATCTCAAGTTAGGAATCAGGCATGGGCCCAGGCATGTGGCTGACCACTCAAAATGAAAAGCGAAGGATTAGGGTGGATGATTTTTTGCATGATTTAGACAAAAGCTGCTCTGGAGAGGACAAGGGGCTTCCTGTAGCGACAACAACAAAGATGCACCCAGAGTCCTCAGCCACATTGTCACGTTCTAAAACTTGGGGGATGCTTACCCCAGTCAGCTGCTGTCACCTTCGCCATTCCAGTTTTTAAATCCTGAGTCAAAAGCACACCCCCTTCCCCCCAAAAAAATTATATATATTTATAATTGATAAAAAGAACAAAGTTGTCTTGGGTTTTTTTTCTCCACACATTTTGTCAAAAAAGGTGTGAACACAGCTCCATCATTTTCCACCTAGAATCATTTGCAATATATGAAAGAAGGGCCATAGTCCTTGTACTCCCGGCTAACTCGTAACTGCTGGAAGGTGGACAGCAAGACCATGGTGGAGCTACCCGTCCACACAGGGTACTTGCACTTCGAGAGTGATGATGTTGATCTTTATGGTACTAGGAGCCAGAGCAGTGATCTAAATCCTGTTGTAGTCGATGCCTGGGTACATGGTGGTACCACCAGACAGCCCTGCATTGGCATAGAGGTATTAATTGACATTGCACTTAATGATGGAATTAAAGGTAAGTTCATGGACACCATAATATTCCACACCCAGAAAGAAGGCTAGAAGAGCACCTGGGAACAGCAGAATTGGTCCTTGCCAATAGGTCCTTGCCATCAGGCAGCTCATAACTCTTCTTTAGGAAGAAGGATGCAGCAGCAGGCATTCCTTACTGGAAGTCCAGGGTAACATGGCACAGCTTCTCCTTGATGTTACAATTTCCTGTCTGGCTATGGCAAGGTATAGCCATGCTTATTCAGGAGCTTCGTGGGTAGTCTATAAAGTCCTATCTGACTGAGTCCAGACACAAAATGGTGTAGGGGTAGTTTCTATAGGTGTGCATGTATGCGTGCATGTGTGTTTCTGTCCTTGTCTCTAGTGTCCATTACGAGGCAAGTGGTACTATCAGAGTTGTACAGACAGCACAGCCTTGGCAGCTGTGTGATGTTGATCTTGAACATGATCTGGGTCTTTTCATGATTGGTCTGGGGTTCAGGGAGTCTTGGTAAGTAGTAAGTGTTCCTCCAGGGTCATACTTTGGCTCATTGTATAAAATGTGGTTTCATCTCTGTCATCCAAGTTGGTGACAATACCATCCTCCATGGGTACCTCGGGGTCAGGATGCTTCTTTTGGTCTGGACCTTGTAGCTAAAGTTTTCCCCAGTCCTGCCCATCAGCCATTAGCTCAGGCCTACTGCTGACTAGCTCTTACATTTAAATTTAGCCCATTTCTGTTAATCTATATGTTTTGCCTCATTTTCTGTGGCTTTACTTGTGTTCCATTACATGTTGCTCCTGGCTGGCATCTCTCTGGCCTTCCTCCTGTCTGTCTCTCTCTCTCTCTGAATTTCCCACCTGCCTTCTAAGCTGCCTTGCCATAGGCTAAACGGCTTTATAAATCAGCCAATCAGAGCAACACAAATTCGCAGCCTACAGAAAGGCATTACCCCATTAGGACCTTGTTGCCCACATAGGAGCCTTTCTGGCCCATTTCCACCATCACACCCCAGTTAAGTGGACCAAACACCATGAAGGCAGGAGAGAGCCTTGGAAGCATCCTGACTATGAAGCCAGCTTTGTACCTGCTGGTGCCAGCGGGGCCATATCTGCTTCTCTGGCAAATGGTAGCAGGCGGGTACTCAGCAGTGGAGTTGCAGAGAGAGGCCTGTGTTTGCCAGGTGAATGTGGTGGAGTCTACAGATCGTCTTCCCTTATAAGCAAAGAGTTAATTTCGGCCTCTTGGGTGTGAAGTCATTCTAGGCAGGCAAGCAGGCAGTGCTAACAGCAAATGACCCCAACACATTTGTATAGAGAATTACCTACAGTGGCTGCTTCCACCAACCCTGACTCCTGCTCTTTGTCAGATTTGCCCTGGCATCCTACATTAGATTGTATGGAGAGGTGATGGACAAACATACTGGATTCCCATAAATTTCTCATTTAACAGTCCTGAAGTATGCCCATTTTCCTCTGTGGCTGAGATTGACAAATTATTACCTCTCACATCAATGAACTTAATTTGTGTTTTTAGAGCTCAGGGTCTCCAGAATGCTAGGTAAGCACTCTACAACTGAGGTATGCTCCCGGCCCTGACAAGGTTTGTTTCCTAGTTTTATAGCCATCTTAAGCTATATTTGTATGAACATCTGTCTCCTCTTTTATGTATTAACTTTGTAAATTTTATGAACCTGTATTTTGTTTTGTTTTGTTTTTCGAGACAGGATTTCTCTGTAGTTTTTGGAGCCTGTCCCAGAACTCACTTTGTAGACCAGGCTGGCCTTGAACTCATATTCACCTACCTCTGCCTCCCAAGTGCTGGGATTAAAGGCGTGCGCCACCACCGCCCAGCAAACCTGTATATTTTTTTTTATATCTTAATAACTCATGCTGTATAAAAGATTTGTCCAGTAAATATTTTAATGAGTGAATAATATATGAGGTAAACCTTATAGAGGTTTTACTATAAGCGGTCTTACTGATACAGGAGAAAATGAGAAGTTGATGTAAACGTGCTTAAGAAATACTAACTTACACAAGTAGAATTTAGCCAAAGAAGCACTCAGGTTCTCTTAGCGTAATTCCGCCAGGCAGACAGGATAGCCTTGGTTAACAGCTGCCTGGGAAAAGCAGTGCTGGTCTGTCTTGGAATAACCGTGACAATATTTTACATTGTAAATTTCCCCATTTGTCCAACCAAATCTTGTCATTTCTGTGAAATGTGGTTAAACTCAAAGTATAACTTGGAGCCAGGAAACTATATAGGCTGACAGGGATCTCTGTTCGGGGCTGGTTCCCTTTTGTGCATTAGCCAGAAGCAGTCGCCTACTGTTACTGAACGTTCTTCTTTTACTGATCTCGTGGTCATGGAGTGAATTCTCAGTGGGAAGGCATGTCAATTCTATAACATAACCTTACCCTTTCTGCTCCTTCGGAAGCTTAAAATCTAGTCTGTTAGGACTACACTCAAGGCAGCCTTCGGACTACAGATTAACTGGCAAAAACTGGATGAGTAGGAGGAAAACCACATTCCATTGTATACATGAATGTAAGAGTCACGCAAAATCTCTAAGAGTGTCAGGAAACCGGTGCTTCCATCTCGTCCTGACCTGGAAAAACGGGGCTTAGGTCTTCTGGAAAACAGAGAACTGCTAAGTAAGGGTGGTCTTGTAAAAGTTGTCTGGAAAAGTCCTTTGATATGTAAAACTTTGCCAATGTAAATTTCCTTTCAACTTGTGCACTAAAAAAGGGAATTCAGTCTCTCAGCTACTCCTATGACTGCAGTTTCCCAAAATAATAACCAGGGAAATATATATAGCAAAGACTATTTCAAGGCGGCGGCATACTCTAATCTCAGACCTCCAGTCATAGTTTCAGGTGGGAAGTTAACCCTCAAGAGTACGAAGCCATCCTCCTTCGACCTCCACCAAATCTCAACACTTGGACAAAGATACACTTGGAGATGGTATAAAATGTACTGGGAGGGCTGGAGAGATGGCTCAGCAGTTAAAAGCACTGGCTGCTCTTCCAGAGGACCTGAGTTCAATTCCCAGTACCCACATGGCAGCTCACAACTGTCTGTAATTCCCATTCTAGGGAATCTAACACCTTTACACAAATGCATGTGTAAGCCAGCACCAATGCAAATAAATACATTATTATTATTTTTTTTAATGTACTGGGAGCAGTAAATACTTTTTTAAAAGTGGTTTATTGGGCTGGAGCGGTGGCTCAGAGGTTAAGAGCTTTGGCTGCTCTTCTAGAGGTCAATTTTTTAAAATATTTTTTTTGTTTTTGTTTTTGGGGTTGGTTTGTTTGTTTTTTGAGACAGGTTTCTCTGTATAGTTTTGGTGCCTGTCCTGGATCTCATTTTGTAGACCAGGCTGGCCTCAAACTCAGAGATCCACCTGCCTCTGCCTCCCAAGTGCTGGGATTAAAGATGTGCACCACCACCGCCCAGCTTAAAAGTATTTTTATAACCATATATTATGTTCATGTTTTGTTTCCATGTATGCCTGGTGCTTGTGGACTCCAGAAAGTACTAATTACTGCAGGCTGGGACATGACTCGGTGGTTAAGAGCATTCTGGCTGTTCTTCCAGAGAACCCGGGTTCTATTCCCAGGACTCTGCAGTCAAAAGATTTCTCTTGGCAAGGCATAATTTTATTAAGTGCATATTGTAAATTTAAGGAACAGCGAAATTCCACAATAGGATTTTGCCCCCTTTTGCCTTCATTTCTACAAGGTTGTCAGAAACAATGAGAAAATAAACCATGTATACTTGGGTGTTACTAGCTGTCCTTGCCAGTGAACTAGAACAGACTGTCGTTTTAGGAGTTCTGTTAGTTAAAGAGTGTTCTGGTCTTTCCATGTATTTTTTGCAAGTAGATCAGTACTAGGTTCTTTTATTATTCTGTAGTTTTGCAGACTTACATCATGAATTCAGAATGAGATGAAGCTCTAATAGTCAGAAGCTCAGAGGAGGGACGAGGGAGCCAGAGCAGTGCAGTAGAACTCAGGCTTGGTAGGCAAAGACTTTGAGGGCAGTTCTGGTACCCGTGGCTTCTGCCACCAGTCATTCCATTTCTATAAATGGTTATAATTCATGATACTATGAGGATTACGTGAGACTCTAGTAAGCTCTCCTGTTTTATTGCTTAAATTATGATGTTTTTCTTGCATTTTTATGATTGCCTAAAGCCTAGGGAAAAGGGAAGAGTAAGTGATTGTATTAAAAATAATGTTGTAAACTAACCTACCATGACCTGTGTGGTTTGGGTCCTGGCTAGGGATGGTGAGGGAATGAAGAATGGACAGACATACAGACACAGGCATAGTGAAGCTGGGGTCAGGTAAGGTTCTACCACTGGGTGTTCATTAGGTACATAACAAGGAGAGGTTAGCAAGTCTCAAGGTCTCTGGAGACCAGCAATCCCAGCTGTAAACATCCAGGAGCAGGAAACCATGGTTGCTAGTCTTTGCACACGCAGATCAGTCTTTCATAGACACTCTGACTCCAGAAAAAAGCTTTGCCAATTCTCCATGGGCCAGTTAAGGTCTTGTAGTCCTCAGCAGGCCATACCCATATCAAAATACATACTCACTTAGAAGTTCACTCACTCAGGCTTCCCACCACTTCACTGTCTTAGGGTTACTATTGGTGGGATGAAATGTCATGACCAAGAGTAAGATGGGGAGGAAATGGTTTATTTTGCTTACACTTCTATATCACTGTCCATCATCAAAGGAAGTAGGGGGTGGGGCAGGCAGGAACCTGGAGACAACAGCTGTGGCTGAAGTCGTGAAGGTGTGCTGTTTATTGGCTTGCTCAGCCTGCTTTTTCCCCCCTTTTATTTATTTAAAAATTTTTCCATTTTACATACCAGTCACAGTTCCCTTTCCCATCCCTCCTCCTGTCCCCTAACCCCCGCCTCCCCACCCCCCTACCCCACCATCACCTCCTCCAAAAGGGTAAGGGCTCCTATGGGGAGTCAACAAAGCCTGGTACATTCAGTTGAGGCAGGACCAAGTCCCTCCCCACTGCATCAAGGCTGAGCAAGGTGTCCCACCTTAGGGAATGGGCTCCAAAAAGCCAGCTCATGCACCAGGACAGATCCTAACCCCACTGCCAGGAGCTCCCTCAAACAGACCAAGCGACACAACTGTCTCCCACATGCAGAGGACCTAGTCTGGTCCCATGGAGGCTCCACGGCTGTCTGTCTAGAGTTCGTGAGTTCCCACAAGCTTGGCTCAGTTGTCTCTGTAGATTTCCCATCATGATCTTGACACACACACCCCTTGCTCATATGATCCCCGCTCCTCCTTCCACTGGAGCTCAGCCTGGTGCTTGGCTGTGGGTCTCTGAGACTTAAGTCTGCTTTCTTTCTTTTTCTTTTTCTTTTTTCTTTTTTCTTTTTCTTTTTTTTTTTTTTTTTTTTTTGTTGTTGTTGTTGTTTGTTTTGTTTTGTTTTTCGAGACAGGGTTTCTCTGTGTAGCTTTGAAGCCTGTCCTGGAACTCACTCTGTATCCCAGGCTGGCCTTGAACTCACAGAGATTCACCTGCCTCTGCCTCCAGAGTGCTGGGAGTAAAGGCGTGTGCCACCACCGCCCGGCTAAGTCTGCTTTCTTAAGATAACCCAGGACCACCAGCCCAGGGTGGCCCCACCCAGAACTGTCTGGGCCCTCCCCCATCAATCACTAATTTTAAAAAATGCCCTCAGCACAGGATGGTAGAGACAGGCATGTCCCAGGTTGATGGCTGGCTAGCTTGCCCCCCACCCCCAAAGAAAAAAAAAGGGAAGACATCCATTACTCTCTGATTTCCACATACATGCATGTGTTGCACATACCTATGCACTCACCATGAACATACACTCACAAAACTACTGGCATCTGTCCTTGTTCCAGCCTTCATCTTCCAGGTGTTCTTTGAACTTCTGACTCCCTGCCTCAGCCTGTCAGTTGGCTTCCATGTAGCAGCTTCCTGGCCAAGTGGCCCTCTTTAGAGTTAAGTTTTTCTGGGATCTGGCTTTGCATCATCAATCCAGGTCTCTGTATGCTGTGGTTTCACTGGCTCCATAAGCCATTGTTTGTGTTTGCTGTATTCCCAGAACTAGTCAATAAGGACATTGTTATTCCCAACCTACTCAGCCTTGGCTCACGTTCTCAAGTTCATTGCATGGTTTTAAAATTATCCCAGTGGGGCTGGAGATGGTTCAGGCGTTAAGAGCACTTGGAGCTCTTCCAGAGGTCCAGGGTTCAGTTTCCATCATCCATAGCAGGTGGCACACGACTGCTTGTAACTCCAATTTAGGAGCTCCAATGCCTTCCCCTGGCTTCCAAGGGCAATGCACACACATGACGCACATACACTCAGGCACACACACATACACATTAACAAAGCTTTAAAATGACCACAGTGTTTTGAGACACATTGAGAGCTAGTTCCTGAATTCATTCTTGAGTCTCATTGCTCTGTAATTGTTTGACCCGTGTGATATAGTGAAAGTCGTCAGGTTTCTGGACCAACCCTTAAAAATAGCTGAGCCAATACCATCTTGTCCACCAATAGGCCATTATGCAAGTGGGACTACACTGTACATTTATGAACAAACTAAAAGATTATTACTTTGGTTTTGGAGTGTTTCATTACATAGCAGCAGATAATTGATATGGTTACCTCACCTCATTCCTAGCCTCAGCTAATTATTTTGCACCTCAGTACCACCTAATGGTGTGGTTTTGTTTGCTTGCTTTTTCTTTTACCAGCTATTTTGAACCTGATGATCTCATGCACGATCAGTAGGCTGGTAGAGTTATAGGAACTAGTGGGGAGGTCGGCGGTGGTGGCGCATGCCTTTAATCCCAGCACTCGGGAGGCAGAGACAGGCGGATCTCTGTGAGTTCGAGGCCAGCCTGGTCTACAAAGCGAGTTTCAGGACAGCCAGGGCTACACAGAGAAACTCTATCTCAAAAAAGCAAACAAAACTAGTGGGGGAAAGCAGGGCTCTAGATTCAACCATCCCAAAAGACTCCAGTGTTACAAAGTGGAGAGCCAAGATGAACTTTAAATATGATAAAAGCACAACAACCACAGTGTAAGTGGTCAACACGTAAGAATACCTGACACAAAAGGATTGTTTAAAATGTGGAAGAGAGGCTGGAGAGATGGTTAGCGATGGTTCGGTGGTTAAGAAATGTGTTGCTCTTGCACATCAGGGACCCAGGTTCAGTTCCCAGCATCCTCGAGGTGGTTCACTTCCAGGTGTAGTAAGTCTGGCTCCAGGGGATCCAATGCCCTCTTCTGACCTTGCAGGACAGCAGGCTGCATGTGGTGCACATGCAGACATGCAGGCAAACTCATCAATTTAAAAATAAGCAGCATGGTGGCTCAGACCTGCAATCCCAGCAACACAAAGCCTGGGAATCACCATGAGTTCTAGCCAGCCTGGGTGGGACTCTGTCTCCAAAAATAGGGGAGCGAACATGTACATTTGAGAGGTGGAGACAGGAGGATCAGGAGTTCAAGATCATCCTCCATTACTTAGTGAGGTCCAGGCCAGCCAAAACTACATGAAATCTAGAGTCTAAATAAGTAAACAACTAAGTGAAAACAAAGGAAAGGAGAGACGGTAGAGGGCAGGTGAAAGACGTAGATACTGGAAGCAAAAACAGAACAAAAACGAAGGATCCAACGCAGACGTGGTTGTTTCAGAACTTTTACAAGGAAGCGTTTAACTAAGCTGGGTCGCCAGCTTGATCAGCAATTCACAGCACTTGAGGGATCCATCCGTCATCTCACGTGATCATCACAACCTAGAAAGGCAGAGCCTAGATATTCTGCGCCCCCTGGAAACAGACACCAAGAAGGCACATCACAAAGCTAGTAACTGTGGTTAAACTCCCTTCCTGTGCATCTCCTCCCTGGGCCCTGGTCCTGATGTTGAGCTCCAAAGACGCGCACACCTGCGCCTGAGCAGAATGAGCCAGCCAATGAAGAACCCGCATCCAAGGAGGAGGGACAGGGACGCTGCCAATGACGGAGCCCTCCCTGAGACAGATGTAGCTAATGGAGATCTCGTACTGCAGAGGGACGGTTGCTCGACCAATGAAAGGCTGGGACCGACCCGGCTGCAAGGCCAGCCGGCCAGTGGGACGCCAGGGCGGGGCGCGCAGTCGAGCGCCAACCGCGAGCGGGGATCCGCAGCGTGCAGCCGGATCACCACCCGCCATGGCCCGCGCTGCTCCGCTGCTCGCCATGCTGGCCACGCTTCTCACCGCCGCCGCTGCAGGCGGAGACGCCCCGCCCGGAAAAATCGGTGCGGGAAGGATGCGGTGGGGTGCTCACTGAGGAGGACGGGAGGGAAGAGGCTTTGCAGCTGACCGGGGGGCAGGGGAGGACGGCTCCCGAGAGGAGCTGGATGCAGGAGAGGCTAGGAGCCGGTGGGCGCGGAAGGAGAGTGCACAGGGGAGGTGCTGCTAGGGAGGGTGGCGTGGTCACGAGGAGAGGACCACCTGGGAAGGAGGAGGCCCGGGCAGGAATAGCCACTGACAGCTGTCCGCATGATCACGGAGTATTTGCTTCTTGAGAAGCTCTCTGGTAACAAGACAGGAGGAGCTGGGCGGCGGCGTTCGCAGGGGTCGGCTGGGGACCCCATGTGTGGCAGCAGGCTATGGCTGTGGTTCCTTCAGGACGCCAGGCCCTTTCCTGGGATGAGAAAGTTCCATGTCTGTAGGTTTGGCAGGTTCAGCGGGCTCTAAGAAGGCTTCCTAGAAGTAACATCTACCCAGAACTTCCGGTCTGTAGAAGGTGGTTCCTTCCGCGGGATAGAACAATAGCTTGCTGGGGGTGGATTTGCAGAGTGACAGAGTGAGGACTTTTTTTTTCCCCTCTCAGGCTTGCTAGACAAGCATTCTACTGCACAGCCCCACAGCCCCACAGCCCCACAGCCCAGTATGGGGAATTGTTGACGGCAGTCATTTTTCTGTATTATTATTATTTGTGTGGTATACCCCAACATTTTATTCTGAAGTTCTCCAGACATACAGCGAAGTTGAAAGAATTTTACAATCTCATCCTTGTGCCCACCACCCACTCTGCTATTTGCTACTAACACCGCTCACATTTTGGTGCATTTCAAAATAAATTTCAGGCCCCAGGACACCTCACTAAATACACAACTGTGGAGTCTCACTCCCTGGTTCCATGTTTGTACACAACTTTTTTTTTTTCTTTGTTTTGTTTTAACTCTGCATGACTCAAAGGTTCTCAAATCTCTTTGCACATGAATTCCCACAACCAGAAATGCTGAGTTCCTAGTTGTGGGGAGGGCAGAGTAATAATTCCACTAGACTGCCTCCGTGAACTCCAGTTGACTGGAGTGCCTTGGGACATCTGACATAACATCGATTGGCCAGGGCCGGTGCAGTGCTAAAGCTTAGGGTGCTAAAGGCCACAGAGGGTTAAGGCTGACCAAAGCATACTGGAAATTGATTTGTGACTAAGTGTCTGTGGAGGGGAGAATCCTGGGGGCTCCAGCATTAAGAGGAGGCCTGATAGAGGTTAATTTTTCTTGGGAGAAGCAGCAAGCACTCCCCCCCACCCCCGTGTAGAACCAAATGGTGATTCCGTAGCTTGCAGCCTACTTTCTTCCAGCTGGTCCCCAGACACACCTCCCCCAGTCTTCCCGATCGATGACAAGCTGCCCTTTAGCTTTCCTGAAAGCCTTCACCCCCCCCCTTGGTGGTTTGGACTGGATTAGGAAGGAGGACAAAGTGTTTCCTGTTCAAGGTCATAGTCCTTGGGCTCCATCAGGATCCTATCTCAGTGCTTCTGCGTGGCCGGAGGACCCTTTAGAGTTCCCCTCGATGCCCCGCCCATGTAGTTCTTTCTCCTCTCACTGACTTGCAGGTTTTTCTCTAGGGTCCCACTCAAATGCTTTCTCTCTGAGAAGCCTGTATCTGTTGCTTCCTTCTCAGGACTCCCGGAAAGCCTGTTGTCCTGCTTGGTTATGGATTGTTTTAGCTGATTGTGAGTGAGTCTCCGCCCACTGGCTGCTTAGGCTCCTGGGAACCAACACCCTCCTTGGTTCGTCTCAGAGCCTTGGCACATCTTGTAGGACCCAGAGCAGTGTCTGTTCTGTGTGTTCCATAAGCCTGCTCACAGTGATGTGACATCTTCCTTATAGCCTGGGGGAGTGGGGGTTGAATGTGGCACCTCCAGACCTTGCAGTGTCAATTTGTTTGGAGAAAATAGGTAGTTTGGGACTCTCCAGGGGAAGAGGAGGGAAAGAGAGCAGAGTGGTTAAGAAAAAAATGAAGGGTATTCCTGGAAGTGAGTCTTAAGTACTAAGAAAAAGGTGTTGGTTATTTCAACATGCAATAGATATCTCCTGGACTTTGTTATCTGCCAGGACCTGGGGACTACATAATCCTGCTTCCTCTCTGTCCTCAAGGCATTTGAATATGGTATGGCAAAGGCAGAGTGAGCTGCAGGAACTTGCATGAGAAACAGACACCTGTCCCTCCCTAGAAGGCGTCTCTGGCAAACTGTGCTAAAGACGGCCTGGGGATTTCTCCTGGGGACTGGAGAAGTCTCTGTCTTCTTGCCTGGCTGGAGGGGAATCCTGGGCTGTCAGAGAGAGGAAAGCAGTGTTTCAGGTGTTGAGCAGACAGAATTGCACATAAGGCAATAGCCCAGCCCAAGGGTTTCATAACTCGTTCACTCTCCCCTCAGTGATATGTGTTGACAACTATCTGTCTAGACAGTGGTTCCTAGCAGTGTCGGGTGGCAGGTTGGACTTTGACTAAAAGGCCTGTAAAGGGCCAGAGAGTAAATATTTTGGCTTTTACAGGCCATTTCAAGGTATTTTCCTACTGACAGTAAGTAAAAGAAAGGGTGTGGCTTTGTCCGAGGATGTCATCAGCACCAGGAGGCTGAGAGGGAGACTCACTTGAGCCTAGGAATTCAAGGCTAGTCTAAGCAGCATGGTGAAACCCTATCTCAAAAAAGAAAAGAAAGCTGGTCGGTGGTGGCGCACGCCTTTAATCCCAGCACTTGGGAGGCAGAGGCAGGCAGATCTCTGTGAGTTCGAGGCCAGCCTGGGCTACAGAGTGAGTTCCAGGAAAGGCGCAAAGATACAGAGAAACCCTGTCTCGAGAAAAAAAAAAGAAAGAAAGAAAGAAAGAAAGCCTACTGTACAAGGTGGCACACTCCTTTAATCCCAGCACTGGGGAGGTGGGGAGGCAGAGGCAGGCAGATCTCTATGAGTTCAAGGCCAGCCTGGTCTATAGAGGGAAGGCTTGTCTCAAAAAAAAAAAAAAAAAATACAGACAGACAGACATGTGCTATAAAACATCTGAAACAAGCCCGTACTTGGATTTTGGCCTATGGGCCGTAGTTTGTTGATCCTGAATTGAGGAAAGGAATGTTTTCCAGCCCAACGGAAGTGCGTGGTCAGTAACTGCTTTCACCAACTAACCCTGAAATAAGAAAAATGCAGGGTGTGAGTCTTGTACATCGATCGATGTATAGAGGGGCTGCATGCATGCCATGTCACTCGTGTGTGTGAAGATCAGGGGACGACTTGCAGGAGTCAGTTCTCTCCTACTATGTAGGTCAATAAATAAGCTTGACATCAAGCCATCTAACTGGCCCAATTTATATATTCTCTCTCTCTCTCTCTCTCTCTCTCTCTCTCTCTCTCTGTGTGTGTGTGTGTGTGTGTGTGTGTGTGTGTGTGTGTGTGTGTGTGTGTCTAACTCTCTCTCTCTTTCTGTCTCTGTCTCTCTCTCTGTCTTTTGGTTTGGTTTTTGAGACAGGGTTTCTCTATGTAGCCCTGGCTGTCCCAGAGCTCTCTGTAGACAAGACTGGCCTTGAATTCAGAGATCTGCCTGCCTTTGCCTCCTGAGAGCTTGGATCAAAGGCATGCACCACCACCACCCGGCTCAATTTCTTCTCTTTTAAGAGCATTCAGAATGTTGAGATTCTTTCCTTCTCTCTTGCTGCTAGGGTCTTCCTTTGATGAGGATAGCAGTAGGTGGGTTGGGGTGTGGCTTGGGGGGGCAGCCTTTGATTGTTAAGCTTAGAGCATCAGAAGACTCAGACTGTGAACCCCCCCTTTGAAATTCCATAAGCCTGCCACGGACGAGCAAGTGCCAGCAGCCTCCGCTCTGCCCGGGGCAGCGCATGAGTAACCAGCCTCCCTCCCATTGTGCCATCTCTCCTTCCCTGCTTTGTTTGGGCTTTGCTGACAGCTGTTATTGGAGCTGGGATCGGGGGCTCTGCTGTGGCCCATTTCCTTCAGCAACACTTTGGACCCCGGGTGCAAATTGTCGTCTATGAGAAAGGGGCTGTGGGTGGCCGCCTGGCCACCATCTCCGTCAACAAGCAGAACTACGAGAGCGGGGCAGCCTCCTTCCACTCCCTGAGCCTCCACATGCAGGACTTCGTCAAGCTGCTAGGTGAGTGTCCAGCACTGGGGTCTAGTGAGTGCCCGGTGCCTCAGGCCCTTCCCAGACTCTCTCTCTCTCTCTCTCTCTCTCTCTCTCTCTCTCTCTCTCTCTCTGTCTCTCTCTCACACACACACACACACACACACACACACACACACACACACACCCTTACGTTCGGATAGTCATTTAGCTCCATCTCCTCATTTTACAGATGGAGCAGCTGAGACCAGAGAGGGGAAAGAACTTGCCTGAGGTACACAGTGAGTTAGTTGCAGAGCCGGGATTAGAACTGAGGTTTGACTCCCAGGCCAGTCTTTCCCTTTCAATGTACTACCTCTTAGTACTACCTCTTAGTTACTGCAACCATATCAGTGTCCACATCCTGTTGCCCACCAGATCCTTGGTACTCTACTAGGTGGTATGTGGACAGTTCCTCAAACCCAATCAGCCTTCGGGACGAGAGACAGATCTCCCTGTAGAGAGGCTGGAGCTCCAGTCATTAATATCCTTCTGCTAACGTGGTAAAGTTGGGGCTCAAAGCTGGCATCATCTAAACTCCAAACACACGTGCTGTCTGCTGAAGAAGTTCCGGTTCTCAGAAGTGGTGCTGCAGGATCACGTCTTGTAGATCTGCCAAGTGCATACGTGCAAGCTCATTGGCCCCAGCAGGCTTTGCCAGAGCAGAAGGTTGAAATGCCCTCTCTGCCCACCCTCTCTGTACTTGGGGTGAAACACAATGCCATGGAAGCCTACAGTGGACTGTCCAGGATGCAGGGTGTTGTGTATGTTATGGCGGGGTGGAAGGGACTAAATTATGGCCGTATACCTATCCATGAGTGGAGTGTTCTTTTAGTTGTAGAATGCTGAGAAGCCAGAAGGAGCTAGTGTGAGTTCAAGGACCCAGATCAAAGCTAGCCCTGCCCTGTGAGCCCTTTAACATTCTGGAATGGTAGCATTTCCCTCCCTCTTGGCTGAGCAGATCCCTGTTGAAAGAAATACAAAATGGTACACTGTTTGCATTTTCTTATTCACTGGGAAGGGCAAACGTTTTTCTCAGTGTATTCATTAGCGTGCTACGTATAGACAAGAAGCACAAAGGCACAAGATAGACAGCTCCAGCCCCAGTGCAAAAAGCTCAAGTACTGCTGGGCCTCCTGAGAGCTGTGAAGGGGAGCTGAGGGGCTGCCGGTCTCCGCAGGGCTGAGACAGCGGCGCGAGGTGGTGGGCAGGAGCGCCATCTTCGGCGGGGAGCATTTCGTGCTGGAGGAAACCGACTGGTACCTGCTGAACCTCTTCCGCCTCTGGTGGCACTACGGCATCAGCTTCCTGAGGCTGCAGATGTGGGTGGAGGAAGTCATGGAGAAGTTCATGAGGTAGGGCCGGGCGGAGCTGCAGAACGGACGGTAGGAGGCCAGAGAAGGTCTTAGGCAGGAGTTGATTGATCGGGAATTGTAAAAGAAAGGAGTAGACGCAAGGACCCTGAATGATTCGGTGCAGGCTCGGTGCAAGCCCCAGCCTGAGGAGTGTGTGGTTCAGGGCCCTGGGCTTTCGAACCCTAATCTTTATTCCTTCCTCCCACTAAATTACTGAAGCATGGGTTGCAAACTCAGTCGCTTACAAAGGCTAAAGTGGGGTGAAGTAAGCGAGGTCCCTGGGTGGAAGAGAGCAGGGGTGTGTGGGGGGAGAAGAGCAAAGCCATCTGAGGGTGGCCGCAGCAGCAGCACACTGTGACCAGCCACCAGGGATCCTGTCATGAAATCTTCCAGCTTTCTGGTGTTTATCACCAATTGATTTTGTGACCCAACCAAATGGAACATTCATGTAGGCCATGTGCAGCCTGGGGTCATCCATTTGCAAGCTTTCTGTCCCCACCTTGTCCCTCTAGGACAGTGGTTCTCAACCTTCCTAGTGCTGTGACCCTTCAATACAGTCCCTCATGTGGTGGTGACCCCCACCCCAACCATCAAGTTATTTCATTGCTACTTTGTAACTGTAATTTTGTTACTGTTGTGAATCGTAATGTAAATATCCGATATGCAGGATAGCTGATAAGGGGTCCAAGGGGTCAAGGCCCACAGGTTGAGATCCCCTGCTCTAGAACAATTCTCTTATCTCTTCTTTTCTCTTGAGTGCCAGGCCCTCCCTATCACCCCCAGATACAGAGGACACGTGGTCTGCGCCTGCTCTGTACTCACATGCCAAGCAGCCAGCCAGTCCTCTTCTGTAGGCCCCCTGCTTCCTGGAGCCCTGAGCAGAGCCTGCCCCCCCTGCCCCCATCACGGGCTCTCCTCAGTGTCAGATGCCCAGGTGTGGTCCCATGGCATGCTCCTCTGCTTTCCCCCATTCTCCACTCCCTCCCCGCTCTGTGAGTAGGCCATACGAGGTGACACGTCTCCGTTACGTTCTCCAGATGTCCCTCAAAGTTTCTGTGCTCTTTCCTTTTAAACTTATTCCTTGATAGTTTGACACATGTATGGAATGCATTCTGGTCACAGTCATCCCTCCTCCCTCTCTTCCGCTCCTTCCACTCCCACCGAGGCCCCATCCCACCATCAGGTCTTCCATTTTGTTTTTGGTTGGCTTTGCCATCCACTGGGTTTAACCAGGGCTGCTCATATGACCCTTGGTGTGGAGCTGTCCTCTGGAGCGTGGGAACCTCGCCATTAAAGATGTTGACTTCCTCTTCTCCAGCAGCCCTTGCCTGCACTTAGCTTCCTTGGGTGAGTCAGGGCCCCTTGAGCCCCTCACCACCTATAAATGAATGTTCAAAGGGCTCCATCTTGTGCAGGCCCTATCAGGCAACTACAGTTGTGAGTTTGAGTGCCACAGCCGTGCCATGACCATAACCCTGTTGCACAACCCTTTTCCCCACCACCCAGTTCCCCCTCCCCTTCCTGCCTTTGTTTAACACAGAGTCTCACTGTGTAGTCCAGACTGGCCTCAAAGTCACAATACTCCTGTGTCGCCATCCAAGTTCCTGGGATTGCACTACTTCCATTATATACACAGTCAGACTCAGCCCTTCTTCTATCTACTTTTCTCTCTTGTCCGTTTTAAGTAGCTCTGCCATGCTGACCATCTCCTGTTGTAGAAGTAAGTTCTACCAGTCTTCTTGAAGTCCTACATCCTTGTCTTCTTCCAGTCCTACATCCCTGTCTTCTTCCAGTCCACATCCCTGTCTTCTTCCAGTCCACATCCCTGTCTTCTTCCAGTCCTACATCCCTGTCTTCTTCCAGTCCACATCCCTGTCTTCTTCCAGTCCACATCCCTGTCTTCTTCCAGTCCTGCATCCCTGTCTTCTTCTAGTCCTGCATCCCTGTCTTCTTCCAGTCCACATCCCTGTCTTCTTCCAGTCCACATCCCTGTCTTCTTCCAGTCCACATCCCTGTCTTCTTCCAGTCCTGCATCCCTGTCTTCTTCAGTCCTGCATCCCTGTCTTCTTCCAGTCCACATCCCTGTCTTCTTCCAGTCCTGCATCCCTGTCTTCTTCCAGTCCACATCCCTGTCTTCTTCCAGTCCTGCATCCCTGTCTTCTTCCAGTCCACCTCCCTGTCTTCTTCCAGTCCCACATCCCTGTCTTCTTCCAGTCCTGCATCCCTGTCTTCTTCCAGTCCACATCCCTGTCTTCTTCCAGTCCTGCATCCCTGTCTTCTTCCAGTCCACATCCCTGTCTTCTTCCAGTCCTGCATCCCTGTCTTCTTCCAGTCCACATCCCTGTCTTCTTCCAGTCCACATCCCTGTCTTCTTCCAGTCCTGCATCCCTGTCTTCTTCCAGTCCACATCCCTGTCTTCTTCCAGTCCTGCATCCCTGTCTTCTTCCAGCCCTGCATCCCTGTCTTCTTCCAGTCCACATCCCTGTCTTCTTCCAGTCCTGCATCCCTGTCTTCTTCCAGTCCACATCCCTGTCTTCTTCCAGTCCACATCCCTGTCTTCTTCCAGTCCTACATCCCTGTCTTCTTCCAGTCCACATCCCTGTCTTCTTCCAGTCCACATCCCTGTCTTCTTCCAGTCCTGCATCCCTGTCTTCTTCTAGTCCTGCATCCCTGTCTTCTTCCAGTCCACATCCCTGTCTTCTTCCAGTCCACATCCCTGTCTTCTTCCAGTCCACATCCCTGTCTTCTTCCAGTCCTGCATCCCTGTCTTCTTCCAGTCCTGCATCCCTGTCTTCTTCCAGTCCACATCCCTGTCTTCTTCCAGTCCTGCATCCCTGTCTTCTTCCAGTCCACATCCCTGTCTTCTTCCAGTCCTGCATCCCTGTCTTCTTCCAGTCCACATCCCTGTCTTCTTCCAGTCCACATCCCTGTCTTCTTCCAGTCCTGCATCCCTGTCTTCTTCCAGTCCACATCCCTGTCTTCTTCCAGTCCTGCATCCCTGTCTTCTTCCAGTCCACATCCCTGTCTTCTTCCAGTCCTGCATCCCTGTCTTCTTCCAGTCCACATCCCTGTCTTCTTCCAGTCCACATCCCTGTCTTCTTCCAGTCCTGCATCCCTGTCTTCTTCCAGTCCACATCCCTGTCTTCTCCAGTCCTGCATCCCTGTCTTCTTCCAGCCCTGCATCCCTGTCTTCTTCCAGTCCACATCCCTGTCTTCTTCCAGTCCTGCATCCCTGTCTTCTTCCAGTCCACATCCCTGTCTTCTTCCAGTCCACATCCCTGTCCTCTTCCAGTCCTGCATCCCTGTCTTCTTCCAGTCCTGCATCCCTGTCTTCTTCCAGTCCACATCCCTGTCTTCTTCCAGTCCTGCATCCCTGTCTTCTTCCAGTCCACATCCCTGTCTTCTTCCAGTCCACATCCCTGTCCTCTTCCAGTCCTGCATCCCTGTCTTCTTCCAGTCCTGCATCCCTGTCTTCTTCCAGTCCACATCCCTGTCTTCTTCCAGTCCACATCCCTGTCTTCTTCCAGTCCTGCATCCCTGTCTTCTTCCAGTCCCACATCCCTGTCTTCTTCCAGTCCACATCCCTGTCTTCTTCCAGTCCACATCCCTGCCCACCCTCTGGACACTGCTGTCTAATGGCCCAGCTGAAAACCAGCCCAGAAAAGACAGCAGTTCAAAGACAAGCTAGTCCAGAACATACCAGCAGGTAGTTCCCATCTGTGTTAGTTCTGGGGCCGGCATGAATAGTAAAGGGACCAGACAGGAGCTCCGAGCAAGTGAGAATGCTGCCAGCCAGATCAAGCCAGAGGGGAGGACAGTAGTGTGGTGTGAGGCTATTGCCTGGTCTTTGAAGCTGGGACAGACTAGAAGCTAGTTTTGTTTTTTTTTTTTGTTGTTTTTTTAAAAAAGCCACTCATGTTCAGAGACATATCAGTGCCGGGTGTGTGTGTGTGTGTGTGTGTGTGTGTGTGTGTGTGTGTGTGTGTGTGTGATGTAATTGGCATCTAGCCACACTAGGAAGCAGGGTACTTTGGGATCCTAGACTATTTTTCTTTACCTCTACCCCGTCCCTGGCCACCAGTGAGGAGGTACAGACAAGCCCACTGTAGCCACAGAACAGGCCAAAGGGATAAAGTGGCAGGCCTAGAGGACCTCATGCTGGGTGGTCAGCCCCAAAGCCTTTCTGCACAAGACTCCAGTCCCATGTGTCTCCTAGGGTCTACAAGTACCAGGCTCATGGCTATGCCTTCTCAGGCGTAGAAGAACTGCTCTACTCCCTGGGGGAGACCACCTTTGTCAACATGACCCAGCGTTCGGTGGCCGAGTCCCTGCTCCAGGTGGGGGTCACACAACGCTTTATTGACGACGTTGTCTCTGCTGTCCTACGGGCCAACTATGGCCAGTCAGCATCCATGCCTGCCTTTGCCGGTGAGTGTGCAGCCCTCAGCCTGCCCGCCCACCCTGCCCACATACTCAGAACAAGCCGGGCCCTGTGAAAACCTTGTTCTGGCTTATTACCACCGCCCCATTTTTTTTTTTAAAATCACATTGTATTGTATGTGTGTTGCCTGTGCTCATGGTTGGGAGGAGTCTTGTCTTGGCAGGAAGGCCCAAGATCTTTCCTACCTTCCCCAGGAGCCATGTCACTAGTGGGGGCTCAGGGCAACCTGTGGTCCGTGGAAGGGGGCAACAAGCTAGTTTGTTCCGGTTTGCTGAAGCTTGCCAAGGCCAGCGTGATCCATGCCACAGTGACCTCTGTGACCCTGCACACTACAGGTGAGTGAAGGAAACAGGAGTTAGGCCCATCCTGTACCTAGCCAGCCCTCCTCCTTCCTCCTCTGTACCTTGATCCTAGTGATTCCTGCTGAGAAGTATTTCTCAGAAAATCAGTGGAAGGCCCAGCAACACTAGAGGGCGCTGTCGCGGTTCGTGTAGCAGCGGGAGGCTTCCTTCAATGCATCTGCTATTCCTTTGACCACTGAGAATTTGAGTGGCGTCCTTAACCTCCGCCAGTCAGCAGCAGAACCAGAAGAAGGACTTAGGCCTTCCAGACTAACACCACACTCTCACTGCACCCTCAGGGCTGGGTCCCAAATGGAAGGGAGGTCAGTGGGTAGAAGCCAAGGAATAAATGGACGTTTGTGTTCTCTCTCCTGCTAGAAGGGAGAGCCCTGTACCAAGTGGGGTACGAGAGTGGCAAGGGTAACAGCTCTGACTTCTACGACATCGTGGTCATTGCTACGCCCCTGCATCTGGACAACAGCAGCCACAACATCACCTTCGAAGGCTTCACTCCAACCATTGATGACATTCAGGGCTCTTTCCAGCCCACCGTGGTCTCCCTGGTCCATGGCTACCTCAACTCCTCCTACTTCGGTTTCCCCGACCCTAAGCTTTTCCCCTTCGCCAACATCCTCACCACCGATTTCCCCAGCTTCTTCTGCACTCTGGATAACATCTGTCCTGTCAACATCTCAGCCAGCTTCCGGCGTAAGCAGCCCCAGGAAGCAGCAGTGTGGCGAGTGCAGTCCCCGAAGCCCCTCTTCCGGACGGAGCTGAAGACCCTCTTCCGTTCCTATTACTCAGTCCAGACAGCCGAGTGGCAGGCCCACCCCCTCTACGGCTCCCGCCGCAGCCTCCCGAAGTTCGCGTTCCACGACCAGCTCTTCTACCTCAACGCCTTGGAGTGGGCGGCTAGCTCCGTGGAGATGATGGCTGTAGCCGCTAAGAACGTGGCCTTGTTGGCTTATAACCGCTGGTACCAGGACCTGGACAAGATTGACCAAAAGGACTTGATCCATAAGGTCAAGACTGAACTGTGAGGGCTCCAGAGAGAATCCAGGAACTCTGTCCCACACTGAAGATGGAGCCCACCCCAGCCAGCAGCACAGGACCGCCTAAGCCGCATTCGTGGGCTGCTCTGCTCTCTCTGCCCTGTGTCTGGAGCAGATGTGTGCCCCCCCACCCCCACGTGGGTCCAGGTGATTCACTATCTGCCTAAGGATCCTTAGAAGCTGCCTTTTTTGTTTTGTTTTTTGGGTTTTGGGAGACAGGGTTTCTCTGTGTAGCTTTGGAGCCTGTCCTGGATCTCTCTCTCTCTCTCTGTAGACCAGGCTGGCTCTGCCTCCCAGGTGCTGGGATTAAAGGCGAGTGCCACCACCACCCTGCAGCCTTTTTTGTTTTTTAAGGGAGAGATTAAGAAAAGGGAAGGAAATTCAAGTCAGTGTTTGGGGGTATTTTTTGTGTTTTGTTTTTGTTTTTTCGTTTGGGTTTGTTTGTTTTTGTTTTTTGTTACTGTTTTTCAAGAAGAAATAAAAATTCATCCTCCAAGCTACTTCTGACTTCATTTCCTCACTAGAAGCCCAGATGACTGTGAGAAGGAATACAAAGCAGAGAAGTCAGTTTCGTTTCTGTATTCCATTACAAACTCCCCAAATGCACCGCCTACAGGAAAACATTTACAACCAGCTACTTAGAGGGAAAGCAAGACCAGAAAACGTAAGCATTTGGATGGGCCATTTGGCGTGGGTTCTAGTTCAGAACTTCTTTTGAGACTATCTCCATACCTCCCAGCAGCACTGTGTACGACTGTTAAGGACATTTACCCAAACACTGCCATTAGCAGAGCTCTGGGCTACCTGTCAATCAGGCAGGCAAAAAAAAAAAAAAAAAAAGGAAGCAAGCTGAGCTGTAGGAAGAAAGGACGCTTTTGACAGCCCCTGGAGGGATTGGCCATTCTTTTTATGTGATGGTACAGATGTCGCGTGATGGATCTGTCTTGCAAAGGAGGCAAGACCTTGGATGGCAGAGAGTGGTCCTACCTCACCTCCAAACTTTCCCCCAGCCGGGGAAAGGAAGGTGTGGGATGGAGGAGTTCTTTGGAGGTTAATCTGGTGCTTTCTCAGGCACTAGCTTCGTAGACAGAATTGTACTTTGTTTTTTCTGTAACCTAGAAAGATCAGTAGATTGGAGCTGGAGATGCAGTTCAGTAGCAGAGTGCTTGCTTAGCATCTGTGAGGCCTTGGTTTTGACACTGCCAAAACCGTCACATGAATAGATAAAATAAATATCGAGGATCACAGGCGTAGCTCAGTGGAGGGCGTATATTTGGAATGCATGAAGCCCCTGGCTCAAGTCTCAGCACCACCACATCCCCAAGTCAGGTTTTGGAGTGAAACTTGTCTTCATTCCTTTGGACCTGTGCGTTTCTGTAGAGGGAGCACACAGAGGAGTGGAGCCAGTGTGAGCCACCCGTCCATGCACACACACACACACACACACACACACACACACACACCACTCACACCACTCACACTTGTTAAGTTGCGCTTTAGGGGAAAGGCTTGGATGCACAGAGGAAACATGGCCACCAGAAGATCCTAGCCCAGAAACTTACCCAACAGACAGTCCTGAGATTCATCTGGCTGTTTCCTTCTGCCAGGAAGACAAGAGCTCACCATGAGAACATAACTCATCTGAGGTCTCTGCTAAGTTTTATAGAACAACGCAGATCTGGAGCTTTGCCTGAATTGAGTTCAGCATAGAGCATAAACCCCTCCCATGCAGTTAGGCTCACACTGGAATGAAGGTTCGTGTTTTACCAGGTGAGGGTGATGGCAGAGAAGAGATGGTCTTTAGGGCACAAGTGATCTGCGTGTGGTGGATATTACAGATGCCATAAGACTGGCACATCAGTGACACAAGTCTTGGTTGAAGCAGAAAAAACACAAATGAAAACTCTGAACAATGAAGGCATTACTGCTTAAAATGATTCGAGGCCATGTGCTGAGCACAGGGCAATCCCCTGTCCTCTCACAGCCAAAGACTGCAGTGTTGACAGGTCCCCCAGTGGGAGGGGCTCCCACAGCCACTGAGCTAAATTTCTAATGTAGACCATGTGGACCAGCCCTGCACCAATACCTGTGGCCGAGAAGGGCCAAGTGCTGACTGGTTGGGCTTCAGACACCAGACCAGTAATGGGATCATAGAGTCAACTGATTTTCGTAGAATAACAGGCTCTGATAATGGTCTTATCCAAATGTCACGACTGTCGAGGGACCTATGCCTCCCTCACTCCCCAAGTTCAGTGATGTCAAAACGTGATGGTATTCAACGGACTTTGAAATGCAGGTGGTGCAGGCTGTCGTTGTATGCCCGGTATTGGGCCTGAGGACCAAAGACAATGTAAAGCATATTCTGCTAACTCCACTCTCTTGGGTCCCTAAGGAGGGTGTGGCGTAGACAGGGCAGGTCCTTTGCTGGGCTGTGGCTTCATACTAAGGCTGAGCTGGCTGCACTACAGAGCCAGCCTTTGTCTGAGTAGGCAGGCCTAAACAGCTCCAAAACAAAGCCACTCCCAGTGCCCTGAAGCCCACTTGCCCAGGCCTTCAAGTTCATCTCATGGTCTCATTTGCAGGACAGATCCCAGAAAGGGGAACACAGGCCAACCGGAAGCTTTGTCCCAGGGCTCACCTTGGACTTCTCGGGCCAGAAGAGACATTCCCTGCCCAGGCCTAAAGAGGCCTGTGAGTCTGAGCAGCAAAATGGAAGAGGCACCACCCTTACCGTCTGTTGTCCTCAGTAGAATGAGTATTTAAAACCCTGTACACAGGGCTAAGAGCATAGTTCAGTCTATAGAGTCCTTGCCTGGCATGTACATGACCCTGAATCATGGTCATCACTGCCAGTGATCCCAGCATTCAGTGGGTAAGGCAGGAGGATCAGAAGTTCAAGGTCATCCTTGGCTACATAGTAATTTTGAGGCCAACCTGGGGTCCGTGAGATTCTGTCTCAGAAAAGAAAGAAAAAAAGGAATCCACAAAACTCTGCACAGATACTCTGCTTTCTAGAGCAGATGGCCCAAGCCGAATCTTTGGTGGTAGGGTGTTAAGGAATGCCTTGTTCCACCCACTCGTGAAACAGCACTAAAGGACGCTAGGGGCCAGTGGTAGGTGCCCTGGAAGCCTCTGCATTTATTTATATGTGTCATGTCATAGAAAGTGTGCATTTAGCTTTAGACCTAAGTAAGTTTCTGGATTCACTATAGACTTACTTTTCCCAAGGCCTGAGCTCCCCTGCTCAGGCCCAAGAGACCAAGTTTCAGGCCAGCAAGAGGGCTCAGTGGGCTAGGACACTTGCTGGCAAGCCTGAAGACCAGTTCTACCCCAGGACCTATGGAGTGAAGGAAAGAACTGACTCCCAGAATTTACCTGTGTGTTCCACAAGCACATATGGTTTGCATTCATGCACACATTCTCCCTCTCTTGCTCTCTCACTATGTAGATGTTAATAAAAAAAAAAAAATGTACTGTTTTTAGGAAGACGCCATACCTTTAAGTCCCAGGATTGTAGTGACTGGACAAGATGTTGAAGATAGTGAAATCTCATCTGCTCCTTTCACAGATGAGGACCCAGAAATAGGGGAAACCATCACCCTTGTATAACAAGCATGTACTAAGCATTCTAAGATTCTAACGCTCCCTCTATAAGGATAGCCCCTTCTCGCCCGGAAGAGGATTCCCTTCCTACCCACACTACTTGTGCCTCCCAGGACTCCTGCAGCTCAACTTCTGCCAGAATAACTTCCAGTAAAGCCTTGAAAATTGCTGTGCCCATTGTGTGGGCCTAGAGCCCAGAGAGCACAGGGCTTGAGGATAGATCGCTCGGTGGTAAAGCACATACTGAGAATATATAAAGCCTGAGTTCCATACCCTGCATTCAGGGGCACGCACAGACCCAGAGAGCATCTGTGGGAGCTTTGGAGACAAGTAAGCCCTGCAGAAGTGGCTGCTAAAGGGATCGGCATGAGCTGGCACGTGGAGTCTATTTTCCATGTGTCTGGAACCAGGCCAAAACTTCCCAGGGTAATTTTAACCAGTATACACTCTACAACAATACCAAAAAAGGTAAGTTACTTTCCAGCCCAGACAGGCACATACCTAACCATTGGCTTTTCGTGAATTAGACAATTAAAGCATTCCACACTGACGCTCTTGTAGGCACATGAGCTCAAACAGCCGAGTGAAGTGTTCCTGCAGTGGGCTATTGACCCCTTGCAGGAGGTTAACTGAAAAGTGGTAGCTCATCTCACCCACAGAAAACAGCCCAAGCCCCTCAGCTGTTCTGGAGGGGGGGGGGGGGCAAGGTATTTTTAGAGCCCGGGACAGCTGATTAGGGATTTGCTGTGGGATTAGAAGGCCCAGGGGGTCAAGATTCAGTTACCAGGGGGAAGAGCTAGCATCAGGGGGCAAAACTCAGTATGGGCTTTAGAATAACTTCATATTGCCTATGGTGGTCAGGAGAATGTCTTAATTTGACCCAGTGGTTCTCAGAGCGTGGTCACAGATGGCAGCATCAGGACCCACAATAGTAGGAATGAAAAGCCATGGCATTCAAGTGAAAAAATAACACCCACCTAAGTCAGCACCTCTGAGTACCGGGCCAGAAGTCTGAATAAGCTTCCCAGGTGACTGACTGACACTTTGAGGATCACAGATATTGTCACCCCAGCAGTGCAGATAAGTGACTGGATGAAAAATGACGTATCTGGTTTGCCTTGCATCCTTTGAGTGTTTAAAGCCAGAGTTCCTCTTCCGGGGGCGGGTGTGTGTGTGTGTGTGTGTGTGTGTGTGTGTGTGTGTGTGTGTGAAGATTTTGGAGCCTCTCTGGCAACCAGAGGCCCTTTGGGGGGAGGTGAGGTCTGTTTTGCAAAGGATCTTGGGGCTGAGGGCAACCCTTCCAATCTGTGACAAGGGTCATCTATCTCCACAGCATCTAGCAGAGACTGAACCCTAGTTCGGCACAGCAGAACCTGGAGCCAGCCTCTTTGGAGGGTATGTCTTAGTAACTTGGGTTAGTTGGGCAGCATATTGCTTATGACAATGTTCCAGTCACACAGATTCTACAAGGAAGAGCACAAAGTCTGCCACCATCTTAAATGACAGAAGTGGAAGCAGTATTTGTTTTCTGAGAGAGTCTCGTGTATCCGAGGCTATACTCATAGCCAAAGGTGGCCTTGAATTTCCTGACCTACCCACCTCCAGACTACTGGGGTTATAGATGTGTACCACCCGTTGGTTTTATGTGGTGCTGGAGATGGAACTCGGGGTTTCATTGTGCTGGGCAGACGCTCTTAACTGAGCTACATCCCCAGCCCACCATTTCTAATATCCTGGCTCACTCTTGGGAAATCGAGTCCTGGGAAATACTCAGGCTGATCTGGAATTTGTGTCCCAGGGATCTCCAACCCCGACAGAATTTTAGCTTCCTAGTCACAAGAAGCAACCCCAATGCCTTCCTTTATAAAGGACAACGTTTACTGTTTATCAGCCTGGCGGGGCACAGTGGGCGCAGAGAGGAAGGAGTTGCAGTGGCCACTGCGTTGATGGTTCAGAAGATGCAGGTGCAACCCACAGCGATGGTCTCCATGACGACGCGGTGGCGACAGGGCCCGGGGCGCGGAGCTGGAGGGCAGAGGCGCCGGCGCACTGGCACCTGGCTGAACACTGGCACGCTCACCATGGTGCGGTCCTCCTGCATGGTGAAGGGGTTCACGCAGCCCAGACATAGGCACCGCGCTTCGGGCAAGTCCGCAGGGATGCGGCTGGGGTCGTGGTTGATGCTGCGGGGGAGCGGGAGGGCGGGAGAGATCAGGGTGAATGCCACGGTGAACAACAAGGGGCACTGCTCATGCTATCCCCAGGGGGTACTACGGAGTTAGGGTTAGGGCTAGTGGCCAGCGTGTGTTGTAATGAACTCTGCCTTCCCAAAAAAGGAGACTCAGATCTGGAAGCTAGTTACTGCTGGTCAGGTTCTATGTCGCCAGCTTCCTCCTTTCACCCAGCAAGATAACATGGAAAAACAAGTCTTTGGGCTTCTCTACCTTATTTTTATATTGTGGGGAATTAATCTGCAGGGATAAAATGTACACACATGGATGTAGACTCTGCCTTGGAAGAGGACATGGGCCTGTGTTCTATTGTTTTACTGAACCTGGGAGACTCAACAAGCTTTGTGGTGTTGTGGTTTGATTTGGATTGATTCGGTCTTTCTTTCTCTCTCTCTTTCTTTTTCTTTCTTTCTTTCTTTCTTTCTTTCTTCCTTCCTTCCTTCCTTCCTTCCTTCCTTCCTTCCTCCCTTCCCTTCCCTTCCCTTCCCTTCCCTTCCCTTTTCCTTCCTTCCTTCCTTCCTTCCGTCCTTCCTTGTTTTGTTTGGATTTAGGGGTTTTGTTTGTTTTTCATTTTTGAGACCAGGTCTTGTTTTGCAGCTCAGGGTGACCTCCTGCCTGGGATTCTCTTGTCCCAGCCTTCCCAATGCTGGAATTACACCATGGCCAGCTCAACAAGTTCTTTTTTTTTTTTTCTATTATCTATCTATCTATCTATCTATCTATCTATCTATCTATCATCTATCTATTTATTTATTTGAGATCAGAGGAGACCTTGCAAGGAGCTAGAGAACAACTTGTGGGAGTCAGTTCTCTCCTTCCCTGTGTGAATTCTGGGGGCTGTATTTTTATACACATATTATGTTAAAAGCATATCTGTCTTAGACTTTAGACACTCACTGATGAGAGTCTTCTGGGCTTGTCCCAGACCTAGAATATCTGCTCTGGGCCCTTTCTTCTCTGTCTCAATTTCCTCCTCAGTTAAACACGGATGGGAAGTAAGAGAATCAGACCTGGGAACATAACGCTGTCAGTCACCTCACTCTGCTTGGGAGCACCTTGGAAATAAATTTGAAGTCTCTTGAATGAGCGTACAGTTTTACAGTCTCCCTGACTGACACAGGGGCACCGCCACATAGGAGCGAGCTGTGGTTTGAAGGATCCTAACTGGCTCCATTGCCACATGCTTGGGCTATACCACTCAACACAGTAGCCACCGGCTACATGTGCCAACCTACACTCGACTCCATCTATACGGGTGCTTCATTCTCATCCCAGTGGTTCAGCAGTCACCTGGCTACCACAGGGTGGGGGGGGGCTGTGTCACAGGAAGTTCTGGCCAACAGTGCTAGTCTAGAGTTGAGGGATATAAGCACCATAGCTGGTAGCACTGGGCTGAGTCTGAGTGAGCTAGCCGTTCCTTCACTCCATCTAATCCATGTACCCTGGACCCCTTCTGCCTGCAGACCTAGGAAGTGGAGCTGGACACACAGACATTGCTTCTGTAACCCAGAGCAACAAAGTGATGCCCCAAGCCAAAGCGGGGGCCATGCACCCTAAGTATGGAGAGGCAGGTGCAACACTCATGATCTGGGCATCAGTCCTAGGGAATCTGACTGGGTGAGCACAGGAACCCTGAGGTGGTTCTGAGCCGGACTTTAAGAAGGCACCTGTCTGGCATGAAAGAGTGTGAACCACAGTGCCAGATAAAGCACTTTAGAAGCACTCCAGCTGAGACCTGGAGGGTGAAAAGACGGTGCTGTGTATGACCATCTGAAGTACGCACCACCATTGCTTCCAGCTGGGGAAACTGAGGCTCAGCAAAGCTATTCAACTGACTGACAGCCTCACAGGTGGTAAGATGCAGAAGTGGGATGAAAAGTCACCCGAATCCAAGGTCTTGAACACGGTCTGGGACAGGGGAAAGGGGAGCCTGCTGTGCCCTGCCTACCTACCTGTATCCCCAAGGCGACAGGCTTCTCTTGTTGGATAACCACAGCTGCAGGTTGACCTCACACTTCCTCTTGGCTGGCTCAGAGCTGTTCCTCAGCTGGGCCACCATCTCGCCAAGGTTCCTCTCATACTCTTCCATTCGAGCGTAGGGCTTTACACGCGATACCAGGTCCAGTGGCACCTGGTGAGGCCCAGGGGCCAAGGGGCCAGGCCTTCCTTGCCCCTTCCTTTTGCCCTTGGTGTTCCGAGGCTGGCTTGGCCCCAGGAAGATAGAGATGGCAAGAAGGAGCAGCTGAGAAAGAAGGGTATTGGTCAAAGGCCAGAACCAAGCAAGTCTCTCTTAGCTTAGGTTTAGGGCAAAGAGAAGAGAAACTTCTGCACTGGCCACCTTGTATCTGGACACTTGTTTTGTGTTAGGCACTGATGACACCTCACCCCCAATCCCCTGCATCTTGAAGTCCTTAAAATCAGTTATCTCCTGAAAATCCCCCTACCCACCCTAGTTAATCCATCTGCAGACCATAGTTGGTTCCCAGGACAGCTCCACTGCCTCTTAACTGACTTTCCCAAGCCTGTCTGGCTTCTAATCAACTCACTGCATCCAATGGCAGCCATTGAAAAGCGCACCTGACAATATCACCTTCTCCCTTAATGCCCTTTCTGAGGCCTTGGGGGTCTCCTGTGCCCCCACCCCACTCCACCCCACCCCCGTCCCCTCGCCTCCTCTGAGCTTCTGTCCGCCATGTTCCTTTCTGTGGGAGGGATTTGCACAGGCCTCTGCCCACCAAGTTCTGCCTTTTTTTTCCCACCTTCCAAACACCTCGCCCAGCTGTGGGCTCTGGGTCACCACCTCAGCAATGCTTCTAGTCGTCATACCCAACATGTCCCTAACACATCTGCAGTTGTACTTGGGCATGCGATTCTTTGATATCCCCTTAGCTACTCCCCCAGGGACAGACTCCCTGAGAGCACTGAGCCCCTTTCCACACATCCCTTGTGTCTGTATCTCCATGGCGTCGGAGTCCGTGGAGCGCATGCAGATTGAATGGACTCCACCACCATGCCTGCCTTGCAACCTCAGTCCTGTTAACTGTAACAAGAGTGACAAGCTCAGGGGTGGCTGGGGCAGGGCCCTCCCTCGGTCTGGGTCAGCAAGGTGGCTTTCTGGAGACTCATCCAGTGGAGGAAGGAGAAGAAGGAGGAGGAGGAAGAGGAGGAGGAGGAGGAGGAGGAGGAGGAGGAGGAGGAGGAGGAGGAGAAGGAAGGAGAAGAAGAAGGAGAAGGAGAAGAAGAAGAGGAAATAATCGTGAGCAGAGGAAGCCTAAAGTCTTCCAGGGACATGGAGGAGTGAGAAGGGGTTAGAGCTGCTTATAGGCTTTGCTGAAAGGAAATGAGTTGAAACCGAGTGGGCGAGGAGAAGGAACACCGCACGGAGCTGGTGCATGGTTCCTAGGAGACTCCGTTTCCAGATCTCTCTCTCTCTCTCTCTCTCTCTCTCTCTCTCTCTCTCTCTCTCTCTCACACACACACACACACACACACACACACACACACACACACACACACACACACACCACCCCCTCCTTAGCAGCAGACAACCTGCCTCACTCCTGTTCTGGCTAGCTTTTTCTCACTACTTTTCTGAGTCTTTCCAGACTCTATGGCTTGCCTGCACATCTTGGCCCACAGGGACCAGGCCTAGTTTATTATCCAGGCTACCCAGCAAGCCTTGACCCCTGGAAACAAGTTCCACACATCCCCTCTTGCCAGAGCCGCCTGTTGGCCTAAGAGCCACAGCAGTGAGTGGATCAGGCTGCTAAATTCTTCCCCTTGGTCCTATGTTCTGCAGCAGAAATATCCCCCTCACTGCAGGCGTTCCCAGCTGAGCTTCCCACACGTTCCTCAACTCACCTTGCAGGGGAAGCATAGACCAGACTCAACACCCCCTCCCTCGATTTCCAAATGGGAAACAAAGACGGAAGGATGTGCCCAAGATCATGCACTCTGCCCAGATCCCAGGAGCCAGGTCTGGAAAAACTCTAGTGCCCACGTCTGCCCGATTGCCCCAAGATGCTTCTTCCTGAAAGAGTTCCAGTGTGACCAGGCCATGCCCAGAGCTGGAGCCCAAGCCTTGGACCATGACTGCAGGCTGAGACCAGGCTCTGTTTCTCTCTGGGCCTGAAGGAGAGGACAGAGCTGGGCCCTGCAGATTCCAAGCCAAACACAGGCAGCCATTAATCAATGGGAAAGAACAGCTACAGAGAAAGGAGCACCACCTACCAGGCTGTGTGGCCAGTCCATCCCACCAAGCCAGGCAGCGGGCCCTGCAGCTGCCGCCCGCCAGGAACCCCAGATGCCGCAGAGAGAATGGCAGCAGCAACCGGGTGGACCGAGGCAATTATAGCTCCACAGGGGGCTGCTGGGGGGTGTGGGTGGGTGGGCTCACTGTCAGCTGGGAGCCTTGGGCCCCCAGCTGGCTGGGCCTTAGTACAGTGGCAGGCGGTGAGGGGTGTGGGGGTAGGCCAGGAGCCAGGTCCTGAGGTGCCCAGGGCTGTTGACCAAAGGACAATGCCCTGTGTGTCTGGTGGGGCCCTGGCTGATGGCACCTCCGCCTGTGGCCTGTGGCCGGCTGACCAGCCAGCACCCACAGCGCCAGTTAAGACAATCAGCTTCGTTTGCTTTGGGGATGGCCAGGGGGGAGGGGGAGGAGGGAAGGGCCACTGGTTGGTCAGAAGAGAACATGTTCTGAGACTGTGTTGGCCCAGACCCAAGACAGTACTATCTCCCAGGGAAACAGCCTCAGTTTCTCCAACCAGCCTCAGGTGAGCTCAGTTGCCCACCCTCTAGATCACAGGCAGGGAAACTGAGGCCTGAGCAAGAAGGGAATTTGTCAGGTATTCCACAGTGAATCAGCAGTGTCAGAGCTGGGATTTGGGCCTGGTTCCTATCCAGAACTCAACACACCACCCTACACTGTTTATGCTGGGATATTTTCTGCACAGTTCTAGCTCTGGGAGCATGTTTCTGAGCCTCTGTGCTCCACCCAGGCCAAGGTGCTGATGCCTAGGAGCTTCATGGCCAACGGTTACAGCCTTCATGGAGTAACGTTTGCCATCATCCACAAGAGAACTCCACTTTCAGGGCCCTGTCCCCTCAATGACTGACTGCTTACAGCCTTCCTTCTCTCTCAACCTCAGTTCCATTCTCTGTATAATGGGAATTACATCCCGGGGATAGTGGCCCTGCTGACTCCTACTTAATGCCTAAGTCTGTTTCCACATCTCTTGAGGCTGCTACAAAGAATAAAAAAAAAATAAGCATTGTCATAGCTGCCAATGCTTGGCACAAAGTAAGTGCTCAATAAACACTTTACCATTTATTATAAAATGATGCTGTCATAACTATAGTTATTATGCTTCTTACTATATACAACAGCTGTCTTAGTATTAGGGCTCATGTACTTTGCACCTCTCCCTTGTACCCCTCACACCAACGCTGCTGGCTGAGACATGCACGCAGCCATCCTAAAGCAGGCCACAGCTTCAAGAGTTCAGGTGCCCCCCAAGGTCCATGGGGCCCCAAAAGCTAAACTGACTATCCTCTGTGGCTACGGCTGCTCACCTTGAGTGAACAGTCAACTGAATGTGAGCAAGCAGCAAATACGCTCCCTGGGAGGTGCGCGGGGATGGGGGGGGGGGGGGGCGGCAGAGGAGGAATGAGTGGACAAGCTCCTCTGCCTTGTCTTGCTGAGGGCCAGTCTTGGCCATTTACCAGAGCTGGTGAGAGAAGGAGAGGCTCCTGAATGTCACAAGATTAATCTGTGCAGGGCAGGTTTCCACAGCATAACTGAGGAGCTGGCTGGGGCGTGAGCTCCTTGAGAGATACCACCATATTTGGTCAAATACTAGACAGGGCTCTGTTCTGTCCTTGGAAACTCCAGAGGGCGGGAGACTCTGAAAATACCTCCTTGGGCAACAAGCCCCTACCCCCAGCCCCGACTGTCCCAGCCCCTCTTTGAAATGAAAGGACATGGCTGAAGGGTGTCTGGGGGCAGCCTGGCTAGTTCTTCGCTTCCTTCTGCAGCTGCAGCGGGGTCCACAATAAGGTGAGGAAATTGAAAGTACATACTGGAATATGGAGGTTCCTCTGCCTTTACTTGCCAGTACTTGGACTCTTTTTTCTAGTCCTTGAGGACGGAACAGCTGCCCAGGACCCAACTACAGGGTACGCTAATAGAGATTCCCAAATAACAGAGCCTGGTAGTGCAGCCCGTGGTTACATCGCTTGGGAAGCGGAGGCAAAAGTATCAGGAGTTTAGGGACATCTTCAGCTACACATCAAATTCAAGGCCAGCCTGGGATACCAGAGACCTAGTCTCAGAACATAACAAGAAGAGAAGATGGGTGTTGGTCCATTTCCAGTGTTTTTTAGTACAGAGATCTCCTGGGTAGGAAACCCAGGAGTCTTCATGTTACTACAAGCCAGTCTGGGCACACCAGAGGTCATTAATCCTCATGCAGGCTACTCCCCGTTTAGCGTTAAAGCTCAGGGAAGGTGGGCCTTCCCAGGCTCACACAGCATTTGTGCTGGAGCTGGAAGCAGAAATAGCTCCCTGGTTCTATCCACTGACCCTCCCTCAATGCTTATACTGACAGCCGTGGGCCAGGCTGAGCCTCCTTGCTAGTCTGTGGGGGCTGAGAAGCTAAGTCAGTCCTTCTGAGAGCTCGGATTGCTCACAGTGGGCTCCAGGGGCAGCAGAGTGACTGTCACCAGTTTCTCCATTCCTGGGCTGTCTTAGACCAGAAAGAAGCCTCTTCCTCCAGCCTTGACCTTGAGAATGCACGGAAGAGTCATGTCCCATAGTGATGTCCAGAGTGTAGACCTGCGGAGCGCAGTCTCAGAGGACGGTGCAAGACCAGAGAGGAAGGTGAAGAAAATCCCAGGAATCCAGGGGCTCCTCTGTCTCACGTACAAGGATGGAGTCCTTGGGTCTTCATGAATAAGGGTTAGAAGCACAGGTGAAGATGCATGGGTAGGCAGCCCGCAGTAGCAGCCATGCCTGAATTTCTGGAACCTCGGCTACACACCTCCCTGCATTCACCACTAGATGGCACCAACAGAAAGCCAGACAGCCCGGAAGAGCAGCCCCGGCCCCTGTTCCTTCCTTCTGGAGTAGATGGTGAAGCTAAGCAGGAGATCCAGTAGGTGGGCTAGCCTGTGCCTGCCCCTGGCTACCATCAGAGCCAGCCTGTGGAGGGCCCTTCCTTCCTTCCTTCCTTCCTTCCTTCCTTCCTTCCTTCCTTCCTTCCTTCCTTCCTCCCTCCCTCCCTCCCTCCCTCCCTCCCTCCCTCCTTCCCTCCCTCCCTCCCTTCCTTCCTTCCTTTTTTTCCTTTGTTGTTTTTTTTCAAGACAGGGTTTTTCTGTGTAACCCTGGCTGTCTTAGAACTCCTCTGTAGACAGAGATCTACCTGCCTCTGCCTCCCCAGTACTGGAATTAAAGTCACTACCCGTCTGTGACTGAGAGTTTCTATCTGCTGACCCCAAGGACCTGCTTCCCTTTGAGCATCTACAATGTGCTAGGCCTTTAGTATGTGAAGCATGGTACCATAGTCTCAGAAAATGGTAACTACGAGGCTGGGGCAATCATTCAGTTGATAAAATGCTTGCCACATAAACATCAGGGCTTTGGCTCAACCTCCAGAAGCTAAGTAGAGAAGTCAGGAATGCTGGTGTGCTCTATAATCACAGTGCTGGGGAGGCAGAAATCAGCAGACCCCTAGAGCTTGCTGGCCAGCTAGCCTAGCCTACTTGGAAAGTCCTTAGCCAATGAGAGAACCTGTCTCAAAAAAACAAGGTGGATGGCTCCTGAGGGATGGCCTCTGATGTTGTCCTCTGGCCTCCTCCACATGTACCAGCACACATGTGCACACACACACACATACATACATGAGTAGGAGGGTGTAGGGGGAAGAAAACAATAACCAGGAATAAGAAGAATTACTGATTAATGCCCACCTCCTGGGTGCCAGGCAGGGGCTCACTCCTCCCAGGATATTGTTTCATGGGACAGTCCCAACACACGTGTGGTGCAGTACTACTTTACTCTCTGTTGATAACTCGGGAAACTGAGGCCCTGGGTTCGGTCCTCAGCTCAGGCAAAAAAAAAAAAAAAAGGATCTGTAGCACCTCAGCCTGAGAGCTCCCCAGCTCGGGGGTAGTTTAACTACATTTCTGACACAGAGAAAGCACCTTCTAAAAATGTGATCCATTCCATCAAACCAGTTGTAACACAGGACTACATTGGGACTCTGGATGAGAGACCAGAGCTATGGGGACCCAGAGGAGTAGGTACTTCCTCCAGGGTAGTTAAGACTCCACAGGTTGATGGATTTTAGTCTTGGTCCCGTCTTCCTCATCATAGCTGTGTGACTTTGGGAAGAAAGCTGGTTAATATGAGCCTTCGTTTCTTCTGTACAATAGAAATAATAACTTGGGGCTGGGCATGTAGCTCAGGTTGGTGGGGTGCTTGCACAGAGCCCTGGGTCCAGTCTCTGGCACTGCACACACCAGGTGTTTTGGCTCATGCCTGTAATCCCAGCAGTCAGAAGGCAGAGGCAGGGCTGGAGAAATGGCTCAGAGGTTAAGAGCACTGCCTATTCTTCCAGAGGTCCTGAGTTCAATTCCCAGCAACCACATGGTGGCTCACAACCATCTACAGTGAGATCTGGTGCCCTTTACTGGCCTGCAGGCTGAACACTCACTGTATACATAATAAATAAATAAATCTTAGAAGAAGGAGGAGGAGGAGGAGAAGAAGAAGGCAGAGGAAGATTAGAACTTTAAGGCCATCCTCAATTACATAGTAATTGAGGCCAGCCTAGGCTACAAGAGACCCTGTCTCAAAACAGTGGTTTTTCGCGGGATCACTGTAAGGATTGGACAAGAATGCATATTGAAGTGCTTTGTGCCACACCTTGGCAAAAGCGTGTGTCCAACTAACGAGAGCAGAAATTGGAATTGCTGTTATTAAAATGAGCTTTCACCTGGACTTTCAAGGATGCTTTTGGGGTGTTCCTAAGTAGAAATTCAACATTATCAGGTGGGGACAAGGCAGGAACCAGAGGAAGAATGCAGAGGCTTCTCTAGCCAATGTGCCCACCCCAGAACCTCAGCCAGAGGCTCTGACACATGTGGGCCCCCAGATCCTGATCGAGAGAATCTAGATAGGCAGGAAGAGGCTTACAGGCTCTTTTGCTGGCCAGAGCCCCCTGAGTGCATCCCTACAGGAGGTCCTGCCTTCTACCAAGCTCTTTTCTCCTTCTTCCTGGGTAGGAATCCTTCTCCCAAGCCCTTATTTGCACAAATGCCTGGCTCACTGCTCACCCCAGCCAAGAGGGTCTATTTTAAGCTCTGGAGACAGGAACATTGTTGGTGGGAATAGCCCTAGCCAGCCAGCTCCCAGTTCTCAAAAAAGGGAAAGGCTGGGTGAACGAGACATGTGGAGGGACAGCCACGTCAGCAGGACCCTGGGCCTGGGCCAGACACTAGCATCTGCACCCCGAAGGGGTGGATGTCCAGCCAGTGTGAGTTGGAGTCGGTTCTCTGGTGACCAACTCCGAGATGCCCGTCAGCCAGTGTCTGGCCCTGAAAATCCCAAGGCCGTGCTTCTAGGCTGCAGATTGCCTGTGTGCTCCACTTTGTGTCTTAGCACACGCCACCCAAAGACATCCCCTCCCAGGCAGGGACACCTTGCCAGCTCTTCCAGTGTAGGGTCTTTGCTGGTGACCTCCCTGCCTTCCAGAGACATTCTTCTCTCAGGATACACATTCCATCTTTGATGTAACAGACACTTTGTATTTGGTCTCTTTGGGCTGTTTCTGTCTGCTGTAAATTTGTTTCTTGCGCACTTTCATGGGTGTTTTCCTGCTCTTTTATTTTCGAGAAGACTAATGGCTGAACCAAAGTAACCAGGACCCCAGTGGGAGGCATGCAGGAGCTGTGCTATTGGGGTCACCTGGGGCTGGCACCCCAAGCTCCACCAAAGGGCAGGGAAGAATGAATATGAGCTCACATGTGTGACGTGCCTCTAAGTGTGTGCCACGAATGGTCTAGCTACTGGTGGCTTGTGCATATTGTTCTTAGCTCTGTCCTACCAGATAGCATGGCATTATTCTAGTCAGTTCAGTTCTAAAACCTTCTAGTTCCCAGAGAGAACCCAAAATAGAAGGAGCCACCCCAGGGAAGAGTGGGCACCCTGTGTTGTTTCAACAGAGGCGATAAGCCTGCCCGGAGACACTGTGTGTTAGACGGGTAGGGGATCGGGCTTCCCAAGCTTTAGAGGCTCCCAGCATGGAAAAGTCCTGGTCTTCTGTATGAACCCTGGGACCCGATAAGCACGAACCTCCCGCCTGCACTTGTTCAGGCCTGGAGCAGGAAGGAGCGGGATATAAACAGCCTGCGAGCATAGTTCAGACACCAGGCCCCCAGCTCACCCGAACATCCACACCTCAGTCCCGAGGGGATGTTTACAATCTGCTAGAGTCATCAGGACTCTGACAGCCACCTCCAAAGCCACCACTCAACCTCCCCTGCTCCTGGGTGGGTCTGTGTCTCTTTGGGGTGGGAGGCGCCACTACCCAGAAAAAAAAAGAAAGGAAAGAGAACATCCCCAGAGCCCAAGCCCCTGGCTAGTGAAGGGAACTAGCCAGGCTGTGGGGACAGGGGAAGAGATGGGCTAGCCAGCATCTCTGCTGGCTTACAACAAGGAGTCTTGGAGTGAGGTGGGCTGGGGGTGGAGAGCCGTGCCTTAAAGCAGGTCAGATTTAATAGTAGGCTCTAGTTGGGGAGACTGGCACTGAGCTGTTTTATTGGAGGTGGCTCTGTAGTGTGGATCTGGGGGCGCATATGGCCTTGAGGATAGTGTCTCAGTGCTTTCCTCACTTCTGGAGCACTTTCAGGGAGCACTGTTTCCAGGCTCAGGGAGCATTACTTCTAAGCAATGAGTGTATCTTATTCGCCTGCCCTGGAGAGCCTGGGGCCAGGACGATCGTGCAGATTTGCTCACATTCTCCCCCAGGGCCACCTCACAGCACCACTTGGGAAACAGACAACCGCTCTGAGCACAAGTCTTACCTTTGGGCAAAGAGCCTTGGTAGCCAAGGCTTCTGTCCCCATACTACCGACCTCCAGAAAGTTCATAGGTGCTTAGGGCTACGATAACTCATGACCCAGCCTCCCTGGCTGTGTGGTCTAGAGGAAATAGTGATGGTTAAATGTAATCAATGGTTAGTGGGCTGTGTCCTTCAAGGCTTGAGCTTACAGGCAGTGAAGAGTTTGGGAGAGTTCTCGAGGGGTGGTCTACCCACTTTACTTAGCAAATGCATATTAAGCAACTGTGATGTGCTCAACATGGTCTAGGCATTGGGAAACAGCATGGAATACTTACACCAATTCCTAAATGTGTGCTCCAGGGGACAGTGGCAGATGTGACAATGCCCCTGCTTCAGGAGCAGCAATACATCTTGGGAGACCTCTTGCTGAACGCTTCTCCTCAGCCTTCTTTCTGCATCCCCCACATCCACTGCTGCATCTTCTGAGAAGCCTGTGACCCTGGGCTCTGTTCCCATGGAGAAAAGTGCTGTCCCCAGAATGTGAAGTCTCATCCACTCTTCATGGGAGGTCAGTTCTCTAGATGTCAGGAGGGAAGAAAAGCCAGCCTGGGTGATGTTGGCCATTCCATTCCCAGAGCCTGGCTCCCAGGAAAGAAATCCTGTCATGGCTCTGAGGTTGCAAGGAACTTCGCAGCCCCTGGCTCTGGAACACACAAGATGTCCCTGCCCAGGTCATAGACAGAGGCAGGTGACATCTTGGGGGTAAGAGTGACACTCCTCACAGGCAAGCAGCACACTACATTTTATTTTATTGTTTTTGCTTTGTTTGTTTGTTTTTCAAGACAGAGTTTTTCTGTGTAGCTTTGTGCCTTTCATGGAACTCACTTTGTAGACCAGGCTGGCCTCGAACTCACAGAGATCCGCCTACCTCTGCCTCCCAAGTGCTGGGATTAAAGGCGTGCGCCACCAACGCCCGGCTCACACTACATTTTTAAAAGCAGTCATTCCTGTGACTTCCTTCCCTCAGTACAGGAAGTGATGTCACTATAAATATTGAACAGAAGAAGAGTCACAAGGAAGAGAGACAACTTGCCCATGGCCATACGGTGAGGGAGAGACAGCACTTGCAATGAAAGCCGGCCCACAGCTTCCCTAATCTTTGCCCTGGGTTAGAGAAAGGTAAGGGACACCAGGCCGGCTGAGGTCAGAGGCACGTGACCCGTCATCAGATGGCTTTCACCGAGGGTCAAAGGCCAAACAAATGCTTTCAAACTGTGTCCACATCTGCACGGCAGAGGATTTATCTGTAGAGCGCCTCATGCCCAAGTGCCAGGACACTGAGTCAGCTCTGCAGGGATGCAGAGGTCAGGCTGACCCGGCCCTGTCTTCCCAGTGTGCTCTCTTGGAGACGGCATGGTTTGTCTGTTACACACGGCTATGTTCAGAGAACTTTCTCTTCCATACTAGTATTCCCTTGCCTTCACCCCATTATCTCAGCTCCCAAGCTAGGTCTGGCTGGGCATTCCAGAATCACGTGTCTTCTTAAGGAAACTGCGGATCCCCTCTTCAGTTCTCAAGCTCCACGGGACCATCAAAGGGCATTTTTCTGGCACTGCTAGGGAATGTCTTTTGGTCTTTCGTGTCTGAACCTTCCTCGTGCTGCCCATACATTGAATGAGAGTGTGCAGAACAAAGCTCATGCCTCTGTCCATGCTAAGCGGTCACAGTCAGGATACGAGCAGTTGTACTGCAGCAACAAATAGCCCCCAAAGCTAAGAGGGTTGGTGCAGCCAAGGCGCCCTCATCATCTATGCTACATGATTCTCTCTTTCTCTCTTTAGTGAAATGCAGGCAATCATACCCAGGGTCTAGCATATGAGAGGCAAGCAAGCACTCTACCACTGACTTCACACCCAGCCCTCCATTTGTTTTTTGTTTGTTTGTTTGTTTTGGGGGTTTTGTTTGTTTGCTTTTTTTTTTTTTTTTTTTTCTTTGGTGGAGCTAAGGATTGAACCCAGGGCCTCGCGCTTGCTAGGCAAGCGCTCTACCACTGAGCTAAATCCCCAACCCCCTGCTTTTGTTTTTGTTTTTTGAGACAGGGTTTTTCTGTATAGCTTTGGAGCCTGTCCTGGAGCTCACTCTGTAGACCATGCTGGCCTGGAACTCACAGAGATCCGCCTGCCTCTGCCTCCCGAGTGCTGGGATGAAAGGCGTGCGCCACCACCGCCCGGTACCCAGCCCTTTTTTTTTCTCTCTCTGTTAGTTTCTCATCTGTAAAATGAGGGTGATGAGGAAGTACCACCCCCCTTGCTGCTTTGCTGGAAGTTGAGCTGGCAGGATGAAGGTTAAGTTATCAGTACAAGCCGGGCAGTGGTGGCACACGCCTTTCATCCCAGCACTCAGGAGGCAGAGGCAGGCGGATCTCTGTGAGTTCCAGGCCAGCCTGGGCTACCAAGTGAGTTCCAGGAAAAAGGCGCAAAGCCACGCAGAGAAACCCTGTCTCTGGGGGGAACAAGTTATCGGTACAAGACTCTGTTTCACAGCTTTCTGTCAGCGCTCATGCTAGGAGTGCAGTGATACCCCAGCTTCACGGCATGACCGTGACTGTCTCTCCACAGAGCAGCCCTGGCTCACTGTTCCCCATGCTGCCTCATTTCATCCCCCATCAGGTCAGGTCTTTTCCTAACAGCACCTGTCCTGTTTTCGTTTGTTTTGTTTTTCATTTCCTTTCATTGGAGGGAGACTGGCGACTGAATACTGAGGCAGAGAAAGGTGTGCCTGTGTGTCTTTCCAATCCCCTACCAGAGGGATACAGCTCAAGTTCATTACCAAGGTCTTCAGTGTCCAGAGAAGGAAAGTGGAATTTGGAAAAGAATCCTTTCTTGAGATGAAACAGTGGTAAACACAGAAATCAAGTAGCCTTTGTTGGAGGTGGAAAAGGCTTTGAAAGCAACACCCATCAACTCTTTTTTTTAAGGATGGACAAACCTAAGTTCAGAGAGGACAAAGGACTGATTCTGGGGCACACAGAATTCAGTGTCAGAGTTAGGACCAGAGCCCACTTCCTTTACTCCAAAGCTTGGGACTTTCCGTGTACCACCTAAAGGGACAACATGCTTCACCATCAAGACAGAGCAGGAGGAGAACGCCTTGGAACTATGGCATGTCCACTGTTCACAGGGCTCCACTCCAGCGGAGTTATAAAGCTAAGAGCCTTATAAACATTACCTTATTAAGGCTTCTTGAAAGCCCAAGGTCACAGCTCCTCTGGGTCATGGGACACCAGTTACATGTCCAGTGAACAGAGGACCATGTACCATTTTTCACTTGCTTTAGCAAACCTGGCTTCTAATTATAGGGTTTGTTTAACAGTCCTGAGTGGTTTATGAAGGGAGGCTTGGAGTCAGCAGGAGACCTAAAGGCAGGCTGAGGGCGTCAAATGGAAAGACTGGGCAGCGTGGGGGTGTCTGGAGGGAGGGGAGCCCCTGCAGCATGGTAGCCGATTGGCAGGCACAGACTGTGTGCAAACCAGGCAGGGTAGGGTGGTACTTTTCTCTAATCTCACTAACCAGATAGCTTTCAATTAAAAACCCTTTCTCTGGAGCTGGAGGGATGGCTCAGAGGTTAAGAGCACTGGCTGCTCTTCCAGAGGTCCTGAGTTCAATTCCCAGCTACCACATGGTGGCTCACAACCATCTGTAATGTCTTCCGGGGCCCTCTTCTGCCGTGCAGGGATATGTGCAAGCAGCACACTGTATACATAATAAATTAAAAAAATAAAATAAAATAAAAACCCTTTCTCCCAAATCCCCTCTGTTAGCATAACCCTCGGGCACCTGGCGAGAAATGTGGCACTGTCCTATAACAAGCAGGTGGAGTAGTCACCTTGCTAGCTACCCCTGACTCAGTACTACTCCCTTTGATCAAGCGTCTGTAGTGGGTAGCCATCCCAGCCTTGGCCTGGAAGTTCCAACCCCCATTGAGGCTTCAGTAACGGTCACGCGAGCGTCTTATTCACAGAGATAGGGAGTGGACACTGACAGGGAGGGAGACGGGAGTTATTATGAAGGTGACTAGCATTCTGCTCCTTTGCAGCTGATCTGGGGCATGGAGAACTTACCAGACCACCTTCTCCCCATGCCAAGATTCTGAGGGCCAGCCCATCTACTGAGTTGTCACAACCCTCCTCATTCAGGACCACACTGCTCAGTCTACACCCTCACGTCTGAGACCCTGCAAATCCTTGCCATGTCTCAAGTCTCCCAAACCTCACAGCACCTCCATCCCTGACTTAGCATACACAAGCACATACATGCAGACACCCCAGAACCTCTCAAACAGAAATGTTCCCCACATGCTTAAAGCTAAGGTAGTGTTTTTCCAAAGTGGGTGTCATTCAACGTTTAGGAAGAATATAAGGGGTTTCTGTTTTTACTTCTATGCTAGATTCTACTTTTTAATTTGGGTTAAGGTAATTTATTAATATAATAGCACTTTATAAAATGTGTAAACAATGGAGTGGAGAGATGGCTCAGTGGTTAAAAGCGCTTGCTGCTCTTGCAGAGGATCAGAGTTCAGTCCCTAGCAACTGTATCTGGTGGCACTCAGCTGCTTGTAACTCCAGAAAACCCAATGCCTTCTTCTGGCCTCCACAGGCACCCACACACACATGGCATATGTTCACTTAGACACATACACACAAAAAAAAAACCTTTTTAAAGTATGAATAAAGACCAGCAAGATGGCTCAACTGGAAGAATACTTGTTGCCAAGCCTAACAACCTGAGTTCAATCCCCAAGACCCACATAAAGGTCGGAGGAGAGAACCTTCTACCCACTAGGCAAGCACCCTGCCAATGAACTGCATTCCCCAGCCAATATCCTTTTGCCTCTCCAGTGCTGAAGTCTCTCTCTCTCTGTCTCTCTCTCTGTCTCTCTCTGTCTCTCTGTCTCTCTCTCTGTCTCTCTCTCTCTGTCTCTCTCTCTGTCTCTCTCTCACACACACACACACACACACACACACACACACACACACACACACGGTCGGGGGGCAGGGTCGCTAATGATTCCTTTCTCACCCTGGTCTGAACCCTTGTAAACTGTTTCCAAGAAGTTTCCTAGGCTTCCAAGTAGGAACTGAGCTCAGTGTGCCATGTGCATCACTTAAGGGAAGCTTAATTAGTAACTGGTGTGCACCGGCCTGCCTTCTCCAAGAGACGGTGAGAATCTCTCCAAGCAGGCACTTGGTCTTTATCTTTGCAGCACCTAACCTGTCCATTATGAGGTCCAGACAGGAGTCAGTGTCTCAGTCCCAATGAAGGCATGAACAAATGCATGAGTGCATTAACTCCACCCCATCCTGAAATCCTCCAAGCTTCACGATGTCACATAGCTCTCATGTCCCATAACGCCGTCCTCTCTATGGTGAGGTTGCTACTGACTGCATCTGCTGATAACATTGCTTCTCCCCCATCCTTCCCTCTTCCATTTCCCAGAATCCATTCCATTCTCAGAAAACAAGACGGATGTTCCTGGATCCAGACACACCTAAAGCTGAATCTACCCAAAGACTTCAGTCACAAGGGGCCTCTTGTTTAGAAACCTGGAAAAAAAAAATGAGTTTTCATTCTCTCCAAAAAGGAATATTGGCAAATAGCATGTAACAGAAACGGGCTGACTTCCCTGTCTTGCCACCATGGTATCCAGCACAGTGCTCTGTACACAAGAGATGCTCACATGTTTTTGTTTGAGGAAAGAGGGCAGCCAACATACCTGCAGCCCTCAGCAAGCAAGCTCGAAGTACGGGAGAGCAGACCCAGGCAGTGAGGTCACTCTACACTCTCCTTCGGTGCCTGGCTCACACTCTGCCAGCCGAGCAGAAAGCATGGACGGGCCTTTGTCACAGACTGGGTGTCGTGGGTCCCAGTCACCCGGAGCAAGGCAGTGGCCAAGCAGATGGATAGTGTGACCCCCTGGTTCAGATCCCTTCTCAGCCATCTATCTATAAGGCATTGAAGGAGGGTGTGGGAGTGCATCTGCCCTCAGTTCCTAAGACACAAGGGAAGTGATGGTGGCAGAAATGTCATGGCTGAGAGAAGGCAATTACCTTTTGAAGTAATCCTAAGATTAAAAAAAACAATAGTAAAGTGGGGTTGGAGAGAGAGCACTTGCCACTCTTGCAGAGGGCAGGGGTTTGGTTCCCAGCACCCATAGGATGGCGCACAAACACGTTTAACTCCAGTTCTAGGGGATCTGATGCCCTCTTCCGCCCTGTGTGGGTACTGCACACACATGGCACATATACATGTATGCAGAAAAAACACTCATTCGCATAAAGAAAATAAATCTTTAAACTATTAAAATCATTATAACAGAAAAACAAAGCTGGGTATCAAAGCCTTGTGGAAAGAATTTCCAAAGTTAGTTCTCAGCGTGTGGAATTAGTCTAATCTAGAGAATGTGAGAGCTCTGAGCACCACAGAGTCTTGAGTGAGTTGTGTGTGACGGAGCTTCCTACCTAGTAGTGTTTTGTAAGAGACTTTTCCTGGGGAGAAGCAGCGCGCGCGCGCACGCACACACACACACACACACACACACACACACACACACACACACTCTCTCTCATCTACTTATCCCAGAAAGGGAACCCATGAATGACCAAAGTAATGATTGGACCAAAGTCCATCCTGTTGGAGCAGTGCACTTTTATGGGGTCACTAACAGGAGTATGTCTGAGGGGTTACTTACAGGAGCAGAGATGAGTCAAAAGCAGCTGTATCACTGAAAAGCTCAGAGCAACATGGATGACAACTCACAGAAGCTACAACCCTGGAACAACTTGCAGGCAACAGCACAGGTCTGAGAGAACTCTCTGCAGTGTGGCTAGTCAAGAGCCCCCTTCCCTCACAGTGGCTTACTCCTGGAGCACCAGACCAGGACCCTAGAGAATCTTCTAAGTCCTTCCTTTTGCCTCCTCCACCCACTTACCCAGATACCTGAGCTTGCGTCTATCTCTGAGTCTCGAGCCCTCCCTCCCTCCCCCCTCCCTCCCCTTCCTCCCCTCCCTCCCCTTCCTCCCCTCCCTCTCCCACCCAACAGGGAATGTTTCAACTCTGAGGAAACTTACTCAACAGGTAGGTCTGATTAGCGGTGGCTGTTACCTACCTGTCCGTCATGGGCCTTTAACCCTCCACCCCTCTTGGTTTCTGAGAACAAGGAAATTTCTACAACCCCAGACTCACGTGCTCAGTGATGTGAAAGTTGCCGCTGTAGAATGATGAGTTGGATGGATGGCATGGTAGGTAGATGGTATCTGATTCAGGTGGAAGAGTCTTTGTAGCATCCTTTCCGACCTGCTCCAATGTAGCATCTAAACCGGAAACGACCTCACCCAGATTCCTGAGCTCTGGAGGAGGTCACTGGGTTGAAGCTGCTGGAAGCACCGGCATGTGGTCATGTTTGTAGAATTGTCTCCTCACTCGTGTCCAGGGTTCAACTGCATACCCTCCTCAAATCAATATATTGAAGTCTTAATCCTCAACACCTCAGAACTTGGCCCTGGGATACGAATATGGAATATGCTTTGAACTATGAGCTAAAATGAAGTCTTTCTTCCTTGTGGCTATTGGCAGAGTATTTAATCACAGCAACAGGGTACAGAACTAAGACACTGGCTTTATTTGGAAATAGGGCTTTTCAGGTGTGATTAGGATGGACTCCCATAAGCATCCAAGGAGGTGGCTATTCCTTAAAAGGATGGGGGTTTAGAGTCAGACACAGAAGTGAGGCCATGTGGACGTGGACGCAGGAACAGGAGTGATGCATCTCCAAGTCAAGGAACTCCAAAGATTGCTTACTCCTCGGAAGCTAAGCAAGAATGTGGCCCACCTTCCTTCTCATAGCCTTAGATGATTTCAGACACCCTACATACTCATGTGCACACAGGCATAGCTCACCACCCCACACCCTGGAAAGCCGAAAGCCAGGAGAGTTGCTGGTATCATATTCAGAGGCTAGAGACCCAAGGAGTTGCTGATTTCATTCCGGGAGGCCCCAGGACAGGACTGGGAGCTCCCAGGTCTGAGGGCAGGAGACGGATCTCAGCTGAGGAAGGGGTGGGGGCAGACTTGCCCTTTCTCCTTTCCACTCCATGTCTATTTCATTGCATTAGAAGCTACTCAGTCACTCTGGTGAAAGTAAGTTTCCTTTGCTCCGTTCCCGATAGAAATAACACCCTAGGACACACTAGAAGTAGTGTTTTACTGGGTATCCGGGCATCACTTAGTCTAGCCAAGTTGAGTCAGAAGACTAAGCACGACACCCTGGCAAGAGTGGCCTTGGCCTGGGAGGACAACTCTATTGTTTCTATTGTTATCCGACTTGAACAGTCTTTCAACATATTCTTTCTCACAGCACGTTTTTGTGCACACTCACCTATATACAACTGAGGTGTTCTTAATATTTATTTGTGTCGTGTGTGTGTGTGTGTGTGTGTGTGTGTGTGTGTGCATGTCTGTGCACCACATGCATCAGTATCCCCTCAGGGCCAGAAGAGGGCATCAGATGCCCTGGGGCTGGAGTTATAGATGGTTGTGAGCCATCATGTGGGTGCTGGGAATCAAACCCATGTCTTCTGGAAGAGCAGCCAATGCTCTTAGTCACTGAGATCTCTCTCCAGCTCTTGTGATGTGTTCTTCTGCACTATTCAGAGTGCAGTTAATGTGTCAGCGCTGCTCCTGCGGGTTCAGATAGTCAAGGCCCTGCTTCATGCTGGTAGTAGCAGTAAGTCGGACAGGCAGCCCCTCTGCCTTCTCCAGTGTTCTTACCACCTCCTGCTTGCACACAGCACCCCAGACCTGCCTGGTCTTGATGGGCAGTGTGCTGCCCTCTGGGCAGAGTTAGCTCCTTTGGTCCTGTAAGTCCATTCACTGCCGTGGAAAGACATGAAGGACCAAGCTAGGCCAGTCTCAGCAAGTTACTGCCTGAGTTGTGGGCCAAGTTCAGGACTCCCAGAGGGGTCACAGGGATGACAGCCAGTGTTCCCAATAGACCAGGAAAGGGCTGCATGCCAACTCACCAGGGCCTTTTAATGTAACCCATTCCTACTTCCTGTCAGCATAGCATGCCAGGCTGTCCCAACGTTTGGGAGAACTATGCTACACATTGTTCTCTCCATCTCCACAACCAGTCTTCCTTGGCGAGCAGCACCAAGTGTTTGTTACTTCTTCTCCAGGACAATGGGGCAGCTTACCCATGCCTGCCATTCCCAAAGATGCTCCCTCAGGTGCTGTGAGGGAGATTCTGTCTTGGCTTGTCTGTGCAGGAGACTCAGGGAGAGAAAAAACTAATTCAACCTGGCTGCTTACACTTACCCACCTCACCCACACACAGATACATCGTTTTTTTACTCCAGTGAGATTATACCATGTATCTTCTTCACCATGTACTGCAGAAAACCTCATTAATATGTTGTGGGAAGCTTTCTAGTGTGGTGTCTTTGAGAAGTCATACATCCTCTGCTCTTCCAACCTGCTATTGGGAGTACATTTGTGAGAGGATGGTTGGATCACAAAGTAAGTAATTATAAGAATTTTGAGCCGGGCGGAACATTAGTGTTTTGCCTGCATTCATGTCTGTTTGAGGGTGTGGGTCCCTTGGAACTGGAGTTACAGACAGTTGTGAGCTGCCATGTGGGTGCTGGGAATTGAACTTGGGACCTTTGAAAGAGCAGCCTCTGCAACCAAGTGAGTTCCAGGAAAGGTGCAAAGCTACATAGAGAAACCCCGTCTCAAAAAATCCAAAACCAAAACCAAACCAACCAATCAAACAAACAAAATTTGTTGGGCCAGGAGGTGGTGGCACACATCTTTAATTCTAGGACTCAGGAGGCAAAGCTGGTGGATCTCTGAGTTTTCAGCCAGCCTAAACTATAGAGTGAGTTCCAGGACAGCCAGGGCTACCCAGAGAAACCCTGTCTTGAAAAATCAATAACAACAACAAACAAACAACAACTTGTTGGGACAGTATGATGGCTCAACAGATAAAGGCATATATATAGTGATAACCTGACTTGGACCTCTGGAATAGAGAACAGACGCCCAGAAGTTGTCCTCTGACCTCCATATGTGCATTATAGTACACACACACACACACACACACACACACACACACACACACATATATATATATAATTTAAGCAACTTAAGGAAAAAGAGGTTTATTTTGGCTCACAATTTGAATGTACAGTCCATCAGTGCCCCGGCCAGCGGGGTGTCAACGGGGCCACCCACCTGTGGGAGCGAATGAAAGGACAGGGGACATAAGAGATGGACAGCAAGACAGTATTCTGATCAAGCCGCCAAACTTTATTTTCCTCCACATGGCTTATATAGCATAAGAGGGGAAGGGGCAGGAAGGTGGGAAGGGGAAGGGACATGGAAGGCATGTAGTACGTGGGAGACGTGCAGGTCGTGCAACTGCAGGAAGTCTGCTAAGGTGACTGGTCAGGGGCCATTTGTTCTGTTGCTAGGCTACCTGACCATGGAATGCTCTTTACATTCAGTTGTCATGGCACCTGACTGTGGAATGTTCTTATCTTTGGGAGCCTCCAGTTAGCAAACAGGTGTTTCTGCTCTAAGGGAGGTGGGAAGGCAGTGGGTTTATGACTTATTCTCTGGCTTAGCTAGTACTTTCCATGGTTCATGTTTGGTTCCTGAAATCTTGGTCCCTAACACATCAGAGAGAGGAAGTCATGGGAACAGGAAGCACAGGCTGGTCACATTGTGTCCACACTCAGGAAGCACAGGCTGGTCATATTGTGTCTGCAGTCAGGAAGTACAGGCTGGTCACATTGTGTCCACACTCAGGAAGCACAGGCTGGTCACATTGTGTCCACACTCAGGAAGCACAGGCTGGTCACATTGTGTCCACAGTCAGGTCTGTGCTCCTCATGTTTTCTCTTTTTAATTCAGTCTCAGACCCTAGCTTGTAGGATAATACCACCCACATTCAGGGTGGGTCTTCCAACCTCATAGATCTTCACAGACACCCCCAGGGAGATGTTTCCATCGTAACTCTAAATCTAGTCACGCTGACAGTGAAGATGAACATTACAAATTTCAGCAGTGAAGAAGGCATGTGGTCTCACCGCCCAGATCCAAACATCAATGAAGAAGGCATGTGGTCTCACCTCCCAGATCCAAGCATCAGTGAAGAAAGCTGGCCTGGAACTTGCTATGGAGACTTGGCAGACCTTAAATTCATAGAGATCTGCCTGCCTCTGCCTCCTAAGTGCTGTGACTTAGCCATGTGTCTCTATGCCTGGTTTGTTTGGTTTTTTTTTTGTGTTGTTATTGTTGTTCATTGTGGTGATGGGGTTTCAGTTTTGGTTTGAGATTTGATATGGTCTCACTATAGGACCCAAGTTGGCCTGGATCTATGGCCCAATCAAGATATGGCAAATTTTTTTTTTTGAGCTGAGGATCGAACCCAAGGCCTTTCGCTTGCTAGGCAAGCACTGTACCACTGAGCTAAATCCCCAACCCATTTATGGCGATTTGAATGAGAAATGTTCCTAGTAGCCTCAGGTATTTGAACACTCGATCCTCAATTGATAGTACTATTTGGGAAGATGGTATGGCCTTGCTGGGGGAAGTACGTCACTGGGGGTAGGCTTTGAGAGTTCATAACTCCACTTCCAGTTTGCACCCCGTGTTCCTGTTTATGACTGAAGATATGATCTTCCAGCTTCCTATCCCTGCCATGTGCCTCCCGAGTACTGCCATGCCCCCCTGCCAGGATGGACTCTTATCCCGCTGGGACCATGAGCCAAAATGAACTCTCTCCATAAGTCATACTGGGGACACGGTGCTTTATTGCAGTAACAGAAAAATAACTAGCACGTAGGCCTTAAGCTCTTAGGGATCCTCCTGCCTCAGTCTCCTGAGAACTGATAGGGTGTGTGCCACCACAATGTTTTGGAGCTTAACTTTTTGTTTTTCTGTTTTTGCTTGCTTGTTTTTGAGATAGGATCTGTCCACATAGTCTTGGCTGTCCCGGAACTCACTCTGTAGACCAGGCTGGCCTCAAAGTCAGAGATCCACCTGCCTTTGCCTCCTGAGTGCTGTTACCTTAGGGGTTATGGATCCTGCCTAAAACATCATTTTTTTCTCACCTCTGAGCTGTACCCTTGGGGAGGATTGGTAGGAAGTTAAGGCTAAAGGCAATGGAAAGACTGGGGATTGAAATATGAAATGAGGGGGCTGGAGAGATGGCTCAGAGGTTAAGAGCGCTGCTTGCTCTTCCAAAGGTCCTGAGTTCAATTCCCAGAAACCACATGGTGGCTCACAACCATCTGTAATGAGATCTGGCGCCCTCTTCTGGCCTGCGGGGATATGTGCAGACAGAATACTGTATACATAATAAATAAATAAATCTTTAAAAGAAATATGAAATGAAATTCATGTTCATTCTGGCTCTGAGAATCTCAGAGCTAGAAGAGACTTTCCAAGTTACTATCCAACTTCTACTTGTGTTCTCTAGAGGCAGAGAACTCCTGGTTCTATTGAGAAAGCCTCCCAGCTGTACCAACCTTCACCTCTGGGGGGGAGGAGGGGGTGCTGCTCCAGTGCCAGAGTGCTGGTTTATGGCACACAAGCCGTGGTTGGATCCCTAATGGTGCATAAACCTATGTGTGATGGCACACACCTGATATCCAAGCACTTGGGAGGCAGATGAAGCATCAGGAGTAGAAGGCCAGCATTGTCTACAGGGCAACCAACCCGGGCTACTTGAGACCCTGTTTTCAAAATATCGCCTCTCCTCTGTCTCCACCTGTACAAACTAGAGCACCTCTTAAGTTTCTTTGCAGAGTTGGAGGCAGCCCTGTATCTTCCCTGTCTCTTTAGTCCGAGTCATGACAATGGATTTGGAGGGGAGGGGACATGGGACAGCAAAGTCCTTGACCATCACCCAGGCTGGCCTCCAATTCCTGGACTAACACTGGCCTCCTGGCAGCTGGGACAATAGGTGTGCACCACCGTAATTGACTTCACAGTGGGTTTTCTGATAATCATGATGTTGATTCACGAGTACTGCAGAGCTCTTGGGTGGGTGCAATGGTGGGTCCCCACAGCTCACACGGACGGTTTTTCTTTTCTATCATAAGCATCTCCGATGTTTGCACAGCACATACCTGAAGTAGCAAGGTCTCCAGAATAGGTTCTCCTTGGGGATTCAGCTGGGCTGGTTTTGCCTTCCCTCTGGGCTCCGTAGGTTGCACTTTATTCCACTCAACCGGAACCCAGGGGGCTGGAGAGAGGAAGCATCACTCACAGCATTCTTGTCACGTGGCTAACTCCCTTGCAGAGACTGGGGAAGGGGACATCATGAGCCTTCTCCACCCACCACCTCTCTCTTGCCTTCCAGTGAATGCACATGTGGTGCCTTCTCGCAGCCTGAGAAAGGAAGCAGGGACATCAGGAGTGACTGCTGTGTGCCAGGCCCTTAGGAGTTGAGTGGTCCAACAGCTCCATTCTAAGGAGGAGGAAGGCTAGCTTCACAGACGTTAGCCCCTCAGGCTTCAAGGGGTAGAGCTGACATCAGCCCCCTCTCCTTTGCCTCCTCACACCACTTCCTAGGATGCACTGTACTGCCATGCCACCAAGCCTCCTGGCCACACAAAGAGGGAGTAGCTAGTATCCTACTGTCACAAAGGCAAAACTTGAGAGTGCCAGAGGTAACTTTGTCCACACTCAGAGCTGGGTATCGAAAAGGCAGAAAGAAGCACAGGCTGGCCTCCCTCCAGAAAACTACTCCCTCAAGGACCAGTTGGTAGGTGAGGAGGGGTTTATTCTCCTAGTTGATTGGGAGCCAACTAAGATCCACAGTGAGGGCCAGGCACGGTGGTGCATGCCTTTAATACTAGCACTCAGAAGGCACTGGCAGGTGGGTCTTTGTGAGTTCAAGGCCAGCCTGGTCTACATAGTGAATACAGGACAGCCAAGACTGTGTAGACAGACCCTGTCTCAAGAAGAAAAAAGAAAGAAAGAGAGAGAGAGAGAGAGAGAGAGAGAGAGAGAGAGAGAAAGGCGGGTCGGTGGTGGTGTGCACACCTTTAATCCCAACACTCGGACTCAGATGGCAGAGGCAGGCAGATCTTTGTGAGTTCAAGGCCAGCTTGGGCTACAGAGTGAGTTCCAGGACAGGCTCCAAAGCTACACAGAGAAACTGTCTCAGAAAAAAAAAAAAAAATCCACAATGTGCCTGACTTGTCAACCCTGTACCCTAGGGATGCCCTGGTTGGACCCACACAGGATGGCATGAGTATGTTAGTAGCAGGAACATGAACAGTAGGAGCAGATCACAGAGTGTGGCCCCCAGGAAAGGGAAAGACGGGTAGCCCTGGGTCCTTTCCAGCCTGGGGTCCAAATGTCTGTAAATCGGACTGACTGGTCAGTGGATGACCACCTAGTGTGGACACTGAGCCGTGAAGGCCAGGGACAGAGTGGTGGCCCTCAGCAGAAAGGGCGTGGCTGACCACTGAGGGGAGCTTCCGGCAGGCCACTGTCAGTCATTCAGCCCACCATCTGCATTTCTGACCAACACTTGTCGGAAGCCTGGAGTCTCAGGCCTTGTCTAGAAGTCAGCCACTCCTAGAAGGGCCTGTGGTAAACCAGGCAGGCAAATGGTGAAACAGTGTGTGGTGAGACCTAGGAAGATGCAAGCCGGGCATGTAGTAGGGAATCCTGAGGTGGCCAGGGCACGACCTCTCAGAGATGGTGTCTGGGAGTAGGGAAGGAGAGGAGAAGAGCTAAGACCTTGGGCTGCGTGTGGTGGCGCACACCTGTGAACCCAACACGGAGACCTGAGAGTCCTAGACCACCTAGGCCATAGAGTGAGGCACTGGAAAAGGAAAAGGTTGCCCTTATTCCTTAGGGCGAGAGTCCGCATGTCTGACGTTAAGTGCCTGCCTATCTGGGCAGCCTCACTGTGTGGGCCCTGGACCTCGTCTGCACAGGGATAGGAGTGGCCGGCCGCTCAAGGTCCTGGATTTCTGGAGAAGAGATTGGCTTTCCCTGGGGCCTGCCATGTGTCACCATTCCCATCACCCGCTGAGTCCCAGAAACCTCAACTGGTGTCTTTCTCTTGGGGGATTCTCAAAACATCCCAGGGCCCTGCTGTCCAGTCCTGGGACTCGGGGCAGCAAGACAGAAAGGAAATTCTCACACACAGCTCTCTCCCAGGAGTTTGCCGAGTTCCCAGGCTGCTGACAACTGGCAACCCTCAGAAGTCCGTCCCCCGCTCCCTTCCTCCTCTCCTCCCTGCCTCCTCCTCCCCCGGCTGCCCTTCTCCAGTTTAATAACTTCCACATGGGCTCTGGCGGCTGGAGCCAAGCCCTCAGCATTGTCTGAAACCTCCAAATTTAGAAGAAATATGAAAATTGTCAGCCACTCCTTCCTTAGGGGGTAAAAGAAACATTCGGCACCAGGGGCAGGTCAAGGCGAGGCAGTCACGTGGCTGGCGCCTTGGCCAATGGGGGGCCCAGGGAGGCCTCAGCACCCGCCTTGCCCCAACACCAGGCTCGCTTCTTCAGCTCATATAAGGTAAAAGGCAGCGAGGCCTCCGTGGCCAGAGAGCCACGGGCAAGGGGCTGAGCAGAGGGGGGTCCGATGCCAGTTGCTTAAAAATGCCCCTGTAGCATCAAGAGGTGCCAGAGCCGAGTCAACTTAGTTGAGAAGCAGGGACACCCACAACCGTACCCCAAATAGGCTGAGCCTCCACCTCCGAAAAGTCAACCCTGGGCCAGACAACAGCCAAGGTAAGGACTAGCCACCATGACATGGGTCCCTGAGCGGGCCTCCGGGGTTTCCTCCCAGGGGCTCTCATCCCTGCTGTCTGCAAACTGCTCTGTGCCTTCTGCCTTTCTGGATCTCAGTTTCCCTATTTGTACCAGGGCTGGATCCGGTGATCACTAAGCCTTGGCCCAGCCCTGACCAGCTCCAATCCTATGGGCCTGTTAGCAGCTTCCTTTGAATGAGGAATGAGGGGCTGGGCTGATGTCCTTGGCAGGCCAAACTCCCATGGTACCACATCTGGGCAGTGTTCCCTGTCTCTACCTTGACAGCACTCTGCTTTGCTGTACCGGGTGTTCACACCACATCTCCAAGAACCTGGGGCTCCTGTTAAGGAAAACTGTTTCCAAACAACGGTTCCAAAAGCCAAAGCTGGGGAAGCCGTGTGCGCTCAGACCCTCAGGGAGCAGGAGGCAAAGAGCAGGAAGGATGGGGTGTTGGCTGTGTGTAGAAGAAGGGGAAAACTAGGAAGGGACAGTGGAGAGGTAGGGCCTGAGCTCCATCCTAGATCTGCACTCAGCCCTGGACTATATGGCTCTGGGCAGGTACCCATCCATCTCTGGGCCAGATTGCCCCCACTGAGCTGTGCAAGGAAGCTAGTGGACCAAATGGTCTGGAGATGCAGGGTGTGGCTTCTGAGCTCAGGAGATTCCTGGGCTGCACCCACCTTTTGGCCATAGACTCTTTGAGTCCAAGCAGTTGGTCAAAGCCCTGGGAGCTGTTGGAGGCTGAGCCTAAGGTAATGGAGAACATCCCCAGGGTGTCTAGCTGAATCCCTAGATCTGGTTTCCCCAGGGTGCTCTGCTGTCTCTGGTGGACACAGGGATGGTGTCTGCTGCAATAAAGCCTCAAGTGCAGAACCTCAGGGCAGGAATGGGGTGAAGAAATCACAGAAGGGTTTCCAAGGCCTTGGAAGGAAGGCCTGTGACGGGCCCCATGGGGGCCAGGCAGAGCTCAGATCAGAACACGCTGGCAGCATCCAACTCCTTGGACCTACACACTGGCCACATCTGGGCCCAGAATGGAACACAGTCCTCTAGCTTCAGACTGGGCAACATCTACGCCTTCTTGCACCTGGTCACCCGAGGTTCGGAAGGAAGCACTGGACGCCAGCTAATAGGGCCCAACTCTGGCTTGTTTACATGTATGTCAAAGTGCTTGGCCCGGTCATCTGACCTGTCAGCATAGGCTTCTCCCTCCATGAAATAGGGGCAGCCTAAGTTCTGACCCCACATGGCCATCGTGAGGACTAAGAGACATATGCCTCAGCTTTGTTTAGGGGGAGGAAATCAGATCCAGGCAGGAAATGCCCAGAGTGCCCTCGAGAGAGAAAGCTCTGGAAAGAGAGAGGTAGAATGAATCCCAGTCAAAGGCAAGGGGCAAAGAGCAACCAGCTTGAGATCACCCTCTGTTTGGAGTTAGGCATCAGCAGTGTGAGCCCCCAGAGCTGTGTGTAGAGCAATCTGAGGCCTTCAGTATTGGTGAAAGGAAAACTCTAACTACACTTCAGGACACAGCTGGGCAATGGCAAGCCCGGAGTGAAATCAGAGCTCGAGGTGCATCAGCGGACAACAGAGCTGGGGCAGAATGTGTGTCTGCCCAGCCATGGGATCCTTCAGGTATCGTGAGTTAAAAAAAAAAAAAATATTGCTTTCATTTGTTGAGCATTTAGGAGATCCAGAAATCTGAGAGTTTGATATGAATTAATTCAGTGAAGCCTTGCAGGATGCGGGGAGCTGGGTGCAATTCTTCCTGTTTTACAGAGAGGTCAGACACTGTATATGTGTGTTGGCTGCCCCAGGCTACTGTCTCCACCAACCGCCTCCAACTCCCTCTGCTTGTGGCCACCATAGACTTCCTAGCAAGTGTCCAATGAATCACATGGGTAAAATATGTATGGGGGCATTGCCAGGAGCCAGACACCAGCTAAATGGTTTGCATTATTGTAGTTATCCCAAGAATATTCCTAGGAGAGATCAAATGATTCCGATGTCCCTGGTTACAGCGTAAACCACAGCCCACCCAAGCTCTCACCACTAGAAATTAGGTAGGATGCATGAGTCCAGCCTCCACCCACATGCTCTTCACCTGGGCCCCCGAGTGTTATGATGAGGAAGCCAGACACGGAGGAGACTCCCATCTCAGAATTTGTACCTGGGCTTGATGAAAGCCTCCAAGAGGCTACTGCTATTACTCAACCATGTGACTGTCCCAGAACAGAGAAGACAGTCACTGGTTCCCTAGCTCTGTGGCCAACCTCAGTCCTTTCTCCTGCTGGCTAGTGCTAGAGAGAACAGCTAATACATACAGCTCCGCAGAAGAGAAAGTTCTGGACCCTGAGCTGCCACAGACCCCAGCAGCTGTAAGTGACTCCCCCAGGTGAGACTACTCCTAGGTCTCCAAGGTCCTTGACGGTGGCCTCGCCACATCATTCAGTTTTCCATCAGGACTGCCCCTGGGGCTCAGGTCCTGGGGTGGTTCAAAGACCCACAAGAAAGCCGGGCATGGTGGCGCATGCCTTTAATCCTAGCACTCAGGAGTTAGAGGCAAGAGGATCTCAGGGAGTTCAAGGCCAACCTGCTCTACATATGAGTGACAGGTCAACCAGAGCTACATCCTGGAAGAAGGAGGAGTAGAGGAGGAAGGGCATGAGAAATGTTGCCCTCTGGCTTTTGTTCAGTTTTAAACACACCTCCTGAGCACAGAGGCCAGCATTTCTCCAGTTTATACCTGAAGTGGGGATGCTGGGCCCTAGCCACCCAGCCCAGCTCCTTCAAGGCACTTACGGGTCTGTTGAAGATACAAGTTCTGCAGGGGTGGAGGTGAGGGTGGGGGTTCCCCGTGTCCAAGATGAAGAAACGATGCAGAGATGGTCAAAATGCTATAGGAACGATGTGAAATCACAGCCTGAAGACAGCATGAGAGGTCACTGTCTGTCTGTATGTCTGTCTTTCTATCCTCTCTTTCTTCTTTCTTCCTTTCTTTTTTCTTTCTTTCTTCCTTTCTTCTTTCTCTCACCATGCTATTTCTACACGTCTTACTGAGCAGATTCCTCCCCTTTACCACACTGGAAATGACAGGATTTCTTGGTGTGTGTGTGTGTGTGTGTGTGTGTCTGTCTGTGTGTGTGTGTGTTACATACTTTATTTTGTATACATCAAATATTGTAAAGAAGAGGGTTAGGGATGCAGCTTAGTAGAAGAGCGTTTGCCTGGCATGTGTGAGGCCCTTGGTTCATTCCTAGTACCACAAAGGAAGGAAGGGAAGGAGGAGGGGTGTGGAGGAAGGAAGGGAAGAAGGCAGGCAGGCACGCTCGTGTGTATTCTGCAGGTTGCTGATCCTCATCCACATGGATACCTAGGAATTTGTCCTATCAGAGCAGCCATATCACACAGACTCTCAGGAAGACCCTGGTGGGGGAGGGGGAGCTGAGCAGTAGTCATCCTGGTGTACTCTGGGTCCAATGCCTGGGGGTGAGCTGCAAGGTTTGGGTGGATAGAGTCAGGGAGCAGCCGCTGCTCACAGCGGGTCAGCCATTTTCCTGCTTGCAAAAGAATCTGTTGGTGGCAGCCGTGCAACCGCCACAGACCTCTTCTCCAATTTGAAATGTGCCTGGTGCACAGCGGGCTTTGCCCACTCTCCTGGCCCACACAGCCCAGCTCCTTCAAGGTACTATGGGTCTGTTGAAGATACAGAGTTCTGCAGGGGTGGAGGTGAGGGCAGAGATGGTCAAAATGCTATAGGAATGATGTGAAATCACGGGAAGCTGGGATCACAGGGCTAGGTCTGCCCAGGCTGCTTGGGCTTGAATCTTGCATTTGCCTGGAAGCAGATGTGGTTCCATGAGGCCTCCATCGCTCCAGCTGTAAAGTAGAGAGATTAAGCTACTTAATATCAAGGGTAGTTTGTTGAGATGTTTGCATTAGAGGAACTGAAACCCAAGGAGCAATGACTGACCCACGGGGACTATGCAAGGAAAGCAGCTATGACAGCCCCTGGACAGCTTCTCAGGAGGGGATGCCCTGCTGAGTCCTAGCTGCTTGCATGCTGAGGAATAATATGCTCTCATCCTTCAAAAATAAATATTCTCGGGGCTGGAGAGATGGCTCAGTGGTTAAAAGCACTGGCTGTTCTTCCAGAGGACCCAGGGTTCAATTCCCAGCACCCACATGGCAGCTCACACCTGTCTCTAACTCCAGTTCCAAGACTTCTGACACCCTCACACAGATATACATGTAAGCAAAACACAAATGAACATAAAATAAAGATAATAGTAATAAATTGTAGAAAAAAAGAGAAAGGAAAAAATAATTCTCAAGCCAGGCATGTTAGCACAAGCCAGCACTCAGGGGAATCAAGAATTCATGGCCATACTCAGCTACATAGTGATTCAAGGCCAGCCTGGACTGCATTAGATCCTGCCTCAAAAAACAGTTATCACATTGTGAGCCTACGGTGGAGTAGTTGCTTGGCATGCTCAAGGCCCTATGTTCCAATCCCCACACTTTAGTCTCCCACACAACCAAACTGCTATGTATCAAGGTCTTCTTGGCCCATACCCTGAGGTAAGTACCTTTATCTCTTGGGTCAGCCAGAGGCTCAGAGAGGTCTGGTTATTGGGTCAAAGTCACACAGGTTAGTGGGAAAAATTGAGACTCAACCCCAAATCTGGATGACTCCGTATGCTTAACTGCTATTTCCTAGAACTAGCCAAGAGGGCTATGAATTGGAAAGAACCAGTTCCAGACTTATGGGACCCTTGACCGTTAGGGGAGGAAGCTCTATGCCTTCCAAATTAAGAATAACTATAACTAGGGGATTTAGACAGAATCCCACTGTCAATCACAGCCCAGCTGAGGACAGAAAAGGCAGACTCTGGCCAGACTGCTCCAGTGAGCACCTGCCAGGTGGTTTGTGTCTGCCCAAAGTCCTCTTCAGCCCTGGACTGCCCCTTTCCCCACACAGCCCTTCCTTGCAGAAGGAACAGTGAACTAGGCCAAGACTAGGAAAGATGACGCCCCCCCTGCCCCTCAGGCACCTCCCCAAGAGCCATGTCAAGACTGTATTCCTGTGGACCCTAACTGTATCACAGGGAGGCAGCTAGCAAGAACCCTGCCCCACTTAACCAACTCTCCCCTCCCTCCCTCCTCTGCTTCCCCCAGCCAAACAGGAACGGGAAGGAGTCAAAACAGGCAATTGGCCTACGTTGCATAAATAGTCGCCATGATGCCACTCCTCACTTGCCAGCAGATCTCAGGCATACAGCCACCAACCTAAAGAGCCTAGGGTATCCCCTGAGGTGGACTGAACAAGGGTCTGGTCCCGGCTCTGTAGCCATTGCACTTAGGGCGGTGCCCCACCCTGCTGAGCTCCTCAGGTCCTGATGCGCCATTTGGGATGGGGCGGGCAGCTCATGGCCTGTCCATGTAGACACCAAGACTCCATCTGAGAGGAAAATTTCCAGATGGAGGAGTCCAGGGGGCCAGGGTTGGGACAGTGAGGACTAGAATCTGGGAGGCAAAACTGCAAGATTTTCAGAACTCCGAGTGGCTCCAGGAGTCAGCACACTCTTTGGTTTCTGTCGCTACTTAAATTTGTTTGTCCCCTTTCCCCAAAACACCATCAGACCAAGGGCCTCAGAGGAGCGGGAAGATGAGGGAATATGGCCATGGGATAATATCCAGATGTCAGGTGAGGGAACAGAAGAGTCAGGACAGGGAACAAGCAGACTCCAGTTACCATCTTCAGACATCTCAAGGACTTACTGAGGAAGCAGGAATTCTGCAGCCCAGAGGACAGGGCATTCGTGAAGCCCCAGAGATGCCCATGGCATCGGCACTCTAGAGATGAGTCTCCAATAGTCTGTTTAAGGGGGATGGGAGTAATTTGGAGGTAGTGAGCTTCTTATCCCAAGAAACATGCAAGATTAATAATGACAACACAGAAAAAAGTCAGCTATCAGAGTCTCTGTGGGGCCTTTCCCACCAACAGCCTGCAACTTCTTCACATGCGCTCCCAGGCTGCCATGGGACAACCATGGAATGAAAGTCCCTGACTGCCTGCATGTCAGATCCTAGCTAGATATGACGTCAATTCTGCCCTGACTTTGCACAGGGGCTTCCTAGGCTCCCCTACCCCCACTTCCTCTTATTCTACTGTGATCTTTCGCTCTTCCCAGGGGACTCCAGGCTTGACCAGAGAGACCTGGAGCCTATTTACGAGAACAAGGTCCCTGGGGATCGTTCATTCCAATGGCCTCCCACCCTGCAGGAGTGAGGCTGGTGGGAGCAGAGTCTCTGTGAGCCGGTTCACATGCTCCAGAGAGTCTGCATGGAGATTCCAGCAGGGTCACAGGAAAGCACCTGACTTCCAAGATCGAGGTGCCTCAGTTTTCCCTTCTGCTTGCTCCTTTTTCCTCAGCAGTAGTTGTGACAGGAAGCTGGTGACAGGAAAACAAGCAGTTTCCCTGGACTGAGTCACAAAAGTCAGTATAGTGAGCTGGGACACAGGAGCGATTCCAGGTATTCCGCTACCTTCTAGAGCCTGGGGAGATGAACAGTCCAGGGACCAGTCAGGCCTGGGGAGAGTCCTGGAGCAGTGGAAACATATACCACACAAGCCAACAGACAGGGCAGGGATGCTCAGCGCTAGAGCTTTCCTGAACCCAGGTTGAAGCTGGGGCACAGAGAGTCCAGGCTTCCCTGAACGAAGGCAGACAGCCTGAGGCAGAGGCTTTAGGGGATCATGAGTAATAAGCCTCTGCCCAGGCTGGCTATCACTAAAACACACTTTCTGGTAGCCCCTAGTAATCTGGTTGCTTCTTGGTAAAATAGTCCTTGTGTATAGACATCAGAGCTCCATCTCCTCGTGTCAGTGATAAAGAAGCTGAGGAGAGACTTCTCCAAGATCACACTGTCTATGTAGATGCATCCTTTAGACTTCCTTTGCCTTCTAGCCAATGTTGGAGGTCACAAGGCTCCTCATACCAAAGGCAGGGACAGAGGAGAGCCGGGTACCCAACCAGAACATGTCATGGTCCATTGTCAGCTGATAGTAACCTATTGCCAGTTCCTGCTGTTCTGTTTCCTAAGTCGCTTTATGCAGCCAGAGATGGTCCCCGAGCTATTGGAACTACAAATGGGAAGGGGACTCCTGGGACAGGGGAGCTCTTGGTTCTGTTTGGCGGTGCCCAGCTCTCTACACAACTGACCATGAACAAGAGGTACCTTCTTGGGGTTGGGGATTTAGCTCAGTGGTAGAGCACTTGCCTAGCAAGCACAAGGCCCTGGGTTCGGTCCTCAGCTCTGAAGAAAAAAAAAAAAAAAAAGAGGTACCTTCTAGCCTCAGTGTGTTCAGTGAGGTCTAGATCCAAGAGCCAGAAAAGCAGAGGATCCCCGCTCTCACTATGATGTACTACCCCACTTATCTTAGATTTACCCAGGAGATTTGGCACAGGAAGTAGGTGGGCCACAAAAAGAAAATCGCAGCCTACAGATTCTTCTATGCCCAAGCTTTACTTTCAAGCCAAAAAATTCCCAGAGAGAGAAAAATCGTGGAAGCAAGCATGGTGTGGTGAGTCACGCCTGCGATCCAACACTCAGAAATCTAAGGAAGACTGCTATGAATTCAGGGCTAGCCTGGGATACATAGTGAGTTCAAGGTGCCTGAACCGTGTAATATGAAACCCTAGTGGTGGGGGGGGGGGTGGGGTCCTGGGAAGCTCTTTATAATTATCTCAGTCAGCCAGGCATAATGGCTCAGACCTTTAGTCCCAGCACTTGGGAGGAAGAAAGGCAGGTAGATCTCTGTGAATCCGAGACCAGCCTGGTCTACATAGTGAGTCCCATGACAGCCGGAGCTGCACAGTGAGATGCTATCTTGGGAAAAATAATAATAATAATAATAATAATAATAATAATAATAATAACATAAAATTAATTGAATAAATGAAATTATCTCAGTGAGGGAGGCTAAGACCGAAAAAGGTCAGCACAGTGTTCAAGGCAACAAAGCAAGTCCAAACTAGAAGAGGCCCAGGGTCTCTGACTCCCAAGTCACTGTTCTTTCCATGGTCTACAGTGCTTTCCAGATGATGGACACAAAAGCCATCCTGGTATGAACTTGGTGCCTCAGACTCCTGCACCAGAAGTCTAATCTCTTTCCCTGCCTGGGACTCAATTTCTTCCTGGAAACAGGGGAACCAGAAGCATCAGGACCCAATACCAGCATCCGGCAGACGCGCAAGGCTTTCCCAGGTGGCCCCTGTTGTCCTTTCTGAACAGACAGCAGGGGACTCTGGCCAGGAAATCCCACCAAGTTGCACCCCCACCAGCCCTGTCCCACCCTAGACCCCATGGCTGGGCTCCGTCCAGAGTTGTAGGCTCCAGCCCAGCTTCCCTCGAGAATTTTTTCTTACCATAAAAGGGCAAGTGTGCCTTTCTCAGCCCTGCTGCCAGCCCTGCTAGGGGAAAGGCTGAGTTATTTTTAGAAGATGTAGGATTTGTTCCTAACCCAAGATGGAGTTGTCCCTTTACACCACAGCCCCTTCCCCAGCTGCTGCTGTCTCTCTTCCCTTTCCCTCCTTTGTGGTCACCAGTGTCCCCTCCTCACCTCCAACAACACACCACACCACACACACACACACACACACACACACACACACACACACGCACACGCACACGCACACACACACGCACATGCGCGCAAGCATGTGTCTCTTTTCTCTCTCCTCTCCTCTCCCCAGATCCTTTCACAGCCTGCTTCCTTCCTCTTGCCCTCCCTCAGATCTCCTTTCTAGTCACTGGAGAAAGTGACGCATCTGTCCCCCCACCCCCTCCTGAAACAGTATTTACAACATACATTCCAAACATCCGCCATCTGGCTTCTAGGAAGGGCCAAAAGCTATTTGGAGAAGGAAGTCATGATTATTCCATCTTCAAAGCCAGGGAACTTCAGGCCCTCTGCACCCCCACCTTCCTCCCACAGGACCCTGTGTTGACCTGTTGACATCTTTCAGTCAACAGAGGCCGTCAGGACCTTAGTGGGATGTCAGTTGGATCCCTGACTTCAAGCACTCCCTTTGCATCCCTCGCTTAGCCTCTGCGGCCCAGTGTTCTCATCTGAACCAGGGTGTGAGACCAGCAGAGCAATTTCAGGTCCTGGTGCAGCTCACTGAGACCTGCTTTGAGCTGAGCAGTGAGGAAAGGGAGATGAGCACAGGGGTGAGATGGGTGAGTTCTGCCATCATAAATTCCCTTCCTCTCCCACCACATCCTGCACATGTGGCTCCTGACAGGCAGAGAGGGGAAGACCTATGCATATAAGCTGCAGGAGCTTTGTCCCTGCTTGCTAATCTCCTTGTCCTAAATAGTCCAGAAGAAACCAGTATCTATTCTCCAGGAAGCATGACCATTCCTACAAAGCCCTGCAGCCCTGGAGATTCCTTTTCTTTGCAAAGCGTGAAAGACGGGCTGGGGAGGTGGCTCATCTGGGAAGGTGCTCCCCATGCTTGAGGGCCTGGATTTAGATTCCCAGCACCCACATAAAAGCGAGGTGCTCTGACAGGACCTATAATCCCAGTGCTGAGGAGGCCAAGACAGAAGGATCCTTAGACCTTGCCAGACAATCAGTAGTGAGATGGCTCAGTGGTTGTATCTTGCAGAGGACCTGGGTTCGATTCCCAGCACCCGCATGATGGCTCACAATCATCTGTAACTCCAGTCCCGGGGGATCCAACACCTCTGGTGCCCTCTGAGGGCAGTGCACTTACACACAGAGACATACTTAAATAAATTTTTTTTTAAAAATGTTAGCAATACAAGACACCTAATGTCAGTCTCTGGTCTTCACACTTACTGGTATATGTACATGTACTCCTAACCCAAGATGGAGCTGTCCCTTTGCACCACAGCCCCCTCCCCCAGCAGCTGATGTCTCCCTTCCCTTTCCCCTCCTTTGTGGCCACCAGTGTCCCCACCACCACTACCACAGACACGCACACACGCAGGAGCACACAAATGTATACACAAACCCAAAAGAGGCAAATAAGATGGTGTGTGTGTGTGTGTGTGTGTGTCTGTTTAAAGAGTTACTCAACAACCAAGAGAGAGCTGCACCCACAAGGAAACTATTGCTTCCAGTGTCTGATGGCCCTGCCAGGGCCCAGACAACTTCTGTCCATACTAAAAAGGCTGTGTTCTCAGCCTCCTTCCCTCCAAGACAAGCAGGACAATCTGAGCTTCAGCGGAGCCAGGACAGTACGCGCCGGACTGCATGGGGCCAACTGGGACTCCTAGACTAATGAGCTGTGTGACTGTGACCTTGGGGGTACTTGGTTCCTTGGTTTGTGAAATCCCACTATGAAGACTCCTAATGAGAACCAGATAGACTTTCTTAGTGAGGGAGAGGTGCATCGAGAGCTCTCCACTCTTCTCCTCCATCCTGCTTGGAGCCAAGGGGAGCTGTGCAGAACAAATCCACTCCTCTTTTCAGATTTTGCCCTCATTGGAAATTAGGGATCCAGATGTTTAGTCCCTTCCTCTCACCCCCACCCACCTTCCCCTGGATCTGAGCTGCTGGAGACAAGGCTTGGGGGATCCAGAGGAGCCAGGGGCTCCTTTCTCTTCCCTCGGTTCCCTTTTCCCTGCATTGCTGGTTTTCACCTCACGCTATATTCCCATGGCTTGCTCAAGAGTCCCAGAACACTATTCCCCGGGGAGGAAGTAGGGAGCGTGTGAGGTTGGTGAACTTTACAGGGTGACCAGGGACTGAGGGCGCTCTGGGAACAGAAGCCAAGGGAAGCTATGCACAAGGGAACATGGGAAGGGACCAGGCAGTGGTGGCAGATCCTGCAGTCAGCATCCACACCTCCAGATGCCCCTGCACTTACCACGCTAATGACAGAAACCACAGCCATTTTAGTCTTGGCTTGCCATGCGCCTAGCACTGTGCTTATATCTGCTGCTCCTGACTGTCAAAAACAAGGATATGAGGTCAGAAGCCACATGAAGACAAGGAAGGGGTAGGGATGAGATTCCAAAGCCCAGCCCACCTCTCCTGTATTCTGTCCAAGCATATAGTGGTAACGGCCTCCTAGTGTCCAGAGCCATGGAACCTGTGTGTGAGAGGGAGCTCAATAAGGAAAGCTAAGGTAGGAAGTCTCTCCCAAGAGAGCAGCTGTGACTTGTTCCCTGGGAGACAGTCCTGGCTCTGGCCATGACCTTGACCACATGAACTTCGCTTTATGGTCATCCAAGCTCAGGGGGATAGCTAGCCGAGCCTGGCTCCTGGTCTGCCTTGAATACTGGTCAGTGGATTACCTAGTGGAAACTACAAGGCCTCGTTCACTGCTCTCCCACCTCATTCTGTACCATTCTGGGGCCATTCTTCAAGACCAGGAGCCTTTTGCTAGGAAGAGGTTGCAGCCTTGGTCACCAGGTTGTGGCCCTTCCCCAACACAGCTCATCTGTGATATGAGAGGTAGGACCGCTGGCCATCAGTGCCTCTGGGCAATGCCCTTGCAGAGGAGAGATTTTGCTGGCAGGTCCAGATGCATTGGAAGGGAAGGTGATGCCTCCTTCTCACAGAGCTGAGAGTTTCCCTGAAGCCCACCTTTGGAAGCAAGGTGGGCACCGCAGGGATCATGGCCATGTAGGGCCCAAGGGACAAAATTCCACAGGGCTCGACAAACCTCAGCAAGGCAGCCCAAGGCTTCTGGGCTAGGAGTGGTCCAGGCCCTTTCTCAGTCTCTCAGAAAGCAATAGCAGGCACAGGCCCTTGGGGTTCAGCACTCTGGCCACAGCGTGCTGTGAACCAGATTTTTTGTTCTTTTCAGGCAAGAGTGGCGGCTAGTGGGGTGTCCCCCTACACTGGAGCATGAAGATCCCCAGAGAGGAATCCTCCAGAGAACTAGGAAAGGACAGCAGTGGCAGCCCTGCTCCCAGAACTGTAAGTATGCCCTTCCATGGCCCCCATGGACACCCCAACTCAGGGAGCTCTAGGAATAACCTGGGACCCTCAGACAAGCTCCCCATCCCAGTGCTCAGAATGTTCGGGGAATCAGGCCTGGGAGTCTCAAAGGCAGAGCCTAGCCACAGGGCAGCCTTTCAGTAATGCCGGAGGCTGGGATGGAGGAGGAATAAATTGAAGCAAAGAGGAGGGGACCCAACAGGTGTGGGAACCCGTCCCCTCACGCTCGGCTTGAGGAAGACACAGACAACAGTCATCTTCCTTAGAGATGGGAGAGTTTCGTAGGAGGGGTACCTGGGGTCCTGGGGCTCTGGGCAAGGACTACACTATTGATAACAGCAGCTCCCGGGGATGGAGGTGATCCTTCAGTCCTGCTGGGGTCAGAGTATGCAGAGTGCCGCATTCGGTATCACACAGGGGCTCCATAACACAGGTAGAGAAACTGAGGTCCAGCAGGGAAGAGGAGCACACTCCGAATTGCAAGGTGAGGCACTGTAGAGAAGTCTGGTACAGATCTATCAGGGATGGAATGAACAGGGAAAACTGGAGGTGAAGAGGGGAGGCAGGGCAGCAGAAAGGAACTGTTCTGTGGATGGGAGGCAGGGCTTATGTAACACGACCCACCTGTTCACCCCTGTGTAGCCTCCTCATGTGTGCGAACGTGCACCCCCAACACGGCACACACTGTGGCTTGGAAGCAAATGAGCTAACAGAGACTGTTGTAAACAAATTGGATTGGGGAGGCTGCAGGCGCCTCCTCCTCCTCCACGCGACCCTCTGGTGGACATTAAGCAGGCCTGTAGAGTGGCCAGCTGCACTCTCTCTGGCATGGGGACAGTCAGCCCTGAGCCCCCAGCCCCTCCCCCACCCAGCCCCAGGAAGGAGCCTTGGAGAAGATGCCAGGATGATGGATGGGGTGAGGGAGGTTCCAGGGCCGGCCTGAGAGCACACAGGATGTGAGTGCTTGTGTGAGGCACATTTCTGAGCTGTTCCCAGCAGCCCACCCCCTTGGGCTCCCCTCTGCAGCCTCTCCCACGGTCACTGCTGCTGGCCTGGGACTTGGGCCTAGCCTGAGGTTTCAAGCAGAGTCCAGGGCCCAGGCCCTGAACACATCTGCCCCCTCAGTCCCACAGCTGGACTGAGGGGAAACAGCTGAGGAAGTGTCACAGAGAGACACTGGAGGCCACTTTAGAGGGCAGAAGGGACCTGTGAGCGGAAGAACAAAGCCAGCTCCGTGGTGACTTCTTACCCATCGCTTCAACTGATCCTTAGACCAGGCTGCAGAGCTGGAACTGTGACCAGGGTACAGCTGTGACCAGCAAGGCTTATTCATTCGGCATTTCCACACACCCCTCCTCTGAGGCCCTAGTCTGCACCAGGCCCTGTGGTGAGGACACCCAGTCAACATCTTATTGCCTACCTGGTGGAACTGTTCCCCTTGGACTGTGTGTGGAGCATTAACGTTTTCCTGGTTTCCCGGGGGCACACCTCCAACACAATCAACTTCCTATGGAGCATGTGTGATGACTAAATTTGCCCCTTTATGCTGTGTCAGCACACTCAGAACTCTGGTGCCAGATACCAGGCCCTGATACCAGACAGCCCTGAGTTAAATCCTACCTCATTTCCTGTTCAGTTGCATAGCTGTTCTTAGCCTCTCTGGGCCTGTTTTCCCTTCTGCAAAATGGGGGAGCAGTTGCTCTCACCCCATGGGCCTGATTATGTACCCCTCTTCCATACTATCATTTTACACAGAGAGAAACAGAGGTCCCAAGAAGGAAAGGACTCTGAGATAGGAGTTAAATTTGGAACAGACTGCTCCCTTCAACTCAGAATTATCCCTCCCACCTGCTACACCAATCAGAGGCCAAGATGGCTGCTCAGTTTGTATAGGTGATTCCTGGGATATGTTCTGGGCCCTGCCTGGCTTCTCAGCAGCAGCCCAGGTGACCAGCGGTGGCCCTCCGTCCTCTGGGTGGTGACTGAGGTGAGGAATGACAGGCAGGGTTCCTAGCTCAGAGCAGTCTTGCCATATAAGGGCAGGAGTCACCGAGCAGAGCAAGCGTCCTGCCTGGGCCTGAGACTATCCAGACAACCACTGTTTATTCTCTCCTTCAGCCTTCCCTCCTCTCACCCCTCCCAGGAGCTTCCCCACAGACAGAAGCCAGAGATCCCCTAGCCTGGAGACATTTTCTGAAGACTTGGGAAAAGGAGAGAAAGCGGGTCACCCCCTGCAGCGGGTCTCCAAGCTGCTGAGAGACAACACCAAGAACACCAGGTAAGATCCGGAGCCCGCCTGGTTCAGCCCCAGAGACCAAGGGGCCCAGTGAGAAACAGCTGTGCGGACTGGAGATCGAGCCTGGACCCCCAAGCCTCCCTCATCTTCGGGGCCAGGGAGCTTTTCTTGGGGTAAATGATGCAGAAAGGCTACATACCTCTTCTCCGTGAAGCCCGGCTTGAGGGAGGCAGGGGTCCGGACAAGCTCTGCCTACCAGCCCAGCACGTGTACACGTGCGTTTCTGGGGCCAGAGAGACAGAAAACACACCTTCCTGCCCCTCTGCTCCTCCCCGCCATCCCAGTCCCCACCCCGACCCTTCCAGAAGGCCTTTTGAGCTACCCAGGGGGTGGAGGAAGGAACCTCCCTGGCCACAAGTTCTTGGCAGTCCTCTCACAGACTCTCTGGAGTTCTGCCGAGTCTGCCCCCATGCCCTGCTCAGGGGCTCTCCTCCCCCTCGGGCTTCTGTGCCCTGCAAGGGCAAGGACAGTATGGAAGCTGTGCCAGCCAAGAGTGTGTGGACGTAGTCCCCCAGCACACAGAAGCGGTGCTGGGTCTGCTGAATGAGCCAGCACAACCACGAGACCCTGTCCTAGACCCAGAGGACTAAGAAATTGAGACCTCAGGCATGGAGGTTAGGGTGAGGGGCCAGGCCCGGCTGCTCTGAGTTAAGAAGCCCAGCATGGTGCCTTGGACTCTTACCCCGGGAAAATTCTATTTCTCTGGAGCCTTGGAGACCTATGGGGATGTGTGCAGTTAGACATTCACCAGTTTGATTATTCTAGAATCACAGGGACAGAAGTAGACAGTCTTGACCCTTCCTGGCTGAACATCTACCCCTCAGTACCGTCTGGCCATTTACTTCTCCTTAAGAAAGATGACCACCTTCTGTGCAGATCCTGTTGCACACCCAGACGATATCAAATCTTTGTCATGCTCTCCTTTATCCCAAGGTGGGATGGCAGCAGCCCTCAGGTCCCTTTTCCGAATCTGTGTCTGCAAGTCTAGAGTGCCGGTGCCCACCCCGGCTCATGCTCCCGCACCCAAGGTGATCTTCCCCAGCCCCTAAGTAGGAAAACCTGTTATAAATGGGAAACCAGCACCATCCGTACTTTAAAACAATGGTAGGAGAATGCAGCATGGCTGCCACGCTGTCACCTGCCACGCCCAGCCACGCCCTGAGTCAGGCTCCCCTTCCCCCCAGCCACCAGACCCCAGGCTGCCAGGCACTGTGACCCATGCCTCTGATCTCCAGAAGTGGAGGCAGGAGAGTCAGGAGTTCACACTGAATGAGTTTGAGGCTAGCCTGGTCTACGTATGTCTCTGTTTCTGGAAAGAAACAACAAAAGAAAGGAAAGACTAAGGGAGAGGGTGGCAGACCACGTGGCAGGGGACAATGCAGATGGTGTGTCACCATCTGACTCCCAGCAATTGCCCACTCCATCTGCGGCCCCCAGAAAGCAAAGGCAGTAGAGACCAAAGGGCTTTGGGCACAGTTGCACCCTGGGGAAGGCAGGGACTCAGTGGGGCTTCTGGCAGCCCAGCTCTGCTGTGTCCCACTGCCCTTCCTAGCTACTTGCTGAAATGTCCCTTGGTCAGGGATGTCTCCCCCAGGGTCCGTGGGAGCTGTGGGGAGTGGGTAGAGAGGACTAGATGTTCTGACTCCTAGAGAGTCCCGTGTTCGGATCTCCTGGTAAGAGGGCTGTGGGAAGTTTCTGAGGCTGGGGACACCTGAGGGCAGAAGTATCCTGGCCTTAGTGACAAACCAGAGGACATTTTCCCACTGCTTCTGCACCCCACCCCCAATTCGGGGTTGCTGCTAGATTACTGTTGGAGGCCTATGAGCTATGGGCTTTCTAAAAATAGAAGTGGGCTTTTTATCTCCTCCTCTTTCCCAGCCCCGAGGAAAGGCTGCCTACCCTCTTCAGACAACCCTGAAAGTATATGTCATCCAGCATCAAGGCCGCCACAGTCACCATGAAGCAAAGGTCTTCTGGGATCTTGGCAAGAGCAGGGTGAGTGGGTGGTTTGGGGTGGGAGCTCTCTGCTCACCTGGATGTTCCCATACAAGCCATGCCCACAGAAGAAAATGAATTATCCATGTGGCCACTCTGTCAGTCACCACACATCATCTGCTGTGTCTGTTGTCATGTGCAAAGCCATCAACAGTATCTAGGGACCCCAAATTATAAGATATGGGCCCTGGCCTCAGGGACCTGGAGAGGTAAGTAGGGACGGCCCACAGATGACACACTCTGAGGCCACAGAGGATGAGGTGGGTGGCAAGACATCTGTCTACTCAAGCAGCGTTCATATGGCCCTGATTTGGGGGCTGAGGGAATCCAGCAGGCTCCCTTTCCTCACGAAGGAAGGAAAACTGTCCCTCAGGAGTTGGGAAGGATGTCAAACCTGAAGGAGGTGTCCTGGGGTCTAAAGAAGTGAGGGACAGTTTCTCACAAGTGGTCATTTGCCTAGAGTGCATACAGAGATGGGTTTGGGACAAGAGCAGGAGCCACAAGGTGAGTGGACACAGAGAAGTTATCTAATATGTGCAAGACCCTGGGTTCCATTCCCTGCACTGCAGAGGAAAAAAAAAAAGTCATTGCACACTTTAACGGGGTGGGCTCCACCTCAAGAAAGCTAACTTAAAGAAAAAGGAAATGCAAGTGGAAATGTCAGCCGCAGAGGGCTCCAGGGCAAGGGAAGAACTGGATGGGAGTCAGGCCACGGGACCCGCCCACACTCCCTCTCCTGCCCAGGAAGACAGTTGCAGCCTGAGCGCGGCGGGCGCGCCTGTCTCCCGGCCTGGGGTGCAGTGCTGCATCTCTGGTCAGTTGGGAGTCTGAGATGAAGCACTGTAGCTCAGGAAGAGAGAAGTTGTTCTGCAGCCGTCTCCGGGACGTGGTAAGTGTTGACGTGGGGTGACAGGCCCTGTAGGTTGTCCCTAGACTCCGCTTCAGCGGTCTGTGGTGACGGTCCTTGGCTCGAGCAGCACCAGTAGGTGCTGGTCCATTCAGTGGCGGCTGGTACTGGCACCCTGCCTCCACTTTCTCTTCCTGAGCCCACTGCTAACAAATCACGGCATCTATCCGTTCTGGGAGGGTTCTGACACACCCCAGAATCCTTCTCAACACTGCAGACTCAAATCCCCACTATAAATTGCTCTGGACGAAAACCCACTCATCTCCGATGATCATCAGACCATCCCTAACAGCTCTTCCATCCTGGAGGGAGCGGCCCAGGGTCCTGGCAGCCCAACACCATGACACCATCATGTGACAATGTCAAAAGGTTGCACATCCCTGTTGGGCTTGCAATCAAAGTCTTCATTCTCTGAGCCTCTAACCCTGGCTCTGTGCTATTGGCTAAACCAGCCCAGGCATGTCACAAATGTCTACCCTGTCCTAGAGGCCTCAGAGACGAAGGGGGCAGCAGAGGAGAGCCACTGGGATCCACCCAGTGATATGTAACCTCCCACACCTGGTCAGAAGAAGGTGACCCACTTCACGGAAGAGAAAACTAAGTCTTAGTTAAAAGTGGCTGGCCTTGGGTCACACATGGACGTGCTGAGCTGGGGCCCAACTTCTTTATCCGCTGTGAGATTATGGGACGGGATTGGCAGAGTAGGGAAACAGAACACGCTCCACTCCGGTCTTGGTGTTCTTTCTGCTGTAGTAAGAGAGCCAGGACCACACACTTCTTCTAAGAGGCTTGTGACCTCGATTTCTTCTGCATGCTGGCTCCTCACCCCATAGGTCCTATTGGATGCCACTTTACAAGCAAGGCCCAGAATTTACGTGATCCACTGGAGGTCAACAGTGAGAAAGATGCCAGAGCGAGGGAACTGACTTCACCCAAACTGGCTTAACTCACCCTCCTGGCCAGAGCATTCGTGGCCTCTGGCAGTGGGGGGAGGGGGAGGGCGACACTGGTCGCAGATGTTTTCTGATCAATTCTGATCAACATCAGCAGGCTGGCCTTTGACCACAGGGGAGGTACTTTCCAAGCCACTCCAAAGCTCTAGTTGCTCTTCCCAGGGCAGGAAGCTGCACCCTGGGAGTCGCAGCACCCCACACTGGCTGCCAGAGCTAGGGCTGGATGCAGAGAAACCTGCTGGTCCCTAGGGGTGTGGCACGTGCTGAAGGCTTCTCTCTCCCACCTTGTCCTCACGGTCCAGTTTTCCCAGGAATCCCTTGGATGCTAAGATGGGGATTCCTGGAAATACTGTTCTTGAGGTCATGGCTTAGCAGCGGGATCTGCCTCCTTCCCACCCTGGCATTTCCTCCCTGGGATGAGGGAGGAGAAGGCGGCGCACTGGAGGTAAGAGGCCTCGCTCGCTCGCTCGCGACTTCCCTTCTGACCTTTGCATTGCTTTTCTTTCCACTGTGCCGGCATTTCATAACATCCCCCAGGAGGCTGGATGTGGGAACCTCGGAACTGCCCCGCTCTTGAGAAACTTGTCCCCGTCCCCAGCCGCCGTGGTTGGAGCAGGACTCTGAGGCAGCCAGCCTCCCCCTCCACTCTGACCCGCCACATTCCTTCCCTGCAGGCCTTACGCCACAGGCCTGTATCCACATTATTAAGAAATAAGCCATACACTAATTTATTTTAAAATCTTAGTAGATCAGTTAGGTAAACTCAAAACCATTCCTCTCCATTGGGTTTGGAGTGCCGCCGCCGCAGGAAATGCGCGTTCGAGGTAGGAAAAGACAAGGTTTGGGCTGCCCCCTGGTGGTTGCCCTGCGCACTGCAAGGACACTGATTCCCCAGACACTGAGCAGGAATCGCTCTGCAGCCTGCTTCCTGTTTCTGCACACTTCTACCAAAATTCTTTCTGCCCAGTTCTTTTGAGCCTCTGACATGCTTCAGCCTCATTCGTATCTTGCAAGAGATGCTTCCTCGGCTTACAGTTGGCTTTTCTTTAGGTCCGAACCAGCGCCAGTTCACCTAGACAGCAAGCAGCAGAACTAGGGTAGGTTTCAAGTTCATGGCCCCTGGCCTTGAACGTCTGAGCCAAAAGGAAAAGTAGGGCCAAGTATTCCTCCTCCCCTATAGCTCCCTGCTCCCCAACCCTTGAGAGCTCTCTCTCATTTTTCCTTAATAAATCTCTGTTTGCTGTGCTTAAAAAAAAAAATCTACTTTGAGCCGGGCAGTGGTGGGGCACGCCTTTAATCCCAGCACTCAGGAGGCAGAGCCGGGCGGATCTCGGTGAGTTCGAGGCCAGCCTGGTCTACAGAGTGAGTTCCAGGACGGCCAGAGTTACATAGTGCTACATGCCTCTGCATAGTGAGATCCTGTCTCCAAAAAAACCAAAAGGATCTAGAGCCAGGATATAGTTCTGATGGTAGAGTGCCTGTCTAAAGTGTATGAATCCCAGGGTTCCATGCCTAGCCCAAATCAGGTGTGGCTGTGCATGCCTGTAATCCCAGCACACGGAAGGCAGAGGCAGGAGGATCAGAAGTTACAGAGCCACCCTTGGCTAAACGGTGAGTTTGAGGCCAGTCTTGTGAGATGAGGCCCTATCTTGAGAGGAGGAAGGTGAAGCAAAACTCCAAAAATTAAAAATAAAATGACTGCCGGGGTGGAGAGATGGCTCAGAGGATAAGAGCACTGACTGCTCTTCCAGAGGTCCTGAGTTCAATTCCCAGCAACCACATGGTGGCTCACAACCATCTGTAATGAGATCTGGTGCCCTCTTCTGGCCTTCAGTCATACATGCTGTGTACATAATTAATAAATAAATCTTAAAAAAAAAAAAAAAAGACTGCCTCTCCAGTTATGTGTATGGGACCAGAGCCCATGTGAAGGAAGGAGAAAACCAACTCCTGAAAATTGTCCTCTGACCTCCACATGTATGGCATGCTATGTGCAGCAAGCATGCTCACACACAATAAAAATAAATGTGAGGGGAAAATTAGAACTTTGGGGGCTAGGGAGATGGCCCATTCAGTAAAGTGCTGAGTTCAGATGCCCAGTGCCTATGCAGAAAGCCAGGTGTGGTATCCTGGCTGGTGGGGAGAGACAGGAGGACCCCGGAGTTCTGCAGTCAGCCAGTCTGGAGCTCCAGGTATAGTGAGAAACACTATCTCAAAATCACAAGGTGGAGAGTGACAGAGGACACTAACCCCGTGCCCACATTCATGCACGCCCACGCATGCACGCGTACACACATACACACACACTCATGTACCTTAGAACGCTCCTTTAACTGTCCCTAACTAATGGGACAGTCGGTGAGTTGGTAGAGGTGGTGACTGCCATAGCTCCACAACCCTCATTTTTTGGCTGTGGCATCACATCTCTAGAGACCAGCTAGTTCCCAGGGGTATGCCAAGCTATGCTCTTAGCAAGCATCCGGGAGACATTTCTGAAGAGAGGCCCCCTCCTGCTCATACTCTGAGGCTGTTGCTGATCCCACTCTCTGGGTCTTTACCCTCTGTCAGGCCCCAGGTTACACACTCACAGCGTCGCTCCGTGCTCACACTGCCCAGTGAAGTAGGACACAAGGAGCCCAAGGCTGAAAGAGGTTAAGACACCCCCGTGCCACCCCCACCCCGCCACCCCGTGGCTTTCCCACTGAGGAGAACAGCAAGCCTTCCTCTCTGTGTTTGTCCACATTTATAAAGTGCTGGACCTTTGCTTTGTGTCCTGTTTCTTCCTAGGAGTATGGGGGTGAGAAAGAATTACCCAATATTCACTGCTGTAACCCCCAAGTGCCTCCACTTGCCAGACACTTCCAGAGGCCAGTACGGACAGCAACCGGGAGCCACATCTGGGCTGCCCATCACATTCTTGGTGTCTCAGGATGCTTCCAGGCCATGACTCGAAGTATGTTCTTGTAGAGGCTTGTGGGAGGATGGGGACCCTTAAGGTTAAGCAAGGGCCTTAAGGGTTGGCAATCCCTTTCCTTCCATTGCAGAAAACACGGTCTAAAATCAAATGTTCACACGTCACATGGGTATGTGATTCTGAGTGACCTCACACCATAAGCCCAGCTCTGTAATGACACAGCTCAGCTGTACCCCAGGCCACAAAGCTAACCTATGAGGATTTCCCTTCTTTCTTTCTTTCTTTCTTTCTTTCTTTCTTTCTTTCTTTCTTTCTTTCTTTCTTTCTTTCTTTTTTTTTCCGAGATAGGGCTTCACCATATGTAGCCCCACCATGCAACCCAGGCTGGCCTTGAACTTGTAATCATCCCTGCTTCAGCCTCCAAGGGCTGGGGTTGGGTTACAGAAATGGCTCAGTGGTTGAGAGTACTTGATATTCCAGTGAACACGGTTTCAGTTCCCAGAGCCCATGTTGGGAGATTCAGGGATATGGCTCCGGGAGATTCTACACCCTCTTCCAGCGTCCATGAGCACCTGCACAGAAATATACATATAAATATGACTGAACCCAAGGGCTGGGGTTATAGGTATGCACCACCACACTTGGTGCGGGGACACTCAAGACAGTCACATGCCTCATGGAATTTCCCCAAACCTCTGTATTTAGACTACAAAAAGCCCTTTGATGTGGTCATTCCCAGGTGCCAAGGGACACCAACATTGCTCTTCTGTGCCCCAGAACAAGCTGAGAGAAAGGCCTGAGCAGCTTTCCTGAAGAGGGGTCTGAGGCTCCAGGATCATGCCAGCCCCTTAGGCACCTAACAGAGATGGGCCAAGGGCACCTCCTGCCATACAGTCTGTGTGTTCAGCTTCGAAACAGTATCCAGCTGGATGCTGCAATCTTCTCAAGGACTGAGCCTTTGTCCTTGCTATGGTTCCTTCTGAAAGAGCTTCCACTGATTACCACTGATAACCGCCAGCAGGTCACAGTCACATTCTGTGACCCAAGATTTGCCAGGTCTCCAGGTAGAGGGGTAGGCGGGAAGAACAGCAAGTAGGATCCCAAAGGTACCCCTCTTCATCACTTAGGTTTTTTTGGGGGGTGGTACAGGTGATGGTGAGACAGGGTTTCTCTACATAGCCCTGGCTGTCCTGGAACTCTCTGTTAACCAGAGTGGCCTTGAACCCACAGAGGTCTGCTAGCCTCTGCCTCCTGAGTGCTGGGATTAAAGGCGTGCACCACCATGCCCCGTTTGTTTAGAGATCTGTATTCACTTTAGCGCCACTCAGAATCTTCTGTGGGCACAGTATACCTGGTGCTGGTCCAGCCTTCGAAAGCAGCCAGGGAAATCCTGCTGTGAAGGTGATCCCAGCTTGCACCCTGCATTTAGCCCCTGTAGCTGAGACCACCCACTCCTCATACTTGTCCCTAAGCTGTAACAATTCCATAAGCATCCCTAAGTGCCAGGACACAGGCGTCTGCCCTGGGAAGAAAGAAAACCTGTTCTCCTGGCAGACCGGGAGAACAGCGTCCCAGACCCAAGCTCCTCCCAGGTGGAGGGTCTTAGAGTGCCTTTGCTTACTAAGAGGACTTGAAAACTCGGGCTGGGGCAGGGGCGCCCTCTTGTGGTCCATTCAGGCAAAACAGGCTCCCTTGTTCTCAAGGACTTGCCAGAAAGTGGCCAGTGGCTGCTGTTTTTGCAGAAGGTTTTGCTTTTTTTTTTTTTTTTTTTCTTTTCTTTCCAGAGCTGAGGACCGAACTCAGGGCCTTATGCTTGCTAGGCAAGCGCTCTACCACTGAGCTAATCCCCAACCCCAGGTTTTGCATTTTAAACTGTACTTTCTGCCAGGCGTGGTGGTACATGCCTTTAATCCTAGCACTTAGGAGGTAGAGCAGGAGGATCTCTGAGTTCAAGGCCAGCCTGGTCTACAGAGCAAGTTCCAGGACAGCCAAGGCTACACAGAGAAACCCTGCCTGTCTCAAAACAACAACAACAAAATGCCAGGTGGTGGTGGCCACACACCTTTAATCCCAGCGCTCAGGAGGCAAGAGGCAGGTGGATCTCTGTGAGTTTCAGACCAGCCTGGTCTACAGAATGAGTTCCAGGACAGCTAGGGTTACACAGAGAACCCTGCCTTGAAAAATCAAAAAAGAAAAAGAAACCAGCCTTGAGTTAAGTTTGGGCTTGATGCTATTTGTTTATTTGCTTGTTTGTTGTGCGTTGTGAGTGCGTGTGTGTGTGTGTGTGTGTGTGTGTGTGTGTGTGTGTGTGTGTGTGTAGTGAAACCTTGAGGCTACATGGGAGGTTTTACAGCAGAGAGCTGAGATGGGGGTTGAGGGTAGATGTGGGGGAGGTGTAACATGCCTAAGATCGGGGGTTGAGTCTCAGCACCGCCCCTCCCCCCATGTCAGTGGTGGTTGGGTAGAGAGAAGGGAATAACTCCACGTGGACTGACCAGACTCGTTCAGAACCCATCACCTCTGGTGCCCACAAGCTCAGCAACTGTGGATGCAGAACCAGGCTGCAGGAACTTCCATTCCGCCTGGGAAATCTTAATTCCTCCCCTCCCACGCTTGTGCAACTGATTCTGTGACTCAAGATGCCAACTTCTCATCTTCAGGGTGAGTTTCAGAACCCCTGTGACTAATCTCTCCCCTATTATCCAGGAGGAGAATGTGCCTGGAATGAAGTGGAGGCTTCTTGTGTGTCTCTAAGAACAGCTCAGCCTTGATGAGCCAGACAGGGTGCTGAACTCAGCATCCTTCATTGTCTCAGCCATACCTTGAAGACTGGCTGTCATGATTCCTACTTCCCAGAGGAGGCTAAGCTGGAGGTCGGGACTTGAACCAGGGCACTTTTGGCCTTTGTGTCTGGAGTCCTAACCACCCCCTTAGTCCTTCAGGCCCACTTGTGGATATGAACACAGACAAAGCATTGTTACAGTGTCCCCCAGAGCTCTGAATGTTAGGATCCTGCCCTGACTCCTTGGGGTCTTTCATCTTACGTCATCAGCGGGTGCTGGCGACTACGTACCCACTACATGGTCCCCGCCTTTAAAAGCTGGACACAGACCCGCAGCCTCTTTCTCTGTTCTCTGCTCTGCTCCCCGCTTCCCTCCCCCACCAGGCCTGGCCCTCCCCCACACACACACCGCTTTTTCCCTCCTAATAAAACTAACAGTGGGTTCTGTCGTGACCGTGACCTTTCCACGTGATAAACAGTGCCCTTCATCCATAATTCCAAGGGGTTAATGAAGGGAATAGGCTGTCCACTGTTCTGCATGGATTCACACCATCCTCAAGGAGCAGGTTTTCTCTCCTTAGAGAAGAGACACATGTTCACCAAAAGAAAACTGGGCAGGGTATGGTGGCGCACACCTTTGATCCCAGCACTTGGCAGGCAGAATCAGACAGATCTCTCTGCAAGTTCAAGGTTAACTTGGTCTACACAGTGAGTTCCCGGACAGCCAGGGCTACCCAGTGTCTAAAAAAGGAGAAAGAAAGAACTAGAAGAACATAGCCCAAATGTCAACAGCAGTTAAGTCTGGGAGCATGAACATGAGAAGCTGCCTGCCTTCTCTGTACAATGAGTATGTGGTGCTTTTGTAAGCACAAAGAAAGTAATTAAGACAAGAAGGAGGAGGACCATGAGTCAGCCCTTCTGGGATACCAAGGTAGCTCCCCCTCTCCCAGAGGCTACAGCTCCCCTCCCAGGCTAGCTCCCTAACCAGAAAAACCTGTGCCTGAACCAGGTTCCTGTTCTCTCCCTCCTCCAAGCCTATGAACCAAGCGACTGACCATCTCATCAAGTGCCCTCACCCTCGATAGTTCATAGGATGCCTTCTCATGCCAAGCCTGTTCCATCCTCCTCAGGACTCTGAGGGGCAGAGATTTCTCATTGAGACCACAGGTACATGGAGCAAGGGAAGGGCCCAGGGTCAAAAAAAAAAAAAAAAAAAAAAAAAAAAAAAACAAGCCTGTGATTGCTTTGGGTTCTGACTCCCCACCTCTGCTTTTCCTTTCATTCCAAGCTCGCTTTAGGAACCCGAGCTTTGAGAGGCACGATGGGCCTGTTGATGCTTGTTTAGCCAAATGGGAGAGCATGGGTGTGCCTGTTCTCTCCTCCATTGCTCAGCTGCCCTGGCACCCGGGGCCCTGACATCTGCTGCAGACCCACCCTAACTCCTGTGGCCCAGACAAGGGTGGTAGGGGAGAGAGAGGTAGGACCAGGAAAGCGTCACATCAGCAAGGGTGTGCAGGACTATGGTGCAGGACACTGGTAAGACAAGAGCTTAACGTCACTTACTGCCTAGCTCCCAGTTCCCCTGGAAAATGGGTCTCATAGGAGTCTTGCCCACTTTCTGAACAGTCTGAGGACTGGGTAAGGACTTTTCTATTGCCTTTAGCAAATGCCTGGACAGAATGCACACTGGGAAAATTCTTCTTGTTGCTCATGACAGGAACATATTGGTCTGATCAAGCTGCTTATTTTGTGTGAGCATTTACCTAGAGCCAGCCATATGCCATTTGCCAGAACCCTGCCATGCACTGTGGATACAAAGTAGATGAAACTTCCATCACTTAGCTCCTGAGTTCTCTAGAAGGCACCAGCCTGGAAAGCTATCCATGCCTATAGCGGCTCCAGTAGGAGGGAATGGAGCTGGGATAACCCCAGGGCCCCACAGATGAGAGATACACAGTATATTAGAGCAGAGGATAGTAAACCGAGTCATCTCGTTCAGAAATGTTCCTGAGGCTCACAGAGTTCCTGAATGTCACTGAGGCAGAAACAGTGGGCAGCGTAAGAGAAGGGCCCCGAGGCCTGTGGGACCAAGAGTGTGGCCTCCTGAGCTCAAGCTCAGGTCAAAGGTTGACAGAGCGATGCCCCCACAGAAGCCAGGAGTGAGAAGGTTCCGTCACAGAGGAAGCCAGAGGGAGAGTATCTGCCCAGACCTAAGAAGACAGAAACAGGTCGTGTGTGGCAGGGGTCGGCAGCAGCAGTGATACTCAGGGGACATTTCTATTTCTACAAGAGGAGCTGGGGGAGGGCAGAGGCCATGCTGTGGGAGCTTAGGTTAGGAGTGGAATGGGCTGGGAGGACCGTGAGGTCAGCGAGTGGAGGAGAAAGGTGCGGACATGCTTCTGTGCCTAGGGCAATTATCTGGACTTCGGTGTTGTCTTCTGTCTGGAGGTTAATGATGTCCAGGCGCTTAGGTGTCTATGGCCCTGTCATCTTCCACGAGGCGTGGGCCAGCTCAGCACCAGTGGAGGAGTCTGGAAGCCCACGGAAGCAGGTTGGTCTGTCATTCTGGTCATGTTGCCCTGAGGTGGGGACAGCTGCATCGAGCAAATGTCAAGAGCTACAATGAGTGTCGAGTAAGCCGGGTTCTCAACCCCGGAAAGCCCCAACCCAACCCATGTGCTGCCTGGGATGGCAAAAAGGTGGAGGAAGGTGCTTTGGCCCCAGGGCGTCTGTCTGGCTTCTCGCCACAGCCGCACGAGGAAAGTGCCCAGTAGATGGCAGCAGAGAGCACATTGCCAGCCTCCCAAGACTGCGTCTCTCGGCAAAGGAGCCCATGACCTTGGAGGCCTGGGGGTTTTCAGGCCCGTCATTGTCAGGAAAAAGTTTCACAAGCGCTGCTCCTGACAGCATTTGCTCCTGACAGCATTCTTTCTGTCCCGGGCCCCAAGGCAGCTCCACTCCCACCCTTTCCCGCTCCCGGGCCGTGGCAGTAGTGTTTCTTCCTTTGGGCAGGGCCAACCCCCATTACAGGAGCAGCTTCTGTTTGCAGCTGTCAGCAGAAGCCAGGGGCGGCAGCGATGACCAGCTGTTGCCTGCATGGAAAACGGAGGAGGGGACTGAGGACAGAAGAAGGTCCAAGAGGCCCCCAGGAGGAAGGGATCCCATCTGCCCAGGGCTCAGGCTTGTCTTAAGAGCTGTGGGGTCCTCTGCAGGGCCTGCATGTTTTCTAAAGGTCATCCTAGTTCTGTGAGAAGAGTCTCACACACCCTCAGACACACTGATTGTCACACTCGTGCTCCACTAACGTCTCACACAAATCACTCCAGACACACAATCATACGCAGCCGTACAACTTCCACACAACACGAACGAACGAACGAACACTCACACACACTGTGGACACTCAGCTTATACGCTCATTCTCAACCTACACTAGCTAACGCAGCCATTTCCCCCACAAGTCTCAGGAGTCCAACACTCCTCTACCTGTTTTCAGACAGGACTCTGTCTCTGTTGGCACATCGGGACGTTTTCGCCTGCAAGTGTGGAGTGATGAAAACCCCACTTAATAAGCCGGGCGGTGGTGGCACACACCTGTAATCCCAGCACTCGGGAGGCAGAGTCAGGTGGGATCTCTGTGAGTTCAAGGCCAGCCGGGGCCACAGAATGAGTTCCAGGAAAGGCGCAAAGCTACACAGAGAAATCCTGTCTCAAAAAACAAAACAAAAGAAAAGAAAAGAAAAGAAAAGAAAAGAAAAGAAAAGAAAAGAAAAGAAAAGAAAACCCCACTTAATTCCATTTAAACAGATAAGAGAAGTATTGACTGGTCACCAGAGAATCCAGAGGTGTTTCAGCATCAGGAATGGCTAGACCCAAAGGTCCAAGTGATGTCTGTCATTAAGGGTCTGCTGGCTCCATACACACCAGTAATGGGGACCTCACACATGCTAGACCGCCACTCTGTCACTGAGTAATATCCCAGCCTTTCCTTGTTCCCAGCCAAATTCTCTCTATAGTAACAAAAACAGCCACCGGCAATCCCAGGCTAGCACTAGCGTGCCATCAGCACGTGCTCCAGTAGAAAAGATTTCCTTGTCTCTACTCCCTAAGGACTTCAGCGAAAGACCCAGTCTCCCAGGTCTCAGAATGCCTAGGCTGGATTGTGATCTGATCCTGGATTCCATCACCATGACTCTGACAAGCTAGACGTGGGCACGGTGCCCACCACATTGAGAAGAAACGGTAGAGTCACCCTACCAGGACCTCCTGTACTGAGTCTGGGATGGAGGAGGGGCAATTCCTCAGAAGAGAAACAGGTGTGTGGCCAAGAGGGCCACTGTGGTTCCCAGGGTGATGGTAGGCAAAGAAAACCATGTAAGCCAATTCCAGAATGAATTGCCGATGACTCCAGGGAATTCTGTGACAGCAGTGGACAAGAGCGTCACCTTCATGTTCACATAGATATGGAGATGTGTACTTTCCAGAGATCGTCTGCCTTAAAGGAACTTCTCACTGCAGCCCAGGAAGGCAGGGGTGTGATTGCTGAGCTCGAGACGCCTGGGTACTGGGGTGGCACTCAGTCAGCATGGAGAATGGAGAGGCTGCCCTCTCCTATTCCAGCCTTCTCCCTGAAGCCCTGCTCTGTCTTCTCTCAGCTCTCGAATGTCCTTCTAGTCAGGTACTAGTCGAGAGCAAGCCTCAGACCTTCCCTCTAGTGACAGGAGTCTGGTGATTAGAAACTCGTGGGCTTTACGGCAGAAAGCTATTGGAAATACTGTCTACGAAAGAGATTGTCTTTCAGTATCCACCTCCCTTTCCACAAAGACGCTCTTGTGGCACACACCTTTAATCCCAGCACTCAGGAGGCAGAGGTAGGCGAGTTCTGAGCCAGCCTGGTCTATGGAGTGTATTCTGAGACAGTCAGGGCTACACAGAGAAACCCTGTCTCAACAAACAAACAAACAAAACAACCCCAAAACAACAACAGAAGCATTTCCCATCTTCCTCTGCTCTGATAGTCAAGTGAGTAATTCTAGCCAATGCAAATGGGAGCACAGCCATCCCAGACAGCTCCTGCGACTCTTTGGTCTTGGCTTTCTCTGTCCCTCCATCCGTCTGCTGACTTTGTTTTGATCTTGCTTCCTGAATGTGCATCTGATGGGCACTGCTTTGGACCACGAGGGCCACACAGAATGGAAGGAGCATGGCCTCTGTTCAAACAAAGCCTTGGATCACCCAGTTTTAGATTTTTTTTTTTTTTTAAATGGGAGAAAGAAGCAAGAGTCCAGTTGTGGAAGCCATTACCGTTTTGAGCCTCTGCTTCCTCGAGTCAGAGCTCATGGTATGGATGTCATATTATCTCTCTAACTTACCATATGCTCCATCTCCCTTATCCCTAGTACACACAGCTTTAAACTGTCCTGTAAAGGGTGATAAAGTACAGTTCACATACCTAGAGTCGTGTTTCATCTGTTATAAAAACAATACAAAGATACAATGTTTCCTCCTGTTCATTAGTCAGCTTGCACACAAGCAGACTTCTTTCTCTCCAGAGAGCCTGCCAAGGGCTTACAGATGCCACCCTGGGGGAGGGGGAAGGGGTTCTCGAACCTACGGCCCTCAGCATTACTCTAAGATCTGCCTATATTCCACGCTCTTTGCGCCACTTCCTAAAGCCATAAGGAGAAAAATGCCTACCGTTCACAGCTCCTTGGCACCTGGGTCAGATTTCAGGTTTGTAAGGGCCTCAAGAGCCCAGGGTCCTGAGTTCAGGCTAAGAGCCTGACACCTCTGTGTTGCCCCAACGGTGTCAAGGTTCATATCTGTTCAGACACAAATATAGCGGACACAGGGGCTCATACAGTTTGAGGGAAGAGGAGGTGGGCCCTCTGGCCCAGCAGGGAAGAAACCCAGGGTGCCTTGCTGCGTCCTCTCATCAGAGTGGAAACATTCTTACACTCTGCAGACACCCCTGCCTCCAGCAACCTCAAAGACGGAGGGCAGGCAACTGCCTGGGGAAGAGGAGGAGGGGTGAAGGGGAGACGGGAGGGGACGTGACTCACTCAAGGTCACAGAGACTTTCTAACTTGAAGTCTTTGCCAATGACCCTCCTGGTCTTAGTGGATCCAGAGACAACAGCCCATCATCCTTCCACAACTCCAGAGCTGGGTGCCGCAAAGGTCCAAAGATGGGCTAGCTCCCAGCCCCTCTGAGCCCTTCTACAGATCAGCATCCGCGCTCTCTACCAGCCAGGAGGGTAGTGAGAATCCCAACAGAACAGGAAAGGCAGAGAGTGAATGCTGGCCCTGGCTTCCTACTGTTACAAGGGGAAACCAGGGCCCAGGGGATATAGATGTCTCTCAGGCTCCTCAGCAGCCCCCAGCTAAGCTGGGCCTGGTACCTAGACCTTGGGAACAATAAATACTTCATGGGCCCCTGCGTCATCCCTGCCCCTTCTGCTCTGCTCCAGTCCCCTTTCCCCTTCAGTTTTGACTTTTCCTGCTCTCCCCCATCCTCTCGCTGTAAACATTCTCACGCAAGAAAATTCCTCCTCATGCTCTACAGATCTGTTTACTTCGTCATCTGCCCTAAGAGATACTGTGAGCACAGTGATACACAGAATTTAGAGTCTGGTCTAGAGACAACATCAGGTGAATAGGAGGCAGCTACAGGTTTGTAACAAATATCTAAATTGTTCCAGTGTAACCTAGACTCAGGAGCCAGAAAGTGAAATAAAGACCTGATAAATTCAAGGGCAGCAGAGCTGATTGGCTGACCCTGTCTCCACGTTCCCCACCCCCAGAACCACTAGACCCAGAAATCCTCTCTTCTCTCTTCCTGTCTGCTCTAGCAGACCTCTTCAGTCCTCCATGAACTCTATGGCTAACTCTGGTCAGCCTATCGATGACTCCTTTGATTCAAAGTGGCTTTATTTGCACAGTGGAATGACTTTATGAACAATTCTCCCATAACATTTCCCCCTTTTTGTCTAAATAAAAAGAAAGGTTTGGTTTGGTTTTTCAAGACAGGGTTTCTCTGTGTAGCTTTGCGCCTTTCCTGGAACTCGCTTTGGAGACCAGGCTGGCTTCAAACTCACAAAGATCCGCCTGGCTCTGCCTCCCGAGTGCTGGGATTAAAGGCATGCGCCACCACCACCCAGCTAAAAGAAAGGTTTTGACTCTAACATAGTAAAACTATATATACTAAGAACAATTATCAAGTAAGAAATACATTCACAATGTCCAGTCCATTAGTATTTGACAAATTCAGAGAAAGTATTTATTATCTATTTTATCTTGGTGAATCCAAAGTTTTGTATCTAATTGCTTTCTATCATAACTAAAGAAAACTGTAACTATAACTATCTAATCTTCAGCCCCATCAGAGATCCGAGAAGGATTTAATATTACCTGAGTAAACAGGAAGTGCAGAGCAAAAAATTCTAAAAATAAGACAGAGACATCTAGCTACCTGGAGAGTCACCCCAGGGTTCCTCTGTAATGTTGGGGCATCCATTTTCATCCTACGGGCCTAAAATATCCAACAAACTTTCCTGTGAAACAGGAATTTTGAAGGATTGTCCTGCATTGTCTTGGCAAAGTTCAGCAGTTGCCTTATTTTGTGTCCTGTTTGTCCAATTTGGACAGCATAGTGTCAGCAACTGAGGCAGGGCAATTTCTCTGCCCAGTGGATAACTTTGACACAATGAAATCAAACTCCATATGGAGGTCCTTTGATGCCTGCCATCCTCTTTTGGAGTAAATTGGTGCTGCCAGGAGCAGACATGTCTCACTGTCATGAAAAGCCTTATGTTATTAAAACATTAAAATCCCATATTCTGTAGGTCTCTGAAGTGTTTGAAGACATCTATCTATTTAAAATATGTCTCTGATTGACCTTGAAAACATACCTAATATGACTATAAGTCTGATTGTTATAGACAACTAACTACTAACCTGTATTTCTTTATTATTCTAAATAGTTTTCAAGGACTAGAAATTTACATTACATTTTTAAATGAGCTACATAGGTCTGATATTTAAACTAGATATAGAAACATAAAGTATAATAAAAATAACCTTAAATTTGTATCAATATATAAAAATTCATACCAATGTAAAATATTTGAGATTAATAGTTGCTTTTTTAATTTGAAAGTAGATCCAATAATCTACTCTTTTATCCTAAAATTCTATATTCCTCTTTTTCTTTTTGGAACAAGATCCCTGAATCCAATTTCCTTTGCTAAGTTTCTTCCCTGAGCATGACCAATAACAACTTGTGACCAATCCCCCAAACAATGGCAAACATCCATCCAACAACCAAAATCCACCCACCCCACCTCTTGGGAATATGGGCGTTGTGTTCTTAAAATTATTCCCTGTTCCCTAGTTCAATCCTGGGTTTTAACACACATACACACACACACACACACACACACACACACACACACACAAATCAGACAAACAACAACAAACCCCCCAAAAAATTATTTCCTGTTGCTGGGTGGTGGTGGCACACGCCTTTAATCCCAGCACTCTGGAGGCAGAGACAGATGGATCTCTGTGAGTTCCTGGGCTACAGAATGAGTTCCAGGAAAGGCTCCAAAGCTACACAGAGAAACCTTGTCTCAAAAAAAAAAAAAAAAAAAAATTGGGGCTGGAGAGATGGCTCAGTGGTTAAGAGCACTGACTGCTCTTCCAGAGGTCCTGAGTTCAATTCCCAGCAACCACATCGTGGCTCACAACCATCTGTAATGAGATCTGGTGCCATCTTCTGGCATGTAGACATACATGCAGGCAGAACACTGTATATATAATAAATACATAAATCTTAAAAAAATGTTTCCTGTTGTCTGGAGGTGATGGAATCTTTAGGGAACTCTGAAAAACTGAGATAAAGATCAGGTTCTGGGAGAGCTAGCTGTTGTCCAGTCTCAGTGTGGTGGGAAAGTGCAGAGCTTATCTGAAGTCCTGACTGGAGTAATAGATGAGGCTGGACCATCCTAGCTGTTTGCTTTGAAGTTGTCTTGAGCAGTTTGTTGTCTAAAGCTGATCTTCAGGTGGTGTTTGTCTGCTTAGTGGCATTACCACAATCCAGGTGGATTCATCACTGTGAAGCCCCAACTTCCTTTTAGAGAATTCAAAGGTTGCTATTAGGAATGGTCATGCATGGTTCACTGCAGGAAACTCAGACATTTTAAATGGCATATGCAGCAGATAGCAGAGAGGTTAAAGAACCACAATCTATTAAATACATCCAGAGTACACAAACTTAGTTCCTAGTTACCTGCTTCAGACTCAAGCCTGAAATCACATACAGGAAGCTAGATGAAACCTATTTCTAGAATCAATTAGTACTCTATGACCATTAATATCATGGCAGAAGGTTTCAATATATAATATATATTAGTCTTATAAATTTTGAGATAATATTTATACCTTAAGGAAAGTTTTAAAAGTCAAAATAAAAACCAAAGGATTATGAGATTAGTAACAATAGATAACAGTCCCTAATTTTGGTTTTTCTTCTGTCCCATACCAGGTGGCTCTTCTGACATGAGACAGAGATTTTGGATTTTCCTTTGACGAGCATGCTTGGGTTTACATGAGGAGAGAGCCACATTCCAACTCCAAAGCCAGCTTTAATTTTTAATTGAATTGGGACTACAAAAAGACCATTTGCCTTATATGTCTGTAGAGGACAGCAGAAACAAACATTTGGGAAGATTTATGAGATTTTAGCCTATTAGAAGTGTGCTATACCATTAGGCCAATTAAATCTTTTAATTGTTCTGTGGATGAGTTTCTCCGATGCTGACAGGAAATGATTTAACTAAATTTGATACTGCAGGAGGTCCCTTGGGATGTTTTCCAATGGCAAAGGGTTACCTTGCCTGTCCAATGTTGATCTGTATTCATTAGTCTAGTGTCGGCCTTTGCCACACCTTCTACAGAATCCAGAAGCCAGGGGCCTTCTGTTTGGATTATCTCTAGAAAAAAGCACTGTTTCTAGCAACATCTTGCTTAAATCCCTTTTCAAATGACCTTGTTTACCACAATTAGAGCATCTAATGTTTTGATTTTTCTTAAAATTTTTAGAAATTACTTCTCCTCTCAAAGCTGCATCATAGGCATGAGATCCACTATCAATTATATTTTGGATTCATTCATCTATGGGTAATGATCTTGTCTTTAAAGGCCTAATCACCCTTTTGTATTTTGTCTAAATTAGCATTCTCAAAAACCAAAGGTTCGATTAATATTTGTCTAACTTCTGTACCTGATATCATTCTATTTACAGCTAAAGTCAATCTTTGTAATAAATCAGTGAGGGCTTCTTGGCTTTGTATAATTTCAGTAAATGACTCAGTCCTATTTCCTGATTCTTCAACCCTGTCCCAAGCATTCAAGGCTACTACATGACATAGTACCAAGGTGTTATCATCAAATCTAGACTGTCTTTGCAAATCAGCGTATTCATCCTCACCAAGAGCTGGTCTTGGGAAATTTCAATACTTCTAGCCCGATTTTGCTATTCTATGGCCCTAGCTTCATCTCTCCACCATGTTCTCCATTATAACTTCCAATTATTATTGGAGGACCAGCTTCCAATATTGCTGTAGCTAAATCTTTTCAGGAATAATTTTTTTTTTATTTCCTGTGAAGGTAACATCTGCTGCACAAAGAGTGAGTGTGTACCATATGAAATGGCTACTTTCTTTAATCTCTTCAAATCTGACATTTCAGCAGGATCCCAGTTAACTTCTGCACAACCTTGGGGGTGTCTATCATCTGGTGGGCATTCTTGTGTCATAACTGGATAGATTAAGGTTGGTTTTCTACCAACCTTGGGCCTCTTTAGTTTCATAATGCAATGGTGAGGTAGGTTCTGCTCTAAATTCCTCTGTTTGTGTCTGAGTATTTTTCTTCTTTTCATTAGTAGGTCTTTCTGCGGCTTGTACTTTATCAGTAGCAAGTCTTTCTAAAGCTTGTATCCCATCAGTAGTAAATCTTTCTAAGGCTTGTATCTTATCCATTGAATTATTATATTTGTCACAGTTATCAAAACACTCTTTAAGGATAAAATATTAATTACTGAACTGATATGAATTATAATCGACATTATATCAATCCCAGCTAAGTTGTTTATCCCCTCATTTATTTTTCCATTTGCAAGCCATCCATAGTAGGATTAAACAGGGTCCTAACTCCTTGCATTTTAATATTTTTGATTCTTAACATGGGAAAGACTCCTCCTCCTCCTTTTTTTTTTTTTTTTTTTTAAACACTAATTCCCTGTTTAAAAATTCCCAAGTATCTTACTAGAGCTGAAGATGCTGTCAGAGTAGGCAGACATCTGTGTGGGTAATCAGCTGCAGTGATGATGTTCAACCATGCTGGCATGATGGGCAGGCACATGGGGGTTGGGAGGGGGAGTTGTACTGTGGCTGCTCAGGAGCCACGCCAGGGGGGGGGGGGGGGAGGGGCAGTGAGCTGTCTGAAGAGCTAATGTAAGAAAACCTGTAAGAGAAATCCACACGGCTGGGATGCAGTGTGGGATAGGACCGCCCTGCCTGCCGCCAGCTGTGGAGGGGAAACAGTTGGGGGAAAACCAAGCTGCCTGGTGTGAGCGTGAGCAGCAGCGGCAGGGTAGCTGACCTGGAGTATAGTCTGATGGCCATCTGGTTGCCGAGCTGAAGACACCCGCTCATGCAACAGCAGGGCCGAGGGAAGGATGGTGTCCTGCTGTCACTGCTCAGCACAGCTGGCTAGAGGATGCCGGTGGTGCACAGCTGGGCCCCTCAGCAGCTTGCTGTAAAACCCGATCTCCTAGCATGTCTCAAAGTGGCCTAACTGGCCTGGGTTAGCAGCCCAGAGAGCAGATCTGGGGGAAGCCCATATAGTGGGAAGCAGCTAATCAGTACCCCCCCACCACCACCACCCTGCCCCAAACCACCAGACCCGGAAATCACCTCTATGGCTAATCCCAGTCAGCCAATCACTGACTTCCATCGTTCGATTCAAGGTGGCTTTACTGGTACAGTGGAATAGCTGTACAAACAATTCTCCTGCAACACAGGTTACACACAAATGCCTCATCATTTTATAAAAGGAACTTGAGGGGCTAAGGATATAGCTCAGTTGGTAGAGTGCTTGCCTAGTATGCAAGGCCCTGGGTCTGATCCCTATCCTTGCATAAACTGGGCTTGGTGGCTCTTGCTTATAATCTCACCTCATACCTATAAATCTTCCATAGGCAGGAGGATCACAAATTCAAAAGTTCAAGGTCACCTTTGGTTGTAAGTTTGAGGCCTGCCTGGGTTGCATGAGAACTTGTCAACAAAGAGAAAGGAGGAGGGGCGGGAGGAGGAGGAGGACAAGGAGGACAAGGACAAGGAGGACAAGGACAAGGAGGACAAGGACGAGAATAACAATTTGATCATCTGAAGATTGTGAGCCTAGAGGTCTTGGAATCAATTGCCCTGAGTAGAACATCCTCCCCACACAGAGCAGCTTAGCCAGGGCTGGAACAGGGCTGCTGTCCTCATATGCCAGCTGTGGCACTGGGAAACCTGTCAGACAGCCAGGGATGATTCACAGGGAGTGGCCAAAGGAAGGTTTGGGTGTGGCCCTGAGTAACCCGCACCAGGAGAAAGTGCCTGAGATTTGACTTTGAGACCCCGCCCTGCCCTGCCTCTCCCCTCTGGTCTCAGTATACAGGAAGGCGTCACCAGAGCTTTGGGGCTGGGGTTAGAACCAAAGGGTAATTTTATTTGTTTGCTGTGGTTGGTTGGTTAGTTGGCTAGTTGGTTGGTGGGTTGGTGGGTTCGTTAGTTGGTTTGGTGGGTTGGTTGGTTAGTTGGTTAGTTGGTTGGTGGGTTGGTTAGTTGGTTGGTGGGTTGGTTAGTGGGTTGGTTGGTTGGTTGGTTGGTTGGTTGGTTGGTTTTTGAGATAGGGTCTTGTGTAGCCCAAGATGGCCTCTGGCTTTTGTCCTCTAGACTCTGCTTCTCAAGTGCTGGGATTCCAGGCTTGCACCAGCATGCCTAAGAGTGACTTTTAACCCGTGTTCTTGTCCAGCTGACTGATATTGCTATCTGCAGAGTTGTGCTAAGGAGGAGGAAGGAGGTGACGGTAGACTGGCCAATTATTTCATAGTCCAGCTCTGTCATGGTTCCTGGGGTGTCTGCCTGCCAGAATGAACTTGTTCCCTCCATGAGAATCAGCAGTTCTTGGCTGGGGCTGAGGCCTCCCTTTAGTGCCTCATTGGACTACAAACACAGACCCAGCCTCTGGAGGAGATAAATGTCCTTTTCAGACAAGTGGGCCCCTGGCTGTATAGGCCCAGCCCTCTTCTCTCAGCGGCTCCTGGAGGAGCTTTTTTTTTTTTTTTTAACCAGCTTGTCCAGCCATTAGTTCTCTGAATTGGTACCTCTTCGGCTGCTGCTGGCAGCTCATCCTGGCCAGACCTGCTCAGAACAGGCCTGGGCAGTTAGTTACTAGTCTGTCTTTTCTTGCTGAGGAGGGCAGGAGGCGGTTGGGAGGGCTGGAGAAACAGGGAGGGCTGGGAGGCTGAAGTCCAGTCCCCCAGCTGATAAGCAGCCTAGGACATTGCTCCCAAGGAATTTCCTGTTGAAACTTCCTCTTTCCGGGGGAGCGCCACAGTGTCTGGCTGTAGTTGGGCACACTGGACTTATGTAGGTCAGAAAGCTGGTCTGCGGCCCTGTCCACTGAGTGGCTTTGAGTCTCTCCTTCCTTCCCTGTTTTCTCACCTTTCAGGGGTAGACATTAATGCACCAATTTGTGTTCACTAGAATCTGTAAATATAATCTTATGTGATTTTTAAAAAGGTTTATTTTTATTTATGTATCTGAAGATGTCTACAGAGGCCAGAAGAGGGTATCAATCCCCAATCCCTGGGGCTGAGTTTTAGTTAGTTGGGAGCCACCCAGTATGGGTTCTGGGAACTAAATGTAGGGCTCTTAACCCCTGAGCCGTTTCTCCAACTCGCGTGCGTGCGAGCGTGTGTGTGTGTGTGTGTGTGTGTGTGTGTGTGTGTGTGTTCTTTTTTCCTTCCTTCCTTCCTTCCTTCCTTCCTTCCTTCCTTCCTTCCTTTCTCTCTCTCTCTCTCTCTCTCTCTCTCTCTCTCTCTCTCTCTCAAGACACAGCCTCATAATATCTTAGGATGGCTTTGAACTTGCTGTGTACCCCAGAGCCTCCTGTATCTACCTCCAGAGTTCTGGGATTACAAGAATGTACCACCAGAACTGGTTTATATGGTTATGGGAATTGAATTTGGGATTTTGTGTATGTTAGTATGCTAGGCAAACATTCCACCATCTGAGTTATATCCTCAGCTTATAAGATCTCATTTGGACAAAAGATATAATTAGGGTTGGGGATCTAGCCCAGTGGTAGAGTGCTTGCCCTGGGTTCGATCCTCACCTAAAAAAAAAAAAAGAAAAGAAAAAAAAAGATATAATTAAATATTTAGGTGAGTTTTTTGGGGGGTGTTTGAGACAGGGTCTCACTATATGTATGACTATGGCTGTCCTGGAACTCGCTATGTAAACCAGGATGGCCTCGAACTCACAGAGAGCCTCCTCTCTCTGTCTCCCCCATGTTAGGATAAAAGGCGTTCACCACCTTGCCCAAGAAATTAGATATTTAGTTACTAGTTTGTGTTTTGCAGGGGAGGTTTATTTTGGTCCTTAGAGATAGCATCTCTGACCTGGCCTTTTTGGCTTGGACCTTAGAGGATGAACTGGAACTTCTAAAAAAAAGACAAAACAAAAGGAGAAAATGTATTTAATTTTTATTTTTGGCTTTGTTTTTTAAAACAGGGTCTATCTATCTATGTAGTCCTAACTGCCCTGGAACTCTATATAGGCCAGGCTGGCCTCAAACTCACAGAGATCAGCCTTCTTCTGCCTTGAGTGCTGGGATTAAAGGCATATGCCCCCACACCCAGCCTTTCTTTTCCTTTCTTTCTTTCCTTCTTTCCTTTCTTTTTTTCGGAGCTGAGGATCGAACCCAGGGCCTTGTGCTTGCTAGGCAAGCGCTCTACCACTGAGCTAAATCCCCAACCCCTATTGTTATTATTTTTAATTATGTGTAGGTGATAAGCTTTTTGTATCCCGATAAACCTCTCCATGACACAGCAATGTAAATCAGACCAAATTAGGAAAAGGCCCAGTTTAATGGGTAAAGCACTCCCGGGTGATTCCCAGGTGAGGAGCACCTGTTGCTCTTGCAGAGGACCAGATTTCAGTTCCCAACACCTGTCTGTAACTCCAATGGTAAAGGGTCTGACACCCTGAGCACCAGGCATGTATTTTTGTTTTGTTTTGTTTTGTTTTTGAGACAGGGTTTCTCTGTTAGCTTTCAGAGCCTGTCCTGGAACTCGCTCTCCACTTGTGGTCACGGTTGCTACCACTCCTATTTCCTGCTGATGCACAGGGTCCCCCTGACCCACAGCCCTGTCCCCACTCCTGGGCCCTGGCTCCACCACCTCCGGAATTAGACTCACGATGGCCTTTTCACAGAGACTGCCGAGAACAGTGAAGGTGGAGAGTAGCCAGGGCTCTCAGTCACCTTTGGGCTGTTCTTTTGTTTACCCATCCCAGGCAGCTGGTCATGTGCCTGGCTATTTGCAGCTGAGAAACAAGGGAAAGCACTCCAGGGACCAGAAAGGAGCTGCTTCCTGGCTTTAGAGCTGGATTTGGATCAGGATTCTGTCTTCACATAGTCGGTTCTTACTGCAGCCAGGAGAGACAAACCCAGCAGCCCCGGGGACATCCACAGGTTCTCTCTAGGTCAAACGGCCACCCCATCGCCAAGAGCTGTCACTCAGCCTCATGAACAAGGACAGGAGCACGGGAGAGTGGCACACTCCGCCCATAGTTCTGGCTCTCAGCATTGCATAGCCTAGGAAATGTACACGTTATGGGTTTTTTGTTTGTTTGTTTGTTTTCCATGGTTTTTCGAGACAGGGTTTCTCTGTGTGGCTTTTGCACCTGTCCTGGAACTCACTCTGCAGCCCAGGCTGGCCTCGAACTCACAGAGATCTGCCTGGCTCTGCCTCCTGAGTGCTGGGATTAAAGGTGTGCACCACCACTGCCTGGCTAGGTCATGAGTTCTTTGTTAGTTTGTTTTTCTAGAGATGGGATCCAACTGCTTCTGCCTCCCAAATGCTGGAACTAAAGGTGTGAGCCACTACACCCAGCCAGGTCGTGAGTTCTAACCACATCACAGCGGTCACCTTAATCTACTTCATTTTGCTAGTTTGGGGGCACTCACATGTGTAGCTAGAGTTTTCCTCTCTGGTCCCGCCAAACCACGGCAGTCCCGAAGCCCACTTATAAAATAAACACACAGACTCTTATATTATTTAAACTGTTTGGTCTAATGGCTCAGACTTCTTGCTAGCTGTTCTTACCCGTTTCTATTCATCTATAAGTTGCCACATGGCTCGTGGCTCACCATACTTGCCATGGTGGCGGCTGGCAGTGTCTCTCTGCCTCAGCCTTCCACTTCCCAGAATTCTCTTCTCTGCTTGTCCTGCCTATACTTCCTGCCTGGCTACTGGCCAATCAGTGCTTTATTTATTAACCAATCAGAGCAATACATTTGACATACAGACCATCCCACAGCACACATGGGCCTGACTCCACACTTCAGTAAGCCTAGAGGGTAGAGACAGCCTCAGCCTCCTTTAGCCAGAGAAAGATAAGGTGTGGAATGCAGATGCCTGCATTGATAACCCAGCATGCATTTCTTCCTGTCTTCCCACCCTTGGCCCACAGAGGCTCTGGGAGCTGAGCACATCCACTTCAGGATGTATCATTACTCCTACTTGTCTGCTCCCTGCCCCTTAGCCTCTGACATCTTGCTACCCACTGCCTGCTCTGCCTTGAATTCCTGTTTCCCAAAAAGAAGTTCAGGGGCGGTGGTGGTGCACACCTTTAATTCCAGCACTGCGGAGGCAGAGCCAGGCGGATCTCTGTGAGTTCGAGGCCAGCCTGGGCTACAGAGCGAGATCCAGGACAGGCACCAAAATTTACACAGAGAAACCCTGTCTCGAAAAAAAAACAAAAACAAAAAAAGAAAAAGGAAAAAAAAAAAGTTCAGATTGGTGTGCTTTATCTTCCAGCCAGGCTCCCTCACAATCTTGGGAGCTTGCTGACTGATTGGATCCCCATCTAGGTCCCATCAGCTATAGCCAAGAGGCAACACCACAGGGTCCCACCCTGGCTACTTCTGAGGAGGCTATGGCAGGGCAGTTACACTAAGACTGACCACCAGAAGGTTGTACCTTCTACTGCCCCATGCCTCCCTCCACTCCCTCTACCTCTATTATGCTTATGACCCACAGTCTATACAGGCAGCCATAATATACATATACGAACCATAGACGTGCTGTAGCCCACCACTCCCTACTGCCCCACCTGGGGCCGGCAAGATCAATCAATCCTATCTCTCCCTCCCCCCCCCCCCCCCCCCCCCATTGTCTAAGCCCAGAAGCCAACTCATCCTCCACAGTATGTTCCAAGACGCCATCCCAAGCAAGTCTGGCTGACACAAAGGAACTAAATGAGATGGGACGATCTCAAAGCCGCCTCGGGCACTGGCGTAGTCAGGATGTGAGTCAGCACACCTTACCTGAGCTGGGGAAGGGTGTGGAATAGTGAGCAGGTCAGTGTCTCCAAGGAGAGCTTCTAGTTACCTACGAGCCTGGGGTTCTTGACATCAGCCAGGTGAGAAACACCTTTGCCAAGGGCAGGACTAAGGTGAGGTGCTGAGTCACTAGCTCTGAGTTTGAAGTTCGTCACCACCTTGTGCAGGAGCACCTAAACCAACTGATAGAGACCTGCTCAGTACTTAGAGGAGGCTCCAGGGAATCTAATGGGCCAGGATGTCTGGTAGGGCAACACCACTGTCTCCAATGGGGACCACTGTGCTCTGAGAAATAGTAAGACTTCTCAGAGGCTTGCTTGCTCATGCAGTCAGTAGAGGTCAGTGTGTGTGTGTGGGGGGGGGCGTGTTTCCTTCTGTTTCTTTAATTATGTTGATATATGAATCACACAGGAGTAAAATCATGTTCCCACTCATGGAAGATAGAGAAAGAGGAGAGAGGGAACCATGATTTTAGCCCCAGCCTTCCCATAGGCTCACAAGCTCAATGTACAGATTTTCCATGTTTCCCTTTCTTCCTTCCTTCCTTTCTTCCTCCCTCCCTCCCTCCCTCCCTCCTTCCCTCCCTCCCTTCTTCCCTTCCTTCCCCCTTCATTCCTTGACAGGATCTTACTGTGTAGCCCTGACCTGGAACTTAGTACATAGAACAAGCCAACCTTAAAATTGGCATTTTTCAAGTTTTCTTTTCTTTTCTTTCTTTCTTTTTTTTTTTTTTTTTTTTTTTTTTTTTTTTTTTTGAGACAGGGTCTTACTGTGTAGCTCTGGCTGTCCAGGTTGGCCTCAAACTTATGGAGATCCACCAGCCTTTGCCTCCCAAGTGCTGGAACTAAAGGTGTACAATACTACTTCTGAAAGGCAAAAATCAGTAGCCATCTTGAGAGACGCCCCCCGCCCCCTCCTCTAAAGGTATTTGCTGACCAGCAGTTTTAGAACTGACCAGAAGTTGAACTCATAGGAAGATAAGGCTGAAACAATAAATCTATAAATCCTGGACTAGGTAAAACAGGATATGGGGAGTAATAGACGCAACTAACCAGAAATTGAACTTATGGGAGAATAGGACTGGAACAATAAATCTGAATGTATCTAACCTGGGTTCAGCAAAAGCAGGACACAGGGAGTAAAAAATTTATGTCTCTATAGATACCCTGAATCCTGTTAGCCATCAGTAACCTCATGCTTATAGTTCAGCCAGTGACTTCAAAGAACTACTCACCCCTAGCCTCCTCGTCCAATCCCAAGATGCGTAACATTCTGCATGTAAGCCTTTCCTAGATGAACTACTTAAAGTGAGTGCTGGGGCCTTCCTCCTCCACCCCTCAGTGTCAGATGTTGGATGCAGGGACCTAGGCTTGTTTTGTTATGAAAGACCTCTGTATGCTTGCATGGATATTGGCTCTGTGGGAGTCTTGCAACCTGAGTACAACACTTCCAGCTATTTGTTTAGGTTTTCAACAGAAAGAAATTCAGATTCTGTTGTTGTTGTTGTTAAAGAAAGGCCCTCATTCTAGCCCCGGCTCACTTGGAAATCATTCTGTAGCCCAGGCTAGGCCTAAACTCATAGCCACCCTCTTTCCATAGCTTCTGAGTGCTGTAACTGTACACATGAGCCGTTATTCCTGGCTGAAATTCAGCTTTTATGTGAAATATTTTCACTCTTGAATTTTGGCAACTAATTCAGAACACTGGAGACACTTTATTTATATGTATGTTTTAGATCGGTGGTTCTCAACCTGTGGGTCGCAACCCCTTTGGGGGATGAATGACCCTTTCACAGAAGTTGCCTGAGACCTGCATATCAGATATTTACACTGTGATTTATGGCAGTAGAAATATTACGGTTATGAAGTAGCAACAAAAATAATTTTATGGTTGGGGCTTCACTACATGAGGATGTATTAAGGGGTCACAGATTAGGAAGGTTGAGAACCACTGTTTTAGACCATTGGAGGAAGAAGCCTAGGCTCAGCTACTTTTCAAGAACTGCCTCTATGCTGAGGGCTGAAGGGGGGCCTCAGTGCCCTTCTACAGACCTGTGAGACATGCAGGGTGGGGCATATGACCCATTATGTTTAACCTCCAATCATGCTCCCGGGCACTCACACTCATCAGGGCCATCATCTCTGCCTGTGACTAAAGCCAGGCAGTCCTAGCCAGCATGAAGTGTTGGTTCTCTTGTTTGTGGAGACTTGAGTGGTCTTGGGTGACCATCTAGGATGCCGGTGATGGTGCCTACAGGAGGTAGCACAGGAAGATAGGACCAGTGCCCAGATAACTGAGTGTCTTCCCCCACCCACTTCTTTGCTGAGACACTCTAACCCATGGCCTCATGCATGCTACTGGGCTACAAGAAAGGTGCAGGCTAGGTGCAGGATCTTCAAGAAAGCCCATGTAAGAAGTTCTCAAGAGAGTCTGGGGACAGCCTCGAGAACGTGGCAGATAGGCATCAGAGTGGCCCTACAGACGAGGACCTGTCCCCTGGAGGCCTAGAAGCAAGGCTTGGGAAATAAGCCCTGGCTACTGGACTCAGTCACAGTTGGCCCAAGCTCTCTTCACTCAGCCTTCCAGGACTGATGTGGCCAGGTTCTAGAACACGGCTAGGCTAAGACGGGGTGAAGTGTAGAGGCAGATACATAATAAAATGGCATCCTTCTCAGCTCCCTCTGGCTTTGGCATAATTGCTTTTCATCTTGCTCTTAACACCATATTTAAAAACAGGTTGAAGCCAGTTCCTCTTGGGGTCTGGGTGGGTGATAGTTTTTATAGGCAGAGCCTATGAAAGCATAAATTCCACCTTTGTGGCTGCTAGCCAGCTGTATGGCCTTGAGGAATCACTTTACTTAACCTTTACTGGCCACTTCCTAGAGAGGCAAGGATTATGCTGATAAAAGGTATGGAAGCTGGGTTGGGGATTTAGCTCAGTGGTAGAGTGCTTGCCTAGCAAGCACAAGGCCCTGGGTTTGGTCCTCAGCTCCAAAAAAAAAAAAAGGTATGGAAGCTTTCACTCAGTCCCAATCCCAGAATAACTCAGTAAAACTATTTAAGTCAGGAAACAAATTACTTACTTGTGATCTCAGCACTCAAGTAGCTGAAGCAGGAGTGTCTCTGGTTTGAGGCCAGCCTGGGCTAAATGATGAGCTCCAGGCCAGCCTGGACCACACACATATCAAGGCCTTGTCTCAGTAAATGAATAAATACTACCTGCCATTTGAGTCCAGGAAGAGAATCTAGGTTGGATTTGAAGGCACACAACCATAGTCCTAGCATTCAGGAGTCAGCAGCAGGAGGATCCCAAGTTTGAGACCAGCCTCCTCTACCCAGCAAGCTCCAGTCCAGCCTAGGCAATAAAGTGAGACCTCGTTTCAAAACAAAAATAACAAACAAGAAAATCTGGGCTTGGTGGCAAAATCCTGTAATCCCAGCTCTTTGAGAAGCTGAGAGGGGAGAGTTGCTGAGTTCAAGCCTTGTCTCAAAATAAAAAGAGGGCCCATCGGTGACAAAGCTCAGTGGCAGAACACTCGCTTAGCATGAGTGAGGCCTTGGATTGAGTCCCGAATGTTGGACAATATTCTTAGTAAAGGACAAAGAAACACCCAGACAGAGCGAAAGCCGCCCTGCAAGGCAATGTCTCTTTGTGAAAAGGGTGCTTGGCTGTTCCTCACTGGCTGTGATTCAAGCTCCCGGTCTACTCCTTCCTGACACGAGAATTTTAAAACTGGTGCAAAGGAAGTAAAGGGAAGACAGAAGGAGTTGGCTGTTCTGGGTCGACTTCTGGAAAAGCAGCAGGGCCTCTGCGTACATGAAGCTTTACCAGGTTGGGGAGATTAAAAGGGTTGGCATAAAAGCTTTACAAGTTGTGAAGACTCATGGAATGCCGGCCCTTGGTAGACTAGCCAGCTTTGATAAGAAAAAAAGAGAAACAAACCAAAAAAAAAAAAAAAAAAAAAAAAAAAATCAAAAACAACATTTCTCACACTAGTACCAGAAGAAAATAGAATCTACATTTTATTCCTGAACAAGAATATTTTTTTAAAATGTATTCATTTTGTGGGGCCTGTGGTGGCGCACGCCTTTAATCCTAGCACTTGGGAGGAGGCAAGGGCAGGCTGATCTCTACAGAGTGGGTCCTAGGACAGCCAGGGCAATTACACAGAGAAACCCTGTCTCAAAAAAATAAAATAAATTAAATTATTTTTATTTCATGTGCATTGACGTTTTGCCTGTATTCATGAGAATGTCATATCCCCTGGAACTGGAGTCACAGACAGTTGTGAGCTGCCATGTGGGTGCTGGGAATTGAACCTAGGTCCTCTGGAAAAGAAGACAGTGCTATCAACCACTGGACCATATCTCCAGCCCTTAAGAATATTCTTAGTTTATATGTGGGAACTAAGGCCCAGAAGTCAAGGGTTTCCCCAGAATCAGAAGAGAGAAGAGAGTAGGGCCTAGATCTCCTGGCTCATGGAGCCCTTCCCACCACACCCCGACTAGGGAACAATCCAAAACTCAGAAGGCCTTGGCTTAGCAGCCAGCAGACACATCAATACTCAGAGTCCCACATACCCAGAGGGTACCTGGTACTGGGATGCACTTTGGACAGGAAGTGAGATCTTGCTTCCCACAGGTGAGATGTTCCTCAAGGTTTCATTGGAAACAGGGCCTACCCAAGAGGATTCCAAGGCTACTACTACCCTGGGGGCTCCTGCTCAACCACCTCCCAGAGCCTGCCTGGCTACTATCTGTTGCTACTAACCTTTAGCCTTGCTCAAAGTTTCCCAGTCTCAGTGCTCCCTCTCAGTGCCTCTCAGAGCCACCAGCTGGGACCAGAACTTACAGCTGGTAGCTAGGACTCAAAGCCACCAGGGCTGCAGGGACACTTTGCCTGTTAAAAATGGGGTTCAGGCTCGTCATGGTGGCACATGCCCTTAGCCCCAGTACTCAGGAGATGGAATTAAAAGCATGCAGATCTCTGTGAATTTGAGGCCAGTCTGCTCTACATAGAGAGTTCCAGACCAGTCAGGACTATACAGTGAGATCCTGTCCCAAAAGCAAAACACAAAAACCAGAATATGTAGTTCCTACCAGGCAGGTGGGTCACAGCACCACACGGCAAAACCAGCAAGTTCATTCCTGTGGGCGGCAGCCCTGGGGATGTGAACATAGCTTTGAGGAAGGTCAAGGAAATGGGAAGTGGGTTGCAAGCAGAGCTCAGTTGGTAGAGGGCTTGCCTAGCATGCATAAGGCCCTGGGTTCGATGGCAGTACTGGCGCTTAAACTGGATATAGTGGAGTAGGTCCATACTCCCAGCACTTGGGAGGTAGAGGCAGAGGCAGAAGGGGTCAGAAGTTCAAGGTCATCCATAGCAAGGTGGAAAGGAAGGAAAGCATTGCCTTGGAAAGTGCGAGAATAAACAGTGACGGGGCTTCCTCACTGTGGAGTTCAGAACCGTCACCAGCCACTTGCTGGGATGAGCATACACTTCCTTGGGGCAACTACCACGAGACATGGGGCAGTGCCTACAGCTACCATGTATAGAAATAAGAGCTCAGTGAAGAGCACTTGCCTACCACGCACAAGGCTATGGGTTGGTTCCCAGTAATCAACGGAAAAAAAACCAAACCCATAATGAATTATATTCATTGAGTGATTTGTTTTGTTTTTGAGGAAGGCCAGTGTGAGTCTGCTCTCCCCCCCCCCCCCCCCATCCCAACCCCCCCCCCCCCCCAGAGCTGAGGACCAAACCCAGGGCGTATGCTAGGCAAGCACTCTACCACTGAGCTAAATCCCCAACCCCAGGATTTCTTTGAACTTATTTTTTGTTTGTTTTTCTGAGACGAGGTTTCTCTGTGTAGCTTTGTAGCCTGTCCTGGATCTCGCTCTGTAGCCCAGGCTGCCCTCGAACTCACAGAGATCTGCCTGGCTCTGCCTCCCAAGTGCTGGGATTAAAGGCGTGCGCCACCAACCGCCTGGCTGAGTCTGTTCTTTAAGACACCTGTTTTGTGGACCTCTGCTCTAACAGGTCCAACACACACCCATGTGGATGCTGTTGCTACCAACCCTGTGGACCGGGAAGCTGCAACTTGACTTTGCCCTAGCTGTGGAGGGAGGGCTGGGATGCTGGCATGGGTAAGTAGGGCTAGGTGGTGTTGGAAGGGGTCACTGATGGTCTCAGGTCATGTACCAGAGACATGGATGGCTTTGCAAATGTCTCATTAAATGGGTGACCAAGAAATTGCTAGGTGCCTGACCTGTGGTCACTGCTTTGATGTCTAAGCAGGGGAAATGATGGTCATCACTGGCGGATGACCAAATTTGCTTCCAGAACACCCTTGGCATAAGCACTGTGTGTGTCCAGTGCCATGATGAGGCTGAGTCATGTGGTGAGATGGGAATCTGCTAATGTGTCAGGGTCCCTTGGTGTGGTGGCGTTTCCACAGCGGACAGCAGCTTCCAGTGGAAGAAGAGATGATGACCCTGTGTGGGTGTGTGCTGACTCAGACTTCTCATCAGGGAGCCCAGACTGGATCTCAAATTGCTGCCTGTCCTCTGTACTTCCTCTTCATTCAGCACTTTGTGGAACTCAAGTTTAAAGTCCTGAATGAGAGGCCTGATAATGAATGTGTGACCCAAGTAAGCTTTGATTATAGTGCTTGTAAATTATCCTGATAGATGTGTACTTCCTCGTGTTTCTTCTGGGTTCACTGTTCCTGTGGCCATTTATAAAAGTATTTGCAAGTTATGGAAGGACTGGGCATATCGCTAGGTTAGTAGAGTGCTTTTCTATAATACACAGAGCCCTGAATTCATTCCAGAGCATTGCAGCCTAAACTCAGCCTGATGGTGCATGCCTATAATTCCAGCAGTGGGAGGGTGGAGGCAAAAAAGTTCAGAAGTTCGAGGACATCCTCGGCTTGAGGATAGTGAGCTTGAAGCCAGCCTGGAGTACAGGAGACTCGATCTAAAAAAAAAAAAAAAAAAAAACCAAGAAAGAAAGTTGTATGTTTTCTGCCCCATGCCTTCAAGTCCAGCCCTCAGAAGGTGGAGGGAGAGAATCACTCTGAGTTTGAGGGCAGGTTGGCAGGTTGGGTGATGTAGCGAGTTCCGGACCAGCCTGAGCTGTATAACAAACATAGTCTGAAAAAAGGGAGGAGTTGGGGCTGGGGGCTTTGCTCAGTGGCAGCAAGATTTTGTAACGTCCACAAAGCCTGAAGTTCAGTCCTCAGCACCACAAAAGGAGGGTGAGCCCTTTTCTCTTTCCATTCTCTTCCCTCCATGGGGTCCCTCTCTGTCTCTTCCTTTCTCTACCTTTCTCTCTCTCTCTGTCTCTCTCTTTCTCTCTCTCCCTCTCTCCTCCTTTCTCTCCCAATAAAGCTCTAGAAAGGTTAGAAAAAAAAGGGGGTGAGGACAAGAAGAGAGAGGGCGGAAGTGCTTGCTATGAAAAGTGTGAGATCTGAGTTAGAGTTCCACATAAGAGCCAGGAGTAACAGTGTGAATCTATGACCCCAGCAGCCCTCGGGAGCAGTGACGGGGAATCGTGGCATGCCACGGCAGGCCACAGGCAGGAAAAAGTAGACACACACACACACACACACACACACACACACACACACACACACACACACAGTTAGACAACAAAAAGAGGAATAGAAATGTAGCTTCTCAGTAGGCAAAGTGCTTGCCTTGCCTAGCATGCACAAGGCCAAGTTCGACTTCCAGAACCCCATGAAGTAGGCATGGTGGAGTATGTAATCCCAGCAGTGACCTAGAAAGCTGAGGCCGAAGAATCAGGAGTTCAAGGTCATCTTTGAATGCATAGTAAATTTGAGGCAAGCACGGACTATGGGAAACCCGGTCTCAAAGAATTCAAATCACATCAACCAAACAAATAAAACCACACTACAGATTTGGCAGGTTTGCTGATCCAAGACAGCAATCTTAGCATTTGGATGGCCGAAGCAGAAGAGCCAAGAGTTGAAGGCACTCTGGGCTACACGGCAAGACCTTGCCTCAAAATGAAAGCAATGCCATGGAGCCCCTACTGATTCTCTGTATCTAACTTTCATAATCCCCACAATCTACACTTCCTCCAGCTGACCCCAGCCTGCTTTCCAGCAGCCTGGGCGACTCCAGGACCTCCCCAGATCCCTTCCAAACCGCAGACTCTGACAACTTCATCTGGCTCGCTCTTTTGTCCTGTATTCCACCAGACATTGCAGAGTTCTATGTCATCTGGGGGCAGGATAAAAAGACAGAGGAAATAGAGGGGATGTGGGAAGGGGAAGGAACCCTTTACCATAGAGTCTTGCCTGGTCCCATTATTTATTGATTTTTTTTTGGGGGGGGGGTTTCGAGACAGGGTTTCTCTGTGTAGTTTTGTGCCTTTCCTAGAACTCACTCTGTAGACCAGGCTGGCCTCAAACTCACAGAGATCTGCCTGGCTCTGCCTCCCGAGTGCTGGGGTTAAAGGCGTGCGCCACCACCGCCCAGCTTTTTTTTTTTTTTTGGTTCTAATATTTTATTAGCTTCTGTTACTAAACCCACAGAGATAAACCTTAACTATAATACAGTGCATCACCCCTGTACTAATTCAGAGCCCAGAGTCTTAACTGAAGTCTCATAGTAGCTGAGAGTGGAGGATTCCAGCACAATGGGCCACAGTTGTTTTTAAGGCTGCGTACACAGGAACATCATTCCTTTTGCACAGAGTTATTTCCCAATTAACTTGAGCGTGTGAGGCCTGGAGGTAGCCTTAGCTCTGTCCCAGAAGTGTTCTGCTGTTCCAACAAACAAGCACAAACATTTGTTTATGGTAACATTTTAGCTTCCCCTGTAACCCAGGCTACCCAGGGACTTGCCTTAGCAGCTATAATTCTACCCAGCGCCCCTCACCAGCCAGCCCCACGATCTCATTCACTGACTAAGAGCAGGTTCCTTAGCAACTGCTTGAGATGGAACTTCGGAAACTGCCCAGATCTTACATATGGCTACACTGTGAAGACACTGAAGGGTGACTCCCCTCTGAGAAGCCTACAGACTCTCGGACATACCTCGTTCTTTCCCTGAGCACTTCTCTGTGCTTCACCATGTTAAAAAATCATTTTAACATAAACGGTTTCACACTGATTTGTCCTGAAGGAAAGTCAAGGATCTGCCTTTGCCTGGTGGAGGTCTCTGAAATGAGAACTTTCAGACTGCTGGATGGCAGTGTGGGCTGTCTTCGGCCCGCCTTGCCGCCCCTGGTGACCTGACTGCAGATTATAAACACTGGATTTGGTGGGGTCCTGGGAATGTTGATTCACCCTTTACAACTTGAGAAGCTAAATGACTGGGCTAGGATCCCAATATGTGGGCTTTATGCCTCAGCCCCCAAACCATGCAGCTGCTTCTCCTAGCTTGAGATGGGGGTCTCTCTTCTCTGGCCTGGTCACTATTGCTTAAGGGTGGGTGGGCATCTGAACCTCTCCCTGTTCCCCAGTACGGCTTATCTTTGTCCAGGGCCTGTTCTTTTCCCTGCTCTATTAGATTACAGCCCACTGTCACCTCAGCACTGAGGGAGAGGAAACAGGCTCTTCTAAGCATCACCCAGCACCGGCCTTTCCTACCCAGTTGGCCCTGTACTTCCTCTGCAGAGGCTGGCTACTCACAGACAAGCAGCCGCTGTGACTCAGGGGCGGGCTGGGTACCACCTGCCTAAATGGAGAAGAGTGGAAGAAACCAGTTAGAGCCAGATGTGAGCTGGCAAAGCAGCCGGTCCATCCACTTTCCTTGCCCTGGCAGGCCTCGGCTGTGGCCCTTGTTTCACCACTCGGACAAAGTATTTCAAGAAATAAGGCTTTAACCCTCTAGGTTTGCCCGAGTCAGAGCCGACTCCCTTCATCAAAATCCACAATTTCACCAGGCCTGGTGGTGCATACCTGTAATCCCAGCAATTGGAGGGAAAGGCAGGGGCGATCATGAGTTCAAGGTCAACTTATGCTACAGATTAAGTTTGAAGCCAGCTGAGTGTATATGAGACCTTATCTAAAAAAAGGAAAAAAAAAGGAGTTAGAAAAAATGGTTCAGTGGTTAAGAGTGTATACAGCCAGGGGATGGTGTTGCACACCTTTAATCCCAGCACTCAGGAGGCAGAGTGGGTCGGATCTCTGTGAGTTCCAGGTCAGTCTGGTCTACAAACTGAGTTCCAAGACAGCCAGTGTTGTTACTCAGAGACACTCTGTCTCAAAACAAAACAAAACAAACAAACAAACAAAAAATACAACAACAAAAAGATGTGACCTCTCAGCCATGCTGCCTGCTGCCATGCTCTCTACTATGATGGTCCGACTCTAACCCTCTGAAACTCTACGTCCCCAATAAACCCCTTCTTCTATAAGTTGCCTCGGCCATGGTGTCTCATTACAGCAGCAGCCGTAGAAAAGTACCAGAGACAGACCTCTAGTGAAGGCGGGGACACCACAGAGTGCAACAGCAGAGCTCAGCCGGGAAAGAGCAGCCGCATAGATAACACAGACACACCAGAACAAGAAAATGAATGTGCTAAAACCAGGAGTAGACAACGCCCGATCAGAAAAGTGCTTGCTTAGCATACTCAAGACCCTGAATTTAACTCTGTAAGCACCCTGAAACGAGGCATGGTGGTGCAGGGAATCCCAGAAGTGACCTAGAAAGTGGAGGCAGGAGGATGGAGGGTTCATGGTTATCTTTGGATACATAGTAAGTTTGAGGATACCTAGCATGGGCTGTGAGAAATCCTGTCTCAAAACAAGTACAAAACAGCAGGAAACCACTACCTACCCGACAGGTCTGGTGACCTAGGACTGTGATCTTAGTTTAGCACTTGGATGGTGAAGCAGAGGACCCAGCCTAGGAGGCCATTCTGGGCCATACAGCAAGACCGTGCCTCAGAATGAAGCAATGCCCTGAACCCCCCCCCCCCCCCCCCTCCGCTGATTTCACGATAGTCTCTGCGGTAAACACAACCAAGTTTTGCCTTGATCTTACTGAGAATAAGACGGAGTGGAAATTCACATTTTAGTTGCTTTGTTTGGGTTATGGGATGGAATCTAGGAAAGGTCACACGCTAAAGTGCTCTGAAACTGAGTCCCACCCCCAGGCTAGAGCGAAAACTCTGCACACGGTTGTTTAGACACAAGGACCATCCAATTTGTTTTGTTTTATGACAGGGACTCACTATGTCGCTGAGGATGACCAAGAACTCCCGATCCTTCTGCCTGTTCATCTCAAGTGCTGGGGTGCACCCGGCTACTCCCTCTGACACAAAAACTACCTCAGGATATAAAGAAAGGAGTCAAAAAGAAAAGAAACAAAGGAAGAAAGACATTATTGAGCTGGGCGGTGGTGGTGCACGCCTTTAATCCCAGTATCCCAGCACTCGGGAGGCAGAGCCAGGTGGATCTCTGTGAGTTTGTGGCCAGCCTGGGCTACCAAGTGAGTCCCAGGAAAGGTGCAAAGCTACACAGAGAAACCCTGTCTCAAAAAACCAAAAGAAAAAAAAAAAAAAAAGAGTCAGTCTGGCTCACAGACTGTGGCCAAAGGCAAGTCCAGCCATCCACCCACTCAATACATCAACTACAAATGGAAAGCACAGGGATTGGAGAGCTAACTCTTCAGCTAAGAGCACTCATTGCTCTTGCAGGGGGCCTACCTTTGATTCCCCATGACATGGTGGCTCCCAACCATTTATAACTCCAGTTCTGGGGAAGCTGAGGCCTTCTTCTGACCTGTGTGGGCACCAGGCATGTATGTGGTGCACATACATATACAGGAGAAAAACATCCATACACATAAAATAAATTAAAAAAAAACTTTTTTGAGTTAAGTGGAAAGCAGAAAAAGGGAGATTTATTCAACGCGGCTACATTAGGAAGAGGGACATAGAAAGCCAGTGAATTCTCTAAGCCCATCTTCCAGGCTTCTGAGGTGAGGTCAAAGTTTAGAGGGCCGAGGATATGCACATCTAAGCAGCGCACATCTAAGCGCAGTCAAGGTGTGGCCTTGACTCACCACCCACACACCATTGTCTTAGGCTTTAACCTCATCCTGTGAGATGGCCTGGCAAGTTATCAAATCTGTGTCAAATCCCTCTACAAGTTTCCCATCCAGCTGGTGCATTTTCCTTCTCCCAGCATGAGATTCCTGGGGAAATTCCCACTTCTTTGGGATCCATTGTTTCAATAGTCTGAAATTTATCTTCATTTACCAGACCAGTTGCAGGGTCAGGATGGGAGCCAGGAGCTTGGGGTTATGGCTCAGTGGCAGTACTTATGCTGAGGGTCAGAGGCCTTGGGTTCAACAGACAGACAGACAGACAGATGCGTGTGTGTGTGCACACACCACAGGCACGCATGCTGTCTAATAACAGGGTTTCATCCCCACCAGCCTCAGCACTGTCTCCAAGGGATGGAGCTGCTCCAGAAAGAGGACGCCCGCTTCTGTTGAGGGCAAAGGCTAATGCAAGCAGCTTTGATGTTGTGGCTTTACCTTTATTAGACATGGGAAGAAGCCAAGGAGAGAGCCCTAATGGAAACTGAGATGATTAATGCGGCCCGAAAGAGGCTGGAATCCAAGTAGATTCAGATACAAAAGCCAAGCTAATAGCCTGAGCGAAAATGTTAACTAAGGGCATCGAGTCAGGGGCCGGCACCAGCCTCTCGAAATTTTCCAGAGTGGTTCGGCGGCGGCGACTCAGTGGACTGTGCATTGTGTCAGCGCCAGCTGTAAATAGCTCAAACGGCTGACACCAAAAGCATCCAGCAAACCGGGCTTTGAAAAGCACATCAGTGGATTGATCTGCTAATTACAAGGTCTGGCAGAGAGTCAGCTAGCTAGGTTGCTAGGGTGAGGGGCAGAAAACAATACTGATTTTCAGCCCAAAGGAATTTCGGGAACCGGACAGGGAAATTCAAACCTGGTGGAGAGAGGCAGCGCTAAAGGTCCCCTTATTTGGGACCTGAGGCCCCAGGGCAGACCAGCCCGAGAAGTCACAGCATATGGCAAACTTGTTCTAGAACAGCGGTTCTCAACCTTCCCCATGCTGCAACCCTTTAATACAGCTGCTCATATTGTGGTGACCCCCAGCTATACAATTATTTTTGTTACTACTCCATAATTGTTTTTGTTTGTTTGTTTCCCTGTGTAGTTTTGGTGCCTGTCCTGGATCTCATTCTGTAGCCCAGGCTGGCCTCAAACTTACAGAGATCCGCCTGGCTCTGCCTCCTGAGTGCTGGGATTAAAGGTATGTGCCACCACCGCCCGGCCGCTACTCCATAATTGTAATTTTGCTACTGTTATGAGTCCTAACTATCTGATATGCGACCCCAAGAGAAGTCGGGACCCGCAGATTGAGAGCCGCAGTCCTAGAAGCTACTTTAGAACCACTTTCGAGAAAAGAGATGTTCACAGTATGAGATGAAGGAGGAGTTGGTGGGCTGTCGACTGATTTTTTTTTTTTTTTTTTTTTTTTTTTTTTCTGACATGGCCTCACTATGTAGCTCAGGTTGGACTTAACTGTGGACGGGTCCTTTTGCCTTTGCTTCCCAGTTGCTGGAGTTACAGGCTTGTGCACTGTGTCTTGTACACTGTACATGTATTCCAGGCTCGCCTTGAACTCACTATGCAGCAGAGGGTGTCCTTGAACTTCTGATCCTTCTGCCACCACCCCGAGTTCTGAGATCACAGGTGATACCACTGTGCAGGTAACTGAAGGTAGGACTTTATGTGTGCTAAACAAGCATTCTGCCTAGGGAACGATACCCTTCGATTAACTATTACTTTGATAAAAGATCTTCCAGGCTTTATTTTTATTTACTTATTTTATTTTATTTTTTGCGAATGATACACAGAACTCTAGTGACCAAGAGATTTTAGACATTTCCAGATGCTGGATAGAAAAGAAAGGGGGGGGTCCCAGGACGAGGCCCCACAGCTATCAGCCCCAAGACTGTTAACCACAACAGACACACAGAAATTTGACCCCTTGGGCCTATGAAGTAACTAAAGGTAGGATGAAAGCCTGCCATTCCTGCCTTCATTTGGTACCTACTTTTCTCTTAGAACTCAGGCTGCTGTTTTAACTCCAAATGTGGACATATAGACCGGTCAAGGATTGTCTAACAGCCAGTGAGGGCTCGCTGAGCCCCCTTCAGGCTGAAGACACAAAATATAAGAAATGGAGGCATGTGTCTGCTCCAAATGCCCAGAGGAGAAGCAGATAATGCTCTAAGACCTGTCGCCTTGTAATCCAGGACCAGCACAGCCTTGCAAACAGATCAATCCATGAGCTCACTCCCTGCCCTGGTAGCTTTTAAAGTTTTAAATTGGCATACACTAATTATAATGGCAATAATTATAATAGACCTTCTCTGGTCTACATCCCTCCTGAAGAAGAATGAACACATTTCTAGGTGTCATATATGCTCAGTTTGAGACCCTATGTCCTATAGATTTTACCTGCCCCAACACATCACTGGCTGAGCTCAGAATGTTTTGTGAATTACACATCCGCGCTAGTGTGCTCTCCTTTGAACACTGGGGATAGGGGCAGACATGGATGAGTTCTGACACCCGAGTCAGAACCATCACAGAATATGATCACAGCTATAGTTAGGAAGGAGTTATTGTTAGGGTAAGGGAGCAGCTTTCCTGGTGAGCATGGGGATACTTTCCAGAGACATGCAAATTGGGCTGGTAAAGTGGGAAGCTTTTTCTGAGGGAGGCTGGATGCACAGTGAGTCCTGTGAGAAGCAGGGTACGTGAAGTGTGGGATGCCTGGATAGAGGCCAAGACACAGGGCCAGGGAGGCTGGTAAGTAGGGGTCGGAACCAGGAAGGGATAGAAACAACACACATACAAGAATGTCACGGGAACAGGGCGCGATGGCACACACCTGCAATCTTGACACTCAGGAGGTTGAGAGCCAAGAGGATCAGAAATGCAAGGTCAGCTACATAGTAAGTTCAAGAGCAGCCTGGGCCACAGGAGCTACATGAGCCCATCTCAAGAAGCCTATAGAGATGGTAAAGGCTAAAGGAAGGGAGACAGTGTGGATAGAGGTGCACTGAGAGTGAATAATAGAAGCCAGACCTAGGGACATAGACACAGTAACCCCACAAATGCACAGCTGGCCACGCTCGAATTACATGGGTCTTGACCTTTGCACACAAAAACCTCAAAAGTGAACTTTTGTATGACAAGGCACTGAGGCACATGAGGAACCAAAATAATAAGCCACCTTAAACTAAGCTTGGGCTCTAGAACCAACTAGCAAGCAGAGCAAGGTTTCTAGCCACAGCAATGTCTTGTGGGAAGACACAGCAACTCCTGAGCAGTAGACACCTATGAGAAAGCACCTCAGTTTTAAATCTACTATAGAGTCAGCCTGCCTTGTAGGAAGAAAAAAATTCAAGCTGCCAAATTTGATCTGCGGCGTTGAGCTTCTGAAAGCGTACTTTAAAAGGCAGACTCACAAAGCCTGGACCAGGTGTTGTTAAAAATTCCTTTTACCGAGGGGTGTGGTGGCTTCTACCTTTATCCCAGCACTCTGCAGGTTGAGACGTGTAGATTTCTTCAAGTTCAAGGCCAGCCTGGTCTAGAGTTCTGGGCCAGCCCGGGATACACAGGGAGACCCTGTTTCAACAAAACAAAACAAAAATTCCTTTTATGGTTAGAGAAAGAGCATAGTGCAGCTCCTGAATCCAGAAGGGTACTTTCGTTAGTTAAAGGTGGGGCCACCTCTGGTTTTAAAATTCTATACAAGTAAAAAGCTCCCCCCACCTTTTTAATAGAGCACAGGTCCCGTGAGGCAATGGCACAGGACTGCTGAAAAGCGAACACTCTTCTAAGTGGGTTGTAATTGGCATGCTTGTTTGAGAACTGAGCACAAGACACAACTACAGCAGGAATCCTTTCCTTCCTTCTTCCTGTGCCGCCAACACAGATAGGCCCCTACCTCCCCCCCCCCCCCCTCCCCGCCACCCCCACCCCCGCATTCTCCAACAGCTGTTTTGTCATTTATGGGAAAGCTGCAACACGAAACCCTCAGTAGAGCTTTCCTGGCTATGTTTGCATGTCTCCTAGCAACAGAGGGAGTTGCACAGCATATTTTCCTATGTGACAAGCCCTGAAAGGGAGGCAAGGAGCCAGGACAAAAGCCATGCATTTACCAGGCGCGAGATCTCCTTCCTGCAAGGAAGACGGCGCTCAGATCCGGAGGACACCGACAAAAACTGCTCTCAAATACTGCCCTGCCCCGGCTTTTTGAGACAGGAATTCTCTATGTAGTCCTAGCTGTCCTGGAACTCACTTTGTAGACCAGGCTGGCCTCGAACTTAGAGATCCGCCTGCCCTTGCCTCCCAAGAGCTGGGATTAAAGGTGTGTGCCACCACCACAGGGCACTTCCACCTTTCTCTACACTAGCATTGGACATCAGCCTGTGGCACAGAACTCTAAACCAAACACCTAGGCTGGTCACGGCCAAACAGGCTGGCTGTCACACCCCAGGTGAGACAACTGGTTGCTGGGAAGCTTCCCCTGGCTCTCCCTGCTGCATCCACTGGGGAGCCACCACATGGTTCATGTGAAGGAGAAATCCACCTTGTCCTTGTCCACTGTCGAATTAGGCATGCTGGCTAAGCAAACAATAATGTCTCCTCTTTGACCTCCCCGTGTTGTCCCGTTAAACCCTCTGGGTGTCCTTGCCAGTTCCTTTTTTTTTTTTTTTTTTTTTTTTTTTGGTTTTGGAGACAGGGTTTCTCTGTAGCTTTGGAGCCTGTCCTGGATGTCGCTCTGTAGACCAGGCTGGCCTCAAACTCAGAGATCCGCCTGCCTCTGCCTCCCGAGTGCTGGGATTTACAAGCGTGTGCCACCACCGCCCGGCTTTTTTTTTTTTTTTTTTTTTTTGCCAGTTCCATTTGCCAGGAAGTTCATCATTCTCTGTCCCTGGAGCTGTGTTCAACTTTTAGATAAAACTTTTAGACCAAAGTTTTCAGTGTAGAATTCACCTTGCTCTGCCTGTCACTACCAAAGCCACGTCTCTGCCCCACGTTGTCTTCGGGGGTTCCCAGAATCATGTAGCTTTAGTTTTGGTAGAAACGATAGGTAAAGGATAGACAGGGAGATGGGTCAATAGGTAAAGTTCCTGTTGTGCAAGTGTGAGGACCTGAATTCAGACCCTTAGCACCCCTAGAAGTCAGGAGGTCAAAAGAGTTCTAGGTTGACTATGGGCAGGCTGGCAAGCTGGCTCAGTGGGCAAAGGTGCTTGCTGCCAAGCCTGAGCCTGAACACATACGGTAGAAGGGGAGAGCCGGCTCTCACAAATGGCCCTCTGTTCTTCATACAATGGTATGTACGCATGCATGTATATGTGACCGTAAATGCGTGTGTTTATGTGAAGTGATAGCTAATATGACCAAAGTGGATTTCATTAACATTTGAGCAAGTCCTTAACCTGACTTCATTCCATTCACAACCAGCTCAAATAGGTAGCAAACTGGGCCATGCATCAGGTCCCAATTTATCCTGTCTTTTTTGTTTGTTTTTCGAGACAGGGCATATCCCTGGTTGTCCTGGAACTTGGTCTGTAGACCAGGCTGGCCTCAAACTCAGATCCACCTGCCTCTGCCTCCCCAGTGCTGGAATTAAAGGTGTGTGCCACCACAGTACATCTTATTCTGCCTTCTACTTGCCTCCCTTTTGCCAGGATTTGACTCTGTATGGTACGTGTGAAAGTGCTGGACTGCACCCATTCTGTGGGTCTAGGGTAGGGCTTGAAGATGTTCATTTCTACTGGGCATGCCTATAATCCCAGCACTGAGGCAGATGGAGAGTTCAAGCCCATCCTGGTGATAAACGGGAAAGGGGGGACCTCTGTGCTTACAGTAGAGTTCTCTTCCTCCTCTTTTCATATTTTCATAATTAATGGTCCTTTTGGAGGTGGCTTAGTAGTAGTGTTTGCATACCCGTGAAGCCCTGGTTTCAGCCCCCAGCACCCTGGCATAAAGTGCGTGCATATGTGTTAATACATTTTGTTTCCTCTTCTTGGCGTTTTATTCTGTTTATCCCTTGCATTACCATTTCAAACAGTACTCGGAGACAAAACAGGCAAAGGGCAAGGGATCCAACATAAAAAAGATTTAGCTGTATGTATCTGAATTTATGTATGTGTATGTACCCACAGAGGCCAGGACATCAGATGTCCCGGTTGCAGGCGATTGTGACACATACATGATGTGGGTTCTAGGAACTGACCCCGAGACCCCAGGAAGGACAGCAAGTGCTCTTAACACTGAGCTATCTATCTCGCCAGTGCTCAGAGTCCAAAGTCTTCCTAGTAAGTTTAGCGTCTTCCCAGGTGACTGTGTGTGTCTAAATGTGGCTTTATGAGACTCTCGGGCAATGGTTTAAGGCATGAGATTTCCTTCCCCAAGCATACAACCTATCTTCCATACTATAAGGCTAGAAGTAGAGGTTAAAGCTCAGTATTAGAATGCTTCCCTAGCATCGATGAGTACTGGGTTTGAATCCTAACATCGCTCCAACAGCATAGGCCGACAAGCAGCACCCAGAAGACATTTAAATGCATTTACCCAAGAGGGGCATTTTATCAGCCTTAAATCAGGAACTTTTCTTCAGTTTAGAATGGGACTTTCCCAGTCATCACCAGCTCTTTAGGCTTCAGCGACAGTTGGCATCACAGACATGACGTCATAGAGGACCTGCCTGATCTAAGAGTGAACTTGTTTTCTGGCTACCACTGACCACCCATCCGCTGTCTACCCATCACCTCCATCCTCCAAACACTTCCTCCTGTCAGGTTCATGCTGCTGTATCAATTTCCTCATATTGTTCCCCTACCCCTGAGAGTAACACCAAGATTTATACACTGAGAACAGGAAGAAGCAAAGTGCTAGAGAGGCCCCCAGAAATCCACAATGATACATCCACTGTAGACTGCTGGCAATGGTCGAGAGAAAGCCTTATCTGACCTAGTCTGGTGATCAGATGGCCAAGCACCCTAACTGTCATGCTGGAACTCTCATCCAATAACTGATGGAAGTGGATGCAGAGATCCTCAGCCAGGCCCCAGGAGGAGCTCCAGGTATCCAACTGTCAAGAAAGAGGAGGGACTGTAAGAGTGTGAATTGTTGAGACCAAGACTGGAAAAAGCACAGGGACAAATAGCCAAACTAATGGAAGCACATGAATTATGAACCAAAGGCTGTGGAGCCCCCAACTGGATCAGGCCCTCTGGATAAGTGAGACAATTGAATAGCTTGAAGTGTTTGGGAGGCACCCAGTCTGTGGGACCTGGACCTGTCCTTAGTGCATGAATGAGCTGGCTGTTTGGAACCTTAGGCTTACACAGGGACACTTTGCTCAGCCTGGAAGGAGGGGACTGGACCTGCCTCTACTGAATCCACCAGGTTGAACTGAATCGTCAGGGGAGTCTTGGCCCTGGAGGAGATGGGAATGGAGGGGAGGGGCTGGGGGGAAGGTGGGGGCAGGGGCAGGAGGGGTGAGAACAGGGGAACCCATGGCTGATGTGTAAAATTAAAACACAAATATAATAAATAAAAAAGAGAAAAAAGGTTCATAAAGGGCCTTTAACAAAATCTGACATCCTTTCACAATAAAAGTCCTAGACAATCTAGGAATACAAGGGACACATTTATAAACAAACAAACAAACAAACAAACAAACAAAAAACCATGAAAAAACACCCAAACCCCACAAAACAAAAAACATGTAATTGGCTAGGGAACATAGTTAGCTGGGATTTACCCCAACATTTCATATGTAAATAGGAACTTTTGGCAAAAATTTGCATATAGTGTGCACCCAAGGGTGCATCCTTCATGAAACATACACCAACCACCAGCACTTACCTCCTGGCTTCTCTGAAGGAATGGGTATTATGCTGGCTAAGATTACCCAGGAGGCTGTTTTCCATATGCAGTTCAGAGGCACCCAACTCCAGCTGCTGTCTGCTTCAGCACTACTATGTGAATATTACATATTCACCACATAGTCCACATGTTCATCACATATAGTCCACATGTTCACCGCATATAGTCCCACATTCACCGCATATAGTCCCACATTCACCGCACATAGTCCACATGTTCAACACATATAGTCCACACGTTCATCACATATAGTCCACACGTTCACCGCATATAGTCCCACACTCACTGCATATGGTCCACATATTCCATGCATATAGTCCACACATTCACCGCATATAGTCCCACGTTCACCGCATATAGTCCACATATTCCACATTTACTGCATATAGTCCCACGTTCACCACATATAGTCCACATGTTCACCCACATATAGTCCACATGTTCACCACATATAGTCCACATGTTCACTACATATAGTCCACTACATATAGTCCACATATTCACCACATATAGTCCACATATTCACCACATATAGTCCACATGTTCAACACATATAATCCACATATTCACCGCATATAGTCCACATGTTCAACACATATAGTCCACATGTTCACCACATATAGTCCACATGTTCACTACATAGTCCACATATTCACCGCATATAGTCCACATGTTCAACACATATAATCCACATATTCACCGCATATAATCCACATATTCACCGCATATAATCCACATGTTCACTCACATATAGTCCACATGTTCACCCACATATAGTCCACATTCACCGCATATAGTCCCACATTCACCGCATATAGTCCCACATTCACTGCATATAGTCCACACATTCACCGAATATAGTCCCATATTCACCACATACAGTCCCATATACAACATCATTTTTGAATTCCTAGGAAAGGCCAACAATGCTGGGCACTGAAACTCTTCCTATTTACTAAACCGTGAAAAAAACTTAGTTTGTTACTGTTTGTATGGTATAAATTTTTTCTTTTTTGTGCCTAGGTTAACAAACTAAGATAAACAGCCACCATGGTGTGTACAAACTTGTTGTCCCAGCCATTCAGGAGGGTAAATCCAGGAGATGAAGGACAGCCTGGGTAAAGTAGCAAGATTCTATCTCAAAGAGACAAAATCATGCAAGCAGTTGTAAATTACAGAGCATCGACAGCGTACATACTCTCCATGTTGCAGATTAAAATCATCCAAAGCCAGAGGCCAAATTTGTCAGTTTTACTGAGTCCAGATTACAACTTTACCTTCAGTTGTCATGTGTGCTAGCTAAGCAAATCACTTTGTAGTGAAAATCCACTTGCCTCCTCCCAGTTCTAAATAGCTTCCAGAACACAGTAACTCCACTGTGTCATGTCCAGTGGTATGCAGAGCCAGTGGCTGGTGGCCTAACACCCACAGAAATTGTTCAAACTGTTTTCCTTCCTTGAGGCAGTAACATTTCAGACTTAATGTGGTAATGTAGAGAAAAGGCTTTTGAGGATCCCTGAGGATTGACAGTGAGTTAGCCCCAGCGAAGAGGCAGGGATCACAGAGAATCTCTAGGGCAGTGCTTCTCACCCTTCCCACTGCTGCACACTCTTAATACAGTTCCTCATGTTGTGGTGACCCCCAAACATAAAGTTATTTTCGCTGCTACTTCATAACTGTAATTTTGCTACTGTTATGAATTGTAATGTAAAATCTGATATGCAGAATGTTATTTTCATGGTTACAAATCGAACATAACTAAAACAGTGATTAATTACAAAACAATATGTAGTTATATATTGTGAAATATTTAGCTCTAATTACAAATAAACAAAATTTTGTCTTGAAGCATGGTGTAGCATGGCTAACAGTCTTAATATAACAACAGTAAACTACTGTGCTACATTTTGTGGCTGTATGTGCAAAAAGCCAACCTCAATGAGAGACTGCTTCTTTCTCACCAGATAAAAAATTCTCAGGGCAGTCTTTGCAAGAGCACAAAGATCTTCCCCAAGTCTACCTCTATTTTTAGACTTGATAACCAGCAAGCTGGAAAAGCCTGTGTCACAAAGATATGTTATTGGGAATGGAAGGAGATGTAACAGTCTCCGGCAGGACAGGGTACAACTGCTAACACCTGACTCAGGATTTCGTGACTGGCACTGTAGAGAAATCCGTTGTCGCTGCATCACTGTTCAGTGGACTTCTCTCGTGCTGTCTCAGGATCGTCTTCAACTTTGACTGTGAATGGGCTTCTGGCAAGTGCAACTGGGGTGTCAGGCAGATTTGAAATCTCGTCTGCAAGTATGTGCAAGTGTTCTTTTACAGAAATATCATTGCCATGACTGGTTCCATGTCATGTTCCTTAAAGGAAGCAGGTAAATTAGGCAACACGCAAATTTTATTTTCATCCTTTTTTTTTTTAACCATAGCTGAAATCTCATTTGGGATGATTGAATCTTTTCAGACAAACTGAGGCATGTTGCATTTGGTCCTTGCAGTGATAAACTCATTCAAGATGGCAACCAAATAAGTGTTTTTCTATAATTCACATTTATTGCTGTTGAAAAGTGTTTCTAACTTCAGTCTCACTTTCTGATTAAAAAACATTTTGAGTTCATCACTAAGCTCAAAAAACATTTTTTCTCTAGCAAGTCTGTGGTGGTGCACACTTTTAATCCCAGCACCCAGGAGGCAGAAGCAGGTAGAACTCTTGAGTTCCAAGCTAGCCTGGTCTACAAAGTGAGTTCCGGGACATCCAGGGCTATGTAGAGAGACCCTGTCTCAAAAAACAAAAACCAAACAAACAAAACAATTTTTCCTCAGTGTGAAATAGCAGAGCTTCGTTTGGCACATGCAATTCGTTGCAGTTTTGAAAACAGTTGACTCATTAAAGTGATTGTCTTTACAAAATTGAAAGAACTTAATGATGCCTTTCATTACTTTTTGTAACTCTTGTGGCAGCATCTTCATTGCTAATAATTGCTGATAAATCAGTGAGTTCCGATCACTTTTGGTGATTCATTCAGTACCAAGTGTTGAAACCCAGACTGATATGCTAGCGTAACTGGAACACCATCTGTGCAAATCCCACAAACCTTTCCCCATGAGATCTTATGCTCTTTCAAAAATGAACCATGTCAAATACATCAGTTGCTGTTTCAAGATTATTGCAAAAAAGAAACTGATCTTCAAAGTCACCATCATTAATATACCTCATGTAAACTAGTAACTGAACAGTTTGCAACATCTCTAGATTCATCAGGCTAGATACTAAACATTAAAAACAGAGTAGGGGGTTGGGGATTTAGCTCAGTGGTAGAGCTCTTGCCTAGCACGTGCAAGGCCCTGGGTTCGGTCCTCAGCTCTGGAAAAAAAAGAAAACAAAAACAAAAACAAAAACAAAAAAAAACAAAAACGGAGTCGATTTAATTGCCTGGATTACATGGTCGAGTATCAGCAGACATGCCATCCATTCTTCTGTGGACAGTGTCATTAGATAAACTGCACTCAACTGTGTAACAAATTAATCTCTGATCATAACTTGAATACTGTCTTTGGCCACTGGCAACACTAAATCCTCAGCAAATGGTGAGGTTTCATAGCTCTGGCAATTCTGAGTGCCACCAAGTAAGAACTTCAACAGCTGCTATGTTTGGTTTGTGGTACTAGCCACCAGTGTCAGGTCTGGCTGAGTCAATCAGCTTTGCTTCTAAAATAGTTGGTATCCTTGCCAGCAAACCTGCATGCTTAGCATCAAAAAGTGCATTTTAGTTTGTTCAGTTGATAGAACTTTGTAATAAATAGCACAATATGGTTTCTCAATTCCTGCTGAAATTATTGAGGCAAAACCATACTCACATAAGTCCTCACTGCTATTTTTTCCTAATGTTCTTCTCTACATGATCTATAATCATGGAATGGCTTTCTAATGAAAAGAATATATAACAATAGCTTTAATAATACCAAAGCTAGCTGAACATGGTGGTACAAGTAGACAGATCTCTTGATGCCAGTCTGGTCTATAGAGCAAGTTCCAGGATAGCAAGGGCTACACAGAGAGACCGTCTTGAAAACTAGAGTTTCCATCTTTTTTCAGAGTTTCTATGGGGTGTTCTCTATGGGGAGCCCCCGGTTTCATTTCCCATTCCCACCTAGTTTTTTTTTGTTGTTGTTGTTGTTGGGGGTGGGGTAAGGAGAAGCTAACAAAGGAGGGACTTGGAGGGAGAGATGGAAAACAGGTCCATTCCCATTCCTTTCCTTGTACTTCTTGTCTCTGAATGTTCTAGAACACCTGTCACCTGGTCATGTGTTGGGTGACTTGTGGATAATCTTGGACTCCCTTTTTTAAAATATTATTTTAAGTGTGTGTGTTCATGTACACATAAGGGCAGGTGCCCAAAGAGGCATCAGATCCTCCAAAGTTGAGGTTACAGGCTCTTCTGAGCAGCTTGTCATCGGTGCCAAGAATTGAACTCGGATCCTCTGCAAGAGCAGTACATGCTCTTCATTGCTGAGCCTTCCCTCTAGCCCAACCTGGCCAGCAGATTCTAATGAAGACACCAGTTGAGCCAGGTGGTGGACCCGAGCACTCCAAAGGCAGAGGCAGGTGGATCTGTTAGTTCGAGGCCAGTCTGGGCAACAGAGTTGAGTTTTAGGACAGCCAGGGCTGCAGAGAATCCCTGTTTTGAAACAAAGGACACCAGTTGGATTGGACGAGGACTCCCTCAAATGACCATTTCTTTTTACCTTGATCATCTTGTTTGAAACCTAGTAAGGCCACGCACTGAGGTCCTGGGGTCAGGACTTGCACCCTGACAAAAGTAGGAAGTTCTCAATCACCTGCAGAGCCCCGATTGCTTAGCTCTGTGTGGGGGCAGGAGAGACAAAATGAGTGTCCAGCTCTTATGGTGACTAAAGGGGTAACAGCTATAGCGCAGCAAATGACAAGCTGGATAGGTCATCCTGAAAGGCTTAAAGCTGCCTCCAGGGCTAGAGCTCAGTAAACTTGACATATATGTGGTGGACCCACCTGGAGGTGATGGAAGTGTCACAGTTCCGAAGACAACAGGAAATTTCCCGATGGTTTTAGGTGACCCCCGCCCCCACAAAGGCCTGAACTCACAGGTTGGGAACTATTGCTCTAGGAAGTTCATGGCAGCTAGGAGGAAGATACCTGGAAATACACCAGTGAGTGAGCGACATGCACAAAGGGACATTAAAGGTGACAGTTTGGGAATATGGGAAGAACATGAGTAATGTACATTCATGAAAGATATCCTGCTTCATGACAGGCTCTACAAGTACTATATTCTAAAGTGAAAGGGAGAAAAAAATCCTTTCGTTTGTACACTAGTTTGTCAGACCAAATAATAGATACCTGGCCATACAGAGATGTTCTACTTGTATGCATTTTTGTTGTTTTTTTGAGACAGGGTTTCTGTGTGCAGCTTTGCGCCTTTCCTGGAACTTGCTTTGGAGACCAGGCTGGCCTCGAACTGGCAGAGATCCCCCTGCCTCTGCCTCCCAAGTGCTGGGATTAAAGGCGTGCGCCACCAATGCCCAGCTTGTATACATATTTATATCCACAAGCAAAAAAAGAAAAAAAAAAAGTTACATGTAACAGGATCAGAGTATTCCTGACCACTAGAGAACTGTATCTTAAATCTATCCAATACTAATTTGTCAATAGTAAAAAATCCTAGCCGGGCTCATACCTTTAATTCCCCAAACTCACGGAGGGGGAGGGGAGGAGATCCTAATTGCTGTTTTATTTTTTCTCTACCAACACCCAAGTGGAGTTTGGTAACGAGATGAAGTTTGGCTGGAGGTACTAAATACAATGAAACCACTTTGGCTTAAATGGTTGCCACTAGGAAACACTAATAAGGATCATTTCACTGGGTATAATGGTGCATGCCTCTAATCCCATCGGATCCCCTTGAGTTCAAGGCCAATCTCATCTGCACAGTGAGAGCCTAGGTTAACAAAACAAAGTATGGTTTTTGGCTCGATTTGTAGTCATGATGGGTGATATTCAGCATCCATGTACTTTTTCATTTCACTTAGTCACAAAAGGAACAAACATGGGTCAAGTTTATAAAAGACCAACTTGAACCTGCCTCTCTTGTGGATCCGGTGCTTAGATGACACAGGCCTAGGATCCCAGCACAGGGAAGATCAGAAATTCAAGTTAACTCCACTACAGTGAATTGAGGGCATTCCAGGCTACATGAGATGGCGTCCAACTTGCAACCATTTCATACTACAGACAATCTCAGACTTCGAGGCCTTCTGCTTCAATCCCATCCTCTTTATGTCAACGAGTGCCTTTTTGTGTTCAATAGACAAAGTTCACTCATGACTTAAGAGCAAACAAGCAAACGTATCATACATGGTGGACACAAATCCTACTACCATGTCAGCTCAGAACTTGTACCAAAGCATCTCCCCAGCACCCATGTGAAAGGCAGGTGTCAATGTTGGGAAAGTGGAGACTCTGCCTGCATCAAAAACCAGATAGAGTAGAGTAGACCAAGTCATTCTAGTCCAGTAGTTCATGTCTACAGTGTGCAGGGGAGGATTCTTGTGCCCAAGAGGTTAAGACCAGCCCAGAAAATCCAAATCAAAGGTATTAAGAACTTTGAGAAGCTGGGCAGTGGCAGCACAGGCCTTTAATCCCAGCACTTGGGAGGCAGAGGCAGGTGGGTCTCTTGAGTTCTGGTCTACAGGGGAAAATTCAAGACAAGGTGTGTGTGTATGTGTGTGTGTGGGGGGGGTGCAGGATGGACAATTTCTTCCAACATCATGCCTCACCACCATCACATGTAAGAGGACTTCATAATAAAGCTGAAGGTTTGAAAACATCAAGTTGTGACCAACATCGTGATGATGAGAGAAGGGCGCCAAGGGCATGTCTAACTTTCTCATTTTTCTCATTGTCCAAGATTTACAATGACTAAAAAAATGACAGCATTACCTCAACAGTTTGAAAACTGATCTTTGCCCCCAATGCCCACCCTTTTGCAGACCAGGCTTGCCTGGCATGTATAACTTCCTGAATACTGAGACTGCAGGTATACACCATCATCTCCCTCTTCAACCTGCTAACCTGAAAGGTGCTATGTAGAGCAGGTCCACCACTGCCTCCTGGGTGGGACTAAAGGAACACGCACCACACCTGGCCTTTTATTTGTTGACATCCAAGACAGAACTTTTCTCACATTTCTGAAAGATGGTCAGACTTTTGCTCAATGACTCGCCATTCTTAAACATGCAAGAGGTCCTTGTGCCTCTGATAGGTACATTTTGAGATTTCCTTTCTGGCACCAGAGGATGGTACAAAATTCCCTTCTATCTTTTTCTGTCAGTGCTAAAATCAGATACTTCCAAGAGCCATGGTTCTAGTTTCCCCTTTTCCTTAGACATGGTCTCTTCATATATTCCTGGCTGGCCTGCAACTTCCAGAGATCTGCCCACCTTGAGTGCTGGGACTCAAAGGTGTGAGCCACCTTTGCTTAGGCCTAAACTGCCCAACATTTTCATTTCTTTTCACTTTTCAGTATTCAGAAAACGTGTAGACCAGTTCTCATTTGGTCTTTGCCCGATTCTGAAGTATATACAGCAAGTGGTAGTGGTGGAATGCTTGCCTAGCAGGCACAAGGCTCCAGGTTCCATGCCCAGGTGCTGCTAATCAAACAATTTTCACCACCAAAACATGTACTAACTATAGGGAAGAAAGAATGTCATTTGGGTACTACTGAAGGGTCTCAATGTGCTCTAACAACAACACAATGAAATTGCTATGGATCAGTGGCACTTTAAGGCAACAAACAGGCCGGGGATAGCAGTGAGCCCTGGAAATCCCCGTCCCCCCAGCTGCCGCCACACACAAATGGGACAGCACATCTTGATCCCATTTCTGACCTTTGCTACATGTCATACAGACATTGGTCATCACCTTACAAACCAGTTTGGCTCAGAAAGACCAAACACCCCAAACCAAACCAAACCACCCTCCCAAACAAACAACTTAAAAAAAGGAATCAAAGACTAGCTGGAAGAGGGCCACTTCCAGCACACCTATATTGGATGCTGCAAAATCTTCAAGTGAGCTAAAGATGCTTCAACGGCCCTTTTTGCAATCCTCATGGCTCATTCTAGTTGAGTTACAATAAACTATTCTTTATTATCCCAGCAATTTTTAGGGAAAACAGCCTACTGTCTTAGACTACACCATCTCCATGGTTCATGACTTATAACAAATCATGTCCTGTTACAGCACACTTGGAAATTATTTACAATACGATAGACTTAAAGCAGAGAGGAAATCACAGCAAAGGCAAACCTATGTCCACTTGTGGGTTCTAAGAGCATATGCAGCACAGCCATATGGGAGACAAGCAGTCTCCCCCTTCATATATATTCTTCTTTATTTTCTTATTATACCTTCCCAAAACAGAGACATTCAACAGTAGTTAGAATGGCCATCTCCCAACATTTCAAAAAGCTGCATCACCCAGTGGGGTGACTAAAGAAAAGAGTGGCAACCTAGAGTTCAGCTGAGTCAGCCACTGTGGAGCCTTTAGTGGTGAGGTCTTCCAACTTCAAAGTGATGTGTCTTCACCGTATACCATCATTTTAGTGGAAAAACATAATTAATTTTGGTGAAATGAGATTCATTTTCAGACAGGATTAGTAACAGCATTCACTGAATTTCACGCTCTTCTTTGTGAACTGTGAAGAAAATGAACGGCAGCTAGAAGATCAATGGGATTCCAGCTCCAGCTGCAGATGGGACAAAAGTACACTATAACAAAAACATTCTATATTCTGATTCACAAAGCTAACAGCAGTTTGAAACCTGCAACTTAATTACAGACCAATGACACCACAACCTTTTCAAATGGCAAAAATACAAAAAAGTGTTACAAAAATATTTCAGAAAAAGTGCATAGTCTAAGTGCATAGTAAATAAAAGCACTGAAAAATATCTTGCTAGAGAGGGAGTTCAGCCTGGAGAGTTATGACCAAAGCTGAACAGTTTTATCTTACACAAACTATACTCAAAAATAGCTTTATGAGACTGATTTCTGGCTGAAAGTATCAAAGGGTTTATTAGTCAAGAAACAAATACCTTAACTGACAAGCATGGTTCGAAAAGAGACAGGCTGCCACCCACCAGCTCCACCTCACTGTGACTTCTTCTGCAGCCTTCTTACACTACTCATACAACTTGATGACAGAATGTGGCAATCATGGAATTAATTATTGCTGTTCAAATTAAAAAAAAAAAAAAAGAAAAAGAAAACCACAAATCAACCCTGACACTCTTACCAAACACATGCCAATTTACAATTCAAGAGTATTTTACAATATACCTACAGTTACACAGTAGGCTCCTGGCAGCATTTTCAAATGATCTTTTCATTTATCCTGACATGCTGTAAATGAATAAATTACACCATTTAAAGAATTATTGTCAATAAGTTTCCCCTTCTCTTGAATCATCAAAGAAAAAAGGAAAGCGGCCAGGAGAGCCTGGGAGGAAGCCGGCACAGGTACCTCCAGAAGTGGGCCTAGAGGGTCAGCATCTCTAACTCCATACTGCAACACTCTTACAGCCATTTCACAAAGATTTCTAAGAAGAAGATTTTGTAATATGGTTACTAAACCCTTTAACACTTTCACTCTTACTCAGAATCAGTCCATCTGCTGGCCGCAGTGGCCACAAGTCAATGCCAAAGTTACGGCAGGTGAAGTACTGGTATTGTGCCTGTGAGTCATTTAAAAGAAAGTGAAAGAATTCCTTTCTTTTCAGATGAAGACAAAAACAAAACAAAAAACTTTCACAGCAAAGGAATATAACAAATGGCTTTAAGTAGTCTTAAAAAAAATGAGGGAAGCCGGGCGTGGTGGCTCTTATTTTTAGTCCCAGGACTTTGGGGAGGCAGAGGAAGGAGGATCTCTGAGAGTTCTAGGCCAGCCTGGTCTATATAGTGAGTCTAGGCCAGCCAGAGCTACAAAATGAGACCCTGTCTCAAAACATAAAACAAAACAAAACAATCGGGGAGATATACTTCATGTTGAGTCAGCAAGGCATTTTGTCATTAAAAAAAAATTTCACTTCCTTACAGAAACAGTTTTTAGTTTTTAATGAACTTGTAAACAAAAAGCTCCCATTTCAAAATAAAAACAAAATCCCAGGTCATATAGATGTTTACAGTGATTACATTTATCTAAGCAACACACATACATGTTCAGTTGTAAGACGGTAACTAAATTTCTGTGACAAATGCGTTTTTAATAGCAAGAACATTATAGAGTTAATGCAGAGTCCTAAAGATAATCTAGTAGTCGCTATGTTTTTTTCTTAAGTCTTCACTTTAGATGCTGTTATTTCTAGCACAGGTAAGCAGGCAGAGTCTTTCAAATGCTCAAACACTGGAATCTTTGGTTGCTACCGTATCAGCTGGCTTGCAAACAAGAAGCCAACCATTTAAAGAATGTTTTAAGTTAACAACTTGCAAACCCCAGGGATGAAAAACCCTAAGAACACACAATTGTGAACATTTACAACCATCACAACTGTGGCTGAAGACTGTTCATGCCGTTCTCCTGAAATGAGATCTCAAAGAAGTATAGTTCAAAATAAAAAGGTTTTAACAAAAAATTGGCATATGCACAATTTCTCCACCAATTCGTGTGTCAACCATTTAGTTAAACTTTTCCACTTTAAAAAAAAAAAAAAAAAAGCAATAGAAAACCGGACACCATGTTTCACTACCTCAGTTAATATTCACAATTACAGCGGTTACAGCTCAGGGCCAGCATCAGCAATGCTGCCTAGGCCAGTTTACACTGAAATTAAGTTCTTTACACCAAGTAAATGGTTGTCCACAACCACTGGCTAGTGTACATATGAACTAAAATGTCTGGTTTGGGGAGAAACAAATGCCGCTCCAATCATCTGCTCTGCTGCTTCTCTTCCTCAATTCATGCCTAGAAACCTATTAAAAAATGAAACAGAAAAAGGATGTTACAAGTTTTAAACACTTTTACAAGTATTCCCCAAATTAGGTAGAAATAGGACAATAATCACGTTTTAGTGGCTGTTGATTTTTATCTTGAAGAATCACCAAATCTAACCTTTCAAAACAGAGTACGTGACTCTCTAATTAAAGCCACCGTTCCCCTCCCCATGCCCCATTTGAATGACCCAGAAATAAGTCTATAGTCAGTTACAACGTCAGCACCCAACTCTAAGCTAGAGTGGCTAGCCATCCAAACAAGGATGCCCAATTCTTCTGGACCCAGAACACAAGCTATTTCAGAAACCCAACAGGCAAATGAGAAACAGATGACATCACTGCAACAACCTGTGTGCTTCTAGCCAGATCAGAAGCACACACTACTGTGTACACCATTTCTGACAGATTACGTAACAACAATAACGGTTAATGAATTCATTTAAAGCGTCACTTGGTGTTGTATCTCCAAGAAATAGGATTTGCATACAAAACCTCACACTCATCTTCACACTTCTTTCCTTCCACAGGTCAGGTCTCCTCACTGACTTGTGAACTAGAAATGAACAATGCTTTGGCCATACTCACTCCCTGTCCTGTCCTATCCTACTGGACCCCCTCCCCGCCCCCCAAGTGGAAGTCAGGGCTTCCGCAGAAAGATGTTGGTTCTATTGGCTTGTCTTTATGGCTAGAGATAGAACAAACATACCCACCTCTTAATAACCTGAACATCCTATAAGCAAGAGCCACACTCTCTTTCCCTTCCAAACTTGAGATGATCAAACTACATTTCTGACCATTTAATTTATTTAATAAAAGTCAAAAACAAACCACCACCACTACAGAAAAATCATGGTTTTGCCAGAAATAAATTGCTTTTTTCCTCTTCAACCATTGGTGGGCTATTTCCTTTGGGCTTCGTGGAACTTACAAAATACTCCTACTACTTACTCTTTATTACAAATGTTTTTAAGACTAAAACTAGAAAGACATTATTAAGCATTTATAATCATCTTTCTTTTGATAAGCATTCTTTCATCAGTTAACTAGGAACTCCATATGGGAGGAAAACCAGACATCCTCATGTATTTGATAAATACACCTAAGCTTTGAAGGCACAGATGTGCACCCCTTCCCACAGGACCTACTAAGAGCAGGTATGTAACAAACACCAATTCCATAATCATAAACGCACAGAAAGCAAACATTAAATAAAGATTATGAGATAGTACTGGCAAACTGAGAACCAAACTGTGCTATGCCCATGTGCTCTTTTGTGTGCGGGTACATATACATGTGTGTAGGCACGCTTGTATGCAGGCTAGCGGTTGAAATCAGGTAGTATCTTTCCCTATGGCATATACTGATGCAAGGCCTTTTGCTGAACCTGGAGCTCACAATCTGGCCGGCTTGCTCTGGGGATGCTGTCTCTGACTTTCAGGTGCTGGGATTACAGATGGACAACTATATCCACCCACCTCAGGGTTTTAGAATATCTGAATGCTGGTCCTCATGTTCTGTGCTGAGTGTTCTTGTATACTGAGCCACCTCCCCAGCTACAGTAAGGCACACTTTAAAAGGCTATCAAACAAACCTTAATTACACCTATAAACCTGACCACACCTGAGGTCTAATTCCAATTGCACTGGCTAAGAAGATATTAAAATTAAGAAAACCATGAAGTAGCTAAACAGAAATGACCTTTATCCCATCAGTATTTGGCTTTAAGTATGAAAGTTATTCATAAATACTGTAAAAACAACCATTTCCCAGCTAGTAAAACCAGGGTCTCCCTCCCTTTATAATACTTTGCTTCCATCATGTGATTCTGTTTTAGTACTTTGTTATACTGCATATACCTCCACACAAGCAGGTCTGAAATAGAAAACCAGTCACTAACAAACTATAAGCCAAATACAAGACAACTTGATTTCTTTAATAACAGGGAGGTTCTAGGTCAGAAGTCTCTCTTTGTGGACGGTCAGTCTCTGGTTACAATTGTCTAGGGATTGGTTGAAGATTAGCCTAGCAATATTCCTGGTAGAATAAAGCAGTCCAATCCAGATTTAGTTCTTCAGCTAGACAGGGCAATGGTAGGATGTCCCATCCAGGTAGCACCCTTCCAATGAGCTCTTCTCTGACGGCACTCCAGAAGGAAAAGCACTGTGGTAGGTATACAACATTCACTCTCCGACCACTACTAAGGACTCTTTCTTCTCTGCAGTGTGCTTTAGTCTTTTGTTTGTTCTTAAAATCCTGCTGTCTGGGTGGCTCTTCTAGTTCTTCCGTTAAAACGAGGCTCTTCTGTTCCTCCTGGAGGAGAGGGATAAGGAAGACCATCACCAAAGGTGCATGAAGTGATGATCCAGGAATTCATCTACATTTCAGTTTCTTTTCAAGTCTTCAAATACGGAAGAAAAAGTGCTTATTTTAATTTTATGCAACAATCATACATTATCCTCTCAAAAAGAAACCTACAAGAAATATATCTTTATTCATGAATTCACTCCAAACATGTCCAATTTATTAAAAAGATAGAGCCAGAATCCATTTTAAACAGATGTAGTTATGTTTTCAGACAGTTCCTCCTGCCTCTACATACCTCTGTATTGATGGGATTATAATTAAGGGCCACCATGCAATTAAATGTTTATGCAGTAATAACATTTGTGGTGGGTGTTTGAAATTTAGGCTCCTTCCACAGTATAAGAACAAAATTGTGTGAAGTTATTTTTAACTCAATAATCAACATACAATGTCACTTAGTTTGAATTAAGCTGCCAGTATGTATGTACCCACTACATCCTACCAAACCAACAACCCTATTAATTCTCCTCTACATAAATGAAAGGGGTGAAAGATGAAAGGATTTTCCATCACAAACTAGTAATTTGTATGTAACAGGTTCAACTCATCCCTGAATTGGACCACAAGACTAACAATTTGAACGACTGTCTTCTCTACTCAGATTTCATTTTCTAACAGTTGGTATAGCTGGTAAGTTTAACATACCTGTTACAAAGGAATCCACCCCAACTGGCAGATGGTAGCCATTCCACAGCGCTGAGGCTCAGCAACACTGGCAGTACTCCAGGCCTTCTGACAGCCATCACAGGACCTGAGCAGAAGGTTGGCAGGCCCAGCGAGCCTTGGAGAGGTCTCTTGCACTGTCATCTTCATTTCTTAGATTGTCAACTTCTCCAGCTTTACTGCCCACAATGAAAAAAGCCGGTGGAAATCCCAGATTTCAGTGAAGATTCAGTTCCCTGGTCTTCTCTGGACAGTGTATTCAGGGTAGGTCAGTCTCTCCAGGAATCCCAAGGTCTTCCCTTCCCTGTTTTGGGTTAAGTTGCTGAATTATCAGCTGTGGTCCTGGCAGCAGTTGGTGAAGTCAGAAGAGGTTAAGCTACACATGGCAAAGCCCTGTAGCTGCTGGGGACCACTGACACAGGTAGGTTAATTGATGGAAATACTTCAAGTCTCTGAAGGCCAAAGCCACCTTCAAACCAGTCATTCTACGGTCTCAGCTACTTGTGGGTACATCAGAATTAACTGAATCTAAATGTCCATAAACTATTTCTTTTTTCTTTGCCCTTTCTAGGTCATAAACAAGCATCTTTCTGAAAATCACATATAGTTGTAGAACACCAAGCAAAATGGATTGTCAAGGGTTAAGAGAGAGAAGCTTTTATCTTCTCTGCTACACAAATAGAAGCAAAAAATTCCATCTTGGGGCACTTTAGCACTGGAAAAAAAAATCTATGCGACATTAGGGAAAATCCTTGTCTCTTGGTCTTGATTGGCTTTGCAATGCAGTGACTGAAAGGCCTAAATGCAAATGTATCAGAGCAGAGACCCACCTATTACAGGAGAAGCACATACTAGCTAAATAAGAAAGCTTTGGAAGAACACTTGAACACTCTCAATGAGGGGCGAGAACTTTCTCTAATTTTTATGAAAGAAACACATACTTAAAGTAACTGCCAAGAAACCAAAAACCAAACCAAAACAGAAACCCCCACAAAACCCCAAAACTATAAAAAATATACCAGTAAATGCCAACATTTAGAGGATCTTTCCAGAAGAGAACCTTTATGATAGAGGCCTGCTTGCTAAAGATTTATGAAACTGAATTCATTGACATGCAAGCATCTGAGATTATGACCGAAAGAAAAAAAAAAGTTATAATGTATATTCTGAGTATCTTCTACATTTTGGGGGTCTTGGAAAGTCTCACTATATAGCCTTGGCAGTTCCCAACCTAATCAGAGATACACCTTCCTCCTTCCTCCCAAGTGCTGGGATTAAAAGTATGTGCCACCACCCGCAGCCACTTTCTATAATTTTTGAGCAGAGAGAAATAACATGGTGCTACCATTATGGGAAGACTCCATGAAATCAAAAGCTATAATAGCAGAAACTGAGTCTATGGTTTTATACACTCTATTACTTAAGCATTTGGAATCACTAACAACCTACATAATGTGAGAGGCAGAGGGTCTAAGACCAACTCCCTCATGCTTATTTCATGCCACCCTTAGGTAGATGTATTTTCTTAGCTTTCTGTTATGGACACTAATTTCACAGATGTTTAAGAAGTCATCTCTATTTTGGATAGCGGCATAGCTTATTGTGCATCTGTGTGTGTGGTGCTCAGGAGCCAATCTTGGTGGCTGTTCCTCTAATGTCTTTGCTTTTTGGAGCTGGGGTCTTCCGGCTGGCCAGAAGTCCCAAGCTTTTGCCTATCTCCACCCTGCTAGCCAGGGCTGGGCTTACAATGAACATCATTACAGCTTGCTAGCATTGTTGCTGAGACAGGGTATCAGTCTCACAATGTTGAAGTTGGCCTCAAACTCACAGAAATCCACTTGTTTCTATGTCCAAGTGCTGGGATTCAGGGCACGTGCCACACCATGCCCAGCCCTTGCTCGCTGCTTTTTAAATGGAGGTTCTGGGGATTGAACTCAGGTCCCTATTCTTACAAAGCAATCACTTACCAACTTAGCAAACTTCCCAGCCCCAGATTGATATATTTGAGTAGCAAGCAATAGTTTGCTAAAGGTTAAAAAAAGAAAAAAACAAAAAACAAAAAACCACAAAACTCTTGGTAACCCATTCTACTCACCCACCCTCTGAGAAGGAATGCTTCCTATTGGCAAAGCTGGCCATTAACTCCTGAGCTCAAGCGATCTTCTTGTCTTAGCCTCCCAGTAACTAAGACTGTAAGTATTCATGTCACTGAACCCGGCCTTAGAAATGTACTTTTAAAAGTAGTCAATAATGTTATTTTTTGTTGGAAAAAAAAAAAAATCCCTATTTCAGAACATAACAAGTTCATGTACATGTAATAATTTGCACGACCATTGTGTCTAACGGTATTTTCAACTGTTTTATGATTTTAAGTTACTTTCATGAAAAAGTTACGATACAGAAGAAGGCTTAAACTTAAGTTTAATCACTTTTTTTTTTTTTCAAGGAAACATACTAACTCAGTGGATCCAACTTCTCATCTTTAATACCTAGATAAAGCAGGACAAAAATTCTGCTTGTTTATTGAGTAAAAACACAGTATATTAGAACAATGAAACTAGGTCAAAATTAAGATACTTCTTTCTGAAGGCTGCTGAATGCCTGAAGAAAAATGTTCTAGGCCAGATGAGATTTCAATCCTAGTTTTAGAAGCTGCAATTTGTGATGAATCCTATTATCCCAACCAGCTTTAGGCAAAAAGGAAGAAAAAAAAAAGGGCTTCATTTCATGACAAAAGCAAATATATTATAGGCGTTATTTAATATCTTAGTTAAGAGGCTCTATTTGCCTTCGCCTCAACAATAAAACCACTTCTCACAAATCTTGATGCCTACTTCCACACAAGATTATTTACACAATATTAAGAAACAAATGAGGCATTAAAGTCTCAACTGAGGTGCAGAGGCTGAACAGCTGGAGCACCCACTATGCTTTCTAGGCTCAGGCCCCATCATCTCAAATCCCTCCTCCACCAAATCTTCAATTCAACCCTTCCCAAATACAGAAGCACAGAAAGGAAGCCCTCAACTTGACTGAGCTGCTGGGATGAGGATGACATCACTTCATTCCATTTCTTCAAATGTTCCTCAGATACTAGAAGCTTTTCTTTCTTTCTTGAAAAAGATAGGTCTTATGTAGCCCCTGGCTGTCTTCACTCTGTAGACCAGGTGGACCTGGGACCCACAGAGATCTGTTTGCCTTTGCCTCCCAAATGCTGGGATTAAAGGCATTCGCCACCCCACCTGGCCTAGAATTTATTTTTAAGTTTAAGAATTATTTAAATACAACACTAAATATATAGAAAAATACTAATATTTGAAAACCACATTCAGACTAGAGCAGTCTTTCAGAAATAAAGATTTAAAAACCAAGCAGCCAAGCTTAGCTGGCCACCACTTGCACAAAGCAGGCAGGTAGTGGCAGGTAAGGCCCGGGAAGGAGATAGCAACACGGGAGCAGGAGTTGAACCCTAGGCACCGAGAACAGGGAATGTGCTGTGCTCTCAGCTCTACTCCTTAGAAGCACTCAAAGTGCCAGAAAGAGACAGACAGACAGACTAGCAGTTTAACGGCACTTGCCTCAGTTATCTTCAATTGACAAGTTCTAACTACAGACTTCAATGCCACATTAAATGAGCTCTAGTGTCTAAAGTTCCTTAAGGACCACCATGAACTTATGATCTGTCACAGTTCGTTGGCAGAGAGAATCTGTGACTCAGGAAGCCATGCTGAGCTTTGCAGTTAACAGGTTCTCTTGCCATCGAGAAGACAGACAGGCTGAGGGCAGTGCCAAGACTCGCCTTTAAAATTAGATCACGTTCACAGTTCCCCAGCAAATGCTCAAGCATTAACATGCAAACAAACAATATACAAATATCTTAAACACTGTTAGTCTGAAAGTCAGTCAAAATACCATGGCTAACCAGATTCTGTATTAAAAATCAACAAGTGTTAGGTCTAGGATTTTGGATTGATTGGCAATACCATATTCCCAACACCAAATGTTTATTTTGGAAAAGGGTTAATGAATGAGTAAAAAAGATGCAGTTGTTAAAAATGACCCAAAATCCCAAGAGAAATGATATAATATACACACATATATGTATATACAAATACATATACATATATATGAACAAGGACATTTGGGTTTAAAGTTAGTAGTCAAATTTTCCAAGGACGTCTTTTTTTTTTTTTTTTTAAATACAAAGCCAAATTTTCTGTTTGAAAACCACCTCCTTGATCTAACACTGTTAGAAATGAATGAATTACCCAATTTGTATTGAATTTTCCCTGTAACGTCCCTTGGTTCTTGGCTACTAACCTTTCATGTTACTCTTGGTTTTGTCAGTTTGCTTGCCTGTGGGGGTTTGGGCCTGCTGGCCCTGCCCACTGGAGGAGGCTGCCTGCTGTGCTGCTTTCTGCTTGAGCATGGTCCAGTCAAACGTGTAATCGTACTGGTGGTTCAGCGTCCTGGAAGAGAAGAAGAGCGCGGTGTTAACCTTTGAATAACGCTGGCCAGCTAAACAGCTTGCTCACTTCTCAAAAGAGCCAGGGGGCTCTTTAGATTAAGAGTATTTTCTCATAAGCACGGTAACTTCTACGATTTTTCTTCTTCTAAGAAACTTTCAGATAATTACTTCTCATATGTCACAACTGAAAGGAAAATGTTAATTACTCTGATGTACTAGATTTAAAAAAATATAGTAACTTTTCAAATAGAAACTGCCTTTTAAGTCGTCTCCAAGGGAGTCCGGCAGAGTGACACAAGCCTTTAACCCCAGTGTTCAGTAAGGCAAAGCTCTACTGAGTTTGAGGCCAGCCTGGTCTACATAGTGAAACCCTCTCTAAAAAAACAAAATCAGAATACAAATTTCTCCAAAGGGGCATACTAGGAGTGAAAACACAGAATTAGCAACTACAGTGACTCAAGCTGTCAATTACCTAGAAAGATTCATTCAGAACCTCCTAGGGAGCATGCAGACAACTGTCAGCTAGTGGACGAGATGGTGCTAGTACCTGGGGACATCATTTCTGAAACTAATGGATTACTTGGTGGTTTCTTCAAGAATCTGAAACACAGGCAGGATAATGTTGAGCCTTGAACTAGCTGTGGTGCAGCAGATGGCCCTGAACTCCCAATCCTCCAGCCTCTATCTCCTAAAGTGCTAGAGTCTCTGGGAGACCTCTGGCAGACTCTGTATTTTAATGCTCTTTTCTGGTTTTCCTTTTTTGGGGGGAGGGAGGGAGGAGCACATAATTTCAAGACAAGTTTTCTCTGTGTAGTCCTGGTTGGCTTGGAACTCAGAGAACCATGTCTGCCTCTGTCTCCCAAGTGCTGGGATTAAAGACGTGCCACCACGCCTGAATTTTAATGCCTTATTATTTGGTACTGAATAGGGTTCTTTCTGTATCACTGAAATTACTGTTTAAGGATTGAAAAAAAAATCATTTACTTGTAAAATTTATTTTGAGATTAATGTAATTACATAATTTTTCCCTTTCCTCCAAAAATGCCTATATACACCTTGCTTTAAAAAAAAATGACCATTTTTCATGAATTATTGTTATATAAATCTATCTATCTATCTCTCTCTCTCTCTCTCTCTCTCCTTGCATCCACGAGTACAACCTGCTCACTATGTGTAATATTATGTATGTTTTCAGGGCTGACCACTTGTGCTCTTCCCTAGGGAAAAGAATCTCTTGCTCTCATCATTCCTTAGTTTAAGAAGGCATGCTGGTGAGATTTTATGGGTGCAGCTTCTGATGTGACATACAACCTCATACACAGCCTATTATTCCCAAGCCTTAGATTCAGAGTTATTCTGTAGCTGCAACCACTAGCACAGGGCAAAATTATTTGTAATTATGTATATGTAAACACATACACACAGGGGTGGGGGAATCTGCACACGAGTTGCCCAATGTGAGTGGTGGGACCAAATCTGACTTGCTCCCAAGAGCAGTATGCCCCCCCCTCCCCAAACCATCTTTCAGCCTCTGCAGCCACTCTGAGATTAACAACTGACCTGAAGAGGATGCGGAATAGCTGCCTCAGATACATATAATCCGGAGCTTCCTCAAAGCGCAGTCCACGACAGTAATTTAAGTACATGGCAAATTCTGCAGGAAATCCCTATCGATTCAATATTTAAAACAAGAGTGAAAAGCAAAAACACCAAGTTAGAAGTTCTGAAATACAAGCAAAAGGAAATGTATAATGTTGTTTCAGTATTTTGTATGAAGCTATGACAATTAAGACAACTATAGCCTGGTTTTCTCATGAATTTAAGCCAAATTCACCATTTACTCACTCTATAGTATACAAGATGTTGTCCTGGTTAGTTTCTTTTGTTAACTTGACAAAAGCTAGTCATCTGGGAAAGGAACGTCAATGGAGAAAATGCTCCCCGCAGACTGACTCATGGGGCATTTTCTTGACTCATGATTTATGTGGGAGGATTCTTCTCAGCGGGGATGGTGCCGCCCTGGGGAGCAAGCCAGTAGGCAGCAGCTCTCCGCTGCCTTCTGCTTCAGTTCCTTATTCCAGGTTCCAGATTTAAATTCCTGCTGACCTCCCTCCCTCAGGAGACAAAAGTGTGGCCTGAGAGCTCTAATAAGAAATAAACCTCCTTCCCAAGTTGCTTTATAGAAACCCTAAGACAATTACGAAAGAAATCACCTTTTCTATAGCACAATTCAGAACTTTTTCTGAGGGCAGTAACAAAGACAATGTGTTTTTTTTTTTTTTTTTTGTCTTACTAGGAAAATTACTAGGGTGATTCCCCCTACCCTGAGACCTGATGTCTTTTTGCTAATGTAGGATTTGATTTTTTCTCTTAACATGACTACTTCTTACTTTTGTGTGTACTACTATGTCCGTGTATGGATATCTATGTGCTATAGCACGCACATGGAATAGAGAACAACTTGTGGAGCTGGTTCTTCCACCACTTGTCTTAGGGATCAAACTCAGGCTATCAGGCTGGGTAGCAGCTATCTAACTCACTGTGCCATTTTACTCAACATTAGTATACCAACTACTAAAAAGATTGATACTTATTTATATATGTGCACTGTGCCTGCTTCATATATGTTTGGTGCCCAGAGAGGATAAAGGCCAAAAGAGTCTGGAGCTGAAGTTATCAGGTTATAAACCACATTCAATGTGGGTGCTGGGAATTGAACTCGCATCCCCCAGAAGAGCAGCAAATACTATTTTTGTTTTTTTGAGACAGGATATCTCTATATAGCCCCAGCAGTCCTGAACTCCTGGCTCTGAGTCTGGAATACTGGGATTAGAGGCACAATCGCAATACCACACCAGGCATGGCACATGCTCTTGACCAGGTGTGTCCTCCAGCCCATGCTTTTATTTACTTAGACAGGTCTTACTACTTGAACTCGAGCTGCCTAGAATTCCTGCGTTAGACCAGGCTGCCTCTGCCTCCCAAGTTCCGGGATTAAAGATGTATATAATCACACCTGGCCATGGGAATTATTTCTAAATATCATCATGTATACTTACTTACCTTACACAAAACTTCAACAGGAGTGGACATCTTCTTTTCACTAATCTTTTCATATTTTTGTTTCTTTGTTGCAGCCTGTTAAAAAAAAAGGAGTGCAAAGATGGATTTAATACTTAAAAGAAGTGCAGTAGTTGAACTCACTAGACAAGATATATACTAGAGAGTTAGTAGGTGAGAGCTAAGTAAATAATATGTGGAATCAAGTCCATATTGGATAAAGCTACTCACAAAAGAACTGAGCATTTTACTATTTTCCTTTAAAGGTTCAAAATAGCTATTAAATTCTACACCAATGATTTATTAGCATACACCCAAAAAGCACAGCTCAACAAGTTGTCACCAAGAGTGCTAGCACAAAAGAACATAAGCCTTCAGGGTTAACTAATCAACTAGTTAAATTAATTAATTACTCTTAAACTAATTTCTTACTCAAACAGTTAACTTACCCCCCAAATTAAAGGCAAAAGCAAATTAGCTTTGGCTGAAACTCAGATTCTGGGAACACTAAAGGACACCGTCCACGGTGTTTTCTTCTTTCTCTCCCCGCACTACAAGGGCTCCTTCCTTAGGCTGCGCTGCCTAGGTTGCTCGTACTCTACTGGGCCCACACCACTCCTCAAGTCCTGGATGATCCTCTCATATTTCCCCTTCAAATACGATAAACAAAACAATCTCAGTAACTGGAGTCTGATTTACCTTTAGCCCTTGCCAGGGAAGACTGGTTCTATTGAAGTACATCAAAACATATCCTAAAGATTCCATGTCATCTCGGCGACTGGAAAACAGAATAGTATTTTATGAAGCAGATAATGGGAAAACATAAAAACTAAGTATACATAAGAAAAAAACACTCACAAATGAAGATAAAGACTATTTGGTATCTTATTAAAATAGGTAATTAAAGTAATAACGTTCAAAATGGATTGATTAACCACTTACAAGATTGTCAGAAAACTTAAAATTGTTTTTTAAATGAATGGCAATATAGCTATATGCCTCTAAAAGTTAATGAATAATGAAAAACAAGTAGTAGAGATGCCTTAATTTTCAACTCCTAAAAAGCCCTTCTAGAGATGCTGAAACCAACCTCCAAGTGTGTACACACTTATACACATGCACTAAAAGAAATATATCCAGTGACAGGAAATACCCGTTCTTGGGTGAATGCAATCATATAGCACATCTCAGAGTATTCAGAAATTTACTATTTTTCTTCCTACAGTCCAACTATGAAGTTTCCAACCCAAAGACACAGCACTTTTTGCTTTGTTTCTTTTAGGGAAGAAAAGCTAACCAAAAACTGAAGGGAACTCGAAAAAAAGAACATTCAAGTGCCGAAATAGGAAGACACAGAGACCCCAGTCTACCAATCACATTGTGGTGATTACAAATGTCATAACTTGTTTGTTCTGAAACGAACTTTGAATTCGAAGTTAAAGCAATCCTGTCACAGACTATCAAAGTGCTGGGTTACAGGCTCGAGTCCCTCAGCTCAGCTCTCCTACCAAATTTTCCTTATAAGAGGGACCCACAGACCCTCACCGCCCCTGAAACTCAAGTTGTTGGAACATGGTCCACAAATGGAGTCATTCGAGGGGATTCAAAGTGCTTTTGGAAAAATTCCAAGAAAACAAGAGTCTTGGGACCTCAGTCTCTTCAAACACACGGCATTGTTCTTGGACTGTGTTTTCATGCTCCTCCCAGGTGTAGGGATAGGAGTTTACTTCAGATTATTCACTACAACTGGCTATTGGATTTTTTTGTTTATATACCTCCATGGAAAAACATGTTTTTGCCACACGCAGCTTGTGGGGCTTGTCCTTGTGATTGTACAAATTACTCATGTGACTCAGAGTATAAATTGTCTAATGCTCTGAATAAAGTTGGTTATTGCATGAGACTTTAGTCTGCCTCATTTCAAGGATCCACTCTCCCAGGTTCACATTACCAACTACAGTCATAACACTGAAGTGCCTAAGATCAGCACTTAAAAAGCAGGTACTACGTTAAGCTGAAAAGAGATGCCAAAATACTAATTATGTTTCCAACTTCCATGTTTAGTGGGCTTTTGTTTTTTCGTTCCTTCCTTTTTTAGATAGGGTCTTACAATGTGGACCCTGCTAATATGGTACTCATTATATAGCCAAGAATGGCCCTGAATTCTTAGCACTAATCCTGCTTCAGCCTCCTAGTGCCAGCTGAGATCGCAGGTATGTGTCACCAAACCAGACATTCAACTTTCTATCCCAGAGACAACTTTCAGGAAAGAAAATAAAAAGCCCCATTAATTTAGTTGGCTTCTCTGCACTAGTTAAAAACCAAAGGTACAACAATAAAAGCAATTCCTTAGTTCTCAGCCAAGAAGCACTCTTAAGATACTAAGAAATTTTAATACAAACTCAAGAAAAGCCATCAAAAGCTTGCTTCCATTATGGATTTGAAAAGACTTACCTCTGCTCAATACCAAGATGTGCATTGATGCTAGCGTATCGGGCAGTGCCAGTGAGGTTTTTATCTTCTCTGTATGGTATGTGTTGCCTTGTCCTGTTGTCTCTGTACTTTTTGGCCAAACCAAAATCAATAAGGAATAACTTTAAAAGAAAAACAAGGAGACATTAGGTTTCTAACCTTGTTCAATTAAACAGCCTCTTACTCATTAGTATATTCAAATATCAAAATGAAATATAAGTAGAACAGATAATAGATTTAATATCCCAATAAGCCTTTACTATTCTTCACCAGTAAGTAACACCCCCCACAATTATGCCTAGTAATCTATCCTTACTTATATAAATTAACTTCATCTGCCCAGTTCTTACACATAGCAGCCTGTCTTCACAAAGTGAGTATATACATGTCCCAAGGCAGAGTTGTCAAGTATGCTATCTACCACATGAAATTTGACAGGCTGTTTTTACAGTTAAAACAAGCATGTTCCACAATCTATGCACAAGCTTTTTGGGACTCTAATCTCTCACAAAGGCCACTCTCTTCAGTATGTTAATAAAAAGCTAATTATTTAAATAACACAATCCTCAAAGTCTGATATAAAAAAACAAACCATTTTAAGATAATAAAAAACAAGAGCATGCATTACAATGTTTCACAAGATATCTGAAAAATATAAAATGTTAATCTAAAAATTAAAAGCACAGACTTTAAATTAAGGTGGCTTACATATTATCTGCTTAAATGAGCTACCCCAAACCACAGTAACATTTTAGAAGAAAATGTCTCCTTTTATATGATCTACGTGGTAACCAGGGAATAAAGCACTAAGAGTACAGTTTTCTAAGTCATTCAAATTTAATCTACAAAACTGAATTTTTAAAAAGGAAAACCTATTTTTTGATGAAAAAGTAACAAAATCGATTCCTGTTTACCAATGTATTTGAGGTTTTAACTTTTGTAGGAAAAAACCCGACTTACCATTCTATGCTATAATAAAATCCTATCTCCCACATTATCAAGCTTGACCTATCTGTGTGCATGTGAACACATGAGACTACTGTGTCTCTTCTAATTGCACCTACACTTTATTACTCTTTTTGTTAACTACTGGGTCTCTTCTACCAGTATGGAAGCTGTGATGTCTTAGGAAACTGTTAATGTAATCTTTTAAAACTCAAGTTACAAGTAAACAAATCATCTACTCATGCTAAGATGCCAAGGGTGGTGGCACATGCCTTTAATCCCAGCATTATGGACACAAAGGCAGGCAGATCTCTTCTTTGAACCCAGCCTGGTCTACAAAAGGGTACAAGGCTAGCCAGGGTTACAAAGTGACAGCCTGTTTTAACAAACAAACCCTGTCTCTTCCAGCTATTATGCCTATACTTTCATTTGGTCTACATAAAAGACTAAATTGGAGTTGGGGATTTAGCTCAGTGATAGAGCGCTTGCCTAGCAAGCACAAGGCCCTGGGTTCAGTCCTCAGCTCTGGCAAAAAAAAAAAAAAAAAAGACTAAATTACTAGTAATAGATAGATAACAGAAGCCTTATAAATCTAATATTAAACTCCCTAAGCAATCAAGTTATTTGGGTATATGGGAAAGTATTTTATAGCTCACGCTGCACATTCCTCTTAATATGAAAACCAGCACCAGTTTACTAGTAGTCAATGAGCACAGAGTTCTGCAGAGTAACACTGAAAACAGAAAACTAACAATAAACGATATTAAGCTTCATGGCACTGAAAACAATTCCTAGGTCATGGACTCCTCAGGGCCTTCTTGGATTATGTGATCCCTCAAAGAGAAGGGGAAGTGTGCTAATGTGGATTATGTCTGACAGCTGCTACTCAAAGACAAATCTCCATGTGCAACTCAATGAGCAGATAGTGTGTAAACAACCAAAGATTGATTTAAGAAACCCAGTACTCCAAAGTTATTTCCTCTACAAAAATGAGAAAACAGTATTAAAAACAAACAAAAATGTAAAAAGCAAAACCAATACAAAACAAAACCAAAAAACCTAAAAACCCCCAAGCCAAATACTAAATCCATGAATGCTCCAAGAAAGTACATAAAGAAAACAACAAATGAGGAAGGTCAGTGCCAGTCAAGTGTGAGGACTGCGCCTGCAAAGACACAGGCAATTTCCATTAGGGGACAAGCTGTTTTTCTGAGGACCTGCATCAATTATTCGCAACCTAACTAGCTTGTATAATATAAACAAAATATTAACACATTTAGATAATCAAGTTGTTATACTACAAAATGTAAGCAAAAGGGATTGGGGAGAAAAATGAGGCTAGTAAGTTTTAAAGAATTGTTTCTTCTTATAATGAGGAAACTCATGCACTCTTACCCACCCACAGCAATAAGCTCTTTGGGGGTCATTATTTGTTGAGGAGAGGTCTCAGCATGCAGCTCCTTGGGTTACCTGGACTCCCTAGGGAACTAACTAGTCCTGGCCCGGAATTTGCTGTGACCCACCGCCTCCTCCTGCCAGGATTACAGGCATGCACCAGCACACGCATTTCTGTTTGGGATAAGTAACTCTCGAGTATCTGAAACCTTTTGAGGAGGAACTTGCCCCTGGACAGCAGTGAAAGCGCCAGAATACAAATCAAAACTGGGGCAGTGTAGGAAAGAAATGCAAAGTAATTTAGGTAATTAAGTCAGTACACAGCATGGCATATTTCTACATTTTTGGTTATTTATGCCAATAGTCTTCTCAGAGGACGCAGTATCAAAAATTATAGTCTTGTTGGTTCCAGAAGCACCAAAATTCACATCCTAAAGTAAACGTTCCTCTGTCTACAAAAATTCATGCTGGGTCAGGCATGGTGGCCTACATCCTTAGTCCCAGGACTTGGAGGCAGAGGTAGGTGAATGGGATGGCTGAACAAGAGGCCAGCCTGTTCCAGGCCAACCAGGGCTAGACCAGGCCTCAAACTAAAACCAAAAACAAAATTCAGTTTCCAGAGGGAAAAGCTAATGTAAACTGATTAAATACTGGCTTGTTTAGCCTGTTCAAATCTAAATCGGGTCATATATTCCGTTATCTTCCTGTGACTAGTGGTCACTGGCCATTTAGTTTGTTTCCTTCAACCGTCACTCTTGTGTTACAAAAACATTGTCTGGTCTAGAGCAACCATTGGTGGAAACTAAGAGCCGACACCCTGACCAATCTGGTTTGAGAAGACTAGCTGTGAAATCTGACCTACACTTACCTGAGGTAAGTTCTTGGGGAAGGAAGGAAGGAAGGAAGGGAGGGAGGGAGGGAGGGAGGGAGGGAGGGAGGGAGGGAGAGCAAAGCAGTCACTAGAGCACACGAGACTTAACTGTGTATTAAACTCTTCAAGTCCAAACACATTTTGAAGCTAGTCTATCTCGTTTATTTTGAAGTAAAGGTTCCAGTACTAAACTAAAAGCATTTCTTCATATCAATGTCAACGATCTAAAACAAAGACATTACCCTATTTTCATTTAGGATTTCTCTAAGCTTTAAAAGTTTTAAGCAAAAGCCACAAAAATATCTTAGTAATGTTACATGTTTGCCAAGTATGTCTGAATAATGCCAACGTAAGAGGTGCTTGAGCAAGATCTATATTCTCCAGACTTAAATAAAAGTAATTAAAAACAAAACAATAAGAAAGAAAAGCACATGAATTGGGGGTTGAGGTTGGAATAGGAGACAGTTTCAGACCTGGTTTAATCCTGAGAAAGATGGGTCCTGAGAAGGACTAACAGTCATGCTTCTTTTCCTCTTCCCCACTGGAGATTCTAAACACTGAACAGACAATAGAGGTGGCAGTGCATCAAACAGTATTGCGTACATTGCAACAATGGCCGGCGCAGACAGGCAACACCGAGGCATCAGAGAAAGAACAGGGTAGCCAAATGCCATCCTTCTTCCACCAAGCACTGGAGCTTCTCAGTTTCCAAATAAAAATCGTGTGCTCAAGAACATTCAATTCTAGAATAGTTATGGTTTTAAGGCCACTAGGATTGTGTCACTGTCTGAAACAGGGATAGCAATGGTGACATTTGGCTCTTTGATTTTTAATAAAAAACGGGGAATTTAGATCTGAAATCTTTGACACCACAATCTGCCCTTCCCCCAAAAAAGAATGTATGGGGGAAAAAATCTTCAGTAAGGAAGAGGTAGAAGGCATTTAGTCACCTTAAAATTTATTTTTAAAGCATGCAGGGCCAATTAATGGAAGAGATGAGCAAATTCACTAAGATTGGAGTGGCTACTCCTAGGTATCAAATTCAGAACAATTTCCAAGTAAGAAATTGAACTTGGAAGCTGCCCCCACCCCATCAAGCCTGATTCCTGTGGATACAAACTACTGGTACAAGCTGACTGAAGGAGCCAGTCTTACATAATGGGCACTTTCAAACTACAGTACAGAAAACACCAAAAAAAAAAAAAAAACAAAAAACCAACTACAGAAACAAAACACTGAAGTGTTCACGAGAAACATTTCTATTTGAATCTTAAAGGAAACACTTCACTTCTGTCCTATGGAAACTGAAAACTGCCCCAGGTAAGCAGTGCCACAAAATCTTTTACTATCTGTACGGAGGACACAGATTCTAAAAAAGGAACATGGACTTTCCAAGACATCTACGGGATTAAACCAACTATTCCTAAGGAGCGGGGAAAGAGCGGGAAGTATTACTACCTGGACCACTGTTTAAAGTGAAGGCAAAAACTATGTACTTACTGCTCTGTCACTATGCAGAACAGGGACCATATGGGGAGAATGGGTGTTTAAGGATAGGGAAACAGGAAGAAGAGGGCTGGGAAATAGCCAACAGAAGAGTCAAACTGCCAAAACTGCAGGAGGAAAAATTAAGACCAACGTTTTTTGTTTTTTTTTTTTCTAACCAATTACCAGGTTTTAGAATAATAACTAAGAACCTGGATGCTTCAAAGAGAGAAGCTACATTTCTTTAAATGCAATTTGGGGATGTAAGATAAATTACATAGCTGAAAAACCCTTCAATATATGAAATTCTATGAAAAAATCTAATTCCTAAAACTTGGTCAGACCAACATTAATCTCACATTAACAAGCAACACCAGGTCTAATATAATGGCTCCAAGTTGGCATTCATACAGGCAAACAAAGGTAAACATTTACAGCTGGACCTAAAACACCACATTCCCTAACTGGTTAACAAATGGGAAGTTTCCTTCCAAAAAGAAAACAAAAACAAAAAAGCCCCCCCGCCCCCAGTTGTCCTGAAGTTGAGAAATTTCTGAGATCATCAGATTGGAACATGCTTCGTGCATTGCCAATGCTGCCTGTCTGCCCGAGCTCAACATTGAATGAATAAAGAAAGCAATTCACTCAATAAAACTAAGCATTGCAGACAAAATTTCAATATAATTAGTTTCTAACTGCAATCATGCGTCACTACAACCTAACCACCCCGTATATGGAACCCACTGTCAGAAACCCTCCCAATAATCACTCACTCTGCTATATGAATGTTCAATCACTGGTCAGTACTCTCCTGTAACAGCATGGAGGAGGGGTGGAGAACTCACCCAAGTAATAAATTGTAAGCTACTTTTGAAACAGGCCCAAAAGTTATTCTTTGAAATACACCAATCCAAGGACTTAAGAATTCTCAGTATCAACCATGCTCAGGCAGCAAGGGTTAATGCCATAGTGACAGATAGGTCGGTGGTTGCCATACTGGTACAAGCACATGTATTCCAAAACCCACACTTTAGAGTCACCATTCAGAAAGGATTATAGGTACATGTTTTCACTGTTTAAGTGAATGAAAACTACATACAATTGTCCAAGTTAAATATAGACGATTAAAGCTCATTAAAAAGCCCTTGGAATTTTATATTTTCACATAAATAAACTAACCTTGGTTAAATAAGTTGAAGAGAATATACTTCAGTTACTAAGTTAATAGAGTTAGCTGATTATCCTTCTGGTACAATCTCTTAAGCAGATTACAGCAAATTCAATTTACTATGGCTTTTTAAAGATTCAGAAGTTTATCAGAGCAATTCGATTCAATATTCTACTCTTTGTTCTTTCATGCAAAGAGCATTGAACTAACCTTATTACAGTGACGCCCAATACCCATTAGGAAGTTATCTGGTTTAATGTCTCTGTGTATAAAATTCTTTGTATGCACATATTCAATTCTACTGATCATCTGAAAAAGAAAAGGTAAAAATAGTAAGTGATAACAGAAAGCAACTCATAATTTCTCAAGCACTCCAGTATTTCAATTATGTATAATCTATAATGACAGCATTAGACAGACAATAAATGAAAAAACAATAAAGCCCTTTTTTTATTTCAAACTTGCTGGCTCCCAGGCCCAAACTTTTGTGGCTTTTGGCCTGTTCTATTAGTATGAATGATTAAAAACTTTGTGTTGCTGGATGTGGTGGTACTCACCTTTAAGCCCAGCACTCAGGAGGCAAAGGCAGGTGGATCTCTATGGGTTCAAAACCAGCCTGCTCTACAAAGTGAGAAAGAAATAATTGCTAAGGACTATATTGCAAAAAAGCCTTATAGTCCTTAGCAATTTTCTTTCTCATGTTACCACAGAACCTTGACTAGCTATTTTTTTTATCTTTCTCTTTTTGACTTTAAGCTCCTAGAAGGGCCTATTTATTCTACTTTATTTCCCCCAGTGGTAAACTTAGGGAGTTTGAAGCCAGGCTGGGACGGACGGACGGATGGACACACGGACACACACACACGGGACACACACACACGGGGACACACACACGGACACACACGGACACATACACACACACACACACACACACACACACACACACACACACACACGGCAGACAAAAGAAAAAGGCAAACGTAGGCATTACTACAATGTCTTGTCTTGGTGTTTCTATTAGTGCTTCCGACTTTAAGCATCCTCTGGCTAAAACATCATCTTTAGTTACCCTGGTATCTTATTAAAAAAAAAAACAAAACAAAACAAAAAGCAAAGTTCTTTGCTGTTCTTTGTTCCCCTGAGACAAGATCTTGTATACAGCACAGGTTGGCCCTGCATTGGTAAGCCCTCTTCAGTCTCCCAAATGCTGAGATTGTAAGATTTTGTGCCACCACGCACAGTAAAAACAGAATGCTGCACGGAATAGTTATTTCCAGAGAAACACATTTATAAAGCATACCTTACTACTGTAAGAGAACAAACAATCCTTTTACGTTTTTTGAAGAGAAACAGTGACATGTGGGGTATAATACTCTGGTCTATGAACTGTTGCCATTATATAATAAATAACTTTTCTCAAAAGTTTACATACCTGGTCAGCTAACATAAGAACAGTCTTCATAGTGAACCTTCTTGAACAGAAATTGAAGAGATCTTCAAGGCTGGGCCCCAGAAGATCCATGACTAGCACATTATAGTCTTTTTCTTGTCCATACCACCTAAAAAAACAAGAAAAAAAAGTCAATGCAAAAACATTATCACTTAACATTATAACATTTAAATTTTTGGTTTATCTAAGGAAACCTTTCTCTAGACACAAGACAAACTCAGCAATTAAACACACTGCTCAGAAAGAGTAGGAAGCCCTTTCCCCGCATAGCACTTAATACACTTAATAACTCACTCTCACCAGCGTAACTCAACTCGGCAGCTAGCCATCTGCACCACTTCCCAACGTCAGACAAATTCTGCAATCTAGACTAGCTTTGTAATGGAAGAAATGACTCCATCAGCCCTCTTATTAACACTTCAGAACGGTATCTTTCACACCGAATTGCACTTCAATTATTTGTCCCTCATTGAAAAGGAATCATATTTTTGCCTAGTTTAGTATTACAAGAGTAGTATCAACACATGATTAATCTGTTCAAGAAAAGTTATTTTAACTGTCCTGTGTTAATACTGTATACAAATAAAATTTCTCCCCAATAACTCAAATGTTATCACTTAATTTCTCGTTGTAAGAACTGGGAATCTGCCGAGTGGTGGTGGCGCACACCTGTAATCCCAGCACTCAGGAGGCAGAGCCATATGGATCTCTTGAGTTCGAGGCCAGCCTGGGCTACCAAGTGAGTTCTAGGAAAGGCGCAAAGCTACACAGAGAAACTCTGTGTGTGTGTGGGGGGGGGGGACTGGAAATCACGACCATAAGTTTTTTTTCCACATTTTGATGTCTGTAAACAAATTCTTCCCTGGAGTAAATACTTAAAAGCCTAACCTGGCTTAGTTTCTCTGTTAACACCAATAGAAACAACGTTAAAAAACTCAAAAGGAGAGAAAAGGCTTTTTGAAAACTAAAATCCGAGTCGGATTGTTGGCTAAGCCTGTAACCCTAAGGCTCAGGAGCCTAAGGCAAAGTTTGAGGCCAACCTAGGCTATAGGGTGAGATGAGATCCTGCCTCAAAAGAGCAAAAAACATTACATACCAGTTTCTAGGAAATTATCTAAATGTTTTAATGCTATTTCTTCTTTACAATTTTTCTCTAATATGCTGTTCTGCTGCCGATAGATATCATTTATTTTAAACATCAGTATTAACACAAGAATATGAAGATTTTCCTAGAAAATACAGTTTATTATATGATGTGCTATGCTCATTTTGTTTTGTTTTTTTGAGACAGGGTTTCTCTTTGTAGCCCTGTCTCTGCCTCCTGGCTGGGATTAAAGGTGTGCACTACCGAAGCCCAGCTGCTATTTATTTTTTCTTTCTTCTCTTTCTTTTCTTTTTTTTTAAATAGTTGTTTAACTAGTGGTCTCAGATACTCAATATTATTATCCCTTTAATGCCATCCTCAGAACTGTAAGGGATTTCAAATATGACCTTTAAGAGAAATATAGATAAAACCTCATATCAGCTCATTTCAGACCTTAATAACAGAGTCCATATTCAGTTACATCAAATTTGCTCCCTTAAAATCCTTAGCAAGTCAAAGTAAAAGATCATTAAACATACAATATACACTTGCATGAAAATGAGGTCCAATAGTGGCAGGTCTGTTAGGGCCAACTGCGCACTTTCCGACTGGATCTGAAGCTACCTCTACAGGAAGGAATTCTTATCTGGTACTGTAAGCTTGGCTAAAAGTCTGGCTGGGGAATGAATAGGCCCTAGTGGGGAAGCTTCCACTATCAGACAGCTGGAGAGTAGAAACTGTGTGCCTATCTAATGCCTTCTGGATATTTTTGTTTATGTCCATGCACCAGCGCTGCTGTCAGCTGTGGCTACCAGGATTCTTTTGGCAGTAGGTCATGTGCTTACTATAGAAGACTCCTAACTGGTCAAAGTGCTGAGAGGAACAGACTATTGAAAGATGAGCCTTAACTGGGATTTCTACATCTCGTTCTGCAAGGCTCGGGGAACATCCCAAAAGAATGTTAGAGCAAGAGGGAGGGTAGAGGGGCAGAGAGTTGTGGAACAGTTTATTCTGGGCCTAACGTGTCTACTGTACTCTAGAATTCTCATCAGTGATTATCGGCATAAAGCCTGTACACCACTGAAGCTACTGCACATTTATTCATCCGATACCTGCTATTTTCCCCATTTTTTCCTCGGTTGAAGCAATACGTTCTAATCATACTACTTAGTTTGTAGTATGATGGAATTTTTGTCAGTTGTCATTACTTTAAATGTTGCTAACAGAGGTACAATGGATGGGGCAGAGTGTAGACAGTGAAGGTCAAGGGAGAGTCAAGCATTAACACACATCTGCGTTGGGAAGTAGAAATTATAGCCATCGCCAGCATACCGATCATAAATGGTTAATGATCTCACCCTCTTTTGGGTGCTGTAGATCAAACCCCAGGACGCCCAGATGCCAAGCAAACACTACCACCAAGCTATCCATCCAAGCCCCTGGTCAACAATTTCCTAATAGGCAACTAACTATACACATACAGAAAATAAAATTGCTGGTTTTCTGGAACTAGCAAGGAAATAGAGAATGACTGCTCATGGGTTCAAGGTATCTTTGTGGAGCGTGACAAAAATATCCTAAAACTGAATTATGGTAATGACTGTACATGACAAAAATAAAACTGTACACTTGAAATGGTTCAAGCTTTTCACTAGCAAATCATGTCATTTTAAGTTATTTAAAAAATTTCTCCTACACTCTAGTCAGAGCTATAGAAATTTTAAGGTCAGCTGGAGTATGGAGGCTCAGGCCTACAATAACATTTGAGAGGCTGAGAATTGCTTCCAATCTCATGTTAGTATTGAAAGCCAGGCGTGCCCATCTCTGTAGTTCAATCAGTATTCAGGAAGAGGCCAGAGGATTGATTGCCTAGTTAAGAGGCCAGCCTGGCTATACAGTGAGATCTTGTACAAAACAAACAACTCCCCTACATACATACTGTACTCTAGAATTCTCATCAGTTGTGATTATCTGCATAAAGCCTGTACACCACTCAAGCTGCACGCACGCGCGCGCACACACACACACACACACACACACACACACACACACACACACACACACACACACACACACCCGATTCATTCTCTGATCTAAAAGAACAGATAAATGATAAGTACAACACTGAGGCAACAACAAAATGAACACAACACCATACCAAGAATAACAGAAAAATAGCCAGAAAACCCACTTTGCTCACTGGTCCATGACTCATCTTTCTCCCTCTTCCATAACAGTCTCGCTAGGTATTGAAACAAGCCCAGGTAGGTTATCCTTGAAGTTGTGACCCACCAGCCTTAGCCTGGGATTACAAGCAGGCACCACCATGCCAGGCACTTCCCCCACTTCTTGCAGAACTAGGGATTAATCCAAGGCCTTGTACCCATCACGTTATGTATGTGAATATACAACCCTTTGAGATCCTACCTCTAGCTCTCACCATTCCCACCTAGCTCTCTGTATCAGAACCCTGGTCCTTCTGCTGGTGTGGCAAGTGTTTTATCCAGTGAGCCATCTCCTCAACCCTGAACTGCGCCTACCTATCACGATGTGGTGTGGTAATTATGAGATGACCCATGTAAAAGAACTAGGAAAGCGGAAAAAAGAACTTGCCCAACAATCCTACAATCTAACAACCACGACAATAGCATCCTCTCCCTGCCTCATGCCTCACTCTTTCTGAGAGATATGGTCTCTGGTATGTACCCCCCACAACTAGTATGGAATGTGCTTTGTAGTCAGGATGGCCTCAAACTAGCAGCAATCCTGCTTTCTGTCTCAGAAGTGCTGAGGTTATAGGCATGTATCATCATATCTGCTTGACAATACCATTTTCCACAACAGCCACAAGCACTTGGCAAAATTCTGTACTTTCCAGCAACGGAATGCTAGAACCTCAACAGAGTTCTCAAAGTGTGGCCATCAGGTCTTAGCAGAAATATTTGGATGTCCTTATTAAAAATTAGATTTGGGACCCATTCCAGAATTGATGAAACACATATGAGCAGAAGGTGAAGCCACCTGCATTTTAAACAAACTCTGTAGCTAATTCTTAAAAAAATTATTTATAGTATGCGTATAAGTGTTTTGCCTGCATATATGTGCACCACAAGCATGCTTGCAGAGTTCAGAAGAGGATGTTGGATCTCCTAGAACGAGTTACTGACCATGTGAGCCACCATGTGGGTGCTGGCACTTAAACTCTGGTCCTCTGAAAGAGCAATAATAAATGCTCGAGCTCTCTCCAGTCCACACAGTCAAGTATTATACATGGCTAAGGTCTGAGAAACGCTTACTCCACTGATTCAAACACCTCCATCAATAGTCTGTCCCCTGAATCTGACTGTGCTTGCTAGTTTTTTTTGTCAACTTTACACAACCCACAGTCATGTCAAAGAGGAAACCTCATTCTATAAAATGCCCCTAGATGGCCTGTGGGAAAGCCTGGGGCGGTTTCTTAATGTAAGCAGGCCCAGCTGGTACCACCCCTGGGCTGGTGGTCCCTATGCTATAAAGCAATGTGAGTAAGCTAGGAAGCAACCAGCATCCCTCCATGGCTTCTGCATCAGCTTCTGCCTCCAGGTTCCTACTCTGAGACTTCTCTCAGTTGCGCTGTGGAACTGGAAGCTAAAATAAACCCTTTCCTCCCAAAGGGTTTATTGGTAGTGGTGTTTTATCATAGAAATAGAACCCCCTAACTTATTAAGACACTGACCAATGAAAGCAGCCGAGGGCTTCCAGCTATAGTTCGAAGCTTATTCTTAAATACACTATCTTCTTGAAGTTAAGGAAACATTCACATCCTTGTATGTTCAATCTCAGTTTGAGATTTAGACACTGTTCTCTAATTTTCAAAGGAAGACAAAACTTATTGATACCACATGTCTGGCTCATGACAAATGCTTAAATTTAAAAAACAAAAATTTTGAAGTGTGTCTATTTTTTTTTTCTTTTGGTTTTTCGAGACAGGGTTTCTCTGTGTAGTTTTGCGCCTTTCCTGGAACTCACCTGGTAGCCCAGGCTGGTCTCAAACTCACAGAGATCCACCTGCCTCTGCCTCCTGAGTGCTGGGATTACAGGCATGCGCCACCACCGCCTGGCCGAAGTGTGTCTATTTTAAACTCACTGGTACACAGTAGGCACTCATACAGGGAAAAGCTTTTTATTATCTATAACTTACTATAGATATGTTATGTAAACTTGCTTATAAGCTTAAGTTAAGCAGGACAGTTTCAACCACTAGAGACTTTATTTGAAGAATAGCAGCTAATATTCATTGAACTGAAACACTGACTTCACTAAGTGGAACCTGGTACTAGGAATAATTTAAATTCAGTGTCAACAGCCCCCATACAAAAACAATCCAATCAATCAATACGAAAAGTCCTAAAAAAAAAAAAGAAAGAAAAACAAACAAACAAAAAAAACAGAAAAAGGAAGCCAGGCATGGTAGCACACACCAAGTGAGTCCAAGGCCAGCCTAGTCTACACAGCAAGACCCTTGTCTCAAAAAAGGAATAAATGTGAGGACAGAAAAAAGAGAGGTATTCATATAAAAACATGCACTCCACTCCAGGTTCTTCCTACATTTTTACCAGTACAATGTATGAGACACTTGTAATAATATAACTATGCTCAAGTTTTTTAATTTCAGATAAGGGCTGGCAGGACAATGTCTTAGAAGTTCTCTTGTAAGCTTCTTCCCTGTACATTTAAATACAACACAAACACAGTAACAATTTACACTACCCATACTTCATCCACTATAGACAGTTTTTTGTTTTTTGGGTTTTTTTTTTTTTGGTTTTGAGACAGTTTCTTTGTGTAGCTTTGCGCATTTCCTGGATCTTGCTCTGTAGACCAGGCTGGCCTGGAACTCACAGAGTTCCGTCTGCCTCTGCCTCCTGGAGTGCTGGGATTAAAGGCCTGCACCACCACTGCCCGGCGACATTTTCCTTAAAAATAAATAAATAAATAAATAAATAAATAGATAAATAAATAAATTAAAATAAAATAAAATAGCCAAGTGGTGATGGTGCATGCTTTTAATCCCAGCACTTGGGAGACAGGGAGGTAGGTGGATCTCTGAGTTTGAGGCCAGCCTAGTCTACATACAGATTGACTTCCAGGACAGCCATGGCTACACAGAAAACCTGTCTCCAAAAACAAACAAAAACCATGCACTACCCAAACACCCAAACCAACAACCCTTCTTGGTATTGACCTAGAAAATTAAAATACCCGATAAATAAACCTTGTGATAAGTTAAAGAACTTTCCTTTTTTTTTTTTTTTTTTTTTAAAGACAAAGTCTCACTATGTGGCCCAGGTTGGCCAGGAATTCTGAACTCTGGAATTACATGTGTGCCTACAACCCCCGGCTCTAGAACATTAAATTTCAATAACAGTGTTTTTTTCTAACAGCACTCAAAGCAAAGAGCACAGCCACATTTCCCTTTGTAAATCAGTCTTAGTCCTGTGGAGTTTAACACAAGTATTACAACTGGAGACCATTTCAGTTACAACTCAGGAACTTAACAATACACGCAGCAAATACTTCTAAAATGCCTCCTTTATACCTGCACACTGTGCTAAGAACCTGTCAGCAAGACCTACTTCTTCTTTCTCTCAAAGCAGTGGTTTTTTTTTTTTTTTAACATGTTTTAGATACTGCCCCCACCAAAAAACCCAAACCACTTGGTTGTGTGAGGTTACAGTGCAGCTTCTAGCATCATACTGCCTGATACAGCATCTCGTAAGCACATAAATTAAAGAGTCCATTGTTGTTTTTCTGACATGCAGTTTCTCTGTGTAGCTGTCTGTTCTGGAACTGGCTCTATAGGATCAGACTAACCTCAAATCCAGAGATCCACCTGCCACAGCCTCCTAGGTGCTGGGATTAAAGGAATGAGCCCCCAAAAGAGTCTTACTGAGATATAGGTCCAGGAAAAATGGAGATAAATTAGCTGAGCTGAGAGGCAATAGTTATAGTGTTTGTAGTATGGTTGGTTCCTGTATTTTGACACCAGAATCAACCTAGGCCTTAAATATCTACGTTATATACCAGGTGTAATTTTTATATGAACCTCCCAACATACAGGATTGCTGCAATGATTAAAAGAGATAATACATAATGCCAGGATAGTGTTCGATCTTGTTCTTCATTATGTTTATGTGTGTAGCAAGTACTAGTGACCACAGAGGAGGGGTTGCATTCCCTGGAGCCACCAAACACAGGTGCTGGGAATACAATTCAGATCTTTCACAAAAGTAGTACTCACTCTGAACTATTGAGCATTTACCTCTCCACTCTTTTTTTTTTTTTGAGAGCCTTCATGTAGCTCAGGTTGTCCTTGAACTTCCTGCCTCTACCTTCCAAGTGTTGAAAGTAGAAGCATGTGCTACCACTACCATGCCTCTTCTTCCACATAAAAGGAAAAAGAATATGCAGGCTCTGAAGCCAACCAACTATCTCCTTATTTCAACAGTGCTTATCAATGCTAGAAATAAAAGGCAATTTTAGCTCAAAACAAATCTCTGTACTGTATACATCAGAGGTGGGAAGTAGTATCCCTCATCATAATCCTGTCAATTTAGAGAAAGCATTTAAACACTGTTAAAAGACCTATTTGGAAGCCATGCCAGGTCTTGCCAGCCTGGACTGCACAAAATTCTGTCTCAAAAACAAGAAAAAAACCATTTGGTCTAACAAAACCTTTTCTCTGAAAAGCAGACAACATTAAAAATTGTGGAATTCTAGGTTCAAATACAGTTTGGCTTTTGTCTTTTCCATTTTTATTTAGTGTCTAACACTCTCCAACCAATCCTTTTTGTATGGCACTTTCAAAGTCCTTATTAAAACAGCCACAACAAAAATTTATAAACAGAAATCTAGAATTGGTTGCATGCCTTTAATCCCAGCACTTGGGAGGCAGAGGCAGGAGGATCTCTTAAGTTCGGAGCCAGTGTGGTCTACAAAGCAAGTTCCATACACAGAGAAACCTTATCTTGAAAACAAAACAAAACAAAACAAAACCAAAAACCAGCCACAACACATTTCAATTCACTAGTCACTAGGACTAGGGAATGGCAATGTTTTAGATCTTCAATGGAAGAAAACGAGTCAAAGCTACCAACTACCACTGAGTAGTCAAGCAGTAATCATCACAACTACATTAAATAGTGTCAGTAACTTCTCCAGGGTATCCTACCCATCAAACAGAAGGCTTTGTTATTACTTTGTTTTGAACATCCTTCATCAAATTTAGAAGAAATAACACACAACTACTATAAAAAAACATTGCCACACATTAGCATTTATACATTTCACTAAGTTTAAATTATACCTAAGATCATAAAAATTCCATTAAACCACATATCAGTTCACACTAGTTAACACTGGTCACTTAAACTATTAGGAGCCACTGAGGTTGCATTATAAACTGTAGCACAAATCTTAACAGTTCTTATCAATAAAATCAAACCTGAGGCCAGTTATTGGGGTGAAATAAACAAAAACAGTAACCAGAGCACATCACTTTAAATAAACATTTCATTCACTGGAAGGTATGAAAAAGATACTCAGGTAATCTACTTAATAACCCATTTTAAAGATTCAATTAGTGGGAAGTGGTGGGGAATACCTTTAGTCACAGCACTCAGGAGGTAGAAAGATCCTCGAGTTTAAGACCTGCCTAGCCTAGAAAGTGACTTCCATGTTAGACAGTTACATAGTGAGACCCTGTCTCAAAAAGATTCAATTCTTTATATTTGCAACAAATTCTAGACATTTGTTTATAATTTCTTTTCAGACAGGTCTTGCTATGTTACCTGGGCTGGCCTCAGATAATGTTCCAAGAGCTCGGATTGCTGGTATGAGCCACCAAGCCTAGCTATATTGTTCTTTGGAATACTGGTACTTAATTAAATTGAGTCTCTCATACATGAAGCATGTGTTTCTTCACTGACCTACAATTCCAAGCCTGTTTGTTTTTTGTTAAATTAATGTGTGTGGATGGAGACAAGGGAATTGTGGATAGTGAATGAAGCTAACTAAGTATGGCTTTCTCAGTTATCAAATAGAGGTGTGGCATGTATGAGCAGGCATGATATGACCTTGACATCAAGGTGATAATGGCATTCAGGAGAACTAGGATCCAGAAGACTAGTTAACTCTTCTGGGACTCAAGGTTTAACTTATATGAGTCAATCTTCTTCACACATCTTACAGATTTTGTTCAGCTCAAAAAACACCATCTATTATCCCATAAATGAACAATACAAAGCACATCTCCAGTACACTGAATTTAGTCACACTTTGAAAAAGTCACTTCAACAATTGTTTTTCTCTGTTACAACCTTATTCACAATTATATGTGTGTGTGTATGTGTACTTAATAGCAAAAGATTAAGACAGAAATTGTTTAAACTGCCTTTAGCAGTACAAAGTATTAACTAATGCTTTATAAATATTTTCTAAAATATCTGACATCCAAATGCAGAGGGGCAAGAAGGTGTGGTCAAAAAAACAAGAGGCAAGAGCCGGGCAGTGGTGGCACAAGCCTTTAATCCCAGCACTCGGGAGGCAGAGGCAGGCGGATCTCTGTGAGTTTGAGGCCAACCTGTGCTACAGAGTGAGTTCCAGGAAAGATGCAAAGCTAAACAGAGAAACCCTGGGGGGGGGGGGGGGGGGAAACACCACCACAACAAAAAAGGCAAGAACTCTTTTCCCATATCCCCAACTACCTTCTTACACACAATTTTCCTATAAAAGTATATTCTACCACTATACATCTTTCTAAATAGTTAATCTAAAAGTTGCCAGAAGCAGATGCATGTGTAAGTTTTGTGAGGTACTGTTCCATAAAATAATATTAAAGGTAAGACTTAGACACAGCACCAAACTGGGGGGGGGGGGGTCTTTTGCAACTATCATCTGGAAACAGTCTTAAAATCCAAAACTGAAAGGTCTGAGATTAACTAAGCAAAAGACTTTAAATATGGAATCCTGCTCCCATGGTAAGTTCTGCACATAAAAAGCAGGTGGCAATGAGTTCTTTTCCTAGCAGAATAAATTTCCCAAACATTTCTTCTTGGGGAAAACTAAAGTGTATGTCCATGTGACTGTGTCATATGAGTGCAAATGTCTAGACAACAGAAGAGGATATCAGATTTCCTAGAGCTGGAGTTAGAGGCAGTTGTGAAAAACCCCTGGTGGGTGCTGGGAACTGAATTCAGACCCATCTCTCTAGCCCTCCCCATTTCTATTCAACACTCTCCCACCCCCAACAAAACTAAACCCATTAAGTATTAACATTCTTTTGAATTGCACAGCTGGGCAGCTATGAGCCTCACAGAAGTTAAAAAGACTCTAGCTCACCAAGTGCTCAGACATTCAATTCTAATTGCCCCGATTAAGAGCTCTTCTTGTTTACCAAAATTGTTTTTCCTTTACAGAGAGAATTCAATTTCTGCATGTAGAAAAGGAATGTAAAGATGGTTATTCTAGGTGAGCTTCCAGATGTCCTGCAAGCCAAAAGGATTTAGTTTCATATACCATAAACTAGATGTCATACTTCACTCTTGAGGTTAGATTTATTTTTTTCTTTTTTTTGGTTTTTCGAGACAGGGTTTCTCTGTGTAGTTTTGGTGCCTGACCTGGATCTCGAGCTGTAGATCCTCCTGGCTCTGCCTCCCGAGTGCTGGGATTCAAGGTGTGCAGCGCCACCGCCCCAGCCTAGACTCTTTCTAAGTGGCTGTCCAGCCTAGACTCTTTCTAAGTGGCTATAAGTCCCTCAAACTACAAAGGAAGAGGGAAGCCACCCACCTATGTAGGCCAAATAATTTTGAGTCTCTCTACCAGAGCAGAGTATCTTAAAGCCAATCTTATAAACAGATTGTATGTGTGCATAAAAAATAAAGTATGAAAGGAGGAGGATGTATATGATAGGTAAAAATTTAAATTATTATCAACCAATGGATAAAACAGATTGTTCCTAGTTACCTAAAACTAGCCAGCCAACTTGCCTGAACATTTTCCAAGTAAATATTTACTAGATATATACTATGTATAAGTGACAAAGAAATACTGAATATACAAAAACAATGAGAAAACGCTGCCACCAAACTAAGAACATTTTTGTGAATATTTATCTTTTGGTGCAAAAACTATCATTTCATACTTCCCTTTAAAACCAACAAACTGGTCAGTCATGGTGGCCAGCACTAGAGGGAAGACAGAAGAATCTCTGAGTTTGTGTCTCAAGAAAAAGACAAAACAAAACAAAACAAACCAACACACTGTATCTGTTTTTATGTACTTGTCCTATCACTGCTTAACAACCGTACACTTTCCCCACCCCTACCTAATTACCACATTCTGCCTTAGGAACCACTCCCAGAAGCCACTCTATTCTTGGATGCCCTCCCCAACCAGTCCACCAAGCTTGCTTCCTGAAACCTCATCTCCTTTCCCAGGAAGCCTTAATTTAAAAGCCAGGTTAATCTATTTAGCCCCACCCACAGAAAGTTTACAAAGGCTGTAACTCTCTCTGCATTCACCATTTTATAATAGGTACCTACTAGTCTGCTCACATGTTAACTCATTCATCTGCTTATTTAGTATACTACTCATTGCCCTTAATGATCTGTATCTGCAAGGTCCTTAAGCTACCAGACTAAAGAATACACTAGCATTGAAAATGCAATCATTAATGTTTTTTTGAAATGTATAAATTTCCCAACACAGGGCAATCTTAAAAGGATGACAATATTGTGAAATGGGCCAAACACAAATGAACCAATACAGGCTGATCTACGTAAAGGAAACCTGAGGGCCTTATTTCCTCCCAGGATAGTTTATTTCAGGGACAAAAATCACTCAAAAACTCAAACCTCCTCCAATTCACTTTAATTTTGGCCATATAAATCTGGAATTTTCTTTGAAAAAGCTCATTTACAAATGACCAGCGGGAGTATTTATCACCCAGCATCTGTATTAAAAATAAACATTTATCATTTTTTAAAAGGTAGTAGTATTTAGAGTGAAGGTAATTCATTACTCAATTCAGGACATAGAAAAAAGCAGCTGGGTGTGGTGTACTCCTTTATTCCCAGCATTTGGGAAGGGGCAGGCAGATCTCTATGAGGTCAAGGCCCAGGATGGTCTACATAACATCACCCAGTGGAGGCAGAACAGCGACGAGAGGAATGGAAAAGGGGAGAACACACTATGCAGCAGTCCATTTCATTCTCAATTATGATTCTTTTTTTTTCCAAACAGTGAGGTTTAAAGCTATAGTTTAGTTTTTTACAAAGGTTAATTTCAAAAGTAAAACTAATGTTTCTTTCAATAAAATCAAATACTTGAAACAGCAATTTTTGTCCTGATTATTTCTATTTACCATTCATCCTCTCCGAGGAAATTTCCCTTAAATATCACCGACAAAATAACTCAACAGGTTGAAGCTACTTATCAAACTGCTGGTAAGTGAAGCTTTCTTCATAAAGCTGACCAGCTCATTTCAACAGCGGGTGCTGCTCTAAACTGCATTAACAGACACTGCCCGTAAAGTTTGTAGGAAGGAACTAAAACATGTTAAACATTACCATTCACAAAAGCAAAATGCAATGAACATATTGGGCAGGGATGTTGAGGATTCTCGATCAGCATAACATAACAAGTTACGTCGCATCTGCTGCAGGGATCGCACACTGTCATGCCATCTCCTTCCCAGAATCTCATGGCCTTATGGGACTCAATTCTTGGCTTTTCAACAGTTAATCCATTTAAGGCTGCTAAAGGAAAATCAAGGAAACTTAACATGTGAATCCAAGCGGAGAAAAAAGCAGGAATATGGGGGTTGAGTCACGTCGTTCCGCCATTTTCTAAGCGGAGGAGGAAGACATGTTGGAACAAAAACACAACAAAAGAGCAGCCATTTCCCAAACCAGCTCGGATAGCAACCCCAACAGACTAAACTCGGTCACATCCGCACCTTCCCAACCACTTCAGTGGACAAACGTACCAACATCAAAAGTGTCGCCGTAAAGATAGCAAGATCCCTTCCGCGTAGGGATCAAAGATGACCTGCCTAGTCAGCTGCAAGTGAAAGCCCCGGGAAACGGACCGAAACTAAATGCAGCAGTACAACAAACAAAATTTCAACTAAGTTGGCGTGCTAAAATTTATCCAACGATCACGGTTAATTGTGGAACCCGGAGGACTCGGTACCAAAACCGACTCAGCCGGGCCCATTACCAGCCTCAGCCCCTTTCACCGTTGATTTCGCAATCCCCTCTGGGATCGACTGTGCTCAAGGGTTCTTACCGTATGTGAGGGATGCCAACCCCACCTTGAAGAATCTTATACAGTTTGCTCTCGTACAGCAACTGGGGATGCCTGGCCTTCTGGGATTCTAGCTTCACCGCCACTTCCTGCAGAGGAGAGGGGAGGGGACGGCATCAACATCCCTATGGATTCCAACTCACTTGGGAAACGAGACATTAGCAATGCTTCTTCCTAGTCGCCGCCGCTACAAGGACGCGAAAGGATGGGGGAAAGCTACCTTTGTAATTACAAAACAAGCCAACCAGCCTCAAAGGTTTTTTCGGGGATTGGTGGGGTGGGGGCGCGGCAAATGGCGAACCCTCCATGTCCTCTAAATCTAAAGTGAATGAAAGGACTCATCCAGAAAGCAGGCAACCCTGGGGCGTAAGGCGGTGCTTGTTTGTTTGTGTTTTGAAAGAAACTGCTCTAATTGGAACAAGAACCCCAAACTAAATTTAAGAAATAAAAAAGGACACCACGGCGATCACACGCCTTCGCCCTTCTCCTCGTCTTAAACAGCGGTTAAAGAGAGACATTTTGAACAAGCTGGGGAACCTCGGAGTTTACCCGGCCTTTCTAATCGGGCTTTTTTTCCTTTTTAGGGAAATAGTGGGGGAGGTTGCTAAGCCAGGAAAGCTGGCTCGCTCTAGGCTCCCCGGTGCGTGCGTGCGTGCGTGCGTGCGTGCAGTGGGAAGAGGCTTGGAGTACTTGGGGGGGGGAGGGTTGGGGAAAAAAAAAAAAAAAAAGCCCAGCGTTAACGTCCCCCACCCCTCCCCGAACCGGGCGATTACCTCGCCATTGGTGATGTTGATCGCCAGATAAATGTCCCCGAAGGAGCCCGATCCGATCTTCCGCACCAGTTTGTATTTCCCCCCGACGATAAATTCGGCCTTAGAGCCGCTGCTGCTCGCCATCCTGAGACGCGAAGATGGAGGCGGGGGTCGAGCCCCGACACCTCTGGGAAGAGGATGGAGGCCTCCGAGGCTGTTCCCCCCGGCAGAACGGCGGAGCGCGGCAGGCCACCGAGAAGCGACGCTTTGTTGGCGTTACAGGGCGCCGGAGTCGGCTGCGAGGAACCGGATCGCCGCCGCCGCCGCTCGCTGAGGGCCAGGCCGCAGTTCGTGAGGGGTGGTCGCGGCTGCCGAAGCTCGGCCAGTGGCTTTGCGGGCGGCCGCCGCTGTCTCGCGTCCGCGGCGACGTTGCGGGCTGGGAGAGGGGCGCCGGGAGTTAGGGCGGCGCGACCGCTGCCACCACTGCCGCCGGCTCCGGCCCGGAGGGACCCCCGTCACTCCGCCGATGCCGCCATCTTGTTACTCCAGCTCCAGCCAACACAAAATGCCCCCAGTCCCTGGGAGCCGCTTCTTCACGGCGCAGAGCACTCTGGGAAAGGGATCTCGGGCGCTCTTTCGGTAGGGTGGGCTGCGAGACGGAGGGCGGAACCGGATCCGCGAGAGTCGCAGCCCACGCTCCGAGCGTCACCCCGTCGCCGCCCCGCTGCGCCTGCGCACTGCGAGGCTTGCGGACCGCGCAGGCCTGGTGCGGCCTGTCCTCTTTTTTCCCGCCCCCTCCCGCCCCCGGGGCTCACTTCCACTTCCGGCCGTCGGCGGGTCCTTTCTTGCTGCTACCTGTTAATTCAGGCCCCGAGGCTGGTGTCGGGCTGTGCTTCTAGGAGAGCGCGTTAGGGAGTCACCTCTTTTTTTTTTTTTCAAATGTGGCCAATGGAAGCGTCTGGCCTCCTTGGGAGTGGAGCGTTGACCTTTATTCCGCGTTTGAGGCGGTTTCTAACCTTTGATCTGTCTTCAAGTCGCTCTCCGGGGCCGTCCTTTCCCAGCCCAGTTTCTGCTTGGGAAGAGAAAAGCCGAGCTGGGCGCGAGCTGGGTTCAAGAAGTGGCTCAGGTTTTAGTAGGGCCTAGTTGATTACTAGTCATTAGAGTTCGGGCTCCCTGGAATGTTGCTAAGCCCCCTCCCCCATTTTTTTTTTTTTTTTAAGGGCTCGGAAACAACCTGGAGTTGGTCTCACCCAATGTCTGTTTGTGGCCCTCTGAATGCACTTGATCTGAAAGGAACAATTCAAATAGATGCTTCATAATTTTACTGACACAATGAAGAGGAAAGAACAAGCTGGGCGGCGGTGGCGGCTCACGCTTTTGATCCAAGCACTTGGGAGGCAAAGGCAGATGAGTCTGAGTTCAAGGCCAGCCTGGTCTACAGAGCCACACAAGAAGAAACCCTGTCTCGAAAAACAAACAAAACAAAACAAAAATAACGATAACAGTAAGAAAACTACTCATAGTAAACCTTGTTAAACTCATCCCCAAAGAAACAGTCACATTTGAGTCATGTTGAAAAGCACAGGATTGGGCGGCGGTGGCGCACGCCTTTAACCCCAGCACTCGGGAGGCAGAGGCAGGCGGATCTCTGTGAGTTCGAGGCCAGCCTGGTCTACAGAGTGAGTTCCAGGAAAGGCGCAAAGCTACACAGAGAAACCCTGTCTCGAAAAACTAAAAAAATAAAAGTACAGTATTGATGTAAACGGTATAAATAACTATCATAAAATTGGGAGTGTATAAAACTTTTTAAAAACCTTTAAACGTTAAGTAAAAATCGATTTAAAAAATCAGAACTTGATCTTATTTTCAGTTACGATATTTGACCAAAAACTGAATGTGAAATTAAGGTTTACAAAGGCTCTGTTGGTTGCTATGAAAGATGAATATAGCGTAGGTTGTAAAAGTTTTAAGTCAACCCTAAAATGAACTCAACAAAATGAAAAAAAAAGTGGTTTTACTCAAGAAAAGTTTCCTGGTAAACAAAGAGTGTTTGGGGTAAAATAAGAACAACAACAAGAAGTTCAGGCAGATTCAAAAAACCCCAAACAGCTCGTCCATCTCTAGGATCGGAAACCTACAAATCAGTAGAAAACGCAACACCTTTAGAATGCACCAAGCTCTGTCCCGGGTGTTGATTATTAAACACGCCTGAGTAGAGTCAGTATCAGATGCAGGAGTCTATGGAGTGTTGAAAACTTGAGGAAAACAGAAATGTGCTTTGGGTTAGCGTCACAGTCCATTCTGCCTTTTTCCCAGTGTTTGGCACTGACAGCACTTTCCTTCTGTTTTTTTTGTTTTTGTTTTTGTTTTTGTTTTTCGAGACAGGGTTTCTCTGTGTAGCTTTGCGCCTTTCCTGGATCTCACTCTGTAGACCAGGCTGGCCTCGAACTCACAAAGATCTGCCTGCCTCTGCCTCCTGAGTGCTGGGATGAAAGGTGTGAGCCACCACCGCCCGGCTGACAGCAATTTCATATGTCTTTCTTTTCCCACTTTCTGTTCTTTCCACTGCATGGTTCACGGGGGTTTGTTAAAGTGGATTGCTGTGAGATCATGTCTTCTACCTATGACAGGCAGTTCCAGCCTCGAAATCTTAACAATATGGTCACCCACATACAGCCAGCTCAACGACATGGACGTGGGAAATCTCAAGTTCCCGCCTCTAGATGAAGGTAATTAATGGCGACTAAAAGAGGGAGATCCAGTCTTCTCTGAGGTCAAGCTCCCTGACAGGTTATCCAATCCCAAGTGGTGGTCAGCCCTAAACACATGTTCATATGAGCCACGCTAAATAGACTCAACAGGTCGTGCGTGTGCATGCGTGCATGCATGTGTATGTTGGTCATATATATGTATATATATGTAGAGGTCAAAGTTGAGAGGGAGTGGGGGGTGATAGGAATGGAGCTGGAGGGAGAGAAGGGGAGAAATGATGTAAACAGTACACAATACTCAAAGTTTCAAAATTATATTGACTAGCCCTTTACACTTAAAGAGTATTTTGTAGTTCATGAGGCCCTTACTTCCTATTGGGAAGTAAGCTCTGAGCTTGGCAAGAACTCCTAAAAGTGCTTCTCACTTCTATCCACTGGGCAAATGATACAGATCTAAGATCCTTCTACTTACCTTTTAGCTTATATAAAACTCACATTTTAATATTTTTAAAGATTGTTTAGAATTTCAAGTGTATATGTGTGTGTACACATGTTTAATTTTATTTCTTAAAATTAACAAAATGGCCATTGTTCTGTCTTGAGATATGTCTTTTCTTTCCTCCTAATGATTTGTTGGGTGATAAGGTCCCATATAACCAGGCCTCTATACTATCGCTTCTAATGTCTATGGAAATACGTATGGTATTGATGGAACATTGAACCAAACTCAACTGAGCACTCTGATGTTTCCCTGACGTTTCTAGTATAAACAAACAATGCTATGATGAATATTACTGTAGCTAAATATCTGTTATCATGCAACATTAATTGGCAAGAATATATTTCTAGAAACGCTGCTGGCCTGAAAACCCCCGGTAGCATAATCAAACAGGTTCAGCAAGACTGAGTCCATATTGACACAATCTGCACTGATTTAGTTCACTCAAGGGCTAGTCTAGCTTCTCACTTAAATTTATAATTAAATATTTAAATTCAAATCTTTTCATTTCATCTCCAAAGGGGGATGTTAGGTCTTCTTTTCTGACTAACATATTGGTAGAAAAACCTACTGAATTTTAATTTTGAAATCCCTTTATTTCTTCACCCGGTTTACAAGCCAGCTGGGGAAAATGTCCCCCTTTGACACAATGACAGGGCTGAGAACGCATTTGAGTTCTACAGCGGTTTTGATTCATTTGAACAGGACAGGAAAATGAGTTTGCTGGGAAGGAATAGAGACCAAAGAACCTCAGCAAAGCCTGAGGGGGTGGCCGATATGGTGCAGTGCACCTTTAATCCCAGTCAGAGAGAATTCGAGGCCAGCCTGGTCTAGAGAGTGTTCCAGGACAGACAGAGATATACAGAGAAACCAACACTGACTCAAAAAACCAAACAAACAGAAAGAACCTCGGTAAAGACTTATAACGATGACATTTACTTGTGATGGACACATTCAGGAGCTGAGGCAAGGATGCTGCAAGCTTAAGATGTGGGAGACATAGCGAGGCCCTATCTAAGTATATGTGTATTTAATTAAAAAAAAGAATACACTCATGTAATCTCATATTTTGCATGAGCTTATCTTCCTACACATATATGTATACATATATTTGTGTATATATGTAGATAGCTTAGTAGCATGAGAAGCAGAGTTCAGATTCATAGTTCAAAACTTCTGTGAGGGGTTGGGGATTTAGCTCAGTGGTAGAGCGCTTGCCTAGCAAGCGCAAGGCCCTGGGTTTGGTCCTCAGCCCCGACCAAAAAAAAACAAAAAAAACAAAAACAAAAAAAAAACTTCTGTGAAAGTCAGGCAGATATGACAGGCCATCTGTACTCCCAGTGCTTTGGAGGCAGGACAACAGAGGATCTCTGAAGCAAGATGGAAAATTAAACTAGTCAAATTGGCAAGCTTTGGCTGCAAGTGACCTTGCCTCAGTAAATAAAGTAGAAGGCCGTTCATGAAGACACCTGGAACCAACTTTTATCTCCACATGCATCCTATCAAAGTATGCCCCCACACAGAGTGCCAGAAAACTAGACATGGGAAGCCTTGGAGATGGGGGAGAGTTCCATTTGTTGCTGTTCTAAAATGAGGTTCATTCACACCTTAGGGCAGAACACGTCAGTACTTGAGTTAGACGGTTCAGTAAACACTGTTAAGTGAGAAGGTGTGCTCTTGGGCCTGTACAATGAGGAGGCCAACCGTCTCCTTTCAGAGAGTGGAGAGGACAGGCAAGGGTTTTCTAACTCAGGAGAAGCCTGGGAGATAATGCTCGTGACAACTGCTTTTTTTTTGGTCAAAAGGAGTTTTGGGGAGTTGGGGAGATGGCTCAGCAATTAAGAGTGCTCTCTGGAAGACCCAAACTGGGTGCATAGCACCCACATCAGATAGCCCATAACTGCCTGTAACTATCTCCAGCTGCAGGGGATCTGATAGCATCTTCTGGCCTCCTCAGGTACCTGCACATGTGACATATACATAAAGACAAACACACATACACATAAATTAAAAACAACAACAACAACAAAATTTCAAGTAAAAAACAAAACAAAACAAAACCAGCCGGGCGGTGGTGGTGCAAGTCTTTAATCCCAGCACTCGGGAGGCAGAGGCAGGTGGAACTCTGTGAGTACAAGGCCAGCCTGGGCTACAGAGCAAGATCCAGGAAAGGCGCAAAGCTACAGAAAAACCCTGTCTCAAAAAACCGGAAGAAAAACAAAAACAAAACAAAAAAAACAAAAACCCATAGATTTGTTTTTCGTGAGTAAAGAAAAACCAAAAAATGCATTTGTTGTGTATTTCACTCATAGGTTAAATATAAGGAAATGTGTTTGACCTAAGAAGTCCTCATGAGCTAGGTCCTGGATTCAATGGCCAGCCCAACAAAAGCAGAAACAAAAGCCAGAAGAAAGATTACATTTAAGCTGTGGCTTTACCTAACCTTGCATATTTTCCTAACTGTTCCTGCTGTAATCTCCAAAAAGAGAAGTTGTAGCTTAAAGTTCTAGCTAGCTTTAAACATATTGTTATTTGCAGGCTTTCCGGATGATCGTATGGAGCCCTTCACGCACCTTCCTCCTACAGCGTCTTTTATCACTACCTTTTCATTGTGTGCACTCGGGGAGTCAGGCTTGACATCAAGTGCCTTTGCCCACTGAGTCACCTCTCTGTCCCCTTCAACAGCTTCTTAAAGTCGAGGTACAACAGAATTCAGGGGGCTAGATCCTCATCCGTGATCTTCAGCCCTGAACTGTCAGAAAACCACCAGGTCCTCCGACAGGAGCTAGAGCAGTAAGTGGGAATTAGAGGGGATGGGGAAGTCTGCTCCTCTCCGGACATTTAAGAAAGACTGCAATTGTAACTTCTTTTTCAGTATAATTTTCCCTGGAGGTGGGAGAGGGACACGGGTTAAACAACCTCTAAAAGTCCTTTTTGTTTTTCTTTTTGCCTAAAAATATTGCTTAATACAGAGGGAAGGAGAAAATGACTTTTACCGCTTAACACAATAAAGTGATGGAATTCAACAACGGAGATGCAGCCAAGTCTCTCCCTTCCTTCTCAGGATTATTCTGAAACAATGCCGGAGGTTTTGACTTGTTTGTCTGAAATGAATGTTCTGCAGTATAATACACAAAAGCTGGAAATACATGCTGACAACAGGGAGGTGACCTTCTCTGCGTCCTCCCTGACCGAAGTTAGGACTTGAGAGCATCGGATAACAAAGGACAGTGTGTGGTCACTGGGTAACTTGCTCTACCCTGCTCCCATAACTGCTTACACAGGACCTGACAATATTTGGATTATCAAATTATATTTTTAATAGTTTGACTCTGTGTATATGAGCCATTAATTCCTGGGAGTGTACTGCCTGGCACTTTGGGATGTTTGTTAGCAATTTTTATTGGGAAGACTATCTTTATATTCTAGAGTGTCTATGAGCCTTTCTTTCTTCAGTCCCTATTCTCTTCCATGGCATTGTTCACGAGCAAGGGCATGAATCTGTGCTCCCCCAGGACCCATGGCTCACTCTAGTAATCCACTCTTCTTTGTGAGACTAAATTTGGAGACGCTTGAGTTACCATTCCCGGAGAGAGCTGGTCCTAAAGCCACATCCTGTTAACTCTCAACTCTCCATGCTAATGCCAGGAGGCATTGATGTTTATCACAGGAAATGGAATGACGGCTCCATTTGGTGCCAGCTAAGATCAACACAGTTACAAGACGACTTTGTGCAGTGAGCACAGTCAGCGTGGTGATGTGGGTCTGTGGTGGTTTGGGTTGTAGGACCCTAATCCACCAAGACAAAATAGTCAATTATATTGAAATAGTCCTTTACACTGAAGAGTGTTTTGTAGTTTACAAACCCCTTACTTCCTGTTGGGCTCTGAGCTTGGTCATAACTCCTAAAAGTAATTCTTACCTATGCTGTCTCAGTGGGCAAATGAGAGACTTTCTACTTACCTGGTAGTCCGTTTAGCCCACATAAAACTCATATTTTGGTATTTATTAAAGGTTACTCAGAATTTCAAGTTCTATTATCATTCTTTCTTAGCTTACTTTTTTATTGCTTGCCCCCAACTGTGTCATGGACCACATCGCTCTGCATCTATTGAAATAAGATACTTGAGAGCACTTTGTCTCAACCATAAACCTCACAGAAATATGTGCTGCTGTGGTTATTATTAGACCATTCAACAAGCCAAAGGTGACATTCTCTAACCTCCTGGTGGGAGGAGACAGGCTGCCAGCTAAAAAAGGAATGCTACAATTTTGTTTGGTGTCTGAAATGAGAAAAGGCAGCAATGATGACATTTCCCCACCTTGCTGTCCACATAGACAATTCTTGTTGACAAGGTCCTTGTAGGTGTTTAAATGTGTCACAGGAAACAGAAACGAGAATTTTCAGCCTCTTCTAAAGGCCTCTGAACCTTTTTTTCTACTCAGTGTGATAATACTGGGTGTTCACATGGCCTACACCTGGACTGATTTTTTTTGTCCATGCTAAGGCAACCATTGTTTGCAAATACTTACCGCATTTTTTACAACATTTAAAAACTTCATACAATATTGTTTTACTGTTATGTTTCTTAGGCAAGGTCTCACTATGTAGTGGTTGGCCTGGAATTTACTATGTAGGTCAGACTGGCCTCAGACTCACAGAGATGCTCTTGCCTTTGCCTCTAGAGTGCTAGGATTAGAGGCATTTGGCACTACATTCAATCTATGTATAATGTTATTCTTATAAACATTAATTTATGCCATAAATATTGTATTTATTTATGGAATTATTATTATTTTTATGCACATTATCTTATGCCATAAAAACTGCATAGGAAAATACTTCCAATGTATAAAATTTTTTGATAGGACAGCTGAGGCTCATCTTCTACTTGAATTTAATTTTTTTTCCACATCAAAGAGCATGCTTTTCATTACTCAAGTCCCTCCATTTCAGGATTGCAGAACATACAAAGGAAGCTTGCAAATTCATGTGACAATTGAGTGAAGCTACAAAATCAGACATCTACTTAATAGATTCTAGAAATACACCACAAAAGGGACTCTTCAAGAACCCACACAGTGCCTTAGTTTTCAACATTTATACAATGCTGCCATCTTGTGGGTATTTACGATAGCCAGTCTTCCAGGACATGCATCACTAGATTGCCTAGCCGTACCTGAAGTCAAACATTAAATGCACAGATACGGGGCCGTTTGCACCCACTGAGAAGAAATGACCCCTGAGGAACTATACAGTGTTGAACTCACTTGGGAAGAAAATCATGATGTTTATAGAACAGGATAGACGAAAAAGACCACGTCAGAGCACAATGAAACACTATGCAGGAGGAGGAACCCTTTCTTCCTCTTAATGCAGTACCATCATCCCACTGTGTCATAACTACTGTGAAGTGCATTCTGTCTCTCAGGAGACCATGACTGATGAGAACGGCTGTCAAGTCTGTTTGTATTTTGTGACTTACATGAATGACGGACATAGACAGCAGAGGACCAATTCAAAGTCAGAGCTGAGCTAGTTTTCCAGACTCCAAGGTCAGTCAGTACTCTACCCACTAGACTACATATATTCATGACTAATAAAAGCATATTGGTGACTAAGAAGAATTAAAACATACTCAGCCTTCTAGGTGGCCACTAAGGAGGGTGGCCATTAGGCATGTGTCTTTGGCTGTGAGCACTGAGTTTATTTACCAACTATCACTGTGGACCAGTCACTATACTAAATGATAAAGCTCTAATTTCCTTGCATTTAGGAGGTTTCCAGGCTGGATTTAGACTCTTCTATCAACTAGATGGAAGCTTTCATTATTTGCTGAGAACATCTTAATCCAAGATATGGTCTGACTAAGAAATGCCGTTTTGTCTATGGCTTCAGAATTGGTATAAACTCAATGCATCCCACAAATACTATGAGGCAGCTTTATGATCACTCCATTTTGTAGCATTCTGAAGTTTATATTTTCCTTATACGTTACTTCTTTTTTTTGTCAATCAACTCTGTGAAAGACAGATTTAGCAGGGTGTGGTGCTGCATGCCTTTAATTCCAGCATTCAGGAAGCAGAGGCAGGTGGATCTCTGTGAGTTCTCTAGGCTAGCCTGGTCTAGAGAGCAAGTTCCAGGACTGCCAGGGCTACACAGAGAAACCCCATCTCTTCATCCTTTCTGTATTTAGTTGTTCGCTCAACCCTTAAATGTCCAGAGGATGGTTTCAGAATTACTAACTTATACCATGATGAAGCACAATCCTAATCCTAATTAGTCTTATCAATAAAAACCAGGAGTCAGATATCCGGGTGAAAGTTGAAAGACCAGAGAAGCAGAGCAGCAGCCACTAGAGATTTCTTACCTCTATGAATCCTCTGATCAAAAGGGGGCTGAGATCCTGTCTCCACCTCCTCAGTGCTGAGATTAAAGGTGTGAGCCTTCCAAGTGCTGGGATTAAAGGTGTGAGTCACCACCATCTGGACTCTAGTGGCTAGCTCTGCCCTCTGATCTCCAGGCAAGTTTTACGAGTCAGAACACAAACAAAATTTCACACATTTCCCCTTTTGTCTAAGCAAAAAGAAAAGGTTTTTAACTAACATAGAAAAACTATATACAATAAGTACAATAACTATATACAGATATATACAGGCAATAATTACATTAATAATGTCTAATTCATTGGCATTTGAAAAATTCAGAGAAAATACTCCATTATTTATCTTATCTTGGTGAGTCCAAAGTGTTGTACCTAATTCACCTTCTATCCTAACTTACATTACCAACCCCAAACTATCTTTTAATGTCTCTCAACCTTATACACTTTACACCTCTTTTGTGAGAGTCTTTTCTGAATTTGTTAAAAAAAAAAAAGAGAACTATAACTATGAAGTCTTGAACTCCATTAGAGACATGAGAAAGATGTAATAGTACCTGTGTAAACAGGAAGAGTAGAGTAAGCCACTTCCAAAACTAAGAAATGACAGAAACAGCTGGCTGCCTGGATAGTCACCCAAGGCTCCTCTGTAATGTTGGGGCATCCATCTTCAGCCTGCAGGTTTAGCATATCTGACAGACTTTATTGTGAAGCAGAATTTTTGAAGAACTGTCCCACCTTGTCTTGGTAAAGTTCTGCAGTCACTTTCTTTTCTGTCCTGCTTGTCCAATTAGGACAGCATACTGTCATCAGTCGAGGCAAGGATAACTTTTGCCACAAAGAAAGTAAACTCTATATGGAGTTTCTTCTATGCCCATCATCTTCTCTGTAGAGTAGATTGGTGCTACCAGGACCAGACATGTCTCGTCATTAAAAAAAAAGTTATTAAAACTTCTTAAATGCCATATTCTGTAGATCTCTGAAGTGTTTGAAGACCACTTGCCTATTTAAATTATATATCTGTCTGACCTTGAAAACATGCCTAACATGACTACAAGTTTGATTGTAATAGGTGACTAACTACTAACCTGCATTTCTTTATTATCCTAAATAGTTCATAATAATAACTTTCAAGGATTAGAAATTTACATTACATTGTTAGATGAGCTGTATAGGTACAATACCTTGAACAAGAGTAGAAACTTATGTACAGTATGTTCTTGCTGTAGTTAGAGTTTTTTTGCCTGGCCCAGTCAGGACAAATCTCTCTTACCCGCCAGTCCCATAGTCGCTCAGACCCAACCAAGAAAGCACATAGAAACTTACATTGTTTACAAACTGTATGGCTGTGGCAGGCTGCTTGTTATCTACTTCTTCTCTCTTAAATTAACCCATTTCTGTTAGTCTATACTTTGCCACATGGCTTGTGGCTTACCGGTGTCTTTACATGTTGCTTTTCATGGCGGCGGCTGGCGGTGTCTCTCCTGCTTTCTACTCCCCAGAATTCTCTTCTCTCTTGTCCCGCCTATACTTCCTGCCTGGCCACTGGCCAATCAGAATTTTATTTACACAGAGCGATATCCACAGCATCTAGCCAAAATAACCTTAAATTTGTATCAATATACACAAATCCATATAAATGTAAAATATTTAAAACTAATAGTTGCTTTTTTGGTTTAAAAGTAGATTCAATAATCTACCTTTTATCCTTTCATTTCTATAACAAATATACAGTGTAACAAAAATAAACCTCAAAATTGTATCAATAAACAAAAATCCAAGCCAATGTAAAATATTTAAAACTAATAGTTTCTTTTTAAAAGTAGATTCAATAATCTACCTATCTACCTTTTTTTTTTTTTTTTTTTTTTTTGGTTTTTCGAGACAGGGTTTCTCTGTAGCTTTGGAGTCTCTCCTGGACTAGCTCTGTAGACCAGGCTGGCCTCAAACTCACAGAGATCCACCTGCCTCTGCCTCCTGAGCGCTGGGATTACAGGTGTGCGCCACCACCACCCGACAATAATCTACTTTTTAATTCTATTTTTATACCCCCCCTTTTCTCTTTAGAATGAGATCCCTGAATCTAATCTCTTTTGTTCAGCTTTTTCTTGACAACAACTTGTAAACAACCCCCTCTAAATGATGACAAATATCCATAATTCACTAAACAACCAAAAACTGCCCACCCCACCTCTTGGGAATATGGGCACCATGTTCTTAAAATTACTCCCTGCTGTCTGGGAACAACAGCATCTTTAGAGGACCCCTGAAAAAACTGGGGTAATTGTCAAGTCCTGGGAGAGCTAACTGTATCATTTTATGTCCGGTCTCTGTGTGATGGGAAAGTGCAGGGCTTGTCTCAAGTCCTGGCTAGAGTAGTCTGTGAGGCTGGATCATCTCAGCCAGCCACCTTGAAATTGTCCTGAGCAGTTTGTAGAAAAACAAACCTACTGATTAGAAATTTAGTTTTTAAGACTTATTCATTTTATTTGATGTGTGTGAGTATTTTGCCTACATGTATGTATGTCTGTGCATCACAAACATGCCCAGAGGAGGTCAGAAGAGGACACCAGGTGCCCAGAACTGGAGTTATAGATGCTTGTGAGCCATGATGTGGGTGCTGGGTATAGACAGGGGTCCTCTGAAGAGCAGCCAGTGCTCTTAACCTTTGTGGCCATCTCTCCAGGCCCCCTCAAATTGAATTCTTTATGTAAAATAAATAAGAATATCCATCTTATCATCATATAAATTTACTTTCGTCATTAGCAAATGGTATGAAGTTTATACTATTAAAATTTATGCCATCTGATTTCTGACTGTGTTCATAGTGTGACTAGCCAGAGTTCTGCTACTGTGGCCATACCTTCCTCATCATGATGGTGTGTATCCCTTGGAACTATAAGCAGAATAAACCTCCCTTCCCTTCTTCTCTTTAACAAATTTATACCAATAAAAGTAAACGTAAACTAGGGGCTAGAGAGATGGCTCAGCAGTTGAGCACAAGCTGCTCTTCCAGAGGACCTGGATTCAGTTCCCAGCACCCACATGGCAGCTCACAACTGTCTGTAACTCCAAGATCTGACACCCTCACATAGACATACATGCAGGCAAAACACTGATACATGTAAAATAAATAAATAAATGAAAAAGTAAATGTAAACTAAAAGAATTGTTTTAAACTAAATTTCTTTATGATTTGTTAACCCATACATGTTCGGTTTGTGTAACTATTTTGTATATCTATATATCAAATATTTTAGGAGAAAGGGAGCCCTGCTTAAGATTCAGGCTTTGTGGCACATGCTTTTAATCCCTGCACTCTGGAGGCAGAGGCAGGCTGATTTCTACCAGTTCAAGGTCAGCCTGGTCTACATATAGAGTTCCAGCCCAGATGAAGGCCCAAACAGCAATGACTGACCTTTACCAACCTGGAAACAATTGCTTGGGCCAAAGCTGTAAGGCTTCCCTGAGTCTCAAGCCTACTAGCATACACTGAAAACTTCATACTCACTAAATCCCCACAATTGTGTGAGCCAAGCTGTTGAAATAAATCTCCTTCCTCCCCCCCCCTCTCTCTCTCTCTCTCTCTCTCTCTCTCTCTCTCTCTCTCGTGTCTGTACTTAATATCTACTGGATGTTGTCGTTTGGAGAATTCTGATTAATACATTGTTTTTAACCTTTTTTTCTTTTTTCTTTACTTTGTTTTCTTTTCCTTTTTTTTTTTTTTTAAGATTTATGTATTTATTATGTATACAATGTTCTGTCTGCATGTATGCCTACTTGCCAGGAGAGGGCACCAGATCTCACTATAGATGGTTGTGGGCCACCCTGTGGTTGTTGGGAATTGAACTCAGGACCTAGCAGTCAACAGCCACTGCTCTTATCCTCTGAGCCATCTCTCCAGCCCCTTGTTTTGTTTTCAAGACAGGGTTTCTCTGTGTAACAGCCCTGGCTGCCCTGGAATATGCATTGTAGACCCGGTTGGCCTCGAACTTACAGAGATCCACTTGCCTCTGCCTCCCGAGTGCTGGGATTAAAGGCGTGCACAACCACTGCCCAGCTCTTTTTACTTCTTGCAGATCACTGATAAAATGTTTTCTCCTTAGGGATACTCCCCCTAACATGATGCTTGGGCTTGATAGTTTGACAGGATTCCCAGTCACCTAGGAGACACACCTCTAGGTATGTCTGTGAGATTGTTTCTACAGATGACTAGTTGACAGGGGAAGACCTACTCCCCTTGTGAGTGACACCCTACAAAGTGTGGCCCAGATATAAAGAAGTCTGAGGAAAGAACAGTGTGAGCCTGCCTGTCTATCTTGGTTGCCGCCCTCCTCTGCTAACATCAGAATTCAGCGTTGTCAGCCTTCCAAAGTGGGTTCAATACCAGCTCCTCTCCAGAGTACTTTCCAGCTTTCAGCACTGGATAAGGACTTCAGAGACACCCAGCTTTGTGTTCAGGAGCAACCCATCATTAAATGGATGTGCTAGATACATGATCAGGTTCAAGTACGTCCTGAAGGCAGGAGTGAAAAAGTGGAAACGTGGCCCAAATGCTTATGGTTCCTCTTCCTGTGACGGCATCTTCTACCCCCAAGTCTGTGCCTATGTCCCCATGAGATGTGCGCTGTTGATTACTGAGGAAGAAAAGACTGGACTATAGATGGTTCTGAACACTACACAGGCACAGCTTGGAAATGGGCAGCTGCAATATCACAGAGTGTGTTGTGGTTTCAATGGGAAATGCTCCCTTACCATTAGTGCTCATGTTTGAACACTCGAAGCCACCACGCCCCCCCCCCCCCATAGTATTGTTTGGGAAGGTTATGGAACTTTTAGGAAGTGAAGCCTTGTTGGAGGCTGGGCAGTTACTGGGGACCTTGAGGCTTCATAGCCTAGGCCCCACTTCCTGCTCACACACTGCTCCCTGAGTACAGAGGGAAGGTAGCCAATCATCTTCCTGTTTCGGCCACCTTGCCTTCCCGTGCCCTGTCATGCCTTTCCCGACATGATGGACTGTACCTCTCCAAAACTGTAAGCCAAAACAAACTCTTTCTCCCATGAGTTGTCAGAATATTTTACCATAGCAACTATAAAGACAACATGAAACCACACTTCTGTTTTTAATAGGGGGGTAAATGGATCCCAAGAACACTGACCGCCTCTGTGGATTAATCCACTGATGAGTTCGTAGAAGAAGGGGCTGTCAGGAGGTGGGGTCTAGTTGGAGAGGGTGGGTCTCTGTTCTCGCTCCCCGTCTCCCTTCCTCTCTCTCTTTCCCCCACTTTTTCTTCCTCTCCCTACTGGTTTCTCATAGGTGAGCAGCCTTCCTTTACCATGAACTTTCCTCCATGATGCTTCTACCTTACCATGGGCCTAAAAGCAATGTAGTGAACAGCCGTTGACTTAAACCTCTGAGATCGTAAACACATAAAATGTCCTCTCTTAAGCTATTTGTCACAGCAGCAGCAGCAACAACAAACCTAATACACAGTACATCTTAGATTGTGGTGCAAGAGAGGGGGAATCGAAGAGAGGGAGGCAAGTCATAAAACGATTCCATCAACTGTACTGAATTACAATGAAGGGGTCATTTGGTGCATGTTCGCAGGATGACAGCTGTGTCAACTATGACAGCTCATCACCAGAGCCAGAGCCTGGTGATGGGATAGCCACACTGCCAGTGTTCAGATTGGAAGAGCAGAAAGTTTCTTCCTGTGGTGTGATTTCTTTGTGGACCTGATCCTCTGGCTTAGTGGTTCTCAATCTTCTTAATGTTGTGTGACCCTTTAATACAGTTCCTTATGTTGTGGTGACCCCCAGCCATTAAATTATTTTGTTGCTACTCTGTAACTGTAATTTTGCTACAGTTTAGCAGGTCCACCATTTCTAGGTATATTTAACTCCAAAAAAAGTATGATCTTGCAGTTTAAATATCTCTAAATGATACCATAGCTAATTTTGCAACTGGTTTGGGAGTTCTGTCTGGGTTCCTTTTAAGTTTCATATGCCTCAGGAAAAAAGAAGAAACAGCAGAGAATAAGGTAACTGTCTTTTGATTCTCAAAATATGTCCCATTTCAAATCACATCTCTCCCCGACTTCCACAATTCTTACTTTGTACTCTCTTATCCACCCACTCAACAAACACTAAGTCAGCACTCACTGTGTCTATGGCAGTATGCCAGGTACTGAAGAAATCCAAAGATCAATGAGAAGCAATCCTGAGAACATGCTTTTGAATTTTGAATGAGACAAGTGTATTTTTCAGTAGGTAAAATTTAAAGCTTGATTACTATTGAAGAAAGAAGTAAAGGAGAATTCTTTTTATCTTTGGGTTACTGTCAGTAGGGGCAAGGCGATGTTTTTTTTTGTTTGTTTTTTTTTGTTTTTGTAAATGTTCAAGAAATCACTAATAAACAAAAACAAAACACCCCAAAATTTGGGCCAAGTGTATCGTGCATACCTTTAATCCCAGCACTTGGGAGAGGCAGGCAGGTCTCTGAGTCTGGGACCAGCCTGGTCTACAGAGTGAGTTCCAGGTTAGCCACAGCTCCATAGTGAGATCCTGTCTTTGGATAAATATTACTAGGTAGAGCTGGTAAGTGCCATCTCCACACACAAGCTCAGGTTAGCCTGGTAATGTTCTGTGGTTTCACAGTAATTTGCGCTTCCAACTATGAGTTCGATGTCTAGGACAGGAGGCTACAGCTACCGGGAACCCTGTCTGTAGAATTAACTTCTGAGTCTTCAGTGTCTAGAAGGGACTCTTCTCACTGTGATATGAAATAAAACACCAGCATGTCCAAGAAGAGACTACTGGTAGCTTTGCAAGCACAGAGCCTTGGGGCAAGAGCCAGTGGTGTTCCACAGGGGGACCTCACAATTCAAGTCCCAGCTGGTTAGGTTTTTGGTTGACTTGACACAAACTAAGGTCATCTGGAAAGAGGGAATCTCAACTGAGAAAATGCCTCCATCAGATTGGTCTATAGGCAAGTCTGTGGGAGCATTTTCTTGATTAATGATTGCTGTGGGAGGGCCCAGCCCAGCCCTGTGGGCGGTGACATGCTTGAAACCCGGGGTTGTAGGAGAAAGCAGCTGGGGAGAAAGCAAGTAAACAGCATTCCTCTAAGGTCTCAGCTTCAGTTCCTGCCGCCGGCTTCCTGCCCTGCTTGAGTTCCTGCCTTGACTTCCTTTGAAGGCAGCCTATGATCTTGACATTTAAGTCCTCTCCCCAAGTTGCTTTTGATGCTGGTGTTAATCGCAGCCGTAGCATGCAGCATGCAAACTAAGACACGGCCCTCAAGCTCAGTGATTTGGGTCGCAGCACAGAGACCCTTTCCCAGGAGGAGCAGGCTCGTCCTCCCTGTGTGTGTGTGTGTGTGTGTGTGTGTGTGTGTGTGTGTGCGCGCGCCCGCGCGCGCCCGCGATCCGGCAGGTGAGTAGGCAGGTACGCCGCTGCCCCGCCCTCAACCGGCAGAGGCGAGGCCGGGGCACGCCCTCGGCTGCTGGGTGACTTAGGGGACGCGCGCGGCAAACAACCTGGCCTCAGAGTGGCAACTGACAAAGGCGGGGGCGCGCCCTGCGCGTGCACGGCAGGCAGCAGAGCCTCCCAGGGCCGTGCAGCCGGAGCCCGGCGGGCGCCGAGTGACACCGGAGGGCAACCGGCGCGTGCGCGGTGAGTCCAGCCCGGCGACAGGACGCCGCCAGGAGGGCTGCGGGGGGCGGTGGGGAAAGGAGGGTGGGGGGAGAGGGGGGGAGAAACAGCTGCTGGACAGATGAGGAGCGCGAGGTGGGGGGCAGAGAGGCGGGGTGCGGCCGGATACCAGACCCCAAGGTGCTGGGTCTCTAGTCTCTTAGGAGCTCAAGCCACCCGATCCAGGTGGCCTCACCGCGCCCCTTTCTGGGTGGGAAACAGGTCCAGGAAGGTATGCTGGGCTAGAGCAAATGATTACTGTTTCGCATTTTTTTTTTTTTTCTTTAAATCTCGTTGCCTGTATTGGATGTGAGGCGGCTTTTCATAAGACCCCATTCATTAAAACAAAGGAAAATCCAGGAAATCTCAAAGGAATCCAGGCTAAAAACTATACTTTTGAGTAGACCGGCAAGGCCAGGGACGAAAGGATCAGAAATCCGAGATGGGTTGACTGAATTGGCCCGATAGAAAAGTGGTATCAGAACTGGGTCCAGGAAGCAGAATTGTGGGTCCAGGAGGCAGTATTGTGGCTCCCGCGTGCTGGCCAGTTGGAGGAGGAGAAGCCCACCCCAGGCGCAGGTGCTGGTTCTTGGCCCTCTGGAGGTCAGTGGTCCAGAGGAACAGCTGTCCACTGAACATTCAGGCAGAACTTCTGAGAACAGTTCGTTCCATTGCAGAGAGGGAGCCGGTGGCGGGGTCGGCAGCATTCAGATCTCCTATGTGAACTGGGAAAGCCCAGTTCGCCCTTTTCCAGGCCCAGGGCCTTGCCTTCCAGGCTGTTTTGAGTGGAAAGTCTGGTCACCTGGCACGCAGTACATGCTCAACAGAAGGGCTGATGCTGATAATGCTGTCAAACACGACTGTGCCAGTTAGGAACGACCTGGAAGGAACTGGGCTTTATCCAAAGTAAAATACCATGAAAACTTTAAAAAGTGTGTACATGAGGAGAGCCGAGGAGGTCGCGCAACTCCGAAAGCCTTGCAAGCCTGAGAGCTTGAAATCGGATCCCCAACATCCACTTAAAAGCTGGCCCTTTTGGGAGCCAAGGGGTGGGGCAGGCAGAGATAAAGGGCTCCCTGAGGCTTGCTGGCTAACCACCCTAGCCAAATCAGGTTCAGTGGGAGATTGCCATAAAATAAGGTGGAGAGAGACCAGGAAGACATCCTACCAGGACCTCTAGCCCCCACTCACATGTACCACCCCAAAGACAAAAATGTACCCATGAAAGTAATAATAAAGTCAACACTACCGTGACTAGCAAAACACTGCACACACCCCGGTGAAAGTACCTTAAATAAGGGTGCAATGAAGAACTCCATTCATTATTTTTAATTATGTATGTGTTATGTATTTATTTAATGTATGTATGTATTATGTATTCATTTTAATTATGTGTATGTGTGTCTGTGCATTGGGTCTGTGCATGTCGGTACTCTCTGAGGTCAGGTGCCTCCTATCCACATGGAGTTACAGGTGGTGGTGAGCTGGATGCCATTGGCCAGAGCAACTGAACTCAGGTCCTCTGGAAGATCAGCAAGCATTCTTAACCACTGAACCGCCTCAGTGGGCCCTCAGTTTCCTCTATGACCCAAAGTCAAAAGTGAAAATGGAAAAGTACCAGATACTCTGACAAGGATGGTTCCTAGGCGTCGCTTGCCTCTTTCCAATGGAGCCAGAACCTTATGGTGTGTTTTTAAATGAGGAAAGGAGGACATGAACTGGGACCTGGCAGCACCATTCTTATTCAGACACACAGGCTCATTGAATTTCTTCCAGGGCACAGGATTCACCAACAGCTGGCTCGCATCTCCCTTGGCTCAGCGGATTACTGTGGTAAACAGTGCCTGGGTTGATTCTGCTCCAGCTCAAATCAATGGCTTTTTATTTAACTACGGAGGAGGGGGTGTGTCCGAGTGCTGTCACCAAAGCAGCATGGCATTTATCAAGCTTGACACTCCACAGCCTTATGCTTGTTTATTGACGGGCTGAAGAACTTTAAATCTGTGGATCTAGAATTATGAAGACACAACCTGGACAGACCCACTGATCTATAAAAAAGATCTGCTCTTAAAAAAAAATATACTGTATGGTCTCCTTTCTCTACCTTTCAGCCTTCCAAGGAGAGCCAGGAAAGGGCAAATAGCTGTTGTTGTTTAACTTGGGTTAAGACACATACCACCTGTCTGCCCTGTATTTACAAAGGAGAAGAAAGTGTGTGTGTGTGTGTGTGTGTGTGTGTGTGAGTGTGTGTGTGTGTGATGTCTTTGCTCTTTCCCACCTCTGTATCACTGTTTCCTTAACTCACAGGGGTCCCTTTTTCTTTGGCATGGTTATTTTGGTAACTTATGCTGTGATTTTGTTTCACGGTTGTTTTATTTTACTATGTTGTGTATATGGATGTTTTGCCTGCCTGTATGTCTGTATACCACATGTATGCAGTGTCCCCAGAAACCAGAAGAGGACACCAGGTCCCCTGGAACTGGCTTTAAAGCTAGTTTCGCACTGTCATATGGGTGCTGGAGATTGAATGCAGGTCCTCTGGAAGAGCAGCCAGTGCTCTTCATAACTGAACTGTTGCTCTAGTTCCCCCACCCCCCCCCCCACAGTTGTTTCTAACATTTTCAATTTTCTTTAGAGGACAATCTATAGCAAATATGCTTCGAGTTTCAACAAAAGTCCCCTCCTTACTTGATAACAGCTGTGTGCTCCACCACCCCTCCCCAAGACCCACTTACTCCATTCCCAGCAGAACAGAATTTCTCAAGAAATGATTTATAGAACACATACATCAAAAGCTCCTAGACATTTGCTAAGTTGCTTCAGCCTAGCCCACTGAATCAAAACCTTCTAGAGGGAGTTCTGTGCCTAATATGTATGTGTTTCTGATGATTCTCATACCCTGCGGTGACCTGTGTGCTGTGGGATGGTGGTTAGTGTGGAGGACTGTGCCCTCTTCTCTACATCCCTCTGTGTGGTTTACTTACTTCTGTCATGAACAAGCGCCTCTTCCATAATTTAAGTATTAAGAATTTAAATATCATACATTGAAATGATACTTAAGTTTTCAATTGTATTTTATAATTTTATTATAAATTTATTTAATTAATTAAATTACTATATAATTTAATTTTAAAGATGTTGTTCAAGAAAATAGACGAGTAGCAGTTATGTGCTTGAGAGGGTACTCACAGTTATCAACCTCAGAGAAAGGAAAAAAGATGGACTGTGCCAATGGTTACTAGGAAGCAGAGCAGATGAACTCACCACTGGCGGGAATGTCAAACCAGAAGACTTTACAAAGAGCTTAACATAGGGGTTGGGGATTTAGATCAGTGGTAGAGTGTAGAGTGCTTACCTAGCAAGCGGGAAGGCCCTGTGCTTGGTCCTCAGCTCTGGCAAAAAAAAAAAAAAAAAAAAAAGAAAAAGAGCTTAACATTTCCGTGTAAGTTAAGGAACCCTACCATGTGACCCAAACATTCCACTACTAAGTCCAGCTCTGTGGTAAGAGATGAACAAGTTAGGTAACAGGAAACAACAGGTTGTTTATCTAGTATGTTGGTAATCATACTGTACAAACATACCCATAACATATGTATATCCATATCAACATATGTATGTCCATAGCAGAATATTATGCAGTTGTAAAGAGTGGTGAGGTATGATTACATGCTCCTGCATGGTCAGATCTCAAAATAATTTTTCTGAGAGAAAGAGACAGATGCTGGGCGGTGGTGGCGCATGCCTTTAATCCCAGCACTCAGGAGGCAGAGGCAGGCGGATCTCTGTGAGTTCGAGGCCAGCCTGATCTATAGAGTGAGATCCAGGACAGGCACCAAAAAACTACAAAGAGAAACCCTGTCTCGAAAAACCAGAGAGAGAGAGAGAGAAAGAGAGAGAGAGAGAGAGAGAGAGAGAGAGAGAGAGAGAGCGAGCCAGAGAGAGTATATAGTATCTAGTTCCCTCTTGTATAAAATTCAAGGGGAATTGCTATTCCTTTTCTGACCTCAAATTTTCCAGTGTCTTCTGAGAAGCACCAAAGACTTGTATAAGGTCATATTAGTCTAACTCTGCTTGTAGCATGTCATTGACAACTTCATCATGGTTCTTTGTGTTCATCTATATCACTTATTCAGTTTATTAACAGCACACATATCATATGCTAACTCTAGAGCAGACAATAAATGATATGCTAATGAAAAAAAATAAGACACGGTCCCCTGCCCTGGAGAAGTTTATGTTTTGTTTTATGAACCACTGCATAATAAAACAAATAAATACATTTGTTATTGAGGACAGAGTGACTCCTTGGAAAGGGCATTGGAGTCAAGGAAGACTGGTCTAGATTTTGGCTTTTAATATCTATTATTATGTGTGTGTGTGTGTGTGTGCATGCACACCTACATGAAAATGCCCTGGTATGTATGTGGAAGTCAGGATATTACTTTTGGGAGGCAGGGTCTCTTGTTTCTGTCTCTGCATTATGTATGCCTGGAAACTCCCAGGACAGTTTCTTTATGTTGGCCGTCCTGGGAGCTTCCAGGTGATTCTCCAGGCTCCACCTTGCATCTCAACATGGGAGTACTGCGATTACAGATGACATGGGTTCTGGGGATTGAACTCGGATCACCAAGCTTGTGAGGTGGACTATGTTCCCAACCCCTCCTCACCTGTCTTTTAGGTAGAGGAATAAGGTGACCAATATCATGGTTTTCTGTTCTATGGGGTGGTGTGTGTGTGTGTGTGTGTGTGTGTGTGCTGGGCATCAAACTCAGGGCCCTGCACAGGCTAGGCACAAAACCTCCCCTTGAGCATACAGCCCAACTTCAATTCCCCCCTTAAGATTTTATCGAAGATGTATCTACTTTTACATTTTATTTATTTTTATTTGTATGAGTGTTTTGCCTGTTTGTATGCCTATACACCATGTGTGTACCTAGTGTCTAAGAAGGCAAAAAGGGGTGATTCATCCCTTGGGATTAGAGTTACAGACAGTCGTGAGCTGCCCTGTAGGTGCTGGGAATTGAACCGGAGTCCTCTGGAAGAACAGCCAGTGCTCTTAACAGCTCATCCATCTCTTTGGCACCTATTAAAGATATTTCTCAAAAATGAGTCCTAGCTGTCCCATTTAAAGACCATGGCTGCCATGCATCCAGTCAGGAGTCTGTCACACTCCTCCAGGAGGAAGGTGGAATTTGACCTCAGATGGTCCCTGAGGTAGGAAACATTGGAGGAATTAGTGGATATTGGTATATAGGACAGAACTAAAAAGTTTTACCAGTTCTTTTCTTTAAGAACTAAAAAAAAAAATAAAATAAAAAAAATTAAAAAATCTAATTCACCATTTCATAGGTGCCTACAATGTATCTTTTTTCCCCCTACAATGTATCTTGATCATACACACACCTAACTCTCCCTTCCACTCTCTAGAACCCAAACCCTTTTCCTACTTCATGTCTCCCTGGGTTTTTGGTTTTGGTTTGTTGTTGTTGTTTGTTTTGTTTCGTTTTTCAAGACAGGGTTTCTCCCTATTGTTTTGGTGTGCCTGTCCTGGATCTCACTCTGTAGCCCAGGCTGGCCTCAAACTCACAGAGATCTGCCTGTCTCTGCCTCCCCGAGTGCTGAGACTAAAGGCGTGCACCACCACGGCCCGGTTATCTCCCTGTTTTTTAATACTCCGTGGAGTTCAGTTCGTTGTGCCTGCAAGGGCATGGGTATGGAGCCATCCGTTGGAGCATGTGCAACCTGCCAGTAGCCACACCCCTGGGAAAAAGGGCAACAATTGCCAATAATTCTTCTAAGGGTGGGGAATGTTGACTGTTTTGGTCTTGAGCGGGTGGCCCACACCTGCTGTGAGTTTGTGAGTGCATATCATTCAGGCCCTTCCTGTCCAGAGGAGACTTTTCACAGCACTCCCCCCACCTCCAGCTCTTACTCTCTTCTGCAGAGGAGACAAAGCCCAGTGTGATAAGGATGACCCACTTAGGACTCAGCAGTCACTTATCCTCAGTGACCAGTGATGAGTCGCTGCGTTCACTTTGGCCCACTTGTAGAAAGAAGCTTCTCTTGCTAAGGTTGAGAACAGCACTAATGTATGGGTATAAACGTAAATATTTAGAAAGCAGTTTGACAACATGTTTATTTAATAAAGCAAAAGTAGTGGGTTCCCCACTAGAGCTTATGACCTTCTTAGCCATGGGCTTTTGACAGGCTTACCGTGCCAGGCCTTAGTTCCTATGGGGCAGGTATCACAGGCAATCAGAAATCAACTGGTCGCTCACTGTCACACCGCTGTTGCACCAGGGGGCACATCTTGCTTGGCAAGTTTTATCATTTTCTTTTTCTTTCTTTCTTTTTTTTTTTTTTTCAAGACAGGGTTTCTCTGTGTATTTTTGGCGCCTTTCCTGGAACTCACTTGGTAGCCCAGGCTGGCCTTGAACTCAAAGAGCTCTGCCTGGCTCTGCCTCCCCAGTGCTGGCTGGGATCAAAGGCATGAGCCACCACCGCCCGGCAAGTTTCATCTTTTTTTTTTTAGTGCACATGACTGCCTTTCACTGCATTTTTCCCCAGCTTCCACAACCACATTTTTTTTCTTTCTTGTTTTTAAGGATGTCCTGAGAGAATCACAAGACCTGGCTGGGCTGGATTGCTGGACTACATAGGCTACAGCATTCCTTTGATCTCCTGATGTGGCTGACTGTCAGGAAGGGAATGAGGATAGTCCGGCATGACCTGTTTTTTTTTTTCTTAAACCTTTTATTAGTCCGTGCTGACTCCCAGTGACCTGTTTCCTTTCAAGGGCTAAAAAACCATTTGTTTTAATCAAGTGGCAGAAATCTAGTTCAGTGTGCCTCAAGCCAAGGTGGAAGAAGAAGAGAAAAATGTATTAGCTCTCTTGACAATAAGACACAAAAAGAATCAGTCTCCATTATGACTGCATTGAGTTACATCCCCAGCACTCAGTCTCTCTCTCAATCTCTCAGTTCTATTTTTGAGGCAATAGTTGGAGTTTCAGGTTATAGCTCATAGTTCTTATTACCAGTAATGATGCTGCTGCTGCTGCTGCTGACGATGATTATCATTTTAGTCATGAGTAGCTGTTCTGGCTCTGTTTACCTGAATCTGAATGGTTACAACTAAATCAATCAGCAAATATCCTTATATAAATTTTCATCCACCTGGCCAATGATAATAACTAGTTTTCTAGTTTAACCAAAAAAACTAGAAAAAAACAAAAAAACAAAAAACAAAACAAACAAACAAACAAAAACAACCAGACGAGAGCTTATTATGTTCCAGGTACTCTGCTAGACATTCTGTAATGAAATCTTCCAAGACCCAATAAGGGCGGTTGGAGAAGCATGCTGGGAAAGCCAGTAAGTTGATCACAGAATCAAAATTTCAAATCAGCAGCTGGGCGTGGTGGAGCAGCACCTGTAATCCTGATTCTTGGGAGGGGGAGATGGAAGGAAGGATCAAGAAGTCAAGGCCAAGAATGGCTGTGTGGGAGCTCAAGTCAGCCTGGGCTATGTGAGACCCTGACTCAAAAAGCCTTAAATTTTTTTTTTTTTTTTTAAATTAGGTTTTCTTGGCTCCAGGCCTGGGCTCTGAGCCTTCAATAGTACCTCTCAGACAATCATTTTTAGGACCATGAAGACAGAGCAGGAACCCTCAAGTCAAGTGCCTGTTTGGAAGTATAAATATTTTTCTCTTTTATTGAAAATAGATTTTGTTTCTCTCATATGATGTATCTTGATTACGATTTCCCCTCCCTCTGTTCCTCCCAGTTCCTCTCCACCTCCCCTCCCATCCGGATCCACCCCTTTCCTGTCTCTCTTTAGAAAACAAACAAGCTTCTAAGGGATGATAATAAAATATACTGTAATAAAGTAAAACATAATAAGAAAAAAGAAAAACTACTGATACATTGGAATAGGACCAAACAAACAATAGAAAAAGGGCTCATTCACATACTCAGGAATCCCACAAAAACACTAAACCGTAAGCCATAATGTATACACACAGGACCTGTGGAGAAAGAAGAGAGAAACAAATATAAATAAAATAAGAATTAAAAATAAGATAAATTTAAAAAGAAAGAAAGAAAAAGGAGAAGCCCTGAGGTGACATTATGAGACAAGGAACAGACCTTCGCGTCTGTTTTCTGTTGTCCCTCTGCTGCCGGGCACAGAGCATGACTCTTAAGAACAGTTTTAGTTGTGGGACTTGAGAGATGGCTCAGCAGGTAAGGGCACTGACTTCGCCTTTACCAAGCCCAGTGGCCTCAATTTGACCCCCAGAACGCACTCAAGAAGCTGGAACAGCACTCATTGGGAATGCCCGCACTTCTGTGGTGGCTGGAAGGTGGAGATGGGAGACTCTTTGGAAGCTCAAGGGTCACCTAGCTTGATGTACAAGGCCTAGTATCCAACAACAGAGGCCCTGCCCCTCAAACGAGGTAGAAGGCAAGGACTGACAGCCGAGGCTGTCCTTTGACCTCTTTACCTGCGTGCACCTGTGTATACACACACACACACACACACACACACACACACACACAGGAATACACTTGGTAGTCATAACTGGGGTAGTTGTGTAATTTTTTCAGTCTCAGACCCTTCTGAGTTTGAGAGCTGGAAGCTTCTAGTATAGGATGTGACTTCTGACAGCTCTGGGGATCTTATCAACCATGCCCTTTAGCCAGGGTCCCCACCTGGCCACTTTTGTTTCTATAGGTGTTCATTCCCGTTATTCCTCAGTAGGTCTGTGTGAGGATGTCAGATTCCCTGAAACTGGAGGTATGGACAGTGGTGAGCTGCCATGTTGGTGCTGGGAATTGAACCCAGGTCCTCTGTAAGAACAGCCAGTGCTCTTAACCTCTGAGCCATCTCTCCAGCCCCTGCACACCATTTTATCATGTGATGGATTGCATTACCTCCACCTCAACCTGGATACAGGATTCCACCACTGCATAACGTTCCCTCATGTTTGTGGTAGTCCCATTCACTTGCCTTCTTGCCCTGTCCCTAGCCAGGCAGCCACTAATCTGTCCTCTCTCTCTGTCATTTCTGTGTCATTAGGTGGAATTACCCAGTACAGTGACATGCTAGGTTGTTCATTTTTTGCTTTTGTTTTTGTTTTTGGGGTTTTTGTTTTTTTGGTTTTTCAAGACAAGGTTTCTCTGTGTAGCTTTGTGCCTTTCCTGGAACTCACTCTGTAGCCCAGGCTGGCCTCAAACTCACTGAGATCCGCCTGCCTCTGCCTCCTGAGTGCTGGGATTACAGGCGTGCGCCATCACCGCCTGGCCTGCTAGGTTGTTTTTAACAGTGCCATTTTCTTGAGAGCCGACCAAGCCAATGCTATGCGTCAGTAGTTCATCCATGTTCATTTCTGGTCGTTCATTTCTGTCATTCAGCAGTACTGATGTACCAGTTTGCTCAATCATTCAGCTGTTAAAGGATTTTTTTTTTTGGTTTTGTTTTTGAGACAGGGTTTCTCTTTGTAGCTTTGCACCTTTCCTGGAACTCACTTGATAGCCCAGGCTGGCCTCGAACTCACAGAGATCCGCCTGGCTCTGCCTCCCAAGTGCTGGGATTACAGGCGTGCGCCGTTGCCGCCACCACCACCCAGCTAAGGACATTTTTATTGTCTTCAGTCACTGATATTGCAAATAAAGCTATATGAGTATTCACATGCATATTTTTGTATGATCTACACTTACTTTCTCGGGGTTAGGTACCTGGTGTGTGTGTGGGGGGGTAATAAGTAGATGTTTCATTTTAAAAGAAACTTAGACGTTATTTTCCAGAATAATGTACCCAGGAGGAGTTAGAGCCATGAGGAAAAGGCAGATGAAGGGTACTTGTGTTGGAATGTTCTAGATCTTGGCTCTGTCAACATCAGCAGACTAGACTAGTAGCTGTGTTGTAACTAGTTTTGCAACTGAACATGTGAGACATTGTATAAAGGGCCCATGAAACTTCTCTTCGTGTTTCTTTTTATAATTTAAAAATTACATGTATTGCCGGGCGGTGGTGGTGAATGCCTGTAATCCCAGCACTCGGGAGGCAGAGGCAGGTGGATCTCTGCGAGTTCGAGGCCAGCCTGGTTTACAGAGCTATTACAGGAGAGACTCCAAAGCTACAGAGAAACCCTGTCTCGAAAAACAAAAAACAAAACAAAACAAAAAAATTACATGTATTTATTGCATGCATGTGGAAGTCAGAGGACATCTTGTAAGAGCTGGTTCCCTTCTTTCCTGATACGTGTCCTAAGCATGGAACTTCCATCTTCAGACTTGGCAACAAGTGCCTTTACCCACTGAGCCACCTCACTGCTCCTCGGTTTCTTTGTCACTGCATGTGAATTTGAGCTACAGATCCAGCTCATAAGTTGTTGTTGTTGTTGTTTATTGTTAATTTACAGAAAAATTGAAAACTTTTCATTTTTTTCCCGTTAATTTTCAGTTTGCATCCAAGTTATGAGACTGTAACTTGGGCTGAGAAGTGGCTCAGCTGGTAAAAAGCATTTGTCCCCAGGCCTGACAGCTTTCGTATTTCCCCTCGGAAGGTTTGACATTTGAGTCTTCTGAAATAAATTGCCAATGGATCAACAGGAGACAATCTTCGCAGGTGTATTTATTTGGTCACAGTTTTAACCTGACATGGAGGCTCCAGATAGGGAAGCTATCTGACGTTGATACGCATGTCAAGATATGACTGGAAAGAACAAGACATGAGCCAGTAAGAGCACACCGAAGGGGAACCCCAGGAGGCTTGTTCAGGCTCAAGCTCTATGTGCACAATATTTCTCTCTCCAGAAATGGGACCAGATTCCTTTGCCTTTTCTGCACGAAAATTGCTATAAAATATTTTGGTTTTATTGGTTTCATAGTTTTCTTTGGCTTGTCTGGTGCAAATGCCCCCAATTAAATACCGAATTCAATACTAAGGTAATAAACCTATTCTCAAGATATTTTTGAACCTTCCGAACTTCTCTAGCCCTGACTGTTTTCCATTTTCATGGAGCCAGCTGTCAACTCTAGTATCCCTGCACCCCCCTTGAGGATCCCTTTGGCTCCTCTCCAGTATGTCAATCAATATTCTCCAGCTTTCTCTTTCTTGATTTCTTTCTTTGGTGGGTGAATTCTCCCCAGGACTCATCATTTCACGGAAGGAACTCGTTTCCTGCTAAGTTCCCGGTTGGCTGAGATTGGCCGCCATCATTTCCTTGTCCCCCCTCCACTGTGGGCCACAATGGCACCAGCTCACTCACCCCTGCTCTGATTTCGTTCCCTGGAGACTTCTCCCATGCTTTTGTAAGCCCTGCCCTGCAGTTAAAGTTACATCTGTTTCTGGCATCTCTAAGTGTTTGGTAGTAGAAAGGTTTTTCAGGTCATCTTGTTCATATGATTGCCCCATTTATATAGTTTTAAAATCTAGAGACAATGAATAGGGAGGAGTTTCAGAGACTCCAAGGGTGAGGATCAGGAATGTGTTTAGAAAGGAGGAATGCTGTAGGGTGGTGGCTTGGGGCGGGGCACAGCAGGTGTAGAAGCACAGGGGTGTAGAGACAATCACTGCCTTCTCTGGCTGGAGGGGAGAGTGAGAGGCTGAGCAGGAGGGAGCTGTGAATGCTGTGGGCATCAGGGAATGAATGCCATGAACACAGCTTGCTTCGGGGACTTTAACCCGGAATCACATCCTGGGCAATGAAGAGAGATCTCCGTTCAGAAAATGGTCCTAGAACCTTTCAAAACCACCTGGCAAAACTGGGCATGGTGTCTTACACCTTTAATCCCAGCACTCAGGAGGCAGAGGCAAGTGGATCTCTGAGTTCCAGGTCAGCCCAGTCTTCATAATGTGTTCTAGGACAGTCAGAACTTCGTAGAGAGACCCTGTCTTGAAAAACCAAAAAAAGAAAAAGAAAGAAAATCACCCGGCCATGGGCTTTATGTTGTGACTGAGAATGGGAGCCAGGAACTAGGGGGAACAAAGGGCAGAGGACTTAGCTGGTCCAAAAGAAATGTAGGTCAACAGCTACGCCACTCCTGGGCATTCACCAACAATACTCCGAGTCAGCACCTCCCAGAGATCCGTGCACACCAGTGTTTAATGTAGCACTTTTCGTGGTAGCTAAGTTATGGAAACAAGCTACATGTCCACCAACTGAGGAATGGCATGGCTTGGATACGGTAGGATTTTTTTCAGCCCGAAGGAAGAATGGAGCTGTGACGTCTGTAGGCAAACGAGTGCACCTGGGGCTATCACGTTAAGTGGGTCTCAGAAAGAAAGGAATCACCGGCATTCACTCACTCATGGGCCTTAGGTTTCATATAGGTACAAAGGGAAAGACACAATAGGGAAGGGTTGCTTGTTACTGTTTAAAATGATAAGTGGCGCTGGTTACCGTGCGGAAAGGTCAAGAGGCGCGAGCCGTGACAAAACCCAGTTTCAGAGCTTTATTGGGGGTGGGGTGGTGGATCAAAGAACCAGACCTGGGGAAGAAGCACATGCAGAGAGCGGAGAGAGGGAAAGAGAGAGAGAGAGAGAGTGGGGGCAGGAGAGAACAGAGCAGAGAGGAGGGGGAGTCTGTGTCTGGCTCTTCAAGGATTCCCGTGCACATGCTCAGTTAGGCTTATGGAGCTATGCCATGCATGCGCTGATTGCTGATTACTGATTGCGTGACCATCTGCACGCACGTAATCACCATTGCACACTGATGACGCAAAACCCCTTGCTTGGCTCCTGAATTGGCAAGTATAGTCATGCAGCTGGAGTGGGGGCAGAATCCTAACAGTTACGAGGAGGAAATGTGATCAGAATACATGTACATATCTGCACAGGCATGGCCTTATGAACCCAGCATAATATATTTTTAAAATTAATAAATGATTCTGGGTCAAACTGGGGGGAAAAATAAGAGAAATTTCAGGGAAGCACGTTGCCTGGGTCCTGGGAAATGAATTTCAAATGTCAGCAACGACCCGAGATGTTGTTTATCCTTTCATATTGTCAAGACACTGCCCACAAATGCCAACAGTTCATTGACTCTGTTTGCAGCTAATGATGTTTCAGCCCACTTGATGAGTAGTAGTCTTCAAGTTAGGGGCAGCATTTCCCAGGAGATGTAATGAGGAGACCTACCTTATAAGTGAATGGTTTGGTTTGTTTTCCCTAGAACCTGTGAACATGGCTGACTCTGAAGCAGAGGAGCCCTCCTGCAGGTCAGAGAGCCCTGAGGTGGAGGGCAGGAGCGCTGAGGACAGGTCACTGCTCCATCAGAGGCTGGCCATCAGAGAGCTCATTGACACAGAGTTCTCCTACTTGCACATGCTCCGACTCTGTGCCTCTGACATCAGGAGCCACCTACAGCAGGTACTGAGGCAGACCCTACCACCTATCTTTATAGGAGCAGGTGTGGCTGCCTCTGAGATCTCTCATTATTCCTGGGCGGGATTGTTGGAAAGGACCCTTGGTGGGTGGGAGCCTGACAAGCCTGGATATAAGCCCCAGGACTTTATTTATTGCCCCAGCAACCTTCAGCAAGCTCTTGAATGACTTAAATATGTCCAACTTATAGCCTATTGGCCATTTGAGGCCAAGGATAGCTGTGAACACAGCCCAACATAAAATGGTAAACTTACTTAAAACATGAAAATATCACTGTTGTATGCTTTTGTGACTCGATTTTATCATTTTTTTTAAGATTTATTTTTATATGTATGTGCTGCGTGCCATAGGAATATATCATAAGAACTCAGCTGATTATGGCAAAGTCACTACCTGGAGGGATCAAGGAATTCCTCCAGAGGAAGCCAAATTCCAAGGAGCTTTTGGTGTTATTTGGCTTGTTATATATCAGCTGTGTTCTGTTATGAGAATCTTGTGTGCCTTCATAGTTTTCCCAGTTGATTTTTTCCCTAAGAAGGGCTAACAGTGTGGATTGATCACTCTCTGGACATACACATTCAAGGTATTTGGAGAACAGCCCCAGGAAAGGATTTCTTTGGAATCAGATATCTCCCTTAGCCACTTTCAAGGACTAGCAGTAATTACAGCCCATATGCAACTCTCCTGATTTAAGGTAAATTCCACAAAGAGACACCGCCTAGGTCAGGTGGACGTTAAGTAATAGCTTTACACAATTTAGCTCAGACCCTCCCTTCTTACAGCCTTACTAACTTTATAGACCTCTAACTCCTTACCTAACCACTTCTAGGAGTATTTAGAGAACCTGTGCGCTAACAGCTATGCTCAGCCAGAACCCCAGTTCAAGCCCCCCTGTAATTATCATCATTGGCAGCATCCGGCCAGATCCATCCCCAGTTGGAGGAAAGTACCTTATCAGAGACACCTCTGTACTCTCTAAGAACAGACTTAAGCATCCAGGCTACCTGTTTGAGAAGGCCTGGCAGATGTGCCAATTAAGCTTAACTTCCTCCTTTCCCAAACCTTATCTCTAGTTCCAGATCTCCCTTTAACTATCACCAGAGGCATCTAGGTTTCCCAGCGACGGAACATACTTTCCCCCACCCTGCAGACAAAAATGGCAGATAGCTTGGACAGATATGAGCCACAGGAAAAAAGAAGTCAGTTTTATTTTCTTCCATTGACCTAGCAACTTACAGATTCTTAACATTTTCTACCAATCACGTTTAAGGTTATAGTTGAGTACATAAGATCCCTCTTCTTAGATATTATCCAAATTTAGCCTTTAGTTAATTCATTCCCCATTGGTCACTTCCCTTTGGGGTTGCAAATGATAATTAATGCTTATTGCCCCTCTATGTGATTCTTATCACCCCTCCATTTGACCCTGGAAGCCTGGCTTTGCATTGCCAAGGGATTACTGCTTGTAAGTGTATATATACTGGGATTCCCAGGGCACATGAAGAACAGAGAGAAAGAGAACAAGGAGGAATAAGAAGGATTTTGATCAGAGAGTACATGTGGACGAGATGGAAGATGAGGAAGAGTCAGATGGGGAAGTCCTATCTGGGTAAGAACAAGGTGAAAAGGACCTAGATGAGGCAGAATTAAGACGAGAGAATTAAGATAGAACTTAGAGGGAGCAATAGATAAGTATAGAGAGAAATCAGGCAAGAAAGGAGCTAGACACGAGAACAGAACTGAAGCTGTGTATATAGGATGTTATGCCAGAGGAATTAAAGCAAGTGGACTATAGAGCTTGGTGTGCTGAGATTCTATTTCCCGAAAATAGTCCTCGCTGTTAGGAGTTCTCTCTCTTGAGCCCCTGGGATGTTTAACAGTAAGGCTGGTCCCTCTATAATATTATACAAGATGTATGTGTGTTTACTATGTTTGTGTATTATTCCTTGTGTGTGCCTGAGGAGGCCAGAGAAGACATGGGATTCCAGGAGCCAGAGTTACAGATGGTCATGAGCCACCATGTTGGTGCTGGGAACCTGGGTCCTCTGCAAGAGCAGAAAGTGCTGAATTAAATGAGCTATTGGATAGGCGGGAAAAAAAAAAAAAAAAGAGTAGGAAGAAGCCCATAAAACCTTCAAGTCCAGGTTTAGCTCAGTGGTAGAGTGCTTGCCTAGCAAGCACAAGGCCCTGGGTTCGGTCCTCAGCTCCACCAAAAAACAAAACAAAACAAAACAAAACAAAAAACCCTTCAAGTCCACCTCCAATAACCTACTTGCTCCAGCAAGGCTTATCTCCTAAAGGTTCCATAGCCTTTTTAAATAATGCCCCCAGTTGGGGAAGAAGTGTTTAAACATTTGAGCCTTTAGGGAACATTTCACATTCAAATCACAACTCCCCCTGCCCCCCCTCCCCCATCATCATCAGCTTTCCTTCCATGCTGGACTTGATATCTCTCCTTTTATTGTAGACTAACGAAAAGGACTAACTTACAAGATTCCCAAATCTTTCCAAACATTGCATTGGGCAGTCAGTCTTGCCAAGAGCAGTAGGACCCCAGATAGCTGCGTCAGGATGGCTCCCTAAAGCCACCCCCCCCCCCCATCAGACCTCCAGTCTCTGCCCATAGCATTGTTGTTGCTTCCAGCTGCCACCAGGAGATCTGGATGTCCTGTTCTCAAACATTGATGACATCATCCAAGTGAGCAGCAGATTCCTTCAGGGACTGCAGGAGACGGCCTGCAAGGAAGAGGAACAGGCATACCTGATCGGTAAGCAAAAGGCCCGGTGCTCACTGCCTAGCTTTCCCTCAGCTTTGATCTTAGCTTGAGCTTACTGCAGAACTGGCCGGAGCTCCAGGGAAAAGCAGCAAAGCGGGAGTCCGGCATGCCAGAGGCAGCAGGGCCCTTGTAGGGTGTCTGGTCCTCTCAGCCTACTCAGCTCTCCCTCAAGATGAAGCTTTTAACACATGAACTTGGGAGGCTGCGTTGAAACCACGGTGCCTCCTAGTTTAGTCTCAGTATGGTACTGATTTATTTTTGTTTTTTTTTTTGTATGTATGACTATTTTGCCTGCATGCATGTCTGTGCACCACTTGAGTGCCTGGTCCCTGCAGGGGGGTGGCGGGGGGAAGAAGAAGGCATGGAGAATCTCCTGGAACTGGAATTGGAGCTACAGATGGTTGTGAGCCCTCATGTGGGTGCTGAGAATCGAACCCAGGTCTCTGGAAGAGTAGTAAGTACTCTTGACTGCTGAGCCATCTCTCTAGCCCCTAATTTTTGTTAATTAGCAGGTTTTATTTTTTAGCGCATGGTTAGGCTTATAGAAGAAACAGCCACGGTAACAAAGAATCAGAATTATACTATCCATTTACTTTTTTATAATTTATTTATTTTTATTTCATATACAGTCATATTTTGCCTGCATGCACGTCTGTGTGAAGGTGTTAGATCCCCTGAAACTGGAATTATAGACAGGTGTGAGCTGCCTTGTGGGTGCTGGGAACTGAACCTGGGTCCTCGGAAGAGCAGCGCAGCCATTGCTCTTAACCACTGAGCCAACTCTCCAGCACACACCGCCCCCTCACCCCGAACCTTGTTTTTAACAAAGCCATCTTCTCTGTCTCTATAGCACCACCCCTAATCCTTTATTCTTCCCATCCTGTTCCGGCTGCTCCCTGTAAGTAACTGGTTTCATATTTAAAGACACAGAACACTTTAGGATATTGCTCTGGGTCTGTTTCATCCCTCTGTTTTAGCTTTACTGCATTCGCTCTTGAAATTAAGCTTATGTGAGAACCCAACTCAAACCACGCCCATGGCTTCCCGCCACCATTGGTATACAAGCTGAGTGCCTGGCTGCGCCCCATTTACTCTGATGCCCCATGCGACTTGGCCTTAGCGTCCCATTTGTTTCCTTCCCTTTGTGCCTGGCCTACTCTGTTCCAGACACACCAGGGTCTGTGGCTGTCCTTGGGCCAGGGTTACCTGACTCTGGGCCTTGCCATTCCTTGCCCCCCACAAGCTTGGGAGTTGCCCCTCCTCCAAGCTTCCTGGGGCAGATGGTCAGTCACATCCTCTGTGGAAGCCTTCCTGGGGTAGACACCCTCCTCTGCCAACGCCACCCAGTCTTTGGTGTTTATCTGCCTTTACTCTGATTCCTGTAATATAAGTAATATAAGTCATCCTTTGGTGTCTGTAAAGGATGGTATTCCACGATACACACACACACACACACACACACACACACACCAGATGTTCAAGTAAGTCCCTTGTATAAAAGGCATAGTATTAACATACCTCCTGAAGTTCTCTTGTATACTTGAAATCATCTCTAGACCAGTTATGACATTTAGCACTGTGTAAGAGATGTACAGAAGGTTGTTATACTGTATTGTTCAGGGATTAATGATAGCAAGAAAAATCCTCACATGTTCAATACAAACACTCTTTTAAAGGTTGTTATACTGTATTGTTCAGGGATTAATGATAGCAAGAAAAATCCTCACATGTTCAATACAAACACTCTTTTATTTATGTGTCTATATGTGTCTGTGTGTGTCTATGTCACATGTGTTCAGGTACCCCCAGAGGCCAGAAGAGGGCATTAGATTCCCTGGAGCTGGAGTTACAGGTGGTTGTGAGCCATCCAGTATGGGTGCTGGGAACTCAGCTCAGGTCCTCTGAATGAATAGCAAGTGCTATAAATTGCTAAACCATTTCTCTAGCCCTGGCAAGTAGAAAACACTAAAATCGGGTGTTCTAGCACAATGTAATGCAGACACACTAATGTAATGCAGGAAAATATCAGAAGTCTTTGTTTTTCAGAACTCAGCCATTCTGTTCCTCTAAGAGCAGAAAACTTACTACACACAGTGAGGACACTGCAGTGTCTATCATGCAGTAGTCTCTAATCTGTACCAAGGTGTTGCAGGCAGTGTTCACTGGAGTTATGTGGCAAAGTGGGAATGTTGTGTGTTCAGAGCCAAGGCTATAGGGACGTTTCATGATGCAACACAGGTGGGTGTGTCCAGAAACACCTCAGATTCATTAGGGGTTTGCTTCAGAATTAGTCTCGGGCTGTCCTGTGTTTGGAACCTTTTACACTCCCCAAACTTTTCTAGACCCCACTTTCAGGTCTGTAGCCAGCCCCATCTGGGATCATGACCTACAGTTTAAGAACCTGGGCTCAGGGGTTGGGGATTTAGCTCAGCGGTAGAGCGCTTGCCTAGCAAGTACAAGGCCCTGGTTTGGTCCTCAGATCCTGAAAAAAAAAAAAAAGAACCTGGACTCGGCCTGGCAGTGGTGGAGCACACCTTTAATCTCAGCACTCAGGAGGCAGAGGATCTCTGTGAGTTCGAGGCTAGCCTGGTCTACAGAGTGAGTTCCAGGACAGCCAAGACTGTTAAATGGAGAAACCCTGTCTTGAAAAACAAAAACAAAAACCAAACAAACAGACAAAGAACCTGGACTGTTACTCACCCACTCAGCAACTTTATGAAACAGATGAAAAATAGAAACAGGAAGGCTAGGTAGCTTGTACACAGTGACAGGCTGGCAGCCTCCCATTCCAGGCAAGGGAGTTGAACAGTTTCCCTTGGTAACGCTTGCTGCTTGTTCGCCATCAGGTAACTTGTTCCTGGAATTCCAAGAGGAGTTTGAACAAGTCTACAAAGTCTACTGTGCCAACTACGACCAGGCCCTGCTGCTGGTCAAGGCGTACCGGGAGGAGCCGGAATTGCAGAAGATGATCCAGAGCATCATTGAAGCAGCAGTGTGAGTAACATGTCTGGAGACAGCTCCCAACTGGATCCTGCTCAGGTCTGCTGCTTCGGGGTTGTGTCAGCAGCCAGGCCTTTCTCAGTCAGAAAGGCCTTAACTGCCCAACAGTGCTCACATGGTCTCAAACAAGGCTCCACATCTTCCTAATGCTCCTGTACATTACAAGTAGTTACAAATACATAATCTTATTTTCTTTCTCTTTTTTAAAATTTCTCCCCTCCCCCTTGAGACAGTGTTTCCCTGTGTAGCTCTGGCTGTCCTGGAACTTGCTCTGTAGCCCAGGCTGGCCTCAAACTCAGAGACTCGCCTGCCTCTGCCTCCCGATTGCTGGAATTAAAGGTGTGTGCCACCATGCCTGGCTAAACGTCTAAACGGAAGCTGATTACTTCTATCTCTTTCTCAGAGGTCCTTCCATTTAAACACCTGTCATTCATCATCATTTGACCCTCAGCATCCTCTTCCTCCATGTGGTCATGCCAATTTGTTTAACCATGTCTGTGGGTAGACATTTGGTCTGTTACCATTCTCTCAATATTCTAAGCGGGGCTAGAGCATTTTTTTCTGGATCTGCAGTCATCTTACTCTGCTGCAAGGTACATTTTTCAGAAGTGGAATGGACACATTAAAGGAGTTATGTATGGATAATTTTGATCATTGAAACCTCCCCTGAAAGGCATGGCCTTTTCCGTTCCTGTCAACAGCAGTTGCCTGTCTCCCAGAGCAGTGTGCTCACCACCAACCTCGGGATGCTTGCCCTGGGTTAGGCCAGCATGGGATCTCTGTCTGGTTTTATTTTGCATTTATCTTATGACAAGTTGGCCATTTCTTTGGACATTTGAGGGTCCTTTACGGATATTTTCTTGTAAATCTTTCTGTTTCCTTTTCTATATTAAAAATGTGTGTGTGTGTGTGAAAAACAGGTTCTCAGCTGGGCAGTGGTGGTGCACGTCTTTAATTCCAGCACTCAGGAGGCAGAGCCAGGTGGATCTCTATGAATTTGAGGCCAGTCTGGTCTACAGAGTGAGTTCCAGGATAGCCAGGAATATACAGAGCTGCTCTGTCTTGAAGAAAACAAAAACCCAAACAAAACAAAACAGATTTCTCATTGTTTATTTGATTTATTTATTGTTGGTTCTCATCTGACCTTTTTCCTTCTATCACAAATTTAGTAATCCTTTTTTAAAAAATTTACATTTTTTTGACAATTTCATACATAAGTGTTGTATTTGCATCATTTCACCCCACCTTCCCCTGCCTTCAGCTTGTTCTGGGTCCCATTTAACTTCCTGTCAAACTCATGACCTCTTCTTCTTTATTATGGTTACATATATATAACACATATGTTACATATATGTATTATATATATGTAACAATAATATGTTTATATAACATGCATATAGATAACAATATGTATAGATAACAATAAAATAACATATGTATGCAATACACATCTATATCTATCTATCTATCTATCTATCTATCTATCTATCTATATCTATATCTATATATATCCTGCTGAATGGATTTAGTGTTGCTCATATGGATATGAGTTGAGATCATATGTATAAACAAGGGGTAAACTCTTGGGACTGGACAACCTATCAGAGGTTCACACCTGGAGAAGTCTGATTCTTCCTCTTGGCAGCCATTGGTTGCCTCTATCTCCTCATCTAGAGGGTTTTGGTTTTTTTAACGGAGCCAAGGCAGGATTGCTGTGAGTTCAAGGCCCACCTGGGTTACATAGCAGGACCAAAACTTGGCTGGGTATGTTGGCACACACTTCTCCTCCTCCTCCTTCTCTTCTTCTTCTTCTTCTTCTTCTTCTTCTTCTTCTTCTTCTTCTTCTTCTTCCTCTTCTTCATTTTGTTTTTTGGAGCTGAGGACTGAACCCAGGACCTTGCACTTGCTAGGCAAGTGCTCTACCACTGAGCTAAATCCCCAACCCCTGGCACACACTTTTAATCCCAGTACTCAGGATGCAGAGGCAAGAGGATCTCTGTGAGTTCGGTTCGAGGCCACCTTGGACTACATACAGAGTTGCAGGCCAGCCAGGGTTATGTAGCAAGACCCTTTTCATAAACAAAACAAAATGAAGGCTACAAAGCCAACAATGAAACCCCAGAAACAACCACAAACCTCCAAATAAATTTTAAAAAGCTTGCCAAGTGGTAATTGGTGGTCAGTTTTTAGAAACCAGGCTGGTGGAGGGAGGACAAAGGGGTCATCATTACCTTCCTCAGGTGTTCCTTTATGCCTGAGAGAAAGGAGAAAGAGGGTCGGAAACACTCGTGTGCAGGTGACGTCATTTCCTGTGAAGCCCCGCCCGCCAGCCTTTCTCATTCCTTATCTTCCACTTTTTAACCCCTGTCCTGCTATGAGTCTCTTTTTCAAGAACCCATGTCCAAAAAAAGAAAAAAAAAAGATATTTTCTTCTCATAGGTCTCGAAAATGTCGGCTTTTGCAGGGCCGTTATAGGAGTGAGGCAGATTACAGAAGCCGGGAAGCTAGAGCCCAGTGTAAGGGTAGTAGAGACTGTGGGAAAACAGAAACACATGACCCTGTGTAGAGCATGGCATGGCCTTAGGAGATTGTTGCTGTCAGTAGCTGTCAGATAACCACCCGGAACAGTATCTTAAAACAACATGTACTGGGCTAGTAGGGTGGCTCACTGGGTAAAAGGCATGTGGTGGTTTGAAAGAAAAATGGCCCCTATTAGGAGGCATGGCTTTGTTGAAGTGGGTGTGGTCTTATTATAGGAAGTGTGTCACTGTAGAGGCAGGCTTTGAGGTCTCATATATGCTCAAGATACTGCCCAGTGTCTCAGACAACTACTTCCTGTTGCCTGCAAGATGTAGGACTCTCAGCTCCTTCTCCAGAACCGCGTCTGCCTGCATGCCGCCATGTCCCACCATGATGATAATGAACTAAACCTCTGACACTATAATTGAGCCACCCTAATTGAATATTTTTCCTTTATAAGAGTTGCCGTGAGGGTTGGGGATTTAGCTCAGAGTTGCCGTGGTTATGGTGTCTCTTCACAGCATTAGAAACCCTCATGAAGACAAGGTACTTGCCTGCCGCCAAACCTGACTGCCTGAGTTCACTCTCCAGAATACAGTGGAAGGAGACTACAGACTCCCACAAGCTGTCCCTCTGGCCACACACATGCTATGGCTCACACATGCCCGCATACATGCACTCACAAATAAACACAAAAATATTAAAAATAAGACATTTACTTAGCTTACACTTTGCATATTATCAGTTTAACTGGGCTCAGCAAATGAGCCTTCCGCTCCTGGCTGAACATTCCCGTGTATCTGCCATCAACTGCAGGCCCGCTTTGCTGATTTTGCTGGGCTCCTCCAAGTATCTGAGACACAGGTCTGGTCATGTGGCCTGGGTGCTTCTTGCAGCTGTTTTGTTGATGGTCACAGGGCTCTAGGGCAAGGGGAAGGGCAAGCCATTGGAAGTCTCGGCCATTGAGATCAGTTTTAGAGCCAGCCCAGAAAGGACTAGGGAAATGGACAGCACGGGTTGAGGGGACTTCAAAGTCACAGGAAATGCAACATGTGAAGCCCTGTTCCTTTGCAAACCATCTGTGTATGTTGTGTCTAGGAATGTGAGTTCCCTCTGACCAGAGCCGCTGATGTTTCCAAAGCAGCAGAAACTTAGGTGGGACGCTTCCCACGTGTTCTGTTCAATCCAGCCATGCGAGAAGCAATAATGAGGTGGCGATGAGGCTGCTGTTTGCCCCGTTTCTGCAGGTCTGGAGCCAGGCTCGCAGGGTGGCAGATCTGGCTCAGCCCCTTCTTGTGAGAGCCATTTCTCATCTCCAACCCAATTTCCTTATGGGTCTTGTGGGAGTCCTAACAGCACTTGGTGGAGCGTAGACACACGGCGCTGGGGACACTAAATATGTCCCAGCTATTCTAGTCAGCTCAGCCAGGCAGGAACTGTGTCACACTGCAGTGCTCAGTCTTGTCTGCCCCAATGCCTCCTCCTTTTATAACAAATATCAGATAGATTTATTATCCTGCAATACATCCTGGAAAATGGACCCTACCTGTATTTGTGAACCGGGAAAAGTCAATATAACAATGACTATGATATGAAGGAGGAAGAGATGGAACGCATTCTCTGGTAAATGTGGGTTTCAGTGGGCACTCAGGTACCACAACTCCAGAAGCTATGAGGAAGCACTCTAAAATTAGCTTGCCTCTGTGCGTAGCAAGTTAGCTTGGAGGTCAGAAGAGAAAGTCCTGAAGCTGTTCTGCTTCAGAAGAACAAGCAAATGAAGGAGCGGAGGGGGTGTGTGCCCAAGGACGGCAACCCACAGGGCAGGCAGTCCTGACTTCCTTGTGTAGGAGGCACTAAAGAGAATACTTTAATAAATAGTATTCCCATGGCTTGCCCACCTGGGAGGTAGGGAAATGAGAACAGATGATATCCTTGCCAATAGCCCGAGTCTCACGTATAAAAGGCAACATCAGAATTCTGCCCAGTGTTGTGTTGTAACATGAATCCTAAAGGGTCTTATTAATAAAATCAAACCTGGAGCCAGGTATTGGGGTCAACTGTGAAAGATCAGAGAGACAGAACCAGCTACAGCCACCTCACCTCGTCAATTCCTCAGCTGATGCTGTTTCCTCAGACTGGAAGCCTCTGAATCCTCACCCAAATGGATTGAGCTGCACTGCTGCTCAAAAGCTTAAAAGTTTAGCCAAGCTCTAGTTCCTGGTCTTCATGTCTTATATACCTTTTTGCTTTCTGCCATCACTTCCTGGGATTAAAGGCATTCCTGGCTGTTTCCAGTGTGCCCTTGAACTCACAAGAGATCCAGATGGATCTCTGTCTCCCAAGTGATAGGATTAAAGGCGCATGTGCCTCCATTTTCTGGCCTCTGTATCTAGTGGCTGTTCTGTTCTCTGACCCCAGATAAGTTTATTCGGGTGCACAATATTTTGGGGAACACAATATCACCACATTGTGTTGTGTGACTGGACAGAGTCTGGAGTCCCAGAAGTATTCCGTTCTGGAAATCACAGTACATTTTTGAGGCCCTGTTGGGGCGCTGAGTGTTTAGAGGGACATATGAGATCCCAGGCTACTCTCTGTAGCACAGGTCTGTATGCAGGGTGTTGCCACTCCCAATTAGCTCTCTCTCTTTGCCTCCAACTTGCGGATCAAGTTGTGAGTTCTCAGACTCTTCCTGCTGCCATGCCATTGTTCTAACACTCTGTGAGCCCCAGGTTAATTTTTTTATCCCGTAATTTGCCTTGGTCGTGGTGTTTTATCGCAGTAGTAGAAAATTAAGACAGTGCTCAAGATTCTCTGATTTCAGAGTGTGTACTGATGCCTTTTCACCTTTGTGTGGATTAGCAGTCGGGGTAGCCTGTGCTTTAAGACAGAAACACAGACTAGGCAGGGAGCACTGTATTGGGAAGGACCTTTCACAGAGTGGTGTGGGAAAGGAGGCTGGGCAGAGGTCACTCAGCACTGGGAGCGCCAAAGTTTTAGAAGGCTTCCTGGTGCAGCGGTGTTTGCAGAAGGCAAATCACCTCTGTTTTCCGTTATCAACTAGCTGTATTTATTTTAAATATAAAAGTCATATTCAAATCATACTCAAATACGTGAAGTTTTCCATTGGCTAAGGTATTACCAGCCTCTGTTCAGTTTTCTTCACACACAAAGGCAGGGAGAGAAGCAGCTGGGGGGGTGTTGTTACTTTTTTGTTGTTTTTCAGAGACAGGGTTTCTCTGTGTAGCTTTGCACCTTTCCTGGATCTCACTCTGTAGACCAGGCTGGCCTTGAACTCACAGAGATACACCTGGCTCTGCCTCCCAAGTGCTGGGATTAAAGGCGTGTGCCACCACCACACGCCTTGCTGGTGTTGTTACTTTTAAAGAGACTCCTAAGCTATTCTAGAACTTTCATTTAATGGGAGCTGTGAATATTGTCTTATGACAGTGTAAAAAATTCTGCCATGGTCCTTCCAGGACAGCTCACACAGACTCTACTGACCCATTCTTTTATTGTTAAATATCTATCTATCTATCTATCTATCTATCTATCTATCTATCTATCTAAATCATAGAATTGCTGAACAGCTTACCTCTATCCTTGTTCACTTGAGCCAAGATTTCTGTGGGTAGATGTCATCTAGGCTGGGGTTGGTAGAGCAAAGGATTTGTGTATTTCAAAAATTGCCCAACTGTCCAAGATCTCAGCCAGTGACACTCCCATGAGAATGTAAGAGGCCCTCTTCTGTCACGCTCCCCCAGCCTTCCAGGGGCTGTTGTGCCATTTTTATCGTCTATATGAGAGACTGCATACAGTTTTCCTCCAAGTTACTTTAAGAAGGCTACAGATGTGAGTGGCTTTTTGTACTGGCTCCTTGATAACATTCAAAAGAAATGCAGGAGCCGGGCAGTGGTGGTGCACGCCTTTAATCCCAGCAATCGGGAGGCAGAGGCAGGTGGATCTTTGTGAATTCAAGGCCAGTCTGGTCTACAGAGTGAGATCCAGGAAAGGTGCAAAGCTACACAGAGAAACTCTGTCTCAAAAAACAAAAAACAAAAACAAAAACAAAAACAAAACAAAAAAGCAGTCATCTCTCTAGGGACCCCTTGGCCTCTGATTTGTACTATGGTGACATTTGTCCCTGGGAGGCAGCTGGCTCTTCCCCATGGATTGTCAGCATAGAATGGAGTTTCCAAAATGCCTGCCTGTAGTTAGAGTTTTCCTTCCTGGCCCACAGTCAGGACAAATCTCTCTCACCCACCAGTCCCACAGTCGCTCAGATCCAACCAAATAAGCACACAGAGACTTATATTACTTATAAACTGTATGGCCGTGGCAGGGTTCTTGTTATCTAGTTCTTCTATCTTAAATTAACCCATATCTATTAATCTATACTTTGCCACTTGGTTTGTGGCTTACCTGTACCTTACATCTTGTCATGGCAGTGGCTGGCAGCATCTCTCCACCCCCAGCCTTCCACTTCCCAGAATTCTCTTCTCTCTTGTCCCACCTATACTTCCTGCCTGGCCACTGGACAAACAGCATTTTATTTATACAGAGCGATATCCACAGCACCTGCCCACAGTTATCTGAGCTCAGGACACCCTTGGGGAGAGCAGATGGACAGTGCAGGCACAGGCCACCCACTGCCACCCTGGGGCTCCCACCTGCCATGTCTATTCTTGGCCTCTGAGCAGTCTCTTTCCAGAACATTTGGTCAGAAGGTTTTCCCTTGGAAAGGAGTTGAGGGCTCCATTATAGGGTTCTGGCGGCTGGCCCCTAGGAGCATTTGTGGGGCTTGTAGGAAGCACACTGAGGCAGTTAGGGGGTGGAGCTGGACAGTTATATGCCTGATGGAGCTGCTCCCCAGTTGCCCTTGACCTGGGGAATCCTGATGAAACCCCAGACACCCAGCAGTAGGAATCTGGTGGTGACCCATGCATTAAAGCCATTCCTCACAGTGTTTTTTAAAAAACATTTTATAATAAAAATTCCAAACTTACAGAAAATGAAGATGATGTGGTGAATATTCTCACACCTACCACCTTAAATGAGAGTTAACATATAAGCATCTATTTTTATATTAAACTATTTAAAGGAAATTGTGAGTTTTCCCCCATATATTCTAAACATGTTCCCGTGGTTTTTCAACACATTTTTAGATTAAAAATTTTACACTTATTCATTTATTTATATTTATTTAGTGCACGTGTGTGTGTGTGTGTGTGTGTGTGTGTGTGTGTGTGTGTGTGTATACATATATATGTAGAGATCAGAAGACAACTTGTGGGAATCAATTCTTTCTTCCACCATGTGAGCTTTGGGGATTGAACTCAGGTCCTCTGGCTTGGTGGTAAACACCTTTACCTGCTGAGCCATCTCGCTGGCCCTCAAATCTTTGAAAAGCAACAATCTATTTTGTTAAGTAAAAAATCAAGTGGATGACCTTTGAGAGTTGTTCTTGGGATGTTATCTGAGTAGAGATATAAAGTCACAGTTGAGGGCAGTTGAACATGTGAGTCTGGAGCCCTGGGGAGCAGATAGAGATGGAAATGGGGGCTGGGGTACATTAAAGCTGTAGGACCACATGAGGTCACCAAGGAAGCATGGGGAGGAATGCTCTAGCATCCAGCAGGAAGAGTAGCCCATGGAATGAGAAGACACTGGACACAGGGTCTCTGGGTCCTGCTGAGTAACACCTGCCGAGGAAGAGCATGTGGTCAGCCATATTTGCTCCTGAGAGAGAGAATAGTCCTTATAGATCACTAGATTTTTTATAGACAGGGAATCCAATCCCAGGAATGGTCTCTAGACTCTGTAAATTACAGAAAGGACCACAGGGAGACAATGAACTGCCTGATCTCACACATTGAGCTAAGGGCTGGGCCACTACCCCAAGCCCCCTAGTCCCCTAAAAGATGGTTTTTACCTGCCTAATAGCAACCTTCTCCCTCAGGCCTCAAGCTGGACCTTCAGGTCTCAGTTTCTTACTTGTAATTCCTCTGCAGAGGATTACCAAGTACCCCCTCCTGCTGCAGAAAATCCTGGAGAACACACCTATGGATGCCAGTGCCCACCCTGTCCTTCAGAGAGCTACTTCTGCCCTCCAGGATGTGAACAGCAATATCAACGAATACAAGATGCGCAAGGAAGTGGGTAAGGACTTGTGTGTAGGGGTGCATCAGGGACAGGATTTCTAGTTCCAAAACTCATCCTGCCATAGCTTCATCTAGAATGAGAATGTGGGGCTTAGGTGAAGTTCAGCTGATGGGGTGCTTGGCTAACATGTGTGAGGCCCTGGGTTTAATCCCCATGACTGCTGGGAGGTAAAATGGTGTGTATAAATGTGTGGGGTGCATCCACCTCTTAGGTTGCCACAGTAGAAAAGTTTGCAAAATGAAGCAGCGTAGCCGGACGGTGGTGGCTCACGCCTGTAATCCCAGCACTCAGGAGGCAGAGGCAGGTGGATCTCTGTGAGTTCAAGGCCAGCCTGGTCTACAGAGCGAGATCCAGGGCAGGCTCCAAAACTACACAGAGAAACCCTGTTTCGAAAAAAGAGGAAGAAGAAGAAGGAGGAGGAGGAGAAGGAGGAGGAGGAGGAGAAGGAGGAGGAGGAGGAGGAGGAGGAGGAGGAGGAGGAGGAGGAGGAGGAGGAGAAGAAGAAGAAGAAGAAGAAGAAGAAGAAGAAGAAGAAGAAGAAGAAGAAGAAGAAGCTACCATGCACCAAGAAACTCAGTTGCCCACTAAAAGCATGATCCTGGAAATTTAGCTCATGCTCACTTCTTAAAAAGTATTTTTTATTTTTATTTGTGTGTGTGTTTTGCCTACATGAGTGTCTGTGCACCATATACTTGCCTGGGAGGCCCAAAGAAGGTGTCAGATCCTCTGGAAGTAGAGTTACAGGTGGTTGTGAGCCACCGTGTATGTGCTGGGAACCAAACCCAGGTCCTCTGGAAGAACAGCCAGTGCTCTTTCTGTCTCTCCAACCCTCATGTTTAGTTTTAAGATAATTACCTCAAATTCCTAAATACCTGTGGGGCAGAGTGTGATACTTCCGTGCACATATACAATGTCCAGTGATCAGACGGAGTGGTGGTCAGTATGGTTTTTTTGTTTGTTTGTTTTGGTTTGGGTTTTCGTGTTTTTGTTTTTTTTGAGACCAGGTTTCTTTGTGTAACCCTAATTGTCCTGGAACTTGCTCTGTAGACCAGGCTGGCCTTGAACTCAGAGATCTGCCTGCCTTTGCCTCCTGAGTGCTGAGATTAAAGGCCTGTACCGTTAAGTACACACACACACAAACACACACACACACACACACACACACACACACACACACACACATACACATATTGAGCTGAGGATTGAACTCAGGGCCTTGTGCTTGCTAGGCAAGCACTCTACCACTGAGCTAAATCCCCAACCATATATATATATTTTAAGGCTACTTCTGCTATGCCTTTTTCCTTCCGCAGCATCTTATTTGATCCTTGCAGCTGCTGAGGTCAGCTCTGTTAGTCCCACTTGCCCGCTTGGTAAACAGAGTGTGTACAATTTGCTTGTGGTCACTGGACTGCAAGAAACAGAGTTGGGTTTCAAACTTAGGCCTGGGGTCCTCAGCTTTTCTCCCATGCTTGCTTCATCACCCGTGTGGAGAGGGAGAGGTGCTGAGTGAGGAGAGGGGAATATGGTTTTGGTGGGCCTTGATAAAACTGGCTGGGGGAACCCCAGACAAAATGTCCCTTTACACCTACTGTCTTACTCCCAGCAACTCTGCAAGATGGAGTCCTCATTTTACAGAAAGGAAAACTGGGGTCCCCGAGGAGTGGTGACCTGTTAAAAGTCCAGCAGGCAGAACACTCTTCAGCCAGGACTCATACCTGGGACAAAGAGGAGCCGGGTCCTGGGTTTCCCTTTGAGACTTACCATTCTGCTGGATGTAACTTGGTGGGGGCAGAGTGTCAAGTCAGGAGAATGTGGGGCTGTTGGCTTCCTGGGCCAGCTTCAGTCACCCACCGTGCCCTTTTCTTCGGTCTTCTTTCGGCAGCTTTAAAGTACACCAAGGTGGAGCAGCTGAGCCTCCGGGAGCGGCTGGCCCGCATCAACACACACACTCTTTCCAAGAAGACCACCAGACTGAGCCAGCTGCTGAAGCAGGAGGCGGGGCTGGTACCCAGGGTGAGTGTGTGCCGGTGGGGAAGACACAGGGATGAAAGCAGCGGGGAGGTGGCTTTGGAGAGTAAGACAGCTGAAGCTGAGAGTGAGGGACCGCCGAGGGGCACACCACCTTACTCTCGAGAGCTAGTATGGGGGGGGGGTGCTTTTTGCTTATAGAAGAGCTAGGCTCCGAGCGTGGGCAGAGCGCCAGTCTGAGCGGTTCCTAGTAGCTGCTGCTCAGGCGGAGCGAGTACTTCTTCCACAGCAGTAGTGTGGGAGCCACCGGGTTAAGTAGGCATTCTTATCTCATTTTCACACAAAGAAGCAGAGCCCCCCCCCCCCCCCCCCCCCCCCCCCCCCCCCCCCCCCCAACAGCCACACAGCTAGGAAGCAAGTGAGCCAGGACTCACACTCCAGTGTCTGATTCCGCGGTCTACCTGACCACGCTGCTGTTTGCTTTTGAGACAAGGCCTTGCTGTGCCATCCAGCTGACCTCATCATCCTCCTGCCTCAGTCTCCCAGGGGCTGGGCTTACAGGCACGAGCCACCATATGCGGTTTACACAGTTTTTTAACTGTCCCACTCAGATGTAGAACTGGGCGAACTAGCTTTCCACGGTCCCAGTGGCAGGGAGAACAGCTGCACACTGCCCCCGTGTGGATCTTCTGACCCTTACACACACGACTTTACTTAACAGACAGAGGACAAGGAATTTGATGACTTAGAGGAGAGATTCCAGTGGGTGTCTCTGTGTGTGACGGAGCTGAAGAGCAATGTGACTGCCTACATGGATAATCTGGAGGTGAGAACCCTCCAGAGTTCGAAGGCCAGGCCCACAAGCTACAGAGGTACCAGCTGCAGGGACTCTGGGGTGAGGGGTCACACAGGAGGGCTGGTAAGCACACTGTGACCCGTAGCCACAGAACTGGGGCGGCTAAAGGCAGCTTCTCAGCCCATTGGAGTTTTCCTGGGCCAGGGTCGAGGATCCCCCTGGAACTGGAATTACAGATGGTTGTGAGCCACCACATGGGTGCTGGGAACCAAACCTGGATCCTCTGCGAGAGCAGCAGGTGCTCTTAACCACTGAGCCGTCTCTCCAGCCCAGCCTCTTCATTTTTAATGCATTGATTTGAATAGCTCATTGGCTTCCAGAAAAACATGAATAGAATCTGTAGATCGTACCCAGGGTGGGCAGGGACAGAATGGTGTATGTGTTTGCTTGTTCTGGGGCAGTGTGTGGAGGCCCTGGAGAACTGCTTGGGAGGGCTGCTGAATTGGGGGTTAGGAGTAAGACGGCCTGAGTGGGACCTAACCACCTGTCTCTGTTGGCCCTGGGCTCAGGCTTTTCTCAGCTTCCGGCCACACGAAAGGAGTCTGGACATCCCCGGAGGACCTGCAGAGCAATACTGCAGCCTAGCAAGGGACCTTCAGCTGGGGGCATTCCTGCACTTTGTAAGTGGGATGTCTATCTCGCACGCCCCACCCCGCTCCCCATGCATGCATGCACGCTCCTTTGATAGGCAGGTGGAGGAGGAGCTGACAAGAGCAATATTTGGAAGTCAGGCACTTATACAATTGTCATATCCAGCAGGGAGGGAGTGCTATTCCTGCACTTACTGATAAAAATAGCCTAACCGATGTGCAGTGAGCTGCACCCTGTACCAGGCACCGTGCCCACCTCTTCCATTCTTGACCTCATTTACCCCTCCACACGTGCTTTGGGTGAGACACTATTAATAGCCCCATTCTGCTAATGGGAGCTCAAGGCCCAGAGAGCGCCATCTTCTGGGTCATTTACACAGATGGGGTTTGGTTCCCAAAGTATCGTTCTATGCAAAATCTATTTCAAGCTCTTTACATAATAACAACACTAAGAAGTGCCAGGGATTGAGAACTTCCCTGGGCTGCACTCTTGTCTGTGTACACTACATACCATCCCCATTTTCAAACCATAAGCCAAGACTCAGCCAGGTTAGAACAAAGGCTTCTGAAGCTTTTCCTTACCAACCTCATTACCTGAGGAACTTTGATGTGACCTGGATATACAGGTATATATAATAGGTATACAAATTTACTGATAATAAATTGTAAGGAATTTTATTTTAAAACAATTGTTTGGTATGCATATAATTTTACTATTGATTAAAGGTAAAAGCAAATCTGTACACTAATGAGATGGTGTGCTGTTTATTTTTATATAAGGAGTTACATCTTGGCCTATATTTGATACAGATATAAGATCTCTAGACACAGAACATCTCCAAAGGGTTTCAGAGTTGATGAACATTTTGATTTTATAATCATCAATGCTGAAACCATCACTTAACATAAATACACATGTCAGAATTAATTTGGCGTCATTGTATGTTCAGAAAACTTTCTCCATTGCCAAATCTTTTCAGCACCTGTATTCAGTCAGAACCCTACATGGATTGCAATCCACAGTTTAGGCAGCCGGAGATTAGGATACGCTACAAGTTATAGCTTGTCAATGGAGGGGGCCTGGAGCCCCAGCTCCCTGCCTCCAGCACCCTCCTGCCAAGCCCCTACCCTCTGCCACCTCCTACCCCAGCTCCCAAACTCCTCTCTCCTTGCAGAAGCAGCGACTGAAAGGCTTGGTATGGCAACCACTGTGCAGCCTGGCCAGAGCCCTGGCTGGCCCTCAGAACTTGATCAAGAAGCGTCTGGACAAAGTCTTGGACTTTGAGCGAGTGGAAGAGAAACTGTTGGATGTAGGCAGTGTGACCTACGAGGAGCAGGCGGCCCGGCACACGTACCAGGCACTCAACTCCTTGCTAGTGGCCGAGCTCCCACGGTTTAACCAACTAGTCATGCAATGGCTGAGCCACATCCTGTGCACGCTGGTGGTCCTCCAGAAGGACCTGGCCGATCAGGTGCTACGAAGGGCAGAGAGCAGCATGGTCCAGGTGAGGCTACTGGGACTAAGGCCGCTGTGGAGCCTAGTCAGGGCAGAACTAGAGATAAAGGGAGCTAAATAGGCTGCTGGGACCCAGGACCCAGCAGGGACCCTTGAGATGTCTCACATGCCTTTTCTCTCTGCTTCAAGAAAAGCCAGGCTGGACTCTAGGCCATCCTAGGTCATCCTGGGACTCAGGAGCAGAGAAAGTTCTGCTGAGAAAAGAGCAGCAGACCCATCCCTGGAGGTTATGACGAGATGGTGCCAGAGACAGGAGTCTCTTCTATCTAGTCAGGAGTAGGTGTGTCCAGCTGGGATTCCCACCAGCATTGCTAGCAGCCATTTCCTGGAGAGCACTTGTTCTGTGGCTGTTTGAGGCTGTTTCCACATGGTGCCTCACTCAGTCCTCAAAGCAGTTCTATAGGCGTGTGGTCCTTTCGTAATAAGCCAAGGCCCAGAGAGGCCAAATGGCTCCTGCAGATGCGCAGATGGCAGTAGGTTTTGGTCCCTGACCGTGTAGTGACTGAACCCTGAACACAGTGCTCTAGAGTCTTTCAACACGAACTCTCAGCTGAAGGCCATGAACAGAACTCAAAGAGCTCTTACACCAACCACCACGTGCAAACGCGCAGTGGAGAATTTAGGTCTGAGCTGGTACAGGAGGGAATTGGCAGCGGTTCCACATCTTACTCTGTGATGTCTATGTCAGAGCTGAATGGCTCACGAGTCAGGCCTTGGGAGCCATTTCCATGCTCTCCATTCCAACATTTGATTCCCCACCCCCGACTCTCCCTCATCCCCACTTCCTACCTCCCCCTCCCCCCTCCTGCTAACTTTCCAATCCAGGGCCCTCATCCCTCCCTCAGACACCGCTTGAATGTCGTCACTGTGTCTCTTTCTACTGACTCCTGTTCAGCTTGGAAATACCTCCTCAGCTGTCCCCCAGGCCTCTCTCAATGTCTGGCACACAGTGACAGATGAGCCAGTCCTTTCAGGAAGCATTCAGAATTCTTGCAGCTCTGGAGCAGTGGGAACTGTCCCCCACCCCACCCCTCAGCGCACCAGCAGAACTTAGGACACATTACTGCTTGGTGCTTACCAGAGCCTGCCTTCTGCTGGAGTGATGGGGAGTCATGGTTTCCCTCAGTGGGGGTGGGGGGCCAAAGATGTGAGTCGTTCCTCTTCTGGCCCTCAGTATTTAGTATATATGGAGCTCTACCTCCGGCATACTTTTGGAGTTCCAGTAGGCGCAGGGCTGTGCAAAAAGAAGGGTGAATCTGATTGGATAATCTTTTTATGATCTTCCTGTTCTTCCCTTCCCTACCAGTCTGCAGTGTGGGTGGGCAGGGCTAAGGATGTCAGTAGGGGGAGGTTTACAGCCATAGGAAGATGTGTGTGTGGTGGGGGGGGGGGGGGGGGGGGGAACGGTAGGGTTGTCTCCTGATTGGTCTGTGCTATGGACGCCCCCCCCCCCCAGGATTGCTGCCAAACCTCCCTTGAATGTGTCCGGTGGGCCACTCACCTGGCCTCACTCCTGTGAGGCAGTCTTCTCTCTGCAGCCCAGGAGAAAGGTTCTGCTTCATAAGTAAAAGCAGTGAGTCTGGCAATAACCCAGAGGGCCGGACACGTCTGTTGGCTGTGTGTGTGTGTGTGTGTGTGTGGGGGGTGTGTGTCTCACTCTTGAGCTGTCTGATGAAAATGTGGGAGAGCCTTAACAAGGTGGGGACCTCATGGGAGAACTCAGAACTCCCTGGGTTGTAAGCAATATAAGCCATGCTGAAGTAGCTGAAGCAGAGAGAACAGAATGACCTGAACCCGGGAAGCGTCAGGGTTCAAACACAGCCGCTTGTAGACCCGTAATGTCAGGACTCTGCCTTTCTCTCCATCTCCTGCCTGGTTTCCTCTCTGGGTAGGCTGGTTTTCAGGCAGGCTTTGTTTCTGGGTGGTGGAAGACAGGGAAGGCTTCAAGCCTGTACCTTTACCCCTTGGAATCTGAAGGAAGAGTAACACCCGTGTTCTGAGCCTTCACACACTGCATCTGACAGAAGGGGCCTGGCCCAAGTCCGTTGTTCTCCCTTGATCCAATCTAAGTAGCTTAGGGGAAGGGATGCCCAGACCTAAGACTAGCATGTCATGACGGCAGAGGTACTCCATCCCTATGGACAGATGCTTTCTTAATGGAAAGGGGGTTGGTAGGCAGATAAAAACAGCAGCCAGACGCCTGGGACTAGAGGGTAGGTGCCCAGGGATCCCTTGGCCCCTTCTCCTGCAGAGGCTCTGCTGACAACATCTTCCCACCCAGCTGCCTCACCACCATGTCTCAGAGCCGGACTTCCAGAAGCTGCTGGAGGGCACACTAGGCCAGACCAGCAGCCAGCTCCGCCTCTTTCAAGAGAACTTTGAGAAGGTGCTACCACCTCCCACCACTCAGGTGAGTGTCTCTCATCCCTCTGACGTCAGTGTTTTCCTGTCATGGGTGAAGCTTCATCCTCTCTTTTCTCTTATTTCTTTCCCCTGTTACACATGGAAACATTTCTTCTTGTCTCTCTTTCTGTGAAAACAAAACCCATATCCCAACACACACACACACACACACACACACACACACACACACACACACACAGGCTATCTTCCAATCCACTTGAACAACATACCTAGGCAGCCTGTGCTATTGCATTTTATTTTATGTTTTGTTGATGATTTTTTTTTTTTTTTTGGAAGCTGAGGATCGAACCCAGGGCCTTGGCCTTGCTAGGCAAGTGCTCTACCACTGAGCTAAATCCCCAACCCCTGTTGATTATTCTTTAAAGATAGATTTCCATATCCCTCGAGCTGGCCTTGAACTTGCTACATAGCTAGGGCTTAGTACAAGACAGCTGGGATAGGGCTCCAGGAACCTGGCAACATCTGTATTTGAGGAGACTGAAAGTGCATTTAGTTACATATGAAATGTGAAATCCTACACCAGCACCATGACTCCCCAAAAGGGACCAGAGGCTCCAGGGTGCAGAGAAACCAGTGAAGGGCCTCGCAGAGTGGGGCAGGTAAAGGCGGCCTTCATGGCTGTCAGAGGGCAGAGGGTACAGTGTAGAAGGCAAAGGGCAGTGGGCAGCCACTTGGGGGAGGCTACCTCCTGGGGCCCTCTATTCCACCCTCATTCCTCAGCCAGGTCAGCGGAGTTCTCACAAGGCTATGGGCAGCTAGGGGAAAAGGAGGTATGACTGCTTCCTCTTTCTGCTTAAAATCTTTCTTGTTGGAAAAGCGATTTATCCTTACTGTAGCAAACAATTACAAGTCACATGAAAACAAAGCAAAAAGAAGAAACCCGTGATCCCCTGTGTTGCAGTCTGTAAGGAGGGCACACCCCTCTCCCATCCTCCCTCCCTCCCTGCACCACAGACCTCTGAATTCTTCCCTGTTCTGACTGCAAGCATCAAAGCCAAGGGAAGTAGGGTGGCCCCGGACCGGGGTAGTCCTCGTTGTCTTTGTGTACCTTCTCTGGGGACTCCCAGGAGCTGCTCTACTCTGAACTGGTTGAGACTGGATGGATTTGAGAAAGAAGGCACAAAGTCTTAAGTCCCTGGTTTTGTGATTTGTAGTGACTGTTTTTTGTTGGCTTTTGAGACAGATCTCACTGTAGCCCAGGCTGTCCCTGAACTCAGATCTGCCTGCTTCTGCCTCCCGAGTGCTGGGATTAAAGGCGTGCATTCTGGTTCTTAATGCTGACTCTCCATCAACACTAGGACAAGGGTCTATGCCTAGATGTCCCTGATGGACTTGGATGTCTACTTGCCCTATACCTGACACCTCCGTACACCAAAACAGCCATATGCAATGCAGTGAGTACACACATGCATACATACAGTGTAAGTAGAGAGTAGATGTATGTATTCACACATTGCTTTCTCCTTGGTTTTACAAAAGGGGATAATCACACCTGAAACCCCTTCTTGATAGTACTTTTGGTGAAGAAAGTGAATGGAAAAACAAAGGAAATGCAGCTTGGGAATGAACTGAGATCCTCACTCCCAAATCTCTCTCCCCAGCTAGATGGTAACTTCTGTCTGAGCAGAACTCTGCTGTCTGTCTTTGCTGGACTGGTGTATACTGCACTGGTGCATAGTACCCTTGCTGCACCGGTGGACACTGTCCTTGCTGCACCGGTGGACACTGTCCTTGCTGCACCTGTATACAGTGTCTTTGCTGTACAAAATCTACTCTGGTGCCTTGCACACAGTAGGTGCCCAATACTTGTGGAGTGGAAGCTCGCTAGCTGTCCTTCATCCATGGTGTGCCAGAGGCTAGTATGGTCTTGTATTGGCCTCTGAAGATGCCAGATGGCTAAGGCTGATATACCATGAAGCCCACAGCCTGGTGTGGTTCAAAGACCCTGATAAGGCATTTCCTGAGGAGTGACTTAGCTTGGAGCTATGCACAGGATTTAGGGCCCAATCCTACCAGTTCTATAACTGACAGATATCCACACTTGAATTAATTGGAAGTTTCTTCTAAAGTGCCATTGGAAGCTGAGAGCCAGCCGTGTGGTAGAGGGCACAGTTGTCCCCATCAGTGGACCCTTCAGTGACAGCGCTAGGGCTGGACAGGATTCCCAGCTCTCAGCCCATGTTGACCCCAGCCTTGACACTTAACTCAAGCACCTGTGCCTGCCTCTGTCCTCTCAGCCGCTCCTCCCAGGCTCTGAACACCAGCTTCAGGCTCTCCTGACCAGATACAGCCCCGGGAAGCTATACCAAGTGACGGGCAACATCAATGGGGCTGCGACTCTGGACCTGACACTGCCACGGGGCCACATCGTGGCCCTTCTACAAAACAAGGACACCAAAGGCAACCACAGTCGCTGGCTGGTGGACTCAGGGGGTATGTGGGCCTCTGTAACCCCTTCATCTCCTTTTGAGAAAGCCAGCTGCCAGAAGCTGGTAAGGGAGGCATGGATGCTCTTGTGTGCCAATCTGGCAGTGCAGATCCGGGAAGGATGAGCCCAGTGACAGACGCAGTAGCTCAGTCAGCTTACAGTGACTCAGTGGTGCATGAAATGCTGATATGAATCAGGGTAGCCTCTCCTGTCCAGTTCGTGGGTGCTGTGTAAGCGAGACAAGCCTTAGAGGACTTACAACCTATTGGGTGATGCAGTGTGTGGAAGGGATGTGAACAGTACCTTGGAAAGTACAGCTGTGTGCTGAGAAGGGATGCTTGGATTGTGGCCACACTCTTAGAATCTGAAATAGGACCTGGACGGTAAGATCTCTACTGGTTATGCATGGCCTTGGCGTGTGCCACTAAGGCCTGGGGGTCATGTGTAACTGGGATGAAGGGAAGCCGTCCTGTGGGCCCAGAGGTGTACTCTGAATGTGGAGGTTGCACAGGAGTGTTGTCAGAGACCCACAGGCAGTCGTTTAATGGCTCCACAATGATATAATAGTTACTTAAGTACTTTTATGTGTGTTATAAAAAATGTGGCTAGTCCATAAGCTCATGGTTACATTGATACTATTGTATGGCAGAAGGCCAAGCTTTAAAAAGCAAGCCAGTTTTTTAAAAAAATCGGGTAGAGTAACGTATGGTGGTGCGTACCTATAATCCCAGCATTTGGGAGGCAGAAGCAGGAGACTGACCGAAAGTTCAAGGCCAGCCTAGCCATGTAGAGAGATCTAGGAACTATACAGTAAGACCTTGTCTAAAATAATAATAATAATAATAATAATAATAATAATAATAATAATAATAATTTTAATAAATAAATAAAATAGAAAGCATTACAGTTGAAAAACGTGTCGGTGGGGAAATACCACAGGAGTATTAGAGGAAGGTCTGGGGCTCTCCTAGTTGGGTGAGCTCAGGGAGCATGGAGCTTCTCTGAGCTCAGCTGCACAGGCATGAGACAGAGGCGGTGACAGTGTCACAGACTGACTCAGATTGGTGTCAAGACCGTAACCACCTGGGAAGCAGGAAGCGATGGATATTCACAATGGCAGCATCTGGCCAGTGCAAGGGTAGGTGCTGGTGAGAAGGAACGCAGAAGGACAGCATCACCAGTCAAAGGCAGTCCTGGTCCTGAGGGGAGCTGGGCAAACAGCCTTGCTCTGGGTGGCCACTAGAGGGCCATGAGCAGTAGTGCCACCAATGGGAAACAGTTGTCCCACCAGCCCAAGGATGAATTTCATCTGTCAGATGCTTCAAACCCTGTCAGCTGTCCCAGTGGAGAGAGCCTCTGCCACTGGGGATGAACAAGCAGCAGCTAGGAACAGTGAAAACAGAGTGGGGTGGTGGGAGGGAACCTGAAGGGTTCCTGATGACCTTGTACTATTCCCTTAATGCTGGGAAGCCAGGCACTCACATTACTAGCTTTCCCCACCACTGAAAGCACAGGGGCTGACTGACAGCTACTGAACGCTCTACGTGTTTCCTAGGTCATCGGGGGTACGTACCAGCAGGAAAACTTCAGCCATACCACCACATCATTCCCAGCGAGAAGGAGCCCAGGGGCCAGACAGACATACAGGAAGACTACTGGCATCCAACTACAGAGCCCACCCAACCCTCTGTCCCCACTGTCCCAGCCACAACCCAGGTGAGTCTGGGAGGGGGCTGAGGGCTTGCCTCCCCCATCTGCTTAGATGAGGGCTCGGGTTTTTCCTCTACTATTAAGGAGTCTGCTCCCTGTGGGCCCACCTCCTTGTGAGGTCAAGCTGTGACCAGTGATAACAGTGATAACTTCTTATCCTGGCCAGGGGTGGGACCCAGAGAGAGGGACTTCCCAGGTAATTACCAGGGAGTTAATCCAGCCCCTCCATCAGCCCAGCAGAGGGGAGTCCTCCATTCACTCAGCATTTATCAGGTATGGTACTAAATGAGGTGAGAGTGACAGACAGGAGCCATGGTCCTGCTCCAGCTTACAGCCTCAGGGAAACAGTGATTCGATTATCATCCGCGTGAGTAAATGCAAGGTTCCCTGCTGTGGCCAAGTCCAGAGTTCCAGGAATAGAGAGGCCTTCCTAAGAAGAATGTGTTTGCCTCACATAGGAAGGGTACATGGGAGTTAACTGGATAAAGGGGGTCAGGTGGGGTGCCTGGGGTATGAGTTCTCAGAGAGCACACACAGTCAGTACAGGAAGAGGCCCAGTGATAGTCGAGGGATTGATGAAACCAGAGCCTGGGGGCATAGAGATGACAGGATGTAGTGAGGTGCTCCCGGGGAAGACTGCAGGGCCAGGCTAGCAGGACCCTGTGGTCCTTGAAGAAGGTGCCAGTCTTCCACATGAAAGCAGTGGGGAGCACAGACACACTTGTTCGTGGAAGCATTATTCATAAGAACCCAAGTGTCCATCAACATAAACAGGTAAACCAGCTATGATACAGCCATGTGTTTTTAGAACTCTTTCCCTGGAGAGATGTCAGCAAAAGTCTACTCCCTCCTCATAGTTCCACCAAAGGCCAAAGTGAGGAACTGTGACTTTATTGGGCTTACATACAGGAGATGGATGAGCTGTTACTCTTAAGAATGTGGGTGACCCCAAAGCAGCTGGAAAGTCTCACTGCACTGTAGATGATGACTTTCCCAAAGCTGTAGAGATGGAATCCCCACTCCAGTTAACTGTGCGATGTCTACATACTTTAGCACCTCCAGACACCGTGAGGACCACATGCAGTTAGGGCAGAGTCACATCCAAATGGCTGTGGGGTACAGTGGGGTGGGGGAGTCGCTGGAATCTCAGATGAGGCTCCAGGGTTCTTCCTCACACTCCTAGGAACTTGTGTGGCTCTTGCAAGTCGCTACAGCTGCTCTGATGAAGACAGAAGTTCTTATTACTGGAGGATAGGGGTCTATGGCACCATGGACTATTATTTTGAAATAAAAATGAACAAAGCAGGTCAGTCAGTACTGGCATGTTATGACAAGGATGAGCATGCTAAGTGAAAGAAAGGCCGGAACACATGGGTAGGACCCATGGTTCAAATGAATGTTCAAACTGGATAAACTGGTGGAGAAAGAAAGTAGGGGTGTTTTGTTTTGTGTGTGTGTGTCTGTGTGTCTGTGTGTGTGTTGTTGTTGTTTTTCGAGGACAGGGCTTCTCTGTGTCATATCCCTGGCTGTCCTGGAACTTGATTTGTGACCAGGCTGGCAACAAACTCACAGAGATCCGCCTGCCTCTGCCTCCTGAGTGCTGGGATTAAAGGTGTGCGCCAGCACTGCCTGGCCACAAAGTAGGTTTTTGTTGGCAGAGGCCGAGGTGAGAGGAGTAGGAGAGATTGCTAGCCGGAATGGACTTTCTTTTGTCACGATGTATTTTGAAATGATGCAGTGGTTATCTGTAATATACTAAAAGCTATGGAATCGTATACTTCCCAGGGATGACCATTATGGAATATGAATGCCATCAAAAGGAAAGAAGGAAAAAAATAGAAAGATGTGTGGTAGAGGTACTGCTCAGTGGTAGAGTGCTTGGCCTGGGCAGAATAACCCTTCAGATCTGGGGAGGGAGAGGCTACCAAGGCCCTGGGTGCTCAAGTCCCCAGTGCACTGAAGGGTTTGGTTTTGCAGGGCCGGGGCCCTTGACCCCCTCAAGCATCTTCTTAGGGTATCTTGGGAGGACTGGGTACACCAGTAAAGCCAAATGGGTCCCGTTGTAGACGTTCATGGGGTCTGCTTTCAGCCACCTGCAGTCAAGGGAGAGCTGCAGAGAGGGATGAGTGACAGAAAGGCTTTGGACAGAGGGGTGGGGTCCAGAGGTGCTGAGGACAGGTACGGATGCCTTGGATCAGGGCACCGTGGAGCTGAGAGCCAGTGTCTGGAGAGGTACACAGCTCCCACCATACCTACCTCCTTCAGTGTCAGCCAGATGTCCTTTGCACCAAGGACAGCAAAGAATCCCCTAGAATCTCACTAGGGACCTGACTAGCCTACTCAGCGCCCCTCCCCCACCAAGCAAAGTGAGGTAGCTGCCATCATCCAGCTCTGGTAGATGTGAATGGAATCTGCAGGAAGCTATGCCTAGGATCTCAGTGGTCCATCTGGCTCTTCCTCCCTTTCTGGATTCTCTGTGGGACTCTTAGATTACCTTCCTATGATGCGTGTTGTTCTGAGGCTTGGCTATCATCAGTCACGCTACTGGTAAAGAGCTAAAGGAAGCTGCATTGGCTGGTCCCCTCCTTATTCTGCAGTAAGCACTGTGAAAAGCCTGCTCGGGCACTCATCGGTTCTGCTTGCTCAATAACCCAGAGGGTAGGATGCTGTTATTGACACTTGGAGATGATGCAGTGAGGTATAGAGAAGTCAGAGAGTGGTTTGTTTAATGCCCTCCCTTCTTACTGTTTTTTCCCCGTTCAATGCTTTGCCCTACAAAGGAACCATGTCTCCCAAACCTCACTACTCCTAGGTTAGAAACTGGGCTGGATCTGGGAACCTCCCTAGATCTGGGTAGGGAGAGGCTGCTGAGGCTACCCACTGATGTGGCCGCAGGGGTTCAAGGACACCTGTTCTTCCGGCAGGTGGTGGTACACACCTTTGATCCTTTAATCCCAGCACTGGGAGGCAGAGGCAGGAGGATCTCTGAGAGTTTGAGGCCAGCCTGGGCAACAAAGGGAGTTTCAGGACAGCCAGGACTGTTATACAGATAAACCCTGTCTAGGGGGAGGGAGCCCCTGTTCTGAAATCAGGCAGGCCTGACTTTATAGCTATGTGATTGTTGTAATTGTGAGGAGTTCCCTGACTTCTCTAAGTCTCAATTTCTGGGGAAAAAAAAAATGAGGGCAAATTCAGGAATGTAATTGTAAAAACCAAAGCCTAGAAAAGTGCTAGACCAGTGGCGGCCACACAGTAATTATCAGCCACAGTGCTGGCAGGCATAGTGTCTTTAGTGCTAAGAATGTGCTTGGGAAGTGATGTATGACCAGCAATAGAGACTAGAGTGTGTGAGAGAGTGGAACACCCTTGATGGATTGAGCTCCCCTATCTACCACCCTGAATGTTTCCCTGTCACTCCCATGTGTTTCAGGTGGTGGCAGCATACCCTTTTGTGGCCAGAAGCACCCATGAACTGAGCCTACAGGCAGGCCAGCCTGTAACCATCCTAGAAGCCCAGGACAAGAAGGGGAACCCAGAATGGAGCCTGGTGGAAGCCAATGGACAGAGGGGATATGTGCCTTCCAATTTTCTGGCCAGGACCCCGAGCCCAACTCCCTGGGGCTGGAGTCTGCCCTCCTAGCATGCCCTAAAGAGAGCCCCCCATTCCCGACAAAAGGGAGAGGCGTCAAGGCTGGGTGACCTAGCGGGCATGACTCGAAGCACGGTGGGAATGGGAGAGGTGTGAAGGGCATTCAGAAGGCAGCTGGAAGTGGTGACTGGGCCTTACAGAATGTCTGGTGTGGGTGGCCACAGTGGGTGGTGCCAGCATTGTCTTGTCTACACAAGGAAGCCATCTATCTCAATGCCACAGCTGATCAGTTAGGGCTTGCCACAGCTCAAAGCTGGTCCCACCTGTGCCTCTTGCCTCTTTCCTGTCTCGGATGAATGTTGCCTGTGTGTCAGGTCGTTGCAGGTCAGGGCACCCCTGAAGAAGAGCTGCCTGGCTTGGTAGCACGCTTCCCGCAGCACTGCCAAGAGCTACCATTGCTCCCTAGCCAATCTTTCTTGGTACCATGACTTAGCTACTGCAGACAGTGAGCTGTGGAGAATCCTGCTCAATGGGAAGCCCTGGGCCCAGGCGATCTCTGCTGGCTCTGGGAATGGGTATGACCTATGCACAGCTCTGGAATGTGTGTACAAACCCAGAGGTGGCTCCAGGGAAGAGGGGAATTTGAGGGTGGATTAGCAGGCTGTGGGAGGTGATGGTGTATTCTGCCGCTGTTTCCTTGGGACCAGGAGGAAAAGGGACTTGGCAGTCAGTCATGGAGGAAGCACTGTGAGATAGGTGACTACTCACCTGTTGGGTTGGGTAGGTAAGGAATGGATTGCTTTTCCAGTTCTGGGTTGAAGAGCCAGGGGAGCCCAGGTGGCCTAGGTTTGCCTCTGAGGGTCTGGAGGCCTCAGAGAGCTGAGGTTAGTGGATGTGGGGCCTTAGACATAGGATGTAACTGCAGTTTTCCACCTAGAAAGAACTAAGTCACAGGATACAGTGAGGATGACATGAGGCTGAGGATGCGGAGGCCCCTTGTCAACCAAGAAGTGTGACACCAATACCAATGTGGTTAGCAGTGTCAGGATGGCCCAGCCGTTGGCTGGCCTGGTTCAGCAGAGTGGAGCAGTCATGCTGCCCCCTCTCATGTCTGTGCCAACAGAGCCCTTTCTCTTAACCCCAGGCTCTGCCTCAGGGCCTAGTCAGCATGAATGAACATTTTGAGACGTGCCCTGTGAGGGGATTTTGTTTCTGTGAACATCATGGAGTGTGCAAGCTAACAAGCTTATGACATCACTAGGTGATGTGATCTCAGGGGACCATGACAAACACACAGCCATTGTCTGTGTCTGTAGCTGGCTGTTGCCTGGCACACGACAGGACTGCAGTCTAGGTAGCTCTTTGAGTCCCAATGCCTAGTACTTGGTGAGCAAGGCATTTCTCAAATCTGGAAACAGAAGCCCCTCCAAAGGAAATTTTGTTCCAGGATGGCCGACCCACTGGGGCCGTGCTGGGTGTGGTCACCCCTGGGCAATGTCCCTAGGTTGTTGCTTTAGGCCAAGAGTCATTGAAAGATCCAGAGACAGAGAGAGAGAGAGAGAGAGAGAGAGAGAGAGAGAGAGAGAGAGAGAGAGAAAGATCCACTGTGACCTTTGTACAGCTGACAAATTTGGAATCGGCCCTCTTGAGACGGTGTAAAACAAGTGGTTATTTCAGAGTTTTCAAGACTACATTCGTTTTACAGCTCACGTGCCTGTTAGCACTGGCTTCTGCAGGGCTCTCGAGAAAGACATCCTTGTCTGTGTCAGACGGTCTGTAATGTGCCTCCCCTGGGCTTGTTAAAGCACGAAGACGCGGTAGGAGGCAAGATCAAGACTCCCCAGTCCCGTTCCCAATCTCAGGTCCACGCAAGGACGCTCAGTTCACTTTTCCTTTCCATTTCCATCTCAGCCTCCTGATGAAAATAGGAAGCACAGACAAACAGATGACAAAGCAGGAACTGTCCTTGCAGCTGCCGCACGTTTTTCCTGACGGCTCATTGTGCACTGAGCCTCTCGCTTGGGGTTCTCAGCATGGCTGCTCACTGCAATTACCTAGGAAGCTCTAAAGTGCGGCAAACCGGGAGCCTGCCCAGAGGAAGCTGACGTCTTTGACCTGGGCATGGCTGTGGCCTTGGGCTTCAGGAAGGTAACCAGGTGAACGTCACATGCAGCCACCTTAAGGACCTCTGCCCTAGACACGCAGAGGTAAATAGCGAGGCCTGGGGGCAGAGGTAGGAAAGGTCTGACAGGTTGTGCTCCTGCTGAGCTTTGTGCTGGCTGTCTAAACAGGAAGCTTTAGAGGCCGTTTGAAATAGGACAGCCTGTTCTGTCAGGTCCCAGAATATGTATTTATTAAGTGCCATTAAAAGGGACCTGAACGAAATTGGATGTTCTTGTAGGCATAAGGGAGAAAAATGAAATACACTTAGAACCAAGGCTATCTCATGAAGGGGAAATAAAAATGGATTCAGGAAATGTGGGTTATGGTTTCTCAGACCAGGGGTGAGATTAAAAGTCACTGGAGAGTGAGAGAAGGCACACTGAGAAGATGGAGCCTGGCCTGGATTTTCTCCAGGGGACTCTGTGTAATGTGCCTTTTTACCCCCAATGCCTAGAGTCATTGCGCTGTGTCTTATTTATTTCACTCTTGGGCTGTCACGTGCAGACTCACCAAGATAGTTGCCTAAGAATGGAACAAAACTCCCAGGAGTTGAAGGATAGTTCACATGGTATCCTTGCTTCTCCAAGTGAAATCAGAACTCTAATTTAACCCTTGGAGCACCAGCGTAGTTTAGGACACAAGGAGAAGATTGTTTTATCCAAGGGGAGATGAATGAATTCTTGATGAATGTGATGAGCATGATGTGAACTGCCAGCAATAAAGGACTTTCTGTGACTCCTGCCATTGACTAGTACACCATTCATCCACCGATCTTGCTAGATTTGAAAATGGCACCTTGTTCACTCATGTGTTTACTTGAGTGTCGATGGCATAGATGCCAGGTGTCTAGCAAGACATCAGAGAGATGAGCTGTGTCATTTCTGAACCCACAGTCTGGGCAGGGAGGTGGACAAGTCAACATTCAGTTCTGAGTATGAATGTCAGGATAGGAAGCCCAAGGGAGGTGTTGAGCTCTGACCTGGACTTGGTGACCAAGGAAAGCTTCCTAAAGGAAATGATATATGACCTCAGACCCAGTGGACATCTGAGCTGACCACCGGAGCTTAGGTGGTCAGGAGGGCCAATGCAAAAGCTAGAGGCACAGCAGATCATAGAGCTGGAATACTACAGAGCCAGAATTCAGGGATATAAGGGTGTGGCAGAGGCAGTAAGAGACATGTGCCGGGCGTCGGTGGCACATGCCTGTAATCCCAGCACTTGGGAGGCAGAGGCAGGAGGATCTCTGTGAGTTTGAGGCCAGGCTGGTCTACAGAGTGAGTTCCAGGAAAGGTACAAAGCTACACAGAGAAACCCTGTCTCAAAAATAACTAGAGAGAGAGAGAGAGAGAGAGAGAGAGAGAGAGAGAGAGAGAGAGAGAGATTACTCAGGGGTTGGAGAGATGGCTCAGAGGTTAAGAGCATTGACTGACTGCTCTTCTGGTGGTCCTGGATTCAATTCCTAGCAACCACATGGCGGCTCCCAATCATTTATAATGAGATCTGACTGCTCTCCTAGAGGTCCTGAGTTCAATTCCTGGCAACCACATGGCAACTAACGACCATCGATAATGAGATCTGATGCCCTCCTCCGGCATGCAGAGAGAACACTGTATACATAATAAATAAATCTTGAGAAGGAGAGACAAGTTAGTGAAACCAGCAAGGTAGAGCACTTCAGGTTGTGCATGGGAGCCACTGACGCAGTTGACAGAGAGGAGTGAAGTGCTCAGGGCTGCAGTCTTTGGGAAACCACCTGGCCTGGCTCTGGCTACATGCCTGATGTGCCCATAGATGATTACACTCTACAAGGACAGGGCGTGCTATCTCCTTCAAGAACCTTCTAAGCCTCTGTCATGGGCCCCAAGTTAGAGGTGCCCAATACATATTGCATAGATAAATGTCCCAGAAGGTGCAGGCACACTGAAACTCTGACTTTATGAAATTCCCCTCCAGGCTGGAGGTATACCAGGGTCATGCAGCTTTCTGGCCCTGCGGGGCTCAGTGCTATTGGCATCATAGAACTCGCTTGGACCAGGCTTAGAGGTGCCCAGACTAGGGGGAGATTTGAGAAGGCCGTGGTGGTCATGAGGAGCTTGCTGGAAGAGATGGGGGTAGATTAGGGATCTTGTAGGGAAGTAGGATTGGGAAACCAAATGGACGAGAGGTTGTCTCCAGGTAGAGGAAGCCTGGTCTTAGGAAGCCCAGCGCAGACACATCAGGGCAGATGTGCACACAAACTCACAGAGACTGTGACAGTATGCACAAGACCTAAAGAAACTCAAGCCAGATGAAATCTCAGCATGGAGGAGGGGAAGTGGGCACAAAGTCTCACCCCTAACCAAGAAGCTATTTGAAATTGATAGCTGTTAAGAGTGGTAAACATCAGAGCTAGGAGGTGGTGGCACCTGCCTTTAATCCCAGCGCTTGGGGGCAGAGGCAAGTGAATGAATCTCTATGAGTTGGAGGCCAGCCTGGTCTACAGAATGAGTTCCAGCACAGCCAGGGCTACACAGAGAAACCTGTCTCAAAAAATCAAAGATGGGGGAGGGATCAGTTTTCTTCAATAAAGTGACATTGGATAGATCAACCACACTCAGGAATGGTTGGCCAACACAAATCAGTCTCTATGGTTGGTTGGTGTTTTGCTTTCCTTAATTTTTATTTTATTTATTTAATTATTGAGGCCAGGTCTCACTATATAGCCCTGGCTTTCCTGGGACTAATCTACCTGCCTCTGCCTCCTGAATGTTGGGGTTAAAGGCATGTGCTACCATGCCTGTTTTTTTTTTTTTTTTAATTAACTAACTAACTAATTAATTAATGTTTAAATTTTTCTTTTTTAGTTTTTCAAGACAGGGTTTTTTTGTGTAACAGTGCTGGCTGTCCTGGAACTCACTCTGTAGACTAGGCTGGCCTCGAACTCACAGAAATCTACCTGCCTCTGCCTCCCAGGTTATGGGATTAAAGATGTGTGCCATCACTGCCCAGCTGTTTGTTTGTTTGTTTGTTTTTTAAGGGAAAAAACATGAAATGGGTGGTTAGGGAGATGGGAGATGATATGGAAGGAGCTGGTTTGGAATATGTTGTATAAACTTCTCAAAGAACACATAACAACATTAAAAACAAGAGGCACGCCTGGTGACACACATCTCTGATCCCATCACTCGGGAGGCAGAAACAGGTGGATCTCTGAGAGTTCAAGGCCAGCCTAGTGGACAGAGTGAATTCCAGGACAGCCAGGCTACACAGAGAAACCCTGTCTCAAAACAAAACAAACAAACAAAAAAGAATTAAACAAGAGTCTGAGAGACATCTCAGCAGTAAAGGACACTTGTTCTTACATAGGACCTGAGTTTGATTGCCAGCACTACATGGCAACTCACAACTGTCTAGTTCCAGGAAATCTGACCTCTGAGGACACACAGGTGATACACATATACATGCAGACAAAACACTCTCACACACATAAAATAAAATAGATAAATCTAAAAAACACTTTTAAAGAATTAAATGAGTGTCTTGAAAAACAAACGAATTAAACAAAGAATTAAATGAGACAAAAAGAAAGAGCGTGAACGGTGTCGGGGGTATTGATGCCAATGGAGGAAATGTGTGAATTGTGACCACCAGGGGGCAGCAGGGCTCTTCCATTCATCCATGGAGGTTTGGGGGGGTTTGCACCTTTGGGGTCAAACTGAAATGCCTATGCAGCTAGCTGGGCAAACGAGGCAGAGACGAAGCCTGGGAGAGGGACATTAGGGAATAGTGAGGACTGCATCGGATTGGAGCTTGCCCATCACATCTAAAGGGCTGCAGCTTCCTGGCTCCGAGCCAACGGCTGCTATGTCTGCCTGCCTGTCAGTGGTGGCTTCAGACCGGCTGACTTTTTCAAAAGAAGCCAGAAGCCGGAGGTTTTGTTTGGCTCTTGGTATTTTTGCTTGTTTCATTTTGTTGTAACCCAGGCTGGCCCCACGCTTATGGCAATTTTCCCTCCTCAGCCTCCGAAGGGATGGGATTCCAGGCATGCGCGGCCATGCCCAGCCTTGTTCTCCTTTTCATATGGAAATCTTTATGTGGTCTACAACAGGCCCACCTTTGTACCTGTGCCTGAATGTGGGTTGACTGCCCTGGGTGGAGAATTTTTTCTCTGAAGAAATAGTTTCGTGTCTTGACTTCACTGGGCATGAATGTCTCTCTCCCTCGGATCTCTGGGAAGTGTGATTTCCCTTGATGTCATACGATTATTCCTGATGTCAAGTTTCTGTCAGCTCCTTGCAATTTCCAGCTGGGGCCACAGAGAGCTAGTCACCAAGTCTCCCTGAGAAAGTGAATGGCACACTGATCAATCCCCATGCCCAGCACTTGGCTCGTCTATGCTCAACAACGTAATGGTCATAGTTGTGGGGAGATGTAGGACATTTGTAAAGGTTGTAGAGCCTGTCTGCCTCCTGTAGGTGGCAGGGCAGGGAGGAACAGCCACACCCCTGTGTAGAAGCCCCTCTCTGTGTGCTTGTCATTGGGTCCTCAGGGATCTGGGTCTCTTTGGAACCCGAGTGGCATCTGAATGAACTCTTCACAGTGGCTGCAGGCTGGGGCCATCCCTGATTCCCGGCGTGGGTGGGTGGGGGAGGCTCAGGCAGAGGGAACACAAAAAGTGCAGCTGTGCTTGCTGAGAAGCTTGCTCCAGTCCGGTGTCCTGCCCTGGCAGATATGAACTGCAGGAAACCTTTCCAAGGCTCCTTTGCCCTCTGCTCAGCTGGTAGGCACGGGAGGCCCTGGCCAGTGGGAGGAGTCAAGGTAACCCCTGCCCATCTCGGCTTACCTGATGGGGGGTGGTCCTATCTCATGGTCCCTAGTCACTCTGAACAGGCCTGGCTATGCTTCCAGTGTCTGTTGTGTGGCTCCAAATCCTGTGCTACCAGAGGGACTCTCTTCTCAAGGTTCCTCAGTCCGGGTGCTCAAATGCCACGCTCTTGCTAATCGCTGGAGTGTATCTTTCCCCCTGTAAAATCCACTGCCTATGATAAATTCCTCCTAATGGAAAAACACAACAGAGTAGTCTCTGGTTTCTGCCTAGACTGATATATCACAGAAGCCCAGGTTCAAGAAGAGGCTGGGTCTTCAACTACTTAGGCCTCTCAGATTAGCCTATCCTATGAGAGAGATAGGGGGGGGACCTTGACCAGCTCTGCCTGCACTGTCCAGGGCCAAGGGAGCATCATCCCTCTTTACCTGGAGCTACTGAAGTGTCTTCAGCCACAGTCAGCTGAGTAACGGCTGGAGGAATCTGCTGAGCTGGTCCCGACTTAGTCAGCTGAGCCTATCACCGCCGAGCCCAGGGCAGCTAGTCATGAGAAGACTTATGGGCCACGGTGTCAGGACAGAGTTGTGGGTGAGGCCAAGCTCTGGAGGAAAGACACAGGAGGGGCAACGAGCCCCAGGTCCGAGAGAAAGGAAGTACGGCAGGCTTCTGAGCAGAGAAGGGGCTGCTTGTCTTGATTCAGGGTCTCTGGCTCCTGGGTCCATCAGTAGAGTATCAGAGCAGGCCAGTGTGTTAGTAGCCTTAATTAGCTTTTCCTCATCACTCACAGGGCTCTGGGGAAGTTACATAAGGGAATCTCTGTTATATGATTAATCCGGAGCCTGTCACATAGAGCAACAGTCTACTTTTTATCCCCCCTGGAGCTGGGGACCGAACCCAGGGCCTTGCGCTTGCTAGGCAAGCGCCCTACCACTGAGCTAAATCCCCAACTCCGAGCAACCGTCTTAAAACAAACAAACCTCAACAGCAACCATGGCAGCCAGCCACTGTGGAGTTCTTTCTGTAGGTACCCCAAGAGACAGGCCTTGGGATTGAGCTCCGGGCCTCTCCCCTGAGGCAGGGCCAAGCTCAAGCATACAGATCTACTTGCCAGGGCAAGAAGGGTTGGGTCAGGAGAAAGAGCAGCTAGAGCAGGGGGACACTGTGACCTTTGGGCACTCTCCCCAGGGATGGGGAACAGCAGGTGTCCAGAGGACGCAGCTGCAATGGGACATTTGGGGACAGGCATTTCATGGCATCCAAACAAGACAGAGGTCAAAACCAGGTTTCAGCATGGGCATCAGGGTTCCAGGCTTTGGGCCACAGTTCAAATAAAAGGTTATAGGGGATGAAGGCGACTTAGTGATGCCACCATCATGTCGGGAGATGGCATTGAGAGAGGGATCCAAGGCTGGGGTCCTACTCTCTGTGCAAGGGACTTTGTATTGTCCCTGGAGACCAGCCTGCAGCTGCCCCCAAACCCTTGCATTTGGGGACAGGTTGTTTTTCAGAGCCAAGGAAGCTGGCTAGGGGAAATAGTATGGGAATAAAGAAATGGAGCCAGCAGGAGCCCTGATTTTTTTTTTTTCCTATGCAAGATGCTTGTGCTCAAACCCCAACCCACAGTTGTGGGGGGCTGAGTAACCTCTTTGAAACAAGTCTCTTAATCTCCTTTAAAAACCTCATTTTCCTCTGTGCAGATAAGTCACAGTTACTGAAGTGTTGAAATGGAATAAAGCATGGTATTCCTGGGGAGTGTGTCTTCTACACTTAGGGCTTAATACTCCCTGGTCGCTCCCTGGTCACCAAGCCCTTTCCAGCTTCACCTCCAAGGATCACAGGCTCAGGACCCCCACACTGTGCATCAAACTAACCTCGACACCTTTCCCCTGGTGTCCCTGTTCCTGACCACTCACACTGCTATGCTGAAATGCTGCATGAATGTAGAAGTCTCCAGAGGCCAAGGGTCGTTCCCCTGGGAAGTAAGTGTGCCCTGTCCTCAAATACTCTGTGACTCAAGTCAGCCATCTTGGGTTGTTCTGGCCTTTGAAGGGCCTCCTCAAGCTGCTGATGGTGCAGTTGTAGACAGTTTTGCTGTTGTGGAAGATGGTACGGAGAGTGTGGTGATATATTGTGTATCCCAATAAACTTGCCTGAGGGTCAGAGGACAGAGCCAGCCACTAGATTAGATAAAGGGGTCAGACAAACGATGGCACACACCTTTAATCTGAGTGCTGGGAAGTACACACGTCTTTAATCCCAGGAAGTGGTGTCTGGGCAGAGAAAGGTATATAAGATGTCAGGAAACAGGAACTTACTCTCTTTAGGCTGAAGATTTCCTGGAGGTAAGAACCAGTGGCTGGCTGCTTTGCTTCTCTGATCTTTCAGCTTTTACCCTGATATCTGGCTCTGGGTTTGTTGGTTTGGTTTGGTTTGTTTGTTTTTGTTATTTATTTATTTTTTTGTTTTGTTTTTTGGGTTTTTTTTTTTTTTTTTTTTTTTTTTTTTTTTGAGACAGGGTTTGTAGCTCTGGAGCCTTTCCTGGAATTCACTCTGTAGCCCAGGCTAGTGTTGAACTCACAGAGATCCACTTGCCTCTGCCTCCCAAGTGCTGGAATTGAAGGTGTGGGCTACCACCACCCAGCTTGGGTTTTTTATTAAAAGACCATCTAAGACTCGAACAACAAGAAAATCCTTCCTTTCCCCTGCTTTTTGGGGGTTCTGGTTTTTTTTTTTTTTCAAATTTCTTAATGTTTTTATTTCTCTTTTTAAAATGTCTTCTTAAAGTCTGTGGGCTAGAGCAGTAACTGTGAAACACACACACACACACACACACACACACACACACACACACACACACACGGAAAAATCTCAACATCTACACATCTACCCTTTGCCCCTCACATACTCTTTGCCTCATCTTCTAGGCTGGAGATTCCCAACCAAGTGTGGCACATCCCTTCAGGACCATGTGTCCCCTGTACGCCCCATCCTCATGACAGCCACAGTCAAAATCACCATATCTGCATTTATTTCTATAGTTCATGTTGTAAAGATATTTTTCTTAGCTTACTGAAACATGCCTATAATACTTATTTACTAAAGTGGAATACTGAATTATAATTCTTTAACTTTCTCCACCCAGAGGATGTCAGACTCCCTTAGCCCTCTGAAAGTTACAACATTTAGAGATGCCTCTCCCACACCGGGACCCCCAAGCTGCACAGTCCTCTCCTCAGGAAACTGTGCATGCCACTAACCAGGGACATGCTCCTGATGCTTCTCTGTGTCAGCTCTCTCTACTCAGTTCTTCCGTGAGTCCTTTCGGCTCTACCTTCCAAACCTCCAGAGATCATCCCACACCCTTTCCACCTGCACACTCTCCACTGCTTTCCCCAACACCTTCTTCCTGGACTTGAGCAGTGGTCCCTGATGGCCTCTGCCTCATCATGTCCTTCACTTTCACCTCACTCCTCACAGAGTCACCAGACTGCTTTCTACAAAAAAAGTGAATTAGAGACTGCCTCGCCTCTGCTGAAACTGAACAAACTCCAAACTCTTCCCTCCGATCCACAAGGCTGTCACGGGAGGGTCATCCCACGCCGTGTGCACAACACACCCAGCCCACGGTGTCATCCCGCCTGTACTGTTCTCTTCTTGCTCACGCTTCTGTGGTCCTGGTCACTCCAAGTCCAGCTCTGACTCAGGACCTGTACCTTAGCAGTCCCCTTCCCTCACACACTCCTCCCTCATAAAGTGATACTGAGGTGGCGGACACTGTGACCCTGGGGCACTTTTTCAGGGATAGGGATAGTAGCAGGTGTCTGGCGGTCAGACTGACTACTGAGTCTGAATGTCCTGCCTTCCCCACCCATGAACTATCAATACAGAACAAACTATTTTTTTTTAAAATTTGGTAGTAGTTGCCATTAGTTTGTTGTGTGATTCCTCTGTTAGAAAACAGTTCCCTGCACCAGGTGATGGTGGCGCACGCCTTTAACCCCAGCACTTGGGAGGCAGAGGCAGGCGGATCTCTGTGAGTTCGAGGCCAGCCGGGTCTACAAAGCGAGTTCCAGGAAAGGCGCAAAGCTACACAGAGAAACCCTGTCTTGAAAACAAACAAACAAACAAACAAACAAACAAAAACCCAAAAGAGAAAAAACAAAAGAGAAAACAGTTCCCTGAAAGTAGGACCATCATATCTTATTCAATGCCAAATTTAAATAATCTGGCATACAGGCTTCGACTGAAAAATTATCCATCATTTATCTGCCATTTAAGCCTATACCTAGTGCCTTGTATTTTAAATGACAACCCTACTCAAGGCCTGTGGGGCCATGTCTTGGGGCCACGCACCCAATGGAAAGAAGTTGGCATGAAACAAGAAGGTGAACGGGATGAGAGGTAAGCAGAGTCACTGCTGGACTCTGATGTCATCCAAGTCTCAAGTTAGCTTGGCCCCTGGCTTGCCTGTGGTTTGTTTTTCAGGTGTCAATAAATTGCCTGGTTGATCAGAAAACCATCTCCCCAATTTCTTGAGCATTTGTACATCCCAAGTACTGAACCAAGTGCTTCAGATGCACAAACTCACGTATGCTGTCACCTCACAATGATGCTCAGGGTGCTATTGCACACCCGCTCCAGAGAGAGAACTAAAGACTGGGGACTTTAAGTAGTACCCCACCCCACCCTCCACCCCCCCCCCCATCCCCCACTCCCCACCCCCGGTGCCAGAGATGCTAAGCAGCCGAGCCAGGACTGAGCCTCGGGAGTCAGCTTGTCATTGCCAGGGCTCTTGGCTACACCATGCACTCACTGTTGCTTTATCCACAGAGTTCCAGGCCATGGTGGTGGTGCACAGTTTTAATCCCAGCCCACTGGGAGGCAGAGGCAGGCGGAACTCTGTGAGTTTGAGGCCAGCCTGGTCTACAGAGTGAGTAACTTCATGGCAGTTGGGTGAGGTAGCCTCAGCAGAAGGACGAGCTCCATCGTGGGTTCAGAGCCTCAAGAGGCAGGATGGCGTGCGGGCTCGGAGCCAGACCACAGGTCAAATCTAAGTTCCCCTAAACCACCCCATGACTTCAGAGTAAGTTCTTTACCTCCTCTGAGCCTGGCTTTCTCTTATGTAATTTGAGCTGATGATAAAAGTAGCTAGTCTTGGGGTGTTATGACTCTCTCTCTCTCTCTCTCTCTCTCTCTCTCTCTCTCTCTCTCTCTCATGAGCCCTTAAAATATTAACAGATACTTACTATTATTTTTTTATTCATCTCTTGCACCCAGCATAGGGTCTGCCACAAAGCAAGTGCTTGGGTGGCTTTGGTGGGTGAGGATGACGTGGGAGAGTGTTAACTAGGATTGTTAATGTTGATTTAACACCTACCATATCCAAGCGTTGTGCTGAGCACCTTATATGCATCTCAGTCTCTAGGATACCAGTGTCATATAGGAATTGCTAGCTCCCATTTAAAGACGAGAAAACTGGGGACTGGAGAGATGGCTCAGAGGTTAAGAGCACTGGCTGCTCTTCCGGAGGTCCTGAGTTCAATTCCCAGCAACCACATGGTGGCTCACAACGATCTATAATGAGATCTGGTGCCCTCTTCTGGCCTGCAGGCATACATGCAGACAGAACACTGTATACATAATAAATAAATAAATCTTAAAAAAAAAAAAAAAAAAAAAGGTGGCGCCTTATCTCAGCTGGTCTGCCCGAGACCCCCTGAGCGTGAACCCTAGTCCCTCGTGCGGCCCCATTTCCACTCTGACCAGATGAAAGAAATGGTCGTGAACCAGGAGAAACTGGGCAAACTTCAGGCACAAGTGTGCATTGGCCGAAAAAGACCTGCTCGCAGAAAGAAGAAGGTAGTTCACAGAAGAGCCACAGGAGATGCTAAAAACCTGCAGTTCTCCTTAAAGAAGTTAGGAGTGAACAATATCTCTGGTATTGAGGAGGTGAACATGTTTACAAACCAAGGAACAGTGATCCGTTTTAACAACCCTAAAGTCCAGGCGTCTCTGGCAGTGAGCACCTTCGCCATCACAGGCCACGCTGAGACAAAGCAGCTAACAGAAATGCTTCTCAGCATCCTAAACCAGCTTGGGGCGGACAGTCTGACTAGTTTAAGGAGACTGGCTGAAGCTCTGCTCAAACAATCCATGGATGGAAAAGCACCACTTGCTACTGGAGAGGAGGAGGAGGAGGATGAAGTCCCAGATCTGGTGGAGAATTTTGATGAGGCGTCTAAGAACGAGGAAAACTGAACTGAGGTGACTTCTGAAGAAGGTGACGCCTGTAGAAGTTACAGGAGCTGCTGTTTGATATCATGACTGCTTTTTAAAATGCTTTTGTTTATGGATCTGATAAAATCTAGATCGCTAATATTTTTAAGCCCGAGCCCCTTGGACACCACAGTTCTTTCAGTTTTTGCTTAAACACAACTCATTCTTTGCAGCAAATTAAGCTGAAGAAGACTGGGAATAAAGTTTGGAAAAGAGTTAATAAAATTCTTTGCCTAGTTAAAAAAATAAATAAATAAATAAAGGTGAGAGAACTGAGACTTGAGGACTTGAGGCAATCAAGCAACCAGAAAGTCATGGAAAGAGGCCCAGAACTGGCATCTCAGCTCTGGTCTGTGGTTGTGTTGGCTTTGATGAGGCTAGAAAGGAGACCGATCACACGGGCAGCCCCCTTCCTGTGGGCTTAGCTTTGCCCTCAGTGTCTTCCCTGGCATCCTCATGGCCCTTACACATGGGTCTCCACAGCTTTCAATGCACTGTTGTCCCATTTGATGAGTATGAAGAATCCCAAACTGCGAAGGAGTCCTGGAGGCCAGGGACGTGTCAAAGGCCATCTAGTAGTCAAGAACAGTGCCGGATTTGAACAGACTTTCCATCTGACTCCCACTCCAGTCTGTCTACTGTCCCCTTGGAGAGATTCCCCACAGGATGACAGCCCTCCAGTAGATCACCAAAGCACCTGCCTTTTCTTTCCCCACACTCTGAGGTTGGGTTTCATGAGGACTCCCGTCGACTCCCACATGGCCTGTGTGTATTTCCCACTTCCGGTTCCTTTGCCTACCTTCTAATCTTCAGAGGACCACCACCAGGTCTGCCTCGCATATGCAGATTCACTATCATTCCTTTCAGGGCTCTTGACCATGGATGGCCGCATGCTCTGGCTCTGGTTCTCATCCTCTCCTTGAACTGTGATCCTTGGCTGAGCAGACTCGTCTACACTGCTGTTTCTGGCCTCTTCACCACACATTCTTGCTTCAGAGTGAAACAACCGTATCCCAGCTTTCTCACTTTAGGCCCCTCTGAAATCTCAGTAATTGTAGCTTCCTCCAGGAAGCTTTCCTTGCTTGCCTTAGGCATCCTTCCTATGTGAGTGTCTATGGGGCTCTTCTCCTTTTGGGGTGAAATTTTCCTTAACGATCTCTCCCACGGAGCTAGGGCAAGGGTTTGTCTGATGGCTCAGGCTGCAGCCCTGGTGCCTGGCATCCTGTCTGGTACATGTATATGAACAAAGGCAGTAAAGATTCTACCATTGCCACCACCCACCATTTAGCACCAAGCTATGTTTGCTGCCCAGAGTAGGCTCCCAAACACATTCATTGCCTTCAATGGAGGAATGAATGAATGAGTGAGTAGTACTACAGATCAACCCCCACCCTGTCTCACTGTTTTCTCTTGACTTTGGGACCTCTTCCTGTTTCAGCACCCTCTGGCAGAGTAAGAAGGATCCCAAGTTCATGGTTGACTACTGGGGGGTCTTGAGTGGAAATACTACCTCTCCTTCACCAAGAAGACTTTCAGGCCACCGAGGCCTTTCTCGCTAGCAAGGGAGGAGGGAGAGTCTGGGCCTCAGCCTCATTTCAGAATGGCCTTGATCGGCCCTGAGCTGACTAATAAACTGTGAAATTGACTTCATCCTCCACCAAGTCTCCCCAGCCAGCCCGTCCCTGTAGCATCTCCTTGTGCTCCAGCAGATGCAGTGCGTACTGACATCTCCTCCGTCACCGGCAGACTGGAGCGTCATCAATGCCCACGCAGCCCCAGGGCCCAGTGCTCTGCAAAGCCCACAATGTTATTTGGCCAGAGGCCAGGCAAGGCTTTCAGAGCCAGAAGCATCCAACAGGAGTGTCTGCAGTGCCTCTGAGCCAGCCATCAGCTCCTTCTGTCCTTGTTTACTCCCTTGCTATGGGCTTCCTGGGTAGGGTGGGGACCAAAGGTATCAACCCCAGGGGCTTGCAAGGAGAGTAAGGGAGACCTAAGTGCCTTGGGAGGTGATGGATGCTATTCTAGCACAATAGAGACCATTTTGGGGTCTATTTAGTTTATTTACTCCTGCTGAAGATTTTCGAGGGAAAAAGAGATTCCATGGCTACAACATGTCCTAATCCCCTATCTTGCCTCTGGATCGGAATTAACTGGAGATGAAAGAAATACATATTGTGAACCTAGTACCACCTCTTCCTGCTTAGCACCCATTTGCTTCTTCTGTGTTTCCTTAGGGAGGCATTCCCAACTCCCCCTAAATCCACAAGGTTTCAGGGGAGATCCTAACTTGAGGGCACAAGTGTGACCTAGATGCAGCCAATCCAAAGGAAGGTGACAGTCCAAGGCCAGAGCCAGCGTGTAGCAGTAGCCCCCAAGATGAGTCACAGCACGGGAGAGAGAAACGCCCTCCTCCCTCAGAGGTCCTAGGCTGGTGGCTGTCAGCTTGGAACTGCCAGCTTCGAAGGGAGCCAACACAGAGGCGAATCAGGACAAGAGGGAGGGGCCGCTGACAGACTCAGGGGCCGCTGACAGACACATGCAGAGACAGGCTGCATGCTGCTGCGAACAGGTTGGATCCAGCCTTACCTTAACCTCAACAATAAATTCTGGTTTTTTTTTTTTGTTTGTTTGTTTGTTTATTTTGTTGTTATTTTCACATCAGCTCATTTGGCTGCCACCTGGGTCCTATCAAATTGTGAGTCCTGTAGATAGAGTCGAGAATCCTGCATTTCTCCAAAAATTCCACAGGACATCCTGAAAAGTGTTGCTCCAGGCTGGGACTGATTAGGGGCCAGTGAGATGGCTCAGTCGGCAGAGGTTCTTGCCACCAAGTCTGATGACTTCAGTTTGATCCCTGCAACCCACATGATGGAAGGAGAGAGCTGACTCAGTTCCACTGGCTTCCCCACAGAAGCTGTGGCACCCACCCACTTCCTCATCCACCCACGCAATAAATAAACATAATAATCGGAAGTTTAAAACAAGACAAAATACCTAAAGGAAGTGAGTTTCTCCAGAAGGAAGAGGACCAGCATTGCTGGGGTGTGTCTGTCCTAAGGCTGCGCTCCATCTTCTGCCCTAGTGTTGTTCTAGAGATATTTACTTGGGTTAGTCACTCTCATTGAAAATTTCCTAGGAAGAGCAAAGGATTCTGTGGCCAATGTTTTGAAAGTATTACTAGGAGACGAAGGAAGCTGTAGGAGGTGGAAACCACTTTAGGCCATCAGGGAGTGGCCTTCAAGGAGACGGTGTGATTCCAGCCCCTTCCTTTTGTCTTTTACTTCCCCAGGGTGATTGGTTTGCTGTCTCCTATGCCCCTGCCATGATATATTATCACAGAAACAAAGCAATGAGGCCACTGGATCATAGACCGATAGCTCCCAAACCGTGAGCCCACACAGTCCTTCTCTAAGCTGATTGTTATAACAACTTGTAATAAAGCCACATACACGATCTCCTTCATTCCCTCTTCAGTAGCTGTGGGGCCTTGGAAAGAAAATCAACTGTCAGAGTTCAACCGCCTCCCATGGCTCCTGTCTTCCCAGCCCTCCAACACTGCCCATAAGGCAACCTGAAGAAACCTTGCCCTTAGACACTGCCAGGCTCTTTCTGACTTGGTACAGCTCACTTCCTGTCGGATTCATAGCTGGTCACTGGGTTGCCAAGAGGGCCAATACTGTGGCAGGCATGTGCTGTGGCTACGAGGCACTTGTTTCCCTGCTTCTGATGATAGAATGCAGCGCACTACCCTTAAGGTACCCCACACCTCCACTCTCAAGCCCTGTGGTATGAGCAACCTAGACCCTATGGGGACCCATAACTCTTATGGGGGTCTTCTATAAGGAAGAGTGTGCCTGGGCTGTATGACACTTCTTCCACAAGATTTGATTTGTGATGGACAGCATCCCTGGTCTGTTCTTGTGAAAAGCCAAGTCTTAAGCCTTGGGCTCAGAGCCTTGAGTGGGAGTTTCATTTTTGCCAGCTGCTGTGTTTGAGCCTGGTGCTTTTAGTGACCATCTTGAAACTTCTTGGAAGAAAGCAGGTCTTGGAATGGAATTGCTACAAGAGGCGGAGAGACCCTAAACTCCTGGGTCTGGCTGAGACCGATGCCAGAAAACTCAAGATATTTCAGTCCTGTGAGTTGCAAATCTCTTTGATGGTCAGTCTGTCTTGGTGCTCTGTCCTTGTAACCAAAAAGCAACAGAGACAGCAGGTGGCTTTGGTGCTGCTTTCTTGTGGCAGGGGCAGGGATGTGTGAGGGCTGTGATGGGTGATAAGATTAGAGAAGGAGGCTGGTGTCACATGGTCAGAATTGGACAACCCTTAGACAGGTCACCTGATCTTTGAGATCACTGAGAATGTAGCCTTTCCTGATGCCAGGTGAGCCTGGGACTTGCTAAACAGGATCTCTGCTGCCCCAAGGAATCCATCTGTGCTTCCAGAACTGCTGATAAAGTTGGGTTCTTGGCCCGCAGCAGGACCATCCTCCAGGGACACTTTGGCCAGAGGAGAGTTGGTGAGTTGTGCATAGCTGAGGGTATTTGGAAGACCAGGAGCTGCTTCTATTTATTAACTGGGGTGATGCGGGTGTGGGAAACACTAATATATCTTACAAGAAGGATTGAAAATGCCATCCAGTAGACCCATGTTTCTCTTAGACGGCCTAGAATAGGCCACAGGCTGGTCATAGTGATGGGACAGATATCCTTTGCCTCTTTACACAGACCTACTTCTTTATTTTTTTTTTTTTTAATTAATTTCACTTTAATTTGCCAGCCTTGCTCCTGTGAGAATGGACTGGGTGCTGCAGCTCAGAAGCCTGCAGTATCAGGCTCGTGCGGCAAGAGCTTTTATCTGCTTGGCCATCCTGCAGCACATGCGCCAACCTGCTGTGGCTATTGCTCTGTATGCTGTAAATAAAATGCTGATTGGCCAGTAGCCAGGCAGGAAGTATAGGAGGGGCAAGCAGAGAAGAGAATTCTGGGAAGAGTCAGGGTCGTTGGCCAGACACAGAGGAAGCAAGATGTAAGGCAGAACTGAGAAAAGGTACCAAGCCACGTGGCTAAACATAAACAAGAATTACGGGTTAATTTAAGTGTAAGAGCTAGTCAATAATAAGCCTGAGCTACTGGCCGAGCAATTTTAATTAATATAAGCTTCTGAGTGATTATTTTATAAGCGGCTGCAGGGTCTGTGGAACTAGGCAGGACACAGGAAAACTTCAGCTACAGCCCAGGACAGGTCCAGGACCACCATTCCTTCTAGCTAACTCTAAACCACAAAAGAAATGCTTAATTCTTCCTAACCATAATTATTGACTGTGACATGATGGACAGAGTTAGTCAATGTCCTGAAAAAAGGAGAAGGAGGAGGAGGAGGAGGAGGAGGAGGAGGAGGAAGAGGAGGAGGGACTGAAGTGTATACAGATTAAGTGACCTCCCCAACGTCATAAAATTAGTGACCAAAGCTTTGAGATGGAGTACTCTGTACCTTTAAGCCTGTACCAAGGGCTGGCAGACATTTTCTGTTAAAGGGACAGGTAGGGTTTTGTTTTGTTTGTTTGTTTTGAGACATGGTTTCTCTTTGGAGCTTTGGAGCCTTTCTTAGAATTCACTCTGTAGTTCACTCACAGAGATCCACCTGGCTCTGCCTCCTGAGTGCTGGGATTAAAGGCGTGCACCACCACCTCCTGGTTGGTGACTTGTAGGATTTTTAACACTGAGGATGGCTAGACACAGTCTCTGCCATAGCTGCTTCCATTGCCGTCATGGCAACCTGTATATGCGCTCGTGTGCTGTGTGCTAGCGCAGGTCTGTTTGAGGCCTTCAGGTTGCACATCATGAGCTACTCTTCTCTTGACTCCTTCCAACTGTTTAAAAACGTAAGTCAACTACGCTTTGTTTGTTTGTTTGTTGTTGTTTTTTGTTTGACTGTCTGTGTTTGTGACTCACATGGTCTTGCTATATCCGTCAGTCCAGCTGCAAACATGTGATTCCCTGTGCCTCAGCCTTCTGAGTCTCCGGGATTACAGATTTAAAATCTGTTCTTGACTCACGTGCTGTGTGCACGGGTGATGTGTGGTGGCCGGACTCTGCCCTGTGATGATGTCCCAGATTCTGACACTTTCCTTTACCATCTTCATTTCCCAGCAATGAGTTGAGGAAGTTAAAGACTTGTGCAAGGTGTCCAGGGAGAGGCGGGGTCAGAATTTCTAGCCCTTCTAAGTCAAGAGGACTAGCTGAACAGGCAGGCAGGAGGCTGGACTCAGCACTGTCTGGTTTACCTTGACTCAGTCAACCCACCAAGAGCTGACAGAACTTCCTTACTACCCCAGGAACTAAGTACAATAGCCTAGGGACCTGTTCTGGTTGGTGTGTGGGGGTGTGTGTGGGTGGGTGGGTGGGTGTTCATTATTGTTTGTTTGTTTTGTATTGTTTTTCAACTTGACACAAGCCACAGTTAGCTGGGAAGAAAACTCTTAATTGATAAAATGCCTCCGTCAGATTGGCCTATAGGCAAGCCTGTGGGGCATCTTCTTGATTGATGATTAATGTGGAGGGCCCAGCTCACTGTGGGTGGTGCCACCTCTGGGAAGATGTGGAATGTGCAAGAGCAGACTGATCAAGCCAGGAAGAGCGAGCCAGTAAGCAGCATTCCTCCATGGTCTCCTGCCTTGGTTTCACCTGATGATGGGCTATAACCTGTAAACTAAGCTGATTTTGATCATGATGTTTATCACAGCATTAGAAAGCAAACTAGATCAGAGCCCCTGCCCCACAGGCCACTGAAGTCTCATTTCATACCCACCTGGGACTTGCAAGCAACATAAATGCTCTGCATTCCAAGCCTGGAGCCAGAGCCCTAGCAAAGCCCAAAGGATGCTTTGTGAATCAGAAATCTAATTAATCTTATCAATAAAAACCAGAAGTCAGATATTGGGGTAAAAACCTGAAAGATCAGAGAAGCAGGAGAGCAGCCACAATTGCTTCCTACCTCTACTGTTCCTCTGTCCAAAAGGGCCGATCCTCTCTTGGCCCCACCTCATCACTTCCTGTCTCCTCTCTGCACAGACCTCCAGACCTCTATGGTTAACTAGTGGCTAGCTCTACCCTCTGACTCCAAGCAAGCTTTATTTGTCAGAACACAAACAAAATATCACACGACAGCTTTGCCTGCATCTAACCTTGTCAACTACAGCCACTAAGTGAGGAAAGATGCAAAGGTCCCTGCGATGTCACCTGTGAAAATAATTTCAGCTCTGGTCTGGTTGGGGAAGGACAGGGGGAGTGAACAAGAGGGCAGAAGAGACCCAGACAGACCCAGAAGCACACAAAGTTGGGAGTTGTAGACACATACATGTACACCTGTGAACACACACTTGGGCACACACACTCAGACACACTCACATCGAGGTTGTTTAAGAGCTGTTTCTCAGCTGGACATGGTGGCTTATGCCTATAATCCCAGAACTCAGGAAGCTGACAGGATGGTCACAGGTTGAAGCCAGCCTGAGCTACACCAAAAGATGCTGTCTTAGAGATGAATTGTTTTTCTGAATCAAAACCCTATTACCTTTTTTCCTAACTCTGTAGAAACAAACAAACAACAATAACAACAACAAGCCATTATTACAGCCAGAAACCTTCCTGGACTTACTGATACGTTTCTTTTATGGGTTCCTACACCCTTAACGTCATTCAAACCAATGGGCAAGGTCCTTAGGTGAGCAATGCGAAGACCACTTACCTGAGAAGGCACGTGGGGCTCAGAGAGTTCCAGAAACTTGTTCCAGTAGCACCAAGTTAATGGCTAAGCTAAAACAAGGATCGTGGCTCCTAAATCTGGGGCTAGGGCAGTAGCCCAGAACAATTGCCTAGCATGTGTGAGGCAAAATCTCAAAAAACAATCACCATGACAAAAGGGGTGGGCTGGTGAGATGGCTCAGCAGGTAAAGCACTTGCTGCCAAATTTGACGACTGGAGTCCAAACCCTGGAACCCACGTGGTCCAAAAAGAGAACTGACTCCCAACTCCAGAAAGTTGTCTTTTAGCCCATTCATACCAGCACCTGCCCCCATCCCCACACACAAATAAGTGGATAAACAAATAAATAAATGTAAATTTGAAAACAAAACAAGCTGGGCGGTGGTGTCTCACGCCTTTAATCCCAGCACTCGGATCTCTGTGAGTTTGAGGCCAGCCTGGTCTACAAAGTTCCAGGAAAGGTGCAAAGCTACACAGAGAAACCCTGTCTAGAAAAAGAAAAAGAGAAAGAAAAAGAAAAAGAAAAAGAAAAAAGAAAGGAAGGAAGGAAGGAAGAAAGGCAGACAGAAAGAAAGAAAGAAAGAAAGAAAGAAAGAAAGAAAGAAAGAAAGAAAGAAAGAAAGAAAGAAAGAAAAAGAAAAAAAGGCCCAAAGGCTTCTGGATCCCAGAGCAAGATATGCCTAGGGGATACCACAGTGACTAAAGCATATATGTATTAAATAATCTTCCCAAAGTCACTAAGTGGAAGATTGTAAACTTGAATGTAGTTTCCACACTCACATCTGAGCCGACAAAGGTGAGAAAGCTTCACACGAGTTTGAAGCTCTTGATTGGGGGTTGCACAGCTTCCACTCTTCCCCGAAAGGACACCATGGGGGTGCCCATTTCCTCTCCCCACTTCAGTAAGTGAGGCCCTGAAGTCCGTGCTTGGCCAGGAACCGACAGTGGCATCTTACGTTAACGAGAGCCAGGCAGTGACCGTGTAGTGTGTGTCCTAGTAGCCAAGCAACACAGAAAGCTATGAGATGGACTGCGGGGCAGCTGGGTATACTGGAGACAACAGAAGAGTGGTACCCAAGGGATGGAGGCTGATGGGTCTTTTTTCCACCAAGGATACTATGTCACACAAATCTTTAAGACTTAAATTGGATGACTTAAACTTCCTCCCACCACTTCCGGGAATACTTTCCCCCAACTTGGGATCCCTCTCTCAGGGCAACTCTGGGGTGATTACTTAGTTTAATTTCCATATCTGGAGGGAAATAAACTGATCTTTGGGGCTGCAGCTCTGGGTTCTGCCACATGAGGGCCTTGTTGAAAAGACATAGCTTGGTTGCCTGGTTCTCATTCCAGAAGCCTGGAAATAGTCAACAGTGCCTGTGGGCCCAGCCTAGATGAAGTCCCTATACCCTTAGGATAGTGTGTGTGTGTGTGTGTGTGTGTGTGTGTGTGTGTATGTGTGTGATGCTGGGGACGGAGCCTAGTGCTTTATTGGTCACATAGTATACTTGGTTATCTTGCATTCGTTTCTCAGAATGTTTTATGAAAAAGAATGGGGGTTAGGGATTTAGCTCAGTGGTAGAGTGCTTGCCTAGCAAGCACAAGGCCCTGGGTTCAATCCTCAGCTCCATATAAAAAAAAAAAAAAAAAAGAAAAAAGAAAAAGAAAAAGAATGGAGATCTCCCGTATAGCTACGCTCACTCCATGGCCACACAGACCTGAACATTTACAGTTATAGCTCTTTACTTACATATAAACCACTCTGTACTTCTCCAGGCTTGCCAGCAGCAAGCAAAGGAAGCCAGGTCAGGACAGGCTGCAGGCTGGGTGGCAAACTGTACCTGGGAGCGGCAGTCCCTCAGCTCTGACCCTTTCTGGGCTGCCAGGGGAGAGCTCTTGATTGGAGTCTTACAGCCCCCCTCCTCCTAAAGACACCCCACTCCACAGAGGAAAATGGCTGCTCCCCACACAGCACTGGACTGGGGAGTGGGAGGGGGCATTCTGGTTCCTGTACCACACTTCTGACTTCCGTCAGCTGTATTCACAAGAGTCTGACCCTTCCTTCCTCTCTCACCTCTTGGGAGTCAGGTCAGTTGGTGACATGTAATCTCAAATGCTCTTTGCCAGAACTTTGAGTCTGGCAGTGAGAACGGAATGGTTTCTAGCCAGTGGCTTTGTGGGGACAGCCCTTCTGGAGAGCTGTGTAGAGCATCCTGACTTAAGGATGCAGGCAAAGGCTGTTTTTCCTGTGTCCTGAATTCTGTTGACCAAGCCTTATCGTCCAGTCTCTCACCGATGTGGGAAGCTTCCCCTGTTCATTAGTTTCTGGAGCTTGTATCAGGAATCCTGTCTGACACAGTCTCCCAGGGGAGAAGGCCTTGCCCTCCTCTTCTTTCCAATACTCGCTTCTGCTTGTTCCTCAGGAAGACAGTTTGGGTACCCAAGAGGAAACACCTACCTTGGCCTACATAAAACTGCACAGGCAAAACACGACACGAAACAAAACAAACCTAAGGTAATGTGCTTCCTAAATGTTGGCAGTGACAGCTGGGCTGGTGAGGTTCCTGGGGCGACATCGTGGCTCCCATTTTGTTCGTCGTCACAGCTTCCATCACAGTTATAGACAGCAGCGTTTATGTGTGTGTCACCTCTACCGCAGTCGGAGAGCCTGAGACATTGAGAAAGGCAGTGAGGGCTGCCAAGCGACCTGTTCCGTGTCCTTGAGGAGCCTTGGCTGGCACTATGGCGCTGCCTGCTGCCATTATCACCCACTGGTTTGGGTGTAGTTATTGACACAGCCAAGGGCTGATACCTGAGTTGACTTAGTTGTATGTGTGACTCAGGGCAAGTCCTTGGTCCCAGGGCCCCCAGTCTCCCATGCACACAGGAGGGGATGGGACAAAGTGACCTCTAAGGATCTGCTGCTCAACCTTGGGCCTGTTGAAAGAAGCACCCAGGGAATGAGCTGGAGTCACAGTCTAGGGCCCTGGAGGCACAACAAGATCCCACACAGTCAGCTCTCTGTTGATTGCACATGGCACATAACCACCCAAAATGAGGTAGGATAAGTGTGGGGCAGGGGTATTGGCTCAGAGCACTGAGAAACTTTGGATTCCAAGGGGCTGGGCGCCAGGAATAAAGGGAGCCACAGGGATTCACTCATATCTCTTGTTGCTTCATCTCTGGTCATGTGCTCCCCATACCTGCCAGCAGATCTCATGCACTCAGAGAATCCACTGGGTGGATTCTGGTGACAAGCCTTCCTCTACCCTTGGAGTTGGGATGCAGGGGAATTACAAAGGTGGTGGCTAGGAGTGGTTCTTTGTGGGGCACACCAGGAGGTTGTTGCCGGAGGTGGAGATCATGATGAGGAAGAAAGACCCACAGAAGTCCCCTCCGGTTCAGCAGGAGTTCCTCAAGAGTGCCCTGCATGGGCATCCTCATTGAACAGAGTTGTTGAGAAAGGCAAACACATAGGCCCAGCCCAGTGAGAGCTCAAATTCACCCTGAAGCTGAAAAGTTCTGCAGAATCACAGGGATGTTACCATGTGTCACACAGACCACAGCCGTTCTCTGGGGAGGATTCTTGATGCCAGGACTCTGCTTCTAAACAAGCTGGGTGTTTAGAGAAGATCTTGCCACATAACCCAGACCAGTCTTGAACTTGCAGATTCTTATGCCTCAGCCTTCCAAGGACTGACATTACAGGTGTACACTGCCACACAAAACTTCCAATCAACCCTTTCAGGATAAAGAGGAAGGAGGTCCCTTTAGAAAATGTTTCCAGTGTTGGAAGCTATGGCTCAGTTGTTAAGAACACTTGTTGCTCTTCTGGAGGATGCCAGTGTGGCTCCTAGCACCCATGTTGGGTAGCTCACAACTGCCTGTAATTTGAGCACCAGGAGATCCAATGCCCTTTTCTGACCTCCATGGGCTCCTACACACAGGTGGCATTCACTCTCTCACACACACACACTCATGGACACAAACACACTCACTCATGGACATGGACACACACTCATGGACACATGGACACACACACACACACACACACACACACACACACACACTTAATTAAAGAATCTAAATTTCCCCCAAATGACCACACTAGAAGCCCCACTGGAAAGAAATCTTGTCCTCCACAATTCCTGACTTACCACATGCTGTGAACAAGCATGTGAGCAGGCGCTCCGCCAAGAATGGCCTGGGAAGAGGGACTTGGGAGAGGCAACTCACACCAGCTCAAATGAGCCGTGAAGGTGAGGGCAGCGGTAAGCTGTGGATTTTGAACCTGGAACTTCCTTCTTGCAACAAATTAATCTGCCCACCCTTAGGGTTGGTTCTCCCCAGACAGGGAAAACCATGGGGGGAATTAGACATGGTTTTAAAGTTATTTTTGTATTTTTCTCATTTCAATCAGACACAACCCTTGCAAAGTGCGTAATCAACAGAAATAGAAATATGAGTTAGGTGATTGTTAGCAGAAAGACAAATTGGGAGGCTGGTAATGTTTAAAAGGACTGTAACTGGGTAGGTAGGTCATGGCAAACAGGCATGTAACTAGGGGGATGATTAAGTAGAAACAGAACCAGGAAGGTAAGTGAGAGAAAATTCAAAGAGGGAAACACTGAGGGTCGGATGGTAGACCTGGGTGGCCGAGCTGGGATTTCAATCCAGGGCTGTTTGGGTTAAAAAATAAGATCTTTACATGTACGTGATGCCATACATAGATATCAGCAAAGCACTTATGTGAATATATATTATATTAATATAATATATTATTAATTATATCAATCACATATTATATTGTTATATTATATTACTAATCATTAATTATATTATATAATAAAATATATTAATTATACTATTAATTACATATCAATTATATAATAATTCTATAAATATATTACATATTAATATGTTATTACTATATCAATGATATATTATTAGTTGACAGTATATTATATTATATATTATTTTATATATTTAGGCTTACTTGCGTGGCCTTCTGGGAAAGGCCTCATGTCTAGTAGGGGGAGAAGAGCTTGGGGAGAAGTTTGCAGGCAAACCCTCTGGCATCACAGGTTTGCAGGAGGAACACTGGCCTGAATCAGAGCCAGGCCACTGCTTAGTCTTGTGACCTCCAGCAAGTTATTAGGGTACTAGGTCCTTAGTCTCTCTTTCTGTATAATGGGATCACACTAACAGGTCCCTAACTTCTTTTCAGCTGCACAAGGATGTCCTGGGGGAGGTCCTAGCAGAATAAACCTGTTTTCTGGGATCCCAGGGCCTGCTTGCCACGCCCCTGTATCCCCCATGCTCCAGCCCCTGTACTTGTTACAGCCATGCTGGTTACCACGGAATGAGTCCTCAAGGATCCCTGAGATCTGTTTTCAAGCCTTAGACAATCATACAGGAGGTCTGACGTTCACAATCTTAGAGGACTGAGAAGATTCTAGAATTCTGTGTCTCCATCATCGAGGGCTGCAAAAGCGGACTGTGGTGATTTCATCAACCTTTACCTATTCCCTCTAACTGGGCGTGGTGCTAGTGAGCAAAGAAGACAGAGGTGAAGGGGCAGCACCCTAGCGTTAAGGGGGAGAGCCACTGGTGGAGCATGAGCCTGTCCACAGCTCACACTGATCAGTGAAATGAGAAGTTTGGGGAACCAGTGAAAGGGTTCTTATCCTGGGCTGGCATGCAGGAATGAACATTCTCACCCACGACTGCAGGACTATGCAGCTGTGAAGCTTTCTCAGAGAGGAATTGTAATATCTTCAAAATTTTAACAAATGTACCTCTTTTAAAATGTATTCTATCATTTTATGTATATGGGTGTTTTGCATGTATATCTATGCACTGTATGTGTATTGGTGTCCACAGAGGCCAGAAGAGGGTGTCAGATCCCCTGGAACTGGAGTTATAGATGGTTATGAGCTGCCATGGGGATGTTGGGAATCAAACCCAGGTCCCTTGGAAGAGCATCCAGTCCTCTTAACCACTGAGCCATCTCTCTAGCCCCAACAAATATACCTCTTAATCCAGCAACTCCAAAGACTGTCTTCAAGAAATGCTCCCCTTGGACCATCGAGAGGGGAAAATGGGCTTGCTGCCAAGCCTGAAGACTTGAGTTTGATCTCTGGGACCCACATAGTGGAAAGAGAGAACTGACTCCTGCACATTGTCCTATGACCACATTTGAACACACAGCAAATAAGTACAGAAGTGAATAAATATAATTGAAAATTTAAAAGGAATCGAGCTGTTTTCCCTGTACACAAGAGGCAAAGCAAGGCCCCTCATTGGTGTGCTGGTGGTGTTTGCACTGATTGGGGGCAGCTAGCAGCCAACCACCAGGAGATGTGTGTAATGACATGGCATATGGGATGGCATGGAAAACTTCCCCAGGGCTACATGGGAAAAAAGCAGATCTCAGAATATAGTTGGTTATCTCACCGCCACAGTGAGAAGCTTCCAATACACCACGATGGTTCTACAGAAAGGAAAGACAGGCGAGGACAGTGATGGGGGGCTGTGTAGTTGGAGTTTTTCTGCCTGACCCAGAGTCAGGACAAATCTCTCTTACCCGCCAGTCCCACAGTCGCTCAGACCCAACCAAGAAAGCACACAGAAACTTACATTGCTTACAAACTGTATGGCCGTGGCAGGCTGCTTGTTATCTACCTTTTCTATCTTAAATTAACCCATTTCTGTTAGTCTATACTTTGCCACGTGGCTTGTGGCTTACCAATGTCTTTACATGTTGCTTCTCATGGCGGCGGCTGGCAATGTCTCTTTCCAGCCTTCTACTTCCCAGAATACTCTTCTCTCTTGTCCCACCTATACTTCCTGCCTGGCCACTGGCCAATCAGAACTTTATTTACACAGAGCGATATCCACAGCACTTCCCCTTTTCTTTTTTTTTTAAGGAAGGCTTTAACTTTTACATAGTACAATTACATATAACAAAACAATTATCTAGCAAGAATTACAGTTATAATATTAAAGAAGATATCCTATCTATCTTATATTTGTGAGTCTAAGGTTTTATATCTAACTTATCTTTTATCATAATTGAGGAAATTATAACTATCTAGTCTTCAACCACTTCAAAGACCTCAGAAGGATATAAGATTACCTGAGAACCGGGAGAAGGATGCAAGCATTTTTCAGGAGTCTTGCAAGAGTAGACAGAGACAGCTGGCAGCCTGGACAGTCACTTAATGTTCCTTAAAGTTGGGGCATTTGTCTTCAGCCCACAGGGCTAGAGTCTCTCGATCACTTCTCTCAGTGTCCTGTAGAATGTCTGGCAGTTTCCTCTGCGAAGCAGGAACCTGAAGGACCATTTTGTCAAGCAAAGTTTAGTGGTCACCTTTCTATGGGTCCTGCATGTCCAGTCGATCAAGCAGTCCAGGCAAGAACAGTTTCTTGCCCAAATGGCTACTTTTGCCAAGGTGAAGATAAACTCCATGAAGTGTCTCCAATGTCCATCCTCCTCTCTGAAGTAAATTGGTGCTGCCAGGAGCAGCCATGTCTCACTGTCCAGAAAGTCTAAATTTTAAAAGTATTTTAAATGCCATATTCTGTAGGTCTTTGAAGTATTTGAAGATTACCTATCTATCTGAAATATCTCTGTGTATACCTAGAAGACTTAACTAACATGGCTACGAGTATGATTATCATAGATGACTAATTATTAATCTATTTTTAATTATCCATTACAATTTAAAATGAGCTATACAAACATAATACCTTAAACACGAGTAGAAATATACACACAGTATAACAAAATTAACTTTAAGTTTGTATCAATAGACTAAAGTCTATACCAATGTAAAACATTTTAAACAAGTTGTTGCTCTTTAGAAGTAAGTTCCTTAATCTACCCTTTTGTCCTATTATATCTGTATCATATCCCCTTTTCTTCTTTAGAAAGAGATTGCATTTATAATCAACCCGATTTAAATAAAAATATTGGTTTTTCTCTGCCCCACACCAGAGAGCTCTTCTGATTTGGGACACAAGAATCTCTTAACCTTTTCTTTTAACAATACGTCTGGGTTTAGAGAAGGAGTGAGCCAATTCCATCTCAAAAGCCAGCTTGATAATTTTGGGAATGTGGGCGTAGTTTTTCTTACTACTTTCTGCTGGAGGGGGGCGCTGTATCTTATGGGGACACAAAGAAAATTTTAGAATTATGGAGTAGTCCATTAGGGTGAACCTCTGAGCCAGTTGCCTTGAAACTATTCTGGATGTCAGATCATCTGGGCCATGGTGTCATCGGAGACCTTTCAGGTGTTCTTGGCTGATCAAACCTGATGTATCTTAATCTGGAACAAATCCATAGCCTCTGGCTTTCTGTGGAAACAAAGGCAGAGACTCCTTTCCAAAGCAACATATCCTTATATCCAAATTTTGAAGTCAAGGTACCTTTAAAATTTACATACTTGTTTAACTCAACAGCTTTTACGATCAAATCTTTTTCTCCAGTTAAAAATCCCAAAGACAACATAAACCAGATTCTCTGTGTAATATCCATCTTTGTAAGACTGAAACGCTGCTGTGGCTGCTGGCTCCGCCCACCTCAGCTTCCCAACATGGCGGCGGTACAGTTTACTGCCAGCTCTGGGTCTGGAGCCATGTGTACCATCAACTATCAGAAGCAGTTCTATCAAAGCAGCACATAGCCCAGAAACTCTTTTTTTTTTTTTAACTAGCGAAGGCTAAATCCACCATGCAGCAGAGTCAAGTGCTGCTTGTAGATTCCTCACTCCTGCCACACTGCAGGTCAGACGCTCACACCAGGAACCCGCCATAGTAGCTCAAACCGGCAGGCTGCCGCTAACTTGAGAGAGACAACTAGGAAGCTGTTTTTAGCTCTGTTTTAGAATCTTTTTTCTCAGGTTTTAGGTGGAAACTCTTGCCCCACGTTGGGCACCACTTGTAGTTGGAGTTTTTCTGCCTGACCCAGAGTCAGGACAAATCTCTCCTACCCGCCAGTCCCATAGTCGCTCAGACCCAACCAAGAAAGCACACAGAAACTTACATTGCTTACAAACTGTATGGCCGTGGCAGGCTGCTTGTTATCTACCTTTTCTATCTTAAATTAACCCATTTCTGTTAGTCTATACTTTGCCACGTGGCTTGTGGCTTACCAATGTCTTTACATGTTGCTTCTCATGGCGGCGGCTGGCAGTGTCTCTTTCCAGCCTTCTACTTCTCAGAATCCTCTTCTCTCTTGTCCCACCTATACTTCCTGCCTGGCCACTGGCCAATCAGAACTTTATTTACATAGAGCAATATCCACAGCAGGGCTGGAAACTGGAAGCTTACGTATTTTAAATGAGAACATAGAATAGTGCAACCACTTAGGGGAGCAGCCCGGAAGTCCTTCCAACAGCTATGCACAGAATTACCATGTATGTGGCATGTAATTGAAATCCCAGCACTGAGGAGGTGGAGGCCGGAGAGTCACGGGTTCAAGGTCATCCTTGGCTCCGCAGGGAGCTGGAGCCAGTGTAGGCCACATGAGACCTTATTTCAAACAAAGCAAAATAAAAATCATCACCATACAGCCTATTAATTCCACTCCTCGATATATAGCAAGCACAAACAGGAACATGAACTCATACATGAATATTCATAGAAACATTATTATAATAGCCCAAAGTATGAGACACTCTAAATGTCCACAAATGGATGAATGGGTAAATAAATAACTGCATAGCTACAAAATGGAATCTTGCTCATTCATCTTTAAAAAAAAATAATGAAGAGCAGAGACATGGTACGCAGACAAATCTTGACAACCCTCCTAAGTGAGACGCCACTCACAAAAAACTCTGCATGAGTCCATCTATATGAATGCCCCAAACAAGCAAATCTACAGGCACAGAAAGCTGAGCCATGCTGGATTGGAGCTGGAAGGATATGGGGTGGGACATAGTTGAGGGGTAAGGAGTTTGGCAGATAAGGTCCAAATCTGTAAATATACTCACCCCGAGTTTTATGCCTAAAGTCAGTAAGTGACATGGTGTGCTATCTATGTCTCAGAAAAGACCAGATAGATGCAGAGTTTTACAACGACACATTCCACAGTAGCCCAGTGGCCTTCAGTCAGTGATGGGCGGAAGAAATTATGGTGAAGTAGACCTCCAGAGACTAAAAGAGGATGCCTGTGTGAATGGGTATTGCATGGTCTCCATGACATATCACACATTAGGCAAGGCAAGGTGCGCAATGGATTCCTCCTGTCCCATGCAGAAAAGACTGGGCAGTGAGAGTGTCTGTGCATCTCATTAGCTTGTCTGTGTCTAATGCGTAGACTAGACGTTAACAAAGTACAGCTCCCACGTCAAGTGCAGCCTGCTGCCTGTCATGGTATAGTCATCAATAAGAATGCTATTTAGAGTTGATACACAATCAGAAGCGGTCAGCTGGGAGATACAGCCTGGTAGTGGGGCACTTGTCTAACAGACACATGGCCCTAGGCTCAATCCCTAGTCCCGAAGCATCATAGTACTCAAAATAAAAATTTGTGTCTACAAATAAAGTTTTATTGACATATAGCCATACTTATTTATTATGTGTTGTCAATGGTCGTTTTCTTAATGATAGACTTGATTAGTTCACCAGAGACCATGAACCTTCAAAGCCTAAAATATTCACAACCAGGTACATTATAGACAAGGTTTGCTGACTCCTGGACTAACAACTATGAAAAGAAATGCTGAAGCCTTTTGTCCAGTGGACTGAGCTGGCTGGGGGTTGAGTTCCTAGCGGCAGAGGTTGAAGAGAGCTAGCTCACTCTGTACCCTTTGGACCCATTAAAGAAGTCAACACAAGATGAATGTAATGGTAAGACAGTAATCCCAGCATTTTGGAGCCGGAAGCAGGATGATGGACAGTTCAAGGTTAGGCTCCATAGATGGTACATTTAAAGACAGCTTGGGCTACAATGATACTCTGCCTTAAAACCCAGCAACAACAGAAAATGTCAACACAGCTATATATCTCTGTGTACTTCCACATTAGGACATGTATATACACATACTAGAGATGTGTTTTTGTTTGTTTTGAGACATGGTCTTATTATGTAGCTCTGGCTGGCCTGGAACTCACTATGTATGTTGTAGGATGTTCTGTATGTTAAATGTGTTGCTCTGATTGGTTAATAAATAAAACACTGATTGACCAGTAGCCAGGCAGGAAGTATAGGTGGGACAAGCAGAGAAGAGAATTCTGGGAAGTGGAAGGCTGAGGCAGAGAGACACTGCCAGGCGCCAGCATGAGTAGTGAGAATTAAGGTACCGGTAAGTCATGAGCCATGTGGCAACTTATAGACTAATAGAAATGGGTTAATTTAAGTTATAAGAACTAGGCAGGTGGTTGTGGCGCACACCTTTAATCCCAGCACTTGGGAGGCAGAGGCAAGCGGATCTCTGTGAGTTCAAGGCCAGACTGGTTTACAAAGCAAGTTCCAGGAAAGGCGCAAAGCTGCACAGAGAAACCCTGTCTTGAAAAACCAAACAAAAAAGATATAAGAACTAGATAACAAGAAGCCTGAGCCATTAGGCCAAACAGTTTAAATGATATAAGCATCTGTGTGTTTATTTTATAAGTGGGCTGTCGGACTGCTGGGCTTGGCAGGACCTGGAGAGAAAACTCTAGCTACATATGTAGACCTGGATGGCCTCAAACTCACGGAGTTCCCACTGTCACCCAAGTGCTGAGACTAAAGACATGTGCCATCAGGTCCAGTGATATATGTATGAATATTTTATATGTGAATATTTTATTCATAAAATATATATGAATATTTTAATACCTGTACACCAAATGGACAACCGAGGGTTCTTTGAGAGAAGAGCTAGCTGAGAAGGAGGAAATAAAGTGGTTTCAATTATGTGTGTGTGTGTGTGTGTGTGTGTGTGTGTGTGTGTGTGTGTGTGTTGTTGACATATTTTTAAAAATTTAACATTTATTAGGGTATATATGTGGACAAATTGCAGGAGTCAATTCTCTCCTTCTACCATGTGGGTTCTGAGGGCTGAATTTGGATCATCTGGCTTGGTGGTAGGTTCCTTTGCAGGCTGAGCCATTTGAGGATCCCATCTATTGTTGATGTGTTATAAGGAGAATCACGTATGTATAGTGTGCAGTTAAAAATAAAGATGTATGGGTGGTTCACACTTTTAATCCTAGCACTCAGGAGGCAGAGGCAGGTGGAGCTCTGTGAGTTCAAGGCCAGCCTGGTCTACAAAATGAGTTCCAGGATAACTAAGGCTGTTATACTGAGAAATCCTGTCTTGAAAAGACACGAAATAAAGAAATAGAAAGAGAGAGACAGAGAGAGAGAGAGAGGAAGGAAGGAAGGAAGGAAGGAAGGAAGGAAGGAAGGAAGGAAGGAAGGAAGGAAGGAAGGAAGGAAGGAAGGAAGGAAGGAAGGAAGAAGGAAGGAAGATGTATGAATGTGGTAACATTTGTAATCTAAGAAATAAAGCTTTCCTGAAGATCAGAGGACAGAGCCAACCACAGAGTTAAACATAGGGGCCAGGCAGTGGTGTCACACACCTTTAATCCTAGCTCTCAGGAGGCAGAGATCCATCTGGATTTCTGTGAGTTCAAGGCCATGCTGGGCTACATGAGATTGATCCAGAGTAGGAGAGAAACAGAGCCAGGCAGTGCTGGCACACGTCTTTAACCCCAGTATTTGGGAAGCACACACACCATTAATCCCAGCACTAGGAAGGTTGAGACAGGGAAGTGAAATGGCTGGGTGGAGAAAGGCATAGAAGGCTGAGGAGACAGGAACTAAAAAGCCTTTTTGACTGAGGACTCCGAGGCATTCAGTCAGAGGTTTCATGGAGCTGACGAGGTGAGAGGTGGCTGTGACTTGTTCCTTTGTCTCTCTGGTCTTTCAACATTTACCCCAACATCTAGCTCTGGATTTTTATTATAAAACATTTAGGATTCCTGCAACATATCTTCTTTTGTTTTTTTGGTTTTTCAAGACAGGGTTTCTCTGTATAGTTTTGGTACCTGCCCTGAAACTCTCTGTAGCCCAGGCAAACCTAGAACTCACAGAGATCCACCTGCCTCTGCCTCTCAAGTTCTGGGATGAAAGGCGTGCGCCACCACTGCTTCCTGCGACGTATCAATGTCTGCTATGGAGACTCATGCCTGTCATACAAGTACTGGGGAGGTGGAGACCCCCCCCCAAAAAAAATCACAAATTCTAGATCAGCTGGGCTACATGAGACCCTGTCTTAAAATACAAAGCAAAACAAGAAGGAGGAGGAGGAAGAGGAGAAAAATCCACCACCACCACAACAAAAATGCATTCATTAACACAAACAAAAATGGTTCTTGCTTTGGTAGCACACATATTAAAATTGGAATGATACAAAGATTAGCAAGGCTCCTGAACAAGGATGTCACAAATTTGTGAAGCGTTCCATATTTTAAAAGAAGGAGGAGGAGGAGGAGGAGGAGGAGGAGGAGGAGGAGGAGGAGGCAGCATCTGTACAGTGACTATTACACTTTTAGAGACCTATGTTCAGCCACATTGTAGGCTCTGCTGGGTACAAGCTAGACCCTAGTATAGAGCATGGACCACTGAGGCCTATCACAGTTATAGAGTAAGTGGGAAGGAACAAAGAACGTGTGTTAAGAGGAAGATGTGGCTGGGCAGTGGTGGGGGTGCACGCCTTTAATCCCAGAACTTGGGGAGCAGAGGCAGGCAGATCTCTGTGAGGTCAAGGTCTACAGAGTGAGTTCCAGTAAAGGCACAAAGCTATGCAAAGAAACCCTGTCTCAAAAAACCAAAACAAAACAAAAAGCAGAAGATGTGCACCCAGAAGGATGCACACTTAGGGAAGGGTGTGTCTGGCTGTGCTAGAACAACCCAGGAAGATGTTAGGCCCAGAATGGCAGAGCAGGGACATGACCCACACTGCTGCCTCAGCCCATGGCGGAAGCTGCTGGTCTGCAGAGCCATGATTAAGGGGTCCCAGCCTCTCCCACTGTCCATCCCCCATAAGGTTCCTGCTTTGGTTTGTCCTTCACAGCTTCCTGGAGGACAGCAGAGGAGTCTAGCTGGATGCTGGCTCCAGCTTCTGCTGGCTGTCTTGTCAGTAAGCACCGTCTGTGGGGCCCTTCATCTCTGGGAATGAGGGAAGACTCTGCTCACAGGGAATCCAGAATCCCCTACCAAAGGACCAAGCCTTGGTAGCTGCAGCAGAACAGCCTGGCTCTAGAGACAGCCAGCGTCGCACATGGATGATGGAAGACATCTCTTCTGTTTGCTCTCATCCCTTTTCCCTGAAATTCTTCAGGCCTGTCAACACACACACACACACACACACACACACACACACACACACACAAACACGCGCGTGCGTGTGCGCGCGCGCGCGCATGCCTTTGTGACTGAAATATAGTTGGGCACCCTGAATTTATTATCATCATCATCATCATCATCATCATCATCATCATTATTGTTATTTTGTTTTTCAAGACAGAGAAACCCTGACTGGAATTCACTCTGTAGTCCAGGCTAGCCTTGAACTCAGAGATCTACTTGCCTCTGCCTCCTGAGTGCTGGGATCAAAGCCATGCGCCACCATCACCCTGAATTCTTTCTCAGTTCAAGGAGCACAGATGGAACTGAGCCGATCCTGGATACAAGATTGGGCCAATCAGATTATTCCATTCCCCTGGTCACTGTGATTGATTCAGAGGCAGGCACGTGCGCATGTGTGTGTGTGTGTGTGTGTGTGTGTGTGTGTGTGTGTGTGTGTGTGTGTGTCCATGAATGGCAGCCCCAAAACTTTTGCTAGTGCTCTCAAGAGAGGGGCCTGAGGTTGTTATAGGAGGGTTTTTGCCACTAAGCAGAGCAATCTAGCCTAGGAATAAGGTGTGCAGAAGCAAGAGGCTCTGGGAGTGAGAGACCAGGTCCTGATGGTCCTGTTTAAACTGGTTCTGTTCTGCCTGAAGTCCTTACCTAGCTCTAGCCTCCTCAGGGGAAGGAGCATGTGACACTCTCTTCGCTCAGGCTGGTTAGCATTGGCAAGGGTCATGGCTGCTACTCAGGCTTGGTGAAGCCTTGGCTCTGAACACTTCCTGGAGGTTTTCTTCACACCATCTGTACTTTGCACACAGGTCCTCTGTGGCTCTTCCTGGGCTGTTACCTGTCTGGAGGCAGGCTGCTTCTTAGCCTGCTCATTTTCAGCCCTGGGTGAGGTGCCTGACCTGCTGAACATCTGATTCCTCTGAATTCTAGCCCTTGATTCTCTCTCTCTCTCTCTCTCTCTCTCTCTCTCTCTCTCTCTCTCTCTCACACACACACACACACACACACACACACACACACACACTTGCCGCCCTTTGTGACTGAAATACAGTTGGCCACCAATTTTGGCCTTTCACCTTTATTGAACATTTCCTGTGTGACAGACTCCATGCCAAGCACACTCATGGATAATCTCCTTCAGCCTCAATAACCTCTTCCACAGGTTTTATGATTATTATTCTCATTTTCAAGCCATGGGAAGCAATAGCTTAGGAAGATTGACATCAAACAGCCAAGTCACTCCAGGACAAAGCAGGCCATATGAGGACTGACCCCAGGGGCTTGCTCCCAACTCCTGAAACTGCTTCTAGCCTGCATGGGCTCCACGATCACCTAAGCACAAATGTCCATTTTAGAACCTTCCCTTGCCAAACACAGGGCCAGGCCTTAGTTAAATGAATGCCTCCGAGGACATTGAGACAGGATGGACACTGAGGACAAAGAGAGAGAGAGAAAATGAAGCAATCTTTAGGCCCTGGGTTCAGTCCTCAGCTCTGGAAAAAAAAACAAAAAAAAAAAAAAAACCTTCATTCCACCTTCAAGGGTGGCATGTGAGCTCTGAAAGGTGAGGTCTGCAAGCCAGGGTCCAAGAGAGAGAGAAATTCAGATTCTATGAGACTGCTCCATTTTCTCTCTCTCTCTCTCTCTCTCTCTCTCTCTCTCTCTCTCTCTCTCTCTGTGTGTGTGTGTGTGTGTGTGTGTGTGTGTGTGTGTGTTTGTTTTTTTTAAGACATGGCTTCTTTGTCTAACCTTAGCTGTCCTGGAACTAACTGTAGACCAAGCTGGCCTCGAACTCAGAGATCTGCCTGCCTCTGCCTCCCGAGTGCTGGGATGAAAGGTGTGTACTACCACTGCCTGGCAAATTTTTTAAGTTTTAAAAGAATTTTATACAATATATATTGATCATACTCTTTGCTCTCTCCTAACTCCTCCCAGATCCACCCACCTATCCGATTCCATGTTCTTTTGTTCTTTAAAAACAAAACAAACAAAAAAACCAAAAAGGCTCGCTCACACACAAACAACATGAGATCTGTTTTGTATTGTTCAGCTACCCCTGGGCATGGGGCCTGCACTGAAATGTCACTTCACTGAAGAGAACTGATTTTCACTCTCCCAGCAGGCACAAATAGCAAGCAGCTTCTTGGCTAGGGATGGGACTTTGTACCCATCCCCCCTTCTTAGTGCTGGGGTTTGTGTGGCACCAGTTTGTGCAGACCTTGTGCATGCATTACAGTCTCTTTGAGTGCATATGTGTATCTACCCAGTCTGGCCTTGTGCATGCATTACAGTCTCTTTGAGTGCATATGTGTATCTACCCAGTCTGGCCTTGTGCATGCATTACAGTCTCTTTGAGTGCATATGTGTATTCTGGCCTTGTGCATGCATTACAGTCTCTTTGAGTGCATATGTGTATCTACCCTGTCTGGCCTTGTGCATGCATCACAGTCTCTTTGAGTGCACATGTGTATCTACCCAGTCTGGCCTTGTGCATGCATCACAGTCTCTTTGAGTGTACATGTGTATCTACCCAGTCTGGCCTTGTGCATGCATTACAGTCTCTTTGAGTGCATATGTGTATCTACCCAGTCTGGCCTTGTGCATGCATTACAGTCTCTTTGAGTGCATATGTGTATCTACCCTGTCTGGCTCTTACAATCTTTCCTCCTTCTCTTCCATATACATCCCTGAGCCTTGAGAGGAGATATGCTGGAGAGATGGCATAGTGGTTAAGAGCACTGGCTGCTCTTCCAGAGGACCTGGGTTCAATTCCCAACACCCATATTGCAGCTCACAACTTCTGTAATTCCAATTCCAGGGGATATGACACACTCACATAGACATGCATGCAGGCAAAACATCAATGCACATAAAATAATAAATTTTTTAAAAAAGCACATCCAAAGTCCCTCACTCTCTGCACACTGTCCACTTGAGGGTCTCCCTGTTAATTACTAGCCTCTGCAAAAGGAAGCTTCTGACGAGGGTTGAGGGAGGCACAGATCTATGGGTACAGCAGTATGTCACCAGGAGTCGTTTGGTGCTATCATCATTTAACAGAACAATAGTAGCAGATTTTCCTCTAGACTCATGATCTAGCTAGTCTCAGGCTCTTGGCCTCACTGCGCAGGCTTCCTCAAAAAGCTGAAAATCAATTTACCACAGGATTCCCTCTATATCACTCTTGGGCATATACCCAATGAACTCTACGTCTTACTACAGACATGCTTGCTCAACCATGCTCACTGCTGCTATTCCTAATAGCCAGAAGTTGAAAAACACCTGGATGTCCATCAACTGATGAATGAACAGTGAAAATGCGGTGCATTTACACAACGGAATATTATTCAGCTGTTAAAAGGAATGAAGTTAACAGGTAAATGGATGGAACTAGAAACAATCCCCTTGAGTGAAGAAATCCAGACCCAGAAAGACAAACATTGCATGTTTTCTCTTTTAAAAAAATGTGTTATTCGTGCATCTTACTTTATGTATGTGTGTTTTTTCTGCATATATGTATATACACCACATACATGCTCCATATCCACTGAGATCAGACTGAAGAATAGAATCTCTGGAAAATGGAGTTATGGATGATTACAAACTGCTGTGGCGGTGTTGGGAATCGAACCTGGGTCCTCTGCAAGAGCAGCAAGTGCCCTTATTCTCTGAGCCATCTCTCCAGCCCCAAATGTTTTCATTTATCTGTGGACATTAGCGTTTAAGCTTTAGATATATGTGCGTGATCTAGAACACCCAAATACATTAGATAGATAGTAAGGGACCAGGTAGGAGGAGGGGGTCTCCAAGGAAGAGGGAATGGAATATAGTGTATAAAGCCATAAAGAGGAAAGTGGAAAAGGAGAATTAAATAGAGCGGGTGTGGGAAGGTAGGGTCAAGGAGAGACTATAGGGAGAGAGAATTAACACTAGAGGTCTTTCAAAAAGCCACCTACTATTGTGGAAGCTTCCTAAAATATACACATATATCAAAGGAGTTTAAATGAAGTCACCACATAATGGGGGACAATACCCCAACTAGACATCATATACTACCCAATAAACTCTCAGGACCAGGAATGTGCCAACTATTTTTGAGTTGTTGGCCAAAGGAACACCATAGAGAGCCTCCCTAAACATTAGAGGTCAAAGAAAGTGTAACATGTTGATAAGGCCCTATTGCCAAAGATACCACATAGATATGTGTGGAACATGGAGAAATCTAGCTAGTACCCAACTGGAAGCTTCACCCCTACTGACTAGGGCTCACAGTGCTGGGAGGTGTTATACACACCACCTTGAGGAGAAAAGTAACCATCAATCTCACCCAACTACAGATACTATGAGCGACAACAGCAACCTGCCTGCAAGATAAGCCCACTGGTGCCACGGTGGTACAAATGATGGAAATCACCAACACTTTCGGATTGGATTGAAGACCCACTCCGTGAGCTGGAACCTATAATTGACACTGTTAATGAGGCCCCAAACCAGAGACTAGACAGGTCATGGTTTCCCTAGAGGACAACCTACTACAATTATTCATTTTTCCCTTGAGAAGGAATGGTTCTCATGGCATTAAAAATGAAAACCGAAGCTCTTATAAAAATTACATTTATTTAGGGTTGGGGATTTTGCCTAGCAAGCGCAAGGCCCTGGGTTCGATCCTCAGCTCAAAAAAAAAGTTACATCTATTTATTTATTTATTTATTTATTTATTTATTTGTTTGTTTATTTATTTATTTATTTCACTATTCATGAAATCATCTTACTGTCCCTCAAAACTCTTTATCTCAAAACAACAACAAAAAGAGTCTTACTATATAGCCCTGGCTGAACTTGTGCTTGCTAGGTTCCCAGGCTAGCTTCAAATCTGTGGCAATCTTTCCATCTTTTTTTTTTTTTGAAACAAATCTTCCCATCTTAATCTCACCAATGCTGGGTTTCCAAGCATGTGTCTGTCACCACGCCTGCCTGTTCTACTCTCTTGCTACCAGGCTTTTGGGATGCTGCTGTGTCTTCTCCTCCCTTCCTTTGCCTGATGGACCTGTGCACATCCTTAGGCACAGCCTCTCAGTGCTCACCTGCTCTTCTTAAGTTGTCTTGATCTTACCATTCACGCTGTATTTGATATGTTTGGTTTTCACCACTACACTAGGAGGTTCCTGCAGGATGGCAGATGTCTGGCTCTCTATCATATTCTCAGAAGCAGACACATTATAACAATTCATTGAATGAATGAATGAGTAAGTGGAAACTAAAAGAAATCAACCAAAGCAGACACCCCACCCCCCACACAAAAGTATAAAATACAAAAATTAAATGCTGGGCATGGTGGCTTATGCCTTTAATCCTAGCACTCTGAAGACAGATGCAGGCAGATCTCTGTGAGGCCAGCACAGTCTACATAGTGAGACCCTGGTGGCTTAAAAAGGAAAAGAAAAAAGAAAGGCGTGAAAACCCGAAAATTTGGGGCAGGTGTAGGTGCAGTTATTTATAGTGATTTTTATAATCACTAGATGACACACTGCTGTACATTCCGATTGGGGAGGATGGTAGGGGGTACAGGCATAAGATTGGCAGGTGGCTGGGATAGGGTAAGAAGTCTTGGGCTTCTGATCTTCTCCAGCAGGGGGGACTGCAGTTTGCATATGTGCTCAGGTGATTGGCTCACTGTAGAACTCTACCCCCACCCAGGCTCACATCCTCAGGGGGTTACAGTATCAATGCTTTTCCACATCAAAAGTGGGTTTTGTTAACGTTATTTTTTTGGTAATTGCTTGGAATGAGTTGATGAATTGCTTTTTCTTCCTGCTGTGTAGGAATTGGATGGACTTTGTCACTTTTGGCATCTGAACCATATTTTTTTTTTTTTTGACAAGAACAAACACAAACTTATATGTCTACTATCTCATCACAGCCCAAGTTAGCTAAATTTTCAAGGAACCACATTTTATAAAAAGCCAACTCGTGTGTGTGTGTGTGTGTGTGTGTGTGTGTGTGTGTGTGTGTGTGTGTTTCTGGGGATTGAACCCATGCTAGACAAACACTCCGTCACTGAACTACTCCCCAGTCCAGGGTTAATGTTTCATATTACTTCCTGAGACTCACAAGGCACATAACAAATAACAATAATAACAGAAAGACAATGTTGGGGTTGACGAAACAGCTCAGTGGGTAAGGGCACCAAGCATGACGACTGAGGTGGATCTACGGTACCCCAGAGGAAAGGAGTGCCAACTCCCAAAAGTTCAAATTCAAGTTGTCTTACGGCTTACACACACACACACACACACACACACACACACACACAATCAATTTGATTTTTCTGATTTGCTCTGCTTTTTGAGACAGGGTTTCTCCATGTAACAGCCCTGGCTGTTCTGGAACTCACTCTGCAGATAAGGATGGCCTAGAACTCACAAAGATACGTCCACCTGCCCTGCCTCTGCCTCCTGAGTGCTGGGATTAAAGGTGTGTGCCACCACTACCTGGCTTAATTTAATTTAATATAATTTTTTGAAAAGTAAATGAACCTAAGGCAGGAAGCTAATGGATAGCTGGCGCACTCACAGAGCCCTACACTCTAATTAGAATAAAAGTGTGCCCTACAGAATCTCTTTTCTCTGGAAGCTCATAAAAACCCCTGTTTGGCAGAGGTTCAGTACTTTGGAGCCTGTAAGAAGTCAGGAGTTAGGGATTGGCCTGGCGAGGTTAATCCTTGACTCCAGTAGGTGTTCCCATGAGGCTCCTAGCTTCTCTTTGCCTTTCTTCCTTATCTGCCCAGCGGAGGCAGTAAGGCTGCTGGGCTGGCCCACTGAGAGAGTGTTGAGTATCCTCTTTGCACATGTATTTGACTTGGAGCTGGTTCCAGACCAGCAGAGAGCCACAGAGCCAGTTACAAAGGCCTCTGGCAATCGTTCCTAGCTGGGCTCCCCAGTTGATGCCAGTCTTGGCCCACGATAGCCTTCCTATCTGAGCGGTTTGGGAATTACTTAGAAACAGTCTTGTTTGTACTGCAATTCAGCCAGTATGACAGCCATAAAGATTGCTTTGTGGCCCCTTGAGCGGTTGATTGGAAGGTGCAGAGGGAAGCAGAGGCTGACTCAGTTGAGGCTTTGGCCCAAGGTATCCAGAAAGAGCACACATCACTGGTGAACTTGGCTCGCACTGGGTGGGCACTTGGAGGCTTGGGTGGAACATTCACCCTCCATGTGCTGGGTGTGTGGCTGTGTCTCCTGTGTGTCTCTGAGTGTCTATGTCTGAGTCTCCAAGTGTGTCTTGGAGTGTGCCTGTGCATCTGGGTGTATCTGTGTCTCCACGTGTGTCTGTGTCTGAGTGAGTGCTGGGTAAAGGGGCACATATGAACCATTAAGCTTCACTCTCTCTTAGCAGACCCAGATCAGTTTGGTGCTAAGCTGTGTGTTAGACTTGGCAGGGATTTCATGGCTCTGATGTTAAAGACATCGGCAACAAAAAGAAAATCAGCAAGTTGGACTTGATGAAATTTAAAAATTTTGTGCATCAAAAGACCCTTTTTCTCAACAGCTGTGATTAAATCTATATTAAAATCTTTTAAAAAATCAACTTTGCCTCAAAAATCAAACCAAAACTACTCAAAACAACAAACCAAACCAACCAAACAAACAACAAAACAAAGACACTATCGATAAAGTAACAAGCCAGGCACGGTGGCTTAGGACTGTAATTCCAGCACCTAAGAAGCAGAGGCAGGAGGATGGCTGTGAGTTTGAGGCCAATTTAGTCTATCTACACAGTAAGTTCCAGGCCAGCAACTGTTTGGTGAGACTCAACTGGAGAAAGAAAGGAAGAAAGGAAGGAAGGAAGGAAGGAAGGAAGGAAGGAAGCAAGGAAGGAAGCAAGGAAGAAAGGAAGGAAGAAAGAAATAGAAGAATAAAACTACAGTCCAACAGTAATGGTTATACAGAGAAACCATGTCTAAAAAAAAAGAAAACTAACAAACCAAAAAAAAAAAAAAAAAAAAGAATGAATCTACAATTCCCCAATATGAGAGAAAATATTTACAAATCATATATCTGATAAGATACTAACATTTGGAATATATAGAGAACCATAGAAATAAAGACAAAAACAAAGCAGCCTAATTTTACAATGAACACAGTGTTTGAGAGTTTGCCAGATAGTATATGCAAATGAGCAATGAATACATGAAAAGATGCTCACCCTCATTAATCATTAGAGAAATGGAAAGAAAACCACCAAGCTAGCCGTGGTGGCACAGCCTGTAACCTCAGAGCCCAAGGCAGAGGCAAGAGCTCATTCCTGGCCAGCCCAAGTTCCATAGCCCCAAACTCAATATCATCCCCCACCTTAAAAAACAACCTACAGCTACCTCACACACCAGGGTGGCTATTGAAACCAAAAGAGGGGGAAAAACAACAACCCAGGTATCATTGGGGGGGGGTGGGGGTGGAGAAGTTGGTAGAAATAGGAAAAGGCCTAGCCACTGTGGAAAACTTTCTCAGAAAGTTACAAATAGAATCACCATAGGCGCCAGCATGCCCACTTCTAGATAGATACTAGAAAGGCTACACAGCCGTCTACCAGGGATTTGTACACTACCCTCCAGCAGCACTGTACACAATAGCTAAAATGGAGAAGCAAAGCGTGGTCTACAGCATGAGATGGTATGATAGTCAGCCTTAAAAAGGAAGGTGGCTACGACCCTGGAGGACATTGTGTAAGTTAAATAAACAAGTCACACACACAAAAAGACAAAAACCATATAATTTCACTTACATGAGGTACTTAAGAGTAGTCAAGATTGTTAAGACAGACAGGTTACTAGGGGCCTTTGGGAAGGGAATGGAGTTGGGTTTTTGTTCTTTTTTGTTTCTCTGTGTAGCCTTGGCTGTCCTGGAACTTGCTCTGTAGGCCAGGCTGGCCTTGAACTCAGAGATCCACCTGCTTCTGCTTTCTGAGTGATGAGATTAAAGGCGTGCCCCATCACTTGGCTTTTTTAAAATGTATTTTTATGTATATGGGTGTTTTGTCTGCACACCAGAAGAGAGCATTGGATCCCCTGAGAATATAGTAATAGACAGTTATAAGCTGCCATGTAGGTGCTGAGAATTGAATTCCAGTCCTCTGGGAGAGCAGCCAGTGTGGGTTTGTTTTGTTTTGTTTTGTTTTTTCAAGACAGGGTTTCTCTGTAGCTTTGGAGCCTGTCCTGGACTAGCTCTGTAGACCAGGCTGGCCTCAAACTCACAGAGATCCTCCTGCCTCTGCCTCCAGAATGCTGGGATTAAAGGCATGAGCCACCACCCACCCAATAGGAACAGGGAATCTTAATCAAGAAAATGTCTCCATGAGGTGTATTCAATACATCTATGGGGTGTATTCTTGATTAATGATTGGTGTGGGAGAGCCCAGCCCACTGTGGGTGGTGCCATCTCCAGGCTGGTGGTCCTGGATTCTGTAAGAAAGCAGGCTGAGCAAGCCATAAGGAGCAAGCCAGTAAGCAACACCCCTCCACAGCCTCTGAATCAGCTCCTGCCTCCAGGATCCTGCCCTGTCTGAGTTCCAGTTCTAACTTCCTTCAATGATGAACAGCAATGTGGAAGAGTAAGAGGAATAAATAAATAAATCCTTTCCTCCCCAATTTGCTTTGGTCATGGTGTTTTATCACAGCAATAGATACCCCGGCTAAGACAGATAGCTCAGCACATAAAAACTTGCCAGGCCAGGTGGTGGTGGCACATACCTTTAATCCCAGCACTCAGGAGGCAGAGGCAGGTGGATCTCTGTGAGTTCAAAGCCAGCCTGGTCTACAAGTGAGTTCCAGGAAAGGCACAGAGCTACACAGGGAAACCCTGTCTCGAAAAACCAAAAAAAAAAAAAAAAAAAAAAAACCCAAAAAAACAAAAACAAACAAACAAAAAAAAAAAATTGCCAGGCAAGCCTGACAACCTGAGTCCACCCCTGGAACCCAGGTTAAAAAGTTGATGTGGTGTCTGGCGTTTGCAATCTTGGCACTCTTGTGGAGAGACAGGAAAATTGGCTGATGAATATACTGGACAATGGCAGAAATGAGACAGGCTGACTAAAACAAGGCTAAAGGAGAGAACTGACTTCCCAAAAGTTGTCTTCTAACCCCCACACATGTGGCATGACATGGACGTGAACACACACACACACACACACACACACACACACTCACACTATAAACAAGTAAATAGATAATTCATCTTTTTTAAAAAGCGATTCTAGCCACGAGGTGGGGTTTGGGGTGGTGGTGCACGCCTTTGATCCCAGCACTCTGAAGCCAGAGGCAGGCAGATCTGAGTTTAAGGCCAGCCTGGTCTACAGAGTGAGTTCCAAGACAGTCAGAGCTACACAGAGAAACCCTGTCTGGAGGGGGGCAGGGTATGCAGAGTTGGGGAAGCGATTCAGTATTAAGCCCATTGTCATTGGCTGTTGTTCAAATCTTAAATGATCTTTTAATAAAAACAAAAAACAAAAAACAAACAAACAAAAAAAAAACCCAGAGCCAGGTAACAGAGTGAAAGCTTAAAGATCAGAGAAGCAGAACAGCCAGCCACTAGTTCTTACCTATACAAAATCCTCAGTCTAAAGAGAACGAGTTCCTATCTCCTCATGCCTTACATATTTTTCTCTTCCCAGGCATCACTTCCTGGGATTAAAGGCATGTGTGCTTCCCAGCACTGGGATTAAAGGTGTGAGCCACCACTTCCTGGCTCTGTTTCCAGTGTGGCCTTGAACTCATGGAGATCCAGATGGATCTATGCCTCTCGAGTGATAGGATTAAGGGTGTGTGCCACCACTGCCTGACCTCTATGTCTAATCTAGTGGCTGGCTCCTCTGATCCTCAGGCAAGTTTATTAGGGTACACAACATATCACTACAGCTGGTAATGGAGTAAGAAGTAAGACACAGTGTCTGGCCTCAGAGAACGTGCAGTGTAGTCAGGAACACAGAGTCAATAAGCCAAGAAGATAGGGGTGCAGAGCAGGTCCCTGTGACTTGAGTGTCAGCTGACACCCTGCGTCCTTGAAGATTAAGAATTGGCCCGAGTGTACCCTGCCCCCAGCAGCTGCTCAGGGCCTTCCAGAGGCTCTTACAAGTTCAAAGTCAGTTCAGTCTATTCCCTGGTTCTCAGGCCCGGGGCTCGGCGCTCCCTGAGGCTGTGTGGTTGAAGGGCCACCAGACCTTGCTCTTCTTCTTGTCTTCCGCAGAATTCAGCGGCAGCCATTCTACCAACAGCTTGGTCATCACGGCAAACAATTGGAGCTTAAACCTGGCAGGCCTCAGCCCCCTTTCAGAGACCGTCATCGGTGTGTGGGTACCTGGCCTGCCACCCTCAGAGCCCTCTTATCTGGACCACCCCATGACTGTTGGCTGTTTTTCTGAATCCTCCACCCCCACCCCTCCTAACCCTTGCACGTTCAATGCACAACATTCAATGCACGTTGCATGCACAACAAAGACACGCACAACTAACACTTATTTCCAACAAGCCAAGTAACTTCTTTCGAGAGGCCTTCTTAGGTTCTCACTGTTTACCACAGAGGCAAAGCTATAAGCCCTGGTAGTCTCAGCCCGCCGTCTCTTCTTTTCTTATGAGCCGAAGACAAGAAAGCTCACTGGGAATCTTTTCCCCCACACTCAGGAATTATACCTTCCGGCTTAGGGGCCAGAAGTCATTTCCATGAGTTTGAGTTTTAAAAGATGTTTTCTGTCTCTGCTTCAGTTATGGTGGGCACTCTTCCAGGCATTCGTTTAACAAACAAATGGACTTAACACAGGCAGGTTTTGTGTGGACTGGAGTGATCTCGTGTGGCTTTATGGGAAGCGTGGGGGCTGACCCAGGACTTTACAGCTTGGATAAGTTAGATACGTTAGCAGAAGTTCAGGAAGGGCAGGGCAGGTCATGAATGGGTATGGGCATTGGTTGGCGCCGAGAACTCACCATCTCCATGTGGTCAATGCGTATGAACATCCCACAGAGAGGTGGTCCTGTGACGGACACTCCAATAGATGACAGACATGAAGGCCTCCCACATAGTATGAGAGATCATGAGAGGAGGAGGCATCCCAGGAAGACCAGGGGGGCTCCCAGGTGAGAGGGCCATTTCAGCTGAGGAGTGTACGGCGAGGCTGCTAGCGGGGTGTGCTGAGCAAGCAGGGCAGGAGAAGGGCCATGGTCCTGGGAACAGAAAAACAGGCCCAGGCCTTTGAGCAGGTGAACTCTCAGCACCTGGTGGGTATTTACAGCTACTGAAGGAACAGATGTGGGAAGCTGAGGAAGGCCAGGGAGGGAGTTACAGGGAGCTTGCAGTGAGAAGGGGAAGACAGGAATTAGCCTCCGGGTCTGCTGAGGTGGCCTGAGCTGCGCTAAGGACTGATGCTGCCGCAGAGAATCCTGGGGGGGGGGGGGGGGCGAGGGGGGACTGAGGCTCCTTAGGTTTGTCTGAGAGTGAGAACAAGGCCTCTGTGAGGTGGAGTCCAGGTGAGCAGGCAGGTAAGCATGATGGGCGGTGGAGCTTTTGCTCGCAGTGAGAAAGAAGGCATCTCTTTCTCAGCCCCTGGAGGCCTCAGGGAGAAAGCCTGGCCGGCTGCGGAGAACATGCTACATTCATTTTCGCGGCCGTCTTCTACTTAGAGTCAGTGAAACCAGATTTCCAGTTGAGGCAGTGACACTGACGTGTGTTTTTAAACAAAGGCTGAGGGTAAGACACGGACTGCCTTCAAAGTACTCTGGGGAGTTGGAGACAGGTGAGTCAGGTTGTTTTGGAAGAACAAGGAGGATGGAGTTGGAAGGCCTGTGGTGTGTGTGAGTGTGTAAGCACTGGTTCTTGTGTGGTATGGTGGGTGCCATGGCTGGGAAGAGGCTTCAGGATCCTGAGAGGGAGGCCAGTGAGGGGTGGCTCTTGGGATCAACCTGTTTCAAAATGACAAGAGGAAGTAGTTTCGTGGTGACTCTCCTGATAGGTCAGATATGAAGTGGAGTTGATGATATGGGAATAGGCAGTACATTATTATTATTTTTTCATTTTTATTATTATTACTGTTGTTGTTCTAAAACTTTTTTTCCCCTGGAGCTGAGGACCGAACCCAGGGCCAGCCAGCGCTCTACCACTGAGCTAAATCCCCAACCCCTCCAATAACGTTTTAAAAGAAATGAAGCCTGCGAATATGGCTCAGCCTATCACATGGCTAGCATGCTCAGCTCTCAGTGTCATGATCCCGGATGAGCGAGGGGAAGGGGAAGGGAGAGAGCTTCTTCAGAGATGAAAGGATTCCAAGTAAGCTGAACAACTACTGCCAGGCTGGGTTTGTTCTCCTCGAGTGGTGTCTTAAATCAAACCTCAGGAAACTTTGGAAGGTCTGGTATCCCTAGAGTCAGCGCAGTGGAGTCCCTTGAGTGGGGCAGACAGTCCCGGCCTCCGTCAGCAAGGGGAAGCAGCTCCAGGGCTGGGGATTGCCACTGTTGCAAACGTGAGGACGTGGAGTCTTGTCCATGGGGGCTTCCTCTCGGGAACTTTCCATCTTAGTGTTGGCAGTGTGTGTGTGTGTGTGTGTGTGTGTGTGTGTGTGTGTGTGTGTGTGTGTGTTCCTGCCTGCGGCCCTATTGCCAGACTGTAATTGGAAGGTTTCCTTCAGAGCTATCAGATAGTCACCTTAGTTTAGCCCGTCTGTGTTTACTTGTCATTTAAATCAAGAGGACAGAGCATGGCATCCCGTGGGAACACCTTTCCCAGCAAGTTCGGCCTGGTCAGTCTGTGGTGAAGGAGGAAGTTTGCTGCAAAGGCCAGGGACAGGATCCCACTCTCCTGCCTCTTCACGAGGCACCAGACAGATGCATTAGTGCAGGACTGAAAATGTGGAATTGGGAGGAAATTGGCCTTTTCTTGCCCCTGTGACCTCATAATCCGTAAAAGGGATTAAAGAATGAATGTTTTCAAAATGAAAGCTCAAAGAGTTTTAAATGGCCCTGAGATCAAAATCGAAAGCAATGTTTAAGGAAGGCTGCTAGGATCCCATTAACTACCTAAATGGTCCCAGGGCAGAAGGGTCAGGATTAAGAGGGCTCCTGTGGTTCCCTGGGTCTCTGATGGAGGGAGATAGATTGCCCAGGTTCAGTCTCGTTAGTAGGTTGACTAAATGACTCAGGCTGACTAGTTTGCATAGAGAACTACCCATGGCTGTGCTTTCAGGATTGGCTCATATTCTGTCTGCCACTTCATAACCATGTGACACCGGGCAAGTCAGTTCAATCCCACGAATAGGGGTAATCATGGCACCTTTGGTATGGGGCTGTCAGAATCACCTGAATGGATACATATAAAGTTCTGGAGACTGTCCTCCATGCTGTGCTGGTGTATGCCTTTAATCCCAGCACGAAGGAGGCAGAGGTGGATGAGTATGAGCCGGGCTTCCACGGCAAGTTCCAGGCTAGCCAGTTCCATATAGTGAGACTCTGTCCCCAAAAGCAAACCAGTGTTCTATACATAGTAGGTACGCAATAAAGATCAACTCTCAGCTGAGGCAGGAAGATCGTGAGTTAGGGGCCAGCCTGGGCTACATAGTGAGGCCCAGTCTCAAAGAAACAAATTCAGCGTTTGGTCTGAGGATGGAGCTCAGTCAGTAGAGTTTTCACCTCGTGTGCATGAAGCCCCCACATGTTAGTAATCTGAACACTTGGGAGGCAGAAGTGGGGGAATCAGAAGTTCAAGGTCATCTTCAACTACATAATGAGTTTGAGGCCAGTCTGGACAGCATGAGATCCTGTCTTTAGCTTTAATAATTATTCCTTTGGCTTTAATAATAATTTATCTTGCCTTCCCTTTCTGTAATAGCCCAGTTCTAAGAATAAAGAAGCACTGTAAATTATTTAGAGGGAAAATATGATTGACTGCTACTAACCAATTAAATATATACTTATTATAATGAGATAATTTCCAGAAGACAAGTGTCATCAGTGAGCTTGGGTGCTCCCTCCTTCCCTGTCTCGGGCATGCCTCTAAAGATGTGTGATATCTATTTATTCCCCCAAGTGCCCTGAACTCCAGAGGCCTTACTGAAGTCAAATGTGTCTGATTTCTGCTCTCTCCAACAGGCAAGTAGGAAAGACTCTTTAAAGAGTCATCACTGTGTCTATTTGTTTCTTTTGAAAACTCTGACAAATTAACCGCCCACTGCAAAATTATAATTATTGTCTGAAGGATTATACTTTGAAATGCAATAAACTGATGGTGTGAATTTGTAGAGAAACTCAATTTCTACATAATACATTTTATGTCCCTAAGTTAATACCTTTTGACCTAGATAGAAAGGGATTGCACTCATTTTAATCCTTCTTTAACTTTGTGTCTACCCCACTCTGTCTCTCCTAATGCAGCAGAATATTCCCACAGGGTGTTCATACTGGCAGCAACCTTCCCTTCCGCTCTGGACACACATCTCTCCCCTTCGTTAAAATCAGCTTTTGGCTGGAGGAGTCAATGTCCCAGAAAATAAGGACATGAAGGGGTGGTCTGGGAACCTTCTGGAAATGAGATCCATCCATCTCCCTGACAGAAGTCCCTGGTCTCTTTTCAGAAAGGAAGGCATTTCCTTTTAGTTGTTATGAAGTGGAGTGTGGTCCACCCTATCTGTAACCCTTGCATTTGAGAGACTGGTAGAAGGGTCCTGAGGTTGAGGCTAGCCCGGGCTCAGGGTAAAATCATGTCTCTAAAAATGAAAAACAAACAAACAAATAAAAAAACAAAACAGGGGTTAGAGAGATGGCTCAGTTGTTAAGAATAATCCTCAAGTAGGGGATTGACCACCTTCTTCCGGCCTCCATGGGGACATATATATATATACACACATACCCTTTTTCAAAAGCCTACAAGACTGTAAGATGGCTGAAGGGATAGAGTTTGCCAGGCAAGCACAAGGACTGAGTTCAGATCCCCAGCACCCAATAAATGCCGGGTGAGCACAATGGCCACCTTTATTTCCTGTGTTTAGAAGGTGGAGGCAGGGGATCCCTAGAGCCAGCTGGCTAGCTAGACTAGTTCACATAGGTGAGCTCTAGGTTCATTTGAGGAACCCTGTGAATAAGGTGGGGAGCAATGAAGGAAAATTCAGTGATAGATAGATAGATAGATAGATAGATTGATAGATAGATAGATGATAGTAGATAGATAATAGATAGATAATAGATGATAGATAGACAGATAGATGATGATAGTAGATAGATAGATGATAGATAATAGGTAGATAGATATATAGATAGATAATAGATTGATTGATAGACGATAGATAGATGATAGATAATAGATAGATGACAGATAGATGGACAGATAGACAGATAGCTAGAAACAAGTCCAAAGCTACACGGAGAAACCCTGTCTCAAAAAAAAAAAAAAAAAAAAAAACCCAAAAGCAAACAAACAAACAAACAAAAGAAATAAGCTGGGCCTGGTTGTGCACACCTTTAATCATAGCACTCAGAAGACAGAGACTGGGCTACATAGTGAGACCATGTCTCAAAAAACAAACAGACAAACAAAAACCCCAAACAAAATAACAATGGCTAAATTGTAGAGTTTTCCTTTCCTCTGAATGCCCCACAGCACAAGTCCCCATTTTACCAGGGAGGGACGGGTGCAGGTTGTATCGGATGACATCTTCTCGGCCAGGTTGCTGTGAGTGCCAGCTGGGGCAGCTCTGTTTTGCTTCCCCAGCCTGAGGATGAACAGATACTCTTCTGGACCAAGCGTTTCTTTGCCTATGTGATGGGATTCATGATCACATATAACGAGCAGGCTTTCCTCAAGACACCACGTGGAGATGTGCTGATGGATGGGCAAGTGCTCTATAAAATACTAAAGCAGCTAGGCAGGAAAAGTAGGAAGATCAGATGCACAGTGAAAGGAAATGCTATTGAATGGGTTAAAACAAAACAAAGCACAGCCGTGTATTAAGCAGCTACTATGCATCAGCCATTTCACACATACTCCTGGGAGTCCTCAGCACCACTCTCCAGAGACCTTTCCCAATCTCTTGCTGGGGGCAGGGCATCTTGCCAGGAGTCACATGGCTTGTGTGCTGTGGAGCCAAGATTTGAGTCAGCATGGCAGGGTTCTCCTGCAGGCGGTGCAGAGGGCCTGGGTACGCTGGGGAGAAGGTCAGGAAAATTAGAAGGTGAGGAGTAAGACAAGCAAGCATTCCCCGGTGGATCACTCAGGCCAAGACAAGGCCCAGAGGGCTCCAGAGAACTTCTCAGAAGAGAGGCAGGAACTAGAGACAATGACTGATGATTTTGTAAGCATTTCTCGCTCTCCATGGCTTCCCCTTACTGGTTCTTCCACTTCTCAGGCTTTTTGCCTGTAGGAAGAGGCAGCGAGACCTATGCCGCTCATATTTATTAATGTCCCACTGGGGTGCCGGGCAAGCCAAGGGCATGGACCTAGCTAGACACATCTCTTCACAGACAGAAGGGAGAGGGCCTTTGAGTCCTACTCGGCGCCCATGGTAGGAGAACCCCAAATAGCAAGGGTTGCCAGAAAGAGAAAGGGAAAGCTCATGGGTCTCCAAAGCCTTCAGAGAAAAGGGGAAGAGAGGAAGGGATGTGAGCACCACCAAACCTCTGAGCTAGGGTAGGCAGAGAAGGGTGAGGACTGCCCTTGAACTGGTCTGTGTCCTCCCTGGCCTTCCAGGCCTTCAAGTTTCTCTTCCTCCTCCCTCCTCCCTCACCCTACTCCACCAGGGCCCACCCGAATTCTTAGGGAATCATAGACTAAAAATAAACATTCGCCACCAGACCAGGGCACAAGGGCGAACTGGTTCAACAGAGGTCTGTAGACAGTGAGGTGGGTATGGAACAAGATGGAAGAGTCCCCAGACTGCTCCCCCCCAGCCCCCAGCTGGTGATGAAAATAATTCTTCCTTCAGTGTGGCGCTTGGAGAGCTAGGCTTGCCTTCAGCCCTGTGACCTTCTATGGCTGGGGACTATTTGGATCTCCAGTAATGTCACTGTGCCTGCTGGAGAGATAGACATGTGGCAAAAAATAGCTTCACCCCCTTGCAATATTCCTACCATAACTGGACACGGCAAGTCTTTATCAGCCCAAAGGCATTTTCCTCACTGGAGCAAAGGTGCTTTTCTGGGAACGCAAACCCCGTGACCCTCCCGCCTAGGGTAAGCATAGTGGGGCTCCCGTTACTGATAGCATGGCTGGAATCCTTCGGAAGAGAGTCCAGCTTCAGGAATGGGAGGCAGGGTGAGAGGTGGGGGCCCATGTCAACTGGCAGCACACATCTGTCATCTAAGGAACCTTCCTGGGTCTTAGCTGTCCTCTACTCTCCTGCCTGTGTCACTGACAGACGTGAGCCCTCTCCTGAAACTCACTTGATGGATACAGGGAATATTATCCCTACGAGTCATTGCCTACACTTTTGACTACAAGAGTCTGTGGGCCAGAAGACACTTGCTGGCCTCGTCTTAGCTCCATATTTAGCCATATAGAGGCTGTGTCTCCAAGGCAAGGGGCCTGAGCTTCTAAATATTCCTAGCAGCACTAGCTTTCCTGGGCTGAGCTCTGCTGATAAAGAGCAGTGAGTGGGCTTATGCCCTTACGTGACTGCACATGGCTAATCCCGCTGAACCACAATCCTGGAAGGCCATATTAGACATTCCTGTCCACTTTACAGGTAAAATGACACAGGGTAGATAATCAAGCTGCCTGACCGTACATTCAGTGTAGATGATGACGCTAGGCTACTGGTTTCTATCAGTTCAGCTCCAGGCCACTGAGCCCTAACCTGAAACAACCCAATTCAAATGGAAGGGGAGGTGGTTGTTATGTCAGTGGCAAAATCTTGAAGTGTTTGCCTGAGGAACTGTTACTGCACTGTGCTCACTGTCCTGTCCACAGCGCTGCTGCAGATCACTACAGGGCCTTTGAGCCACCCAGACCTCCGGGACTTTGCATGTGTACAGTGCCCTCTGCTTGAGATTCTCTTCCCTGGCTCTGAATGGCCAACTTCTGCCCACCCTGGAGGTCTCAGCTGAGCAGTGCTTTCTGGCCAGGTTTGGTCTCACCACACCATATTGTTGACTATAACACAGGTGCTCTTGAAATCCATGCAAGAAAATCATTTTGTGTTTACTGTCTATAACTCTGGCGGTAATGTAAGCAGGAACTCACTCAGGTCTTCATGCAATTTAGCCTATCTCCCCAGCACATAGTAGGTGTTTAGTAAGTACATGTGAATGAAGAACTGTGGGAGCAAAAGACCAGTTGAGCACTAACTGGATCTGGCTGGTAGGAAGCAGCAGCTGGGGGTGACCCGAGTGAGGGGTACTAATGAGGCTGCTGTGGGAGACAAGGAACAAGAGAGGACTGAACAGTCTGTAATGGACTGGATGACCCTAAGACCCCCACCAGTGTTGCAGATGTCAGGGTCACACTCCCTAGGTGCCCCACCCTCCACCTCCTGTTATCCCTGAGCTGTCAATCAAAGTAAGCTTCACAATGTGAGTTCTGGACCTGATGGGGCAATGGCTAACAGAATGGGTTTGAAATGGTGCTGGTGGAGGCTGGGATTCCTGCCATCTCCTTTCTTCTTTGCTTATTTCTGTAATGACTCCTTCCTCCTTCCTCTCTTTCTTCCAATCAAATGTATTCTTTCTTCTGTATTAGGCTCTCTTCATAAATGTATGGCATGGAAGTGTCTCCCCTTTAAGAAATTCATAGTTATGGGTAAAGGAGAGAGAGAGAGGAGCTTGGGTATGACGGGATAAGCTAAAGCAACATGATCATTGCTTGCTTTTAATTACCGTTATTTCTTTAATTAGCATTCAGTGAAATTGACTCTTTGTGCTTACCCAGTTCTGTGAGTTTTGACATAGGGTGTAGTTTTTATAACCACTACCATAATTGGAATTATAGATCCATTTTGTCAGCTGAAAAACTCCTACAGCCTTTCCCGGCCCTACCAGCTATGAGATCTTCATCCGTCCCTCTAGTTTTGCCTTTCAAGATCATTTGGTACAGCTGTGGTGGCTCTTTGTGTAGCCCTGGCTGTCCTGGAACTCGCTCTGTAGCCCAGGCTGGCCTCGAGCTCACAGAGATCCGCCTGCCTCTGCCTCCCAAGTGCTGGGGTTAAGGGCGTGCGCCGCCGCCGCCGCCGCCACCGCCACCACCCAGTTAGATCTCTAATTTTGATGAAGACAATATTAGTCAATTTTTTTCTCACCTAGATTATGTCTTTGATGCCATATTTAACAGCTCACCTGGTATCATTATTTGTTATCATCTTTTTTTCTGCTTGCCTATATTTTATAGCCAATTAGTAGTTACTATAGTCCTATGAACGTGCCACTATTTCTATTTAATTTCAAATATTCCAGATGGTGAAACAAGAGGCACAAAGAGCTGAAATCAACTCCCCAAGACTCACCCAGCTTTTTCCAGCAGACCCTGGAGCCCAAGCCTGTCCTCCTTACCTCCAGATCAAATTGAGGTAGGACAGTAGGAACGCTCCTTGGGAACACATGAGGGCCAGACCCAGTGACAATCACCCCTTTTGTGTGCAGTTCTGAGCTTAGATGTCACCGCCTCAGGGATCTTCCCTTTCAATCCTTTGTCTCTCCTCTCTGCTCTCCACTCCTCCTGTCTTCCCTCCTCCCACCCTCTTTCGGTGAGCATGAATATCTCTGGGTGCAAGATCTCTCTATCTGGAGGTGGTTCGGTCCCTCTTGTTGCTCATTTTCTCTGCATATTTTTTTTCTCCCTCACTGGAAGGTCAATAGGGTGAGGGCAAGGACCTTATCTTCTCACCTCTTTATCTCCAGCCCTGAGCCTTGTGCCTGGCACAGGGTGGGTGATCAATAAGTGCTTGTTTGTGGACATTAGTGGACAGATGAATGGGTGGACGAGTGGGTGGGTAAGCTTCTTCATGTGTGGGGGTTGGCTTCTTGAAGGAGTGGTAGCCTTGGAGCTAAATCAAACTGGATAGAAAGAATGGAAACTGCCTTCCATAGGGATGCACTCATCTGTGTGTGAGCATTTGTACAACTTTAAGGAGAAGACATAGAGTATCTACATGAAATTCTCTGAGAAAGCAACTCAAGAAGCTGCAGTACTAATTGTTTTCCAGAGGAAGAACTGGGCTAGGACATTAGGGAGAGAATGAGACCAGTTTTAACTATGTAACCTTAGGATATTTGAGTTTCTGTCATGTGCATATCTTCTATCCACCCATCCATCCATCCATCCATCCATCCATCCATCCATCCATCCATCCATCTACCCATCCATCCACCCACCCATCCATCCATCCATCCATCCACTCATTCATCCATCCATCCATCCATCCATCCATCCATCCACTCATCCACCCATCTACCCACCTACCCATCCATCCATCGATCCATCATCTATCTTTTTATTTTCTCTCCTTTCCTTTCTTCTCTTCCCTTTCCTTCCTCTCTTTGTTTCTCTGTCTCTCTGTCTGTCTCTCTCTCTCTAACACACACACACACACACACACACACACACTTCCTCAATGCTGAAAGTGAAACCCAGGGCTCCGCACACACTAGATAGGTACTTACCACTGAGCTATACCCCAGCACCATCTATTTCTAAGGTAATAACAGTTGTTTAAGGTTTCTTTTCCTGAGGAGCTGAGCAGCAGAGCAAAGCAAAGAGTTAATCAGGGGAAGCCATTGAGAAAGCAATTAACTCCTTTCACCCAGGCCAGACTTTGTAGGAGCTAAAGCAGGGCAAGAGTAAGTGCAAAAGGTTTCCCAAGACTGGCTGGGAGGGAAACACTGGAGCTATTGTGAGGGACAGTGCTTATTGGCAATCTATCTGTATTCCTGCAACAAGTCAGACGTGAAGGGGAGTCGGAATCCCATCAAACTCTTCTGACACAGTTACTAGACAATGTATCACCCTTGTTTATTTTTATGTGTCCAGGGTGATCCAATGTTATCAAACCACAAGTATTTCTCTCTGTCTCTGTCTCTGTCTCTGTCTCTCTCTCTGTCTCTCTGTCTCTGTCTCTCTCTGTCTCTCTCTGTCTCTCTCTCTCTCTCAGTTTTTCAAGACAGGATCCCTCTGTATAGCCCTGGCTGTCCTGGAACTCAGTTTGTAAACCAGGTTAGCCTCACAGAGATCTGCCTGCCTCTGCCTCCCGAGTGCTGAGATCAAAGGTGTGCACCACCACTGCCTGGCTACTCTTTAACATGTCTTTTCCTTCAGATGTTTTAGTGATAACCTTAGACTGGCAAGCATGAGACTACCCTACTTCTTTTAGTAGGTACACAATATACAATAGGATTGGCAGAAGAGCAAAGTATTGTTTTTCTTGCTATTATAGAGATGTCGCAATGAATATAGGTACCTCTAGCTGTTGATCACCCATTTATCTACCCACCTACTTACCTACCTACCTACTTATCTATTCACTTACCTACCTACCTACCTACCTACCTACCTACCTACCTACGGACCAGTCTACATTTATCTGTCATCTATCTACCATGTAGATCTATCATCCATCCACTATCTGTTAATGATCTGTCTATGGATTGATTTATCATCTATCTATTATCTGTCTGTTATCATCTATCTTTTTATATAATTACTTCCATTTCTAAAAGTCAGCATACAGCCGGGCGGTGGTGGCGCACGCCTTTAATCCCAGCACTCGGGAGGCAGAGGCAGGCAGATCTCTGTGAGTTCGAGGCCAGCCTGGTCTACAGAGCGAGATCCAGGAAAGGCGCAAAGCTACGCAGAAAAACCGTGTCTCAAAAAAAAAAAAAAAAAAAAGTTAGCATACATCCCCAGTCCTCACACACTTTTTTTTGTGTGATGATATTTTGGAAAATTTTTGTAAAGGCTGTAATGTTTCACAGTCTAACAATGGATATGTAAAGTTATTTTATGTTGTTATCAGCCATAAATGTTGCTAGTTTTCCCTTTTTGTGAGTATCAGAAGATATACAGGAGCTCCTTATTTAAGTTCTATCTCTCTACTTACATGTTTATTGCTGACTTTCTTTTTTGTTTGCTAGTTTTTCTTACATTTTATTAGCTATGTGTGTGTGTGTGTGTGTGTGTGTGTGTGTGTGTGTGTGTATGTGTGTGCATGTGTGCATGCTTGTGCCCAGGAGCCAAGGCACACAGTGGAGGTTGAGGGACAACCCATGGGATTCTGTCCCTCCTGCCGTGTGTGTCTCAGGGATTGTACTCAGGTCATCAGGCTCTGATGGCAAACGCCTTTTCCTGAGGAGCTGGTTTTGCTAGGCCTGTTCATTTTTGAGATAGAGTCTCATGGGTCTCAGACTGGCCTCAGACTGAAGATGATCTTAAATTCCTTCTCTTCCTGCCATCACTTTCTGAGTCCTGGAATTATATATAGGCTTCTGCCACAGTGCTTTGTTTCATGTGATGGTGTGTTTCGAACCCAGGACTTTGCTAGGCAAGCAGTCTGCTAACTGAACTAAAGCTCTGGGCCCTGATTTTTGTCTCTCGAGATAGAGTCCTGCTATGTAGCTCAGGCTGGCCTCTACTGATATTCCTGAATTTCCTGTGTGCTGGGCTCATAGCAAGAGTTTCCAGCCCCATGCTTGTTGCTCATTTTTATTTCCTCTTCTGAAAACAGTTCACAGCCTTTTGCCCATTCTTCCCTTGGCCATTCACGGTTCTTCCATTTACTCTTTAGAACATGTTTGTACCAGGGTAGTAAACCTTTGCCATATAAAGTTGAACTATCTTCTCCCGCACTCCTATTTATCTTTTGGCCTTGTTGGTGATGCCTTTTATTATACAGAATGTAATCAAATCCTTGCATTTTGCCCTTTATAGTTATAAATAGCCACAGATGTTTGTGTAGCTCAGTGGTTTCCACACTTTCCTAACCTTAGGATTTAATGGAGATGAATGGAGGTCTCTGGGGTGGTAATTGGGGTATAGCTCACACTAGCTCTTCTCTGGTCACTGACCTTATACTTTATATCACCTTCAGTGCCCAAGTAGAGGAGGGCCTAGCTCTGGAGCTGAAGTGACTAAGTCTGTCACTAAGGTCTCTGGGCCTTGGTTTCATCTACAGGATAGGCATTTAGGAGAGGGTCTGCCCCAGGATTATGGCTAGGCTTCAGTGTGCACATCTGGGTGTGTCTAGTCGGCACTTGCCTTGAACTGAGTGCTGAGTGAGGCAATGTGTGTACATGTATTTCTATGCGGTCCTTAGGGTTCCTGTCTGCCTGAGAGGCCAGTGTGATCTCTCTGCTTTATGGAGGAAGCTTAGGCCAGACAGCTTAGATAACTGACCTAGAAGCACAGTAGGGAGGCTATCCAGCATCCGGCATCGGTAAGAGAAATAGTTAACATGATGAAGTTGAGATTCACAACCTGTTCTCTGTGTTTCTGTGTGACTTGAAGATCATCATCGTGTGTGTGGTGTGTGTGTGTGTGTGTGTGTGTGTGTGTGTGTGTGTACACACACGCATGCGCGCGGGCGCACACACTCAAATGTACATGCACGTGATGTATGTGTGAAAATGTATGACATGACCCGTGTGCAGAGGTCAGAGGACCACTTTGTGGAGTCAGTTCTCTCCTTTAACCTTCACGTAGGATCCCGGGATGGGCCTCGGCTGTACCTTTACCCTCCGAGCCATCTCACTGGCTCTGACTTCAAACTCTTGGTGGTTTCTTTACTCACAATCCTTGCCACATGATGATCACTGGACACCGGCTAATGTGCCTGCTCAGTTTAGGTGAGTATGGCCATCCCAATCTGAGGTTGTCTACTGGTTGACCCAACAATTGACTCCTAGTCTTGGTTGAATGCAGCAAGCACTGAGGTCAGGAGAGGCCTTTCTGAAGCAACTTCACTGACCTCAGACATAGTGTGAGCAGAGCAGGCCAGATGGAAAGAGCTTGGTTGTCCCCAAGACTGGGGAATTCAATGTGATGGCTTGAATATGAAGTGCCCCTAAAGGCTCATGTATTGAAGGCTTGGCCCCAGCTGTTGACACAGCCACTGGGAGGTGATTGGAACAAGAAAGCTCTGACCTCCTCCATGGATTAACCTATTGACTTCATAGGCCATTTAGGCTATCAGGGAGTGAGGCCTAGTTAAAGGCAGTGCATCACTGGGGCTGTATCTTTGAAGGGTGTTTCTTTCTTTTGTTTTTGTTTTTGTTTTTCGAGACAGGGTTTCTCTGTGTAGCTTTGCACCTTTCCTGGAACTCACTCTGTAGCCCAGGCTGGCCTCAAATTCACAGAGATCCACCTGCCTCTGCCTCCCGAGAGCTGGGATTAAAGGTGTGTGCCACCACCACCTGGCTGGAAGGGTGTTTGTGTTTCTTATCCCTGACTCTCCTCACCTTCTGCTTCTAGGCCACCATGAGGTGAACAGCTTTGCCCTGTGATGTCCTTCCCTACGCCACGCTGCTCACCACAGGCCCCAAGATAATGGAGTCTACCAACAAGAGACATTTTCTGTGAGCCAAAACAAACCTGTGCCCCTTGAAATTATTCCTCTCAGGGATTTCGCCACAGCAGCAGCAGCAACAACAACAACAAAAAACTGACAGAGTTGATACGGCAGGAGATCAGACTTGGGAGGCCACGTTTGAGAGGGGTAGGGGGTGGGCATCAGTGGTCCAGACCAAGAAGTTTTCAGACAGCCTTGGATCTGGGACAGGCCACTGTGACCAGAGACACTGACTACTAGTATCCCTGTTCTTGCCTCCTCTGAAGTACATGATGGTACCTCTCCCTTGCTATACTTCTTCAGGGCTCTCCCCTGGCCCTAAGGTGAGAGTTTTTAGCATGGGACACTGTCAGGTCAGGAAGAGTATTGCCATCTCTAGTGTTTTCAGCCATTGGTGGACTCTATGTTTAAATCGGGTGAGACTTTCTGCCCATTGGCTGCTCTGAGTCTTTCTGATTTCTAGCTGTAAACAGGCTTGGTTTGTCCTGGGCTTCCCAGCATGCACCTCCAGAGTGTGCCTCAGCTTTCAGGAAGGTGTCGTTAGACCAGGGTGAGCCACCAGCAGTGACCTCACATGACCTTTGCTCCTACCATCACCTACCCTTTGGCAACAGGCTTCGAGCCCAGGGCAGAGGGGACTATGTGTGCCTTCCCTCTCGTTGTTCCCCAGCATGGGGCATTTGAGGGTTGATCAGCTTGTTCCCTGATCTCCCAGCTCCCTGCTCTCTGGAGTCACGTCAGATGTGTCCTCTGAGCCCTGTTCCTTCTCCATCTGGACTAAACCCATGAGTCCCAGCCAGTGACCATGAAAGCTGTGTCTAGCTTTGTCCATAGTACACACCCAGCAAGACCAGAGTCCACTGGGTGTTTAGGGACATGCTCCATGTTTACCGAATCCCTTGAAAATACTCGTGACCACAGCTGACCCCACACCTACTTTCCAACTGAATTTTGGGCACAGTTACAGGCAAACCAGATATCAAACCTGCACCCTTCTCCCAAAGGACTGTCAAGGGTCACACATAGCAGCAACTCGGTTTAAAATGATGTTACTACATGAAACCCTTAGGGAGGCAACATTCCCTGGGCATGGAAGCCACCAGAAGCCTTTCAATGTGAAATGCCTTTTGCAGAACAATCCCTAGCTAGGAAGCCATTCCACTGAAGCAGGTGTGTGTGAGCAAAGATGAATTCAGGAAGAGGTCTAAAGAACTGCTCGGCACAGTCAATATTCCCAACAACAGGGGGTCAGCTAAACATGGAAATCCAGACACTACCCTCCTGCTCAGAGGAAATGTAGGTATGCTCTTATAGACATGGTCTTAGGTCCACAGCATGCTGTGTGCCTGTTAGGAGCTCCCAACAGCAAGTGACAGACATTCTTCTCCATGGGGGAGGGTTTGTCGTCGCATGGAATCTGAAGGCATGTTGGGTAACCAAGGAGGAGGAGAAGCCCAGGGTGACCAGACCTAAAGACCCCTTAAAATCCAGGACTCTCCAGGACGCCTTCTCCATCAGCTGTGTTTGCCTCTCTGTACACATCAGCCCCCCCCCCCTTTTTTTTATGGCAGACCACAGTGTCCATTGAGGCTGGAGACAAGGGAGAGCATCTCCCAGAAGCTGTCTCTAATGCAAACTCCATGAATCCTAAGCAAGAAATACACTGGCCACCTCAGGTCGAATACCGAACTGTGCTGAGTGGAGCAGTCGGGAGCTGTGATTGGCCCAATGTGAGTCAAGACTAGAGCAATCAACTTTGACCTACTATGGGGAATCCTAAATTATACCAAAAAGGGGAAGGAAGCTCCTAGGAAGGTGACTGGTGGAGATCCTCATGCCTCTTCTATTCCAAGGGCTCTGAGAGCTCCCTTTTCTGTAAGGAGGGGAGTATGCAGGGGGGTGCTTCATGGAAGCATCTGAAATGAGATCTTAAAATACCGAACACGGTTTTCCTGAGTGAGTGAGATGCTCAGTGGGTGAATGACTTGCTGTGCTGGGCTGGTGACCCGAGTTCTATCCTTGGTATCCACAGTGGAGGGAGAGGAATTGACTCTTGAAGACTGTCCTGTGACCTCTACAAATGTCCCCACCCCACCCCATCCCTGCCCCAATCATAAATAAAACAGTCTGTGGCTGTGCTGTTTTCTCTACAATGAACACCAATTATTTGTGAGACTAAATACTTGCAATGGAGCATGTGTCCAGCCTGGGAGCATCCCCCAAGAGTGACCTGCAGATGGGGTCCTGTGATGACCTGTCTCCAGGCAACCATCTAACCAACAAGCACAGGGGCCTGGTAAGTAACAGGAGATGCTATGCACTGGAGACACAGTGAACAGCAAAGAGACTCAGGATGTGGTAGAGATGGAGTACACAGACAGCCATGACATAAGAAACTCAAAGCATGCTGGGCAGTGGTGGAGCATGCCTTTAATGCCAGTGTACCAGACTTTCTTTTGGGCACCAACCAGCCCCCAACTCATGACATGGAGAATTCTTATTAGTTATGAATGCTTGGCCTTATCTTATGCTTGTCCCACTAGCTCTTTAAAACTTAATTTAACCTGTTTCTCTTCGTCTATGTTTTGCCTTGGGGATCTTTACCTTTCTTTCATTCTGTGTGTCCTACTTTTCCTGCTATTTCCATGGCTGCCTGGCTGGCTCTGGGTGCCTCCCTCTCTTTCTCCCTTATTCTCCCTCCTGAGCCTAGATTTCTCCTCTTACTTATTATCTCTCCCTGCCAGGCCTATCTATCTTTCTTCTGCCTAGCTATTGGCCAGTCAGCTTTTTAGTAGACCAATCAGGTGCCTTAGGCAGGCAAAGCAACACAGCTTTACATTGTTTATTTGTGTTTTTTTTGTTGTTGTTGTTTGGGTTTTTGTTTGTTCGTTTGTTTTTTTGAGACAGGGTTTCTCTGTAGCTTTGGAGCCTGTCCTGGACTAGCTCTGTAAACCAGGCTGGCCTCGAACTCACAGAGATCCACTTGCCTCTACCTCTCAAGTGCTGGGATTACAAGTGTGTGCTGCCACCACCCACCGGGCCAGCTTTACATTGTTAAACAAATGCAGCATAAACAAATGTAGCACACTTTTACATAGTTAAAGTAATAGTTTGCAGCATAAACAAATGTAACACATCTTTACATAAAGTAATATTTCACATTTCCTCTTTTCTGTCTAAATAAAAAGAAAGGTTTTAACTTTAACATAGGAAGACTATATACAATAAGAACAATTATCAATTAAGAGTTACATTTACACTATCCAGTCTGAATTGGGCAAGTTCAGAGAAAAATACTTGGTTATTTATTAAATGAATATTCTGTTCCACAACATCCCAGCACTTGGGAGGCAGAGGCAGGCTAATTTCTGTGAGTTTGAGGGCAACCTGGTCTACAGAGTGAGGTCCAGGACAGCTGGTCTATTATACAGAGAAGCCCTGTCTTGGAAAAAAAAGAAAAGAAACTCAAAGCAGAGTGTGAGCACTTTACAAGGAAAATACAGATCAAAGGGTACTCCATTTAAGGGGATCTGGCAAGGTAGTGTTGAGATATTGGGTTTCCAGTTGGGCCATGAACTTTGAATGTGCACATTACCCAGTAGGAGAGGCTGGGCATGCAGAGGAGAAGAGGCTCACCAGGAGGGCCCGGAGTTAGCAGGTGGTTGGGATGCAGTGACGCATGATGGAACATGTAGCAAATGCCACTTGTGGATATTTAGTGAGCATCTATTATGTGTCAGACTAAGGGCTTCTTAGGCTAGGAAAGCATTGGGGATTGAAGTCCGGAGGGCCTTGAATTCTGTTCTATCTGTTTCCAATGAAGTTGAGATTAAAATGTGGGTTTATTGCTGGGTGTGGTGGTACATGCCTATAATTCTAGCACTTGTGGGGTGGAGGCTGGAGGATCAGAAGCTCAAGGTCCTCAACTATATAAGTGAGTCTGAGACCAGCCTGCATAAAACCCATTTCAAAAAGAAAAAGAAAAGAAAGAATGAAAACCTAGAAGAAAACAAAGAAACCCAAACAACTAAAATGTGGGTTTCTTTTAGAAGTGGTTACTGTCTTCCTCATGTACAGTTCCTGAGTGCCTACAGCTCACACATCTGTGTATTTAAAGAGGAGGCAGGCCAGTGTCTCTAAACCTCACTTCCTGGGGTCACAATTGTGGTTTGAATGTGCAATGTCTCCTATAGGCTGACATGCTTGGTTCTCAGCTGCGGTGCTGGTTTAGGAAGTTGTATAACCTTTAAGAGGTGGAGCCTAGCTGGAGGAAGTGGGTCACTGGAGGTGGACCTTGAGAGCTTTTGTTTTATAATCATCTGTCTGTTTCTGTATTCTACATGTGCATACACACCTTCCGAGACCAGAAGAGCACATCAAATACCTGGACTTGGAGTTATAGGTGGTTGTGAGTTGCCTGATGTGGATGCTGGGAACTGAACTCAGGTCCTCTGGAAAAGCAGCAAATTCTCTTGACTGACAAGTCAGCTTCCCAGAGTCTGGCCCATGAGGCCTTATAGACTGGTCCCACTCCCTGTCTGCTCTCTGCTTTCTGACTGCAAACACAACATGACTAGCTAGCTGCTCCGGCTGCTGTTACTTCTCCACTATGATGCCCTGTCTCTTTTGTAAATTGTGGGTCAAAATAAACCTTGGTGTTGGTTTTGGTGATGGTTTGAATAAGACATGTTCCCCACAGGCTTGCTAGAGAAAGTGTATCAGTGGGGTGGGCTTTGAGAGCTGACAGCCATGTCCCACCTCTAGTTCAGTCTCCCTGCTTCCTGTGTTTGCACTGAGATGTGACCTCTCAGCTTCCCGCCCTTGCCACCGGGTCTGCCACTTGCTGTCTCCCTGCCGTGATAGAATCTTCTCCCTCTGGAATCCAAAGCCCAAATAACCCTTCTATAGCTGCTCTTAGTCATGACGTTTTGTCATAGCAACAAAAAATAACTAATACAGTTCTACTTCCTGTTGCTCTGATGAAAAACTCCGATTAAAAAAATTTATGGGTTGGGGATTTAGCTCAGTGGTAGAGCGCTTGCCTAGCAAGTGCAAGGCCCTAGGTTCGATCCTCAGCTTAAAAAAAAAAAAAATTATGAAAGAAAGAGTTTATTTGAGCTCACAATTCACAAGTCCATTGTAGCAGGAAGCCTTGGCAGCAGGGACCTAAAGAAGCAAGCCAGGTCCACAGTTAGGAGCCTAGAGTAAATGAATGCACACCTGTGCTCAGTTTCATCTTTTTTAATAAAGTCCATGACCCAAACTCAGGGATTGCTGTGTAGTGGTGCTGCACAGCAATTCACACAATCAAGAGCATTTCTCACAGATATCTCAGGGATACCCAGGCCAACCTGATCTACACAGTTTTTCATTGAGACCTATCTTCCCTAGTGGTTCTAAAGTCTGTCAGGTTGATGGTTAAAACTATCACAACCACTGGGCTCACAACCACCGGGCAGTGGTGGCACATGCCTGTAATCCCAGCACTCAGGAGGCAGAGGCAGGTGGATCTCTATGGGGTCTACAGAGCTAGTCCAGGACAGGCTCCAAAGCTACAGAGAAACCCTGTCTCAAAAAACCAAAAACCAAAAACCAAAAAAAAAACCTATCACAACCTTTGTTCTGTACATTGTTTATTAACAGCTATTTGGTCACAACAAGAACACTAGCTAATGTTGCACAAATCATAATTGGTCTTAATAATAAAAACGCGGAGATAGATATCAGGGTAAAAGCTGAAAGATCAGAGAAACAGAGCAGCCAGCTACTAGAAGGACTTCTTACCTCTAGGAATCCTCAGACTGAAAGGGCCAAGCTCCTGTCTCCCCCTGCCTTATCACTTCCTCTCTCCACCCTGACATATCACTGCCAGCTTCCTCCTCCTAAGTGCTGGGATCAAAGGCATGAGATCCCAAGCGCGGGGATTAAAGGTGTGTGCCACCACTGCCTGGCCCCCGTGGCTAACTCTGCACTCTGATCTTTAGGCAAGACTTCTTTCTTAAAACACAAACAAAATGTCACCACAAGCTAATATAGAAAACTAGTCCTGGGAGTGGGTGTATTGCTGTGATAAATCAGACCATACGGTTCTTAGGCTGTTGGAATTGGTTTGCCAGAGGAATGTGGAAGAATTTGGAGCTGCAGGCTAGAAAAACTCTGGAAAGTCTTAATTGGCCATTCTGGTGGAACTTTGGAAGACCAGAATATGGAGAGAAATAGACGGCGGAGGCCTGACTCATGAGCTTTCAGAGGGGAGCAAGGATTCCATCAAGCATTGAGCTAGACTTATTCTTGCTGTGCTCTGGCAAAGCATATGGCTACATTCAGTCTCTATGCTGAGAATTGGAATGAGGCTGAATTAAAAAGTAAGGGATTGGCTTTTCCTGTCCTGGCACCTAGGCGGCTAGTGTGAAGAGCAGGGACCATGCTCTGATGTAAACTCACGCCCTGGACTACCACAGTCCCATGGGCTTCAACTGCAAAGATGAAACAAAATTTAGAAACTGTATTATTTGGCTTGAAAACCAGAAAAGCAGATAGTAAAGATGGAAGATTGGGGTAACTCGGAAATATCCACAGCGGTGACTGGGCTGAGTTCTTTGAAAAGTATATTAGAAGCCGGGCAGTGGCCGTGGTGCATGCCTTTAATCCCAGCACTTGGGAGGCAGAGCCAGGAGGATCTCTGCGAGTTTGAGGCCAGCCTGGGCTACAGAGCGAGATCCAGGACAGGCACCAAAACTACACAGAGAAACCCTGTCTTGAAAAAAAACAAAAGGAAAGAAAGGAAGGAAGGAAGGAAGGAAGGAAGGAAGGAAGGGAGAGAGAGAGAAAGAAAGAAAGAAAGAAAGAAAGAAAGAAAGAAAGAAAGAAAGAAAGAAAGAAAGAAAAAGAAAAAAGAGAGAAAGGAAGGAAGAAAGAAAATATATTGGAGATGCTCATTGTCCTTCAAGACTCAGGGTCTGCGGTAAGCTGGTTGGCTGGCTGCTTAGGTTAGCTGTGGAACTTGAATATGGAGATGATGGTGAGAAACACAAGGACTTAGTACCCGATGATACAAACAATATGAACAACCCAACTAAAAGTATAGAGCCATTGATAACTTGGCCGTAAATAACTCTGACTTTAAGGCTGGTGTAATGGCTCTGGCTAACCTTCTTCAGACCCTGAAGATCAGAGTGGTTACCTAGTGATGCTTAGGGCAATTTGTATTTTCATTCAGGGGTGTCTAACACAGAATGCAATTGCTAAAGCAAATCTAACAGAAGAGGGCTTATGTGTTCCTTTAGATGAAAGGGCTTATGTGTTCCTTTAGATGAATGCATTCTTGGTTTTAATGCAGGAGCTGAAGTTCTTCAGGATGCTGCTCAGAATCTGCAGTAAAACTTGATGGATCCCTGGGAGCCTTTCAGACAATGGTCGCTGAGAGTCAAAGACTGACCACATACTGGGGAATGTTGGACAATGAGCATGTTAGGATTTTCACCTGAACAGTCCAATGGGAACTGTGTACACCAGCCTATGTTTGGAAATCACATGTCACATTTTCTTTTTCTTTTCTTTTTTTTTTTTTTTTTTGAGACAGGGTTTCTCTGTGTAGCTTTGCTCCTTTCCTGGAACTCACTCTGTAGCCCAGGCTAGCCTCAAACTCACAGAGATCCACCTACCTCTGCCTCCCAAGTGCTGGGATTACAGTCGTGTGCCACCACCGCCCGGCACAAGTCACATTTTCAAGGGAGGAATCCGAGAAGACTGACTATGTTCTGAAGGTTTGCCAACACAGCTTGCCTTTTTTCCCCCCCTTAAATCAAGTTTGGGAATGTAGGGGCAAAGAAGGAAGGCGCTAATTTGTTTGGTGTCATTGTTACTATTCACCACTCTGATCCATGCACACAATTAAAAAACAAACAAACAAACAAAAAAACACATGGGGCAGAAAGCCATGGAAAATGTGCAGTCCCGCAAGAGCATGGCAGAGTTCAGACAGGACTGGTTCGCATTCAAAAGCAACTCTACTTGCTGAAGAGATTAGCGACATCAACGATGAGTCTCTCACTCGGCACTGGGGCAATAAAAATGGTGCCTTGAGGTCATGACTCCCCCCCCCCATCAGTGTCCATCTAGTGAAAATGCAAATTCATTTGAGGAGGAGGAAGAGGAACTTCAATTGTTGCCAAAGAGGTCCTTGATCCAAAAGACAACTGTTTGAGCAAAGTGTTTGAGAGTCTGTCACCAAAGGCATGCAAAGGCCATTACAGAGCTGGCCTAAGGGAGCGCGGGTGCATCTCCATCTAGCAGCCAAACTTAGCAGCACTGTCTGCATGGTGCTGTTTTTGCTGGTATGAAAAGTGAAAAAGTGAGTCATGGTGGTGCGTACCAGGGAGCTGTCAAAGCCAGGCAATGTGTGGCAGGGTTGGAATCTCTGCAAGGAGGCTCCATGGTATGGACACTGTGGTGTTAAAACTCAAGGTGCAACTTCAGCATGTTGGAGATGCCAGGACTGTGGAGCATCAGCCAAGGAAAGCTGCAAGCATGGAGTGTAGCTGGCCCCAGAGCAAGGCTGTGTGTGTGGCAGATGGCAGAGCTGGAGGGAGAAGGCTTAGGTAGCCCTTTGGAGCCCAAGTGATTTCATCACACAAGTCCTGGCTGCCTTTTAAAAATGCGAGCCAAAGCAAACCTTTCCTATTTAAATTACTTTTTGTTATTTTGGTCACAGCAACAAGAAAAGTAGCTTGAGGCTGCCGAGATGATGGCTCACTCAGTCGAAGTGCACGCCTCGAAAGTCTGGTGATCTGGGTTCGATCCCCAGAATCCGAATAAAGGTGGATGGAAAAACTGACTCCACAGAGCTGTCCGACCACCAGGCAACATACTCATCTTAGCCCCCACCTCAAGTACTAATTAAAAAAATAAAAAATAGGGTTGGGGATTTAGCTCATGGGTAGAGGGTTTGCCTAGCAAGCACAAGGCTCTGGGTTCGATCTTCAGCTCCAAAAAAATTTAAAAAATAAAAAATAAAAAAACAAAGGTAACTAATACAATAATTCTATTCAGGTTCCATGTCAACAACAGAGTAAGACAGGTAACCTCCCAGGAAATGGTGTATGGCTTTGCAGTGAGGGCCAGAACCATCATGGGCATATCCCTCCCAGTTCTTCTCTCTGAAGGGACCCCAGGGAAGGAGATCACTGGTCGCTCAAGTGTCTTTGATGAACTAAGTTCTATGACCTTGGCCTGAATTGCTGAGGGTCATGTGAGTGTAGGTAGCCACTTAGTCAAAAATAGCTTCCTTGCTGACTCCAGCCCAGAGAACCACATCCAAGCAAAGGGTGCAAAGCCCTTGAGAGGCAATCCCTCCCCTGCTTCTCCCCACTGGACAATTATTTCAGGGTGCTGGGGGACACAGTGCGCCCTTCTGTTTGGCTGCAGAAAAATGGCTGCAGCCCAGATGCCAAAGGGACCATGACTATACACTTGCCGAGGAAAACAACATTGGAATGAATGTCAGCAAGTGTATGTAGCAAGGAGGGAGGCACGGTTCCCACCATTGAGAGCCCAGAACGAGTTGCTCTCATTTATTCGGTTAACAAACAGGGAACAGCTGCTGGGTGACAAAGACTTGTGCTGACATTAGAGATTCAAAAAGGGAAAGTACCCTTGTCACCCTCATCCCTCACTGGTAAGCTGTCTTGGCCCCTGTCCTAACGGTTACTTTTACATGTTATGAGAAATGCCCTGTCCTGGGTACTTTATAAGACTTGAAATCCACATAGTGAATAAGCTAGGATCTGTCCCTTGGCTGCTTGAAGTCTAGAAGGAACAATGGACAGATGACAGACAGAACCCCAGATGGCAGACAAAGTGTCTTGGCATTAAGAATGCCAAGTGACTGGCTGACGTACTTGCAGGCCTGAGAGGAGGCTGCCTCTGTTGATGGGCAATGTCACTGACCTGCTCACACTCACTGTCCGGTGAAGGGGTGTGTCAGGGCTCCCAGTATTTTTGTCTGTGAGTGGCATTGGGGAAAAGGTATCTGGGTTCTGCTTGGGTAACAGGCGCCTCCAAATGCTCTTCAGGGAAGGTGATGTTCTGATATTTTTGGAGGAAAATCTGGAAACATCTGTCAAAGCTTTAAAAGAATGCCTCTCCTTTGGACTAATAAGTTGGCTTCTGGGACTTTATCCAAAGGAAATAATTAGATAAGTGCACAGGGATGTACATTAGAAGGAAACTCATTGTAGCCTTATTTCTGGTAGTTAAAAATTTGAAGTGATCAAGATAGTTAATAATCAGAGATCGTTGAAACTAATTGTAGGACATCCAGTAAATGGCATAAAATGATTCTTTTCCTTCTACGCTAATATAGAAAGATGCCCATTACCAGCCAAGTAAGAAAATATTGGTTGAAAACACTGTATGGAGCCTGGAGAAGAGGAACACACTTCCAGCCCAGCACTCTAAGGTGAAGGCAGGAAGATCACAAGTTCTAGGTCATCCTTTGCTACACAGTGAGTTTGAGGCCAGCCTGGGACACATAAAATCCTGTCTTAAAAGCAGCAAGTAAACAATTGAGAGCCCAGAGGAAGCGTGTGCAGCTGGGGTCGCTCGGTCTTCAATCAGGTGCCTCTGAGGCCATTGAAGAGAGTAAGAGTTTCCTCCACAAAAGTGCTAAGCTAACTGGATAGCAACAGCAAGAGGATGAGATTGGACCTTACCTCACACCATACACAAAGCCAACTCAAAATGGAGGCTAGCTGAGGACAGACACTTTTAGAAGACTCCAAAAGAGTAATGCTCTCTCTCTCTCTCTCTCTCTCTCTCTCTCTCTCTCTCTCTCTCTCTCTCTCTTTCTCTCTCACACACACACACACACACACACACACACACACACACACACACACACAAATAGATAAATCAGACTTCATCAAAATTTAAAACTTTTGTATATAAAGCACTCCAGTTTCAAGGAAACCCAGAGAGTGGAAGAAATGTATTTGAAAATTATATGTTTGATTATAGTAAGATTTGGAATACAGAAAGAATTTTTACAACTCAACCAGAAAATGCAAACAACCAATGACTTGAAAAATATTCTCTAAGGAAGATAAACAAATGGCCATTGAGGGTGTGAAAAGACATTGACTGACATTGTCATCAGGGAAGCACAATTCCAAACCATAAGAAGTCACCACGGCATGCCCAGAGCAAAGGGCACTAGCAAGGGCTGGCGAGGAGCCCTGGGCTTTGCTGACGGGAAGGCAGAGTGGCACAGCCCCTGGGCTGACTAGTCTGTGGCTTCCTCAGTCAGTTAGTTCAGCATTGACCGACCATTGCCCCCAGCCATTCCACTTCATCTGTAAACCCCTAGAATTGACAATAGCATTCAAATTAAAAAAAAAAAAAAAAAGTATACACAGCTGGGCGGTGGTGGCGCAGGTCTTTAATCCCAGCACTGGGGAGGCAGAGGCAGGTGGATCTTTGTGAGTTCGAGGCCAGCCTGGTCTCCAAAGCGAGTTCCAGAAAAGGTGCAAAGCTACACAGAGAAACCCTGTCTTGAAAAACAAACAAACAAAAAACAAACAAAAAAAGTATACACACATGCTCGCACAAACGATTCACAAGAGTCCCAAGGTGAAAAATGATTCAAAGGGGCTAGAGAGATGGCTCAGTGGTTAAGAGCACTGGCTGTTCTTCCAGAGGACCCAGGTTCAATTCCCAGCACCCACATGGCAGCTCACAACTGTCTCTAACTCCAGTTCCAGGGGATCTGACACCTTCATACCAACACACATAAAATAAAGTTAAATATTTTTTTTTAAAAGAGGCATATGATTCAAAGGCACTTCAGCTGATGAGCGGAGCAATGAAACACCCTGCATCCATGAAATGGAGCATCATTTGACTCTAAAACGGAATGGAGAACTGACTCTTGTTGCAGCATGCGTTGGTCTTGAACACATTATGTTACGTGAAGGGAGAGAGATGCAAAAAGCCACGTGCTGCCTGGTGTCGTTCATGGGAAACCCCCAGCACTGTGATCCATGGAGGCAGACAGCAGAGTAGTGGTTGCCAGGGCCTGGGGACAAGGGGACCGAGAATAGCATTAAAAAATGCAGTTTCCTCCTGGGGTTATGACAACACTCTAATGTTTAGAAGTAGGTAATGGTGATGGTTGTGTGGTATTGCGAACGTGCCGAGTTCACCAGGCTGCACTCATTTAAGTGGTGAAAATGAGAAGAAAAGAATGTCTAATCTAGAAAAAAATAACAGTCAGGACAGATAATCAAACGTTAGCTGACGGTATTGCAGGAACTGTGACTTTTCACCCTTTATTACAGTCCGCATAGATTACAGTATGTTTTTCATCAGCAATCACAGTGGGAAAGAAGACATAACAAATTTTATTTTAAAAAGCTAGAACAGGGGGTCAGCAAGGTGGTACAGTGGGCAGGGTTCCTTCTGTGCAATCCCCAGAAGCCACGGTAGAAGGAAAGACCTCCCTCCCAAAAGTTGTCTTCTGACTTCCAAGAGCATGCCCCTCCCACATTAATAATCAATGAAATCAAAAGGAGAAACATCTGGACCAAGCGCTGGAGAGACGGCTCAGCCGGTAACAGCCTTGCCGGGCATCGGGCCCCTGGTTGGATTCCCAGCACCCACACATGTTAACAGCTGGAAGGGTACTCCTTGTCTCAGTCAGTGTTCTACTGCTGTGAAGAGATAACATGACCACGGCGACTCTTATAAAGGAAAGCATTTAACTAAGGCTTGCTTACAGTTTCAGAGGTTTAGTCCATCACCCTTACGGCAGGGAGTAAGGCAGCATGCAGGTAGACATCGCAGCTGAGAATTCTACATCTGGATCCAAAGGCACCAGGAAGAGAGACACTGGGCCTGGCTTGAGATTTTTGAAACCCCAAAGCCCACCCCCAGTGACACACTTCCTCCTACAAGGCCACACCTCCTCCAACAAGGCCACACTCACTCCAGCAAGGCCACACCCACTAATCCTTCTAAGTAGTGCCACTCCCTGATGACTAAGCATTCAAATATATGAGCCCATGGGGACCATTCTTATTCAAACACTACACTCCTGTGATGCTCCTGCTGAGGAGGCAGAGACAAGAGCATCCTGGAGGTTTGCTGGCTAGTCATTCTATGGAAACAGCGAGCTCTTGGCGAGAAATCCTGTTTAGACATATAGGGTGGGCAGAAAAAACATCTGAACGAACATTCATTTATATGTTCTGTTAATTATTTAAGTTGATCCTAGGGAGAGAAAAAAAAAAAACCTTAATGTTGAAAATGGTAAAAAATAGAAATCGTGATTTTTTTTTTGCAGGTAAATAGATGGAACAGGAAAATATTACATCAAGGGTGGTCACCCAGATGCAGAAAGACAAACGTCCCATTTGTCTCTTATTTGTGGTGCCTGGCACCAAATCTCCAGATGTGAGTATATGACCTGGAATAACCAGGAAAGTAGAAAGAGACCATGGGGGGGGGGGGGGGGGAGAATCCGGGGATCTGACGAGGGAGGGAAAGAAGGCTAAGAAAGGGGACTGGTAAAAGGGGAGGGATTTTACCTGGGGAGGGGAAGGGGAGGCAATACAGAGAGAGAGGGAGGGAGGAGAGATAAATAACACTAAGGATGTTTGAAAGAACTACAGGGAATCATACTGTTTTATATTGACTTAAAATGACATGCAAGTGTATGTGAGTTATACACATCTACACACACACTCCACAGTTTTAGTGAAGTTCCACCACACAGGGTCATAATGCTCCCCTCAAGAGCCATGGACTACCTCACGAAACTCTGGGTGCCAAGCATGAGAGTCGTCCCTTCGAGTTGTTGGTCAGGGGAGTCCAAGAGACCCTAAAACAATGCAGGCTACTACCATTGCCCTCAGTTGCCTCCCAGAATTCCAAGGTAAAACCAGCCCTGTTGCTGAAAACACCACAGACTTCAGACACAGGAATCAAACTGGGTATGAACCAGGAGCTGTGTCCCTGAACTACCTTTCATAGTACCAAAAAGAGCATCTCAGGGAGGAAACTAATCAATAGTCCTACCCAGCTGCGACACCTATGAACCACAACAATGACCAGAATGCCAAAATATCATCAAAGATGCACTGTATCTTGGGGGTGACCAAGAACTGTCTAATTGGACTTAAGACCCCACAGCAGGAGGGAATCCACACCTGGTACTGTAAACATGGCCAAACTATTCATGGCTTGGTGAGGTCATGGAACCGAGAAGAAAACCTACCCCTGCCACTTTGCAAACCAGTATAATTCCCAACTGCGTTCTAAATACTTATCCTTACACCCACAGGTAAGTGTGGCCCTCACCCCTCATCAGAAAAGCTCCTTTTTACAGCAGACAGAGACCATTACAGAAAACCACAACAGGTCAAAATACAGACAACCACTGACCGTGGGGTGCCCAGCCCCAACCGATGCATCTATAACACAACCCCTACACTTAGGGCTTAGGGAATGTCTCTGAAGAAGAGACAGAAAGATCACCAGAGTTGGAGGACCAGAAAAATCTCCCATGAGACAGTGTCTTCTATGCATGATGGGGAGCTGTACCCAAGAACTCTCAACATTATGACTGCCTGAATAAGACCTGAATAATGACAATACCGGCTGACATGCCAATGTCAGAGCCCAGCTCCTAGATGGAAAGCTACAGTTAAAATGACTACTGAAGGAGAATCAGCCTTCCCCAGGGAGGAGCCCCCTACTTGGTTATCCATAAAAAATAATTGGCCCTAAAAACGTGTATATAGACAAGCAATGCTAAGTGGACTCAGTAGGTTGTATTTATGTACTTACTAACTTATATTAAATATAGTAACAAGTATACATAAATAATTATTAAAGAAAAAAGGCCATGAATGGTTGGGGATTTAGCTCATTGGTAGAGTGCTTGCCTAGCAAGCACAAGGCTCTGGGTTCGATCCTCAGCTCCACATACACACACACACAAAAAAAAAAAGGCCACGAATTTGTGAGGGAGCCCACAGGAGGCAGTGGAGGGAGGAGGGGGAGAAGCGATATAAACATAATGCACATATGTGAAACTTTAAAAATGAATCTAAAAATTTTAAAAAGAAAATGAAAATGCATAAGGAGGAGAGTGACAGCCTGATGTTGACCTCTGGCTTCTACATGTACACACAAGGATGAACACTCAAGTGCGTGCATGCACACACACACACACACACACACACACAAGAAAGAAAAGCAAAAACAAAAGAGAAAGAAGGAAGGGAAAAGAAAGGAGCAGAGTGGGAGTGTGGAAGGGAGCCAGTGAAGGGGGGTGGGAGGAAAGCCAACCTTTGAACTGCACCCCACCCCGCCCATGTGCATGAAGGCCCTGCTGATGTCAGGCTGGGAGCCGTGAGGGTTTCTGATAACACCAGGAAAGATTCTAGATCAGCAGAATTCCCAACTGACACAGTTCCACATGTCCTATGGAAAGATGTCCTAGATACCTGGTGGCGTAGCTCAGTGCCACCATTAATAAGACCCATGATTAACATGTGATTGCTACAGAGCAGACACACATGCACTTACACATGCAAAGATTCTCTACAGAAGTGAATGAAAACCAGCAAGAATGGTCTTCCTGGGCTGGTTAAGGTAGATCAGTAGGTTAAGGTGCTTACCTCCAAGACTTAATATCCAGAACCCACGTGGTAGAAGCAGAGGGCCAATTATTGGAGTTTGTTCTCTATTCTCCACAGATGACCTGTGGCGCGCACACACACACAATAAATGTGAAGAAGAGAAGGGGGAGGGGGAAGTAGTTGTTGTCACAGGGTGGGATGGCGCTTGGCATTGATCCCAGCACTCAAAAGAGGCAGAAGCAGACAGATTTTTGTGAATTTGAGGCCAGCCTTGTCTACAGAGTAAGTTACGAGCCAGCCAAGGCTACACAATGAGACTGTCTTAATTTTTTTTTTCTTTCTTCTGATCTGGCAACTGGGAACAGAGAGACAAGGCCAGCACGGCTGCACCATGGTCCTAACTGTGGCAGTGGACGCCTCTGCACACATATCTGCTAAGGTGAATTTCATCCTTGGAAACAGACTCATTCTTTGCCAGAGCACCTGCTTTATGTAATAGAACAAGTCTCTCACTCACGAGATCAAAGCCATTTAAGTTAAAAAAAAAAAAAAATGTTTTTCTTGTCCCTACCCCATTTTGTATTTGCCAAATTTTTATAAGACATGATTTAACACGTGGAAACAAGCAAACATACTGTAGCATATGGAAACAACCAGGAATGTTTGCAGTAAAAACAGAACCCTCTTCCCAGCTAACTTTCAAAGAGAAAATGTATTTATAAAGAAGTATTTTTCCCAGGATCACCTACAATATGCCAATTCAAATGTTATTAATAAAAATTAAAATATACACACAAAATAAAGAAAAGAAAAAAATTAAGATATTAGGGAAAGCCCTCCCACCATGCCTAAATTTCATATAGAGCTATCTATTTTGTCTCTGGAAAAGTCAGCCCTTTTTGAGCAGACTTAAGTTCTAGGTGGCGGGCAGGGCAATGCCAGGCTGACCTTGACCTCCACCAGTCCCCTCTGGCCCGGATCTCTCCAGCCTCCTTGGCACAGACCCTGGTTGTCTCATTACCCTCCTGCAGCTGCCCAGCCTCGCTGGCAGAGCCCTGGGGCCCCCTGTGGAGTTATTTGGACCTCTGGACAGTTTCACAGTCCTCCTAGGGGTACTTAGGCTGTTTCAAAGCTCTGTTTATCCAACAAGCATCCTGCTTGGGTTTTGATATTGTATATAGATCAGAAAAGTAATGTTTTTTTGGGGGGGAGAACCCAACTTTTTAAAGGGTTGGCGGAAGGGGGCTCACTGGTATGACTGCCATAAGATGCGCCTGTCCCTTAGCCTCTGTGTCCAGCCGTGTCCCTGGAAACCGCCCTCCGACTCTCTTGTCACCTAGGGCCTGTGGTATGTGCCCTGTCTCCTGGAATTACTTTCTGAGACTTCCCTCACCCTGGCTTCTCTTCTCCGCTGCTTCCTGGGCATGCACGCGCAAGGAGGTACAAGCTGAGTGAGGTGGGAGTGGCTGGTCCAAGCTTTCCCATACCTCCGGGGGACAGCTCCAGCCAGATCCAAATTGACCCCCAGGGTCCTTCTACTGATAGCCATCATCTTCTTTATTTCTTTATTATTTGTTTATTTATTTATTTAATGACAGGGTTTCTCTGTGTAACAATCCTGACTGTCCTGGAACTTACTCTTCAGACCAAGCTGGCCTTGAACTCACAGAGATCTGCCTCCCAAGTGCTGGGACCACCACCACCACCCAGCTGAGAACCATCTTTTTGTATGATCTGTTCTACATTCCTGGGTGCTAGGATGGGAACTTGGGCCCTCTGGCACAGCAGCTCATGCTCTTAATCATTAAACCATCTCCTCAGACTATTTTATTTTTTGAGTCTCAAGGATCTAAATTGGCCTCTGACTCACTATGTGGCTGGGGATGACTTTAAACTCTGGATCCTCATGTGTCTACCTCTCTCGTTCCAGGATTAAAGGGATGTGCTACTGTCTAGTTTAGGCTTTGCTGGAGATCAAAGCCAGGGCTTTGTGCGTGCTAGGCAAGCACTCTCCCAGTTGAGCTATATCCCCAGCTCTTTGTTTGTTTGTTTGTTTGGTTTTTGTTTTTGTTTTTTTGTTTTTTGTTTTTTGAGACAGGGTTTCTCTGTATAGCTTTGGCTGTCCTGGAACTCACTTTGTGGACAGGCTGGCCTCGAACTCACAGAGATCGGCCTGGCTCTGCCTCCCGAGTGCTGGGATTAAAGGCAGCTGTCACCACCGGCTTTTCTTTCTTTTTTTTAAGTAGAGTCTCCTGAGGCTTCCCAGGCTGGCCTCAAACTTAAGATTCCCTCCCTCAGCCTCTGAGCCCTGGGGTAGTCACACCCAACACTTTTTACCCTTTTGTTTTATAACAGGAGACAATGTTGTCCTAAGTCCAGTCTCTGACTTGCTGTCGCTGTTAGATCTTGGGGAATCTCTTTAGGCTGTTTCCTTATCTACAAAATGAGGATAATACTTGTATTTCCCATACAGGACTCCTGTGAGGAGCCAGTGTGATATTACTGGCAAAAAGCCTTGCCAACAGTCTAGTGCAACGCACGTCAATATTCCTCGATGCTGTGGTGAGTTCACTTTTCGGGGTGTCCACATTGAAGATTTATTCCTTACCAGAGGTTCCCAGAAAAGGAATTGCTGGATGAAAGGGTCCGGATTCTTTCCAGGTTCTGGCCAGAAGAGACAGAATCCTGGCTTTTGGTGTCACTGTGGTTTCTGGGGTAGGACCTTGAGTCTTGTTACTCATAGCTTCAATGGGTATGAGTTCTGGAAACTTCCTTCTTAGAACAAGACCATTATGATAAGGCCTCTTAGCATCTTCTAGGGCCTCCTGGAATAACCCCAAGGCATCAGTTTCCCTCTGTAAAACTGGAACAAGGATCTTGCCCAAGGTGTGATAAGGAGAAATCAATAGCTAATGGCTGGAGCTGACTTTTGTCCTCTTCATCATAAAAGACCTTTGAATTGCTTGGCCACTTCTGAATTTCTGAGGAAAATGATAACATGAGGCCAAAGTTTATACCGGTTGGCCAGGCTCCTTCTCTCTAGTGCCTGTGAGCTGGAGGGCGGGAGGGAGTGACCAGTCCCATGTGTATAAGAACAGGTTCACTGAAATTGGGGTGACCAGGGGAGAAGCCATTTCCCCACTGGTCTTTCCACACATCCCACCACAGAAATGCCCCATGAATTGTTTATCTGTGATTTGTTTATCTACCAATTGTTCATCTAGTGACATGGGTGAGATTTGGCACACAGTGAACAAGAAGGCCCAGGTACAGTGAGGGGATCCTTGGCCAGCTATGACGTGAAAGACAGAGATCCAAAACAGGAGTTGCCCTCAGTGGTCACTATCCAGCCTCCCAAGAGCACTTTCCCAGAATGGCTGACTCAAAATTCTTTGTCCCCGAGTCTGGATGTCTGCACTGTGTCCTCAGAAGATTGTATCATCTAGCAAATTAACTGAAGGAACACAGGGAACTACATACCAAGTATTATCTGCTCGGCTTTCTGCTGTGTTCCAAAACAGTCCCCACAGCTCTGCCCTGCAGAGGGAAGCCTGAGCTCCTAGTGTGGTGTTCAGGCCTCAGCTTACCTTCACAGACCCTGCCACCCCCACCCCGCCAGCTTTCCCCCACTTACAGCCCACAGAAGCCACTCAGGGGAGGCCCTGGTGCCTGAACAGTCTAGAGGACACTTTTAATCCCACTGTGTGGGAAGCAGAGACAGGTAGATCTCTGAGTTCGAGGCCAGCCTGGTCTACTGACTGAGTTCCACAACAGGCCAAACTACACAGAGAAGCCCTGTCGCAAAAAACAAAAGCAAAAAAAAACAACAGAGAATGTGTGTTGTGCTCTCCTTTTGTTAATTGGTACTCTGTTAATTGGTATAATTGACAGTTTTGAAGTCTCTCTAGAGCACAGCATCCTTCAAGAGTCCTGTTTCCTTGTTGCTTTTCTGTGCTCATACAACTTTACTTCTGAAACTTTACCCATGAAGTAGCAAGCAAATGCCTCCTTTGAAAGCTGATGTCACTGTCATGAAGAGGCGAGCTTTGGAGGCCTATCTACTCCGTTTGACCAGGTCACAAGTTTAATCCCTGGGTCTGTGTGTGTACAAGCACACCTATGCACATATATGGAGGGGCCAGAGGGCAACCTCAGTGCTCAGGCAATGCCCACTCCCTTCCACTTTTGGGGGCCAAAATCTCTCAGTGGCCTGCACATGTGAGTCACATGGGTTCGTTAAGAAATCAGGCTGGACAAACAAGGACAAAGCAGTGAGCAGCAGGTCCTTCACAGCCTCTGCTTCAGTCCTTGACTCCAGGTTCCTGGTTTGAGTTCCTGTCCTGACTTCCCTCAACGATGAACTATAATGATGAATGGAAATAAACCCTTCCCTCCCCCCACACCCCCGCCCTGAGATGTTCTTGGTCATGGTATTGTAGTCACAGCAACAGATGCCAAACTAGGACTTCCACGGAGCCATCTCCCCAGCCATCCAAAAAATTTTTTTTTTCCGAGACAGGGTTTCTCTGTGTAGCTTTGCGCCTATCGTGGAGCTCGCTCTGTAGACCAGGCTAGCCTCGAACTCACAGAGATGGGCCTGGCTCTGCCTCCTGAGTGCTGGGATTAAAGGTGTGCACCACCACCGCCACCACCCGGCTCAGCTGTCCAAATTTAATCCTTTTCACGTATGAATGGATGCCCCGCGCTCCTGATGGCTCCGTGCCTGCGCGTCTTGGGTACATAACTCTTTAGAGGGGTTCTGGATGAGGCAACCCCACTCCCATTCAACCAAACCAGTGTCAACCCCACCCCCATTTTTTTGGGGGGGGGCAGAGCTGCTGCTCTGTGTAGCCCAGGTTAGCCTTCAGTTGGCAGTCTCTCTGCTTCCACTGCTCAAGTGCTGGAGTTACAGGTGGCCCCCACACATTCAAGGTAATCCTCAACTTTATATTAAGTTTGAGGCCAGCCTGGTTTACATAGAGAGTGTTAGTCCAGCCGAGACAACTCAGACTGTCTCAAAAAATAAAAATAAATAAATAATAAATAATAAAAAATGTCAACCATATTCTGGTTTAAACAGAAACACACTTGCTCATTACCTCTCGGTGGTGAATGGAGGGAGTTGCCCTTCGATTATTCACACTTTATACTTCCCTTTCATCCGCATCTATTGCTTGTGAAAGGATGTGAGATGCTGGATGATGTTGAACTGAGCTTAACTAGATCTGACCAGTTGCTGAAGAGACCAAGCGAGAGCTCAAGCAACATTGTCAAGGTCAAGCCGAGCCTGAGTGGCACATTGATTTATGGCCGGTTCCATGACTTCTCCACTTGACCAGGAGAAAGCACCTCCCTGGCAGTGTGTTGAGTGCCTCTGAGAGAGCACCAGAGGTCTGCAAGGCTGGGCCCTGCTGTCAGCCCCTGTCTTCTCCCTCACTCCCTTTGGCTGTTTACACAAGACAGCTGAAGAAGAGTTCTGGCCCTCCTCTGCCATTTCAAAGGATACTCACTCATCAGGCTTCTTTTGCACCTGAGGTCCTACCATGACCCTGGGGCTGCTCTAGGCAGAGAATTTTCTCAGCAGAATGGGCAGTGAAACCTCCTGCGGATTGAGCCGGTATAATCTGTGACTCACATGTGCAGATAACAATTTTCATAAAGGTGTCTGTTGTGTGATAAGAGCACATAGAGGCGGAGACAGACACAGGAAGAGGTGTCAAATAACAACCGAGGACAGAAAGGGCCTTTAGAGATCACCTGATTGGTGCCGGATGACCTGGGAAACTGAGGCATGTGTTAGCCAGCCAGGGCTGGAAACCAGGGGGCTTTCATTTCTTAAGAATTCCTTCATTTTTTTTGCTGGGCGGTGGTGGTGCACGCCTATAATCCCAGCACTCGGGAGGCAAAGGCAGGTGGAGCTCTGTGAGTTTGAGGCCAGCCTGGTCTACAGAGTGAGTTCCAGGACAGCCTCCAAAGCTACAGAGAAACCCTGTCTTGAAAAAACCAAAAACCAAAAACCAGCCAACCAAACAAAAAGCCTTCATTCTTCTCTTTTCTGCTTCTCCTTCTTCCTGCTCAGGACCATGGGGTACCACACATCCCTAGCTGATCTTTTCAATCTATGGTGTGTTATGCCAGCCCCTTGAGGCATCCTGAGGACTCTGGACTTTAATAAGAGCCCATGAGGCCCCTGAGAGAATGTTGAGGTAGGGGCATATGGAGAAGGAGCTGGATTTCATGTGGCAACTGCAACCTTCTGGCTGCTGCATGCACAGGGAACCAGAGGCAGTTAGTGCAGCCTCAAGAAGACCACTGAGAAGACTGTCGTGTCTGTTCAAGCAGGAAGAGACAGTGGGCCTGGACAGAGACAGTAACAACAGACATGGAGGTCATCAGTGGTAGTCTCCATGACTTCCTTGAGTCACATCCATCTTCTCCTTTGCCACCTATATAATGCCTAGCTTAGGCTTGCATTTGGTAGGATTCTTTTAGGTATGCTTGTAGAGGGACCCAACTCAAACCAGCTCATGCTCAGCTCTGCTGTGTAGTGCCAGGCATGCAGCAGGTGTTCGGTGAATGAATGAATGACTCTTCATTTCTGGACCATTGTTCTTTCTACTGCACATCATACTGGCTTTATGCCTAAGTTCCATAACCCTGAATGTTTTCAAAGGCCATCTATTTTCATTTGTGCCCAATACAGGAATCTTCTATACAACATACTTGGCAAATACCCATTCAGATTGTCTTTGGAATTCTCCTGAGACAGGAGAATTGCCTCAAAGAGGAATTCAGAGCTGATGAAATGGTTCATCAGGTGAAGGTACTTGCTACCAAGACTGACAACCTGAGTTCCAGCCTTAAGATCCACGTACAGAAGGAGAGAACCAACTCCTGAAAGTTGTTTTCTGACCTCCACAAGTGTACCCAAGCCACCTATATCTGCAAAATAAATAGATGTAATAAAAAATTAAAAAGCAATTCATCTACAAAGACAAAACAGCAAACATGTACTATATGTACTTTAAACATTAGTTTCGCTGAAGTTCAATTTGCATCCAATAAGATACATCTGTTTGATTGCACTGGTGTTTGACTAGAGTGAACAGTCATTCTCCTCACACAATGCAGTTTTAGAATATTTCCATCATAGAAAGGATTCCCTGTGCTACTTTGCAGCCAATCTGCTCTTTATTTTTCATTACGAGAACGATGCTTTTTCTAAAAGTTCATTTAAATAGAATTATACACCATATAGTCCTCTGAGTGTGGCATGTTGCACTTAGTGTCCTATATTTGAGATGCATCTGTGCTGCTGCATGTGTGTTGTTGGTGTGTTATTCTGTTATTGCAGGATAGTATTTAATTGAATGGACATGCCACAGTTTGTTTACTCATTCATCCGCTGAAAAACTAGTTTCCAGTTCTTGATTATTGTTAACAGAGCAGCTGTGAAAATTCGCACACACATGTCTTTATGTAGACATTGTTTTAGTTGGCTTCCATAAATAACTAGCATGGGATTTCTGTGTCATATAGAAGATCTATATTTAATTTTATTAGAAGCTGCCAAATTATTTTCCAAAATGTTTACCGCATATTTCATTCCTACAAATGTTGCATGAGAGTTCAAGTTGCTGCATAATATCATAAACAATTGGTATTGCCGGTTTATAATTGTATTCACCACAGTACACAGCATCATACTGTGCTTTTTCAAGTGTCCTAACGATTTTCCCATGTATTTATCTGCTACTCATATGCTATGTACTGTAGTGATGCATACATGTGTGCATGTGTGTTTGGAGGTCTGGGAGTGAAAAACAGGGCCCCACCCATGCATACCAGACCAGTGTTCTGCCACTGAGTTGTACTCCCAGCCCTAAGTAGAGTTATAAAACAAAGTAGTACCTTTTTCTGTCCCAAATGTCTACACTCAGCTAGTCACAGTGTAATCCCAACACTTGGGAGGTGGGGACAGGGGTCAACCTTGGCTTCATAGTAAGTTTGAAGTCAGCCTAGGCTACCTGAGACACTTCCTCAAAACAAAGGGAGGGAGGGAGGGAGGGAGAAAATCTTCAAACTCTATCTGGGCATACAGATATGCTTACCATAATCCCAGCACTTAGAGGCCAGCCTGGGCTGCATGAGACGCTGTCTGAAAAATAAATAAATAGGCCAATGAGATGGATGGCTCAGCAAGTAGAGGTTTTGCCACTCAGGGCTTAGGACCCGAATTCCATCACTAGAAAAAATAAAAAGGGAGGGGAGAACCAGCTTCTCATGGCTGTCGTCTGGTTTCCACATGTGCAGCATGGCAATACTCCCCCCGTCTACCTCTACACTGCCACTGCTTATAATAACAATAAATAACATTCAGAGATAGGTAAGTAAACGAACAAACAACAAGAGGAAATCTCTAAGCTCTGTCTGTTGGCCTGTTTCAGCCGACCTGTGTTTACAGACTACTTCCTCTGTCCCACAGGTCCTGTACTAGATGAGAAGTTTGGATGCCAACAATGCTATTCTTGTTCTTTTCAATTCCTGGTGGGGAATGGATACTGTGTAAGTCATCTCTCAGGGGGCTGGAGCGACAGCTCAGTGGTGAAGAGCACTGACTGCTCTTCCAGAGGACCTGGGTCCAATGCTGAACACCCACGTGGTGGCTCCCAACTGTCTGTAACTCTAGTTCCAGGGGACTCAAAACCCATGGCAAAACATTAATGCACATAAAATAAAAATTACAAAAAACAAGTTTTCTCTCAGTGTCTCTGGACATAGGAAGTTAGCCCAGATGAAGAGGAAAATGGTGGCCCTCCATGATCTATACAAATATCACTACTAGAAGTGACACATTTACTTCCCTTCTTTGTGACAAATAGATTTTTGTTTTAAATTTTAAATCTACTTATTGAATTGCCAAGATTAATTAATTAAGCTCTATCTTAATTAATTAATTAAACTCTATCTTAGCTGGGTGGTGGTGGCTCATGCCTTTAATCCCAGCACTTGGGAGGCAGAGCCAGGCAGATCTCTGTGAGTTCAAGGCCAGCCTGGTCTACAGATCGAGATCCAGGAAAGGCACAAAGCTACACAGAGAAACCCTATCTCTATCTTAATTCATTAATTAAGCTTTATCTCCCCCCTCCCTCCATCCCTCCCTTGTTTTGAGGAAGTGTCTCATGTAGCCTAGGCTGGCTTCAAACTTACTATGAAGCCAAGGGGTTACACTGTGACTAGCTGAGCGTAGACAAATTCAGACAGAAAAAGGTACTACTTTTTTATAACTCTACTTAGGGCTGAGAGTACAGCTCAGTGGCAAGAATGGCCTAGATAGGTTTCTGTTGCTTGTAAATATTATATAATTTCACATAGACACTTCACTGTGGTTTTTAAATTAAATATACATTTATCCAGCTCTTTCAGAAGGTTACCTCATTTGAGCTGTATGATCGATGAGAGAGGTCAGGATTATTACCGTCCAATCTGAGAGCCAGGGAGCTAAGATCTGGCCCAAAGGCCCCAAAAGGTCTGAATCTAATCTTGGGCTTTTAAGCTCAACTACTACATTGAGTTGTCAAAGTATGACTGGTATATTTTTAGTACAATTTTAGGATTAAAGTACTAAGCCCAACCAGTTAAAATTAAGGTCCAAGGGATTATGGTTTGGATTATTACCCAGGCTTTTCTAGAAACCAACAGAATTCCTGCGCTGGCCTAGCAGTATGCCTGGGGGTTCATTCAGTGGGAAAAGCACAGCGTGAGTCAGAGCCCACGCTGAGGCTTCCTGATAGACTGGGGCTGTGAGAGAGGTGTCTCTCGGCGCATTTCAATTGTTCGATCAATCCCCGTTTATTTATTGAGTTCACAAGCTTCGGGAGCAGTGTGTACTGCTCCAGGACAACCTGTCAAGGGCACAGATCTCAGCTCTGTCACTAACAATCTCCCAAGTCTCAGTTTCCCCACCTGTCTGTCAAGTGGGGAACGGCAACCTCACCAAAGCATTGTAGAACGAAGCCACAAGCACTGACGGATGTCTGGAAAGCTGTCCCCTGGAGCTGTGCGCTTCACTATTTATGAAATTATGAAGAAATACAAGCTCTTAGTTCCCTGTTGACTCTTCAGTATCAGTGGACAAATTGCCAAAGGGCTGTTTTTTCTATTTAGTAATTTCACTAAATAGAAGAGTTTTTATAATGAAGATCAAATTAAAGGAAATTTTAGCAGAGAACATTATTTCTAAAATCTAATCTCAAATTCTCCATTCTTTTTTTTTTAATTCGAAAGTTCACCCTCACTTGGGAATCTCATTAAAATCATTTATTATTAAGAAGTTGACGGGTTGTGGATTTAGCTCAGTGGTAGAGCGCTTGCCTAGCAAGTGCAAGGCCCTGGGTTCGATCCTCAGCTCAAAAAAAGAAAAAAAAAAAAAAGTTGACAACAATAAAAGTACAATGAGGTGGTTATTTTGTTATTTTTTCTTTTTTTTTTTTTTTTTTAACAAGATCTCACTCTGTAGCTCTAGCTGTCCTGGCTGGCCTTGAACTCACAGAGATCAGCTTGCCTCTGCTTCCAGAATGCTGAGACTAGAGGGGTGTGCCACCAAGCCTGAGAGATTACATTTTATACAATCCACAAAACCAGTAAAGGTTTGCTGTGTAAACTGAATACCACCACAGTCCTATAAAGTGCTACAGTCACCTCACTTGACAGATGAAGCCCGAAACTCAGCTTCTACCAACCCCTTGCCGACATCTACACAGTCGGCGCTCCTGACGTCTATCACTTTATTTAAAATATTGCCCCCAGGAAAGCTGTTACCACAAACACACGGGAACTTGAGTTTGAATCCCCAGAACCCATGTAAACCTGGACATGGTAATCCCAGGGCTCCTACAGGTGGGAGAAAGAGACAAGAGAACTTCCAAAGGCTGGTTGGGCAGCTGGCTTGGGGGTCACAGTGGTGAACGAAGACCCTGTCTCAAATAAGGTGGGCATGCAAGGTTGTCCTCTGACTTACACCTGTACACCTTGGCAGACATGTGCTCACACTCACAATCACACACACGACACACGAATATGTGTGTACACGTATATATACAACTTGCTTCCAAATTAAGTGGCTTAAAAGCCATAAGGACGGAAAGATATAGTTTAGTGGGAAAGCTTGCTTAGCATGCCTGGGAGCCTGAGTTTGACCCCAGCACTAATAATAAATAAATGAATGAATGAATGAATAAATATTATTTTTAAAAGCCACGGTAACCACTTACTTGTTCACCTCTACTCAAGAGCTCTGTACTTTGGAGCTGGTCTCTATGGCACTGTGTAGCACGCTGACAGGGTGGCAGGCTTGTGGCTGGAGAACCCAGAATGGGCTCAAGCAGATGCCTGTGCCTCAGCAGAAGAAGCAGAAATGTGCATTTCTTGTCTTCCGAGTGGTCTTTCCATGGTGGCTGGCTGCCCAAAGAGCAAAATCACACGTAGCCCGGGAATGAACGGAACACGTCTTCTGTTGCATTCTCTTGCTCAAAGCAAGTCATAAGGCCTGCTCAGAATTATAGAGGCGAGAAACAGATTCCCACCTTCGATACCTAGAGGAACAGCACACTCTTGGCTGGGTGGGATGGTGCTGTTCCACACACCTGTTCAACCTAGGCATGCTTTGCCTGGAAAGCCTTTTCTCTCACTCACACTTTTAGGGTAGACTCCTGAGAGCAGAAACAAGGGTTCACAGGACAGCCCCCCCTCCCCCCCCCCCCACCTTTTCCTTTCTCTTTGCAAAGGAGGCTCAGGTTTAATTTCGTTCACTCTCGTTATCTCTGATGATTTAGTAGGGGAGATCTCAGCTGTGCAGGGGAGAACCTGCTCCGGACTTCTGGGTAAATAATAAAGTCAACCGAGTCACACTGGCCAGCAGCAGCAGCAGGGACACATGGAGGAAAGCAATCTGCTGCACCCAACTTTTCACAGGACTTAGATGACAAGATCTCAGTGTTGAGTGTTCCCTCTAACATGCAGCCTGTCTTTCCTTGCTTATACCTACTGTTCCATGTCCGGTCCAGCTTAGTATTGTCCAGAGCACAGATCCAAATTTGGAGCATGCTCTAAGTTTATGATCACTCTCCTTGACACTTGGGCGAGTCATTTTTCTTTGTGGCGCTTCCTCATCAGAAACAAGAGCTTTCTACTTACATTACCGACACGTGGTTCCCTGTTCATTCGGCATCCTCTTCCCCATCGCAGGCCCGGGCTGCACCCCGAGAGAGACTATGGGGAACACAGCAAGTGACACCTGCTCCCACTACGTGGCTTGTCACATGAATAAACCAACAAGACCGTTTCAGAGACTGAATTTCTATCAGACAGTCAGGGCAGGTATCTGAGGGGATGAGCTGTGAGCAGAGGAGGAAGGATATCAACAGGCTACGAGGGAAGAACATTCCAGGCCAAGGAAACATGGAGCACAAAGGCTACAAGACAGGAGACAGTTTAATGCTGGACACTGAATGGTGCCCATGGGTAAGGCCGTATTCTACGCTGTAGAATCTACAGACTGAAGAGTCTTTATAATAAGTACCCTACAAGTGGTCATGAAAATATTCTCATATCCTTTATCATAAATGATCCTCAAAATAACTGCAGAAAGGTTGGGGACATGTTATATGTATAATATTAATCTTGTTTTATGAACCAGAAATCTTATGAACTGTCTTTGCATATTTTCCCAAATGGTCACACTCTTCCTTCAATGCTTAAATTCAGGTGGGTGTATCTCCATTATCCTTTATTGTTTTTGGTGACTGAAATCTTTTGGGAATCAATGACATCTTTATACATATCTTTCTATAGTGATATTTAGTTCCTGTTAATTTTTCAGGTGTACTGATTTTCATATAGACATTGGTTTAGACTTATCTTGTTATGTCTTTGTCTTGTTTTGATAGCAGAGTAAGGTGGCCTCAGAATGAGACAGGAAGTGTCTTGCTTCTCTGGAGGAGGTCATGAAGAATTGCTGCTAATACTTTACACAATTGATAGAGTTCACCAGTGAAGCTATGTGGATCCGGGCTTTTTTCATTGCATAGATTTTTTTATTTTGAGGGGATCAGAAGGCTGTGTGCATGCTACAAGTGTTATACGATAAGCTACACCCCAGTCCTTGTGTTTTGAGTGTGGGGGAGTTGGCTTTTTTTTTTTTGAGACAAGGTCTGGCTGTGTAGGTCAGACTGGCCTTGAGCTTGTGACGCCCTCCCCCCTTTGTCTTCTCCTCTTGAGAGGTAGGATTACAAGGATGTCCCACCATGCCCAGAGCTTTGTGGGCCGCTTTTCTTTTCCTTTATTACCAGTTGAAGTTCTTGTTTCAGGCCTATGAGAAGGCTCCTTTCCTCTGGAGTCAGTTTCAGTGGGTTGTGCTTTTGCAGGAATTCCTCTACTTTATTTGTTTCTCATTGCTATGATCTTCTTAATCTCAGTTAAATGCGTGGTCATGTCCCCGTCACACTTCTTGTTCAGTAACAGGAGTCACTTTATTTTTCTTGATCAATCGAAAGCAGTGGTTCTCAGCCTGTGGGTCCTAACCCCTTTGGGGATCACATATCAGATATCCTGCCTAGCAGATATTTACATTATAATTCACAACAGTAGAAAAACTATAATTGTGAAGTAGAAATGAAATGATTTTATGGCTGGGGGTCCCCATAACATGAGGGGCTATTAAAGAGTTGCAGCATTCGGAAGGTCGAGAAGCACTGGTCTAAAGTTCTGTTAATTTTTTTGGTCCTTTCAAAGCATCGGTATTTGATTTTGGTGAACTTGTTCCCTCTGTCCTCATTTTCACTAATGTCTGCTCAATTTTCAATTATCTCTACCCCTCTCTTCTAATTTGTGCTTCTTTTTCTATTGTCTTAAGGTAGCCAGATCATCAATTGGGACATCATTTCCCTTTTTTTCTGTTTTTAATTAATTTTTTTCATACAATGTATTTTGATCTTTTTATCCCTCCTTCCCACCCCAACTCTTCCGAGATTCTCTTCATATCTCTATCCGGGCAATGATAGAAATTATGTTTCTCTATCTAATTAGTAGTCTGTCTTAGTCTTAATTGGGTTTTCTAATTGCTGTGAAGAAACACTATGACCACGGCAACTGTTACAAAGGAAAACATTTAATTGTGGTGCCTCGCTTACAGTTCAGAGGTTTAGTCCATTATTGCCATGGCGGGAAGCAAGGCGGCATGCACGCAGACATGGTCCTGGAGATGGAGCTGAGAGTTCTTACATAGTGGTCTATGACACTGGGTGTGGCTTGAATATATATATATCCTCAAAGCCCACCTCCACTCCCTTGGGGGGTGCATTTTCTTTCAAAGAACCACATAGTTTTTGTTCACAAACCCTGGTTTGGGTAATTTGTATAAACCCTCTCAACTCCGGGATTAAGAAGGCATGTAACTTAATTCTGGCCAATCAGAGCAGGGATTGGCTAAGCAATGGGCTTTTGCCCCAGACTGACATAATCAGTGAACTTGGATTTGTTGGAGGACAGCCCAGAGTAGGGGGACAGCCCAGAGTGGGGGGAACAGCCCAGAGTAGGGGGATAGCACAGAGGGCTCAGGATTGGACCTAGACCAAAGCACCTGGACATCCACAATAGAGACCACAGAGGAGAACAGAGCTGAGGAGTAAGCATCCACTCTCCCTGTTTTGCCTTTGGTGTGCTGGTTATGCTGGCCTGTAAGTTATCCATGGATGCCTGTTTGCAAAGGGTTTTCTGCTCTCTGCCACGGAAGCAGTTATGGCTAATATTGTCCCACTAAACGTAGCAGAGTGCCCAGCGTAAAGTAGGCTGTTTACAACGGGATGATTATGGTGATATATTGTATCCCCCAATATATTGTGCACACTAATAAAGCTAATTTGAGGATCAGAGGAAAAAGCCAGCCACTATAGTAAACATAGAAGTCAGGCAATGGTAGCACATGCCTTTAATGCCAGCATTCGGGAGGCACAGAATCATCTGGATCTCTGTGAGTTCAAGGCCACACTGGGGAAGAGAGCCAGGCATGGTGACACACACCTTTAATTCCAGCACTAACCATAGAGATCTGGAGGTCTGTACAGACAGACAGGAAGTGATGTAGGCAGAGAGAGGAAGTGAGATGCAGAACAGAAAGGCATATAGGTGTGGGTATACAGAAAATAGGTCTCTTTGGCTGAGAATTGGTAAGAATGTGGCTGTCTTCTTTCTGTTTTTCTGATCTCTCAGTTTTTACCCCAATATCTCTGGGTTTTGGGTTTTTTTTTTTTTAATTAATAAGACCATTTAGCAATTTGTCTTACAGATAACGAATGAATCCCAAATAATCCAACATGGCTAATTCTCACTAGACTCCTCTATGCAGATCTGGCTTGAGTGTATCAGAAGACAGAGGTTCAGTGCAAGTGTCTCCCAGGCCTTCGAAGGTTTAACAAGTAAAGGAACTCATCCGCTCTCACTATTTTCTTAACCAACTTTATATAGTCTTTAGTACTATGGCTGGGACTAAATTGCCATGCAGAGAAAACGAATCTAGTATCACAAGGGACCCAGGGTTACAAAGCAAGTTGATGACACATTAACATGGAGCATGTGAGTGTCACAGCCCTGCTGTGTAGGTCACAGGAAAACTTGCGGAAGTGAGTTCTCTCTTTCCACCATGTAGGTTCTGGGGATTAGGTGTAATTTAAAATAGTTTACAATTTAAAAGTAAAGCAATGAGGGGTTGGGGATTTACCTCAGTGGTAGAGCGCTTGCCTAGCAAGCACAAAGCCCTGGGTTCGATCCTCAGCTCAAAAAAAGAAAAGAAAAGAAAAAGAAAAAGAAAAAGAAAAAAAGAAGTAAAGCAATGAAATAATGGTGGATGCCCCCTTTCAACTTGTCCCCCCTCCCTCACCACCCCAAATTGTCTGTGGGATTCTTCTTGAGGAAGCTGGAGAGAGATGCCAGTATTCAAGATACTCTGCTGCACTGAGGATCTACTATGCTTTGTTCCTCATGAAGGTGTGTCTTGCCTGGAGGCTATGATCTCCCTCTGGATCCTGTAGTCCTCTTGGCTGCTCTAGAGCTAAGGAGATTCCTTTGCATATAAAACACTCCTGGCGTGACCTACTGACCTGGATTCTCCTCTCAGCATCCTGACCCCAGCTGCCTTTGCTGGCAAACTATGCACGGCCCAAACGACTTCTTCCACAAACAGGAGTTAGAACGTCTCACTGGGGCTGAGGCCTTGGAGAGATGCCTGAGGCTGACCCAGTTCAAGACCATCCTTGTGCAGAGTGAGAACTGAGTCTCCAAGGAGAAAAGAGATTTCTCTTAAGTGGTCCTCAGCCCTTCCAGCTTTCAGAGAAGAATCCATTATTTTTCCTGACTTGTCTGGCGACTCCTCACCCCTGCAAACTGTGGAACCCAGAGATACCTGACAGCAAGAGCTGAGTGTGGCCACCATTTGTGGGCCTACAGTGTGGTGCTGAGCACCTAGCAGGATATACAAATGTCGTTGAATCAAAGTATATATAAACATCTTGCTGTAGTTTTCCCATCTTTTGAATCAAACTTAAATTCTCCTAAAGGAGCATTGTTAATTAGTTAGAGCCATAAGTATTGAGTTTAAAATCTTCTCTAACATGAACTCGATCCACACAAAACTCTAGGACAAGTTGGAGACATAATCTTCGAGGAGTGGTTTCCCCAAGACCCCCAAGTCAGCAAATGACAGAGCATTCTGATATCCTTTTGGTCTGGTACTTATATACACATATTAAACTGAATGTAAGCTCTGTTGCCTTTTAATGATTTATTTATTTTTATTTAATTATTTATTTTTATGTGCCTTGGTGTTTTGCTTACGTGTATTTATGTGTGAGGGTGTCAGGTCCCCTGGAGCTGGGGTTTTAGATAGTTGTGAGCTGCCACATGGGTGCTGGGAATTGAACCCGGGTCCTCTGGAAGAGCAACCAGTGCTCTTAACCACTGAACCATCTCTCCAGCCCCACTATGTTACCTGTTGATTGAGTCCTATCTCTTTAAATGTTACTATTCTGATATATACATATATCATTTTAATATTTATATAAATATAGATATTATATATGTATGTATTTGGGTTTTTTGTTTATTTGTTGTTGTTTGGTTTTTTGATATAGGTTTTCTCTATGTAACAGTCTTGGCTGTCCTGGAACTCACTTTATAGGCCAGGCTGGCCTCAAACTCACAGAGATCCATTTGCCTTTGCCTCCCAAGTGCTGGGATCAAAGGTGTGTGCCAACATGCCTGGCTGTTTTTTGTTTTTTTTTTTTTGTTTTTTGAAACAAGGTCTCTCTATGTAGCCCTGCCTATTCTGGAGTCTGCTATTTAGACTAGGTTAGCCTTTAACTCAAAGAGATCTTCCTGTCTCTGCCTCCTGAGTGCTGGGATTAAAGGTGTGTGCCACCATGCCCTGCTGGTATAGAGTACATCCTGAATAATAACCTAGGAAAGGCACAACATTTTTTGGGCCTCTGTTTCTTCACCTATGAAATGGTTATGAGAAAAATCCCCTTCAAGCCTTTTGTTCTGTAAACAGAAAAGAGAAAGCAAGTTTCTACCTCTTCCAAATTTCTCTACCCCCATGTTTTGTTTTATTTGTTTGTTTGTTTGTTTGTTTGTTAATGGAGGGCAGCCCTTGCAAAGCCAAGAAGCAGTAAGAAGCACAAGAGCGGCTCAGCGCGGCTCACCTGCTGATTCTGAGGCCCTTTAGTCATTTGTAGCACATGAAAGGACATGAACTGATGATATTCCTTCAAATGCACCCATGAAGCCACGGAGTACCACTGCCGGGAGACAAGGGTATCATCAAACACAAGATGTGCCTTGTTCACCTTGGGCCTTCAAGTAAGTGGCAGACGCTCCCATCCTCAACCCTAAGACCTTCAAATGAAATCATCTAGGTGATTTCTAGAACCCTGGCTTCTAGTCCTGTATCTGCCACAAAGGGCTTGGTGATCCAGGTGACATCCTTGACCCAGCTACAGTTCTGAAGTTCTTCTTCACTCAGTGGAAGACAGAGGTGACAGTTCCTGTCCTGGCGTCTTTAAATGAGGGACTATAATGTACAAGTGTAAGAGAATAAACCCTCTCCTCTCCTACTTGCTTTTGATCATGGAAGTGATACAAACCCTAACTAAAACAGAAATTGGTACCAGGAGTGGGGTACTTTTGTGCTAGATCTGACCATGTTTTTGGGAGGATTGTGGAAGGATTTTGGAACTTTGGGCTAGAAAAGCCATTGAGTGTTTGGTGAGAGCTCAGTGAGCTGTTTTGTTGGAGCTTTGAAGATAAGAATGTTGAAGGTTGGCCAGGTGTCGGTGGCACGCGTCTTTAATCCCAGCACTCGGGAGGCAGAGCCAGGCAGAACTCTGAGTTTGGAGGCTAGCCTGGTCTATAGAGCAAGATCCAGGACAGGCACCAAAACTACACAGAGAAACCCTGTCTTGAAAAATCTAAAAAAAAAAAAAAAAAGAATGTTGAAGACAGTACAGAGATTGCAGGCCTGGCTTGTGAGGTTTCAGAGGGAAGTCTGGGATTCTCTTAATGACTCTTTCAGGACTTTTTGCTATTTTGAGTTAATAATCTGTGGTTCTGGTTATCTGGGGCTGAAGAATCTGCTGTGATTAACAAGATACCAGAACCACTGAAGTAAAACTTTTGCTTTACTGGGACAATTGATGCTGGTCAGCTGGAGCTGAGAAATCAGTGGTGATTAAGAAGAGACTGGCAACATTGAGGTAAAATCATCTGGGAAGTGTTTCCTCAGAGTCTGCACACACACAGTGTTCAAAGGTGGCCAAGGCTGTACCTTGTGTTGGCAGCCAAATCTGGTCATGTGTACGAGCCTCCCAGGTGGTACTGGTGTTGGAGGCATGAAAGGGTCATCAAGAACAGCTGAGGCCGGCCCAGTGAGAGGCCAGGAGAGACCATTGGTGAAGGCGTAGCTAGAGTAGTAGAATTGAGGGGGTTATGGAGAAAAGAGAAAACCATGGGTGCAGCAGGAATCTTAAAAGGTCTTATTAATAAAAACAACCCCGGAGCCAGGCATTGGGGTGAACACTGAAAGATCAGAGAAACAGAACAAGCCACAGCTTCCTCCCCACCTAGCCAGTTCCTCAGCTGATCCCGTTTCTTCAGACTGGAAGCCTCTGAGTCCTCATCCAGAATGAATCTCAGCTGAACTGCTGCTAGAAGCCTAAAAGCTTAACCAGGCTCTAGCTCCTGGTCCTCAGTGCCTTATAAACCGTTCTGCTTTCTGCTGTCACTTCCTGGGACTAAAGGCGTGTGTCACCATGCCTGGCTATTTCCATTGTGGCCTTGAACTCATAGAGATCCGGATGGATCTCTGCCTCCAGAAGGCTAGGATTAAAGGTGTGTGTGCCACCATTTTCTGGCCTCTATGTCTAGTGGCTGTTCTGTTCTCCAACCCCAGATAAGTTTATTAGGGTGCGTGCACTATATTTTGGGAACACAATATCACCACAATGGGTGCTATCTTCACGGGCACTATGAAGAGAACCCAGGAGAGGTTATTGGTGAAAGTGTAGCCCAGTTGTTGTAGGAGCCCTCCATGACCTCTGCTCCTGCCTCTAGCTTCCTGACCTTTTTGAGTTCTTGTCCTGGAGTTCTTTAATGATGAACTACAATGTGGAAGTATAAGCCAAATAAACCCTTTCCTGCCCATCTTGCTTATAGTCATTGTGTTTCGAAACCCTAACTAAGACAGGGACTTTTAGGATGAGCTGTACAAAGGTTCTGTTTTTAAAAAGTTCCTGCCTGAGTTCCTGCCTTGGGGACAGAAGCTGGGAAACAGAGCAGCATGTGGCTATGTGGCACCCTAGATTCTGTCACAGGCTTACAGAGTTGTGGTGGCTGGCAGGAAACCTCCCTGCCTGTGAAGACCTATGTCCTCCCACCCTCCCTGAACAGTAGCTTAACAGTTGTGTGGGCCAGTATGTGGGCAGGGATGGCAGATGTTCTATGTGCACTAGCTTATGTGTACACCAACTGCAGTAGCTGGTACCTAGCAGGTGCTCCTTAAACATCTGTTGAATGATGGGCAGCAGAATCACCTCGGGGAAACTGTTCAACCTGGGCCCATTTCAGATCTCCTGAATGGAAATCTCTGGTGACAGAGCCCAGGTGACTGTCATGTCCTCAAGAGTCTGGGAAGCACAGCTGCAGTGTCTGAAGAGATCTTTCTCCTATTATCAGAAGAAGAAATCTGATGTTTCCACTTTGAGCATTGGCGGGTAGAGACTAAAATATTCAAGTCCAATCCTGTAGGTTTCTTTTACTCAAGTCATTTCCAAAGAGCCTGGAGTGCTCTTGACTTTGGGCTGGGCTAGACGTGCACCACACTAACTTTCACTACTTTCAAGGAAGGCAAGGCCAATCAAAGGGCAGAGGAGGTAGAAGTGGGGCTGCGTGAAATCCAACTCTGGCAGTATTATTGCCCTTCCCTTGAAAGTCATAAACTAAGAAATGTGCTACCATTCTGGCTTCCTCCAGGTGGCCAGCTACTGGGAGCTGTTGCTTATTCTCTTCTAGGAGGTTGTAGCTGGTACCTACCTAGGCTTGGCCTCAGCTGAACCTTTAGCTGCTGGATCTGGAGCTAATCGCCCCTTTTGCAGTGAATACTGTGGATTCAGCCTAGGACCTGGAGTGTGCTAGGCAAACGGTCCACCACTGAGCGAGAGCCCCAGCTTTAACATCTTTTAAGCTTTCATTTCCCTGGGGATATAATGGATAAATTCATTTCATTGAAGGTTGTGGGCAGGATTAGAGATGACACAGCTCAGATGCACAGGAAAGCTGGGAGGTTTGGCCTGAGACCTAGAAGCTAACAGTACATTTGGGTCAGGGACTCTGCACAGCTTCATCCAGTGGCTCTTTCCTCAGCCAGGGAGAAGACCAGCAAACAACATGAGATGTTCTGCTGCCTTGGGTTTCTTGAGGACTTTTCTTTCCTTCTCTTTTTTGAGCAGTCTCACTATGCAACCCAGGGTGGCCCCAGATTTCCTCTGGAGTCCTCCGGCTTCCGCCTCCTGAGTGCCCGGGTTACAGGTGTGAATTGTTGTTACACAGTATGCTTGATAGCTTTCTCAAGGAAGAACTCCACACCCCTGCAAGGAGGCAAGAGGGTGATGGGGCCGAGACTGTGAGTTGCCTCTGAGGAAAGAACTCCTGAAAAGCAAGCTAAGCTTCTCAGGTGAAGGCTCACCCTAAATGTCTTGGCAGCCACAACCTAATCAGAGGATGCATAGATCAGTGATAAAGTCTTTAAGGCTGGGCAAATGGTAGTATTTCTAACAACAATGCCAGAGTTTTAAAAACAAACAAAGCTTCTGAATGAATTAGTCTCTAGCAAGGCACTGAACAGTGTGTGGTCAAGCTGCACGGCCATGGCCGGAGATGGCTGGCTGGGGAGGGGATCCAATGTATTCCTCGGGCTATAAAAGGCACAGCACTAAAGGGTCAGGCTGAACGGGGACAGTTCTGGAAACCATTTCATAGGACTCCTACTTGGTCCAGCTGCCGCAGCAGCAGCCCTAGGAGCATTCACGTTGTCGTAGTGATAACGAGGATGATAATGACAGTGGTGGGTACTTCCTATCTGCCAGACCAGGGCCAGGCAATTTATTTTACCCACATTGTCTCACTTGACCCTTCCAAGGGCCTATGTGGAATAGCACCATTGCTGTCCCAATTTGTAGACGAGGGAACTGAGGCTCAGAGAGGTCAAACCTGTGACTCATTTATTTATTTATTTATTTATTTATTTATTTATCTATCTATCTATCTATTTATTTATTGTTTTGATTTTGTAAGACAGGGTTTCATATAGCCCAGGCTGGCCTCAAACTTGCCATGCAGTCAAAGATGACATGAATATCTGATCCTTCTGTATCTATCTCCCCAGTGCTGGGATTATAATATATTCCACAATACCCAGTTTTATCTGGTTCTATTGGACCCGGAACTTCATGAGTGATAGGCAAAACGTTCTATCAAGTGAATTTGTTCCCAGCCCTTGTTTCATTTATTTTGAGGCTGCATCTCCTGTAGTCCAGGTTGGCCTTGAACTCCTGAACACGCCCCCCCCCCCCACTCTCCCCCTCCACTTCCCACAGTTAGGATTATAGGCATGCATCACCATGCCTGACTCTCCTTTTACTTTTAGGGAACAGTAGCACAGATAGTTAGTTGGCACCAGGATCCAGACCTGAATGGAGTACGGGGTCTGTTTAAGTGTTGGAGGGAAGGTAAGTCATAATGGCCAGTGCCTGTAAGGGTATTTTCTCCCAGCCAGCTTAGCACTCCCCCTGAGGTCAGGCCCTGTGCCAAGCGCTTTACATATTTTATCTCTTTATCTTCATAACATCACTATGAGTAAGTGATTTTACTATCCCCATTTGTATAGATGAGAGACCAAGGCCTGAGATCAGATGACTTTGCTGGGGTTCAAAACCAGGCAGCGACACTGACTGAGTGGCCCAGCACTGGAACAAGAGACCGTATGGGCTGAACCAGGACCCAGGACTCCTCTGAGGCTAGCTGTACGTTCTTCTTGGCAGCACCGTTCCTTAAAAGCGTGCTGGCCGTGAGCCCAAAGAGTGAAATCACACCCTGCGGTTCTGGGAACCTCAGACTGGAGAAGGAAGCTGTTGCTGTGTGGCTCAAGTCTGAGCAGGTGTGCAGGGCTCCTTCCTCCTCCTGCTGGAAGGAGCCTGCTGGCCCTGCAGGGTGGGGCAGCCCTTGTCAGTACCTCGTGGAAGCAGGGCGGGAGGAAGCAGGGCGGGAGGCAGGTGTGCCCAATAAACAGCTCCGAGTCTTCCTGCCTTCCAGCCTTTATTCAGTCCCAGCACACACACACCCACACACCCACACCCCTCCCTCGCGCACACACCTAGATGCCTGCTTGCCAAGCATGGAAGCATTGAGAGTTCAAGGTTGAAGTCAGAAGGTTTGCTTCCTGGCTCTGGTTCAGAACTCTCCTGGTGTGCAGTCCTGGCCTACAGTTCCCTCTGTGGTGATGGCGGTGGGGCAGGGGAGGCAAAGCCCTCCAGCCTTTTCTTTCCTTTTTTTTTTTTTTTAAATTTTATTTTTTTTAGGTTTTTCCAGACGGTGTTTCTCTGTGTAAACACTGTGGCTGTCCTGGAACTCGAACTCACCAGGCTGGCCTCGAACTCACGGAGATCCACCTGCCTCTGCCTCTCAAGAGCTGGGATTAAAGGAATGCGCCACCACTGCCTGATAAGCCTTTTCAATTATCACTTTATTTATTAAATACCTTGGCTACCCAGAGTAATAACCAAAGCAAGATTTAAGCCTGGTTTCATGTGTCTTAGACTCTAGCAAGGGCAGATTGACTCAGATCAACTCTTCACCGGAGCCAAGGTACAAAGGCCGCTGAGATACCTCCAAGGGAAAGGGTCACATAGGCTTCGGGTTGGAAAGCAATGCCGTAAAGATGCCATTATTCGGTGAATGGCAGATCCGCATAGAGGCTCCTTTCCAGAAGGTTCATACTAAGAAGGGAGAAGGCCAATGGGCCTGGGAGACTGGCAGAAGCCTAGTCAGTTCAAGACTCTGTGGGCTGTGGTAAAAGACATGACTGAATTTTTTTTTTTTTTTTTTTAAACAAGGGAGGTTGTTGGGTGGCGCTGGGGGAGAAAGATGGTTAGGCTTAACAGGAAATGGGTTTTTAAAAAAATTCCTCAAAGAAAACATACGAATGCCACCCTCTCCGAGAAGCCTTCTCTGATTTCTCCGCCTTTGACCTGTCTGTGCCTGCCTCCCTCCCTCTCTGGCCTTGCACTCTGGATAGAGAACTAAGGCCCCCGAAGCTTTCTCTTTTGCTGTCGAAACACACTGCGGCTTCAAACGCGCTTCTGAACCTCCCTCCCGGAGCCTCAGTTTCCCCAGCTGTGCAGAAGCAGGTTGTCAGGCAAGGGCCCGCCCAGCGCTAACGCAACGTGATTCGCTCTAGCAGTAAGGAGGGGGTGCCCGCATTGCTGCGCAGGCACCGGGCGGCTGGCTCGGGCACCGCCACCTGGCTACTGGCGCGTTTTTCCCCGCGGGGGGCTGCGAGACCTGGTCGCCGCGACAGACTCTGAGCAGGGAAAGTGGGGGTGCGACCCCAGGCTCACGCGGCCCCGCCCCCGCAGCCGGCCGGCCTGCCGCAGCCGGGGGCCCGAGCTCCGCCCTCCACCCGCCCGCCCGGCTGCCTCCTCCCTCCTCCTCGCTCGCTCCCTCCCCCGGGCGGGCTCGGCGCTGACTCCGCCGCACGCTGCAGCCGCGGCTGGAAGATGGCGGGGAACGACTGCAGCGCGCTGCTGGATGAAGAGCTCTCGTCCTTCTTCCTCAACTATCTCTCCGACACGCAGGTACGGCCAGCTGGGAGCGCAGGCCGGGGACCCCGGTGCAGAGGCGCGGGGCTGCAGCCGCAGCTGCGGAGGCAGGAGCGCAGCGGTGGGCGCACCGGGGCGATCGGGGGGTTCAGGCTGCAGAGCCCCCCTTCCACGTGCCTTGCGCTGCGCTCCGTTACAGGCGTAGCGAGCTGCAGGTCGCCGGCGCGTGCTGTAGCATTGGGGGGGACACAGTCATCCGGGAGGGTCTGGCCAGGGCTACCTGGAGTCTACGGTTCCCCCACCGGCAAAGTTGAGGGGGTACGGCGATTCCTTGGGCAGGTAGAATCTAGCCAGGGTCGGAGGGACCCCTAAGACTGGCTCTGGGTGCTGTAGGCGCGTCCTCGGCGCCCAGCACTTGCTGCCGTACTTTCACGTGCACTTGTGGCGGGGGTTAGGGAGGCGGCCCGCAGCCCTGGAGTCCCCTCGTTCTCCAGCATCGGGTACCCCAAGTGCTGCCGCTGGTTTTCCCGCAGCCCCCCACCTGCTCCCACAGCGCAGAGTTTCCTGTCACTTGCCGGTTAGGGGAACTAGGGGGTCTGCGGGGCACGTGGACATGCGGGCGGAGATAGTGTCTGTCAGCTTTCGTTATCCGGAGGAGACCCTCTAGGGCAGAGCAAGGCTGGATCCGGGCGGAAGGACTATCTCGGGGGTGCCTGGGTCCCCCTGCGGCGCGCGGCCCCGGCGCGCGCTCCACGATGCAGGGGGAAGGGAAGGTGAGGCGGCGTCCCGGGCTTCTGGCTGAGCCTGGGAGCCTCACCGGCTACACCCGCGTGACAGGAGTGTGTTTTGGTGTTCAGGAGGGAGGACGAGAGATCTGCTGGCTTGGAGACCAAGATGGGGTTTGCTGCTGGGACAAACAGTTGCGGGGGGAAATGTGTGCACGCCGCGCGCGCGCCCCCACCTCCTCCGTTTGCCCCCGGCCCATGCCTGTTGCAAACCTAAAGTTTGGTTCCCGAGTTCGGGCTTTTGCTCCCGGCTCCTCGCTGCGTGTCCCCGAGAGGTTGGGGATGCGGCGGAGCCTAGGAGGAGACCCCGGATGCGGGGACACGCCTGGGTACGGAGCGGGGCTGTCGTACGGAAACCCGCGGGACTGGCGGGGACAGACTGAGTACCTGGAGTGGAAGCGTTTGTACCGGCCGGTTTTGCATAACACTGGGAGGGAGGGGAAGGCGGAGAGGGGGGGGGCCCGGGAGGTGGGAGGAGAGAGGGAAACTTTGCTTCTGGTTAGAATCTACCAGTCTTTGGGCGGTAGCAGCTGTCATGGGACCGGGTGGGCGGGGAGAGGCTTGCAAGCTGACTCCTTGCGGTGAGACGCGACTCCGAGGGGACGCAGCGGCCGAGATGTTCTGCTCCGGGAAGATTCCCGGTGGCGACTTCAGGCTGGCGACTAGGACGGGCGGCGAGGCGAGGTGTCGCCTAGAGGAAGCCCGCCACGCGCGGGAGACGGCGGGCGGTAGCCCTCTGCAAACGCCGCGGCGTCCCGGAGCTGCGGGGCCGCGTGGTGTGTGTGGCTGGCGCGCTCGGGTGGGTTTGCAGCAGAGGCCCAGGGGGTCGGTGGCGAGGGATGGCTCTACCTCAGGTCGGGAGGGGGTGTTAATGAGCGGGCTGTGCGCGGGTGTGTGTGTATGTGTGTCTGTGTCCCCTGTGCGTGTGCACACGCCGCGCGCGCCGGGCGCGTACCTTTACCTCTGACGAAACTGCGGTGGAGCTCCCGGCAGCGTCGCCGGGCTCGGTCACACGCCCGGTGTTTGTGTCTGCCGAAGTCGGGCCCTAGTCTCAGCACCCTAGGAGTGGATAGCCTGGGACCAGGACTGGAGGTGGTGGGGGTTTGGTGGCCCCCCCAAAAGACCTGCACCCCAGATCCCTATTGCCAGGAGTCGTCTCCTTATCTCTACACTTAAGAACCTAGTAGAAGAGACCAGAAATAGCCAGTGAGACTCCTTCACCCATACCAAGGTTGTCCACTCTGAACATGACTCTAGCCTTTAACTCTGTCTAGCTTTGGTGTTTGGCTCGCCAATAATTAATTGTTTTTGCCCATTTAGCCGCCAACCTAGCTTACTTAGTAGGGCTGCTTCACCAAGGAAGAAACTAGGGAAAAAAAAAATGAGTAATCAGGTGTCAGCAGAAGCAGTGCAGTGAAAGTTAATTTGGGATGTGTGTCCCCCCCCCCCTCCTTTAACTTAACCACGTGACAGGCCGAAGATCTCCCGGTGATCTTTGCCGGGCCAACTTGGGAAATGTAATTGATACCAGGAGCTTTGCAGCCGCCCCTAGAAGGCTCAGAACTGAGCGGGAATGGGCGGGGCAGCCCGCCGCCTCATTTTACAGTTGGGGAAGAGGCTGTGAGGGGTGAGCCGCTTGTCCACGACCACTCAGCCAGGGGGTGACAGAGCCACCCAGGGCTCCTGACTCCAGGTCCTGTGTGTTACCTCGAAATAGCACTGGACTTGGAGTCAGAAGGCCTGAGTGGAGTCGCCTTCCCCGCTCTCTGGCTGGGTGATCCTGGAGCAAGCCATTTTAACTCTCCAGCCGGGTTCCTCCATCTGTCCAATGGGGCCGGTGGTGCTGCCGGAGAAGCCAGAGGCCTGCTGGTGGGGTGAGCCTTGTTTGCATGTGAGATGTCTGGCTGGCTGTCCCTGCTGCTGCTTCCCCAAGGCCCTTTCTGGACCCTCCCCTCCCCTCAGCTCTCCTAGGGAGGGTTGGGGAAAGTGGATCGTCTTTGTCCCCAAAAGATTTCTTGTTGTCTTTGGTGGCTAGCCTAGGCTTAGATTAAAGAGAACTTGTGTTTCAGAGACTTAACTTTTATCCGTTGTTGCCAAAGTAGACGTTTATCAGAACCAGGATGGTGGAAGCCTCTTGGAAATGTTTGAAGAATGGGTCCCAAAGAACTCTGGGCTGGTTTTAACTTTGCTTACTTAGCCTGTACCCTTTGCCTGGTGTGCCCTTGCCCACTACCCCGCACGGCTTTCTCCCTTAGTGGGCCTTCCTGCCAGCTTGCCCTGCTCTCTCTCCTGTCTTCAATAGTTATAAAACCAAGCACTTCGTGTTTGGGCCTATCCAGTAGGCTCTAGGTTGTGCCTTTTATCTCTTTGTGCCCTCATGGCACCTGCCAGCATGCTGAGCAATGTCCCTTTGCCCAGTTCTTGATGAGGTTCATGGATTACAAATAGGGGTACAGTTGAGCCTTGCCAAACAGAAGCTCCTGAGCTGACAGGGGGAGACAGCTGGGCAGTGAATATGGGAGAGAGGAATGTCCAGGGTCACAGCTGCTAGCAAAAGCCTTGACTCCAAAGGCCACAGGAAAGCTCAGTAAATAAAGGGGTTATGTGAAATCACTTGAGTGCTTGGAGTAACAGTCATAGTGTTAGAGATGAAAGGACATTATAAATCATCTAGTCCAACCCTTATTTAACAGTGTTGGAAAACACCGCCAAGGTTCATGAAAAAAAGGAGACAGATCTAATATTTCAAAAGTGTTTAATTTTTTTTTTTTTTTTGTGTGTGTGTGTGTGTTTGCATGTGTGTGCTATGGCATGTGTGTGGAGGTCAGAGGACAACATTGCAGAAATTCTCCACCACCAAGTGGGACTTGGAGATTGAACCCAGGTCATCAGCCTTTATTTACCTGCTGAACCATCTCACCAGTCCAGAAACATGTAATATTATCCAAAGGTAGCTACTCTAAAGTCATATGTATATCTCAAGATGTTTTTCTTTCCTATTCATATAGCTCACTTATTTGGAAAAAAAAAAAAAACCCAAGAAAACAAATGGAGTTATTCTGTTACACTAATTTGTAAACTGGAAGAGCGCTGTTTTGTAACTTGCTTTCTTCTCCTCCTCTCAATATGCTGTGAACATCTTTCCTCATCAATAAATATTGTGCTTCATATCTTGATGGTTGTATAGTATTTCATGGTGGGTTGAGCCAACATGCATCAGTCAGTCCTTTGTGGTGTCTCAGCTGTTTGCATGTAGCCTGTTGTAAGCGTGCTGAAACGAGTGTCTTTGTGTGCGCGTGTTCTTTCCTTCATTTAAATTCCTAGAAGTAAAATTGCTCCATCAAAGGAACCATGCAGGCATTTGGTAAACACATATCTAAATTGTCTTCTAGAGAGATTGTATTCATTTACACACTCGTCAGCATCGTGTGGGAATGCCTGATTGGCCACACCCCAGTTATTCATACTATTTTCATTTTTACCAGTTCGGTCAATAATACATTGTTACTCTTGCTGTTTACTGTGCATTTCTTTGGTAACTTGTGATGTTCAGCTGCTCCCCCCTTGCATGGCTCTAGGGACTCGACCTCACTAGGGCAGTGAGGGAGTAAAGACAAGACGGACGGAAACACAGAAATCACTGGGATGGGGTGGACTGGGCTCTCTGATGGAGAAACCCTCAGATGCTCAGAATGTTTATTCTACACAGTTGAACAGGGAGGCGGGGTTATTGCCTACAGCTGAATCAAGGAGACAGGGTTATTCCATACAGACAAAGGATTTAGGTACTGCTGGACAAGGAGTTAAGTTTAGCTAACTTAGGTAGGAGCCGTCTCATAGGGGAATAGTCTTCAGACTGTAATCATCCAGGGGAAGAAAACTATGGTGGACATTTTCTGCACTCATTGTTAACATTGTGACACATGGACGCCAGGAAGGCTTTGCTATCCCTCTGAGCCTCATTTTGGTGGTGGGAGTGGGGTAGGACTCTTTGCCATGTTCCTATAGGTCTAAAGCCATGCCCATGCCAACAATGCCCACTCACTGCGAACTTCATTCCCTCAGAGCTTTCTCTGCTCCCCATGCTCAACCACTTCCCGTAGAGAATCACTTGCAGCTGGTTCCGTATGGCACCATGGTTGTGGACTTGTCCCATTTTACAGTTGGACCTTTGTTTCCTTGTCACCATTAAGCTGGAACTGAGCACACAGAAGGGGCCCTGGGCACACGGAGAACTGGAGAAATGTAGTCTTAGTGCCCCTTGAGAGGTCTGGGATGGTGCTGTGCCCTTGAAGCCAGGGCCAGCTGCTAGCCAAGTCAGAATTGCAGCTCTGTCCAGCAGGTGCTTTGGCCCACCTTTGGCCTGCATGAGACTGCGGGCAGCGTCACTCTTTCATATGAGTACATCTGGGGACATAGTCCCCAGAGGCCTGAGCTCCACTTTCTCTGGCCTCTCTGGCTGATGCTGCTGGTGAGCGTGGCTATGATGCCCAGGAAAGGCACCAGCCTAGCAGTTGGGCCCCTGGGGCTCATGTTTCCCCCTGGCCTGGGGGGGCCTCCGCTCCCCGACTGGTGCAGATGAGCCAGGAACTATGCTGTACTCTGAGTCACCCTTTTCCTTCCCTCTCATTTAGAAGCAGCGCTGGCTTGAGTCAAATGGGGCCTCGGGCTTGGAAGTGAGGTCATGACAAGAGCATTGCCGAGCTAACAGCTGCCTTCCCTTCCCAGGCAGCAGCGGCAGCGGTGGCGGCAGTGGCGGCATTTATAGCACATCCCCAGGTCACATGTTCTTTGCTGAGCCTCTGTTGGCACGGTTCCATTTCTTCCTCCCAAAGATCTGTACAATCTAGGTAGTGTTTTACAGTTTTAAAGATTCCGTGGTCCCTAAGAACTCACTGACTCGCTACTCCACTTACACCGCCTTGGAGCAAGGGAAGAGGTGAGGGACAGTAGTAGTGACGTTGCCCATACAACCCGACTCTTAATGCTGCCTGGAGATGGACCGAGCACTCTCTACTCATGGTTTGTTTCTCTGGCACCTCACACAAATGATGACACACGGAGAGAGAGAGGACAGAGTCTAAAGTTCTTCCGTTGGTGTTGGGCCTCAGTTTCTCAACCTGTGAAATGGGGATAACAAGCCCTGTCAGGAATGAAATATTGGACTGTAAAGTGAGCATTGACCTGCTGCCTAGACAAACTTGGACAGTTTTCTCACTGAAGCGCTTTTATGGGGCAGGATTAAATTTAGAGCTAGTTCTCTGCACGCAATCTTTTGTTTGGTTTGCAGTACTAAGGACTGCACTCAGGACCTCGTGAAGGCTAGACAAGCATTCTACCACCGAGCTCCACCCCAGCCCTCTTTTTATTTTCTCATTTTTCAAGACAAGGTCTCTCTGTGTAGCCCTGGCTGTGCTCTGTAGCCCAGGCTGGCCTTGAACTCACAGAGATCCGCCTGCCTCTGCCTCCTGAGTGCTGGAATCAAATTCGTGTGCCACCACTGCCTGGCTTACTTTTTTTTTTTTTTTTTTTTTTGTGGAGCTGAGGATCGAACTCAGGGCCTTGCGCTTGCTAGGCAAGCATGCTACTACCACTGAGCTAAATCCCCAATCCCATGGCTTACTTTTTATTTTGAAATGGGATCTCATCAAGTTATTCCAGCTGGCCTTGAGTTGTGATCCTCCTGCCTCAGCCTCCAGAGTAGCCAGGATTATAGGCCTGGCTTGCAATCATTCTGTTTTTGGTTTGTTTTTTTTTTTAATTTATTTTTTTATTTTTGGTTTTTCAAGACAGGGTTTCTCTGTGTAGCCCTGGCTGTCCTAGAACTCATTCTGTAGACCAGGCTGGCCTTGAATTCACAGAGATTTGCCTGCCTCTGGCTCCTGAGGGCTGGGATTAAAGGTGTGTGCCTCCACCAGCCATCTGTGAACATGTTAAAAAAGAAGAATCATTTGAACTCTGTGAAAGGGACAAGATTGTGCACACCCAGTTTCCCCCAGTCCCTTCCAAGGCTGTGGAGCAGCACATTCCCACCTCTAGGATGCAGAGTTCTTTGTGCTGGGTTGACTGTTGTGTTCTCTCTCCCCTCTTGCCAAGGTCCTTGTCCCATCCTCATCTAGATTTTCATAACTGCTGCCAGTCTTCGCCACACTAGACATGGCCTTCTCTTGTTTGTCCTTGGTCAAAAGATTGAGAGGAAGGTACGGACATTTTCCCATATAAGCCTGCCCCCCCATCCCCCATGCACAGCCTCCCTGATTATCAGTGCTCCTTGGCAGAAATCCACTATGACAGCTGAGGACACCCCCCCACACACACACACACACTCCTCAGGATTGCCCAGAGGCCACCCCTCCATCCCTGGTTCATAGCATGGCTCACTCCTAGAACTGAGCATTCTGGGACAAGTATGGAGTAACAGTGTGTTATAGCATTGCATGGACTGTCCCGTGGCCTAAGAGCTCTCTGCTCTGTCTTTCCATCTTTTCCCTCTTGCTGCTGTCAATCACTGGCATTTTTACTGTGTTCATAGGTTTGCCTTGTTCTGAGTATCATGGAGCTACGATCATGTAGTATGTAGCACGTGTGGATGGGCTTACTTCAGGTAGTAAGGAGACTTAAGATTTCTTCATGTCTTTTCATAGTTTGATGGCTCAGCTCCCTACTACTTTTAACCCTCAAAGTTTGATGTGCGAGGGCATCGGGGTGCTTGAAGTTGGAGTATAGACCCCAGGATTTATCCTGAGTCGCTTACTTTTCCCAAGTTTTAAATCGGGTTTTACAAGATCCATGACCTTGGGTAAATGTCTTAATGTCCCCTGACCTCAGTTGGTTCCTTTATAAAATTGAGGATAACAGTGTATTCTTCTGAGGCTCATCCCAGAATGAGCTATGAAGTCCCCCCCATCCCCCACCTAGGTTCATGCCACCTGGTGCTGTCTCCTCATGGCTGTTCTTACCTTCCTGTTTCCCACAGCTCTCCTAGCTGGGCTGTGCCTGGACTTTCCCATCTCTAGACCCAGTGGCTCCAGCCAGGCTTCACAGAGTGCTGGGCCTGCAGAGCTCTGGAATTACCGCCACTGGATTTGAATCCTGGTCTGCAGTTCGTCTGCTGGGAAACCTCCCCCAACCACTGGAGGTCCCAGCCACACAAAGCTTCCTTCCATTCCTTTTTATTACTTTTCTTTTTCATACAATATATTTTGATTGTGTTTTTCTCCCTCCCTATCTCCTCCCAGATTACCTCCCTACCTGCCCACTTTTGTTCTCTCTCTCTCAAAAAAGCGTCCACCCCCATAAAAAATCAAAACAAAAACCAACCAAGACAAAAAAAAAATGCCAAAACAAAACAAAAATGAAACAAAAACCCCACATATGCGCCGGGTGGTGGTGGTGGTGGCGGCGGCGGCGGCGGCGGCGGCGGCGGCGGCGGCGCACACCTGTAATCCCAGCACTTGGGAGGCAGAGGCGGGTGGATCTCTGTGAGTTCGAGGCCAGCCTGGTCTATAAAGCGAGTTCCAGGAAAGGTGCAAAGCTACAAAGAAACCCTGTCTTGAAAAACCAAAAAAAACAAACAAAAAAACCCCACATATGCAGAAAAGAAAATGGAATTCGTTTTGTGCTGGACAACTACTCCTGGCCATGGGTCCTCCTCTGGAGTGTGGACACTCTATTGGAGAGAATTGATTTGTCCCTTTGCTAGCAGGTATTGATTGTGAATAGCTTCTTGTTTAGGGGTGAGAGTGTCGTTCTCCCTGTCTGTACTGGGACCCCATCTAGCTTGTGTGTGCGACCACAACCTCTGTGAGCTCATATGTTCATCAATCCTGTGTGTCCGGAAGACACTGTTTCCTTGGCGTCATCCGTCACTTCTGGCCCTGTTTACACTCCATCTCCTCTTCCACGTAGACCCCTGAACTTTGAAGGGAGGAGTTTGATGAAAACATCCCGTTTAGGACTGAGAGCTCCAATGTCTCTCCTGCTCAGCACATTTGTCCAGGGATGGCTCTCTGTGTTAATTCACTATGTCATTATTGAATACAGAGAAGGTGATCTGGTGCCCAACTAGAAGCTTCAGCACTACTGACCAGTCAGTATTCATGGTGCTGGAATGTACACTACACACTACTGGAGGAGAAAGGTAATCATCAATATCACGCAGCTGCAGACCCTGCAGCCTACAACAGCAATCTGCCCAAAAGATATACTGGTGCAGTAGTGGCCCAGATGTCATGGGAGTAACCAACCACTTTCTGATTGGATTTAAGGCCCACTGCCTGACATAGAATCTGTACTGGACACTGCCAAAGTGTCCAAGAACCCGAGTCTAGGTAATTCATAGGCCTTGTGGAGGGGGAAATCTACTACTATTATTCCTTTTAACAAAACAAAATATAGACGTACGATGGCTCCTAATGACATATATTATGCCATACCTTTAGAGCAGTGTCCTCATCAGACAGCTTCCATTTTTGTAAAGAGTAGATACAAATCGCATGACAGCATGATGAGTTTCTAGCACTTGCTTGTCTGGGGGACCAGTGCTAAAACATCCCCTAGAGACGTCACAGGCACTGTTCTTTGGAAATTGCTCCTGGATCATCAGTGCCTAGGATAGAACTTTGTTGCTGACACCCTTTTCTTCCTGAGAGAAGGGGCAAAGGTTAGTGCCCCTGTGAGTGTATATGCTCTCCCGGAGCAGAGCACTACTGGTTTTCACTGTGTCTTAGAGTTCCCAAGAAAGGCTGCTGTTCTTGCTGTTATCTTAATGTCTTTATAGCCAGCCTGAGATTTAAGCCCCTGTTTGGGAAGCCATTGAAGCCTCTTCCACTCAGGCAGAATTTGCCTCCGAATTCCTCCTTGCTGCTTCACTGAGGGTTCTGGGAGGGTAGGAAAGAAATAACTCCCAGGTCACCAATGTGGTTGTCCATGATGATGGCTCATTGAGGCAGTACCTATAAAGTATTTAGTGGTCCCACCCCCCCAACCCCTCAGCCCACGCTTGCTCCGTTATCAGCAATATCAGGGTATCCTTTCATACCCTGCATACCACGTCTTTTATTCCAGTGTTTCCGTATCTGAACAGATGGTCATGACCATGGATGGGCTTCCTGTAGTGATGCTGGAGGTTGGTCGTGTATTCTCCATTTGGTGAATTCTGAAATGGAGGCATAGAAAGGTTGGGTCAGTCTTACAGCTAGCCCAGGTGCTGGCCCACAATTTGAACTTTGAGCCGCTTTCTTTCCTCCGGGCTCTGAGAGGGCCCTAAGAGAGCATCATATCTAGCCTGCATTTCACAGAAGAGGAGGGCCTGGGGTGCCTAGAGGTTCAGACTCTTCCTCTCCAGCTGGGTCTTGCCCAGCTCTAGGACTTGGTTGGGGGGAGGGGGTATCTTGGCTCAGAGGGAGCTCAGGGCAGGAAGTTTTCTCAGGAATACTACTGCCTGGACTGCTGGCCATAGGGTGTCTGTTCTTCCTGTCCTCACATTCCTAAATCCCCAGGATCACACATGTGCACTGTTTGCAGTTGACCCCCATAGGTCCTCTCACCAGCTACTCCCTTTAGTGAGGGAGATGGAGAGGGCATGAAGAGGTGTCGTTGTCAGCAGCCTGGTTCACAGAGCTCCCAGAGATGGGTCCGGTCTTAAGGTCTGGTCTACAGGCTATAGGTGGCAGCTGGGCTCCTGGAATCCAGCTCTGCTCTTTCCTAGGGCACAGAGTGGCCACCTGATCTAGAGAGACTTACAAATGGGAAGGTACAGTCCACTGGCTAGTTAGCTCCATAATCCCTCCATTGGTGCAGTATTTAAAACAGGGCAGCCAGGGGCTGGATAGATGGCTCAGTGGTTAAGAGCACTAACTGCTCTTCCAGGACCCAGGTTCAATTCCCAGTACCCACATGGCAGCTCACAACTCCAAGATCTGACACCCTCACATAGATATACACCAATGCAAATCAAATAAAATTATAAAAAACAAACAAAAACAACAGGCCAGTAAATTTTTGCCCTGATTGTTCTAGAAGTGATGGGGTTATAGTTCTGGGATTGGACTCTGTGGAGACTAGGCCCTATGGCCTGGGCAATGGATTTCTCTGTGTCTTAGTATTTTCATCTACAAAATGGGGATGGTTGTAGCATACTGTCATGCACTTAAGGTCTTGGTGCAAACAGCCTGAAGAGCAGTGTCTGTGAGGTGTGTAGAGATGTTTGATATATAGCCTCCTATGAAGAGACAGAACTTGGGGACTGCGCCCCAACACACACACACACACACACACACACACACACACACACACACACAGACACACACACACACTCTGTCCTTGGTGAGGTTATCCCATGGTGCCTTAGCAACTGTTACCATGCTGGCTTGCATATCTTTTAATCCCAGCACTCAGGAGGCAGAGGCAGGTGAATCTGAGTTCGAGGCCAGCTTGGTCTACAGAGTGAGTTCCAGGACAGCCAAGGCTACACAGAGAAACTCTGTCTCAAAAAACTAAAAGGAAAAACAAAGGGAGGGAGGGAGGGAGAGAGAGAGAGAGAGAGAGAGAGAGAGAGAGAGAGAGAGAGAGAGAGAGAGAGAGAAGAAAAGAGAAGAGAAGAGAAGGAGAAGGAGAAGAGAGAGGAAAAAACCCCCACTAAATCCAGTTAGATATCACTTGAAGAGAGATGAATGAAGGAACATTTGGTAATGGCTGAGAACTCTGGGCTTTGGAGTTTAACTGCATACATTTTAAGTCAGGGCTTTTCCACTTCTTAGCTTTGTGACCTCACGCCAGTGTTCCGATCTCTCTCAGCCTCATTGCTTCAGATGAGTGTCAGGGGATAATTGTTTGGCCTTCTTAGGAAAACATGACATAACTGCGTTGGACCCAGAAAGCTTGCCTCACTGACATAGTAAGTGCTTGATAAACAGTCGCCCCATCAATGATGGAGATGTGAATTATACAAATGTCATCTTGAGCTCTGGGGGGAGTCCGGAGTGCCTCGGGGATCACCTTGCTTAATTTTATTACCTCAGAGTGAGGGAACAGTCTCAGGACAGATGAGATGCCTCCGGGTCACACAGCAGGGACAGGATGGAACCCTGAACTGCTTGTCTTGCCATGGCTGGCTCTGATAACAGGGATTCCACTTTTTGGGACCCACTGCCTGGACACTTAGCTGGGTAAGCCCTCCTGCCTGGCTGAGATGGATGCTGCCAGACAGCCCTGCAGCCATGTTTTTTTTCCTTGTGCTTGCCTGGCAGAACATAGCCATTTAGAACCAGGCCCTGAGCAGTTGCAGCAGCCGGCCCACCAGTCTCTCCCTGATGTTGCCATGGCAAACAGCCTTGGCAACGTGGCTGCTGGAGCCTTTATTTCTGGTCTCAGGATCCTTGTGGGGGAATGTGGTACCCAGAACGGTGAGAAGGGCTCCTTGGCACTGAAGGTGACCCAGCCTTCATCCTGCTGGTGATCTCAGGTCATAGTATCTTCTGGTCAAAAACCTCTGCAGCTCTGTTATGTTTCTGTATGGCCTGTAGAAACAAGCCTCTGGATAGGACCTTCAAGGTCTCAAAGGCCCATCAACCTCCTCTCCACCTGTCAGTCAGCCTCTGCTTGTGTGACCTGCCATGATAAGCAGGAAAAGATGGTATTTGGAATGTGATCTCTGGCATTAGATACGTCTAGACTGGCGTCTTCAACCCTATCCTTCAACAGTAATGAGGAAGAGGGCAGGTAATGACTGCTGTCTGGCCCCTCCAAGAGACTGTTTGGCCATTGCTGGGTTTTACCCAATTAACCTCCAAGGAACCCCATTGGGTAGACTGAGGCAGACATAGAGTTGCCCTGGTGGTCTCTAATTCCCCCCTCAGGTTGCTTCTGAGAGAGTCTCAGGAGGGGTCTGATCCTCCTCACTGCCCTCTCTCCTCTTACACTCTCTAGCACCCGGCGCAGATGCTACCTGCTCTGGCCCCCACTCTCAGAAGTGTTCTTTCTGCTATGACCCCACAGTCTGTTAGACTTACATTCCTCGGGGTTTGCATAGTGTCCTGTCACCCTGAGGAGTTTTGGGGTTGTGTTTTGGTGCTAGAGATGGAACCCGGGGCCTCCTGCATGCTAAGTAGACACTAACATTGAGTTCCATCCCACCCCCACCTTCCACCTCAAACATCCCACATGAGAAGGCTGACTCACTAGGGAAGCTTTGACTGTCTGATCCATGTGAGAGGTCTAGCTGGGTGGGCCTTAAGAGTCAGCAAAGAGGTTCACTAGCATCGTTGTTATTATTATTAATATTAATAGCAGCCATGTAGACTGCTCGATATGCAGGAGTCCAAGCTGGGATCTTCAGGGGCATTATCTTTTCAATCCTCCAACAGTCAGTGAGATTGGCACTCTAATGTCTGAGAACGGAACTTAGGGAATTGTAACCACTTTCCCCAGATCACCTGGTCCCCGGCTCAGGTTGGCGGGGCTGGGAGAGGAAACTAGATGTGTCTGCTCCCAAACACTTGTTCCTGACAATTGCAGCGGGGCTAATGCAACTGGACACAGAAAGCATTAGAATGGGGTGGCTGGAGGCATCCGAGGAGGCAGTGGTGGGGCCGGGAAAATAGGCAAGAGGGGATTTGGCTTGAAGTGATTTGTATAGGAAGGAAGTTCTTCAGGGCCCACTGTGTACCGGGCTGTCTCCATCCACTCTTGACCTTGCCCAGAGCCTGGTTAAATGCAAAAAGGTGGCCACCACCAGCTACAGCCTTTACACTTGGAATTGTGCGGTGATAAATGGGTGAGACCTTCAGAGATATTGCAATAGCCCTTGCAAGGGGCTACTGCCCTTGTCACCCAAGATTTGCCTTGCACACAGAGGACTCAAAGACAAGCTCTGTGGAGCCCCTGGAACCATATCAGAACACACCTTCAGAGGGCAGGTCCTTGTGGAATGTTAAGGTCCGAGTAGGCATTCTTCCAGTTACAGGGCATGGCTGGGGTCCACCTGGGGACAAGCCCTGGGAACTCCCTGATCTTCATAACTCAGGGAAGTGTTCACACTCTCCAGACAACACTGTAAGTTTGAGGTCAGACTGGGCCTACAGGAGCCCCTGTCTCTCCCCGCAAATCCCCAGTGTATTATCCCCAAGGAAGGTGTATTTTGTCAGAGAAGCAAAGATGTGTAGTTCAATTTGATAAGGTCTTTGAAAATGGGAAGTCCAGCTGGGTAGTGTTGGCCATGCACGCCTTTAATCACGTTCAAGGCAGGCCTGGTCTACAGAGTGAGTTCCAGGACAGCTAGGGCTACACGGAGAAAACCCTGCCATAAAAAGACAGAGAGAGAAAATAGTCTATCCACACCAATCGAAAGTTTCAGGCTTCTTATTTGTAACTTCTCTTTTGTACACACCTGTAATTCTTCAGTGCTGCAGATGAGTAAGGACTGGATCAACTTATAGACCTTTTTTTGAGAATTCATGTAGTCTGAAAATGAGGTATTGTCTTGCAGCTTTCCAAGCCATCCCAAGGCTTCTGGGGATAGTACAAAGAACTGGGTGACAGGCAAACACTGACTGCCCTCAAGACGTGGTGTAAGTTTAGGGACTAAATGGGCCTGGGTTAGCCTTAGCTTTGTGCCTTTCAGTGGTGTAATCTAAAGCAGGTAGACAGCCACTCTGTGCTCCAGTTAGCAAGCTCCCACGTGAGGCTATAGATAGGACTTACCTTACAGGCTCGGGAGTCCATCATGGCTGTCAGCCAGTTACACACACACACACACACACACACACACACACACACACACACACACACGAACGAGCTATGCAGTGAAAACATCCTAATTACACATTGGCTACTGTGTGTGCCGGCCCCAAGCTTCTGTGTCTTTCATCCTTCCTGTGTGCTTATGTTTCTCTCTGTGTCTCTCCCCCTTTCTCTCTTCTGTGTCTTAAGAAGCTTCCACTGAGCCGGGTGGTGGTGGCGGTGGTGGCGGCGGCGGCGCACGCCTTTAATCCCAGCACCCGGAGGCAGAGCCAGGTGGATCTCTGTGAGTTCGAGGCCAGCCTGGGCTACAGAGAGAGATCCAGGAAAGGCGCAAAGCTACACAGAGAAACCCTGTCTCGAAAAACAAAAACAAAAAAACAAACAAGAAGAAGAAGCTTCCTCTGATGATATCCTTACTCTGGTCGTAAAAAGTCAGCTACTAATTGAAGAGTGTCTGGCCCTGACTTGGTGGGCTTTCTCTGGGCTCTGTCTTTCTTTTTCTGCTTGGAGCACAGGGTACCCAGCACTTCATTTACAAATGACTAAGGATTGATGGAGGACCCATTGCAGTATCTAGCTTAACTGGGTTGGTTTACCTGGTAGGATTTCTCCTTACTTTTCACACACATTCTGTTTTATGGATAGGGGAAATAGAGGCTGGGTGCCGGAAGACGGCTTGATGGAATGCTGCAGTTTAACAGGTTTCAACACTTGCCTTCTGGGGCTAGAGAGGTGGCTCAGTGGTTAAGAGCACTGCCTGCTCTTCCAGAGGTGCTAGGTTCAGTTCCCAGCACCCACACTATTCATAATTCCAGTTCCAGGAGATTGGAAACACTTAGGACCCCCACGGGCACCAGACACAAACAGTGTGTAGGTACATAGATATACATGTAGGTAAAATACACACATAAAATAAGTCTAAAAGAAAGTTGAACCCCAAATACCCCACATCTGCTTTCCTCCATCCTCAGGCACACACCCACATATGGGGCAACTCATAGAAGGTAGGGTTATTTTAAGAGGTGAGTGGGTTGGAAAGGAAGAAGCCAGAGGAAATGCATGCTGCCTGCAGACCCTCTGCCTGGGGCTTCCATGGTCAAAACCCTTAAAGATTAGAGGATGCTGGTCATGGTCCCAGCTGTACAGGAGTTGAGGGGAACAAGGGACCAGAGTCCACATCTGATGCCCAGTGCACAATCTTCCCAGCTCCCATATGCCGCTTTTGCCATTGGGCATGATGGGGCCCAAGTTAGGGCTGAGTTGTGGGGCCTTTGTGCCCACTGTTCCCTCTCCCTGAATGGTCTTCCCTCAAGTCTTCCTTGTCCCCAGGCCCCCAGATACCTTCTCAGACTCAACTCTTATCCCCATTATTTTACCTTAGGACCCAGCCTTTCCTTTCTTTTTCTTTCTTTCTTTCTTTCTTTCTTTCTTTCTTTCTTTCTTTCTTTCTTTCTTTCTTTCTTTCTCTCTCTCTCTCTCTCTCTCTCTCTCTCTCTCTCTTTCTCTTGTGTTTGTATTTGTTTTGTCGAGACAGGTTTTCTCTGTCTTTGCGCTTTTCCTGGAACTCACTTGGTAGCCCAGGCTGGCCTCGAACTCACAGAGATCCGCCTGGCTCTGCCTCCCGAGTGCTGGGATTAAATGCGTGCACCACCACCGCCTGGCTCATTCTGGCTTATTAATGTGTATTTTTTTAAAAAAACATTTTTTTTTCCTAATTGAGGACCGAACCCAGGGCCTTGTGCTTGCTAGGCAAGCGCTCTACCACTGAGCTAAATTCCCAACTTTTAAAAACAATTTTTTTAATCTCGGGTATATGGGTGTTTTGTTAGCATGTTTGGCTGTATGCCACAGGTGTGCCTGGTGCCCACAGAGTCCAGAAGAGGGTGTTGGGTCCCCTGGAACTGGAATTAGAAGGTGGTTATTTGTCACCATGTGGGCGCTGGGAATGCTGTTGTATTTTTTAGAATGGTGGGAAGGAGTCACACCATACAGCAGGGCCCATTTGGAGGTTTATTGAAGGGAGGGGAGAGAAGGGGGCAGAGACTGATCCCTGGGGACGAGGAAGAGAAAGAGAAAGGAGACAAGAGGTATACAAGGCCCTGCCTTTTGAAACCTAGCGAATGTGCACAGGGGCTGCTCTTCGTGGCTGCGACTAAGGTGTATCCTGTCAGGACCCTAAGGGCAGGCCAGTACAGATGCCTGAATGCTGACAAATACAACTTGGATCCTCTAGAAGAGCATCCAGTGCTCTTAACCACTGAGCCATTTCTCCAGCTCCAGGGTGTACTTTCCCACTTGCCTGATGATTCCCACCACTCTGGGCAATAGAAGGTACAGGGCTGATGTTGCCAGAGCTGTGCCTGTGGCATCCCTTGGACCTAGGCAAGAACGGTTTCTGTTCCCTCCCTCCCTCCGTCCCTCCCTCCCTTCCTTCTTTCTCTTTCTCTCCTCTTTATTCTTTATTTTTACTGTAGCAAAATACAGATACAATTTACTGTCTTAGCTACTTGTTCAGTGACATTAAACACGTTCATCATTTTTGTGCAACCAGTCTGTCCACCTCTGTAATTGTTTTCATCATGTGAAACTGAAACTTTGTACCCGCTAAGCAGCAAGCTGCCCTCCACTGCTCTTTCCTTCTCTGTCTCTAGGATTTGGTTACTGTAGGTTCATCAATGAAGCCGGTCAGATAGTATGGGTCCTTGGCGTTGGACCGATTGTTTCACTTGATACAATATCCTACTCTCAAAGTTTACCCACAGGTGTCTGAATTTATACTTTTTTTGAGCTGAGGATGGAACCCAGGGCCTTGCGCTTGCTAGGCAAGCGCTCTACCACTGAGCTAAATCCCCAACCCTGAATTTATCCTTTTTAAGGCAGAATACTACTCCGCTGTCTGCATGTGCCCACACTTTGCTCTCCATTCATCTGTCATGGATCTGTGGATTGCTTCCCTGCCGTGGCTGTGGGGCCCTGAGCAAGGCTACGAAGATAGCTACTTTGAGAATGTGCTTTCGGTTCTTTTGGGTATACACAGAAATGGAACTGCTGGATCCTGTGTCAATTCTATTTTTACGTTTTGAGTAACTGCCACACTTTTCCCAGCAGCTGCACCGTGTTCCATTCCCACTGACAGTGAGCAAGGGCTCCAGTTTTTTCACATGCTACCCCACCGGCTGTTTCTTAGGTTTCCATAGCAGTAGCCGTTCTAGATAGTATGCATCTCCTGGTGGTTTCCACTGTAATTCCCTCCTGATTCAGCATCTTTTCGTGTGCTGATTGGCTATTTGAATATCTTCTTTGGAGAAATAGTAGTATTCAGGTCTTCCTTTGTGGTTTATTTTTATTTTTATTCATCCATTTATCTATTTATCTATCCATCTATTTATTCATCCATTTATTTATTTGTTTGTTTGTTTATTTATTTATTTTGTGGAGCTGAGGATCGAACCCAGGGCCTTGTATTTGCTAGGCAAGCGCTCTACCACTGAGCTAAATCCCCCAACCCCCCTTTGTGTTTTTGAAGCAAGATCTCTTGTAGCCCAGGCTGGACTCAAACTCTCTACATAGCCATGGTTGACCTAGAACTTGGTTTGATCCTCCTGTTTCTCCCTCCCAGGCGTTATGATGATGAGTGCACATCCCAACACCCAGCTCTTTTCAGGTCCTTTGCAGGAGAGGGGTGGCGGGGGGTGGGGGTGGGGGGGGGTGGGGTGGGGGTGGGGGTGGTGGCGGCGGCGGCGGCGGCGGCGGCGGCGGCGGCGGCACTGTGTTTTAAGTTTATCGCTTTCATTTCAAAGTATTAATCCTGAGCTGGCCCTGATGGTGCAAGGCCTTAATCTCAACAGGATCTAGGAGTTCCAAGTCAGCCTGGTATTTATAGTGAGAACATCTCAAACCAGAACCCAAACCAAAACAAGACATCAGTCCCTTATCAGGTATACAGTTTGCAAATGTCTTCCTTTTTGCTCGATTGGAATTTTTATGAGATGCAGTTTGTCAGCCTCTTTTCTGCCTGTGGCACTGTGAAGAAGAAATCATGGTTACTCTAAATCCAGTGCCACAATGCTTTTGCCGTCTTTTCTCCTAAGCATTTTGAAGTATTAAGCCTTACCTTGAGGAAACTGATGCATCTTGAGTTAACGTCTTTATGCATGGGATTTGTTTGGGGGAATTCCTTCATCTTGTGAATGAGGGAAACCAAATGAATGAATCCTTCAAGCCACAATGGCCCCTGTGGCTCCAGACCTCATTCATTTCTTCCCAGAAGGCCTGGCAATAAATTCCTCAACTGTTTTTTTTCCCCCCCCCCCCCCCAGGAGGGCCTGAGCCTGAGGGTGAGTATCTCACTGAGATATATAGCTCCTTTGTTGATCAAGCCCTTGGGGCTCAGTGAGCAAGGGTGGCCAGCACTGTGCCCCAGTGCCCCAGTGACCTCAGGCCACCTTTTCCCTGGGGTTAGGCCACACCTCCCCCTAGCCTATGGGCGTGGCCCCTGTACCTGCCTTGGGCTTTTAGCCTTCTTTAGCTTTGCTCTTTGTCCCAGTGGCTGAAAGCTAGGCCACCTGGCTCCTGCTTCCTGGTCTATCCCTCAGCAGGAATGTGGCAATGCCCCCCTAGAGCTTGAGGCTCTGCCTCCTTGGGGTGTGTATGTGTGTGTGAGGTGATTGTGGGCCAGAGGTCCCTCCTCATAGAGTCAGAGAGTAGATTCCATATAGGCCTGTTCCACGCTCAGACTGGCCTCTGAAGCCTGGGGGTGGGGTGGGGGGTTGTCACTGTGGGTGTGCTGTTGTATAGGGTGAAGAGATAGTCAGGAGAAGGGGGTAGGGTAGAGAGGTGTCCATGACGGAAGACAGTTCTGCTAAGCTCAGGTGATCTGTTGGTGATTTTTTTTCAGTTTATTTATTTATTTATTTATTTATTAATTATTATTATTATTATTTTGAGACAGGGTTTCTCTGTGTAGTTTTGGTGCCTGTCCTGGATCTCACTCTGTAGAGCAGGCTGGCCTTGAACTCATAGAGATCCACCTGGCTGGGACTAAAGGCGGATCTGTTGGTAATTTTAACTGTGTAGGTTACCAGGTAGTCAGTCTAGCAAAGAACCAGTATAGGCAGGTTCCTGGGGAGGAACCCAGCCTGAAAGGCAGCCTGGAACTGATTAAAAGCAGGCCTGAGCCGGGTGAGTCCAGGATCTGCCACTTAGCAGACAATTCCCTTGGAGCATATTGCTGCTTCCGCCTGGGTTTCCTCACCTGTGGGATGTGGTAACATTATATATCTTCCCTGAATTGCTTCGCATGGTGTTCGAGTGTTGTTACTCACGAGGACATTTGCCAGTGACAGTTAGGTGAAAGGAACTAATAGAACTGTTGTGAAACTGTAGGCGATTATTTATTATCTCTTTCTCTGTCCGTGAGCTGTCATTCTCTTTGTATACTGCATGCAAACTGGGGTTACAGATTTGAGCAAGCAGTGCTCCTCCTTTGCTCTGGAAACAGGTACACCTACAGAAGGCTTCGAGAGCGCGGTTCATGGAGCTTTGGAAGTAGAGGGTTGAGGAAGGAGAAGGAGTTGACTGACATGGTGGGAGAGGCCTCTTAGGGCGGGAGCCTCCTGCACCAGTGTGACAGATACATGCATGCCCAGTGCAGAGGATGGCTCTGCAAATTCACCGCAGGCAGGACGAATGCCATGTCTACCCGAATCAGAAGTATCTGGAGGAAATGGCAAGATTTCCAGCAAGGACAACTAGCCTGCTCTGGAATAGAAAAGCCTTGGGAAGGTGATTTTGGATGACTCGGTTTTCCCAGGGCCACACAGCAGGCTGGAATGAGTGTTGCCCTCTGTGGTCTGCACAGCTCATCCCCAGGCCTGAGGCGTGGAGGAAGTACACAGATTTGCCGACAGGAAAGGCTGGGGTACAGTTCTCATCTTAATCCTGACTGGAGTGGAGGAGTAACCTCTCTCATGGTCTGGACCCACAAGCTACCTTCCCGATGAACAGGGAAGGTAGTTGCTTTGTGGAGGAAGCCCGCAATAAATTTAACAAGGATAATAGTTATTGCCATGATAGTTATTACCCCTCTTTTACTGTTAGGTCCTGTAGCATATTGCTGTGATAGTCCATCTCACATCCAGAATTCACATCCTTGTGAGCATCTTCATCACCACGTACAGGGGAGCCCGAGGTCTGGGGAGGTGGAACTGAATTGCCCAGTAAGGACACTGGTACGTGAGCTTGGCAGAAATATGTGACTTGGGACTCCCACCCCCAAATCTGCCTAATGAGAAAGGATGATGTCTGAAAGGGGCGGTTTCGTGTCTGGGCTTTGTCTAGACTGAGTTCCTGGATTGTCTTGAGTTCTCTTCTCCGGGATGGTTCCCGGTCTTTTTGAAGTTGCAACATCTACCTATTGTGTGATTTTGCAACGGTTGCAATGGAGAGCCTCCCCCAGAAAAGCCTAACCTCCATTGTTTTCTCTTCAGTTGGGAGACAGGCGAGGGGAAAACAAAGTTTTAGTGATTGTTGTTCCTGCTTGGCAGTTGGAGTGCTGTGGAGGGAACTGGTCTCTTGAGAGTCCGGAGGGGGGCCCCTTGGCTGTGTTAGTTTGACTCAATCTTGGCTCCTCTTGGGGCTGGTGTGCCCCAGTCTCTTTTTTCTCTACCAGCCTGTCTTATTATAGACTATCAATTGTGAGGGGTTTTCTTCTCTGGTGTATATATTAAATTCAGCTGGACCACCAAAATATTGGACAGAACCAGGGAAGGTCTTGGACACAGGTGGAGCTGGGGCACAGTCTTTTTTCAGGTGGGTGGTTTGTTTGTGTGTGTGTGTGTGTGTGTGTGTGTGTGTGTGTGTGTGTGTGTGCACATTCACTGGCAGAGCCATTTGCAGGTGCTTAAACCCCCCTCCCCCAGATTGTCTCCCTTCCCTGGGGACAGGGGCTGACTTCTCTTTGAATTGTAAGTTGGAAGAAATGTGTCACGGGATCGGGTGCCTTAAATGAGTGGGTTGGAAGGAGGAGAAGGAGGAGGAGGAACTTGAAGCTAGAGAATGCCTGTTCCCAACCTCCCCAGCGAATCATGGAACATTGGATAAGTCATTAATGGGGGTGGCAAGATTGGGTGAAAATTGGGAACTTTGGGTCAGATTGTTTTTTAAAAGAACAAATCATTAAAATCCTTTACTGACAGATGTGTTCTCTCTCTCTCTCTCTCTCTCTCTCTCTCTCTCTCTCTCTCTCACACACACACACACACACACACACACACACACACACTATTTTATCTATCTTGAATCATGGTTTGTTTTTTTTTCAAACCCACAAACAAATCACTTATAGCTTTGGTAATCGGTTTAACTAAAACGTGTTTTAATAAGAGAGGTAATGCAGGAGCGCTCCTGGATATCCTGGGGTCAGGAGACCTGATTCTGGGTGGTCTCTGCGTCTCAGCATAGTCATTCTTGGGTGTTGGCTTCTGGTGCCTCTCACAGAGTTGCAGCTGTTAACATGAGGTCTGTAATTATTTAAAGAAAGCTCACATCAAGTGGAAAAAGAGAGGCCAGAGCTACCACACCGCGGGGCCAGTAGGCAATTCAACACCAGAGTCACCCCGCTCCCCCTGAACCTCTTCAGCTGCCCGATCGGATAGTGCAGCCAGTGGATTAAGTGACCAAGGATGACAGACAGGACCAAGTGTGCACAGTGGGGGCAGCCCTTCAGCAGGGAAGACTGCATTTGCCTATGCCTAGGGAGACTCAGTCAATGCAAAGCCATCTTGTCAAGTAACAAGGGAGCTAAAGATCACAAAGTTCAGTGGAGAGCGTTATATTGCAGAAACTCAGACATTAGTTTAATGGGGCTGTGTGGTGTATCATTGGTTCTAAGATGTTTCGGAGAAGTCATGTCTTCCCTTAGATTTCCCCTAATTAATTAATTAATTAATTAATTAATTAGTTAGTTAAGAGATGGTCCTACAGTGTTACCTAGACTTGTGACACCATACTGCACTCCTTCTAAAATTTTATATTTTGATCGTCTTGCTTAACAAGTACTATATATATTTGAATTGCCATTTAAAGACATTTTAAAAGTTGTATTTAAAAGTTGTCAGCATTAAAGACTAAGCTGTCAGGAAAAAAAAAAAGAGGCTGGCTGTTGGTTCCCACGGCTTCTTCTCCTTGGTAGGGAGCTAGCTACTCTTAGTGGTTTGGTGTTTAAATGCCTCTCAGATGAATATGTGATTATCCTGTTTTTGTGTTAGGTTTGGTGTGTGTGTGTGTGTGTGTGTATACAAGGAATTGTACACTTGAAGCAAGTCTTTACCCTCTCCCACTAAGTTTTATATATATATATATATAAATATAATATAAATATAAAATATATATATATTATATATATATAAATAATTTTTGTTTTTGTTTTTGGTTTTTGAGACAGGGTTTCTCTGTGTAGCTTTGCGCCTTTCCTAGAACTCACTTGGTAGCCCAGGCTGGCCTCAAACTCACAGAGATCCGCCTGCCTCTGCCTCCTGAGTGCTGGGATTAAAAGTATGCACCACCACCACCCGGCGTTTTATATATATATATATATTGTTGTTGTTAAAAACGTAATAGGTGTGTGAGCTGTGTAATCCCGTACATGGGAGATAGAGGCAAGAGAATTGTGAGTTTGAGGCCAGCTTTGGAAAACACAGTGAGACTCAGCCTTGAAAATGCATGCATGCATGCATGCATACATACATACATACATACATAAAATAAAAGATGACATTTGTTAATTTATTGAGATGAAAATAGGCAAAAAGAGAATGACTCGTCACCTGCAGTACTTAAAGCATCCACATACTTAAAAACCCCATTGTTGGTTCCATGTTGGCCGAGCTTCCCTCCTTGGGCACACACACTTGACCTCACCTTCTAGGCTGCGTTTATGGGCTGACTTCTGCCTATGACCTTGAGAGGGAAAGTCATAGTTTTAACTGTAGCTTACCATGTGACTGCCTGAGCCTCTGTCTCCTCCTTTAATAAAGTGGGAACAGCTCTTCCCTGGCTAGGAACGTCTGTAGTGGGTTGAGAGCTCAGTCTTGGTCACCCTCTCACGGAGAAGTGAGCTGGACATGAGGCTCTGAGGCCAGTACACTTCACTGGCCTGCACACCCCTGTGCAGCTCCTGGAACCCCCTCCCCACATATTTTAACTCAGTGCTTGATCATCTCCAAGTATTTCTCAGGACCTCCAGCATTCTGTCAGGTTTTAGTCACCCCTAAGCTTTTGTTAATGTGTACAGAGCAGGGTAAACACCTTTGGCAGGAAAGACATTTACACCCAAGCTTCCTGACTTAGAATCTATTACTCAGTCAGGCTGTTGGAAGTGCTAAGTGATCCGTCTTGTGATTCAGGCTGCAACTGGAGCAGCCTCAAGGGGAAGCTGCTGGGAGGGTCAAGAGAAGCACCCCCCCTCCCCACTCCCACCTCACCCCACCCTACCCCATCCTCGCCCCATCCAGCTGCCTGGTGAGCTGAATTCCACACAGCTTTCATGATACATTGTGGTTCCATGAGGAAGAAACAAATGGACTTCCTGTGTGTGTGTGTGTGTGTGTGTGTGTGTGTGTGTGTGTGTGTGTGTGTGTTTAATGCAATAAAGGCCGTGGTTTAAAAATTATCAAAGTTATAAATGGAAGCTATTCTTTGTTCCTATTCTTGTGTTTGCGTCCCCGGAGCAATTCTGACCAATTTCTAATGTCCTTTTAGAAGGGAACAGACAGCAGCAGTAGATGGCCTGACTTCCTGCCTCTTGTTTCCCCTCTTCTTAGCATGAACAGTGCCAAGCTAAGAACACTGTTGTGCAACTTGCTCCCCCCACCCTCCTTAATAGTTTTTGAAAATCCTTTCATGTCAGTGTGCAAGGATCGACTTCATGTTTTGGCTTGACCAGAGCTTTAGATGTCTGTTGAGTATTTAGGGTATTCTTGATGTATGGTGGCTGGTTTGAATGTCTCTGCACAGCTGTCCATTCTGCACACGTGTGAGTATATGCACAGCGGAAATAACTTCTTTGAAGGGGAATTGCCCAGGATCAAGGGGTGTGCCCTTTAAGTTTGGGGGAATATTGACACTTTCATCTTCACTAAATTCTATCAGTTTGTCTGTACAGCAATGAATGAAAAGTCTTTTGTTTCCTCATACTTAACACCAATATGTGATGCTATTAAATTTTAAAAAATATTTATTTTTAATAACATTGTAATAGAATAATGTGTTTAGAATTAAGTAATCACATTTTATTTGGGGGTGTTTGTATGATATGTGAGCGTGAGCATGTGTACTTTGGCACACACTTAGAGGTCAGAGGTCAACTTGGGAGTCAGTTCTCTCCTTCTACTCTTACATAGGTTCTGGGCTAGGTCCTCAGGCTTTTGGGTAAGTAAGTGCCTTTATGCTGCACCACCATCTCACTGGCCCAACCCTGGTATCTCTTAGGGATTTGAGGCCACGGTCCTTCTCATGATTGAGGCTCACCTGTCTCCTTTTTGGGGAACTGCCTGTCAGGTTGATGGTTCTTATTGTTCAGTGTGGGTGAGCTTGTTCCCCACATTTCCCATGTAGGATCTGGGGGCCTTCTTGTGCTCCCCCTTCCTCTGGCAGCTTGGATTGAAGGAGAAAGACCCCTCTGCTAGCTATCAGGTGCCCACCCTGCTTCTGCCGGCTGGCTGCTGTGTGAGTGTGCCTAAGTCTTTTGACTTCCCTTAGTTACTGCTGTTTCCTGCTGTGTCTGTGAGTGTGTCTGTTGGGTTACAAGAGGTCATCAATGTGAAAGTATTTTTATAAACTTCGGGAATGGTCACTCATCACATCATACACGGGGTTACTTGGTTTCAAATGAGTGGTAAGATTTTAGACCCCAGAGCCCAGTGATCTGGTTAAATAGGTAATCTAGGGCCTTCTGCAGCTGTCTGTGAAGGTTGGGTCTGGCAGGTGGCCACTTGGCCTGGCCTGCACCTAGGAGCCCTAGTGATGTGTAGCTTCTTAGGAGCTCCCCTAGTTACATCAGAAAGGACTCACCTCCACGATGGCATTTCCCTTTGGGCTGAGCCCTCATAGCTGAAAATGTCACTTTTGGAATTCCTTCTCTGATGTCAGCTGTGGACCTTAGACAGAGGATGACTCGCACATGACCTTCCTTGTTGGAGCACACAGGGCTATAGAGAAGGCCAGAGGGCAGAGCCCTGGCTTTATGTGGGCTCTTGGTGAGGCAATCTAGGTTCAAGTGCTCACATCTCCCTTGCTACTTGGGTATCCTTGGGCACACTTCCTGCCCTCAAGGATAAGAACGGGAGTCTTGCCTGTTTAAAGATGCATTCCTGGGTATCGTGGCTCATGACCATGATCCCAGCACTTGGGGTGGGAGTGGGGCCTGAGATGTGTCCCAGCTTGGGCGACATAGTTCTAGTGCGGTCTGGGATATAGTATAGACTATTGCGAACAAACACAAAGTTGGTGGGCTTTGAATAAGGAGGCTTTGAGTGTAGACTTAGGAGGTACATATGGATATGTTATTTAAATAATCCTCACTGAAATGCTAGTTAATAGAGAGGCGGATCCCTGGCCTTGGGAACCAGTGTCCATCCTGACGTGGATTCTGTTGTCCACGCCTATCAGCTATAGGACACATCCTGAGGAAGTTTGGGGTGTTTTCCTCCTCCACAGGCTCTGCAGATTCCTTCCTGTGAGCTGTTCTTTTTCTATAACCCTAGGAAACCCCACATCCGGCTTTCTTCCCTCCGGGGTGGGGGGTGGGGTGGGCTACCTGGCTGGACAGAGCAGAAGTCACTTCCTGGAATAGGCTGTCTGGTGGCTTGTTCCATGCTCCATGGAGGAAAGATCTGGCTTCTGGAACACTGGTCTTGAGTTCCTCTAGCTTATGAATCGTTCTGCCAAAAGGATTCCCCTTCTCCACCAATGTAGCCCATGTTTAATGCCTTTTTTCCATGTGCCAACCACTGGGCTTGGGCCTGGGGAGCCAGCAGGGAACTTGACCCTGGACTGTCCAGGAAGGCAGAAGGTCAAAAGAGGATTTCAGAGCGTGAGAAGCCTGAGAAAAACAATCAGTCTGCAAGGGTATATGAAGGGGTGGTGGCTGCAGGGGCGAGGGTGATCCAGGCTACTCTTAGATGTTCGTCCTAGAGGGCCTGAGAAGTCAAAAGGTGTTTGGAGAAAGTGTCCCAGGAGAGGCTTTGAGCTGCAGTTCTTGTCATTCTTCTCTAAGTATACGCATGCACACACACGCGCGCGCGCGCGCACACACACACACACACACACACACACACACACACGCGCGCACACCAGGAGACCACACACACACACACACACACACACACACTCATTACATACTCTCCCCCAAAACAGGAGACCACACAAAGACACACACACACACACACACACACACACACACACACACACACACACAAGTGCAAGCACACACTCAGGATAAAAGACCATTCAAAGACACACATATACACACTCACTACTTATTCTCCTTCAAAACAGGAGACTACACAAAGACACACATAACATACATACATACATACATACATACATACACACACACACATGCACAGAAACACACACACATGCACAGAAACACACATACACGCCAGGAGACCACACAGACACACATACACACACTCATTAAATACTCTCCCCCAAAACAGGAGACCACAAAAAGACACACACACACACACACACACACACACACACACACACACCCTCAGGACAGAAGACCATTCAAAGACACACATATACATACTCACTACTTACTCTCCTTCAAAACAGGAGACTACACAAAGACACACACAAAAGTGCATGCACGCACTCAGGACAGAAGACCATGCAAAGACCCATACATACACTCACACACACACACTACACTTACCCCCCCCCCCCCCCCCACATACACAACAGGAGACCACACAAAGACAGATCCCTGGCTAGAGCTGCATGGGCTGTAGTTACTACAAGGTCTCACTGAGAGGATGGCAGCCATAGTGAGGTCTGTAGATCAATGCACTTTAGGCCACGGCTGGAGTTACAGATTCTACTAAAGTAAGGACATTTTACATCCTCTCTTAAGTTGCAGAATAGTGGTTTTCTGAATTTAGAAACCCTGGCAGACTGGCCTGATGGACGAAGTCTTCCTTACTGGCCCTCCATCTGATGGTGTCAGCATCCACAGCCACCGCTGACATAAAGTCAATCTCCACTCTTGGATCTCCTATTTAACGCCCGGCTGCTTGTAGAACGGCTGCAGAGAATGGAGGTCATAGGGGCTAATTGGGTTGCTTAATAAACGGGCAGCTTCTACACTGGAATAGCCAGGTCCCAGGCAGGTTCAAGGGGCTAGACTTGGGGGTGGGGGGGGGGCGGGCAGGGCCTGGTTTGGAGTCCTGATCAAAGGAAGTCACCACCACCACCACCACAGAGGTGGAGAGGTGGGGACCAAGAGCCAGACCATTCTTCCTGCACACTTAGGGTTTCGCTCCCTCTGGGAGGAGGACAGCAGAGTCTTGTGAGTGATGCACTTGCTAGTATTAGGATTTCATTTGTCACCTGCACCATGCAGAGCAGCAGTCCCTGTTGGGGACATGGCCTTACAAAGGTGTTCTGGAGGCAAGCTGTGGTCAGGGAGCTCATGGACCTGCCAAGTGGCCCTCTTTGGGAAACAACATTTAGATTCCCAAAGCTAGAAGCTAATTACCAAGGGGTTGAAGATGGGTCAGGCTTCTGTACCCACATTCTAGAACCTTTCATCCCGGCTTGTAGTATGCTGTATTTCTACTCTTTGGTTGTATCTTGCTTTATAGTCACTCCAATAAATACCTGTATGTGTATATATATATATATATATATATATATATATATATATATATATATATATATATTTCCGAAGCAGGGTTTCTCTGTGTAATTTTTGGTGCCTGTCCTGGATCTCACTCTATAGACCAGGCTGGCCCCTTTATCTGTTTATTATTTATCTCTAGGCTGGCCTCAAACTTACTCAGTAGCTTAGGGTGACCTTGAACTCCTGACCCTCCTGTCTCTGGCTTCCAAGTGCCCTGATTTGTTTTCTTTTGAATTAAAACAATACCTGGCTTAAAATTTTCTTGCAGTCTTTATTGAAGAAAGTTACGGAAGCTCAGATAAAGTCTTTTCCAAAGGAAGCCTGCCCACCTCTGCCATCATTTCGCTATTGAGAAACATCACCCTGAACACTTTCTCCTTCCCACATCCAGTTTCCCTCCGGAAGACTCTCTGCTCCTATTGTCTTCGTGAGTTTGCCACTTAACTGTGGATGGTGACAGGCAGCTTCGTGACCTACTTGCCTCGAGATTTGCTTGGTGGTTTGCTCTTCTTGCAAGCTGCCTGTGTCTCCTCCTGATTTCAGGTGAGGGACTGGTTCTCATTGTCTCCTTAGCCCAGAACACGGGGAGACAGCTGTCCTTGTGTTGAGTGGAGTGAGCCAATAATGGACCTGCTGTGGTTGTCACCAAGGAACAGGAGCCAGGCGGGAATGCAGAAATACTGTCATTTCCTATTCAGAGACAATGGAACAACACACAAAAGAAGATTGGGCTGAGCCCTGGGCAGGCCGGGTTATGCACACTACAGAGGCATCCTCCTTGTTCTTACCAACAAGAGAGGGGGTCAGGGTTTTGTTAAGAATGGCCCCCATTCACTGGGCGTTTTCTAGCCACGCCTTAGAGCTGGGGGGAGGGGAGCCTGGCTGCCTTTAGCCCTCAGACTGGGGTTCCCCCCCATACCTGGTTGTTAAGGCTCAGTGAGGTCAGATAGGTCCAGAGTGGCAGTGCTGGATATGGAGTGAGGCTTTCCCACAACCATTCTCCATGATAATGCTTGCACGAGTGGCGAGAGTGTGCATTGTGTGCAAGGAGCTCTGAGGTAGGTGTGATCGGGGAAAGGGAGGGAAATAAAAGCATGCAGTGTGGAGATGCTTCAAGGGCCCCGGCAGGAGTAAGGCTGTCCACATACTCACCTCTTCAGCACACATCATGAAGGCCTGCGCTTTCTCGGCACCTTGAGTTAGCAGACCATACTGGTGGAAGTTCGAGACTGTCCGGTCCAGTGGGTCCAGTAGAGTGTAAGTGCTACCGAAACTTGGCACCCCATTGTTCTACAAACAGTTTCATGCGCCTGCCACACAAGTAAGATATGTGTAAGGTCCCTTGGAAGAAGAGGAGGGAGTTTTCCTGCAGGGCGTTGCAGAATCCCATTTGAACTGAACCTCTGTGCATTCAAGTAAAAAGGAAAGATTTTGTGGTATAGAAGACAGACTATTTGGGGTTTAATCTGCCTCTAGTTTTATTTTTCCAGATTTTTTAGGCATTTGTGTGTGCATGTGTGTGTGCGCACGCACATATGTGCATACCATGATGTGCTTATGGAGGTCCGAGGACATTTTATGAGAGCTGTTCCTTTTCTACTCTGTGGGTTCCAGGGATTGAACTTAGGTCATCAGACTGGGTGCTAAGGACCTTTATATACTGAACCATCTTGTTCATTCTACTAACAAATCAAACTATAGAAACGTAAGGTCTATGTAATGACTTGGTACATGTACATACTTTGAGATGATTATGATCAAGATAATTAATATATCCTTATCACACAGCTTTGTGTGTGTGTGTGTGTGTGTGTGTGTGTGTGTGTGTGTGTGTGTGTGTGTAATAAGAACATTTAGGTCTCTCCTTGAAGAATATAATATCATGTTTATTAAAATCACATTGTTTACTTTATAACTCTAGAACTTAGTTCTCCTGTGTCCTCTGGCCAGTACCTCTCTATTTCTTCATCCTTGGACCCTGCTTCTCCCACTTCTGGATGTATAGCTAATAGGAATGAAAGCAGGCCCTTGAAGAGGTAGCGCACTCGGGTGGTATTGCACCATCATTTACAGTAGCTATGTTACATAAGGCACCTGCAAAATAGATGAATAAAGAAAGTACGGTACACACCAAGAAGGAGTACTCTTCAGCCATAAAGACTGGCATCCTGACATTTGCAACAAAATGTGGTGTTGCTAGAGGTCACAGTCACATAAGCCAGCTGCATGCACAAACTGCATGATCTCACTTATACACAGACTCTTGAAGAACTGCCCCTGACATTGAATCGACAGACTGTGGGTCCCCACTGTCGTGTAAGTCTCCCCATCTGTAAACTAGAAGTCTGTGAGACACCGTGTGGCTAAGGGATTCTCAGATCTTCATGTGGATTTTCTGCCAGATTAGTGCTGGCCCTGCTGTCTGGAAGCCCTGGGGTGCCGCCTGGCCTCCTCTCTGACTGGATGATCTTCCTTGCAGGTGTGTGTGTGTGTGTGTGTGTGTGTGTGTGTGTGTGTGTGTGTGTGTATGAGAGAAGGGGCGTGAGGCACGAGGGAGCGACATCCGAGAGGCAGGGCAGAAGGCTTGTAGAACCCATGTGTTGGTTCTGGGTGGACTGGCCGCCACTCTCCCAGCCCTAGCCTTCTCTTTGACTGAGGGGTAATTCCAAGGCGCTCTAGAGTGGAAAAGAGGACCTGTTACCTGACATTCTTTTGGGTGGGCTTGGATTATCCACCTGCTGACTGCTGAGTGGGCCGGCCCTCTCTGGAAGTAGGTCATTTGGCAGCTGAGTGGCAGTCTGTGTGGGGAACTAAATCTGGCTCCCATCTTTTGCTGCTCCGTGTGGTAATGAAGTACTCTGGAGAGACCCTGCTGTCCTCTGTACACTGCCCTGGCCCTGCAGGTCCCACGGTGGAATCTGCATGAAAGTCCCTGGGTAAACTCAATCTCTTAGAAGGTCCAGCTCATATTGACTCTTCCACTGAAGGAAAGGCACAGGCCAATGGTGTGACTGTCCTCTCCTTGCTGTCAGGATGTTGGTGAGGCAGGGTGCGGTCCAGAAAAAGGAAGGTGTACCACCTTCTTGGTGATCTGAGTTGCTCTCTCTGGTCGTGGCTGAGTGGAATGCGTGAAATGGGATTGCCAGAAGGGTCTTCAGAGGTGTTGCTCTACCTCAGTTATGAACCCCTGAAGGGAGGTTCTGAGATACTGTGGACCCCACATGGAGGGATGTCAGCTTGAGACAGGTTGCGTGTACTTTCACAGACCCTAAAAGCCAGGCACAGGCCTAAAGTAAGGACCGCTGTTCCTTTCTTCCTCAGATGGAGAAATAGCCGTAGAAAAAACCCTGTGCACACAGTCATTAAAGGAAGGGCATCCAGGGCCTGAGGGAGGCTTGAGCAGAGAAAGACTCACGGCCCTGGGCCAGGCTTGGTGTTCTCCTGCCCTGCACAGGAGCATCAGGTGGTCGGGGAGATGCTAACGACAGGAATTAATGGTGGACTGATGATGCATTCTTGTGTAGGATTGCAGGAGCTTTGGCCAGCTAAGTTCTGAGACCTAGGGATGCCAGTTATTGGGTTGAATGACCTCAGATATGCTACTGCTTTAGTATGTGACAGAGGAGGAAACTGAGGCCCAGCTTGGACAGGTGACTGGAATCGGGCCAGTACATGTGAATGGCGTAGTAATGAAAGCCTCCGTGTGTGGCCTGAGGAGTATGCTTGGTATTTGGGGTGGAAGTGACTTAGTTTGTTTTGATACTAAATGTTTATTTTTATGCTCGTGGGAGAATATACTGCTAGAAATATCTAACTTATTGCTAAGGAGAAGTTTAAGAGGAAGAACTGAGTAAAAGTCCTTAAAAAAAAAAAAGTTAGTTAGCTGGGTGGTGGTGGCGCATGCCTGTAATCCCAGCCCTCGGGAGGTAGAGGCAGGTGGATCTCTGTGAGTTCGAGGTCAGCCTGGTCTACAGAGCTAGTCCAGGATAAGCACCAAAACTACAGAGAGATCCTGTCTCGAAACAAAAACAAAAACAAAAACAAAAACCAAAAAAGTTAGTTAATTAGTTAGTTAGTTGATTAGTTAGTTAGGTAATTAGTTAATGTACTAAAGCACGTGTGGAGGTCAGAGGTCAACATGCAAGAATTGGCTCTTTTTACCATGTCATGAGGTTGGTAGCTGGCACCTTTACCCTTTACACCAATAAATAAATAATTTTTTGAAAAGGCCCATCCGGATTCATGATAAATTTGACCCTGGCTGGTCCCTGAGTCCCCATGGTGGCTTTTCTTTTTCTTTTTTTTGGTTTTTTGAGATAGGGTTTCTCTGTGTAGCTTTGCACCTTTCCTGGATCTTGTTCTGTAGACCAGGCTGGCCTTGAACTCACAAAGATCTGCCTGGCTCTGTCTCCCGAGTGCTGGGATTAAAGGCGTGTGCCACCACCGCCCGGCTATCATGGCTTTTCTTAGGGTTGAGGTACAACCCAGACAATCTTGTTCCCTGCACCCTACTAGAGTGCCCCCCCTCCTGCCCGGGACAGGGCAGAATGGGAGGAGCCCGGGAAGTGATGTCACATTCCAGAGATGGCTGTCCTTGGGGACTTGGTTCAGACTCCAGTGTGAGTAGAGCAGCATCTTCAACCTAAAAACACGTGGGGCTGGTCTCAACTCTAGGCTGCTTCTAGCTATGTGACTGAGAAAATGGAGTGGAGCAGACTGTGCTATGTCCCCTGCTGATCTGTAACAGATGGCAGCTGTGTGGAGCTTACCATGTGACGGGCCAGGGCTCAGGGGGTCTGAGGGTGTCTCTGTCCATCTTCCTGAGCCTTCAGATCTTTCTTTCCAAAACGAGGGAAATACAGCCCAAGCCTTTGAGAATAGCTTTAAAATTGAGTTTAAATGTGTCAATGTATTTAAAGCCCTTGACAGTACCTTGCACATACTCAGTTTATTTAAGGCTACTATTTTAATAGTGTGAGTGTGTGTGTGTGTGTGTGTGTGTGTGTGTGTGTGTGTGTGTGTGTGTCTCCTTCTAGAGGTTCTAAGTTCTGTGTGGCACAGCACAGATGGTATATATCTGAATCTGCAAAACTTAACTTTGACCTGCCACCAAGCAATCTGCCACCTGGTGGCAATTTATCCAAATTGCAAGCTCAGTGGTTTTTGTTTTTTGTTCATTTCCAGACAGGGCCTCACTATGTACACCAGGCTGGCCTTGAACTGAACTGACAGCGATCTGCCTCCCAAGCTGGGATTAAAGTCTGGCTAGTTGCTGGCGCCCCTCCCCCCAAATCTGGTCTCACTAGGATGAGGATGATGAGATGGTGCTCATTATTCTTTGCTAGGATGAAGTAGTCTGAAAGAAGGAATCAATCAGAAAATTTAAAAATTATGTGGTTGTGGAGTAATGTTAGGGAGTAAAAGGCAGGCTGAGTGTCTCTCCAGGTTACAGAATACCAGGCCTGGTGGAGCTTTAATGAATAACTATCCATATATCCGAAGTTATCACCTATTAGGCATGTTCTGTAAGCCAGACAATCTGATTAACATGTTGAATCTGTTCTTTGTAAGCCAATTTGCATGGCATAAACATGTTACTAGTGCTGGATTTCAAAAAGAGAAATTCATCGGGGTTGTTGTTGTTGTTGTTGTTGTTGGTGGTGGTGGTGGTGGTGGTGGTGGTGGTGTGTGTGCCTTTAATCCCAGCACTCAGGAGACAGAGACGGGTGGATCTCTGTGAGTTCAAGGCCAGCCAGGGCTACACAGAGAAACCCTGTGTAAATCAAAATAATAATACTAACAAGAAGAAATTGTGGCTTAGAAATAACTAAACAACTTTCCTAGCCTTTTAGTAAATAAGTAAGTAAGTAACCTTTCTCCAAGTAACCTTTCTCCAAGACTCTGTCCTGCCCCAGAGCCTCAAAGGTTCAATGGGTTATGCTCTTGGACTCTGCTATAGGGGCCGGGTTGTGCCCTGAGAGCCCTGCCTGTGTCTGTTACTGAGCACAGTGGCGTCCACAAGATTTCTTGCATCCCACCAAAACCTTGCGATGATTGACTTGCCTCTCCCCATCCAAAAATCATTGTCTTGAGCGTGTTTTGAGGAAAGCAGGGGCCTGCCTGGCTTGTGCTTCGAGTACCAGAGTCTGCAAACATCCCAGAGGGAGGGAAGGAAAGGAGGAGCAGGGAACAGAACCAGCTAGTTCCTTTCAAGTCCTTTTGGCCCAGTGGGACTTGCCTGATTGGCTATCATGAGATGAAGACCAGGTCCCCTCGGTGAGGACAGTGCTGTCTTGCCCCTGGCAAGACTGTCCCCTGATGCAAGGGGAGGAAGTTTGTCTGGTTCTGGAGGACAAACAGCCCTCTCTCTGAAAAGCTGGCCAGCCTGGCCCACTTCTCACACTGGCTCTGTTGGAGGGATGGGTGTGGGGTGAGCTCTGGGATCTGGGTTAGGGATGTCATGGTACAGTGGGGTACCACTTCCCCACACAGGTGTTCCTCTGCCCCTAGTCTTTTTCCCAGCTCTAGAGGATGTGGTGAGGTGAGGCAGGCTAAAAGACCGACCCCATGTTATCAAATCATTGTTTAGGAATGGTGGATTGTTTGCTGCCCCCCCCACCCCCCCCACCCCAGGAAAGTCTTCCTGGTGTTTCTTCTGGGTCTAAGGAGACACCAGAGGGCTCTGAGAAGGAGTAGCAGGATGTTCTGTGCTCACAGGCATGGGTCTAGTCATGATGGTGTCATGTTTCAAATTAAAGAGGAAGCGAGAGCCTTGTTCCAAGTGTGATTGAATTCTTCACAGATCATGCGTTTTCAGCCTTCTCTTGGCTTGTCTTTGCTCCCTATACTTGAAAGTCCCTGGCCCCCGCCCCCCTCCCCCCAATACACACCAGGCCTTTCTGGATGCTGCTGTGACTCTAAGCATGGCAGCTCCAGGAAGGTTGTTACCACATCACAGCTTCCACTTTAGGGAGCTGGAATGACTCTTGTCTCTCTTTGGCCTTTCTCCCCTTGGCCATATCCTCCTGCCTGCTGGGACTTCATATTGTCATTTGTCCAATGAGCTGGGGTTGTGTGAGCTTTCTGGGGTTGCTGTAATAATAAGCCATCACAAACTTAGTGGCTTTAGGTTGGTGATGTCCGGTCAGTGGTGAAGCCTTTCCTTGCCTAGCATGTTTGGGGCCCTGGGGGGTAGGAGGTGGGGAGTAGCTTTTTGTTTTTTAACTCCCAGGCAGCGACTTGAGTGGCCTTGAACAGATAACGTCACGTCTCAGACTCAGTTTCTTCATTTGTTAAGTGAGAACGTTAAGACTCTTGTGTTGCTGGGTGGCGGCGGCGGCGGCGGCGGTGGCGGCGCACGCCTTTAATTCCAGCACTTGGGAGGCAGAGGCAGGAGGATCTCTGTGAGTTTGAGGCCAGCCTGGGCTCCAGAGTGAGTTCCAGGACAGGCTCCAAAGCTACACAGAGAAACCCTGTCTTGAAAAGACAAACAAACAAACAAAAAGACTCTAGTGTTGAGAGGAGTCAGAGAGTATTATGAGGACGTAAAGGTTTATTGGGGCAGTATGGGACTTTCTGAGAGACCCAAAAGTTGGGTCTTGGGTGGTTTGGTATGATATACAGCTGTTTCAGGCTCTCTGAGGGTCCGCAGAAGGGGCTGGAAGCGAGCAGGTCCTGCAGTTTGAAGGCCACCATCTCCATCTCCAAAGTTTATGTTCTTGAACCCTGAAGGCATTGGGTAGTGCCTTTGTGGAGCCAAGGGCAACGGTCCTGTGGCCTCTAGCCTCTGTATGTGCCTCATTGAACACACCATGCCGTAGATAATCCCAGCAGCAATTTCTGCCAGTTTCTGACATAATTTGCTCAGCACCTTGACTGCACAGTCTCATTACAGACTCACAGTCCTATACATTAAGTTCTATATTGCAGAGTCACACACAAGGCCATGATCAAGCCAGCCATCTGCTAAGGCCATTGTGTGGAAAGGATGGGCCTTATATGGCACAACAGGGTGTGGAGAGGACAGCCCGACTAGGCAGCTCATACAGCGTGCTCACTATACTTTGGGGGAGGAGAGGTCCCAAGGGACATGCCAACCTCCAATAAGCAACCCACTAGGTATGGGGCCATGCTTGGTTTTTAACAGCTTCGGTGGTGAAAGCCTCCACTGTGAACTCCCTGGGCTGACACAGATGACATGTTGCCACGAGGTGTTTGGCAGAGACATGCTAGGGACATGTCAAAGGTGGGTGGGTTGGGTGTGATGGCGTTGGTGGTGGCCCGGCTGTTGTGGGATATGGTTTGTGTGAACCATGCAGCCAGGCTTGCTGGGTAGAAGTCATTATTTTGGTTGTGATGGTGGCACTGTGGTACTGTGGTACTCGTGACTTGAGCAACAGAAATCTTCTCACTCAACCCTCTCTAGAGGCTAGGCAGCCATCAGGACTGGTTTCCCCTGAGGTCTCTCTCATTGGCTGTCGGTGGCATCTTATCTCTGTGAACTCCTGTCTTGTGTGTGTTCTCCAGTGGCTACCACTCACACAGGCCACTGTTGTGGGAATGTCACCTGGGGAGATAACAGACACCTATTCACATTAGAAAGGCGACTGACAACAGACCTAGGCTCCCTCTGTCTAGCTTGGCGGACCAGTGGTTTTAATTCAGCTACTTACAAGCAGCCACGTCACTGAAGACAATGTCTCGCTCTCCCTCAAAGGCCCGCAAATCCGCAGAGAGGGGCAGGGCTTGTGGGAGTCTCTCCCAATTCATGATAAATGAGTGGGCCCAGTTGTGTGCTGGTCACCTATAAGTGATCACTGTTGCTGACAGTTCAAAGGGGACACCAGTGTGTCACACCCAGGGACAGCCTAACTTTAACAACCCTCCTCGAAGACCCTCTCCAAATACACCCGAGGAAGAGTTTAGCTCTTTAGTGTGAGCTTGGCGTGGATTAGGGATGGCCTTGTGGACTCTGTTTTCTGTAACTATAACTACTGTGGTGGTGGTGGTGGTGGTGGTGGTGGTGGTGGTGGTGGTGGTGGTGGTAAAGTGCCCAGTGATCTTGTGGAGCAGTTAGCATGTTCAATGTGGTGGCTTCCCATGGCCACACTTAGCCGTAAGTATGACCGACTCATGGGGTGATGACTGCCTGGGCCGAACTGGACAGTTGGTTTGGGTGCAGTGGTCTTTTCTTCAAAAGACTATACTACCATGTGTTGGTGAGGCCCACCCTTGGTATTTCTGGCTTATACCTTCTTGGTGCTTGGGATGATGACACGAGTTAACTGTGTGGCTTGGCCATACTTGCCATAGGTGAAAACACACCTTCGGCTCTTGCAGGCCAGAGGGCAGGCAGGGTTAGGAGAGGGCACCATTCAGTCCACAAGGTTGCATACTAGTCTGGCCCTTGCCTGGTTACTGCCTGTTTGGGCACTGTGGCAGCCTTCAGGCACAATGGAGGTGTTGGTCAGCACGTTCAGTGTTCCAGCTTGTGCTTGGTCACTTGGCCAGTTTAACCCCGATAGGAGGCACTTGTCTGGTGTTGTCTGCTCAGTGGTGGCCTGAATGTTCTTTTGAGAGAGGTCATGGTGATATGGGCATCCGAATGCTAATAGGAAGTCTACAGGGAGTGCAATGAGGTCAGGAGTATGGTAGAGCCCTGTACCCGTCTTGTGAGGGACACCATAGTAAAGCCCTTCAAAGCCAGGACACAGGGCTTGCTAGTTCTGCTTTAACTGTGCATAGACCTCATTCTGTTACCTGGGAAACAGGGCCATCGATAACGGGTGTGCCCAGGGGCTGTGAAATGGAAGTGAGCTGGGACAGGCCACACTTCAGCTGGAGTCCTGGTCTACGGTCAGGGCCCCCCAGAAAAAGGCTTGCTATTTGCAGTATCTTGCTTGGTTCGGGTTCTGTGTCTATCACCTGGACAGAATTATCACATCCCAAGTGTCAGGATGGGGGAAGTTAGGAAAAAAACCCAGTTTGACGTTCATTCATTCAGCACGTAGACCACACCTCTTAAAGGGCAGGTCTTCTTGGGGGTTCCAGTCCTTCAGGGTTTCCTGCCCCTATGTGTGATCTTGCTGCTGGGCTGGGTCTGAGTTTTTTCTCTCCCGTCTCTGCCCCTGTGCTGACCACAGACATTCCATTTGCAGCCAGGTCCCGTTGGGCCAGAGTGACTGGGATTCTCCAGGACCTGCTGTGGGAGTCATGGAGACCAGATGAAGCTGCTGGTTTGGAGTTGAATACTTAGTGGCTGGGCTCTTTCCAAGATTAAGCTGCCTTCATCTGGGACATGTCCCTGCAGTCAGAGAGCAGGCTATCTAGGGTGGGTGCTGGCAGGTGCAGATGGTAGGGACTGTTCTCGGCTCCGCCCAGAGTCACCTCCCTGCCTTTGGTGGATGTGTACCAGGCTCCCGGGGTGTGTGGAAGGGGTGTGTAGGGCGGGTCAGGACACAGCCCAGTGGTGAACTCTTACCTCTTTGGGTTTACTGCGTAGGCCCTATCTAGAGTTTGGAAAATGCGCTTCTGAGTTATGGGAGGAGTAAGGGAACCTGGTGCTTGCCCCGCTCTGCGGCATGCACTCTCTTGCCTTCTTTCCTTCCTTCAAGGAGACTCATTCACCTGGCTCCTTCAGAGGACACAGCATGGCATGGCCAGTGGTGGCTCCGTGGGCCCTCGCCCATAAAGGTGGGGCTGAGGCGCCCCAAGGACCCATGGCAGGCAGCTTATCAGCTACTTCACTTTCACCCCTGAACTTGGACAGGCCTCAAGCTCTCTTACAAGAAGCTCTGACATTGCTTATAGGTGGATTAGCTGGCACTCGAGAGCACATGTTCTAGGTCTAGAAAGGCATCTGGGTATGGATGCCCTGTTGTGATGGCTACTTCCCTTCCTCTGGCCCGGAAGTACCCGGGACTTTGGATCTCAGAGGATGTGTGTGTGTGTGTGTGTGTGTGTGTGTGTGTGTGTGTGTGTTTCACGTAATCCAGGCTGGCCTCTAACTCACTATGTAGCCGAGAAAGACTTTGAATTCCCAACCTGCCTCCATCTTCCAAGTGCTGGGATTATAGGCATGTGCCGTAACGCCTTCTCCATTTCACCCTCTCTCCCAGGCAACCCTGGAGGTGCCCTGGGCTGTCTGTAAGGAAAGTAAATCAAGAGAGACAGAAATCAATATTCAATACAGTCCTTCCATTTCTGCGTCTCCTCGCTGGCGTTCTTTTGGCCTTGTTCCAGCATTTACCAAGCTGTCTGAGGCTAGCACTGCCCCCTGGTGGTTAGCTGCCAAGGGCCAAGCTGCATAGTTCTTGTCTGCTGCTGCTCTTGGCCACCCGCTCCCATTAGCTTCCTTAAACAGTTACATTTCTTTTGGATCCCTTCTGCACTCATTGCCTGAATGAGGTGTTTTCCAAAAGGAAACAAAAATGTTTCCTAACTGGAAGGTTTTCTGTGGTGTGGGGACTGTCCTACGCATTTGAGACATGTTGCGCTGGACAAGATCTCATACCCAATGCTTACTGGCCATGCTACTGCCTGTGGTTGGCAGCCCTGGGGTTCCTGAGATTGTGGATGAGGTGGATGCTGGCTGGGAGAGAGCTGGGTGGGCTGTTGGTGCCAGCTGTTTTGAGGATGAGATAACAGACCACCAGTGACATGACTCACCCAGAAGCCCCACAGTACAGTAATGGAAGAGCCCTTGTGTTCAAGTCTCTGCCTTGCCCCCCGGCTAAATCTGGACTTCAGACAGTTGGAACACGATGGCGTATGTGGCTCTCTGCTAGTGGTAGCCCAGGGACCTTTTCCCTTTGGCAGCCTCTTCAGGTTGGGTGAGGCCGGGCAGGCCTCTGAACTCCGCACGGAGGCACACACATGTGCACGTACCCTTCCGTTTCCCCACCTGCTTCCTTAGAGGCCTGCCCCGACCCCTCAGCTCTTCCATAATAGTAGCAGACATTCCCTGGCTGGCAGGACGTTTTAGTTTACCAGAGGGAGACTGTAATTTTCATTTTGCAAATGGGGCGGGGGCATGGCTTATGTAGAGCACCAAGACCAAGACTGGAGTCGGTGTGAATGTGTGTGCCCTGCGTCTTGTTGCAGAGGCAGCTGTGGTTTGTGTTTCATCTACTATTCATCAAGTACTTAGTATGTGCCCTGGACACACACACACACACACACACACACACACACACACGCGCGCGCGCACACACACACACACACACACACACACACACACACACACACACACACACACACACACAGAGCCCGATTTACAGATGTGGAAACTGCATGTCCGAGAGAAATCCAGAAACAGATAGCCTGGTCGCCAGTGCTTCCTGTCTGGAGTCTGTACCCCACCTACCTCTAAGCCCTTTCAAATGCCGCCACCCCCTGGGCCCTTAGCTGCCCCTGTGCAGTAGGGTGGGGCCTGAGTAGTGCTGACAGCCAGCAGTAGGAGGGGGCCTGCCTGGCTTCCAGCCCAGGAATGTGTTGGGAAATTCCTTCATCCTCCCACACTTGGATGCTGGGCCGGAAGAGTTAAGTGGCTGCCTTGTGCCCGTGGATCACAGAGGCCTCTTCACTCCTTTTACAGCCTGACTTTTCTCAGGAAACTGCTGGGCAGTGTCCCCTCCCCCGCATCTGGACTTATTGCCTTCTTTGGTCCTCTTTTCCCCCGTGAGAGCCACAGAGCCCCATCTCCATCCTCCTCCCAGGGCCTCCAGCTTCCCAGGAGGGGACACCTCGAAGCAGACATTTCCAAGCTCTCTGCCCAAAACATGCGCGTGTTACCCAGCCGCCCACACGCCTGAACCAGCATTAGGTCGATGCCTGCAGGTGACCTGTGTTTGTAACAGTGCTGAGGACCAGATTGCTGGCCTGTTTATCTGTTTCCCCCAGCCTGTAGCTTGGCAAGAGGGCCAGGTGGATGAGTTTCCCTGACTTGGTCTAGATCTCCGGTGATCAGAAATACCCTAGAGAATGTGAGGAGACGCTCAGAGCAGAAGCCAGGCTCTTGGGCTTGATAGGGCTAGGGGAGCTTTTTTTTTTTGAGACAGGGTTTCTCTGTGTAGCTTTGCTCCTTTCCTGGAACTCGCTTTGTAAACCAGGCTGGCTTCGAACTCAGAGGTCTGCCTGCCTCTGCCTCCCAAGTGCTGGGATTAAAGGCCTGTGCCACTGCCGCCCAGGGGGATAGGGGAACTTAAAGGCTATGTTGGCCCACCAGAAAAAGCCTGTGTTTGCACACGTCCCATCACAGAGCTACCCAGGCTACCTGTGACCACCTTTGGGAAGTTCTCACTGTCACCCCAGCTCCTACCCATGGCCCTGGCCTCAGTTTTATGGACCTTCACAGACCAAGGCTCCCCTTCCTGTCACGGCCCTTTGATGCCTTCCCTGTTCTGGGTTACCTCAGGAGCTCTCAGGACTGTCTGGCCTCAGTTTCTGTGTTGTTGAAAAGGATGAAGCTTGGCAGACAGTCCCATCATGAACCATCCCTTCTGCTCCCAGTATTCAAGGAAGGAGATCTTCCAGAAAGTTTTGGAATTATCTCATGGGGCCATGGCTTGGGCAGTGTGAGCGTTGGCCAGGGGCTTTATTTTCAGCCATTCTTTCAGAGAAAAGATGCCCCTCAGAGCCATTACTCCCAGCAGTGCTGTTTTTTTAAAATTGATTTATTTTTATTTTATGTGCATTGATGTTTTGCCTGTGTTTATGTTTGTGTGAGGGTCCCCTGGAACTGGAGTTACAGACAGTTGTGAGCCTCCATATGGATGCTGGGAATTGAACCTGGGTCCTCTGGAAGAGCAGTCAGTGCTCTCAACCACTAAGCCATCTCTCCAGTCCCCAGTACTGGGTTTTTGAGCATTACAAGTATGAAAACCTCCGTCAGTCCCTCAGGGGTCTTCTTGGAGTTTCTTTTTCTTTTCTTTCTTTCTTTCTTTCTTTCTTTCTTTCTTTCTTTCTTTCTTTTTTTTTTTAAAGATTTATTTACTTATTATGGCTACAGAAGAAGGCGCCAGATCTTATTACAGATGGTTGTGAGCCACCATGTGGGTGCTGGGAATTGAACTCAGGACCTCTGGAAGAGCAGTCAGTGCTCTTAACCTCTGAGCCATCTCTCCAGCTCTTTCTTGGAGTTTCTATGGGAGACCAGGCCAGATCCAGAGCCCTCAAGGCCAGTGTCCTCTACCCAGGTTACTTACTGCCCGCTCAAGTCTCATGCAGCCCATGGGGGCAGCTTGGCAACCCAGTTCGGACAGATCCCTGACAAAGCCTTTCTGAATGGGTCTTCTCCATTCAGATAAAAGGGCTGGCATGTGGCTCTGTGGCAGAGCATTTGCTTACATGCCTGAGGTCCTGGCTTCCTATCCGAGTATCTGGAAAAACAACAAACAACCAACCCTTTAGGGATGGTGAGTGTATATAACTGACAAGTTCAACTGTAAGTAAGCTTTTTTGTGTGTGTGGGTGTGCCTCTCCTGGCCTAAAGGTCACGTTTCAGTACATCTCACACTCCCCAGCACCCCTGGCCAGCCACAGGCACCTTTGTGTCTTCAGGAGGTTTTCATTGAGCATCTATTGTATACCAGACCTTGGGTCTACTGAAGACCCGCGAGATGCTCTATCCATAGAGCTCTGGCGGCGGGGACACAGACATCAGTAGACGGCAGCAGGCTGTGGAGAGGGCAGGAAGGGACAGCGGCAGGAGGTGCCTCAGAACACTTGCTCCAGCAGTGACTCTTGAGACTGGTTGGCAAGAGAGAACTTTGAAGAAGCCCGGGGGGATTTGAGAGAGGCTGGTGTGCTGGAGGACTGTGAAGCTGTGGAGGACAGAGACAGTGGGGCCACAGCACCGCAGCAGGTACTGGCTGTGGCTAGGATGGGGTGCCAGTGCTCGGTGATACTTGATAAAGGAGCAGAAGGAAGCCTTTTCCAGCCCCTCCATGCAGGCTGGCCCAGGCAGATTGTTCCCACGGCACAGTGGTGTTTCTTAACACCCTCTGCCTGGCAGGAGCCACTGCCCTCAACCGGACCAGCTGAAAGGAGATCTGGGTGAAAGGGTGCCCATCCCAGGCTGAGTGGAGGGGTGAGAACCTGAGATGAACTCCCAGGCTCCTTGCAAACTGCTCTCACTGCAGAGTTTGGGGGCCGCTGGAGTGGAGAAGCAGAACTCTTTCACGAGGAGCAGTGTGAGTCTGCATACCCAAAGCTGGTGCCGCTCCCATTACAGGAGCTACTTATGGCCAAGGCCTGGCCCCAGGCTGCAGGGTTCATATTCTTCTCTTCCTCGATGGTCACCAAGACTCACATGACCCCACTTAGCCCTCCTGACCTTATATTGGTGCAAGACATATAGGTCAGGCATCATCTGGTGTTTGATGGGTAAAGGCAAACCAAGTAGGGAAGAGGTTGCTGGGGGTCTGATCATCTGTGTGTGGGCCATGACTGTAGAGGTGTGCAGCCCAGAGGACACAAGCTTGAGGGGGCATGAAAGCCATTTGAAAATCCCTGGCACGGAAAGGAGGGAATGGAGATCTTGGGTAGAGATTCCAGTGTGGGCCTGAAGGATTTTTCCACAGAGCTGGCTCTGGGTGGAATGAGCTGCCTGTCTGGGTTGGTAGGGAGTTTCTCTCCAAGGAAGTTATGAGAAGGCACATGGATGGACACCTGACAGCTGTTCTTGGTCCTCTGAAGCTCTGGACTGGGTGATCTCTGCTGGTTCTGGATGTGTGCTGTTCTGTGCGTTGACCTGTGGGATCCAGTGCAGGCCTGGCAAATAACATTGGGACAATCGCGACTCAGTTTCCTCCTGAGAAAAGAGACAGAATGCCTGTCTGTCTGTATGGCTTCTTGAGGGGATGGGGGTAGAGTCCTCATCCAAGGGAATGCTCCAAGGGAAGTGGTTGTCTGCATGCCATCATGCTGGCTCTTAGGTGGTGGGCAGAAAGAGGGGAAATCCGTCTTTTCTGAGCTTACAGCCTCTGGTCTAGCTAGCCAAATCACTGCTTTCAGAACTGCAGTTTTGAAAGGGTAAATACTAAAGCAGGCCTGCCCTTAGCGATGCATGGCCTGTAATACAGGGGCTGGGGAGGCTGAGGCAGGAAGAGCAGGAGTTCAAGATCCATCTGGGATGATATGTAGTCAGTTCTAGGCCAACCTGGGGTACAGAGCAACTTAAGGCAAGCCTGAGGTATGTAGTGAAATTCTATCTCAAAACAAAACAAACCAAAACCAAAACCAAGGGCTGAGGATATAACTCGTTGGTAGAGCACCTGCTTAGTATATGCAAGACCCTGGGTTTGATTACCAGCACCATAAACACACACACACACACACACACACACACACACACACACACACACACACACACAAGAGCAAGCAGGGATAATCAAACTGGACATGAGTGGGCAGCTGAGGTATGCCATTAGTCCCTGACTGTCCTTTCCTCCTAGCTATCTGGCCGCATACTCTTCACCTAAGACAGCTACTTCTTACAGATAAGCTTGACCTATGAGGTAGACTCCATTTGCCACTGCTGAATAAAGGGGAATTAGCATGAATGTCAATCTTTGTCAGCACTAAGCAAGTGACTCACCAGTGCCTCCAGGAGAGTGTTCGTGTGTTGGCAGGGAGCGAGTGGGGCTCGGGACAGATGTGAGCTGAATTCAATTAGTCTGGGGTGGCCTCTTGGTGGAGGTGGTCATGGGACAGACCTGAGGAGGGAGGAAAGATGGAGGTTCGCATTTCTTGATGTTGGTTTTGCAGAGACCGCCCGCTGCAGCCATGCTTGTGTATGTGTGTGCCTTCCCCTCTCTCAAGCACTGGGATAATGACTGCTGTGGAGGTGGCATTCTGTGAGAACGGGACCCAAATGGCTCAGAAATGAGGGGGCTGGAGACAGGAACTCCACTAGCATGGTTACTGCAGAAAGAAGCAAAGATGTGGGCTGACGGGGCCTGCATGGCTGGCTGATAGATGCCTGCATTTCTAGAGTAGAGTCACCCCCACCCCCAGGACAAGAGAGAGTTTGAGCCTAGAGCACAGGAGCTGGTATCCAGGCCTCTGGGCCACCACAAGGCACCTTGCATTCCCGCAAGAGGGAGGGGAGCTGGTATGGGCAGGGACTGACAGGTTCTCATATATTTATAGCTGGAATTTGGGGTCATGTGGCCCTGGGTCCTGGCATGGCTGAGTGCCTCATCTTGCAGCCTGCTCTGACCTCAGGGTCCTGCAGGTTTAGCAGGTGCTTTGATGGGAGCCCACGGTGCAGGGCTGGATTCCCACCAAGCGCTCCCAACCCCAAGGGGTCAAGAGGCCTTCTGGGACCAAGGAGGGGAATAGATAGGGAAGGAAGGGGGAAAGGAGCCAGCATGTAGCAGCTAGTGATCCTGAGCCTACAGGGCAGAGTCCCTGGGGTGCACACTGACACACCCGGGTTCTGAAGCCACACCGGGCTAAAAGAAAGAGAAACTGTTGGCTCCTTCAGGATGTCCTCATTTTAGTGCACACTCGGCCCTTCGTGCCGTACTCAGCACCCCACAGGCCGGATTGTTACTTTCCTGAGACATGCAGCCACCAGTGAGACTGTGCCTTGACCTGCTAGCTAGCGCACTTGACCTCAGCTAAGGCTGTACGAGTTTTATTTCCTCTTCCTTCCTCCTTTTCTTTCTTTTCCTCCCACCTGGAAGCGGGGTCACATGATGTAGCCCAGGCTAGCCATAGACTCATGATCTTCCTGCCTCGGCCTTCTGAGTGTTGAGATGACAGGCGTGCCTTCAGGCCCACCTGTGTGGGATTTTTCATGAAGCAAGTGTCAGGCAAAAGGGATCAGGCAAACCATGACTACCAGGGTCTAGAGAGACCAAATGGGCTGAAGTCATGACCTTGGTGGGTAACTCTTTGGGTCTCGGGCTCCTTATCTGTGAAGTGGTCTCACAGGGGTGTTTTGTGGTTCTGAGAGACAGAGTGTGTGTCTATCCTGTTATTTAACTGGGGCATGGCCAAGGCCAGATTCACGTACCATGCCTTCCTGTCCACACACATATGCCTGCAGGGCAGCTTAGCCCAAGGTGAGTGTCAGATCTCCTGGTGTGACCGCCAAGGTTCTGCTCACCCGTGTCTAGATACTTCTGCCTCCACCAGTCCAAAATGGGGCTCCTCAGGGCACCCCCCGACCCAGGTTGCTGCAGGCCTAAACCAGGGAGCTCTCCTGCTCACAGCTAGATAGATCATCAGGAGGCTTCACCGTGTCTCTTCATTTTACCCCTTCCCCCGGGCCCCATTGTCATACATAGAAAAGCCACCCGATGGTTTTGTTCCCCATTCTGTGTGCAGGCCAGGTTGTAACCTTCCTGTCCCCGACCCATCTCTGTCCTGCATACCCTCCTCAGTAGACTCACAACATTAGGGCAGCAGCCGGCCTCACCATGGCCTGAGCAGTCAGTCCATCAGGATACAGTCCTTAGTGCTTGACCCTCCTCCCCCCAGGCCCCTGCTGTCCACTCTAGCCAGGTGAGTTCCTCTCAGTTCCTTCCCATGGGTTCTAATTTCTTGGTCTGGTGGCTTCCTGCTCAGACTGGAGAGCAGGGGCATCATTCACCTACCGCTCTTCTTTTCATTCAGCCCCAGATAGGACCTGGCATGGCTTAGCCTGGAAGTGACGCTTCTCATATAGAAGAGCTCAGGTGACCTTGGCCTCTAATGACAAGGAATCATCCCACTGATATTCAGGATTGAGGCCATGGGAATAGAAGTCTTCCCAAGGGCAGTGGGAGCCCTGAGTCCCAGGTGGGCTTTTTTTTGCCTGAGCTTAGCTCCTCTCTGATCTTCATGTTTGTTTAATGTACCAGAGACTGGGCCGTCTGCGCTCACCTAAGTTCTAAAGGTAGCCCAGGAGAGAGGCAGAGGCTGGGTTATCTTGGGGCTCTCTGGACCCCTCATTTTCTCATCTGTGGACAGGGATGGGATAGTTTCTTTTTCAAGGTGCTAGGACGATCAAATGAGACAATCCATCCTGATACTTAGTAAGCACAAGAAGATAGATAGTACCCCTTTCTGACCCGGTGAAGGACCAGGAGGCTCAAATGGTTCCTATGTCTTCATGAGCATGGCCTTTTTTGCTCTCCTCCTCTATCTTGTTATGGTGCCAGATGCTCATAAAAGCCAGCCATGCCATTTTTCTGGCTCCTGGGACTCCAGTCTCCTATGAAGTCTTCTAGGCAGAGGCAAGACCCTTTTTGAAGGTGCCGCATGAGTATTCCAGGTATGTCTGGGGGCCAGAGCTGGCACCAGTGGTACTCCGACTCAGGACGGCACTACTGGGGACCAAGAATGGAATGGCTTGCTTATCCTTCCCCACATCTATATGGTTAGTTGCCCGAGGCTTACACCATGCTTGATTTAGAGCAAAGGCAACCCAAAGGTGTAAGCCAGTACCCTTCTTCGTAGGAAGATGCCTGAGGCAGGAGCCACTGTGCAAAGGCAGTTTTTACACACTTGCTTACACCCTTGGCTTACACCCTCGTCGAGCATGCGTCAGACTATCTGCAGAACTGAAGGTTGAGGGGTTGACAGGAGTGTCCTTGGTGGGGACAAAGGTGGGGGATAAGTGTGGAGACCATCAGAGAGCGGCAAACATGGCGAATGAATACCTCATAGAAGCAGAAATCTCTCCTATGCCTGAGAGCAGAGCGCTGACCAATTTTATTAGGTGTCCAGGGTGACTATAGAAATGCATCAGAAGTGAACTGGTGGGTTAAGGTCATGGATTCCCACGGCTCTTCTTGTTCTACCACAACGTATATGTTAAGGTGCCAGACTTGGGGGCCAGGTGGCAAGATGGTTCAGTAGGTAAAGGCTCTTACCACCAAGCCTGACGACCTGAGTACAATTTCTGGAAGCCACACGGCGGGATGAGAGAACCAACGCTTGCATGCTGACACACACACACATAAATGTAGGAGAAAAAAAATAGATTAAAAAAGCCAGGCTTGCTGGCCTGGGTGCCCATGGTGGGTGTGGGAGGAGAAGCCACGGGGGCAGGGCCCATACTGAGTTTCTTTCCCTACCCTCATTACAATATATTTAGCTGTCAGGTCTGCTTTGGTTCTAAGTGGCGGGGCTGATTCATAGCCACCTCCTTCCTAAAGAAATCGACTGATTCCTATAATTGAAAATGTGTTTCCGCTAGTTTGGCTATTTGTCCCTGTGCTTTTTCCAATCATGGTCTCAACAGTTCTCGCTCATACATTCCCTCCTCTTTCTCGCCGATTGGACTCCTGGAGCTCTACCCGGGGCCTGGCTGTGGATCTCTGCATCCGTTTCCATCAGTCATTGGATGAGAGTTCCAGCACGACCATTAGGGTGTGTGGCCAAAAACACATGAACTATGAACCAAAAGCTGAGGAGCCCCCAACTAGATCAGGCCCTCTGGATAAGTGAGACTGTTGATTAGCTTGAACTGTTTGGGAGGCCCCCAGGCAGTGGGACCGGGACCTGTCCTTAGTGCATGAGCTGGCTGTTTGGAACCTGGGGCCTATGCAGGGACACTTTGCTCAGCCTGGAAGGAGGGGACTGGAGCTGCCTGAACTGAATCTACCAGGTTGAGCTGAATCCCCAGGGGAGTCTTGGCCCTGGAGGAGATGGGAATGGGGGGTGGGCTGGGGAGATGGTGGTGGGGCGGGAGGAGGGAGGACAGGGGAATCCGTGGCTGATATATAAAATTAAATTATAAAAAAAAAGAAAAAGAAAATGTGGGTCCATTGGATGCGGGAACACTGTCCCTCAATCCTGTTTTCCTTTATGACACCTTTGTTTTCTCTCTGGCTTCCCCCCCGAGTCAAAGGGGGAAATGGCAAAGTGTTTTTCTTTTTTCACGCCTGCTACTGGGGGACTGAACCAACCTAGGTCCTCACACGTACCAAGCCAGCACTCTGTCACGGAGATCTCCCCAGACCCCCTTTCAATATTTATGTGGAAACAGGGTTTCACTTTTTCACATGTGATTTAGCTCAGGCTAGACCTGAACTCTGAAGCCCAGGCATGTCTTGAACTTGCTCTCTTCCTGTTACAGCTCTTTGCTACCAGTGCTTTGCTCCCATGAGGTTTCTTGTGGGTCAGCTTGGTGGTGGTGAGGAGAGTAATCTTTTTCCAATAACATCAGCCTTCGCTCCTGGGCTAACTCTCACTGTCTAATAGGACACGTGGTAAGTCCCGAGCCCATGACAGTAGCTGAGAAAGACGGCTGATTGCTCAGGACGGGGTTCTGAGCCAACCACTAAGGCAAGAATGTGTCTATGGCACAGCCTCTCTTGACACAGCAGACTTCAGATGAAGAAGACCCTGATGCCCACAGACACACCCCAGCTTTAAACATAGCAGTCACCTTCCCAGTTAGGACTTAACTGTGGCTAGTAACAAATTACTCAGCACACACACACGCTCTGCTAGTGTCCATAACCATGAGAGAAGTCTTGCTGATGCAGGATGTTGAGAGCATCTGCTGCCGTCAGGAAGGTGAGGATGTCTGTGTCGAGTAGTTGGAATGTAGAAGATGGATGCCGCTGTGATAATATTCACCACACAGGGCACTGTGATTTATCATGGACTCCATAGGAAAGGTTAATGTATATAGGAATATGGGTAGGGCTATGTGACCATCTCCTGTCATGACTAGATATAGAAGTATCCCGAGTTTGGAAAAAAAGATTCTCTTTATAGAGTAGAAAGATTGGGTTTGATCATCTTCCATTTGTGCTTGATTGAGAAACAACCATTGGAAAATTCAATGCTGTGCTCTGGCTCAGCAGGAAAGAGGCCTGGATTGATTAGTAATGTCTGCAATGGGCAAAGACACTAAACATGGTGGGTCTGCTCATTGTGTAGGAGCCATTCATGTACTTGCTTCCAGATCTTCTACTTTAGACATGAATCAACAGAGCAAAACTAAGTATTGCCTTAGGGCTCAAAAGAGAGACAAAGGTAAGATAGGCTTTCTTGGGAGGTGACTTGAGAATTTCAAGTTACACTAACTGGGCGTGTGACTTTATGGAAGGCATGTTCCTTGATAAGTTGCATTTCCTTGTCTGCAGAATGAAGGAAACCATTCCTTCTTGAGAACTAAGCAGTCATTAAGGAGGATGAAATGAACTCATAAATGTGAAGTCATTTTGTCCTACTTAAAATAGCAGCGAGCAGTTTTATGTGCTAGCCACGGTTCCAAGTGTTTTGTTTATATCCTCATTTAATCCTCAAAATAACCCTATGAAGTATTTACTATTGTTTTCTTTGGTTTATAGAAAATGGCACCTGGGCATAAATGCCAAGTCACATGCCCCAGATCAGCCCAGGTAGCCTGGCTGTGGAGTTGATGTCCTGAACTCCTTTATCATGGTGCTTTTCACTACAGAACCTATGGCCATGCTCCTGGAAGGGCCATCCATGCCCTTTCTTGCTCAGGAAATGGCATTATGAATTCAATCATTCATTGACACCCATGAAATTGAAAATGGGTTTGCTTTTATCTGTACCTACCTTGCAGGGCTTGATGACGCTGTTCCTAGACTTCATGGATGGTAAGAGAAGGGACACAGAACAAATTTAAGGATCTGCCTGATTACCAGTCACGCTGCCTGGGTTTACCTGCAGGCTCTCTGCCTTCCTAGCTCAGTGACCTTGTACATGTTACTTACTGTTTTTAAGCATTAGTTTACTGTCTGAGCATGAATGGCAATCATATGTACTATCCAGGGACCAGGACCTTGCTGCAGTATCATTTATAGCTTGCTCTAGTCAGCTGTGAGCAGATTTCTCCTTTGCTGGGGATAGGCAGAAACTGCCACTCTCCCAGCCACAGCTTTTGTTTTGTTTTTTTGTTTTTGTTTTTTGTTTTGTTTTTCAAGACAGGGTTTCTCTGTAGCTTTGGAGCCTGTCCTGGACTAGCCCTGTAGACCAGGCTGGTTTCGAACTCTCAGAACCACCACCGCCAGGCCCACCCACAGCTCTTGGGAAAGCTGACCCCTTGGGGTGGGTTGACTCCTTGGTTTAACCTTAGGGCCTGCTCCCTTTACCTGCTCTCTCTGGTCAGACTTCCCTGCAGTCAGCAGCTGGTATCTGGATCCTTGTCTCATTTCTGCAGCCCCAAACCAGTCCAATCCAGAATGAGCTTGTGTGCGGCCTACACTTGTTTTCTGGAGGCCTCTCCTTCTTAAAAGATGATAATGGCGAGGGGTATGTTGAAAGGGCCTGTTCCTGCCTCTAGTGTGAGGAGCGTGCAAAGTGCTTGTGATTTAGCAAAGACAGGAGATAGCACCCGATGGATCCCTCTCCTGCTGCTGATGCTGAGTGCATTCTTTCTGTTGGAGATCACAGGGAGCCTGGCTGTGTATTGGGGTCTGGCAGTTGTGGGTGTGTGTGTGTGTGTGTGTGTGTGTGTGTGTGTGTGTGTGTGTGTGTGTGTGTGTACTCACACAGTTATGATAATGGTTGCTTCACTGCTTGGGGCTTGGATAAAGTACAGATTCTTGGACCCCCTTGATGGATTCAGCACCTCTAGGGTCCATGGAATCCGTGATTCTGGATCTTTGCTCCCCAGGAAAACTCTGCAGTGAGTGGCTAGAGACCAAACTTGGAGGAATACTGACAGAGCCCAACCTTGTAGAGCAAGACTGCTGAGGCAGAAAGATAGGTAAGTTCAAAGCCTGCCTGGCCTGTGGAGCAGGTTCAAGTCCTGCTTGGGAAATTTAGTGAGATCTTTTCTCAAAATGAAAAATACAAAAAGGGTTGGGGATATAGCTCAGCGGGAGTGTGCTTGTCTAACAGGGTGGGGTCCTGAATTCAAATCCCAGTAACACACACACACACACACACACACACACACACACACACACACACACACAGGGCTGGGTGTGATGATTTCCCTGTTCTCTAATAATCCTAGCACTCAGGAGGCAGAGTGGGAGGGTCACAATTTCAAGGCCAGCCTAGCCCTGAGAGCAAAGGAGACAATGTCCACCAGTCCCCTCCAGCCTTCTTGTAGTGGTTTATAGATGAAGATATTGAGGGCCATAGCCCAGTGCTGCATGCTTTTCATAAAGGCTTTGCTCACTGAGTAAATACAGGACTAATGAGCCCTTCCTCAGTCTAGGGCACATATTGTAAATCCCTGCCTTGAGTCCAGAGCTCCCTCGCGCGGAGAAATCACGGGAGGGGCCACCAGCGGGGCACAGGTGGCCCTTAGGCAAGTCAAAGAGACAGGATGTAGAGGAAGTGCTGAGGGCCATCACCTAGGGGGGAGGGGAAGATGGAGCCTGCTGCTCTTTGGAGTCAAGGGTGGGGATGCTGTAAACCAGGAATGGCCAGTAGACTTTGTATTGGGAGTCCTTGGGTGCTCCCACAGGAGAGCTGTGATCCTTTGGAAGCAAGTGGGGGGTGAGAGAGTAGAGTCTCTACCCTGCCTCTACAGAACATCTTCTCAGAGGCCAAAGGAGCCAAGTAACCGCAAAGACCTTTTCCCTGAGCCAGTTTATTCCATGTTGGGGCCTGGCCCAGGCGAGGTGGCATAGAGAGAACCGGACTCCTGGTTTTGTTTAAGGAGCGGGGGGGGGGGGTGGGGGGTGGGTTCTATTTATAACCATCTATGAATGGCAGGATCTCATGTAGCCCAGACTGACCTTGAACTGTGTAGTTGAGGATGACCTGAACTTTTCTGGTCCTTCTTCATCTACCTCCCAAGTTCTAGATTACTGATGCACACCACCACACCAGTTTGTGTGGTGCTCGGGATGAAACCCAAGGCTTCAAGCAAGCTAGGCAAGCACTCTGTTAACTGAGCTATATTCCTAGCCTCCGGAATGGGTTCTATGCAGACGCTGGTGCTGGAGAGCTCAGATTCTGATTCTGTCCCCAAGGGAGTACAGTGGTTGTCTGTTGTACCCTTTGGGTTTGGGCATCTGTAAGGTGGGCTCGTGCTGGCTCTCACCTTGTGAGACTGTGATGAACCAGAGCAGACGCAGAAGTGTGCCTACGCAGAGTTCTCCTTTCTCATTAGATCGGCCCGTGATGCTCTAGCCACCTTCACAGTTGGCAACCATCACCCTCTGGATAAATCACAGCAAAAAGGAAAATGATCAGCTTAATTTAACATCCTCCCTTGTGAGGGGAAAAAAAAATGGGCCGGTCATCCACTGGTGTCCTGCATCCACCCCTAAGACCCCACAGCAGAAGTTTTCCTCTTCTTGAGCTGTGCAGATGAAATGACAGGCCAGACATTCTCAGTTGCCCTCTCCAGCTCATCTCCCCATGGATCTCTATGTCTACCCTAGGTGGGTCCCTCCTTCTCTCTGACCTCTGGGTTGTTCCTTCCTTCTGGCCTTCCTGGGAACAGGTGAGGCAGCTGTGCTCTGTGTAGGTTGGAGTGTTACTGCCCGCCAGAAGAGTCCCTGACTCAGAGGAGAGGTTTCTTGCCAGCAGGGAGAGGTAGTTAGATCATCAAGTCCTACGGGAAAACCAGAAGAATGCTAGTTCATTAGGACAGCCTCTGTCTCCAGAAAGATCCAGCATGCTGCTTAAAGAAGTACCCAGCATCACCCTGCTTGGTGATCAGGCCACAAGTATTTGTGGGAAGGCAAGGCGCACCCCAACTTCCCCCACAAGTCCTACGCAGCAGCCTTGTCTTCCTGAATCTAGTGAGCCATTTTGTTGGGACCATCACAGAGGCCTTAAATTGCTGTCCCCAAAGCGATTTTCCTTCAGAGTCCCGAGACTCTCATTTTTAGATATAGTCTGTGCTTGCAGGGGTGATGGGCCAGTCACTGCAGACCAGGGACATCGCCTAAGCAGGGAGCTGTGGCATTTTGAAGACAGTGATCTCATTTCAAAGAGGTATGTTTGCTGGAAAAATGGTGGCTAGAAGCTCTACCAGAGTGGAAATAGCCCCTCTAAAGACCCCAGTGCCCAGAGGGCAGTGCAGGGCAAAGAGCGGACCTGTGTTGAGAGGTTGGTACGATGGTTATTCCAGGGGTTAGCAGACTTCCTTACAGCTCCGTAGACTAACTCCTGTCAGCAGCCTGGTTTTTTAAATAAAATTTTAAAAAATTTTATTTATTCATGTGTTTGATGTACATGAGTGTTCCATTTTCATGCACACCAGAAGAGGACACCAGATCCCATTGTATATGATTGTGAGCCACTATGAGGTTGCTGGGAATTGAACTCAAGACCTCTGAAAGAGCAGCCAGAGCTCTTAACCACTGAGCCATCTCTCCAGCCCTGTAAATAAAGTTTTATTAGAAGCTGCCACACACATTTCTTTATGTGGAATCTGGGATTGCTTTTACAGCACAATGTGGAATAGTTGTAAAGAGACCTTCTGGATTAGCAGTCTAAACAGTAAAACATGCCAGCACCTTTTGATATAAACTATCAAAGGAAGGTTAACAGTCAACTTTGGATAAAGAAGGCCAAGTGAAGTCTCTTGGAACTTTCCCAGTGTGACAAATGTTGTCAGCCATATGTTGAGACCTCAGTGAATGGGAAGCTTGTCTGGTTCCATGGAATCAATAAACGTTAAGGTCAGAAGGATGATGGGCAGTGCCTAGTTTGACTCTTGAATATCCATGTGGAGAAACCGAGGCCCATTAAGGCAATAGGACTCGCCTGGAGCAGGTCTAGCAGAGCTAAGTCCCAGAGAACCCAGTTCAGAGCACTTTGTTCTGAATGGCTGTTTTATTATATCCATGCATGCATGGATGCACAGGTGAGGACAAGAGAGATACAATGGTAGAGATGTGTCCGCCTCTAAAGGGCGGTTGCTTGTTTCCGCTTCCCCTATGCTTATTGCCTTTGAGCTAGAAGAGTGGGCCTGGATTCCCACTTTGTCCTATATAAAGAGGCTGTTGTCCTGGCCAGGGCTGCCCCATGGCAACATGGCTAAAATGGTCACAGGCAATTCTGCTTGAGGCCAACTCCTGCATAGCAGCTGCCCCCTCGGCTGCTGGTGGCACGCTGTCTGCCCGGCACCTGCCCTCCCTGATGTCACCAGGTTGGAATGCAAGCCCTACCCACTGGGGCTGCTTTCCTGGAGTGTGTCCATCGTGGGGCCCATTGCCCCAGGGATCTATGACCCCTGTATACCTTGACTTGTGTCCAGGGCCATGGGGACACACAAGGTAGCATTATGCAGCTCAAAGAAATGCCAGATACTCCATCAAAGACTTTCTCAGCCAAGCAGAATGGCATAGATCTTTAATTCTAGCTATTCCAAGAGAGTGAGGCAGGAGGACCACTGGTTCAAGGCCAACTTTGGCTACCTAGTGAAAGCTCCTAAATGCTGTTTCAAACCAAAAACTACAAAGAGGCTGAGGATGGGAATGAATTGGTTGTAGAGCACTTGACTAGCATGCGTGATGTGCTAAGTTCGATCCCAATTACAAAACAAAACTCACCATACACCACTAGGCCTCAGTTACTTCCTACCCTCTGAGTCAGACCTGTTGAGGCAAAGGTTCCCTCTCACTCACGATTCTGTAATTCTGCCTCCTGGGCATCCCTGGGAACAGCTCTGAAACAAGAAGGCTTTTGTTTTTATTACAGAAGAGAGGTTAAATGTCATGGTGTAGGGTGTTAGGTTTCCTGGTTTCCTAACTGAGTTCAACCACCTCCCTAGCTGGGCATTTCCCAAGGAAGTTAGTGGCCCTCCCTGGGACTCAAGAACCCTCACCTGTGCAGCAAACAGAAATGGGTCCTCCCATCAACACCTGCCACCATGGTGGTTAAAGCATTAGGTAGAGGCTGAACCAAAGGTTGTTCCTACTGGTACTCTGCAAGTGTGCACCCAGACCCCTAGGCTCAGGCAGCCTTAGCTGGGCAGCTTCCCAGGCTGAGGACACTCCAGAGCTCTGGAAACCTGACCTGAAGATTAGAGGCATAGAATTCAAAACAAAACAAAACAAAAAAACAGCCAAGGAGCAGGGAGCTGTAGGAAATTCCCACGGCTGTACATGCAAATGTGAATCCAAGTGTGGGTACCATAGCCCTGCCAGCTCCTTTGGGTACTGGGTTCAGAAGGCAGTGGTATCTGAGCAGGATGAGTTTGTAAGCCACGAGACCTGGGATGGTGTCACTTTGGTCCCATCCTTCTGTAGTTTTTTTGTATGTTCCCCCTTCCTTATCTTCTTTTTAGGATTGATGTTGAGTGCTGAAAGAAGAAGAATACAGTGACTAAGAACCTGTTTTTGAAGTCAGACAGGAGAAACTCAGTTTCCTCCTATATAAAATGGGAATGATGCCAGCCAAGGAATTAAGTGACATCATACAAGTAAGGACTTAGCTCACTTTCTCACACACAGTCAGCCCACTCAGTACAATCTGAAGAGTGCCAACTATGTGTTGAATAAGAATCTGTGGGAAGCGAGACAACATTTAGGGGCTTCCATTCCAGTGAGCTTGGAAAAATCGTAACAGTGAACACAATGGTCTGTCTCTGGAAGAGAGTAAAACTCGGGGTCATAAAGTGTGACAGCCGGGGGACAACTGTCAGGGAAGGCTTCTTAAAAAAGAGTGTCATTTGATGTGATGATCAAGGAGGTGGCGGTGGCGAGGCAGAGGCAGGCGGATCTCTGTGAGTTCAAGACCAGCCTGGGCTACAGAGCGAGATATCCAGGACAGGGTCCAAAGCTACACAGAGAAACTCTGCCTTGAAAAACAAGGGGGGGAAAAAAGGAGCCAGCCACATAAAAGAGGCTGGCACGAAGGCTGTGGGGCAGTGACCAGCTGTTGGGTTTGATTGTAAAGAGCTGGCACTGTTGACAAGGGCCTCATGAGCCTTAGATGTTTGGGTTCCTAAGTGCAGTAGGAATCTTCAGACAGTTCTGAGCTGCATGTGAGGGGACATCATCTAATTTGCATGTTTTAGAGATGAATTCAGTGGCTGTGGTGGAGACCATGCTGGGTGGGAGGATGGTGGGCAAATGGTAGACAAGTTAGGAGTCTTTCCCCCAACTCTGTAGGAGACAAGGGTAGCGCCAGACCAGTGTAGTGTGATGGGAAGAGATGGAGAGCACAGGATGGCTGGTGTCCTGGGGGCAGGATGCAAAAGGGTCTGTTTCTTCTTTGCAGGTCTAGGCACGGACATGACTGCTGTGTCAAAGGGTGGAAGCTGTTCTTTTAAAAAATATTTTATGAGCTGGGCGGGTGGTGTACCCCTTTAATCTCAGCACTCGGGAGGCAGAGGCAGGCAGAATTTGAGGCCAGCCTGGTCTATATAGAGAGTTCTAGGGAAGCCAGGGCTACACAGAGAGACTCTGCCTCAAAACAACACAAAATGATTGTATTTATTTATTTTGGTTTTTCAAGGCAGGGTTTCTCTGTGTAACAGCTCTGGCTGTTCTGGAAATCACTCTGTGTAGACCAGGCTGGCCTGGAACTCAGAGAACCACCTTTCTCTGCCTCCTGAGTGCTGGGATCAGAGGCACCATACATGATACTCTTTTCTTCTTCTTCTTCTTCTTCTTCTTCTTCTTCTTCTTCTTCTTCTTCTTCTTCTTCTTCTTCTTCTTCTTCTTCTTCTATTGTGACAAGGTTTTCTGTAGCCTATCCTGGCTTATAGCCCGATATATAGCCAAGAATAACCTTGAGTTTCTAACCTTCTTGACTTCATCTTCCAAGTGTTGAGATTCTAGGCATGTGTGACCATGCCCAGTTTATGTAGCATTAGGATCAAACCCGGGGCTTCATACACACGAGGCAAGCACTCTCCCATCTGAGTTACACCCCAGGGCAAGAATGCAATGTATTTTTTTTTCTGTGCTCGGACAGCTGTGCCTATGTTTGATGGAAGCTCAACCCTCTTCAGGCCCAAGCTTCTGGATTAGCTTTGAGGCCCACAGCCCTTACCCAGCCACTTCATATAACCCACATCCTACCTTGAGCTCCTAGGACCCAGAACCACGTAGAGCATTTCTCTGTAATACCCTCACTCCCTTCGGAAGACCTCTGTTGACATGAAGGTGGAGCCTTAAGTCCTGTTAGGGTGAGGAGAGTGCCTGCCTTTTTGTAAAAAGCTGGACAACCTCATGCTTCCAAGGTATGGGAGTTTGGATGAGCAAAACTATCTTTGTTTAACGTTTCCTTTAAATATGAATGGAGGCGGCAGAAATAGCATTGGTGGTGCCTGTGAGTTTTGTCACCAGTGGAAATCACAGATATTTTCATATCACTTTACAGTTGTCACCGTGCTCTAGAAATATTTGGGTTTATTGCTAATTAGAAGTTGTAGATAATTACTAGACTTGCCACTAGCTGTTACTACTGGTATGAAAAATACCAGTTGAGCAGTGGTGGCACCTGCCTTTAATCCCAGCAATCTGGAGGCAGAGGCAGATGGAACTCTGTGAGTTCGAGGCCAGTCTGGTCTATAAAGTGAGTTCCAGGACAGCCAGGACTGTTACACAGAGAAACCCTGTCTTGAAAAACCAAAAAAAAAAAGAAAAGAAAAGAAAAGAAAAAATTTAAATTATGTGTAGGTGTGTGCATGTGAATGCAGATGTTTGTAGAGGTCAGAAGAAAGCATTGGATCCCCTGGAGCTGGAGTTACAGGCAATTGTGTACCGCCTGACAGACTCTTCAAGAACAATATGTACTCTTAACCACAAATGGCTCCCAAGGGGAGTGGCAGTATTAGGAAGCGTGGCCTTGTTAGGGTGGGTGTGGTCTTGGAGGAAGTGTGTCACTGTGCAGGTGGGCTTTGAGGTCATATATGTGTGTGTGTGTGTGTGTGTGTGTGTGTGTGTGTGTGTGTGTGTTTGTGTGTACACATAATATATATGCACATGCTCAAGCCATGCCCAGTGAGACAGTTCACTTCCTGTTGCCTTTGGATTGAGATATGAGGACTTTCAGCTCTACCACCATGTCTGCCTGCATGCTGCCTTGCTTCCTGCCGTGACAATAAAAGCCTCTGAACTGTAAGCAAGCTACCCCAATTAAATGTTTTCCTTTATAGGAGTTACCATGGCCATGGTATTTCTTCACAGCAATAGAAACCCTAACTAAGACAATAGATTTTGATATTAAGTACTTCTCTTCATAATCCTGTATTTTAGTTTTACTTTATGCATTCACAGACATTCTGAGGAGCTTATAACCTTCACTGTATTGTGGAGGGGCCCGTGGCTCAGTAAAGGTCAAGGCCTCTTCCCTTATAGCCCTGATCTTCTCATTCCCAAGAAAAGCCCGAGGTACAGAGATGTTGAGGATCTTATCTTGGTCACATTCACAGAGCTGGGTGATTTTTTTTTTTTTTTAAGCTGAGGATCAAACCCAGGGCCTTGCACTTGCTAGGTAAACACTCTACCACTGAGCTCAATCCCCAACCCCAGAGCTGGGTGATTATACTCAAACCTCTGCAGCTCTTTCTGATTCCAAAGTGCTCTCCTCTGTCTGTCTGTCTGTCTGTCTGTCTCTCTTTCGGTGTGCTTGCAGGAATGTACACCATAGCACACAGATGGAGGTCAAGGACAAGCAGTGGGAGTTGGTTCTCTCCACCTTGTTGTGGCAAACGCCTTTACCCACTGAGTGAGCCATTTCGTGGGCCTCAAAACTAGTATTCTTCACAGTCTGTCAGTGCCTCTAAGGAGCCCATCAGCTAAACCTACAGGGACTATGAGCAGAGTCCACCCTTATTGCTCCTCAACTTTTTTGGCTAAGATCAGTTACAGAGTATGTACCAAAAAGGAGGATGGGAGGCCAGAAGACACGTTTTTAAAATCCCAGTCCTGGGTGGTTGGGGATTTAGCTCAGTGGTAGAGCACTTGCCTAGCAAGCACAAGGCCCTGGGTTCGGTCCTCGGCTCTGGAAAAAAGAAGGGGCAAAAAATCCCAGTGCTGGGGAGGTGGAGACAAGACAATCTAATTGGTGAGCTCCTGGCCAATAAGAGACCTTGTCTCAATCAAAAGAGGTAGGCAAGATTCCTGAGGATGATGTCTAACATTGTCCCTTTGTATATGCATATAAGTGCTTGCACATGTATGCCATTGTATATACACACACACACACACACACACACACACATACACATACACACACACACAAAATGCACACATGCATGCATGCACTCCATCATGGTGCATGACTTCAAGCCTCATACTTGGGGGTAGAGGCAGAAGGATCATGAATTCAAGGCCATCTTTAGCTACGTAGTGAGTTCACAGCAGCCTGAGCTACATGAGACCCTGCTTCGAAGCAATGGTAATAAAAAAATAATTTGAACAATGAGGAAAGAAAAAAGGCAGCCTTCTTCGAGTCTGACTCCATCGTACCCTTGTTCCCTGTAACAAAGAAATGCTTTCCTTATCAGGGCAAGGATCTGTCTCTGCTGGGCATGGTGGCGCATGCCTTTTTCCCAGAGCTCGGGAGGCAAAGACAGGTGGATCTTTATTAATTCAAGGCCAGCCTGCTCTACATAGTGAGTTTCAGTCCAGCCAGAGCTACACAAGAAACCCCATCTCAAAAAGACAAAAGAAGGAGAAGGAGGAGAAAGAAGAAGAAGAAGGAAAAAAACAAACTAACAAAAAAAGCCGGGTGGTGGTGGCGCACGCCTTTAATCCCAGCACTTGGGAGGCAGAGGCAGCCGGATCTCTGTGAGTTCGAGGCCAGCCTGGGCTACAAAGCTAGTTCCAGGAAAGGTGCACAGAGAAACCCTGTCTCGAAAAACAAAAAGAAGAAGAAGAAGAAGAAGAAGAAGAAGAAGAAGAAGAAGAAGAAGAAGAAGAAGAAGAAGAACATCTGCCATTAACAACAACAACATCTGGTAGATCTCAGAGGGGAAGGAGATAGAGTATTTCATGACCCTATTTCATGCCCCTTTTGAGTTCGTGACCAGAGACAGAGAAAGTAGCCTGGGCTGGCTCTGTGCAAGTAAATAAGTAGAGTGGAGCTGGGGTTAGGGGCCCAGCTTAGAGTCCCACAGCTCTAGGCAGCAAGCCCCAGTTCAGACCCTTGGCTGCTTTGGTCCAGTCCTAAACCTGGTAGCACTGCAATCATGAGCACATTTCTTCCTATCTCAACTCAGTTTCCCAAGAAGCTCAGATACTCTTATCTGCTTTTACTTGGCTGTCAGACAGCAAAGTAAGGTGCCTTGTAAGGCACTTGGTACCAAGGGGTCTTACAAGGACTGTAGTTATTATGATGAGATGGTCCCCAACTCTCCCAGATCTCAGGGAAGGGACAGAGAGATGCCTCCTGGCTATATGAGATGACATCATCGTTAAGCCCCTGGTGAGCCTAGGAGCATCAGAGATGAGCCATCTGGAAGAACGGTCCTTCATCCCTGTCTCCGTCCCTGTCCCTGTATGAGTAGTGGTGGCTTTATTTTACGCATTCTCTACTTAATAAGCAGGGCCATGATGAGTCGTGGTGACTTAGGGCCTAGATGGACTGTCTGTTGGCAGAAGCTACACTTTGAGTCATTGCTCGGGGAAGGGCTCTGGGCTGGCTGCCAGCAGTGGAATTTACCTCACATTCTCTGCCTTCTGCCTCCCCTTCTCTCCCCAGGCTCCATTTTAGTACTTCTGACTTACTTGGCTTTGCTAGACTGTAGGCCTAGACGGAAAGCCAGACGCCTGCCTCATGTCCCACCCCTAGCAGAGGTGGAGGGGGGCACTGGGGAGGAGGCAAGTCCTGACCCAACCTCTGGGTCTCTGACTCCCAGTGGGGAGGATCCTAAGACATGGACATACAGAGGAGAGGCTTGGCAGCCTCGATGACCAGAGGAAGTCTAGGAGGGGACAAGCTGGGACCGTCAGGGTGGCTATGTGTGGAGCATAGGAAATTGGGTTTTAAAGGATAGACTGAAACATATATATGATTAAAAATGAAAGCCTTCCAACTGCAAGGGACATTGAATAGGAGGGCTATTTTTGTTTTTTTATTAATTAAAAAAATGAACTGTATTTTAAAATTACATATTATTTTTATGTGTATGGTTGTTTTTGCTGCATGAATGTCACTGCAAATGTGCTTGGTGCCCCAGGAGGCTAGAGGAGGGTGGTGGATCTCTTGGGGCTGGAGTTCCAGATGTTGTGAGCCACCACATAGGTGCTAAGAACAGAACCCGGGTTCTCTTCAGGAGAAGCAAGTGCTCTTAGCCCCTATCTGTCCAGCCCCGAAGAGGGAATGTGTTTTGATCAGTAGTACAAGAATGATGGGGAGCCGGGCGGTGGTGGCGCACACCTTTAATCCCAGCACTTGGGAGGCAGAGGCAGCCGGATCTCTGTGAGTTCGAGGACAGCCTGGTCTCCGGAGTGAGATCCAGGAAAGGCGCAAAGCTACACAGAGAAACCCTGTCTTGAAAAAGAACAAAAACAAAAAGAATGATGGGAATCTTTGCATATGGCTAGAAGGGTGTATTCAGGCATTCAGAGATATGAGAAACCTCACAGTGTGCAGAGGCACTTGGCTGGAGCTAGGAAGGGGCACCTTGCGAAGCGGTGAGGACCTGGTTTTTGGCATTGGAAGATTTAGCGTCAAATCCCAGCTCCATTTTCCTTCAGCATTTCCCAGCTGTGTGACTCAGAACAACTTTCCATCTTTCATCTTTTTCTTTTTCTCATTTTTCAATTTTAGTTATTTTAGGTGTGTGGGTATTTTATTTGCGTGTATGTCTGTGCACCAGTATGCCTGGTGCCCTCGGAGGCCAGAATTGGGCAATGGGTCCCTTGGGACTGAAGTCACGGACAGTTGTGAGACACCGTGTGGGTGCTAGGAATAGAACCTGGGTCCTCTGCAAGAGCAACAAATACTTTCAAGCCCTGAGCCATCTCTCCATCTCTAGACAAGTCTCTTTGCCTGCCTTAGCCCATTTCTGTACTGCTACAGCAATTCTCCCTTTGAGGTTGCTGGGGATGTGTCAGTGAAGCCCACCGCTCCCCCAGGGACACCTGGTCCTCAAGAATAGCCATCTTATATCTGCTGTTGTCATCCAGTGCTGATGGGTGGGGCTGGGGAGCTGACCCCTGGACAGGTAGGCCAGGTGAATTCTGGGAGTTTCGGGAGTAATATTTGGAAGGAGGAGAGCCAGCCGATCGATCTGCAGCTCAAAATAGCCTGGAAGTGCAAGAGCAACAATAAATAATGGGTTCCGGATGCTTTTAAATCTTGGCATTTCCTGATCTTGGCTCAGCTGGGCCAGACAGCTTCATCAGCGTTCGAGGCCAGCAACACACGCCTCCCCTGGCCATGATCCAGGCCGCCGGCTCCTTTCAAGAAAATCAGATCTAGAAATGTTTGGACCTCTGGCACAAGGCCTTTGGGTCCTGGATGTAGACTAAGGACCAGGCAGCATCTGGGCTTGTGTCGTGGGTGGGACTCGAGGAGAAGGTGAGAAAGGAGGCCCAATTCTGTGGAACAAGCTCCTGATTACTCCGTTTATTGAACACTTAGTGTGTATTAGGTACCAGGGATACCAGGCAGATATATGTTTGATTTCTCATTATAAGTTCTAGAAGGTTCTGGGTCTGGGTCTAAAAAGCTATGAGAGGATACAGTTGGTTTTGTTTGTTTGTTTGCTTTTTAATTTTTCGAGACAGGGTTTCTCTGAGTAGCCTTGGCTATCCTGGAACTCACTCTATAGACCAGGCTGGCCTCGAACTCACAGAGATCCACCTGCCTCTGCCTCCCAAGTGCTGGGATTAAAGGTGTGCGTCACCCCACCCCACCCCCCACCCCCGGCATTGTTGTGTTTCCAGTGTTGTCTGTAGGTTTGAGGAAAGCTTCCCTATGGAAGGAAAGAGTGACAGGTGGATAGGAATTACCTGGGTAAAATGTCCATGTTGTATTTCACGGAGAGAGGACGGAGTGTGCAAAATGTTGTGAGGGAAGTTCCTGAGGTCAGGGACAGAAAACAGTTGGCCAAGGCCAAGATCTGAGTGAGAGGAATTCTACAGCAAAATGACCCAGGAAAGGAATTCAGGAGCCAGACCCTCCAAGGTCTACAGACAAGAAAGAGAGGGTTTGATCTTCCCCAGAGAGGACCTTGCAGGGGGAGTTGCTGGTCTCAGATCTGCATCTTAGGGTGATGGCGGCAGCTGCTTTACCCAGCAGCCTGGGATTGCCTTGAACTGCTGGGAGGAGCCCAAGTGGAGGCGAGAGGTTGCTCTGAGGTGTGAGGGGAATCTCCTGCAGACCAGGCCAGCCTCAGACCCGAAGGTCACCACCATGTCCTCCTCCATCAGCTGCAGCTGCAGCTGTCCCCGAGGTTGCTGCAGGACCGTGTAGCCATCTCACTAATGACCATTGCTGTTTTTGTCTGTTTGTTGTTTTGGTTTTTCAAGACAGGGTTTCTCTGTGTAGTTTTGCGCCTTTCTTGGATCTCTCTCTGTAGACCAGGTTGGCCTTGAACTCACAAAGATCCGCTTGCCTCTGCCTCCCGAGTGCTGGAAATAAAGGCCTGCGCCACCACCACCCAGTGCTGTTTTTATTTCCCCCAAAGCTTTAAAAGAATTGAATTATGTGTTTGTGTGTGAGTATGTGCGCACGAGTACTGGCCCACAGAGGCCAAAGATGTTGGACCTCGTAGAGCTGGAGTTCCAGGTGGTGGTTGTTATTTTTAAAACAGTGGGAAGGAGTCACGCCATACAACAGGGCCCACATGGGAGGTTTATTGAGGGGAGGGGAGAGAAGGGGCAGAGAAGGGGGCAAGGGAGTGAAAGTGAAGGAAAGGAGACAGGAGGTGGGCAAGGCCCCCCTTTTATAAGGAGACATAGCGAATGCACACAGGGGGTGCTCTTAGTGGCTGCTGCTGAGGATATATCCTGTCAGGACCCTAAGGGCAGGCCAATACAGATGCCTGAATGCTAACTGTTGTGATCCAAGTCCTCAGGTCCTCTGCAAGAGCCGTACACATTCTTAACATCTGTCCATCTCATCTACCCCTCCAGCCCAGCCATTGTCTTTTGAGCACTGACTCTGCAGCAGATACCATGCCAAGTCCTCCTCATTAAATCCTCCCAAGAATCTGAGGGCGCCACACAGGACTGTTGATGCCCCTTTATCTGGAACATAAGAGAGATTAAATCACGTGGCCAGAATTACACAGTGCAGGACCTCTTATCCCATCGGACAACCTAGATATGTTAGACCCTGCTCAGGGCGTGGCCCATAGCCTGGGCGTCAGTCTGGTTGCTCTACTGACCCTCAGTGTTGTGTCTGCTCTAGCCACAAGAACCGGTTCAGAGAGCTGAGCCTAGAAAGGCATTGTCGTGTATGGCCTGAGGGGACACAGCCCCGTGGTTCTTGATCCTTGCTCAGGCCTGCTGGCTTCTGGCCAGGCCTGCTTTAGCACGTGAGCTGAGCAGCGAGCGGTGTCTCTGGGGATTGGATGGTCTTTGCTGCTTGTTTTTCTTGCTGACTTCCTGTCCTCTTTCCTCTCTGCTCCCACCCTATCCCCATCTGTTGCTGCCCATGGGGTCTCAGCCTCGCCTCCCAGATGTGCAGGCAGGACTTGGAATTGAAGCAGAAGCCGCCTTCCTTCTGGCCCCCGAGGAAGGAAAAAGAAAACTAACAGTCTGAGCAGCTGTTACCTGCCAGGCTCCTGGTGTGGTGGTTGGTCTCTGTGGTTTCACCAAGCCTCGGGCAGTACCTAGAATGGTACTGGGCATTATCCGTTCTCACTAGATGGGGATTGCCAGCCGGGAGAATGTAGACGTTGCACTCAGTCATTGGCTAGGGTCTCATCCCGAGTTTAATACTCTTGCTTCCCAAACTTGAATGTGCATGTGTGTGTATTACCAGGGGAGCTTATTAAAGGCAGGGTCTGAGGCCTGAGGTCTAGATCAGCATGAGAGGTGTGTGTTCCAGGTGAGGATGTTGCTTCTGGGACCCCACAGGGAGGAACAGGTGAACAGGTACCAGATCTCTTACCCTTACCCATGATTCACCCCATGACACTTGGTCCCCCAGTACTCATGCCCTTCATGTCTTCTTCCTCACGAGGAGTTGCTTATGGAGCGTCTGCGGCTTCCTGTTGTGCCCAGGGTGTCTCTTGGTGACCCTGCATGTACCAAGGCCCCGGTGACTTCTCCTGGTCTCTGAGGCTAGCCAGTGGTGGGATATGGGAAACAGGCTCAGAGAAATAACCAGTCCAAGGTCCATGCCACTGCCCAGAGAATGCGTTTCCAGGCTTCAGACTTGGTGTTCTCTGTTACTGCTTCAGCTGGAGGTCCAGAGGCCGGAGTCCTCTTCCTTTCTTTGACTTGCTAGGTAGCTTTATAGCTGGCACTTCCTCTCCTGGCACGCCAGCATCACTATTGGAAAAATGGCTTCTGCCTTGTTGGGAGGATGCCGGCTTTAGAACTAAAGAATTCTTATAAGCTCTGTGATCCCAAGCCCTGGCAAGGAGAGAGGAGGGATTTGCTCTCAGTGTTGTATAGTGTGGACGTGGGCTGCCAGCCTCCTTTTTCAGGCTTGAGTGACCCCTGGACATCGTGTGCTCCCTTTGAATGCCTCTGTGGGCAATACCACTCCTACCCTGGGTCAGCTGCTTCTTCAGAAGTCACTGGGTACTCGTGATTGAGTGGCAGATCTCTTGGTCTGTCCAGTTCTTCCCCCTGGACGTTCTGCAGAAGGCAGCCCCCACTGTGACTGAAAACCCATCATCAGTGGTGCCTCCCGGGCAGAGCAGCCTGCCTGGCCTCTGGCTGTCCCTAACCACATGACCAAGGAAAGCCTATGGGACCAAAGAGAGTCTCCTTTTCCCACCAGCTTTATCTGGGAGTCTGTGTGTCTGGATTTCTCATCTGACCCACTGAAAAGGAAAGAAGTTTCCATAGGGAATAAATGGATACAGAAGCCCCCTTCCTAGGGGGAGAGTGTGAAGGAGCTGATGGGTGTCATAGGAATGTGAGGCAGTTACCAAAATTGGCCAGAGGAGGGGGGGGCTCTTTCCTCAGCTCCCCTACCACCGTTCCCACAAAGGTTGAGTCCCATACTAGATGCTGAGAATCGGCCCAGAGAAGATGCAGTCAGGCCCGTGTTTCTGCACAGTAGAGGCAACCAGGCCCTGGGTTGGTGCTATGGCCAAAGTACAGTGTTGTAAGCCTCAGAGAATGTGTAACTTCGGGTGTCAGGGATCTGCCTGAGATTGAATGGTAGGACAGTGGCCAGGACATGGCAGGGGTCATGAGTCCAAACTTCAAGAGCTGTGTTCCAGGGGAATGAAGATCACTGTTCTGAAGTCAGGGAGAGGTGGTCAAGAGAGGGCTCCTGGGCAAGCTAGGTTGGAAATCCTATGAAGCTGTGGTCCAGAGTCAGGTTTTCAGCCACATTGTGTGCTCATCCTGGCTTGCTGGAGTGCTGGCGGGTCCTGAACTCCCTGCCCTGGGTACTTCTGCAAGGTGTTGCCTGGGTTCAGAATCAGAAAGACTCAAAGGAGTCAATGGGCATTGAGATCATGCCCCCTTACCAGAGCTTCAGAATCTAGTAGCCCAGAGTCAAGAAGGCCTGTCTCTGCTTTGTCAATCACAGTGTGGGTCGGCTCTAATAGGGCAACACAGAATTCAGGCTTAAATCTAGGCTCACATTCCTGCTCAGCAAAACTACATTATCCTTAAGCCTCAAATTCTCTGTTCTCAAACAGAGAATACTCACTTGACTAGGCTTTCAGGGGCCACTCAGACCCTGTGATGGAGAGAGTCCTTCAGGAGTGACTGCTTAATCTGCAGTCTGGGTCAAATTAGCCTCAAAGCCTTGAAGTCACCATCCAAGTGTGCTTGTGGGTAGTGTGTGTATGTGTATATACAGTCATACTCCAGATGCAAATATGTACCTCATTTTTCAAATATAGAAACTAGAAACATGGATATTTTATTTTATTTTGGAGCCAGGCATCTTGTGTTGAATTCACTAAGGTTAAGTAGTGAGATGGCTTGCCACTGTATGGCTCTTGTCTAATAAAAATGGAAAATCTAATTAACTCCCTCGGAATTCCTCTCTCTTCAAAGCCCAATGCCTAACTGGGGCTGTGGGGGAGGAAAAGAACAGTCTGGAGGTTCCCCAGGGAGCCCAGCTTAGGAACCATGGGACCAGATGGGCCATGTGGCCCTCCAGCTCCCACACTGTGTGGCAGCAGGGCCACTGGTGGGCTGAGCGCTGACTGAGTCATGCTCCCTGGGTGGGTTGAGTGGAAGGCTAGCCAAGAAGCCTGGGCTGGTTGGTGTAAGGACCTGGCTGGCTCAGAGTCTGCCAGGGCCCCAGCCTGCTAGGAAAAGGTGACTCCTCAAGGGTCCAGTCCCAGCTAGGAGACCCAAGGAGCCGGTCACCTCAGGGCTGTTTGTCCTGGGCAGGTGGGCTGAAGATGTGAGCGTGCACCTTGCTGGCTTGTCGAGTATGACATTTCCTCAGATGCTGCATGGGGCTGCCTGACCTTCACTCCTCTGCCAGAGCCCCTTTCTGGTTATTTATAACAGTGCTAACAGGCAAAGGGCTTTTCAGATGAGCTCTGGCCAGGTGCTGCCGTCTTTACTGCCCGCTGGGGCAGGAGACAACGTGAACAGAACCAGAGAAAATGGACTTCCAGGACTCCAAGGAGCCTTTAAATGGGGTGTATGGCTCCCCCCCTTCTTACTCTTTTTACGTCTCTGGAATTTTGAGACATTCATTTTGCTTTTATTGTACTAAAACAAAACACTATAGAGTATACAAAATGTACACTAGTGCATACAAAAAGTAGCATCACCATGCTGTACAATTGCCCCAGTTTCCATCTCCAAAATCGTGTGCATTTCTAATGCTGATCTTCAAGAGGCTGAGGCTGGAGGCCAAGAGTCTGAGTCCAGCCTGGGTATATATTGAGAACCTGTCTCAGAAAAAACTCAAGCCCCCAACCGAACGGTGCTTACTACTCACGTTAGTCCTTTGTTACTGGAGAAGAATTTAATAGCATTTCCTACAGAAAGCATTTTATAGTTTCCCCAAATACTTTCCCACCCCAAATCCTTCACCAAACAGGCTAGGACAAGGCCATAGCCAGGGAAGGCTTAGTGGTCCCTTTGCAGAGAGGTAGAGGTGGAGCTCCCAAGGCTCAACTAATGACATGGCTTAGGGCATAATTCCATCTTCGTCTCCTACACATGGAGTAACTTCCTTCACTGCATTCCGCCAAGAAGGCACTTGGCTCCTGCACAAATAATTCAGTAATCAAAATAAGCTGGATTTCAATTCATTGTTCAAAAAAATAATAATCTGTATAAAGATACCAATTTTAAAAATAAAGGCAGGAACCTGGGAGTGCCAGGGTGGCTATACCAGAGCCTGTGGCAAAAGGATAACTCAGTACGGCCCACCCCACCTTGAGAGTCCTGACATTTTGTTAGTCATGGGTGGATCTTCTTTTTTTTTTTTTTTAACTTCGGAGCTGAGGATAGAACCCAGGGCCTTGTGCTTGCTAGGCAAGTGCTCTACCACTGAGCTAAATCCCCAACCCCCACCATGGGTGGCTCCTCTGTCTCCACTTCCTCCTGCCCCTTCTTGAATGTGGCTTTTAGAATAGGATGGCCTTGGCTGCCTGGCTTTTTGATGCCCAAGTTACCATCTTCTCAGCTATGGTTCTGCCTTCCAGTTCCTGCACATTACTGTGACAGATTCCCCACCCCCCTAACCCCATCACCCAGCCTCCCAAGGCCTTTTAGCCACTCTGAGTATCAGCAGAGCAGCTCCGAGTGGCATTTGATCCTAGTGGTTTATTTTTGGGCCTGCCCTTCAGCAACTGATAGATGTCGCGTTGGGCAGAGGTAATGGTTCTGAAATGTAAGTGTTGATGTCAGCCGGCTAGTATGATCACATATCTTAATTCTTGACCTCACAAAGGGGCCTGGAACCAGGAAAGAAAAGGAACACAGGGCCGTTTTGTCCCTGACAGGGTTTGGCAGAGGTGAAATTATTATGTGGTTAACTGAGGCTGTAAAAGCCATTGAGCTTTGTTCGGGAGTTGTCTGGGAAAGAAAAAAAAAAATTCACACATGCTCTTTGACTTGCTCACTGCCGCACTTCACAGTTCCCAAGGCACCTTGTTCTGTTTATTGCATGCCATCTTCGCTGAGCAACTACTGCATGCCAGACACTCTGCTGTGTGCTGCGGGCAGGGCCCTGCGGCTGCCTAGTGAAGGAGTAGGTACATTTAAAACAGGAGAAAGTTCAGGAAGTGGGTGGTTGGTGATGGTCGCACACAAGTGTGCATGTGGTTAATGCCACTAAATTGCATGCCTGAAAGTAGTTAAAATTATTCCGGGAAGCGAAGCGCTTCTTGAGAGAATCTCAGTGGGGTACTGGCAAAGCCAGAGTCGGGGTGGCCTGGACAAGTGGCCATGGGTTGGAGACCATGAGGGAAGCAGACACTGGCCGGTGAGGGGTGCCGGTGCCGAAGGCCCCAGGTGGGTGCCCACATGCCCACATGCATGCAGCAGGGACTCTGGAGATGCCCAGAGGCACAATGGCTGCCTACGAAGAAGACGACACAGGCCAGGGCTAGCTCTGCCTCTGGATGTTCATGCAGGCATCACTTGGCAATTGAGTAAGTGAGTGTCTCTCCTGCCACTCTTGTGGGAATTCAAGAGGCCCTTGAGTTCAAGTGCATACAATCAGCTGCAAGGCCAGGCAAACACAAAGTGCATAGCCCAAGTCACAACATACACTAAGCTCATATTGTTTAAAAACAAACAGTGCCTTCCTGGGCCTGGGCATCAGTGTGCCTGCTGAGAGGCCCTAATGTCACCACCATCCAGTATCCATGCTGCGGTAGGTAGAGAAAAGAGTACCTGCCCCCCCCAACCCCAACCCCCAAGTCCCAGATGCCAGACAAAGGGAGACTGGACTCCAAAGGCCTGCAACCAGGCCTTGCAAGAGCTCCCAACCCACAGGTAATCCCACCCTGCCCAGCAACCCGAGCTCACAGATCTCAGAGAGATAAGGGACTGCTTGGAAGCCACAGGGAGTTGGGAAGGGATGTCTAAGCAAGATAGCACCTGCCCTGTGGACCTCTGTTCTCTTTCCCGAATTTCCTTCCTTCCTTCCTTCCTTCCTTCCTTCCTTCCTTCCTTCCTCCCTTCCTCCTTCCTCCCTCCCTCCTTCCTTCCTTCCTTTAAAGATTGATTTATTTACCACATATATCGTATGCCTGTACACCAGAAGAAGGCACCAGATCTCATTACAGATGGTTGTGAGCCATCATGTGGGTGCTGGGAATTGAACTCAGGACCTCTGGAAGAGCAGCCAGTGCTCTTAACCCCTGAACCATCTCTCCAGCCCCTCTCGCCCCTTTTCATGGCAGGAGGGAATCTTACCCAGAATTTGGGTACATGGACCACAGCTGTGGAGGAAGTGACCTGTCATTTTGAAAAGAGCTCATACAGGGAGATCCTAGTCTGATCTTGCTAGGAGCTGGCTGGGTAGACCTTGGGTGACCTTCCCCTGTTCCCTTTTCTGTGAGTCTCGGAATTCTTCGCCTGCAAGATGACAGAATCATTGGGGGAAGTGTGGCAAGGGACCATTCCTGCACCCTGCTTCTTATGGTGCCCCCCAACTGATGCAAGGCTGTTTCTGGTGCAGTGAAGGTAGGTGTTCAGCCATCACCGCTTATCTGATGGCGGAGAGAGGGGCTGTGTAGGGGATGGGGATTCCTAGGAAAAGGTCAGAGCACCGAGTCCTGGAATGCCACATTTATCCTCTTAACAAAGCCATGTGTTCTACGCCTTCATCGTGCTTCTTTGGCTAGAGGACTGTGGAACTGAGAGCCCCAGTAACTCCACCCCAGGGCTGGAGCCCCCGATGTCCTGCTGGGGGAGCCACACAGTTGGGTCTCAGATGCTTTCGGAGGCCTCTCGTCACTGTCTCCTCATCTCTGATCCGGATCTCCTTCCTCGTCAGTGTCTCACCTTGGATTTGGATCTCATCCACATAAAGTTGGACAGCAGATTTTTTTGTTCGTCTGTTTTAGTAACTCAAGCGTCTTGGACCCTTCCACAGCCCACATCTTAGTTTTTCACAGAGCTCTCTTCTTATCTACTCACATTTTCTAGTTAAAAACTATGTAAAATTGGTAGTAACAGAGGAGTTGTGGGGAAGCAGCGTCTGGCAGATCACCAGCTCTAGAAAGCAGGTAGCTGAGCGATGAGGGTACTTGGGATGGGAGCATACCAGCTAACCTGGTTGGCCGGGCAGCTGGAGACTGCAGATCAGGGGAGCAAAGGCCTGATAGGTTGGGTTTGCCTACAACCAATGGAAACATTAGCCTGGTAAGAAGTTCTGCGTAGAGCTGGGCTACTCCCCAAAGGTTGCTGTTCTGATGCCCTGACCCTGGGACAGAGCTGTTGTCCCAAGCACACTGCTACCTTGGGGTGGGGGGTGTGTGTGAGCTCATGGCCGGGTGTGAGTACTGGACCCTGTCTTGCTTTCTCAGCTGGAGGGTCCATTCTTACCAGACCTAGAGTCTTTCCATTAGGGTCCCTGACCACTCGCTTGGCTAGAGCTTGGGGCCTGGCCGTAAAAGGCTGAGCGTCGTGTTGTGTTCAGCTGGCCCAAGGCCAGATACTTCCATGGTTGCCTGGCCCAAGGGTCTAACCTTGAATGTTTAGGAGAAGGATCACTGATTTCAGGCAGATTGGTACTTTTTAGGCTGGGCTTAGAGCACCTCCATTTTATCTGTTGTTCCTTGTATTTGTGCTTTGTGTGTGTGTTATTTCTGATGATGCTGTAAGTATTTGCAGGAGGGAAAGCTTGCCTCCACTTTTTTTTCTTCTAGACTCTTTTAGGGGTTTTGTATTAATTTGGAAGACAACAAGAAGATTGGATTTTTTTTTTTAATGTAAGAGAGATGAAATTAGCTATCACTTTGTCATTGATAAGTGATACAAGCTCCAGCTTGCATGCAGTTTAGAAGGGCTTTATTTACTTGCACACTTGCACAGCTGTACAGCGCAGGGAGTCACTGCCTTCAGACCCAGGTGGAGCCAGTGTGTAAATGATTTTGTTAGAATCCACCTCTCCTGCTTGGCTCTGCATTGCCCTAGCTTGCGGCAGTCTAGGCTGCTGTTCCTAGGCGCTGGCAAAGATGGCTGCCAGCCTGTCTGGAAGGCTGTCCCAGCCTTCTTAACCAAACGCTACACAAAGCCTGTATCCAATCTTGCTCACTCGGGCCGACATGCTTGCTTTGACCACCTGGCTTTAGGGGAGGAGCTGTTCCCAAGGATAGTCAGTGGACTCCTCCCACTTGGGAGGGAACGGGTGAGAGGCAGACCAAACAAGGACATCAGAAAAGAAGGGAATAACTTGTGTGCATTTCCTTTCCTCCTTTCTTAGAAAGTAATGGAGGCTCAGGGTCATGGTCTAGACTAGGCTAGTTATAATGGATTAGTAATGGCTGCTAAGGGTTCCTATTCCAAAGACACTAATCTCACTCACAAGAGCTCTGCCCTATGACCCAGTCCTCTCCCAAGTGCTCTATCTCCTAACATTGTTATCATTCTTCAGCTTGGGGACCAGGATTTCAGCATATGAATTTGTGGGGTCACTCATGGAGGGCCTAGCATAGCCAGGCTTGGCTTATTTTCCTTTCTTCCTCTTCCTCCTCCTCCTCCTCCTCCTCCTCCTCCTCCTCCTCCTCCTCCTCCTACTCCTACTACTACTACTACTACTGTGTTCTGCCTGCACGTATGCCTGTGCACCAGAAGAGGGCGCCAGGTCTCACTGTAGATGGTTGTGAGCCACCATGTGGTTGCTGGGAATCGAACTCAGGACCTCTGGAAGAGCAGCCAATGGCCAATGCTCTTAACCTCTGAGCCATCTCTGCAGCCCTCTTCCTTACTTTTTAAGAGGCCTGGGAGGTAGGACTCTCCTTACTGTCAGTGTTTGTAAAACTAAGCGAAAATCACTGTCTTGATCTCAGAGGCGAGATCAGCAGCAAGGCCGGGGCTTGCTCACTGCCCACCGGGCCTGACTGCTTTGCACCTCAATACAAATACTTGTGTTTCCACTCTGGAAGTTCATTCACGAACTCACTTACTGATTTTGTTCATTTCCTGCTGGGTACAGCCTAAATATTGCCCCAAAACTTATGTGGCTCTGAGACATTTGATAAATTCAAGGATCATAGGAGAGATTTGGGCAAGAGGGGCCAAGTCTTTCTGCAGTCTCTCCAGTGTCAAGTTCTTAGAACCCACTGAAAGACATAAGCTGTCCCTGCTTCTACCTGCCACCCCTCCTCCCTTCCACTCATGAATTCTGGGAATTTGCTCTGTGGAATAAGCTAGATTTGCTGATTGCAGGCTAGAAAACTGGACTGGACATTTTTTTTTTCCCTCCTGAAGATGCATTCTTTCTGAAGCAGGGGATCGATTTCCAACAAGATACACAAGCTTCCAATGAAGCCACTTATGTGAGTCTGGAGTGAAGCCTTGCAAATCCTCTGCCAGGGTCATTTATATCCCTGGCTTGAGGAAGCCATAACCTTTTCAGATGAGGGGTGTGGTGCTGCCAGAGGAAGGGCCATATGGCAGAGCCACTCTATAGGAGAGCCAATACGGGGAACAAGTTGTACACAGGAAGCTAGGGGCATGGTGCAGTGTTGCTGCCGTACCCAGACCTGTCCTTGCTTAACCACATGACTTGGACCGTTCTCAACCCCCATCCTAAGCCACACGTCCCCTCTGTAAGTGGGAATGAATGGTTTTCAGTGTTCTTTCATACTCACCAACAGTCAGAGATGGTCGCACTGGCTTTTTAGAGGAAAGCCTCGGGTTTGATTCAGCCTCACCTCTCGGGGTCCTCAGGGGCTATTTGGAGATAAGGTCATGCTCCATTGAGGTCCGTTAGGTGGGCCTTGATCTGGTGCAGCTAGTGGCCTTATCAAAAGGGGAAATGTGTGTAGACAGGGAAGGTGGTTACCTCGAAGGCAAAGAGAGGGGACTGAGACAGAGCAGTTCCTTCTCTTGAAAGCCTTGGAGGGGCCCAGATGGTCTCCTTCTAGCCTCTGGGCCTATGGATCCTGATTTTTCTGTTGTTGACGTACCATACACAGGTAGTATGCTGTTATTGCAAGAAATTCAGGTGACCTCTGTGCCCTGGTCTCCTGCCCAGTAGCATCTAGGGTTGTTCTAGGACTCTGATGAGAAGGTGTATATGAGGCACTTAGCATGGCTTTTGGCTTATAGTGAGCACGCAATAATAGCAGTGGTTATTAGTCCTGTGCTGTGTGACCTCTTGCTTTATCAGCAGAAGAAGGCAGGTGGCTGGGACAGGGCCAGAAAGCCCCAATTGAGACCTTTCCCAGGGAACTGGGTCACCTTAGGCACCCCTTCAAAAGCCGTTAAATGTAGAGAAGGCCAAGAATGCCCCATTAGCAGAGCGCCTAATGGTTTTTAGCTGGAGCATGGTCTCGGGCCTAATTGACAAGGGTACAAGGCTGCGGCTCTTTATTTTTATATGCTGGCTCTGCCCTGAGTATGTTGAGCTGCTGTGGGGATCAATATGTGCAGCCATCATGGGCATTGATGGGCATTTTGCGAAGGAGGTGGTGTCGTTGCCAAGGAGGGACATTCCCCGGATGACCCTGAGCGGATCCATTATCCTCCATGGGCCTCAGTTTCCACATCTGCCGAGCAAAGGAGGCAGTGAAGACCTCAAAGTTGTGTGTGAATTCTGTGTGCACACATGTATGTGCATACGTGTGGCTTGGGGAAGAATTTCCATTGTGTTTCTCTTTCCTTTTGGCAGTTCTGGGGACTGAACCTAGAACGTTGTACATGCTAAAAAAGCAGGCCCTTGACCACTATGCCGTACCCTCCGGTCTTTTGATCCGGTTCTGCAAGGAGTTTCTACTCCCCAGCTCTTCCCCCACCTGGGCCGCCTTTCAGGACTGCTGACTCCTGGCTGAACTGGGGTTCTGAGACTTCCGTTCTAAGGCTGTTTCTAAAATGTGGGTGCGGTGGCGGTAGCCGCTCTGAGTGACTGGGGTAAGAAACCAAGGACATGACAGCAGAGCTGACTGCTGAAGGCCCCGCTGGTCAGCAGGCCCCTGCCGTCTCACACTCTCTGTCTCAGCTTCAGGGCCTCCTTCCCATTCTACAGGCCCTAGGTGAAGGCTCTGTAGCTTGCCGCTCACTTCCTGTCTCCTGGATGCCGCCAACAGCCTCATATTGTTGCTGTGCTGACCCTACCCCCCATCACACTCGAGTAAAACCCAAATCTCCTACAATCCCACCTGATCCGGCTGCCACCTGCCTCTCCATGCGCTGCCACCCTGCACAGCTCCAGGCAATGAGCTGCAGCCTGCTGACCTCAGCACCTCAGGCGCCTCCACGTTAGCATGTCCTAGGCTCGCCCTCCCTGAGGTCTTCGCCCTGTCTAATGCCTCTCCTGTCTCCTCCGTCACCTGGCTTCTGTCTGCTCCATTCAGGAAGCCTTACCTGCCCCCACCTCACCCCCTCCATCTAAAGCAGTCAGCTCCCGTGCTCCAAATGACCCAGCAAACCCAGACCTACTATATACCCCCAGAGAAATAAAGGCACGGAAAGACATTTACACAACTATTCCAGACTTAAAATGGCCCAGACGTGGAAGCAAAGCCAACTGATCCGTCCGCAAAAAGCCAAAGCCATCATCTGCATTGTCATAGACTGGGTACAGAGGGCACAGAAGTGCCAAGAGGTAGCCGAGAGAACCCACCTTTAGTGGCAGCAGCTGTGGAGCGTGGGTGACTCAGAGCTGGTGTGGCTGGCTTACCGCAGGGATTCAGAGTTACAGCAGCATGTCCCCTGTCACCTTCAGACTCCCAGCTAGGCCCAGAAGCATCTAGCTGGCCTCATCACACTTCGTGCAGTGGTCCTTCTTACTCTTGAAGATTGTGTTCCAGGTCCCAAGTAGATGCCTGAAGCCACAGATAACACCAGACCCTGAATACTGTAGGCTTTTTTTTTTTCTATGCATGTGCACAAAATGTGAAGCCCTTTCCACCTTTACTCAGCCTTCACTCCGTTCTGCGACCTTAACTGTAAACATTGGAGGTGCATGCGATAGCAAAACCAGCATGGAATTCTGCTCCCCGACCCCTTCCCAAATTCTTAGATTGCGTCTTAGACCTCAACCCACCCTGTCATAAGACTCTTCTCTTTCCTGATTAGAGCACTAACTTGCCTTTTTCCCTACGGGAAGTGCTTCATGGCTCCACGTTAGCATCTTGCCACGGCAGCATCCCTGCTCTTGAACTTTGGGGGCATTCACTGTGAGATCATCGGTAACTGGAAACAGCACCGCCGTGCCACAACGGAATGTCACGTAATGAGGATGACTCCGGAGACCCTAATGGGCAGGCAGTGTACACCCTGTGGATACGCTGGACAAATGGAGGACTCAGAGACAGGGCCAGACTACTTAAGATTTTATACCATGCTAATCAGAGTGGTGCATAATTTATAACTTATGAATTGCTTACTTGTGGAATGTTCTGTACAGGTTAGAAGAGATGGATCTAATCATATCTTTTGTGTGGGTTGCCTAGCACCCTCTCTTCCTCAGCCCCAGGGGTCCACCTCTGAGAGGACAGTAGTGGTCAGTTTTGTCTGTTCTATTCCTGGCTGTTGTGTATTCTCTAGTACATGGTTCTGAGTAACTCCGCAGCTCAATACTTAGGGCTCCTGGATATATGTGTGTTGGAGAATATGGAGAGCGGGGATGGTAGGGACATGCCTCTGGAGCACATTTGCTGGCAGAGTGCTGCTTGGCCTAAGACTCAGCTGGGAATGGCCACGGGCAGAGAGGCCTGGTTCCCATGCTGCCCATATAGGCAGGATTCTTGCAAAATGCCAATTAAGATATTTGACCCAAATTTGGGTAAAAGCCCTTTTCCTGTTTCAAGTTGAGCTAATTATATACATTTATCCATAATTTATGAGGCCTAGTAAGTGGGAACAATTAGGAAAAGGCCAGGGAAATGCCTATTTCTCCTGAGTGTCATGTTCGCCTTTCCCCGCCCTGAGACCAGTCCCACCCATCTACCATAGAGCACTGCTGCTTTTATTATGACCATTGTCTTTTTCTGAGGTCACTACCCTTAGCTGACATTTATTGAGTACTTACTGGGCCAGACTGTAACTCTGCCTCAATTGCTTTTGAGCCTGTAAGGCACTAGTGCTGTGCCCATTTTATAGTGAGACAGTTAGGTTTCAGAGGGCCACGTGAATGGCCTTCCCTATCAAGCTTATGGCTGATGAGTAGAAATTTAGACTCTGGATAGCCAGGCCTGGGCTACCTCCCTCACATCTGTGGTGTCCCACTACAGTGCCATCCTCCTGCCTCAAGGGTTTCTGAATCTTCAGGGCAGTTCCATAATTGGTGATGGATGACCTTGAGTACCAGGGGAACGTTGGCAGCTTGTGACTTAGCAGAGGTGGGCTGGCCCGAGGGTCTGCATTGATAGAAAATCCCCAGAAATGGGACTGGAGAGATGGCTCAGCAGTTAAGAGCACTGGCTGCTCTTCCAGAGGGCCCGGGTTCAATACCTAGCACCCACATGGCACCTCACAACCGTCTGTAACTCCTGTTCCAGGGAATCTGATGCCCTCATACAGACACACCTGTAGGCAAAACACCAATGTATATAAATTAAAATAAATAAGTTATTTAAAAAGAAAGAAACGAGGATGCAGCTGGCCCTGGTCCTTTGAGAGCCCCCGGTCAGGATGGTGCTGCTACCAGAGTCCCCTCTAAGTTCCTCCCACGCTCTCTCCCCTTGCTGCAGGTGAGTGGGGGCTCTGTAGACCTCTTCCTGTAAGGTTAAGTCTTCGTCGATGTTATTCTACGTGGGGAAGCTTGCAACTTGGTGGCCATTTCCTTCCCTACGCATGTGGGTTGTCTTCTGCATGAGGCTCTTCCGTAATTTAGGTTTTTCCTTTGGCACATTTTCAAGGCACATCCATAGATCTGCCACATTCTTTTCAATAGAACTGTGCTATTCTGTAATAGAGGTGTGTTATGGTTTTATTTCCAACCTATCCTCTGGGTGGTCTTCCACACTTCAGACATTATAAATAGTTATAACATGCCTGTGGACTTAGGTGTTTCCTGAGAGCTCGGGAATCACTCAGTGTCAGACGTTATTATCTCCTTGTTCTGTTGTGTGACTAATAAAATAAAGGACATTAGCAATGAGGCATCGCCTTCCAGGTGAGGGGGACTTTTATAAAATGGTAACTGTTTAGAGGTGCTAATAAAGTGTTCAATGAAGCAGTCCTGGTAAGAAGAAAGACCTACTGTGTGGGCAGGGTTTTGAGGGATGTGTAGGAGTACAAAGAGAAAGGAGAGACCAAGGGGCCTTGTGCTGCAGGGCCCACCTTATCTTCCAGTAGGCTCAACAGTGTTAAGGATTGGGGCAGATCTTTACATTTCTTGGTTATTTGGCAAACTTGGGTCTTGGTAGAGAGTCCCGATCCACAGCTTTATGAACAAGCAGGTTCCTGGCTGGGTGTGACTACACTCAGCTCTGATCACCTCTTTTCCTTCCTGTCTCCTCAGGGTGGGGAATCCGGGGAGGAACAGCTGTGTGCTGACTTTCCAGAGCTCGACCTCTCCCAGCTGGACACCAGTGACTTTGACTCAGCCGCGTGCTTTGGGGAGCTGCAGTGGTGCCCCGAGACTTCAGAGACAGAGCCCAGCCAGTACAGCCCTGATGACGCCGAGCTCTTCCAGGTGGGCCCCGACTCTCACCAGTCCTATGCTCTGTTCCCCACTTTCTGTGCTTGTTCAAGCCAACGTGCACCCACTCACGCAAGATCTTGGGGTCCCCTTTCCCTCTCTGGATCTACACCTGGCTTAGGATAGCTCTAGCACCCTTGCTTGGCCTGTTTTGCCACCTCCAGAAAGTAGGGTCTGGAATGAGCTGCCCCCTCTGTGCTTCGTAGGCAGAAGCAAGCACCTTTGGGGGTCAAGAGGTTCTGAGTGGGTCCTTTGTACCCACATCATCTCATTAAATCCTCAGTTCCTTTTCTACAAGGTAGATGCTGTTACTTCTTGACTTTATAAATGGGGAAACCGAGGCTTTGAGAAGTTGGGCAAGTCACTTCCTCAGTAACTGAACTAGACTCAGACTCTGAGCCGGGCATCCCAATTCATGCTTGTAAATCCAAGCACTGGGGAAACTGAGACGGGAGAATGGCCATGGGCTTCTTTCCGTGAGCGAATTCTTAACTTGAAAAAACAAAAACCAGGAAGGGGGCGGGGATGGGCCGGCAGTCAAGACTACTTGCTGCCCCTCCAGAGGACTCAAGTTCGGTTCTCAGCACTTAACAACCACTTGTAACTCTAGCTCCAGGGGAAGCGACACCCTCTCTGGCTTCTGCAGGCACCGCACATAGGTGCACAGACATATACACATAATAAATGAAAAAAACAACAAATCTTCCAGCACTCAGGAGGCAGAGGCAGGTGGATCTTTGTGAATTTGAGGCCATCCTGGTCTACAGAGCAAGTTCAAGGACAGCCAAGGCTACACAGAGAAACCCTGTCTCAAAAAAAAAAAAAAAAAAAAAAAAGTAAATGGATAAACAAATCTTAACAATGACATCAGCAATATAAATCCAACCTGTTCCTGAGCCAGGACTTTGCAATCAGGACTCTGAGATGGGGCTTGTGGTACTGAGTATCTCTGCAGTACTGTTTCTGCCTGTGTGTATTGCCTCACTCTGTTCTCTCATTGACTCTTACCAGGAAGAGCACCCAGAGGTTCAACAAAACCAGCCATTCTGCAAAGTACTTTTAGTCAGTGGCTTGGGCATCCAGCCCAGGCACATGATTGTGGTGATATATTGTGTGCCCCAATAAAGCTTACCTGGGGACCAGAAGACAGAGTTAGCCACTAAATTAGACATAGAGACCAGGCAGTGGTGGCACACACCTTTAATCCTGTCACTGGGGAGGCAGAGATCCGTCTGGATCTCTGTGAGTTCAAGGCCACACTGGGCTGCATGAGAGAAACAGAACCAGGCAGTGGTGACGCATACCTTTAATCCCAGGAAGTGATATGGCAGGACACAGAAAGATACATAAGGCGTGAGGAAACAGGAAGTCGCTCTCTTGAGGCTGAGGATTTCGTAGAGATAAGAACTAGTGGTTGGCTGTTCTGCTTCTCTGATCTTTCAGCTTTCACCCCCATACCTGGCTCTGGGTTCTTTATTATAAGACCTTTTAAGATTCGCATTGCACATGATGACTAGCAGTCCCTTTAAGAAGGCCTCTTCAAATAGACTAATAGCATGAGATGTCTGGGTGGTTCTTCAGGATAAAGCAAGTTCTACAGACACTTGCTTGTATGTGCTGGGGCAAGGGGGTGCCCCGCATGAACGGCCACAGATGAAATAAGACTCGCCATGAAGCTGGGTGATGGAGCCTGCAGATTTACTGATCTTTCCCCCAAGTCATCTTTCCCATAGAGGCAGGTGCCTAGGCTCAGTGTGCCTCTGTGGTGGCTAGGCAGCATTGTACTGTGCCCACATGGGGCTTATATGTCATCGTGCATCTCAGATAGTCCTAGAGATGGAGCTTGTCTGTCCTTCCAGAGCAGCCTGTCAAGCTCCCTGTGTGTCAGGAGCTGAGGTCATCAGTAGATGCAAAGTCTGGAGGGGGAGACGTCCCTAGATTAGTAAACGCGTAAGCCAGCAGCAGGGATTACCAGGGTATAGGACAGAGAATGGCTGGAGGCTGGTGTCAGGAAAAGGCCTCTAGTAGTTAGCCAGGGGAATGGAAGGGCAGGAACAGTGATCCCAGAGCAGCCACTGGGAGCTTGCAGTGCTGGGGAGGAAGTGCATGTAGTCGGGGCCTCACCGCAGAGTCTTGTGCATAGTATGGATTTTCCTTGAGACTATTCTAACCTCAAAGTTACATATTATTAGTCACTCATTTTATAGGCGAGGAAAATAAAGCTCAGAGAGCTGAAGTGACTGGCTCTAGTGACTGGCACACAGCTCAGAAGGATCAGGGCAAAGGTTCCATCTTAGGAACCCACAACATGCGCTACTATGTGGAACCCCTTTGCCAGTCCTGTGAGAGCTGGGCTCTGGCCCTGTCTGGATCCATCTGGGTTCTCTCTGTCTCTGTCTCTGTCTCTGTGTCTCTCTGTGTCTCTCTGTGTGTCTGTGTGTGTGTGTGTGTGTGTGTGTGTGTGTGTGTGTGTATGTGTGTATGTGTGTATGTGTGTGTATGCATGTGGAGGCCAGAGGACAACCTCTGTGTCATTTCTCAGGTACCATATACCTTGCCTTTTGTCTGTGTTTGTTTTTGAGACAGGGTCTCACCATGTATGTATTCCTGGTATAGATTTATCTGCCTCTGCCTTCTGAGTGTTATCATTTTAAAGACACACATTATTACGCTCGACACATCTTGCTTTTTGAGACAGATTCTGTCACTGGTCTAGAATTCACCTGTCTCCACTTCCCTGACCCTGGAATGACAAGTGTATGCTGCCACTCTTGTTGTTGTTTGTTTGTTTTTAACATGGGTTCTGAGCCTTGAACTCGGTCCTCTTGCTCACCAGGCAAATGCTCTACCATCTGTCTTGCTAGCCCTCTCCATTAAATATGTTTAAAAAAGCAAAACCAAGGTGGGCAGTGGTGGCGCACGCCTTTAATCCCAGCATTCAGGAGGCAGAGACAGGCGGATCTCTGTGAGTTTGAGGCCTGCCTGGTCTACAGAGCGAGTTCCAGGAAAGGCGCAAAGCTACACAGAGAAACCTTGTCTCAAAAAACAAACAAACAAACAAAAAGCAAAACTTAGACACGGTGCCAAAACAGCATCGCTCCCTCTCTCTTCCGGGACAGTTTTTCAAAACTGCTTTCAGACTGCAGAGAACTAATGTACAAGTCGGGGCAGAGTGCTGCTGGAGACCTTCCCTGGGAGACTGCACAGGCCCTAACCTACTCTTCCTAGCCAGAGCCTCAGCAGGCCTCCCAAGAAGTCATCCTGGGTGAAATGGGCTCCGAGCTGAAGGAGCCTGCTGAGGCTCCCAGCCCAGTGAGCCGTCAGCCTTCATGGTGGTCTGAGCCCTTACACCGGTACCTCTCCTGCTCATGGCCACTCCCCCAGACCAGGCCATTGTACACAGCTGAGCCTGCTGTCTGCGTGATGGTGTGACTGCAGTCTGTGGCCATCATGATCTGTCTGGCATCCCTCTACCCCTTCATCAACTCCAGGGCTGGGTCCTCAGTTTGCGTATTGTACCCCAGGACTTCACCCTGCCTGTGTCTAGCCTTGTGTCCAGCCCTAACAAATAGCCATCACATAAACAGAGCCATGGGTCACGCTTCCTGAGGCATTTGGTCACTTCTGCCCATGGACACTCATCTTCTGTCTATGCTCTCCCTGAATGGTTTACTCATTTCTGAAGCCTTTGCCCATGGTAAGGGTTCAGTTAGTAGGTGTTTTGACCTCTTCCAAAGCTGAGACCCAGGGTCCACTGTTCTGATCCTCTTTCTGCCATTAACTTAGACAGTTTCCTCCCACTGCGGGGAGGGGAGAGGGGAGGGAAGGGGTATCGGAGGGAGCATGATACAGTGTCAGTGTCCTGTTCTGACAATCTAATGGCACCATTGCTACAGGGACAAACTAAGAGAAAGGGGGCAAGCTCTAGTTCTAAGGGCTGACAAGATTTGGGGACATGGGCATTGCTTTCCATTTTCTGTGTGTCTCAAAGTCTTGGGGCCAGGGTATGACAGGCACTTAGTGAATGTTCTAGAAGAGTAGGCAGATGTTTGGCTACTTCATGCAATTTGGCCTTGGCAAGCTCCCTTTCCCGGGATCTCAGCTTCCCCGTGTGAGGAATGAAGAAGGAACATGGAATGTGTCGCAGTTTCTTGGTGTGTTATGGATGGAGGATGCTGGGAATTCATGGACCTTCTTAGAAGAAGGGCATGTTGGGCTGTGAGTGACTTTCTCTGTGTATTCTTCTGGCTCTGTACCATTCCTTCATACCACTCCAGTCCCCAAATGGAGTATTTCACTAAGGCTTCTCCAAGACTCCTTTTCCTCCCGCCTGAGATGAGCGGGGAAGGTTGGGGGTGGGGCAAGTCTATTAATATCCCTTCTCAGCTGATTAACTCTCCATTAATTTTCGCTCTGTTTCTAAGCCGAGCAGGGGGAGCAAGCTAATGGGCCCAGGCAGGATGAGGTGGCCAGCTCCAGTGATATCTAAAGGTGCCTACAGGGCAGCCAGGAGGCCTGGAAGGAGCCAGGGCAGTGTGGGTAAGGGGCTTCTCCGAGCCCCACCCAGCCATTCCAGAGCTAGGCAGCTCAGGAAGAGGGGCCGAGAAACAGGTCTTTTGTTAGTCACTGTGGCTTACATCCAGCCTCATCATGGTCTCTGCCATTTCGTGTTCATCTCCACCCCGTGCCTATACTCTATAAGTTAGGGTTCTCTCATCCTTGGTTTGCTATGTAGCTCTGGCAGGTCTTTGTTCTGGGGTTTCAGCCCACCTGCGGAAAGAATGATGGGTAGGCTTCCCAAGGAGCACCAGCTGTGACTGGTTGAGGTTGTTGCCTAGAGCCCTCCTATGTCACCGGGACTCTGGCATGACGTCATCCATGGCACAGATGAGCTGGAACACACACATCACTTGTTTGACACCCCTGGCCACTGGGTGATCCCGAAAGCGCTTCCAGTTCTGTTATGTCTGATAATTTATGGCACCCTGGGAATTCTCATTCCACCCAGCACTGGTGATGTGACATCATTATGAGTGGCTTCTCTAGAAGCTGGGAAACTGAAGTCAGGCAGTGTCCCCATTGCTCCCCGTCTGTTTCCTTCATCCAGCAATTTTGCTGCTTCCCACACCCCAGGCTTGCAGTTAGGAGAGGTGTTGGGGTTACGTTCCCCACTTGTGCAGGTTCGGTGGAGGGGGGATGCATCGTGTTCAGGGCCATCCTGGTAGCAGAGCCCCGTGAGGTCATCCCCCAAATATCACTGGGTCCAAGTTCCAGGTTCTTAATTCCCCATCACGCTAGCAAAGTATTCTGGGAATAGAGCATAGAGAGTCTTGCCTGAGGATTCGGGGAGTCTTGCAGGTGGGGGCAGCTACTGAGTCTTCATAGCTTTCTAGATCCAGAGTCCACAAAGCCCTGGCTCAGACCCACTAAGAACTTCTTTTGACTTTTTTTTTTTTTATTCTTAGCTCTGTTCTAAAAATTACGAATGCGTTTATTCTCCTCTCCCTGAGTCCCCGTTTGAGTTACTCAGCTGCAGCTCTGACTGTAAGGTTACAGCCTGGAACAGATTTAGTGCAGCCAAAAGGCCATCACGAGATGTGTATTTCAGATGAACTTCCTGAAGAAAGGATGAACAGCTGGACCCGGGATGGGAAAGCTTGCCTCAGAAGGGAGCACGTGACAGTGTGTACTTCTGCCAGCACAGACCCAGGGAATCGGGCCTTCTGACTGGGACACTTGGCCTAATCTAGAAGCAGTGTGGTCTGTGTCCCCAACCTCAAGCTTAGGACCTGGGGCTAGGCACCTCGGGGGTTGCAGACAGCAGGGAAGATGGGATTCCCATCCGTTTGTGCACAGGCGCGTGGCTCAAGCTCTGACATTGCCTGATGCTTGCCGGGTGGCTGCTTTTCTCTACACAATGGAGATTAGAAGCATGGCCCCCTCACATGGGGTGTTGTGTGAGCGCCTAGGTGCTATTGACAGCGTTTTCCAGTCCCCCTCATGCCTGGGCCTTCACCCTGGGTCTCCCCCTAGCCTGAGCCTTGTTTTCTCAGCCTTTTGCTCACCTACTAAAGTTTTAAGTGTCAGCTGCTCAGAGAAGGCTCCTGGCCACTCGAGGCAGCCTGCAAATCTTCTTGGGTTTTGTTTGTTTTTGTTTGGGGGCTTTTGTTTGTTTGTTTTTGTTTTGTTTTGTTTTGTTCTTTGCTATCCCAGCCACCTCTGGCTTCCTCCAGCCTCTCTCCAGCTCTAAAATGTATTCTCTTGTTCTCTTATCTAGCTCCATTCATCAAAAGCCAAGCTCTAGGAGGGCAGGGGCATGGTGGTCTTGGTGTGCCGATGACTTAAGTCCAACACAAAGCCGGATGCAGAACCGCATGTGGTGGGCGGGGGGGGGGGGGGACAGGAAGTGAGGTGGGGGCTGGCTTCCGTCCTTATTGATGAAATGATAGCGGTATAGTTAACGAGTCTAGCGTAGCAAGGAATCAGTGCTTGCTCTGTGTCGGGCACTGCTTTCTAAGCACCTCACCTGCAACGTCCCCACCCCCACCCCATCCTCAACGGGAACTCCTTGGAGTAAGTCCTGTCTGGTATCCATCTGGCAGGTGAGGAATAACTGGAGGGAATGTGGTCTCTGTGAGTCAGCAGCTCCAAAGACCAGCATCCACTGCCTCTCCCTGAGTGCGCACAAGCCCTAGGATCCCATCAAGAGTCCAAGCTGGTTTCTACTGTTCTAGTTATGCCTGCCACAGTTGAGCTCTGGGGTATCCAGTCTCTACCCTGTCTGGGCCTCAAGGTTCAAGGGGCTGGGACCCTGCTACCAATGATGGAGAGGAGCTTGAGACTCTGATAGTAGAGGCGGGTGTTTCCAAGAAGGCTGCCTTCTGCCCAGGTCACAGCTCAATGAGCAGCAGAGTCAGGACTGGGACTCCAGGTGAGGCCCTTCCCATAGCCTGCTTATCAAATTCTATGGTTCTTGAAGCTAACACCTGTTTATTGACCATGTGCTATTCCAGGAATATGGAACAGATTTGTCGGGTTAAGGGGCAGGCATGGAGATGGCGAGAAGGTAGTGGTGGTTCCTCGGGGTAGGCGATAGGTTTCCTTCCTGCAGACTGCTGGGTCTCCCACAGTGTCTTACCCTCTCCCCTCCCTATTTTCTCACTTCCATGCAGATTGACAGTGAAAATGAAGCTCTCTTGGCTGAGCTCACCAAGACCCTGGATGACATCCCCGAAGATGATGTGGGGCTGGCTGCCTTCCCGGGACTGGATGAAGGAGACCCACCATCCTGTGTCCCAGCTTCACCTGCCCCTTTATCGGAGCCCCCCAGCCCCGCCCTGGAGAGGCTTCTGTCCCCAGTGTCTGAAGTGGATGATGAGCTTTCACTGGTGAGGACTGTGGCCTGGGGCTGCTATCAGAGTGTGGAATGGTGAGGGCTGAGCGGTCAGATCCAGTGCAGTCAGGGTCCCTGAGCACCAGGATGGACATGGTTTCTGCAGAGAGCCTGGGGTGTGAGGCCTTGCTGGGCCTTTACCCTTCCTGCCTGGACAGTGGCATTAGACTTGGTTCTATTTCTGTTTTAAACCTTAAAATTGCACACAAACGTTTTTCACGAAGATAACACACATAGGATAAAAGCCCAAGCAGGAAACAGAAACGTGGACAGTTAAAAGCAAAACCTTCCAAGCACTCCCACAATTGCCTGTTCCTTCCCCAGAGGTAACCATGGTTACTGGTCTGTTACATGACTTTCCTCTTCACCTTTTTTTTTTTTTTTTTTTTTCAAACTACAAAACCCAACAGAGCCTGTGTGATGATAGACTGTTCTGTACCTTGCTTCCTCACTCAGAGCAGTGTGTCCTGGAAACCCTTCAGATAAGCTTGTGGAGTTTTGCCTCCCCCTTGTTGGCTGTGTAGTATTCCAGGCAAGGATGTGCCACCATTTAACCGTTCCCCTGCTGATGGACATCCGTCGTCGACCGCTCCACTGTGAAACACAGTGTCACAGCCATTGGTTGCCGCATGTAGGTAGATAAATTCCAGAGATGCACATTCTGGGTCCGTGGATACATGGTTTTTCAGTTCCAATAGATCCTTATAGACTATGCTTCAAAGAGATTGAGCCAGTTTTCACACTGAGTACAAGTTAAAAGCTTTCTGTATGAGGGTGTGTAGAGGGTGTGTGGAAATGTGGGGCGTAGATACTGCCTCTGACTGGCCTGTCAAGGGTCTGGACCTCCTAAGTTACCGAGGACACTTGCCCTGGACTCTGGCTGAGGACGTCAAAGCCCAGGTACATGGTCAGCTTTGTGCGGGTGCAGGGGGTTTCTTCCTTCCCTTGGAGCTGCAACTTCTGGGGTTGCTGAGACTCCGCTGGAGCGGAAGTTAAAGCCTGTCAGAGCTGGGAGGGCTCTTAGATCCTGGAAAGGCCCTCCATGAGCATCTGCTCTGGGGAACAACCAGAAGACCTAGAGGAGGAGTCTCATGGTAAGTTGGTATGCCAATCAAGTTAGACCCATGTGTACTGACTTGAGTGCTAGGGCCCTGTGCCTTCTCTTCTGTTGCTTTTGAGAGCCCAGAGCACTGGGGAGACATTTGCCAAGGTCTGCTGTGTTCCAGCACAGATTGTGCTCTGTCTCACATTATGGCTCCCTCTCGTGGGGTCCTGCATCCTTCCAGACTGGAGGAGGCCACTTAGATTTGAATTTCAGCCCTGCCAATGAGAGCTTGTGGTCCTTAGGCACACACCCTCTCTTAGCCTCTCCATGACTCAGCTTTCTGATCCATGGGAGTAGATAACAGGGCCTGGGTCAAAGGCTGTCAGGAGGATTACAGTGGGTAGTACCTGGGGAACATTTAAAGCAGTGCCTAGCGTACAGGCCCACCTACGACTCACTGGCTGACTCAGATCCCTGACAAGGCCATTTGTAGTAAGAATTCTCAGTGTTATTTCTGTACCAGGCCACTGCAGGAAACCTTATCAAGGGAAAGAGCAACCCCTGCTGGTCCAAGATTGTCCTCATCCTGAGCTGAGCCTTGGATTCTGCCTACACTGCATACCGGTTGCCTGAGTGATTCTGTTACCCCCACATTGTGTTAGCCTTATGGAAAGTAGACTAAATGTCAAATCTGTTGGCATACTGATAGTTCTGGAGGGGCCCAGGGAAGTCACGCAGGTTGGGGCTTTAGCTCAGTGGTAGAGCGCTTGCCTAGCAAGCACAAGGCCCTGGGTTCGATCCTCAGCTCCAAAAAAAGAAAAGAAAAGAGAAGTCACGCAGACCCCTAGGCCTTACCTTGGATTCCAGAGAACTAGCTTGTGGACTTGGAAGACTAGCAGCCTCTTACAGATCTGTGCATATCATGAGGTCAGCAGTGTCTCTCAGGAGTGTTTAAAAAAAGTCTCAGATCCATTGATTTGTAGTGTCATGTCCTATCCCCTCCCCCCCCCCCACCTTGTGTCAGTTCAGAGAAGGAAATAGATTGCTCAGGGTATTGCCTGCAATGGGGCTGAAGTGGACTAGAACCAGATCTCTCCCCTCTCTCTAGTCCAGGATGCAGAGTGGTGTGTGTGTGTGTTTGCAGTCTAGGTAAGGTGTCAGGGATCCCCAGCTACTTGGAATGTAGGGTGTGACCTTTCTCTAACTCTTGGGTTTTTGGGGCTCTCTGCTGGGGTGCTGGGAAGGCATGCTCCCCAGGAAACACTTGGTGCTATAGTACTATCCCAGGACACTTCTCATCTTGTTCTCACCTTGGCTGCGGTGGAACCTGAAGATGTTTTTCTTCAGCCTCCTCACTCTCAGGGCGGATGAACTGTGCACCTGCCAGCAGGAGTGCTTCGACAGTCTTTATTCCTAAAGTTATCTGAGGGTTAGAGGCTAGTCCAATAGGTGGAATGTTTGCCTGGCACTTACGAAGCCCATAAAACTGGGTGCAGCGTTGTAGGCATGCCTGAAAACTCAGCACTTGAGAGGTAGGAAGCTCAGAAGTTCAAGTCACCCTTGACTACATAGTCTGAGGGTAGCCTGGGGTACATGTGATCCTGAGTTGTTTGGTTTTTTTGTTCGTTTGGTTTGGTTTGGTTTTTGTTTTTTCAAGGCAGGGTTTCTCTATGTAGTTTTGGTGCCTGTCCTGGATCTCACTCTGTAGACCAGGCTGGCCTCAAACTCACGGAGATCCGCCTGCCTCTGCCTCCTGAGTGCTGGGATTAAAGGTGTGCGTCACCACTGCCCAGCTCCTGAGTTGTTTTTAAATTAAATCCCAGTCTTATGATTTGACCAATAAAGACTTGGGAGTCAGATGCTGGGGTGAAAACCTGCTAGCTCAGAGAGGCTGAGAAGCAACCAGCTGACCTTCCTCCTTAGCCAGTGTCCCAGAAAGAGTGCTTCTCTTCCACCATCCCAAACAAAAAAAGCCACCAAACTCCAAGTTGCATGAATCCTAAATGGTTTTAATAAAAACCTGGAGCCAGACATCAGGGTGAAACCTGAAAGATCAGAGAAGCAGAGCACACCATAGCCACCACCTCTTACCTACCAACTTCTCAGCCTGAAAGAGCATGAGTTCCTGTCTCAACCTTCCTAGTGTTGGGATTAAAGGTATGTGTCACCACTGCCTGGCTCTGTTTCTCTTTTAGACTAGATTAATCTTGTGTAGCCCAGTCTGGCCTTGAACTCAGAGAAGTCCAGATGGATCTCTGCCTCTGCCTCCTGAGTGCTAGGATTAAAGGTGTGCACCACCACCGCCTGACCTCTGTGGCTAACTCTGTGGCTGGCTCTGTCCTCTGACCTTCAGGCAAGCTTTATTTCCTAGATTACAGTGTATCACCACACTCTCCCTGCTCCTTCCTGTGCATTTCTGTCTATTTCCCTGACTCTATGGATGCTGCCTATCAATGAGTTGCTGGCTCCAGCTCCTGACCTAATGTTGATTTTATTTAATTATCATAATCTTGAGGTTTGCAGTGTGATCAAATATCCCGAAACAACCCTGCCTCTCCCTTACCCCTACACACATGAAAAAAATGTGTGAAGAAAGAACAAACTAAAGGTTAGCATTCTTTTACTTGTATGGAAACAATTGAGTGTGTTGGTGTGTGTGTGTGTGTACTCTTGTATGATTTTATATTTTTGTATGATTAAAACCTCATGAAGGCTCACAAGAGAATAGTGGGAGTTGCCTCTATAGTGGGACGGAGAAAGGACCTTGAGAAAGGAGGAAACTTAACTTGCTTTTAATTGTCTACCTTTTAGTATTTTAGTCTCTCTCTCTCCCTCTTTCTGTCTCTCTCTGTCTGTCTGTCTGTCTGTCTGTCTCTCTCTCTCTCTCTCTCTCTCTCTCACACACACACACACACACACACACACACACACAGGCACACACATAGGTTAACATTTGTGAGGACTCTATATTTAATTGAAGAAATACATTGGCAAATATCATGCACAAAGGGGAAGTCAACTTTATGGAGCATCATTATGGTATGTCACCTCTCCTGCATGTCTATGTGTGCGTACATGTGTGTCTGTTACAGGCACATGCAGAGTGAGCTGACACTGTCCTTGTTTTCCTGAGTCACTGACTATGCTATCAGTGGGGTAATGGTGTTTGGGAGTTCGGTAGACAGCAATTGGTTTTCTGCGTTCACCTGGTCCCCCTGGGGTCTCTGGCCTTGGCCAGGGCGTGGTCAGCTAACATGCGGTGCCCTGTGTCTCTGAGTGTGTTGGGCCTAGTCTCTTCCCCCTCTTCCCCTCTTCCCAGCTGCAGAAGCTCCTCCTGGCCACATCCTCCCCAACAGCAAGCTCTGACGCTCTGAAGGAGGGGGCCACCTGGTCCCAGGCCAGCCTCAGGTCCAGAAGTCAGCGGCCTTGTGTCAAGGTATTTCTGCGTATGCCCAGGAGTGACCTGGGCCCCCAGGTGGCTGTCAGCGGTGGCTAGGAGTGGCAGATTCAGTCTACCTCAGTTTCTCCCTCTGTCCTCACACAGCCCTGGCTGAGCCAGAATCCTTGAAAGCAGCGTGGTTTGAGGCTCTGGAAAGAGCTCCGTACTTTCCCCTTACACTCAGCCTATGAGATATGGACACAGATCTTGACACACATTAGAGCAGGGACAGGAAGGTGTGGCCCCGGGACAGACGGGAACAGGATCCTCACTGGATGTGGAGGCCATAGTCCATGTCATACTAAGGTTTTAGGATTTCTTTTCTGAGGAGCCACTGGCCACTTTAGAGCTTTGCACACAAAAGGTGACACCCATACCTGTACTGGCCCTATTTTTTTTTTTTTTGAAGGACGTGCAGAGGCTCCAAGGCTGGGAGCCCTGTAGACATCTGGCTATCTCTTTTTTCCTCAGCAACTCAGTTTGCCAGGTACTAGCCCTGCTGGAGGCTGGGGATGAAGTGAGGGAACAGGCTATTCCCACAGTCCTGGGGAGAAACAGATGCTGGGTCTGCTGGCTATCAGAACAGGCAGAGGGAGAAGCATTGTTCTCCTCCCTGCTCACTCTGGCATATTTCCTTCTCCAGGTGGATGGCACCCAGGACAAGAAGACCCCCATGCTGCGGTCTCAGAGTCGGCCTTGCACAGAACTGCATAAACACCTTACCTCGGTGCTGCCCTGCCCCCAAATGAAAGCCTGCTCCCCAACCCCACGCCCAAGTCCTCAGCTCCTCTCCAAGGAGGATGAGGAGGTGGGGGAGGATTGCCCAAGCCCCTGGCCAGCTCCAGCCTCTCCCCACGAATCCCTAACACAGGACAGGGCCAGCCCTAACTGTGCCCAGGCTCCTCAGGAGGATGTGAGGTCCATGGTACAGCTCATTCGCTACATGCACACCTACTGCCTGCCCCAGAGGAAGCTGCCCCAACAGGCTCCAGAGCTGGTTCCCCAGCCCTGTAGCAGCCCCTCCAGGCAGATCCCACCCAGGTCCCGGCATCCTCCCAAAGCCTTCTGGACTGAGTTCTCCATCCTAAGGGAACTTCTGGCTCAAGACATCCTCTGTGATGTCAGCAAGCCCTACCGCCTGGCCACACCTGTCTATGCTTCCCTCACACCCCAGTCCAGGCCCAGGCCCCCCAAAGACAGTCAGACCTCCCCTGCCCACTCTGCCATGGCAGAAGAGGTGACAATCACTGCTTCCCCCAAGAGCTCTGGGCCTAGACCCAGCCTGCGCCCTCTGAGGCTGGAAGTGAAGCGGGATGTCAGTCAACCTGCCAGGCAAAAGCAAGAGGAAGATGAGGAAGAAGAGGAAGAGGAGGAAGAAGAAGAAGAAGAAAAAGAGGAGGAGGAAGAGGAGTGGGGCAGGAAGAGACCAGGCCGTAGCTTGCCATGGACCAAACTAGGGAGGAAGCTTGATAGCTCTGTGTGCCCGGTGCGGCGTTCCAGGAGACTGAATCCAGAGCTGGGCCCCTGGCTGACATTCACCGATGAGCCCCTAGGTGCTCTGCCCTCGATGTGCCTGGCTACAGAGACCCACAACCTGGAAGAGGAACTGGGCAGCCTCACAGACAGTCGTCAAGACCAGCAGCTCCCCCAGGGATCCCAGATCCCAACCCTGGAAAGCCCCTGTGAGAGTGGATGTGGGGACACAGATGAGGACCCTAGCTGCCCACAGCCCCCTTCCAGAGGTAGTCTGTGGTCCACACGAGAGGGTGGGGTGGGCATAGCATCCCCACTGAGTGCTGGGAGCTCTGCATTCAAGTCCACAGTTGTGTGTGTAGAATGAGTTTCCACCTGGCTGTCTACTGTCCGTTCGGTACAATGGGGTATTGGGCAGGGTGTCAGGAAAACACCTGCTCTTGGAGATTTTCATCATGCATACCAAAGCACTGCTTAATGAACAAAGAACAAGAGGCCTGCCTCCATGGAGATAGGGGAGAAGGTCAATAAAAAAAAAAAGTGAATGAAGCTGGGCATGGTGATAAACACAGTACTTAGGCAGGGGCAGGAAGATAGAGTTTGAAGCCAGCCCGGGCTGCATATGGAGATCTGTCCCAAATAAAAGAACCAGCAGAGACTTCAGGCTGGAGGCTCAGAGCTGTTTAGTGAAGGACCCCTCATCAGAACCATCTAGAATCACACACAGCTTGACCCTGGGGCCTAGGGCTCAGAAGGCCTGTCCATTGTGCTGCGCTCTGTGGCCAGCAGGGGGTTGCCTCAGGGGGACCCAGCAATGCCATGTGTATTTGAATTGTGCCTGACCGTTCCCCCAGATGACCAAGGCCACGCGTCATATTAAAGGGCAGCTGTGCACGGTGCCTCTGAAAATGTGAGGACTCCCCCAAGGGGAGAGTGTTTGTGATGATGTATATGGGGAATCTTATTTTCTTTTTTCTTTCTTTTCTTCCCTTCTTTTTTTCTCTTTTCAGAGTCCCCCAGGTGCCTCACGCTGGCCTTGTCACAAAGGTAGACTTTTCAGAAGTTATTGGTACATCATTCTGTGAGGTTAAGATTTGTGCATTTGGGTGGGAGGTCATCAGCCCCTGAGCCCCCGGCCCTGTCCTCAGGCCCTGCCCTGATTGCCATCTGGAGCCATACAGACTCCCTCCAAAGGAGGTATTTTAAAGAGGTAGCCCCTGCAAGCTGAGGGGAAAGCTGGAAGGGTCAAGCCATTTATTTCATAAGCTGTCATCTCCAGGACTCTGAAGTGTGTTCTTTGGGGTGGGGACTGGAGGCTGACAGTGCTGTGGGACTAGGAGCAAGTTCCTTCTCTCTCTGGGCCCGAGTTGCTCTACATCCATCTTTGCCCGTACCTTCCCAAACTGCGACTTGAACTTAACAGCCAGGCTGGGGCCCCTCAGCAAGCTCTCGCTAGAACCATGCAGAACCAAGGCCTATCGCAGCGCCCTGTGCTCTCCTCAAAAGTCTGGGGCCGTGGAAGCCTCTTGCTGACCAGCCTCTTCCCTTTCTGTCCTCTGCCTCTCCCAGCGATCCTCTTGGCAAGAAGAGCTTTGAGGAGTCCTTGACGGTGGAGCTTTGTGGCACAGCAGGTGAGCCAGGGGTTCAGCCGGTGGGGTGCCTGTGGGGCGCTGGCAAGGCCCTGGGCAGGAGCGCTTCTAACCACTGCCCCCATGAACTACCCTGGCATTGAGATGCCTGGGGAGCAGGCTGGGAGTTGGGCCAGCCCTTCCACGGCTGGTTCCAGCAGCTCAAGTGATAACTGAGGTCTAGAGACAGTGATACAGCTCTGGAGGAGACTGCGGTCTGGTGGAGCTAACCCCTCAGGAGCCTGGTTTGCCGTGTGCTCGTTTTAAAGTATGAGCAGAAACTCAGCTGAGACAAGAGGGTCAGTGTGGCCTGTGGAGGACCCAGCACGGCATGGGGAGCGGGGCACTGAAGGGTTGAAGGAACGACAGGCATTGGGAAGACAAAGACGAAGGGTATGCTTAGCCGAAGAATTGGTACAAGACGTGACAGAGCAGAAGTTCAGGGTACATCTGAGTTGTCCCCTGGTCTGGCCTGAAGGAACACGTGGGGGTGAAGGAAGAGCAATTCCCAAAGGACCAAAGCCCAGAGGTGCCTGGTGCTATTTTATTTTGGAAGAGAATAAGGAGTTTTAGCAAGGCCCTGCGGTGCACTGGGAAGAACAGAAGACATAGTCAGATCCAGAAGCATCAGGAACAAGGAGTGGGTGGTTGGTTGTCCCAGTGACACTTGCCTGCTCTGTGCTGGGGTACTTCTGAGGCAGGGCTCTTTAAATGATTGGCTGTAGAGCAGGAACAGATACTGATATCTCTGGCCTGGACACATCAGCTGCCGTTACCCAGTCCCAAAGGGATGGCCAGTGCATCTCAGGCCAGCTCCTAAGAACGGGAGGACTCTTGGGCTGCATACAGGCTTAGGCAGCAGTGTGGTGACCAGTTAGTTATGCCTGCCATCCACCTATAGGAATGTTGTGACATGCAGCCACTTCTTCTCTCAAATGGAACTCTTTTTTTTTTTTATGCATGTATAATTATTTACTTATTTTTTTTTACATTCCACCTTATTTTTTTAAATGAACATAATATTTGCAATTGTAACCATTTTTAAGTTCACAGTTCAGTGGCATGAATTACATTCAAGATACTACTTACATTCATGATATTCATCAATTACACTCATGATATTAATTACATTTGTGGTATTCATTGATTACATTCACAGTATATTCATTCAATAACTATATTGATGATATTCATTAATTACATTAATTGTATTTGATTTATTACATTCATGATATTATGTCCTTAATACTACTGTCTGTTTGTGGGGCTTTTCCATCACACAAAACAGAAACTCTGTACTTAGGAAATCATTGCTCTATATTCTTTCTTCTCCATCTTGAGATAACATCTAATCTTTCTGTTTCTATGAATTTGTATATTCTATGTATTTCATGTAGTACAATTCTATAATATTTGTCATTTTTAATGTAAAAACATTTTATGTACAACTGCAGGAGAAATAATACACAGATAGCTTGAATATTAAAACAGGTTGTAGCCAGGTGGTGGTGGCGCACGCTTTAATCCCAGCACTCTGGAGGCAGAGCCAGGCAGATCTCTGTGAGTTCGAGGCCAGCCTGGGCTACCGAGTGAGTTCCAGGAAAGGCACAAAGCTACACAGAGAAACCCTGTCTCAAACAAACAAACAAACAAACAAACAAACAAACAAAACAGGTTGTAATTCAAGAGTCCAGGGTTATTTGAAGCTGGAAAATGTCAAATGGAACTCTAGTGTCCTCTGAGGAGACCTGCCTTTCCCTCACTTATTTCTCCTCTTGCCTGGGTAGGACTCACTCCACCCACCACCCCTCCATATAAGCCCATGGAGGAGGACCCCTTCAAGCCGGACACCAAGCACAGCCCAGGCCATGACACAGCTCCCAGCCTCCCCTCCCCTGAGGCTCTTCAGCTCCCAGCCACCCCAGGGGCCTCCCACAAGCTGCCCAAGAGACACCCCGAGCGGAGCGAGCTCCTGACCCACCTGCAGCATGCCACAGCCCAGCCAGTGTCCCAGGCTGGGCAGAAGCGCCCCTTCTCCTGCTCCTTTGGAGACCATGACTACTGCCAGGTGCTCAGGCCAGAGGCTGCCCTGCAGAGGAAGGTGCTGCGGTCCTGGGAGCCAGTTGGGGTCCACCTTGAGGACTGGCCCCAGCAGGGTGCCTCCCTGCCAACTGAAAGGAAGGCCCCTAGGAGGGAGGCAGCCCAGAGCTGCGACTCTACCCCCAAGGACAGCATGCAGCTGAGAGACCATGAGATCCGTGCCAGCCTCACCAAGCACTTCGGGCTGCTAGAGACCGCTCTGGAGGATGAAGATCTGGCTTCGTGTAAAAGCCCAGAGTATGACACCGTGTTTGAGGACAGCAGCAGCGACGAGAACAGCTTCCTGCTGGAGGAGGAAGAGGAAGAGGAGGAGGAGGAGGAGGAAGGAGAGGACTCAGGGGTCAGCCCTCCCTGCTCTGACCACTGCCCCTACCAGAGCCCACCCAGTAAGGCCAGCCGGCCACTCTGTTCCCGCAGCCGCTCCAGTTCTGGCTCCTCATCCTGTGGCTCCTGGTCACCAGCCACCCGGAAGAACTTCAGGTAGGCTTGGCGGCCCTGGGGAGAGGGCTATCTGAGCACCCACTAGCTGCCAGAGGGAGGAGCCCTAGGGACTCGCTTTGGAACGGAGGCTGCATCTCTGCCTGGGGCTGCAGTCCTGGTCGGAACCCATGAGAGGGCCTCCTCCAGAGTTGGGCTATCTGAAGCAAAGTCAAGGCTGGCAGGGGACTGTGGGAAAGAAAGAAACCCACCTTCTGGCCACCTGCGACTATATCCGAATGAGCTTGGCCCTTGTTTTCTGCTTTGTATTTGTCAAGAGATGGATTTTTTTTTTTTTTTTTATGAAAACATGCAGGCCCACATAGTTGAAAAGGAAATGATGTTAATATGTTAAAGATCAGTGTAATTTCATTCTATGTTCTGAAAATGCCCTGATGAAAGCAAGCTTGGTTGGTCCTACGTTATTTTCTGCTGTGAGCAGACCCTTAAAGAGCCCACTGGGGGATGGTGCGTCAGGAGCCAGTTAGAGTATCCCATCTTTGGGCACTGGACCTGGAAAAGAGTTTCTCTTGCTATGATAAAACACCATGACAAGCCGGGCGGTGGTGGCGCACACCTTTAATCCCAATGCTTGGGAGGCAGAGGCAGGCAGATCTCAGTGAGTTCGAGGCCAGCCTGGTCTACAGAGCGAGTTCCAGGACAGCTAGGGCTGCTACACAGAGAAACCCTGTCTTGAAAAACCAAAACAAACAGACAAACAAGCAAACAAACAAACAAACACCACTGTAACAAAAAGTAGCTTGGAGAGGGAAGGGTGCTTTGTCCTTGGAAGACTCCAGAAAGATTTGGGAGGTTCCCAGCCCTGTACTTGAGGTTACCTGGGTGGCCACTAGATGGTACTCTTCAGCCTGGAGCAGAGCCCTGGAGTCATGGGGGATTTATTGAGATGCTGCTGGTGGGTCAGAGGTATGCTAAGCATCTGCGTCTGTGGGTGTGGATAATTGGCATTTCTAATACACTTTTATAGCACTGTACTCTGAGGTCAGAATTCAGATCTTATAGTTACCTTTTCTTAGATTCAGCTTTACATGCATGCACCTCTACCAGCTACTCTTAGCTCTTCGAGGACCCTCTCCTCATCAAACGCTACGTAAACATAAATTCTAGAAGGTTCATGAACGTCCTGCAAACCAGTGTGAAGAAGTGCTAAGTTATGTGTTATTATAAATGGCTTCCCCCGAGCTTCTGCTTACAAACCGTCTGCACGGTGCCTCACAGAACTCTCAAGACTTGCTTTCTGGTTCTTTTCTCTTTTCCCAGGAGTTTGCTGAGACACACCTCTCTGAAGGTTTGTTCCTAATGCTACTAAAGTTTCCCCAATGTTGAGCCCATCCACCAGGGCCAGCATGAGAGTTCCTGAGCACTTCCTTTCCTACCTAGCCCAGGGTTTTGAACAGGGTCTGCATTCCAGCGGCCCAAAAATTGAGACCAGACCTTCCTTGAGACTATAGATTTCCTAATTTTCTCTTCTCAGATGTAGGCTCAGTGTAAGCCTGGAGATTTCTGTTCACTGGACAGAGTGACTTGGTTATCCTTGCTCACCTGCCCACAGAGCTATGTATCTGACAAGCTTGGAAAACCACAGCCTTCTCTAGACAGACTTTCTCTCCCTTGGCCATCAACAAGGAAATGCATTGAGGCCAGTTGAACAATGCCAGCTCAATCCTGTGACTTCCAGTCTCAATCTAGAAGGGAAGGCTCGCCAACTTGAATCTCAGTGAATGATCATCCTTGACTGAATAGCACTTGAAAGTTAGCGAGTCACATTGCCTTCTGTTATCCTATTTAGTTCGGCTTCACAGATGCAGTTGGAGGACACGTATTTCTTAGCCCCATTTTATAGATGAGGAAACTGAGACCAGAGACGGTAAATAGAAAAAAAAAGAGCAGTACTAATCTAACCTTTTAAGTGCGTTTTATTTACTGCTCACAAATGGCCCAGGAGGTTGGCACAGTTGGATATATACCTGTTGTAGATGAAGAAGTAAGTTGAGAGGATTGGTAGACTGGCCCAAGGTCACCCTCCATAGGGAGGTAGAACCAGGGCTGAAGCTCAGGCTGTGTGGCCCAAAGCCTCATGTTCTTATCTTCTATTTGGGAACAGGAGGAGATGATGAGCTCTACCGTGGACATGGCTGTTCCAGGCTGGAGTAGGAACTATCAGAAAACAGTGGTTCTAGATGAGACCTGATTCTAGCTCTGGCTTCTCCCATTTCTAGTTCAGGGCAAGTCCTAGCTGGAACCTGAGCCTCGGACTCTCTTTTGGAAAATGGGAATATATAAGACCGTCTGGGATTTTTTTTTTTTCCATCCAATCAATAAGGCAAGGAAGTGAAAAGGCTTTCTAACAGTAGAGAAAGGTAAGGCCTGGAAAGTCAGGGCCAGAATTAGAACAGGGTGATTCCCAGGGCTCTCAGCCTGGGAGCCAGCAGAGGACAGCTGACCAGTGCTCAGTCCCACAGTCAGGGCTGGGAGTCTGCAAGAGGGAGACTGAGCACTGTGCCCTGTTTATTCCCTGACAGACGTGAGAGCAGAGGGCCCTGTTCAGACGGAACCCCACGCGCCCGGCATGCCAGGAAGCGGCGGGAAAAGGCCATCGTAAGTGATCTGGGGTCCCTGGGCCTGGAGTAAATGGGGATAAGCCAGGGGCGTCAGGAAATGCTAAGCCCACAAGCCTTCAGCCTCTGCCTGGGCAATAATGGACCGTAGCCTGCGTGTAGGACGCAATTATTTATCTTATTTGAAAGTAACAAGGGTAGCCAAAAGCCGTTAAAGGTAGCACCATGCAAAAGCCAGCACATGACTGGTGTGCAGTGGGTAGCCACTTAGGACTCAGCCTGAGGGATTCTGAAAGGATCAAAATAGAAGATGGTGGGGATGGTTGAGCAGAGTTAGGCTGGGTGGTCCAGGTCATAATCTGCGTCTTCTGCGTGACCTTGGACAAGTGCCCAGCTTCCTTGAGCCTCAGTTTATTCATCTATACACAAGAGAGTTGGGCCTTATGCTTTATACGGGGTCCCTCAAGTAAGCTTGTTCCATTCTCCACCCACCTGGAGGATCTTCTCAGAGGTTGTTCCTAGACGCTGGGGTTACTCATGGAGCTGTCCCCAGGAGCCTGTAGTGTGCATGGGCCAGCCAGTTATGTCATTGTCCTTGAAAGGAGGGAAGGAGGGAGAGAGGGCACAACAGAAACACAAAAGGACCCACAGCCTCACTGGTTGCCATGCTGTGGGGGGTGGGGCACACAAATCCCAGAGGTGTACCACCTCTGCAGTAGGTACTTAAAACTACAGGTAAAGCCAGGCAGTGGTAGTGTACCCCTGTAATCCCAGCACTAAAAAAGCAGAGACAGGTGGATCTCTGTGAGTTCAAGGCCAGCCTGGTCTACAGAGCCAGTTCCAGGACAGCCAGAACTGTTATACAGAGAAACCTGTCTCAAAAACAAAACAAACAAAACAACAACAACAACAAAGCTACAGGAAAGGCCGGGCATGGTGACACACACTTTTAATCCCAGCACTTGGGAGGTGGGGCTCTGTCCACAGAGGCAGGTTGATCTCTGTCTGGTTTGTAAGGGTCAGAGTACATGGAAGGAAAGAATGAGATGGACATTATGGCCGTGGGAGCCACCATTTTTATCTTTGAGTTTACCAAAGATAAATGTCAGGTCTACATAGTGGGTTCCAGGCCAGCCAGGGCTACATAGTGATACCCTATCTCAAACAAAAAAGAACAAAACCACAAGTGAACATAGTCTTCTTGGGTTCAGTGGTTTGACACCTGGCATAACCGTAGGCTTCAAGGGGCAGCAGTATAAAGACAGATTAAGTCCCTATTCCCATGGTTGAGTCAGAAAGGAGAGAAAGACAACAGACTCATAAGCAAAGAAAAATTGATGGGATTAAGAATTGGTATAGATTCCCTGAGATTGATAGAGTCCTGACTAGAATTTGGACCACTGGAGTATGTATTTACATTGGTGACTTATGAAGGGTATCCATAAGGAACTTGGGGATAAAGTGTGCAGAGTCCAAGAATTGGGGGTGGGAGGCAGAAATTCAGGAAGTTATTAGGAGTCTGGGGAGGAGGCACTTTCTCTCTGGACCTGGATGGACTCCAGTGTGTCAGAGCAGGCTCCATGACCACATATGCGGTCCTGTTGTAGAGCCTCGCTCTGGAGTTTCTTTCCTGCCATCTGTGGTTGGCGGATAGGCTGTGTGGAGAGTTGCTGGCTGTTCCTGTGCATAGAGAAAGCCTGTCTGGACCACACACTGCCTCAACCCACTAGAGCACAGGTATCCAGGCAACGGCCACAAGTCCATCACATCACAGATCTCAAAGGAGAGGCAGGAGGTTGCAGCCTGGCCTCCCTGATCATTTCCTCCACCTGTCTATTCTGCATGCCCACTAGCATCTAGCATAGAGCTGACCTCTCCTGAAGGTGACTTATGGGGCACGGTGTCTGTGTCATGGCTTCATCCAGCTTTTCCTGGTACATTCAAAGATAGAATGGTGACTCCTTTGGCTCTAATGCCCATCTCATTATCTTTCCTTCCGGTGTACTCTGACCCCTACAAGCCACCAGGTCCCCAGTGTATTCTCTGCAGCTTGCAGACTCAGCATCGTGCTGAGCAGAACATGTCTGATAGTTGCAGCTCCTCTCTGCCCAGGCTCTGCTTAGTCCCCGCATGCAGGTGCCTTCCCTGGGGCATGCTTCTCCTGCACTCAGTGGTCCCTGCTCCACCAAGGACAGGTCCTTTGGTGTAGAGGTTGTCATGGTCTTCTCTCTGTGACTCTAGCAATGTTGCTGTTGCTCAGCCAGGCCTAGACAGAGACTCCCTGAGGATAATGACGGGGTCCCTCTCTGTCCTCCTCGAGCAGGGTGAAGGCCGTGTGGTATACATCCGAAACCTCTCCAGTGACATGAGCTCTCGGGAACTAAAGAAGCGCTTCGAGGTGTTTGGCGAGATAGTAGAGTGCCAGGTGCTGACAAGAAGTAAGAGGTGAGCCGGGAGCAGCCATTACACATGGGAGGGGGCAGGGAGCTGGGAGAAGGACCGTGATGACTGTAAAACCGGTGACAGCACCAAGGGCTGCTGATGCGTGACCCGGTGCCAGGTAGTTTCCATGCTTTCTGTCCTCTGGACATTTGGCGCAACTAGACCCCAGCCATTCTGCTGCTTTCCTTTCTGGAGGAATCTCAGAGAAGTTAACAGGGAAGAGCTGGAGCCCATGTGTGCTTTCAAGGCCTTTGTTCAAACAACCACGCAGGCCAGGAGGTGCCCTTTGACACCTTGAAGATGCACTTGTTTGGGGACTCGCGGTGGCACGTCTCCATGTTACTCACAGGCCTTCCTTCCTCTGCAGCAAGTCCTGGGCCTGCAGTCTGCTAAGTAGCCCTGGCTGGTCCTCATTTACCTAGGAGAGCAGGGCTTTATCTGTAAGGGAATCTGCAGAAATCCAAGTTGCCTATCGACATTCAATATAGATGCCACATATTTTTCAAATTATCCGCCATCATAACCGCAAAGTAAGTTATTAGGACTTTTAAATTCTGATTTAACAGAAATAATCACAATAAAAAGCTTTAGCCAGAAAGTCATCTCTTGTATAACTGTCATTCCATACCTCCTATCCAGTTAGATGGTGACTGCTCTGGTTTCCTGTCCATTGCAATGACAAATACCATGACCAAAAGCAGCCTAGGGTGGAAAGGGTTTATTTCAGCTCATTCCTTAGTCCATCATGAAGGGAAGTCAGACAGGAACTCAAGGCAGGAACTGAAGCAGAGGCCGTGGATGAATGCTTCTCACTACACTTGTTCCCCATGGCTTGTTCAGCCTGTTTTCTTATACAATGCAGGACCACCAGTCCCCGGGTGGTACCACCCTCAATGGGATGAGCCCTCCCACATCAATCATTGATCAAGATAATGCCCCACAGGTTTTCCTACAGGCCAGTTTGATGGAGGCAGTTCCCACATGACTCTAGCTTGTGTCAAGTTGACAAGAACTAACCAGCATAGTACTATCAAAATAGAAATAAAGAAGAGCTGCTAAGGACGTGGAAAAATGGAGCCCAAATCAGGGTTTCTATTTGGGGCTGACTTACAGTTTCAAAGGTTTCATAGCAGGACATGGTGACAGACAGACATGGTGCTGGAGAAGTAGCTGAGAGTCCTACATCTGAATCTGTAGGCAACAGGAAGAGCAACTGAGACAACGCTGGCCTGGCTTGAGCATTTGAGACCTCAAAGCCCACCCCCAGTGACACACTTCCTCCAACAAGGCCACACCTCCTAATAGTGCCACTCCCTATGGGCCAAGCATTCAAACACATGAGCCTATGGGGGCCATACCCATTCAAACCACCACATTCCATTCTTTGGCCCCATAAGTTTGTATCCACAACATAATGATAAATGCATTTAGTCTATCAAGTGTCCCTATAATCTGTTACAGTCTCAACAATGTTTAAACATCCAAGATTTAAAATCTCTTCTGAGATTCATGTAATCTCTTAACTGTAATCCATTATAAAGTGAAAATAAAATAGAAGATCACATACTTTGAACATAATGGCATGAATATACATTATCATTCCAAAAGGGAGGAAAGGGAGCATAGTAAGGAAATACTGTGAGTAAGCAAGACCAAAAACCAGCTGGGCAAACTCCAAACTCTGTATCTCCATGTCTGATGTGAAAGCACTCTTCAGATCTCCATCTCCTTTCAGCTTTGTTGACTGCAACACACTTCTGTCTTTTGGCCTGGTTCCACTCCGTGTTTGCAGCTCTCCTTGGCAAGTATCCTATGGGTCTGGCACCTCCAACATCTTGGGATATCCAAGGCAATCCAGACTTCACCTTCACAGCTTCATACAATGGACTGCATGCAGGGACACCCCTGCCACACACCTAGCCTTGGGGTTTCCTTAGTCATGGAGGCAAATTTCATAGCCCCTTTCTTCTACCCTTGGCTCTAAAGGCAGAACCACGTGGCTGAAGCTGCCAAGTTCTGCTGCTAGCTGTGGCTGGAACATGGCCCTCTTTGATTACATCTTCACCAGCTTTCTGTTTTTTATGGTTCCCTTCACTGCCTAAGCTTGGCTGTTCTGGAACTTGATCTATAGACCAGGCTGCTCTCAAACTCAAAGATCTGCCAGCCTCTGCTGTCTGAGTACTGGGCTTGAAGGCATGAAGCATCACACCTGGACCTAAGCTTTTCTTTAATTCCTTTTCACAAGTAGGAAACTGGTGGGTGGGATCTTGCCCTGAGGTCACAACTCCCTGTATTCCATTTCTTAATCTGTTATCTCCTTGAACACAGGACTTAGCTCCATTCCCCTTTCTGGTACCTCTTTCTTCCTCAATTGTACATTTTATATTTTTCCTTGCTCAGCTTGCTCCTTTTTATTATAAATCTTTGTTAACAGTCAACACTAGTAACCACACAACAGAGTCAATACTAGGCTGTTTTGAGATTTCCTTAGCCAATGCAATTAATCCAAAACTCTTCACTTTAGCCTCAGGCAGACTCTTCAGATAAGGGCAAAAAGCAGCCACATTCTTCACCAAAATATCACAAGAATGATCTAGGCAACACACTTAAGTTATTCTCCTTTGAAACCTCTTGAGCCAGGCCCCCATGGTTCAAGTCACCCTTAGCACCACTGTCTCCATGCTCCTACTAGTCCAGCCCATTAGGCAGCACTTAAAGCATTCCACTGCTTTCCTAACCCAAAGTTCCAAAAACATAGTCAGGCCTATCATAGCAATGCCCTAGTCCCTGGTACTAACTTTTATCTTAGTTAGGGTTTCTATTGCTGTGAAGAGACACCATGACCATGGCAAAGTCTTATAAAGGAAGACATTTAATTGGGGCTAGCTTACCGTTTCAGAGGTTTCATGGCAGGACATGGCAGTGTGCAGACAGACATGGTGCTGGAGAAGGAGCTGAGAGTCCTACCTATTGATCCACAGGTAGTAGAAGTTAAAAGCTGTGTTACATTGGCCAGACTTGAGTTTATGAGACCTAAAAGCCCGCCTCCACAGTGACACACTTCCTCCAACAAGGCCACACCTCCTAGTAGTGCCACTCTCTGTGGATCAGCATTCAAACACAGGAGTCTTTGGGGGCTGTACCTATTTAAACCACCACACCAAGTAAGGTATTAGTGGACTGTAAGGTGACATCACTAATATTGGAAAACATTATAGCAGTTGCTTAAAATAATTGTATAACTACTATGTGATCTAGCAATTCTACTTATGGGTGTATAGTAAAATAGTTAAAAAGAATTGCAAGAACATATCACCCATGTTCATAACTCAAAATGGCAGAGAGGTGAGAATAATCCAAATGTGTGTGTGTGTGTGTGTGTGTGTGTGTGTGTGTGTGTATAATGTGTATGTATATATAAAAGTATGTGTATGATGTGCATGTATATATAAAGTATGTGTATAATGTATATGTATATATAAATGTATATGTATAGCGGAGTATTATGCAGTCCTAAGAAAGAAGCAAAACACGCTTCACATAAATGAATATATATGGATATCCATTAAAGACAGTATGCCAAGGAATGGCCTAGTCACGAGAAGACCAATGCTGTTATGTTTACACTTATACCATGTACCTAATAGAAACAGAAAGTAAAGTGACTGCTGCTGGAGGCCCAGGGATAAAATGGAGATACTAGTTAATGGATATAGGCTTACTGTTTAGGAGATGGGATATTTTCTGTATATCATACCAGGTATGGCAGTACACACCTGCAATCCCAGCATTTGAAAGCTAGGAGTGTGAAGACTGAGAATTTGAGGACAGTTTGGGTTACAGAGCAAGTTCAAGCCTAGCCTGGGCTACCTAGTAAGGTCTATATCTCAGAAAAACAAAGCAAACTAAACATTTTTCTAGAGACTCATTATACAACAATGTCTATCTACTTAACCCTACTCAACTATACAGTGAAAAATGGCCACTTTGATGTTATGTATTTTTACCAGTTTTTTGAGTCACTACACAAATTTTGCAAAGTTTTCTGAAGTCTTCATGATTTTGTGCAAACATAACATGGAAAAACAAAGCAATCTCCAAAGAAGAGGCTCAGTTTGTTAGGATTGTTAAGGTGTATGTATAGACTCCTCAAGGGGAGTCTGGACAGATAACTATTTTCAGACATTCATAGATGCAGAAGGGTTCAAGTTTGGCCCTGATTGAGACAAGCATCAGTACTCCTGATTCCTGTAAATGCTTGTTAGGACTCTTCCCTGCTGGCCTATCCTGAGTCGTAGGAGCTTGGGGAGGTTGGGTGTCATAGGGCTCTTGGCTTATTGGTAGAGGTGAACTACCAGAGCATTGCTGGCTGGAGGTCTCCCTAGCCTTGAGTCCTCCCTTTTGGTTGGTTCTAGAACTCTAAGCTTACCTCTTAGCAGCTAACAGATACCTGGGGAGAAGTAGTCACTCTCACTGTTCCAGTAGACATCTGGGATAGGCCTCTGGGGTTTAGCTTTGGGTGTTAGGTTCATCCTTGAATAAAATCACCATGTTCAGGGAAGTACTATCATTTGATTTGATGCTCTCTGAAGAGGTGGGGAGTGGATGCTATGCAGGCACACTAACAAATGTCATCCATGCCAGTTAAGATGGGTCTGAAACATCAGCAATCTTAGGTAAACGGAAGGACAAGTTGGTAGTCAAGGAAACAGAGGCTGCAGCTGTCTGTCTTTGAACAGGCTAGAGTAATGGCTGTCTTCCTGCAGGTCCCTACCCTTTTGAGGGCCAGCGACCTTTTTACGGGGGTTGCATATCAGATATCCCACATAGCAGATATTTACATCACGATTCATAACAGTATCAAAATTACAGTTATGGAGTAGCAATGAAAGTAATTTCATGGTTGCAGATCACTACCACATGAGGAACTGTATTAGAGGGCCACGGCATTAGGAAGGTTGGGAACCACTGGTCTAGCGGATGGCAGAGTGGGATGGATGGGGAGGAGGTGTAGCAGAAGCAGGAGAATGGTGAGGGAGATAGGGGACTATCAAGAGCATCAGCTTCATGATCAGGAGGTCTCACGAGAGTCCCTACTGAGCCACATGCCATCGGGTAGAACCCCCGTACTCCACAGAGCCTGTTTTCCCTGGGGGAGATAGACATGACAGTACCCCCTCACACAGCCATGTGAATATGATACAATGCATGGTGTCCAGCAGCTGACAACCATCAGGCAGTTAGTTCGGCTGCTCCTGTTGCCATTCACGCTGCAGAGGTTGGCCTATCCAGTGTCATTATCCCTCATCGATGAGAAGGGGGCATGTGGCATGGTTTTCTCCTCGTCCTATGGTGCGTGCTCTTATAATACCCACCCGCCTGGCCTAGAAACATCCTCCCTTACCCTAGCCTCTCCTTCCAGAGGCGAGAAGCATGGCTTCATCACCTTCCGGTGTTCGGAGCACGCTGCCCTGTCCCTGAGGAACGGCGCAACCCTGAGGAAGCGTAATGAGCCCTTCTTCCACCTGAGCTACGGAGGGCTCCGGCACTTCCGCTGGCCCAGATACACCGACTATGGTAAGAGAGCACATCCTACCTGTATTTATTCTCATGAGTCCCAGAACATGAGGCACGGTGACTTCCTTTAATAACACCTAGACTGAAGGCCCCTCTGGACATGGCCCTACATCAAGCTCCTGCCCATTGTGACTCCACGGCAGCTTTCTTTGTCTCTGGCTGCCATCTTGCTTTTGTTCCAGCCTTTGGTCCTATGAGTGACTCTAACCAGTCACCTTCCTGTCCTGACCGGAAGGTGCAGTCTGCGTGCTCAGCCTCTTAGCAGTGCCATGGCTGGCGGTCCTGCCTCTTCACATTCCTTCCGTGGTGACCCTTGAGCCGACAGCAGCTTTGCCGTTAATAGGTGGCGGTGTGTCTGCACCGTCATCATGGCCTTGAAGCCATTTATGTACAAGTTGGTGAGATCCAAAGAAATAGGACATGGAAAAGAATTGTTTGTAGAGGAGAGCCCACGGTATGGCCTTCATGATACAGCACTGAGCATCCGGGGATCTAGGTGGGCCACAGGTCAAGGTGGCACACCCCCTGGCTACAGTCCATTCTGAGACCCCATTTCCCCAGCCGTATGAGACAGGTTTATTAGCATTCTTCTGGGACTGACTAGTAACAGTGTATCGTGTCACTAGTTGGTGGGAGGGTGTTGAGGAAAGTCCATTTCTGGGATTGCTGGCTGGGAACAAGTTGTAGGGTGTTCTGCTCAGGGGCCCATTGCTCTACAACAGGACCACTGAAGCGATGAGATCTTGTCAACGTGAAGAAAGGTGGTCACTGCAGGATGACAGTTGATACTGTGGCGGTACCATTCCTGCACTGTGACACCCTGGCCATCCCAGCTCCGTGAGGCCCATCCTCAGTGGCAGATTTGCTGGTTGGGGGGCTGAGTTTCTCACTGCCTTACCTCTCACTGACCCACAGATCCCACGTCAGAAGAGGCCCTTCCCTCGTCTGGGAAAAGCAAGTATGAAGCCATGGATTTTGACAGCTTACTGAGAGAGGCCCAGCAGAGCCTGCATTGATATCAGCCTTAACCTTCGAGGAATACCTCAATACCTCAGACAAGGCCCTTCCAATATGTTTACGTTTTCAAGGAAATGAGTCTATGAGAAGGAGATCGAGCCAATGAGCGAGCGTGAGAGAACACACGTGAGAGAGAGAGAGAGAGAGAGAGAGAGAGAGAGAGAGAGAGAGAGAGAGACTTGAATCTGCTGTCGTTCCCTTTGAAAAACAAATCAATGTTTACATTGAACAAAGCTGCTTCCGTCCGTGAGTTTCCATGGTGTTGACGTTCCACTGCCACATTAGTGTCCTCGCTTCCAGCGGATCGTCCTGGGTGCACCTCAGAGTGCTGTCAGTCACCCTCTGCCCCACCCCTTCCCCTCCACCCCCCACCCCTTCCCCCCACCCCCCACCCCCAACTGACTTCCTTCTGTAGACTTGAGCTATGTTCCCCATAACATCTTCTGTCTGTAGCGTGTGATGATGAAATTGTTACTTGTGAATAGAATCAGGATTAGCAACTCATTTTTAATTGAAGAAAAAAAAAAGTATATCCTTAAAACAAATGTATTTATGGCTCAGATATCCTGTGCCTGGGATTATCGTATTGCTTCCTTGATTGTTTAACTATGCACTGTCATGAGGTGTTTGCTACTGAGCTGCGCTGCTCCCCTGGTCATGTAGTCCTGGAGGTGCTGCTGGGTGGCCACTAGGTCCCCAGGAAAGATTGGCTTGCAGTCACAAGTAGGAAGAGTGGAGAGAGATTATCCAGGTATCCTCTACCAAGCCCTGGCATCTTTTATTTTGAGTGTGTTCCACTCACGTTGTAGTGAGAATCCCTTTTCAGTGTCTGACTCACACTTGGAGTGTGCCTGTCTCTAGTGCTCAGAGCTGTGAGTGCCTGGAAGGAGGGTGGAGCAAGCTGCCTTAGAGCCATTCCAGAAGGAAAGAGGACAGTGCCCTGTGAGGTGAAGTGTCTTGCCCAAGGTCCCATGGCCAGGGAGCATGCAGAGCAGCAATCCCCACCATGCCTCCAGGCCCCAGCCTGCTGTGGTAGTTAGCATAAAATTGCAAAAGTCAGAGGCTGGAAGAGTATAGTTAGCTGAGTTGAGCAATAGGCTAGAAGCCTCATAGCTTAGCTGAGAATTAGGTCAACAGTGGGCTCACCAGCATGAAGGCCAATTCAAGCTTCCTTCAGCACAGGCTCAGGTGTCCCTCGGCTCTGATCTTCAGTGTCCTGTGACTTACCCTGCCTGTGGATATGCCTCAAGGCTTTGAGACACCTGCCTGTGGTGCACAGGTTTCACCTAGGAGCAGTCATTTCGGGCAGGGAGGACAGCTGGTAGCCCCTTCTACATTCTACTCCTGTCCTTGCTGAACATCCTCTCTAAAGGTGCAGAGTAGGGGGTGGACAGGTAGGGAGGGGGTGGACAGGTAGGGGGTGGACAAGGCACTCCCAAGGAGCGTTCACAGTGGGCTCCTCTTCAAACTATTCTTGACTACTGTCAAAGCCATATCCAGTGTGACATTCTCTGGGTTCCCAGGGGCCCTTCACGAGGGAGAACCAGTGGGCAGTGTCCACTCTAATACTTCATATAGATCAGTTCCTCCTTAGTCTTGCGACATTTTCTTTCTTTCGTTTTTCCTTTCCCACAATGTTCTGCCAAATAAGAACGTTCGAGAGCAAACGACTCATTAAACTAACCAAGAAAAATGGACCTGCTGCTAATGCCAGGCTTATTCCTTTGAGAATTGGTGGTTAATTTTCTTCTTTTTAAGATTTTCAAATACCTCAGTCAAGAAAGTGAGCCCAAGGTCTTATGCTTGGTGTTAGGAATACTCTCCACCCATAGAGGAGGCTGGAAGAGATTGGCTTTAGCAGAAATAGGGAAATAGGATCTATGTGTCAAATCCATTGGCATCCCAAAACCCCAGTTTCCTTTTCTGTGAGTTAGACTGAGGGGTACAGTTAGACAGAGTTGTCTTGGCTTTTGCTCAGACAGTGTCTAGCCACAGTCACGACTCCCACATCCTTGGTTAATGTAGACATACTTGATTGAGCATAACACTAACTTTTTTTCTGAGCCCAGTTGTACTATTAGAATCCTCCACACAGTACTCTGGGCAGGCACTACTAATTAGTTGGTGTTTAATTTATTTGCTGTCCTGATCTATTGGAAGTCTTTGAAAGACTACCATTGTAGAGCCAGATGCTGGCTGGTTTTTATGCTGATCCATCCCTGCCATGACCTGATCCCTGGGGGTGGGGGGATGCCCTTGAAGCCTTTACTTGGCAGAAAATTTCCCAATACTATATAGAGAGGGGAAGGGTAGAATAGCGAACAGGAATATAACTGGAGAAGGTGTGGCTTCTAAGGCTAGATTTGAAACGGGACTTTTCACAGCCCAGACCCCATCATTCTGAATTCCTTCATGGTTGTCCATTGCCTAGCACATGGTAGGCACATGGAAAATGGGGATAGAACAAGACCAAATTAAAGTTCTTCAGTTGCAACCACTAAAACGTGGGCTCTAATCACAGGGGAAAGTGAGTGTGTGTGTTGAAATCAGCTGATGGGAAGGGACTAGATTTAATCAGGAGAGCCATTTGAATTCTGACCCCACCAAGAACTTCTTTTGTGGCTTTTTGGGTCCCTTCCTCCTGGGCTCTTCCTATTTGCTTCTGCCGATACACTGAGCCAGATGGTGGTTGCTGGGGTAAAAGAACAAATTCTTAGCAAACAGTAAGTTTCTCTCTCCCCAGCCAGGATCAAACTGGAGCTGTTCAGTCAGTTAACTCCAAGTCACTGATATGTTGGCTCTTGAGCAAAGCAGACTTGAACCTGGCTCTGATGCCTGCGATACCAGAGGTCAGTGCTCAGAGCTCATGTCCACCAAGGATTTCTAGTATTCTCCACTTAGCCTCTCATTAAAAAAAAACAACAACAAAAACAGGCTACCAGCTCGGCAGATGACCAGTCCTAGATTATCTCTCTCTGGAAGAAACACTCGGTGCTGCATATCATTTACCAAGGAGACTGTCAGGCCCCTCCAAGACCACGAGTCCATCTTGGTCTCTTTCCCATCGAATCAAGGAGTAACCCAGAGGGAGCAGCTGCTATTGGCAACCATCTCGTTGTAGCTGTCCTAATGTGTCTCAATGATGTTTACGTGTGATTGCCAGACAGCTTCTTGTAGACTGTGTTAGCCGCCGCCGCCCAGGGAGGTCAGGCTCCCTGTCGTCTCTGTGTTGTGCTGGTCTCATTTCTAGAAATGTCCAATCCAACCACTAAGTGGAATTCTTCCATCTCCTTCCTCAGTCACTACAAGACTGAATCAGAGTCCTCTCTCGAGGGGGGGCGGGGACTCTGGTTACCGAAGGAAAATGCATCAAATAGGTAAAGAATATGAGTGGATGGAATGCAGCTAAGGTCCTTACTCCCCATCCCCCTGATGTACATTGTGGCTCCCACTAGAAAAATGCTTTGAGTCAGGAAGTGTACATCCTATGCCTGTGTCTACTTTTGATCTGGTATCCTCTGGGGGACAGGAAGACTCCAGGGGTGGGAGGTGTGCTCCGAGCCAGCCACAGACGTAGAATAAGATGTCTTTTGTGACCTCAAGCCTTACAGGTCAATCAGTGTTGGGGGGAAGATGTGATATGCCTGCCACGGCCACTGTGTAGGGAGTAAATGGGGAGAAAGTACAGGCAGCTCTTTCTGCACAGCCAGCTCTAATGGCGGTCTCTCCCAGTCCTTGAGTTCAGCTCACCTCTCAGCTGACCCTGCTGCCACAGAAGCAGGGCACCTCTCTCTCAACCCAAGTCACCCTTGGAGGGTGTGTGATGTCATTCGCTGAGGTCAAAAGAATTTTTCTAAACCTTTGACCTTCAGTGGTCGAGATCAGCTTGAGAAAGCCATATCCCAGTGTCGCATGTGACAGTGGGAAGGGATTGGGTGTGTAATAGTAAATAGAGTGAACCTGTTGGTTTCATTAGCCAAAGAAAAGGGATGCCTTCACCCTTCCCACTGGGGCAGAAGGAAGCTAACTAGTACTTATGTGCAATATGTTGACGCTACTCTCCAAGTCCCTGAGGGTTTTGCACACAGATGAGCTCCAGGGCTGTTTGAAGAGTCAGGGGATACAGGGTAAGTGCAGGGGAGAGCCTGGGATTAAAAAACGTTTATGTACAGAGATGGCCTTGGCCTAGAACAGATAGGAGTGTGGGTGGGGCGCCCCTGATACTAGCTGCGGAACACCGGAACAAACCGGAAGTAGCTAGTCAGACACTTTGCACTAGTTGATGAAAGCACTTTGAGAAACCTACACTTCAGCCTTGCTCCACATTCTCCGCTGGCACATACTTGTACCCTTTATGTGAGGTGCTGTTGTAAAGGCTGGGGTAGGGAAGGGGGCTAGTGTGAGAAAGAATACAGGCATCTTCCAAGGCAGTAGCCATGAGAGCCTGCAGCTAGCCAGTCTTTGGCTGTCCTCTCTACTAGAAGCCCACGAAACAGAATGATACGGGTTTACATCTTGGTACCCACTTTTGTAAAGACTCAAAAACAGCCTAGCCAATTGTAATGCTTTGTGGAGCATCATTTCCCTCTAAGTTTCTTACTTGCTGTCTGACCTTAGGCCCCTGTTCCCTGAGCTAGCAAATGAGGCTGTCCCACGTTAACAGCATTTTCATTCTGGAGCCAGGGGAGCCCAGAGCTCCATCCACTCTTTGGCTAGCTCAGGGTGTGTGTTGCGGGGGGGAGGAGGGGCACTTCCGGTAAGGTTGTCAGCCTCCGACAGGATGAGATCCACATAGCCATGGCTGAGGTGCCTTACATGAAGAGGCTAGCTTGCCAGGACAGACTCAAGCCATAGTTTCTTGTGGGGATGGTAAGGAATTAACCCCTCATTGGGATCGCTGACCACTTCCAGCCTTGCATTAATTAGCCTTGTCATCATCCCCACCGAACAGCTTTGAATCTGAATGTTGTGACCACTTGGCCGTCTCTTGCTTGCTTGCAGACAATACTAGCAATACACTTGTTTTCCCCCAAACAGCTGACTTAGACAGTGACTCACACATTGCTTTCAAATGATTGTAAAAAACACATGGGGCAGCAGGAGGCATGGATCACACTGCATATGTTTAGGGCAGCTTTTGTGTTTTTGAATCTTTAATGGTATAGCAGCAGTGACCAAGCCTTTGGGCATTGGGGGAGACAGATTTTCACGAAGCCATTTCATCAGAATGCCTTGCACTTTGGAAGGAGTATGGACATCCAAATACCCAAATTGAGGGGCTCGCAACATATGGTTTTGTAGATGGTCGTCTCTACTGTACGGCAGCTCCTCCAAAAGGTGTTCATGTGGCTCCGACCCCTCCGTGCCATATTATTTTTTGTCAAAGGATTCTCCAAGGAAGCCTTAGCAAGCCTCCTTGCTCCCTCTTGCTGGCCTTGGGTAGTATCCTTGTGGAGGGGATTAGCCAGCACTTTGCCTTATCAATGTGTGGTCACCAGTCTAGTGCTCAAAGACTGGTGTCCACTGGCCACCATGATGGAAGGCAAAATTAAGTTCCTTTGGTCAGTCACGATGCCGGCCAACATTAGCTTGACAGTGATATACGATGACACAAGAGAGTTATCTTATGTGTTCAGTACCAACTGGGAACATTAGCAACTACCCAGATGCCTATGCAGTCCGGGAAGTCACTAGTTAATCCTGGGGTAGAGGAGATGGGGTTGAACCCTGTATCCAGGTGTCCAGAGGGGTTTACTGTAACTGCAATACTGGCTGCCAAGCTGCCAACCTTGTTAAGTGAACCTCTGCTGGGTGTCTTACATGGGACCTTTGGGACAAGTAAAGAAGTTGAGTGTGAGGATTGGGGGAGAAGGGGCCCTGGCCATGACCTTTGATATGGTCCACTGAATAGCCAAACAGGTTTTTGTTGTTGTTGTTGTTCTTGTTTTTGTTTTAATTTGTTGTGTTTTGTATTTTGTATTTTAAAAATCTTGTCAGATGTTTTTATGTTAGGAATAATAAGTCATAAACTATTCCCACCTTGGTTTCTGAAGGGGCGTTCTGATTCCAATTGAAACAGGTTGGAAATCTCAAGGGACGCATAGTCTGGGAGTACATGGGACAGGGCAGTGGAGCACCTGGGTTTCCAGGTGGCTGCTGGGGACGATGACCATTGGAAGGCCACAGTGCAGTCGATTCCAGAGATTCACACCCGCCTCCTTGTCTCCTGAGTCCTGTTAGCACTGGCCTGGGCATGTGCTTCCCATCAGAAGCAACCATTGCGGTTGAAAGCAAGACTCCCCAGCTCCCAAGCCCTAGGTTTCAAGAGATGATGTTGGTAGCTAGCCTTAATTGACTGGGCAAGGTGGTTCCTGTGCTCCCTCCCAGCAGTTCCAAATCTTGGACTCAAAACCCTTTCTCTTAGTGTGACCACGCAGTCTAGAGAATTTTGAGCAATAGGAAGCCAGGGCTTTCCCTAGCTCTGTGACAGGGTCAAACCAGGGAATGGCTAAACTTGAGAGGTTTGGTCATACCCAGGGTACTACGGTAGGGGGCATTATGTATTAGGGAGCTCAACAAGGTAACTGTAGCCTGGGGTATGTGAATGTAAGGTTGTGTGTGTGTGTGTGTGTGTGTGTGTGTGTGTGTGTGTGTGTGTGTGACATTGATGCATTTCTTGAGAAAGGTGCAAGAATTTCACCTATACAGAGGGACACATCTGCTTTATTATTTATAATAGAAGCTAAATTTTAATTTTTTAAAGGACACGCTAATGATTGAAAATCGAGTTTTTAGTTTTGCTATTTTTTTTAATTGGTAGAAGATTTTTATATATTTTTTTCCCCATTTCGTTGGGTTGTGTCCTTATTTATATAAATACTTTATCCGTGAGCGGCGAGGAAGAAGACTCTTTGCTCTTAATTACTGTGGTTGTCATTGTCCCTATTTTATTTCCAGCGTGATTTTTCTGTCTTACCTTCTAAATGAGGAACTGTTTTCTGTATTTGTACATTGTCAGATTCTATAGTTTCGTAGATAAGTTAACCAAATTGCTCTATGTATTATTATTCTGTGGGTATAAAGTTCTATTTTAACGTCTGTAAATACTTCAGAACTGGTTTCTTTTCTCGGCTCCTGCTGGGAGCTGTTGTTTACATCACAAAAAACTGTAGAATCTATGCTCATGTACTGTAAATAGTGAAGTGATCTGCTTATAAATTACCCGAACAAATACACTATGGAAATTAAAAAATACCACCCACAGCCCTGCTCAGGGGTGTCTTTCTTTATTGGTCCTGTGAACTCATTTTGTGTGTTTTTGTAGGGGGGGGTGCGGGGGGGGGCACCACGACGAACACACACTCTATTCGCCAAATGAAGGAGAGCATCCAGATCCAATCTTGCCTCAGAAAAAGTGCTGGCTAATGTTTGGTTTGGTTATTGTTTGTTTGTATACAGAAGAGGGCGCCAGATCTCGTGACAGATGGTTGTGAGCCACCATGTGGTTGCTGGGAATTGAACTCAGGACCTCTGGAACTCTTAACCTCTGTGCCATCTCTCCAGCCCCTTGTTTGGTGCTGGGGATTGAATCCAAGGTCTCGTGTGTTGGTACCGTGGTGTTAGATCCCTGTACCTTTTTCTTTTCACCTTGAGATCGAGTCTTACTAAGTTGCCCAATCGAGTTCAGAACTATGTAGCTCAAGTTGACCTCAAACTTACAGTTCTCCTGCCTCAACCTCGTGACTAGTAGGAGGAGTATAGTAACAACCATGCTGGGCCCCAGCTAAGGGCGGCTCTCCCAGATCCTGATCAGATAGGGTGACAAAAAGCCAAGTCCAACAGAACTGACCCTGTATGCTCCATCCAGGGCAGCTTCTCTTCAGTACCGTCTTCTCTCTCCTTCTTGACGATGATGAAACAAAAGGACAAGCCTTTGCTAGAAAAGCCAGTGTCCTTAATATCGCAACAGAGCTGAAAACAGTTCAGGATTAAAATACCGGAGTCCAGGCACATCCTGCTGTAACGCAACCTGAACAGAAGGGCAGGATGTGGCCTCCCGAGGCACAGGTTGATCTGTGGTGGAAGTCACAGGCTGTGTGTACCACAGGCAGTGTTCTCTGCTCTTGGACATCTTCTGGAAGAAGGCAGGGACCTGGGCTGTAATTTGACCCAGCCTCCTCCCCTCTCTGGCCTTCAGTTTCCTGCTTTATTTAAAAAGGGGCATTAGAGTAGGCTTGTGGTCCATAAACAGCTGGAGGGAAGCTGTGCACTTCCCTCTCCTTGAGGCAGCTGGCAGCTGCTTTAATATAAGTTCTGCAGAACCAACCCCCAGTTTGGGAGGAAGACCTGTGTAAGAGATAGCCATTTATGGAAGACAGGTGGTGCTGTGTGCCACCCCAGGAGGAGAAAAAAAACAGTTAACAGAATATGGGGCAACTGACATTGTCTTAGCCACAAGACACTGGCAAAGGGAAAAGAAATGAATTCTTGCAGGTTCCCAGAGCCACACTACCTGCCTGTGCCTGCACACAGTGGCGATGGTGATTAGCCCAACTAATCTCACAGCCTCTGGGTAGAGCAAGGCATCACTCTGAGCCTTAAATGTAGCCTTCCTTAGAGCTTTTAAAAGGGGGGGGGGGGTGGATAAGAAACAATAGAAATAAAGTTGGAATTTGAGCAAGTATGGCAGGTATTTTTGACAGCCTTGTGTGTGTTAGTGTATTGACAACTTTCGGATCCTTTTGCTGGGTCAGTTGTGTGGATGCTAACTCTGCCAGGCATGGCACACTTAGATTTGGCCTGCTTTGTTGTTTTGGTTTGGTTTGGTTTTTGGTTTTTGGTTTTGTTTTTTTCTCAAGACAAGGTTTCTCTGTGTAGCTTTGGTGCCTTTCCTGGAACTCACTTGGTAGACCAGGCTGGCCTCGAACTCACAGAGATCCGCCTGCCTCTGCCTCCCGGGTACTGGGATTAAAGGCGTGTGCCACCACCGCCCCACTGATTTGGCCTGTTTTTAAGCCAAAAGAGAGAGCCCATTAGTTGAACAGAAGAAGGTCTCCAACTGACATCAGTGGAAAATTCAAGACTAAGAAGTGGATCTTAATAAAAGCAAGCAAAAAGAACAGGATGACTAAATTTGGTATGTGAGATCTGGATTAAGTTGAGGCACATCAGCACTTTATTCCCCACTATGTATGTAGTGTGTGTGCCCGTGAAGGTAGGTCCTATGACAGAACTCAGATCATCAGGCCTAGTGGGAGGAGCCTTTACTTGCTAAGTCATTGTGTTGACCCCCAAACTCTTTTATGAATTTTGTCCTTACTCTTTGGTTTTGTTTGAGACAAGGTCTCATACTGTAGCCCAGCCTGGAACTTTCTGTGTAAGCCAGGCTGTTCTTGAACTATGGCAGTCCTCCTGCCTCTGCCTCCTGAGTGCTGGGACTAAAGGCGTGTGTCACCACACCCAGCACAAATAGACTCTTGAAGAGTTTTGTGACCGTAGCGGGGACATTGATTCAGGTTTATGTCACAGTTAGATTTCCCAGGAAACAGGCTCCGATTTGGTCTGTCTGTATAAGCCGTGATGTGAGGCCAGCAAGAGACTACCGGCCTCGAGCTAGAATGGCCTTGCATGGTTGACCCATTTTGGGCAGTGTGGCCAGGCTTTTCTACCCCAGGCCTAGGTCCCTTTGAGAAATGCAGTATCCTACATTAAGACACCCCCAAAGAAGCTGTCTGCTTTGTGGCTCATCAGAATACACTCCATGGCTAGGGATGAAGCACTCACCTCCATTCAACGGTGCTGTGTTAGAAAATGCTCCGTTCCTTTAAAGACACGTGATTTTTCCCCTTGAGAGAGGGTTTTACCGTATAGACCAGGACCTCTTGAACTCCTGATCTTCCTGTCTCTTTCCTTGGTGCTGGGATTACAGGCATGTGTTGCCATGCCCGGTAATATATGTGTGACCTTTAAAGATGCTTAATTACTCTAAAAGGCTATAGAAGAGTGAAGTGATATGTGTGGAAATGACCTTTAAATATTTCAGCTAAGTCATGGGTGGTAGTGAACACAGGTAGGAAGCCTGAGCTTTTAAAACAAGCCTGTGCCACATGGTGGGATCCAGAAAGAAAGAAAGGAGGGAGGAGGGGCGGGGGAATTGAAAATGAATGTAAAAGCACAAATATGACCAAAGTTTGATGTTCAAATCTAGGGGTAAGTTTATGGGTATTTGATATATAATTCTCTACTTTCGAAAATTAGCAAGAAACTTATTTACAATAAGACACTAAATTATAAGAGCTTACAAGAATTATAAGCATTATAAGAACAAAAAAAATAAAGTAAGTCAGTATATGAAGTCTAGAATATTGGGCTAAACTCAGTAGACATTTCAAGATTAAAAACAACTTCTAAACTAGGCATGGTGGCGCACACCTTTAATCCCAGCACTTGGGAGGCAGAGGCAGGCGGATCTCTGTGAGTTCAAAGTCAGCCTGGTCTACAGAGCGTCCCTGTCTAAAACGAAACAAAAACCAAACAAAACTGCAACAAAAACAACGTCTAAAAAACCACTTGTTGATGTAGATGCCCGCTGTGTCTTCCATCAGCTCTCAACTCTCGCTTCTTTAACTGTCCCAGAAGACACGGGGCTTTCCTTTGGTCTACGGGACCTCTTTCTTCCTGAGGGCTCTGCCACCTGCCAGCAATGCCCTCAGCTACTGGATGCAACAGGACTTGGATGCGGGTGCGCCCCCTGGGTTAGGGTTTCCTCCTGGCTGGGTCCCGGAAGCAGCTGTGAAGGACAGACAGGGAAGCACGCAGCAGGTCAGACGAAGCTACCCTACAGCAAACTTGCCTTTGACCTGTTTGGATATAGCTCAAGGCTTAGCATGTGCAGAGAAGGGTGGGGGGGGAGCTGGGGAACCAGAGTGCCTCCTCACTGAGAAGCAGCCCAGGGTGACCAGTGGCAACCATGGCCCAGCTGCCTGTGAGACACAGGGAACTGTGGGGACTGACATTTGGGGGGGAGCCACGCACTGACTGTGGGGTTTGGCCGTAATACTTCGCCTCCAGCAGCCTCAGTACCCTCCCACACAGCACAGACTGCAGACAATGTCCCGGCCCAGATACACTGAATGTGTGCCTGGCCAAGACCCCACCTCACACACACACACACACACACACACACACACACACCCGTCCCCCCTGCACACCTTGCTTGGCTGCCTGCTGTTTCTGCTTCTCCTCCTCCAGTGCCTTCATCTTGGCCTCATACTCATCAGCTAGCGCCTTCCATTCCTTGCGGTTGTTGGTTATCCCATCCAGCATGGGTGTGATTTCTTCATGAAAACGGGAGAATTCCTGGGGAGGAGAAGTATGGAAGAGACAGGTGAGAGGGACGGAGGAAGTGAGAGGCAGAGAGAGAGAGAGCCAGACTATAAAGCAGGGGCCATTGCCCCAGGACCCTGGCTCAAGGTGGGGTGTGTTCTGCCTGGCACTGGTGTGAGCTGCCTCTCATGCCTGCTGACACATGGGAGCCCCTCCATCACCTTCTTGGAGCCTTCCCACATGGCTGTTCCTTCGGGGTGAAATGTAAGTCTTAGCATGCCATTTGTTGATCCATATCACCATCCAGAAGCCCCCCCCAGTCTTACCTCATGAGAATGTTCCCTCTCATCTGTGAACGTCCTACAACTTCTGTTTCTGTAATACTCTATCCTTACCCTTTTCCTTGAGGTCTCTACTTCCCTGACACTTCCTCAGGGAAACCTCTTCTAATCTCCCCAGGTAAACTGAGTCCCCCATTGCATGTCCCCCAAACCCTCCCTAATCAACCCCCACTTCCTTACAATGACTCCCTCTGCCTCTCTCTCTCCAAGGATGACACTTGGAGATGGCAGGAATGCTGGCAGCCTCGTCCCCTCTCTTGGTTCTAGCTTAGCGCTGGTCTATAACTCACAAACACTTCATAAGTGTTCACTGACTGAAACTGGGTGATGAAGATGATTCATACAAACTCCTGCAACTCTACTGATTGAATAATGCCTTGGGCAAAGTGCTTTGCGATCTGTGGGGCCATTTATTTCCTTGGGTCTTTTGAGGCTCCCCATGAGGGATGTCTCATCACTCCTGCATCTGTAGGTGAGAGAATGGGGTTGCACATTGGCAAAGTAGGTTTGATGAGGTGAGGAAGGTCCATTGCAGTCGGGGCCAATCAAGGCCTACTGTGCCCAGAAACGTGTAAGTTGTGATCTAAGCTCTACCAGAAGCTATGTGGCTTTGGGACAATCACTGCCAAAGATCACTTTCATCTAGATAGCAGGGTAGTAACAGCGCCTACCCAGGAGCAGCTGGGATTAAGTCAGTAAACGTGAAGCCCAGCACCCCCATTCATAACAGCACTGCCGGCAGTGTGAACATCAGCCATGTTGTTCTGTTGACTGGAGCCCTGCTTGGTCTGTGTAACAACAGAGATACTTGACCCCTCTGGGATCATTTGTTTGTCTTCCCTGCAAAGGAACTACAGCTCATATTGTAGAAAACCCTGGCCTGGGTGTTAGGTGGCCCAGCTCCAGCCCTGCTGCATAGGTGGGTCCAGAGAAGCTGGCCCTGCCACTTACCATTTCTGACCTCTCTCTCCTCGTGTATAATGTGGCCAACAGAAAAATAATTAATTGGAGGTGGAGTCCGGCATGGTAGTGTAATGACATTGTACTTGCACTTTGGAGGCTGCGGCAGGAAGATCATGAGTTGGAGGTTAGCCTGGGTAACATAGCCAGAGCAAGTAAGAGGAACCCAACTCCAGGCTTCAGCCAAAAGTACCCACCATCTGCTTCTATAGCACTGTCCTGAGAACCATTTTTGGAGGTAAAAATGTTTCTACAAAGTGTTACGTGCTTGCCAGGTTCATTATCCCCACTGGCCAACGGACTCTAGGAAGCCTACCTACCTTATAGACAAAGGTGCACACAAAGTCAATGAAGCCGACTTGAAGCTTGGGGAGCTCGTCCGCCTTGTTTCTGTCCATCATGGGCTGTCATGGGAAAGAGAGAGTTAATGTAATGACATAGGGCAATAGTAGGGATTGACCCAACCTAAGAAACATTCTTGCTAAAAGAAAAGGAAAAGAAAGAAAAAACAGGAATGGTGGTACAAGCCTGAATAACAAATTCAAAGTCATCCTGGATATGTAGTGAGTCTAAGACCAACTTTCAACGTGTGAGACTCTGTCTCAGAAATAAAATAAAATCCTAAACTCCCCAGATTTGACTAGCAATTTGGAGAAAATACAGAATATAGAGGGGGATGTATTTTGTTTGTTTGTTTTGTTTTGTTTTTCAAGACAGGGTTTCTCTGTAGCTTTGGAGGCTGTCCTGGAACTTGCTTTGTAGACCAGGCTGGCCTCGAACTCACAGAGATCCGCCTGCCTCTGCCTCCCGAGTGCTGGGATTACAGGCGTGCGCCACCACTGCCCGGCATGAGGGGAATGTATTAATGAGCATACAGAATGTAAGTGACCAAGCCAGAGTGTGGGAAAGAAATACTATACAAACAAACACACTGCCTTTTTCAATGACATAGGGGTGGAAAAAAGGAGGGAGAGGAAGAGAGAGAGAGGAGGGGGAAGAGAAGAGAGGAAAGGGAGGCTAGAGCAACCTGCTGCTGCTTCCATGAGGCTTCAGAGCTGGCGCCACACTGTTTGGATTCTGATTTGGACAAATCAACAGAATTCTTTTTCTCCGTCAGGGAAAATGAGCAGAGACTGGGAGTGAGTCGCTTTAAAGTATTACTGTCGATGTTGTAAGCATGAAATGCTGGTGGTCCTAGCTATGGTTTTTTATCTGTAGTCAAATCTCTCTTAGAGCTCAAGCATTTAGGAAGAAATGGCTGTCTCTGGGATTCACATAAAATACCCCAGCCAAAAGAAAAGGAAAAAGAAAAAAAAAAGCAGCATTGGACAGAATAGGTAAAACAAGAATGGCAGGTTTTGCTAATTGTTGACTCTGGCTAATGGTACAACAAGATGTATCCAGTCAGCGTTTAAAAATATTAAGAGAAACAAAGAAGACCGTGGTGCTCATTGCTCGGCCCCAAAGGTTCTAGAGAAAGAAGAGTCTTGGTATCCGGCCCAGAGACGGTTCTTACAATATTTTGGCAAAGCTGGTGGCTGCTTTTTTGCCCTATTCCTAAAAATCTGCCTGGGGCAAGGCGAGGCAAGGGAAGAGAGGACGGAGGAGGAAAGACCTCAAATCCTAGGGACTCTCAGAGACCCTGTCCGCGCTTCCCCGTTCCACCTGCCTCTCCCTCTCCCTGGATGCCCGCTGAGAGCTAGCATGGCGATCATGCACCCTTGGTGCCCTCACAGTTCGGTCCGTCTCCATCAGTGGTTTGTTCTTTTTATTCATCCTCTCCAATCCTTCTTCCTAACTCCACCCTTTGGGGAGAGTTTCTAACTGTCAGAAGCCAGCTGACTGACCCAGCCAAGTCAGCTCTCAGGGGTGAGATAAGTTCCCAGATAGACAAGCTTCCCCTAGCAGGCTCTATCAGATGAGGACAGAGCCCGGCTAAGTGGCCCCTACACACACCTCTATATCAAGAGCAATCAGTTTGGTGTCCACTGGTCAAGCTCTACTTAGCTGAGGGAGCTAAGGACCCACAGGTTGACAGCAAGGCCCTCAAACTGCAGAGGGGTGAATAATGGTAGATCACGTGTTTCTGGTCCCCCCGCCCCATTCTGTTCTCAAGGAATGAGGTTCAGGGTGGTCTAGGGACCATGTATCATCTCAGAGAACCACTGTGCTAGTGAAAGATCATCCTGAGGTGAGGTCACTCAGCTCTACGTCATTGGTCACATCTGTACTCGCCGACACCCCCCACTCTACTCACAATGGGATTCTGTTGCAACACTGTGCGTTCCAGGTCACCTTGCTCCCAGAATTCAGCAGCCACCAGCAGAGCTACCTGCAACAGATGGACCCGATCACATATGTAGAGCCCAAACCCTCCTATCCACTCCCACCTCACTTGTGTATGTGTGTGTGTGTGTGTGTGTGTGTGTGTGTGTGAGTGTGAGAGAGAGAGAGAGAGAGAGAGAGAGAGAGAGAGAGAGAGAGAGAGAGGGAGAGGGAGAGGGAGAGAGAGAGAGAGAGAGAGAGAGAGAGAGAGAGAGAGAGAGAGTGTGTGTGTTTCGAGACAGGGTTTCTCTGTGTAGCTTTGCGCCTTTCCTGGAACTCACTCTGTAGCCCAGGCTGGCCTCAAACTCACAGAGATCCTCCTGCCTCTGCCTCCCGAGTGCTCGGATTGAAGGCGTGTGCCGTCACCGCCCGGCCCCTCACTTGTGTTTCAAGCTCAGCAAAAGAGGAAAGCCCACCCTTCCCTCGTACTCCTATTTGTCAGTGGAGAGAGAGGAGTTGGGCTAAAGGGGTACAGCCTCATTAACTGTGGTCAGCAAACTCAGCCCCCTCTGCCTGGGGCAGAAAGTGTCCATACCTTGCTTTGCACCTCCCAGGGCTTGGTGATAGCGGAGAGGTCACAGGCGGTCATCATCATGGCCCTGCACACAGGATACTCTCCATCAGTCCAGAGCCATTAAAAGCTCCAAACGCCAGTTAACTCAATTTTCCTCACTTTCATAATCCCCCCTTCCCAGTAGGTAGCTTCACCATTCACCCAGTAGGCTCACTCCCCTCATTGTCTCTGGAGGTTCAAGTCAGAGGTTGAGTCCTGCCTCCGTATATAATCAGAGGTTTGCCATCCGACTCGCCTCCAAGCCTCTGTTTTCTTGTCTGTAATGATAGCAGTGCTTCCGTCATAGAATAGACACAAGATGAAATGAGATAATGAATATGAAAGTCAGCCTATAGCATCCAGGTGTGTGTGTGTGTGTGTGTGTGTGTGTGTGTGTGTGTGTGTGTGTGTGTGCAGTGAACACACTGGGTATCTATTACTGTTGAGATCAGCCTGAGCCCCGTTCCAAGCTATGTAAACTGATTGCTCAGGCTGGGGCCTTGTCCTGAGTTGACTCCATCTTACAGAAGAGACGGGATGAGTCTGTACTTTTCTGGACATGCAAACAGAGATAGGCCGGGCGGTGGTGGCACACGCCTATAATCCCAGCACTCGGGAGGCAGAGCCAGGCGGATCTCTGTGAGTTCGAGGCCAGCCTAGTCTCCAAAGCGAGGTTCCAGGACAGCTTCCAAAGCTACAGAGAAACCCTGTCTCAAAAAACAAAAACAAACAAACAAACAAAAAAGCAAACAGAGATAGGATGAATCTGTACTTCGCCAGAAATACAAACATCACTTCCCATCCAGCGCCACTCATGATGTACAGATTGATAGTTTATTCCCCAAACTAAAAAGGGTGTCAGGCTTCAGAGAGGGCTCAGTCACCCGAATGCTTGCAACTGCAAACCTAAGGACCTGCCTGAGGTTTGATCCCACCCAGCACCCATACACAAAACCAGGCATGGTGAGATACCCTTATACCACAAACCCTGGAGGCAAGGGAAGTGGGGAGAAGGAGGGGACCCTGGGACTCATTGGCCAGCTGGCTAGCCAACTGGGAATCTCAGGGTTCAGTGAGTAGCCATGTCTCGCGCTGATGGGAAGGTAGGCCATGAATCCCTACACAATGGGAACAGCAGAGAGCAGAAGGACTGGGATCGGGAAGAATGGGAGCCACAGAGGGACAAAACACTTCACAGTCAGCTGTGCCGGCCTTTGAGATGAAGGTCCATGTTGGGCTTTAAGGGGTGGGGGGCTCAAAGCTCAGAGTATGAAATCATCTTCCCAGAGTTGTGTTGCAGGAAGGAGCCCCAGAAGAGAGGAGAAAAGGGCTTGCCCAGAGTCAAATGAAGCATAAGGCCTGACTCCCTGAGACCCACAGGTAGGGCCTGGAAGGGACCAGTGGGGAAAGGCTGGACTCCGAACCAAGCTTTCTGCTTAGAGTTTTTTCTTAAGATTCTTTTCTTTTATTTTTACATTTTCTTTATTTGTGTGTATGAGTTTATACCTGCTTGTGTGTACACATGTATGTGTGCCTGCAGGTGTGTGCGTGCGTGCGTGCGTGCGTGCGTGCGTGTGTGTGTGTGTGTGTGTGTGTGTGTGTGTGAGTGTGGAGGACAGAGTCCAAGGTCAGATGTCTTCTCCAGTGGCTTCTCTGCTTTATTTTTTTGAGACAAGATCTCATGCTGAACCTGGGGCTTAATTCAGCTACACTGGCTAGCCAGAAAGCCTTCGGGATCCTCCAATCCCTATCTCATCAAATCTGGGGTTGCAGGAGTGTACCTTTCATGCTTTTTATTTATTTGTTTGTTTATTATTTTCTAAGTGCTGGGGATCTGAACTCAGGTTTTCCTGCTTGCGAGATAAGCCCTTTACTATTGTCTGTGAAATCGCCATAGCCTCATAGGTGGTTTTTTATAACTAATCATCTGCATATAGAACATTTTATGTCAGCTGGTGTAGGAGGCCACTTGGGTCACTCATAAAACATTCCCAAGTTTAAATAAACTCTTTAATTATGTAATGTGATTTTTTTTTTAAGTGGGTAAGTTTTAAGTGGATACTCTTTCAGAAATGCGTATGTCTCCTAGAAACGCCTTAATGTTTTATAGTAACCTCAGAATGTGTGCCCTGTGTTGAATGTTAGGTGTGTGCACATGCGATGCTTCTTAGTAAAAAGATCAAACAAATAAATGATCAACTGTGTATATAAGAGTCACCACCTCCTGGTACTTGTCATTGTCCCCAGGTTAAAATCCTAGGTGTGGCTTCAGGAGAGTACAAGATATTTGCTTTACTTGGCTGAAGTATCACCTGGAAATACACTCCTGAAGGCTGGGGAAACACACCCATGTATTTCATAGACAGACTTGGTATGTGCATGGGCTGGAAGAAGTCCACATAGCCCCAGAATAGACAATCTAAACCTCATGTCCTAAAGACGGCATTGCAGGTCCCCCCCACCTCCCCATGTGTCCTAGAGTAGCAGATGCTGTAAGAGGCATTGCTCAGATGGCGCTCATGGTCACTCGAGGAACACAGAGAAAAGCACTCACACGGCAATATGCTTAGTAAGACAGTAGAGCCCAAAGCACCGAAAAAACGGAGGAGAGGATTGCCTAAAAGTGATAGCAACTAGTGCTACCTGGGCTGTGTAAGGTGCAATAGTAGAGCCAGGCCAAGAGGAGTGCATAGGAACTCTCTGGTATGGACCATATCCTGTGTTCCCCTAAATCCATGTGTTGAAGCCTTAACCTCAATGTGACGGTATTAGGAAGCCTTAGCAAGCAATTAATGTTAGATGAGGTTACACTGCAGTCAACTTGGTAAAGAAGGCAGAGAGAACACTTGGTAACAGGAAGCCTGGTGCATTCATTCAGAAGGCTGGGGATGGGAGGGAGAATCTCAGGGCACCCTCAGGAGCCTTGTTAAGAGAAGCCAAATTGAGCTGAGCGTGGTGGCGCACGCCTTTAGTCCCAGCACTCAGGAGGCAGAGGCAGGCAGATCTCTTGAGTTTGAAGTTAGCCTGGTCTACCAAGGAAGTTCCAGGACAGCCAAGGCTATGCACAAAGAAACCCTGTCTCAGAGAGAGCACTGGAAGATTTGAAGTGAAGAGACACAGTCAGATTTTCATGTCCCAGAGGTTTTGTTGTGGAGAGCTGCATTAGGGAGCCCCGGAAGGGATCCATTGTAGAAATGGGCAGAAGAAATCATTAAGAAAGTACCCAGGGAATAATGGCAGAGAAAAGTAAACTCAACTTGAGGAAGAGGGAGGTGCGGAGACAGAACAGAGTGGAGGAGGGTGTGTGTATAAGAAGCGTCAGGAAGATCTGAGGACTCAGGAGCCCACACCTTTGCCTCTTGTTAGGCCAAAGTCACCAAGGGAAGGGGTGGAGTGTAACGCTTCCATGCAGGGCTTTGGAGTCAGACCCAGCAGAATCCGGTCCTTCTGTCTTTGCTTGACTTGAGTGGTCAGAACAAGATGCCTAATGTCTTTCAGCTGAGTGTGCCAACCTCAGTGTATGACTGTCATACCAGGTTAGAACCTATGAAATTCTGGTTTTGTGGGTCAAAAGGAATTCAGTCATTTCATACAGTCATAACATTCCGCCCATCATCATCATTTTATCAAATTACCACTTAGGAGGGCAGCTGCTTGGAGAGCTCAGCTTGCTTCAGGACAGATGAGCTTTTACCTGGTCCACCCTCAAGGCCTTCCAGGACTTAACTGTGAGGCCCAGAGGCCTTCTTCCTGCCCTCTGGCTGACTTTCAGGAGAAAGAATTCCAGCCTTCTAGTTTCCAGAGCTCTGCAAGATGCTGGTGCAAACACTCCCTGGGAAGCCTCGCAGCAGCGTGAGAATAGGTGGGTGTGTGAGAGCAGGCCTTTCCTCTTGGGCTACAATCTTGGGGTCACACAGCTTGTGTGTCACGGGGCAAGTCACTTTTCTGTCTCTCAGGTACTCTCTTTTCTCCTTTGTAAAACACTGAGCCCAAAGCTGATAAATTTTATGCAAAGGTCCCAGTGATGATTAGGTTTTGTAGAAGACATGGTCTCGATTTTATCTGCTCAGCTCTGTCGGCAATGTGGGAGTAGAAAACAGAGTCAACTTATCTATTAGGCAGAATACCAAAGGCACACATATTTTTGGAAACTTATGAACATACCTTAATTTTAATTGCTTTTGACAGAAGAAAGCCAGATGTGGTGATTCATGCCTATAATCCCAACACTCCAAGAGACTAGGGCAGGAGGATTGCTGTGACTTCCAGACCAGCTTGGGTTATGGAGAGAGCCTCATAAATCAATTAATAAAGCCAGAATTTAAAAAAAGAAATGAACAAATTTTCCAAGATGATCTTTCTATCAATAAAGTCATAAAACAATTTTTATTTATTTGTTAACTAACTTATTGATTGATTTTTATGGAGGAAGGTGCCATTAAGGCAAAAGAACCCACAGCCCATAAAGTCAGAATGTAGCTCTCCATAAATGGATCAAATTTCATTTATGGACATACATGCTTTAATTTATTTTATTTTTCTTTGTCATAAAATTATATTTTAAAAAAATTCCCCTAACCACTTAAAAGCCTAATTAGTTCTAGGCTTGGTGGCACATGCCTTTAATCCCTTTGGAATTATAAAAAGACAAATCTCTATGAGTTCCAGGCCAGTCAGATCTACATAGTGAGTAGGGCTATGTAGTCGAAGAAGAAGAAGAAGAAGAAGAAGAAGAAGAAGAAGAAGAAGAGGAGGAGGAGGAGGAGGAGGAGGAGGAGGAGGAGGAGGAGGAGGAACAAAGTAATTAGCTATTCTTAGCTCAGAAGTTCTATGAAATCAGGCAGCAGGCCCTACACCCCAGCCCTGAGGAGGCTGAGGACTTCCAACTCCTGCTTGGGCCACAATCAAGAATGACAGCTGAACCAAGAGACAGAAAAAGCTTAAGAAGAAGAGGGAAGTCACGCCCTTGCTCAAGAGTTGGTGGGACATCCTGGCCTCAGATTCAGTAAACAGGGCAACACAAGAAAGAGCCAGGCAGGGCTCTGACACCGTGATGAAGCTCAGGACACAGCCAGGGGTTTGGTGTGGGTCTCAGACCACAGGAAGCTCACGATGTGAACACCTCCAAGACAATCAAAGTACCGGAGGACAGTGCTGGACTTTCTTTCTTTCTTTCTTTCTTTCTTTCTTTCTTTCTTTCTTTCTTTCTTTCTTTCTTTCCTTTTTTTAAAGATTTATTTATTATTATGTACACAGTATTCTGCCTGCATGTGTCCCTACAGGACAGAAGAGGGCACCAGATCTTATTACAAGTGGTTGTGAGCCACCATGTGGTTGCTGGGAATTGAACTCAGGACCTTTGGGAGAGCAGTTGGTGCTCTTAACCACTGAGCCATCTCTCCAGCCCCAGTGCTGGACTTTCTTTATGTTAAACCCAAACTCTGCAGACCAAGGGATCTTGGAAACAAGGGTTTATGGAGTTATAGTAAATGCTAGTCAGAAAAACAAAGGGTCAGGTCCTGGAACCAAATCTTGCAGCTACAGGGTGGGGGCAGTTAGAAGATGTCCACAGTACCTGAGGTTTGGGGAAAGAAGGCACCACAACCTACCATGACTACAGTGCAGAGGAGCTGGTAGGTCTGGAATAAGAGGATAATGTGTAGAAGTGCTTGTTGCTTCTCAGAATTATCTGAGATGTCTAGCAGAATGTGACGGCACATTGGTGGTTGTCTCTTATGCTTTAGAGACAAGATTTCACCATACATTCAGGAAGGTGAAATCTGATTTTTCTATTTGTTGGTTTAGCCTAAATTGTTAGCCAAACAGTATCTTACCATCTCTCCTCTCCATCTCTCATCCCATCCCCAGCCCGCCCGCGCGCCCCGCCCCCCCTCACCCCCCCCCCTCACCCCCGCCTTCTAACTAACTTTAGGACATCTCAGAATTTTCCTTTCTTACAATTCAATTCAGTGCTAACACTTGCCACCTGGAGTTGGCTCTGACTCCACAGACTTAAGAGTTCAGTCTCACAGAAGGTTCTCACTTCAGAAGTCGATCCTACATTAGCCACTTTTCTGTATGGCTTACCTTTAACCAGGTGTAGGGGCACCCATAACCTCCCTCCAGGTTCAATCATTTGCTGGGTCAGCTCACAAAACTCAGGGAAGCATTTTGCTTACATTTGCTGTGCATTATACAATTGAGAAACAGGTGAAGGAGAAGCATGGAAGGAGTGGCAACAGGAAGGCCTCTTAGGCTGTACGAGACCTCCATGAGGCCAGCGATCCAGAGGTCTCCAAACTCCCATGTTTAAACAATGTTATGATGGTTTTATCTTGTAGGCTTGGCGAATAAAACCATGAGTCACTGGTAATTAACTTGATCCAGGCCTTCTTCACCCCCCTAGAGGGTAGAAATGAGGCTAAAAGTCCCAAGCTTGTTATAATGGGGTCTCTGATAAGCAGCACCCATTCTGAAACTATCTAGGCTCCTGCCAAGAGTGACTTCATTGGAACAAAAGATACCCTAACCACTCAGGAAATTCCAACGCTCTTAGGAGCTCCATGTGAGGAACCAGGAACAAAGACCAGATCTATATGTGATTATATTACAGGAAGTGCCCCAAAGCACCACCTACCTAAGCCATGCTGTAAAGCATTCCATTTACCCCCAGCCAGCTCTGAGAGAAACAAAAGACAAAAAAGCAGACACTACTTTCATCCTCATTGAGCTGCAGAGGAAACTGAGGCACAGACAGGTGATGTAACCTGCTCGAGTCATACCACCAGTGAGAGCCAGGACTTGACCCCAGACTGCCTGGTACTAAGACTCCAACTGTGTAACCGCACCACTCTGCCCAGGTGAGAAAGTTCTGATGATAGGTGGAGAGGTCAATGGATACAACTGAGATTGCCTCACAGCAGGGCTTCTTGGCCAGGGAGGTTTCTACCCCTCATCATCCCTGCCACTGTCTGAAACCATTTTTGATCGTTTCCGCTGGGGTGGAAAGTCCGCTTACCAGCATCTGGTAGGTGAAGCCCAGGGATGCTGTTTAGCATCCCATAGGGAACAACACAGTCCCATAGAAAGAGTTAACATTACACATCAGTGATGCTAAGATTGTCAAGCCCCGCTTTCAAGGTCTTCAAACCATGTTCACTGAAGGTCTACTTAAATAGCTCAGAAAAATGTAAACCTTCTTGAACAGTTGGAGCTATTTCATCATATGTTTGAATATCTGCAAGGCTCTATTTTACATTGCATTATAAATACTGACAGCAAAAGAAAATTGTTACTTCACTCTTCAAAATCCAAAGGAATGTAAAGAGTGTAGTTAATTCAATATCAACCATCATCATCTATGACAGAAAAACAGATGTTTTTCTCCTTAAACTTGTATTTCTACTTGACTTCTGCAGAGCTGTGTCCTAATACTGTATATACATGGGGATGTCTTTATCTGTGTACACATGTATGCACTTTACAGTCTTTCCTGACCACTCACTCATAACCAAAAATCTTGATTAGCTTTAGTTACTTCTGGTATTTTTCATTGGCCATAAGCCTTCAAGTGTTAATTTTTTTCCCTTTGGAGTAAGTCAGACAGCCCAATGAACAAAATACATCATCTATTTTTATAAATATTTATTTGATACTCAAAATGATTGATTTTGGAACTTCATCTCAGTGAGATAGGGTAGGATTTTTTTTGTTTCGTTTTTGTTTTTCAAGACAAGGTTTCTCTGTGTAGCCCTGGATGTCCTGGAACTCACTTTGTAGATCAGGCTGGCCTTGAACTCACAAAGCACTGGGATCAAAGGTGTTTGTCACCACTGCCCAGCTGATTCGGATTTTTAAAATGAGATAATGGGTGAATACCTCTTACTGCTAGACTGATAAAATCAGCATCTATTTTATATGCATTTTTTCATTTTTATAAATTCCCTGGAGATGCAAAGAGTTCCATTACAACAAATCACTCATTCTTTGAATTTTTCTGAGTTAACTGTTAAAAGTCATCCTGGGATCATTAACACTGAGTGATCCATCTGCTGACAGTTCAATTACACTCTCCTTCCATTTTGTTGAAAGCCAACACTAAAGTCTTACTTCTTTCATTTCTGGGATGCATGCCACAAAGAGAGAACAAAGACTTCTCAGAGGACTGTTAATTACCCCTATGACATTTCTTCAGGAGCACTGTGTTCATCTAAGATACTGAAAATGGGCAGGTGCTTTAAAACATTATTAATTCTGATATACCTTTCCAGGGTTATATTTTTATAAAGAGATTTTATCTCATAATGAGCTTCCATTTTGCTTTCAACAAAACTTGGAAGCTTCAGATTTAACTCGCTTAATTTATGGAAATGTTTGCCGTATAACATCACTGGAAATGGGAGGCTTTTGCTATCACCTGAGGCAGCCACACCATCAGAATCAGACCTGGAATTCTTCAGTTCAGTAAGCACATTGTGATGCACCCCAATGACATCTATTTAGTCCTTTATTTGTATTTCCCCTCTTGTTTTTCTCATTTATTATTAATGCCAAGTAGAGATAGATAGATGTACAGGTATGTAGGATAGGCAGATGGACAGTTGGATGGATGGATGAATAGATGGATGGATAGACAGACAGACAAATAGTGTTATGGTCCCTGATCTTGAATACTTCCTAAAGGTCCGTATGCTGAAGACTTGGTCTTCGACCCACAGCACTCTTGCAAAGTGGTGGAACCATTAGGAGGTGGGGTTAGGTGGAGAGAAGTTGGGTCACTTGGGGCATGCCCTTAGAAGGTCCCTCGTCCTCTTTCTTTGGCCACCATGAGGCGAGCAGGCCAGGCCTCCTATGCCACATGGCATGATCATGATCTACTATGCAGCTAGAGATCCAAATCCACAGGGCCAACTAACCTCAGACGGAAGTGCCTAAAACTGACTCACGATAGAGCGTCCCCTTTCAGGTGTCACACCAACAGAACACTGCCTAGCATCAATAGGTGATTAGATAGATGACAGACAGACAGGCAGACAGGCAGAGAGACAGACAAGCAAGGAACTAGGCCATAGTGTAACTCAGGAGAGTCCTTATACCTAACATTATGAGATTTGATTCTTTCAGTAATTAAAAAAAAATATATGCCAGGACTGGGCAGTAGTGGCACACACCTTTAATCCCAGCACTCAGGAGGCAGAGGCAGGTGGATCTCTATGAGTTCCAGGCCAGCCTGGACTACAGAGCAAGTTCCAGGATAGCCAAGACTACAGGGAGAAACCCTGTCTCAAAACAAACAAACAAACAAACAAACACATAAATAAATAAATAAATAAATAAATAAATAAATAAATGAAATAAATAAATAAATAAATGAAATAACAGAATCTGCCACTTCAGTACTTTCTAAGGATGCCTTTGCTCTAATAACATGGTCCCTAGATAGTGACACATCCTCTGAAGAAGTCATGGTTGTTAAATGGGACATACCTATGTTCAAACCTATGTGCTAAACCACCAAGAACAAAACCCTTCATTTCTAATGTCTTGTTTTGCTTTTAAAATATTGCTTAGAATGAGGCATAATAGGAAATATATGTGGCCTTTGTCCTCAGGTCCTTGCACACAGCTCTCCTAAAGCCTTTAAATCCTCTAAGTAGTGGGAGTGTCTTGTTTGCAGTGAGCTCGTTATGATTGACCTTATACTATGCCAAAGAGGTGGCTTAGGGTGGGACCCCCTATACAGCCTTGAATTGGAGCCAATTACCAGGAGGACCAACTGATTTCAGGATTGGATATTTTAGCCCTGTTCACTGACTTCTGAGAGGAGAAGATTGGCTAGAGATTGAACTATAGGGTAAACCTTTTGAGTCAGGAACAGTGCCACAGGCCTTTAATCTCAGCTCTCTGTGAGTTCTAGCACGGCCAGGTTAGTTTGAGTAGTGAGTTCCAGGCTAGCCAGGGCTACATAGTGAGACCCTGTCTCAGGGGGGAAAAAAAGCAATAACAAATGCAAACAACAACCAAAAAACCTTTTGAACCATTCTGGGATGAGCCTCCAAGGTAGTGGACACCCATATGCTGAGAGAGGGTTTGTCTCCAGAATGCTCCCAGGCACCCTCTGTCCGGTTACCTATCTACAGCCATCCCATCCTCCAGCACTAACCGACAAACGTGAGATGTTTCCTGCAGTTTTACAAGCTGTTATGGAAAATCAAAGAAACTGAGAAGGAAGTTGTGAGGATGACTCATACATTTGTTTGAAATAGGAGAAGCCAGGACATGTGATTTGCGTCAGAAACGAAGGCAGGAGAAAGTTCCAGTGGTACAATTGATCAGTGTGCAGCACCTACATAGAATTGAAGGCTGGGGTGAGAGAGACTCTGGAGACCTGCCTCAGCATGTGCTCAGACCCTGATTTTCATCTCCAGCAGAGAGAGCGATCATACGAAGAGCCCTTAACTTGTTGGATTTGACTCTTAATAGTTCAGATAATAGTTATAATAGGCAGATAATAATAGTTCAGCAGTGAATCGATTGTAGGATACCCTTCTAGGGACCACAGAGAAAGAAATCCTATGTCAAAAGTGTCCCCGTGAGAATATAGAGGAATGTATGTTTTTATCAGAACATAGAAGTCAGGGGAGGCCTGAGGAAGGGCCTCAGGCTTGTAACATGTCTATCAGAAGGGGCTTTGAAGACACCAGCGCTTCTAACATGTTGGTATTCAGATAGTTCCTGTTATTTTTACGTCTAGAGGATCTGCCACCTGGGCCAAAGTCCTGTAGGCAGATCAAGAAAGGGAAGAATGTGGCTTTACTTTGTAAACTGGAAGAAGGGTGAGAACGCCTTGCCTATTAAGCTTCTGGGGTTTTTGTTTGTTTGTTTGTTTTTTCCAGGAAGATTAATATTATGAAAGAGAACACTGATTACCACACCCAGACGTGCCTTGGAAGGCTTTGGGTTCCATAGAGGATAAGAGTGTTCAGTTTTACAATAACCAAAGTCCGGTCCATGTTTGTTTGTTTATATCTTTGATATGATATTTCTTTGCAAAGTCTATTTGATAATGCGTTGTGAAAAAACATTGTAAGTTTTTAGGCTAGGTTCTAATTGGGGGGAGCGTAAGTTGTTTCCAGTCTTCTCTGTGACTAGAAATCACGTGTCAAAGACTTCCATACACCCTTTGGTGCACTGCGGGAGAATGTGTGGTAATGAAATCTTAGAGGTGGGGCTTCTGGGTCAGAGCAGTGGTGTTTGTAATGTTGACAATGTGAGGGTTTGGATATGAACTGTCCCTCTCAAGCTCAGATATTGACTGCTTAGTCCCAAGCTGGTGGTCCTATTTTGGGAGGTTCTGGAAACATTAGAAGGTGGGACCTAGCCAGAGGAAGAAGGTCACTGCATATGTCCTTGGGGGCTGTGGCTGGCTCAGAATCCTTCCCCTTCCCTCTCACTGTTTCCTGTCTTCTAAGATGTGAAGAAGCCTCTCTACCATACCTACCCAAGGCCATAGTGTTCTGCCCAAGTGCCTGGGGCTGAGCAAGAGACCACATGCAGAACAGTGCCTTCCCTTTTTGGTGGTTTTGAGGCAAGATCTTGCTATCTAGCCCAGGCTTACTTCAAATTCTTTAAGTAGCTCAGACTGGCCTTGAACTTGCTGTAATCCCATCTCTGCCTCCCAAGTTTGGGATTATAGCCTGACTCTTCTTGCTTTTAAATTGTTCTCTCAGCTGGCTTGGTTAAAGCCACAGAAGAGAAACTAGGGGGGGTACCAGGGATGAGGGCATTGTGACTACCTGAAAAAATGTCATTCTTAAGCCTTTGTAACTGGTTTGTGAGAGACATTTGAGTTTGGGGGAGCAGGTTAGTAAGCCTAGGATTTGGTTGTCGAAGTGCAGTGCCTAATTCCTATGGATGCTCAAAAGACCACAACGCTGATAAAACACAGACGGTACAGACAGTGTTCACAAGGTTTCAGGTACAAATGAGGACTCTGTTAGGAACTGGATTGTAAGTCATCTGCATTCTGTCTGACAGATACTTTGTATTCTGAGATTGAGGCTGGATTTAAACGTAATGGTCTAATTGATTTGATGGAGGACATTTCAAGATGGCAGAGCTATTGCTGGATGCTTCTGAACGGGGAACAAAAAGAAGCATAGAAGGGTTTGGAAATGTGCTGTCTGGCCAGAAAAGGAATGAACTGAAATTTGTGGGCAAGGAAGATGTGGTTGTTAAAGAGATCAGTGCCATGAGAAACAAACCAACAATTAAAAAGACAAAACTAAACTAAACTAAACGAAACGAAACTGAAGCCACACACTTTTCACTGAGACAGTAGGAAAGATGCCTTGATGTGTCGCAGGACTGGAATAGACCTCGCCTGTCCCTCCCTGCCCCACGTTCCCCCTCTCCAACCCCAGTTTTATTTCAACTGGAAAACTGCTTTCAGAAGACCAAGGTGTTCTCTCAAGTTTGGGGTCACAGCTTCACAGACAGTAGTACCCCACCCACTGCCCTCTGTGAAGATTATACCTATTTACCCTCCCAGCATGGTGAACGAGAGTGCCCGCTCCCCTCCCTCTGGCCAACACAGTGATGGAAATCTTTTCATCTTTGCTGAGAGGAAGGAGGAGTGTCTCTCATCTGAGTTCTGTTTCCTGCTTCTCTCAGTATGTGGTATGCGGTCCACCATCTTCATTTACAGACATCCTGTAATTCCTTGTCTGGCAAGTGTCTGTGTGTGCCTTTTGTCTTTTTTCTGTTGACTTGGCCCTTTTCTAGAATTGTATCAACATCTGCAGAGGAGATTAGTTGCTTTTCTGTTAGAAGACCATGAATACTTGATCTGGACTCTCACTTGAATTCTGTCTTTGGCTCTCTCTCTCTCTCTCTCTCTCTCTCTCTCTCTCTCTGTGTGTGTGTGTGTGTGTGTGTGTGTGTGTGTGTGTGTGTGTGTGTTGTGCAGAGATTCCTAATTTTCAAATAGCCAATTGTATCCAATCATTTTTTACAGCTTATGAATGTCAGGTCGCTCTTAGAAAGTTTTATTCCAAAATTATTCCTTTCCCATCACCCCCCCCCCCCCCAGTTATTTAAAAGTTCTTGGTTCATCTGGAATTTACTTTGGTGTGTAGAATGAGACACCCTGTGGTCGCAAGGCTGTGTATGAATGTATGTCCTTCTCTACTGATAGAAAATCCCCTTTTAGAGCATGTAATCATTCAGCACCTACTGATGTTGAAGACTGTACTGCCCTATTATCCTCTGTTTCAGAATTTTCTGGATGTTCTGTGCAGGGGCTTGAGTGGGGACATATGCATGCCACAGCGCTGGTGTGGCAGTGAGAGCACACCTTTCAGGAGTCAGTTCTTCTACCTTGCTGAAGCAAGGTGACTCTTGGTGGCTGCACACTCCGGGCTAGCTAGTCTCTGAACTTCTGAATGATTGTCCTATCTCTGCCTCCCATCTACCATAAAAGTTCTGGGATTACAGATGCTTAAAAGTGTGTGTGTGTGTGTGTAAGTTCATGTGTATGTGTATGTGTGCATCTGCATGTATCTAGAAGGCAGAGAACAACCATGAATATTGTTTTCAGGAGCCATCTACCTTGTACTTTGAAATTGGGTCTCTCATTGGCCTTGAGCTCAACAAGACTAGGCTGGCTGGCCCATGAGCCAACTATCTCCATGTCCCCCAGTGCCCGGAGCTCTGTTATGGCTGGCTTTTTTTTTTTTTAAGCTGAGGATCGAACCCAGGGCCTTGTGCTTGCTAGGCAAGCGCTCTACTACTGAGCTAAATCCCCAACCCATCTGTCTTTTTAAAATGTGGTTTCTGAGAATCATACTCAGGTCCCCTTGTGCTTGAACTCTACCATTAGTACAGGTTTTGTTCAAAACTTAAACACTGTATCACTTTGCTACTCAAGTCCTAGAGTTTATAATTGAAATACTTCAAATATTATGCTTTTTGTATGCAGATATATAAAATAATAGCAGTATTTTCTCTTGTGTTTTCGGTGCTAAAATAAAAGTTAAACATATATCGTGACTTGTGCCATTCCATTTTTGCACAGCTTCATGCTTTTCAGTGTGAGAGACCTCTAAAGTGGCAAGTGTCCCAGGGCTCTGTTGAGAGCACTGTGGATGGAGCCTCCGCCCTCTGGACCCCGGGCTGCTGAGGGTTAATCCCGCCTTGACTCACATAACAATTTCCTTCCGTGTCTGCTCCAGCATCATGTACTGGGTCCACTCCTGGGGACTCTCATAAGTCTTTGACTGATCCACAATCTTCTGGAACATTGTCCTTTTCCTGAAACACACACCAGTTTGTTAAAGAGATCAAGTCTAAGAGTGAGGCAACAGCTGGGCTACTAACATGGGCTGTTCCGGATGGGGAAGTTATGAAATTCACATAGTTAACAAAACAATATGGGGAAAAAAAACTTGGAATAAAGACTTCGTTCTAGGCTAGATGCCGCTGATCTATGTGATTTTAGCAAATCTGTTTCCCTGTAGGGTGGATGTAAGAGCATCTACCTTACAGGGATGGCGTGTTAGACCTGACACAGAATGAAGATCAGTAGGAACTATGGCATTTGCTACCATCATCATTGCTAACACTGAAATGAGGAGAAATACCCACTTGAAATACAAGGCCAGGTCTGTGGCAATGATTGCAATATCCATCATGTGGATTGCGTGTTCATGCTGCCGGCGATTCAGGTTCTGAAAGATATTCAAGCTCTAAAGAAAAGAATTAGACACGTTTTTGCGAAACGGCGCTGGTAGTAAGGTCACTCTTCTTCTGGTGGCCACCCTAAATGATGACAGACAATGACAGCTTCGGCCGAGGGCCAAAAGGACGCCTGTGCTCGTGCAGGCTTTCTGTGAGACCAGGGCCATCCTACCTCCTCTCTCAGCAACGTTTTGCCAAACTCCAAATGATGCCTTTCCAAGATGGAGGACCCATGGAGCTTGGCCAGTGGGTTCTGTGATCTAAATGAGACAGGGAGGGAGGGAGAGAGAGAGAGAGAGAATGAATATCCAACATACAATGGTCAAGATGGAGACTAAAGTTATTATAACCTAGTCTGGCCATCTTCTAATTCTGTAGGCAGATGCTGATGGGGAAGGAATGGGAAGGGTCTTGTACAAAATAAAAACAAAACAGTGAAAGATGAGGAGCAGATGTTAAATATCCTAACTTTTCCTTTGCCTTTCTTCACAAGAGACTGAGAGCCTCTTCTGGGTCATGGACTCTTTAGACATTGTTAGCTTGGAAAAGAACACAAGCATATGTATATGCGTGTGTACACACACACACACACACACACACACACACACACACACACACACACAGGACCGTGTTTTGAAGATAGCCAAGTCTTAGGGGAAAGTCATTGAATTCCCACGAGAAAAAAAATATTTGTCCTTTTTTTTTTGTAAATCAATAAATATTTGTTGAACACTAACAAATGCTATGCCTAGTACTCATAGTCCTACAGTGTAAACTGTAACATGATCCTTGGAGCACCCTAGGGTAGTGAGAAGATGTGGGGAAGCATGAGTTCTAGTGCTCTGAATGTCTTATAAGCCATGGGCCCTGGAATCTGGTGGAGTCTCAGTGTTCTCATGTAGCATGAGTGAGCTGCTTAGTTTTTTTGGATTTGTTTGTTTGTTTGTAACTTGACACATGCCAGCGTCATCTGGGAAGAGGGAACTCAACTGAGAAAATGCCTCCATCGGATTGGCCTCTAGGCAAGTCTGTGGGGGCATTTTCTTGATTAATTATTAATGTGGGAGGGCCCAGCCACTGGGGTAGTACCACCCCTATGCAGGTGATCCCAGGAGGTATAAGAAAGGTAGTTGAATGGAAGCCTGAGGAACATGCCAGTAAGCAGCACTCTTCCATGGCCTAATAGAAGTGGGTTAATTGAAGTTGTAAGAGCTAGTTAGTGATAAGCCTGAGCTATCGGCCAAACATTTATAAATAATTTTAAGTATCCCTGTTGGTTATTTGGGAACTGGCAGACAGGAAAGAAAAGTCCACCTACAGTTCTTGCCTCCAGGTTCCTGCCTTGCATTCCTGCCCTGACTTCCCTCAGTTATGGATGATAAGCTATAGATGAAATAAACCCTTTTCTCCTCCAAGTTGCGTTTTGGTCATGGTGTCTATCACAGTACCAGAAACCTACTTAAGACACTGAGGTAACACCTGTGGTCTATCCAGCTCAAAGCTTATCATGAAGTTTCAATGAGACTGTTCTTCAAGGACACTGCCTCAGAGGCCAACTGGAATATACAATTTGGTTAAGATGGGGGCTGTCTTTTTTTTTCTTGTCATCATCATGATCATTATTATTACGATTATTAGTCTTTTTCAATACAGCTCATCACCCCAGGAGCAAGGCGAATGAATGAACTTTCACAATTACTAACATGTTGGCTGAAATGAGTTCCACACACAAGACAGGGAAGGGGGAAGAGTGAAAGAGTATAAAGTTATAATGTCCTGTTGCTACAGTAACAAAATGTCACTGGCTTACTGGTGTAAAACAATACATTGTAGCTTCTTTCAGCCTTGGAGTTCAGCTAGCTAATGTGGGGCCCAGGGTGCTCTCCTTCTGCAGGCCCTGGAAGAAGAGTCTGTCTCTTCCCATCCTGTAGAGGCCACTTGCAGTCCTTGCTGGTAAGCCCTTCTGACATCTTCAAAGGCAGCAGATGCAGCCTTAGCTCTTCCTGACTCCCTGCCTCCTTCTCATCGGGACCCTTTGGACCACAGGAGCCCTGCACATCATCCGGGTTCACATCACAAGCTTCTCGACTCAACCACAGATGAAAAGTCCTTTTTGAGTGTCTGTCAACATTCCCAGGCCCCTGGATTTGGGATGTGGGCATCTTTGGGAAATCATTATTCCATTTACATTAGGACTAAGCCTAGATCCTAAGTGCAAGGAAAGTGGGAGGCTATGGATAGAGAGGCTTTTCTCTGGTAAGCCAGCCCAGGGATTATACACATCTGGGTAATGAATCTGGGGGGAGGGGAGAGACAGGGGGGTTGCTGTGGTAAGAGATGACTCACTTCATCTGGTAGAGGTTGTTTGTGCCTCTGTGATCGATGTCATGACAGAAGGCAGCAGTGACCATGGCCAAGGCCTCCAGATCAGTGAAGTACCGCTTCAGCTTTCCTGTCTGGAAGAATATTAGAGGTATAAGTCACTACTGTTTAGTGGGATGGAAGCAAGGCAGAGAGACAGGTGGACAGGGCAAGGCTGGAGCCTACACATGTAAGTCAGTTCCTTTCTTTTCACTTTTGAGGCAATGTCTCATATATCCCAGGCTTGCTTAGAACTCATTAAAAATTTCTGCTAGGGCTGGAGAGATGGCTCAGAGGTTAAGAGCACTGACTGCTCTTCCAGAGGTCCTGAGTTCAATTCCCAGCAACCACATGGTGGCTTACAACCATCTGTAATGAGATCTGGTGCCCTCTTCTGGCCTGCAGGGATATGTGCAGACAGAACACTGTATACATAATAAATAAATAAATCTTTTAAAAAAAATTTCTGCTATACTTAATTCTCTCTCTCTCTCTCTTCCTCTCTCTCTCTCTCTCTCTCTCTCTCTCTCTCTCTCTCTCTCTCTGTGTGTGTTTGCCTGTATGTGCCACAACACATATGTGGAGGTCAAAGGACAACTTTTGGGAGCTGGTTCTCTCTCTCCCTACCAATAGTTCATGGGGGATAGAACACAACTCAGCAGACTTAGTAGCAAGTGCCTCTACCCACTAAGCCATCTTGTAGGTCCTGACCTAGAACTCTCTATGTAGCTGAAGATGACCTTGAATGTCTGGTCCTCCTGCTTCCACTCCTGAGGGCTGAAATTACAGGCATGAACCACCATGCACAGTTGGGGGCTTAAACCCAGGGATCTGTACGTGTTAGGCCAGCCCTCTACCAAGCGAGCTATGTCTCCAGCCAGGTCTGATCTCATTCTGTTTCCAGCTCCACGGGGTGACCAGTGGATTGTTCCACTCAGGCTGTAGAGTTTCAGTATTGAACTGAGACAACTCCAGGTAAACAGGCAGGCTGAGCAGCCTAGTCACATGTCATCCTAATAGGGCCTCTGTAGCTGTGCCCTGGAAGTGGCGGGGGTTGGCTATAATGATCATTGAAAACCTTGCAGCCATTATGTCCCTGTGAAATCTTTGAACGCAGCCAGACTTGTAGAGCTGCCTTTCCAAACTTGGTCTACCAGTCAAGGTACACCCAGGATTTTTCTCTGGGGATGCTTCAAATATTTCAGTGTTGTTGTTTGAAGGTGGGGAGAACTATGTAGAGCTGACACCAACCCTGTGAAGGAAACCAGATTGCCAGGTGTGGTGGTGCCTGCATGCCTATGATGATGGAGGCGGGAAGATCAGTAGTTCTAGGTCATCTTCAAGCTACGTAGAGAGCTTCAGGCAAGCCTGAGCTACATGAGACCTTGTATCAACACATACATACACACTAAACACACACACACACACACACACACACACACACACACACTCGTAGGAGGTAGGGGGAGACAGAAGAGAAGGGAAAGGAAGAAAAGCCAAATTTAAGATTGCTGGCATCATTCTCTGTGGCCTAGCTAGAACTCCTGCTCCCAAGTCCTAGTGCTTAGATGTTGCTGGTCCCGAGGGGCAGGAATGTAGACAATGAACTTGAGCTGTATGGAGAAACACTTTCCATGGGCTATGAAGGCCTCTGAAATTTCTGAGTGAAAAATATTGATGCAAACATACCAAGGCCACCCAAAGACATTGTAGCAATGTTTGTCATAGTAAAAGATGAAAAAACAACCTTCATATTCAACAATAGGGTGTTAGATAAAGAAAATTATAGTACAGCAATTACAATCAGCCCTCTGTATGTATGGGCTCCATATCTGTGGGTCTAACCAGTTGTGGACTCAAAAGATATTTTTTAATTGACTTCGAGGTTGAACTGAGCTACATTCCAAGACCCTATCTCAAACAAGAATATATAGGAGGCATAGGTTCCACACAAATACTCTGCTGCTTTATGTAAGGGACTTGACCATACAAGAAGTTTTGGTATGAGGAGGTGTCCTAGAACAACCCCCCTCCACACACAGATATCAAAGGACAAGTGTTTTGTGCAGCAATAAAACTTAATTGGATGCACCTTGTCGACACTATGCTAAGTGAAATAAGTCAGACGCAAAAAACAAACAAACAAACAAACAAACAACAAAAAAAAAAAAACCCAAAAAACCAAATGCTTTATGATTCCACTTACAATAGTGTCTAGAGTGGTCAAATTTATAGAAAGAGAAGATTAAGTGGGGTTGCCTAGGGGCTAGAAGAAATTGGCATTATTGTTTGATGGGTACAGAGCTACTGTTTGAGAAGGTGAATGTCCCAGAGACGAGCATGGCAAACACAGCATAACATTGTGGATGTACTTAATGTCCCTGGATTGTACATCTAAAAATGACATCAGTGGTAACTTTTATGTTTCATATAGTAGAAGGTGTGTTTCATGTTGATATGTGTTTATATATTAAAAGAATCTTGGAGCTTCAGAGATGGCTCAACAGATAAAAATTCTGGCTGCTCTTCTACAAGACCTGGGTTCAATTCCCAGCACCCACATAGTGGCTCACAATAGTATAAAACTCCAGCTCCAGGGGATCTGATGTCCCTTTGGGCATTGCACACATATGGTGCACTGTGCAGACAAAATACTCATCCACAGAAAATAAAAATAAATTTTTAAAAATATGGTATGGGGCCTGGAGAGATGGCTCAATGGTTAAGAGCACTGGCTGCTCTTCCAGAGGACCTGGGTTCAATTCCCAGTACCCATAAGGCAGCTCACAACTATCTGTAAGTTCAGATCTCCAGGATCTGACACCTTCACACCAATGCATATAAAATAAAGTTAAAATAAATTTTAAAAAATCTGGTTGATGGATATAGTGGAAGAACATAACAAATATATATTTCAAATATATATATATATATATATATATTATAGATTATTCCATTGGTCATAAAAATAAATGGCATGTATGCTGTGTATGTATGCATGTGTGTGTGTCTGTTGTACAAAAAGAAAATTTGGTAAGATTTATACACTTGTCTATTCTTGGAATTTTGTTGTTTGTATTTTGAGAGAGCCTTGCTAGATGGTGGAGGCTGACCTGCTCTGGCCTCCTGCATGTCCTGATTACAGGCAGGCCCCCACCATGCCTGGCTTTTTCATGGAGCTCTTTTTATGCTTGTATTACTTTGGCAATTTTTTTCTCCCTGCCCCCTCCCCCCAACACTAGGAATTGAATCTCCTAGGCAAGTACTCTCTCACTAAACTACATTCCCAGACAGAATTTCACAATTCTTAAAAGTCAATAAATAAACATGGCCTTGCTGTGACTGCCCCACCCCACAGCCCTCCATACCACCAGCAAGGAGAACATGGTCTGCCCCACGTTGAAGCCGTGCCGCCAATTGTGGTAAGTGATCCTCCGGTAGCCCTTGCTCAGTGAGTACATGAAGCGCACCAGGGCCTGTGAACATACATGTCAGTGAGGCAGCATGCACCTGCCCAGGTGGCCAGGACCTCCCTCGGGAGACCCAAGGTCCTCCAACCCCATCAGTGACCCAGACAGTGCCAAGTAGCCACAGATGAAGAAGCATTAGGAAATACTAAGATAACAGGTATTAGAGACAGGTAACCAGGAGCTGCCCACATCCTTCACAGATTGAGCTTCATCAGTGATTCCTAAATGTACCTGGGGTGCAACTGTCCTGGGAGAAAGGACTGTTGAATCCCATGGTTCTCAAGTTGGGGTGTACTTTGGAATCACTGGAGGTCCCGTTAGGGTCAGATTTTTTAGAGCTGGTAGCATGCATGCTCTATGTCTGGGACTGTGGGATGGATGGGTGTGTAAAGCATCTCGACAGTGTTTTGGGCAGTACTGATGTGGTCTGGGGAGATGCTTTGAAAACCACTACCTTCAAAGTCTAGAAGGTTTTGTGCGCCCTTTCCTTCACACACACTCTCCCACAGTGCACCTTTGTAAGGAATCCTGCTGTGTGAAAGAGGCCTGTTTCCAAGAATTTAACGAATATCTCCCACTCACACGAGAGCTTTCCAGACCTTGATCCAGAAGAGCGGTGCCTTCTCTAACAGAGGACCCAGCCAAGCCCTAGGCACATTTTCTGAACCCCACATGCAGAGCACACACTCTTTCCACATGCGCTGTAGACCAAGCTGTTCTTTTAAAGTCAAGAGGATGAGGGTGGGGGATGGGGTGGGATAGGGGGTAGGATTGATGTAGTAGCTCCCACCAGGAGTCCCAGCACACAGGAGGCTGAGGCAGGACCGACAGCCACAAGTTCAAGGCCAGACTAGACTACACGATGAGCTCATGGCTTAGAAGGGGCTGCAGAGGGCAGAACAGCGGCTAGTGGTTCTTGGCCTCACCTCTTGTGGGATGTGGAACTTGTCCACCACTCGGAGCTCGTAGTACATCTGTATGCCGCACTTCACCAGCTCAAGCTCTGTGAGGGGCAGGTCGCTGAAGTGGAACTTGTTGATTTCATATTTCTCAGCATCTGGAAGCTCTCCTTGCTGGAGGGGAGCGGAGTCCAGTGATTAAGGGGCACAGTGTGTTCCTGGGCCCCTCCCGCAGGTCTGCTGAGAGAAGCCGAGCAGGGTAAAGGGATGCCCAAACCCCGTTGCACCAGGGTCAAGCTGCTCACCAAAATCTCAGCCAGCTCCTCCTCCTCGCATTCCCACGGCTCTTTCCCGTACACCTCTCTGGTTTTCTGCCGTGACCAAAAACAACAGGGAAAATGCAATAGGTTATTGTCTCAAGAATCCAAGGAGACCTCCACATCCCACTTCTGCTTTGTTCTTTCCTCCAGCAGAAGCGCCCATTCAGAGACTGCTGTTCCGCATTCATTGACAAATCTGTCCTGGGCTTCAGAGCCATGGAGGCCTACGTTCAAATTCAGGCTGTGAAGGCGGGCAGTAGTGGTGCACGCCTTTAATCCCAGCACTTGGGAGGCAGAGGCAGGCAGATTGCTGTGAGTTTGAGGCCAGCCTGGTCTACAGAGCAAAATCCAGGACAGCAAGGGCTGTTGCACAGAGACCCTGTCTCAAAAACCAAACAAACAAAATTCAGGCTGTCACTTTCTAGCTGTGTTATCAAATGCCTTTAAATTGTAATTCTGCCATATATTAAATGGGAATAATCAAAGCCTATAACTGATCACTTGATTGTTCAGTCTCTTTTTTATTTTATTTTATTTATTTTTTATTGGAACCCAGGCCTTGCCAATACAAGGCAAGCATGTTAGCACTGAGCTACACCCCCAGGATTTTGTTTTTGAGACAGGGTCCCACTGTGCAGCCCAGGCTAGCTCAAATTTGCTGGCCTGCAACATCCCACCCTGCACCCTCGGCTTCCTGAGTGTTGGGATCATGGGTATGCTCCACCATGCCTGGGTCTTGTTTTTAAACCAAATATGTGAACTAGCCAGACACGGTGAAACACATCTGCAGTCCCAGCACTCAGAGGCTGTGACAGGGGGAATCTTAGACTTGAAGGCACTGAAAGCTGTACGGAGAAGCCCAGGCCAGCCCAGGCTATATAGTGAAATTATCCCTGAACAAACAAAAGTCCCACTAACATAAGTATGTAAAGTGTTGTCACTGTGTAGTACTAACAAAATGATATTGCTATTTATATTTTTATTGTTACTAATGACTGAGAATAATAAAGGTTTGGCCACAGTCTTGATTCTTTCATTTGCTGTGACAAGCTCTTTCCCTCTCTGGGCCTTTTTTCCCTTGTGCCAGATCAAGGGGCCCTGTTAATTGTTTCTGATTTCTTGATCCAGAGTGAAATTTGTTAATTTCCAACCACGTCCCTGAAGCTATGTATTCTTCTGGTCCAGCATTTGACTGGCACTGTGTCCTGAATCAAGCAAACCATGAGGCATTTCATCTAAACTTGGTCTTTTCTCCTATGAATTGACAAGAAATAATAAGATTTTCTCTGGCATCTTCTAAGATTAAGAACTGGGCCTTGGGCTGGAGATAGAGGTCAGTGGTGGAGAGCTTATCTAGCACGCACAAAGCCCTGGGTTACTGCATAATCTAGGCATAGTTGTGCACACCTGTAATCTCAGGTAGAGGCAAGAGGATCAGAGGTTCAAAGTCTGAGGCCAGCCAGGGCTATGTGAGTCCTTTTTTAAAGAAAGCGAAGCAAAGAAAACCCAGAATGCACAGGCAACCCCAGCACTGGGAGTCAGAAGTAGGAGGACTGGCTAGCCTGGACTATTTATGTCTCAGAAAACAAGAAGAAAGGGAAGGGAAAGGGAGGGGAAGGGGAAGGAAAGGGGAAGGGAAAGGAGGGAAGGGAAGAGAAGGGAGACCTCTGAGAACATTGGTTTGGGATGTTTCAGTGTGTGATGTGTATAACCAAGGTCTTAGAATTTCAGCTGGGTATCATATCCCAAGCCATTTGACTAACTCAATTTGTTTGTAGGCTCTTGGGGTTTTTTGTTTGTTTGTTTGTTTGTTTTTGTTTTTCATCTTTCAAGACAGGGTTTTCTCTGTGTAGCTTTGCGCCTTTCCTGGAACTTGCTGTGGAGACCAGTCTGGCCTCGAACTCACAGAGATCTGCCTGCCTCTGCCTCCCGGCTGGGATTAAAGGTGTGTGCCACCACCACCTGGCTGGCTCTTGGTTTATTTTGCACCAACCTCTCTGGGAACAATGAACCACCGATCCTCACGTATCCATTTCCCCATTCATGATGGTACCTGATACACGAGAGCTTCTATACTGTCCTGGTGGGGGCTTGCCGTCTCCTGAGTCATCCATTAAGAACAAGAGTTCATTTTCCTGACGAAGGTTAAGTGAGAACTCTTCTCATCCTAGATGATTGGAGGCCAAGTCCTCTCCCTCTTTGGAGTCTCAATTTCTTCATTAGGTAAGGAATCCCTCCCTGCTCCCCATGGGGCTAATGCATATGAAGCCTGGGACATATCCATAAATGGGAATTTGCTGTGTGGACTGTATTTTTGTATTGGGACAGGATTTTATGAAGCTCAGGCTAGCTTTAAACTCACTATGCAACCAAAAATGACTTTGAACTCTTGACCCTCCATCTCTCAGGCGCCGTGGTTATAGTGTGTTCTATCATGCTTAGTTTGGATAGCACTCAGGATCAAACCTGGAGCTTCATGATGCTAGGCAAGCACTCCACCACTGAGCCTCAGCTCCATCCCTAAATTACAAAGTGGTATCATTATGGAAAGGTTTCCTGCTCTCTCTCTGAACTACCGTTCTGCTTGCCAAACTCTGTCACATGTGTGGGACTTTTAAGTGAGTGACCCTATAGAAGGAAGGCTCTAAGAAATGGCCCCAATCCACAGGTTTGCCAGACATAAGCATCCTGCCAGAGTAAGGGCTGAGATTGGTTGCCACGGTCTCTAGTGCCAAGTCAGTCTTGAGCCCAGGGAAAAGTGGGCTTCTAGTACTGTCAAGACCCCAAGATAGAGGTGACCCTGCAAGGGATTCTGCTCCTGGGACAGTCAGTCATTGATGGCTGCTCTCTGGTGCTCACCTACCCATCCATTCACCTTTGAGGCCTGTCACGTCTCTGTGCTAGGTGGGACAGACAGGGATGGACCCATTTATGCCAGGCTGTGCCTCATGGGTTTCACATCTGGCCTCAGGCTGGCATGTCTCCAAGGCATACTCTCCCAGAGTAGAAACAAGGGACGGCGGCTACGCACCAAGATCGTCTGGATTTCCTCGTTATCACACTTCACGTGGTATTTTACGATGTCCTGGAAGATATCCTTCCTGTTTTCAAGTCTGTTCATGGACTCGTAGGTGTCAGGGTTCAAGACTGACCAGCCCAGGAACTGAGTCAAAGACTGTGAAGAAAGAGAGGATTAGAGGCGAAGGCGGCCTGGGTCCTGATGCTGACTGAGGGTAAGACTGTTGAGACCTCTGTTTTGTCAGCTATAAAGTGGGTTTGCAAAGCTGTGGGGGGCAGGCAGGCTGTGATAAAGTAATGGAGGCAAATGCATTTTAAGCAAAGGTTTATATATATATATATATATAAAAATAATGTCACAGAGGGAAGTGTGTGGAGCAAACCGAAAGTACTTAGGGACTCTATTTTCTCAACAGCTCTCACGTGAACCTAACACTGCCCCAAAGAGGGAAGTAGATTAACGGCATGGGGCGGTGAGGAAGGGGTATGGAAAAATGGCTCTCAAGGCTCCTCAGAACTATGGACTCCCATCCTTCCTTGCGGTCAGGCAGTTGCACACTAGGATCCCACCACGATTGCTCTGGAGAGCAAGCCTGAAGCTTGTGGACTCTGAACCCTACCAGCCGAGGGCCGCCCAGCATCACACACCTCCATGAGGGTCTCGTCCATATCGTCAAAGGGCTTCCCATCTTTGCGGTTGTAAAACGTGGCCACTCCAACAATCTCTTCCTTCTTGTTGACGATTGGCATCGATAGCACGTTTTTAATCATCCATCCAGACTCATCCAGGGGCTCTTTCTACAAGAGAACAGCAGGGCTGCAGGCTCCCCCACTTCCATGCTACATGGGTAGCTGGGGTAGACTTGGGGCTGTGGCTGGACCTCAATGGCCACAGAACTTGGATCTCATGTGGCTTTAGCTGCCTACAAACACTGTAAACTCCCTACACCAGGAACTATGGTTCCCATCCCTATGATGTCAGGCTTGGCACGTGCCAGGCATGGTGTTAGATGCCAGGATCAGAAATGTCCCAGACAGGAAGTAGCCGAGGCAATGGTCCTGAGGTCAGAAAGTTTGCGAGGTCAAAAAGATGCATTGAAATTAAAAGGGACCTTGGAATTTACTCAATTAACATCTTCTCCCAGTTCCCAAGAAAGTAGGCAGGTCCTAGTGTATTCTAATGCTCTTTTCAGAGAAAGAAAGAAAAAAAGTCCCATGGTTAAGAGAACGAATAAAAATGGCTTACCTGGAATGCAAAAAAGTCCTCTGCAGGAGCATTCATTATATTGCAGATCTGCAATCCAGGAGAGAAGTAACACAGCTGGTCAGAGCTGAGCAAGAGTCTCCAAATCCTACTCATTATTCAGAACACGCGTCCTTGCCCAAAGCAGCTGCTGTCCTCATCAGGTAGACAGATTTAAAATGACTCAGGGTTACTAACTGAGGTTACCAGGTAGGAGAGGTCACCTGGTAGAGTTTACTTCTATACATTCTCAAGGCTAATTTCTAGGCTAAATGTACAGCTAAATGTACAGCTAAATGTACAGCGTCATCATTAATAACTGCATAGTATCCCATTGTGTGGTTCTTTGTTAAATATGTGGGTGTTCAGGGGTGTGTGTGTGTGTGTGTGTTGTTTTCTTTTGGGGATACAATCCCATTACATAGCCCTGACTGGTTTAGAATTTGGAGTCAACCTGTCTCTACCTCCTCCTAAGGGCTGAAGTTACAAGCATGTTCCACCAAGCTACTCTAAGCATCTTTGGCTCAGTTACATTGGAGCTCTGTTTTGTTTGTTTGACAGGAAGGAATTCTTTCCTTGGGCTGTTAAAAAAAAAAAAAAAGTGTTTTAACTCTAAATCTATATTGCTAGACTTCTCTCTTGAAGACTAAATCAGTCTGATCCCTCTGGAGCATCGATAATGGGACCACTACACACAGCTGTGTAGTGTGTACACTGCACAAAGACACTGATTGAGTGCTGAAATCCACCTGTGGAGGGACGCCTTCTTTCAGTTCTCAAAACATTCCCACATGGCCCATGAGTGCCCATTGCAGAGGTAGGGTACCTGGTCTCAGTGGGAGAGCAGTCCTTGCTCCTTTCTAAGTACTGCTCGTGCATTGTAGCATCCTCCCTGCCTCTGGAAGGGCTGTGTCCATCAGATGCCCTTACTCTCTTCTCATTGTCGCTCTCTCCAATCTCTCCCACAACCTTGCTAAGCTTCCTTCAGCTGACACAATCACCATAGCAACCACCCAGGCAAGCATTCCCCTCCTTTCCCTTGCATTCTCTGCCTGCTCATTGACCACCATTCCTCAGTGGCCTTCTTGCTGGCTTTTTCTTCCACTTTGTCACAGAATCTGCTTTCACTGGGGCTGCCAAGGGCCTCATGCTGTGGTGGGACTCCTGCTTCTTTCTCATCAGATCCCTGTGCTACATCCATGATGTCTCTCACGTTGCTTCCTTGGTTACCACGGCGCTGCCTCTCTTGGACCTCTCCTGTTTGTTCTTCACAGAATCCTCTTTCTCCACCTGCTCCAGAAACCCTGGCATCTCCTTGTATTGCATCAGACACATTCAACCTTAATCTGTACCTGTGGTTTCCAGTGCTGCCTGACCCAAGACTCCCCATTTCTGTCTCTGCACTACTCTCTCCATGGTATCATCCACCTGCTGGACATGCTCCTAAGAAATGTCTCTACTTCTTCTTGACTGAGAGTGATTTGTCATTGTTTACCCCAACTCAACAATCACGACGTCCAGCCCATCCAGAAGTTGACGACTTGCTCTGACCTGCCGCTCCTCTGCCCTCTGGCTTCATCACCAAGTCCTGCCAGCTTTGCCTCCTCCGTGTGAGACCTGACCCTGTATCCTCTGCTCTGTGTCTCATTTCTGTTGGAGTTGTATTCAATGAGCACATTTAACTGGGGCCCGAGTCACCGGCAGTACCTAGTGGCTGTGTCTGTCTATCTTCATCGAGATTGGTCTTTGTTGATTTGTCCCATTTAGCTCAGCTGGACTGGAACTCACTCTGTAGCCAGGGGTGACCTTGAACTTCTGATCCTCTAGCCTCCACCTCTTATGTGCTAGGGTTTCAGGAGTGGACCACCACAACCGGTTAGATAAAACTTCAAGCATATCAGGCAAGCACTCCATGCCTGAGCCACAGCCCTGCCCTCTTCTTGGAGATTCTTATCACCTCTTACTTGAACTGAACTCTTCTCAGTCTGCTTCTAGGCACCTGTGGATTAAAGTGCCAGCCTTCGATCCAAGTGGCATCCAAGGCCCACTAGATCTGGCTCCTTCCTCCCTCGAAAGCCACATGGAAATCTGTCTTCTTGCCCTGATCAGACCTAATCCTCCAATAACACTAAGCACATGCAGCAGGTTGCTCCCAATCTCCGCACCAGGACTGCATGCCGTAGCATCTGGATATGGAGGGCCCCCAAAGTCTCATGGGTGAAAAGCTTGGTCACCAACGAGACCTTGCTGGGAAGTAGTAGAAACTTTTAAGAGATGAGTGGGCCTAGGAAGTACTCTTCCACTTAATGGAGCACGCCCTCGAAGGGAACTGTGGAATCCACACCTCATTACCCTCTCCTTTTGGTTTTCTGGCCACTTGATTCCCATGATGGACTGCTTTGCCATAGATGAAAACCGCACATAGGGGTGATGTGTGTGTAGCTAACAGACGTGACCCTGCTCTGGGACACAGGAGAGAGCACGTCGTCACTCCGCCCTCGACCCTGAGTGGGTGGGACGCAGTTTTGGTCTAAATATGAAATGTCCTCACAGGCTTTTGGGTTGCCAGCTTGTTGCCAGCTGGAGGAGCTGTTTTGGGAGACAGGGCTTGGCTAGAGGAATTAGGTCACTGGAGGTGTGATTTTCAAAGTTACACCCGGTTCCTGGCTAGGTATTTTGTCATACAAGTATGGAGGGAGGTGACACAGTGGTGCTCTGCTGTTTATGTGGGTGGGAGGGGGAGGCTGGGAAGGGCAATTAAGTCTGGTGTAAGAGCTTGGTTCTTGGTGTCTGGGGAGCCTGGTAGGTCAGCTAGTCATGACATTGTCCCTGACATATTTGCGCAAGTTTCTGTCATCAATGACACTATACACCTTTCTGTGTAAGAATGATTTCTCTGTATTACCTAATTTCCCCCAAATGTCAATTATTTGCTCTTTTCTGTGGGTTGGCTGCTGAGTAAACTAGAAAAACAAGAAACTCTGGCTCGAAAGAGTCCCACACTGACCCTCATTTTCCTCCCACTCTTCATCCAAAACCCTTTTTGCTGTCCTACGGAATCAAACTCTTTCCCCCTTCCACGATGGTCCACTTACCAGGCCATTTTGGGCCACGTAAGTGGGGAGCCCACTTACTAGAGCCCAGTGGTCCGCAGGCGGGTTCCTGTAAAGGCCAAGGACAAATAAACAGTGACTTTCGAGTCAGGGACCGTGCCTCCCCAATTCCCACTGGCCCAGCCCCCCACCTCCATCCCCTGCAGCTGTCTCAGCCCTCAAGGCTGGCCAGCCATCTACTGTACATCCAGAAATGGAAAAGAAGGTCACAAATAGGACATTCTCCTGATAGTCCACGAGGCTGGACTATGCAAACATTCATTCTACTGATGGTTACAGACCGTGGAGCCTAAGCCCTGTCTTCCCTCATGAAGTGGAGAGGCAGTGAGTTCCTGCCATGGACTAAGCCCAAAGCTAATACTTTAATACTCATTTCTAGGAACAACAGCACTATAGCTCCTGGGCTTACAGTTACATGCTGTATGACAATGCTTCAGTCAATGTCAGTGGTCCCGTAAGAGGTATCACCCAGTGATATCATAGCCTCTTTAGTGTGCATTGGTACAATGACAAAACCACCCGGCAATGCCCTTCTCAAAATGTGACCCCTTCCTTGAGGAGACATGTGATTTTATTACTTTTGCTCAGTTATTATAAGAAAAAAGTATACACATTCAGAAAAATGCATAACAATCATCATCACTCATTAGAAAGTGAACTTGGGGCTGGAAAGACAGCTCAAAGGGTAAGAGTACTTGAGCATAATCTGAGGACTGAATTCAGATTCCCAGACCCCATGTAAAAGGCTGAGTGTGGCTCCACATACCTATGGCCATAGCACAGGAGCAGAGGACTGGGGGGGGGGGGGGGGGGGGGAGATGGCTGGGGCTTGCTAGCCTCCAGCCTGGCTCCTGGTTCAAGAGAGACAACCTCAAGAGAATCAGCCAGAGTGTGGCAGAAAGGGACACTCGCCGGGCCATCATGGTGCACACCTTTAATCCCAGCACTCAGGAGGCAGAGGCAGGCGGATCTCTGTGAGTTCGAGACCAGCCTGGTCTACAGAGTGAGTTCCAGGAAAGGCACCAAAACCACACAGAGAAACCCTGTCTCGAAAAACCAAAAAAAAGAAAAGGGACACTCGACATTCTCCTTTGGCCTCAGAATGTGCACATGCATGCATGTGCTCGCTTGCTCTCTCTCTCTCTCTCTCTCTCTCTCTCTCTCTCTCTCTCTCTCTCTCTCTCACACACACACACACACACACACACACACCCCTGAAAGTAAACAGTTCAGAAACCCCACACCAGTAAGAACCGAAGTGTCAGCTGTTTGGAAGTCCCAGCCCCTCTCAACCGTGCCTTCCTCCTAACCCCCAAAAAAACCATCACTCCAGTATAATTATGTTGCTTTTCTGCAGCATTTTCCCACCTGGGTCTGCTTCCCTGTACTCGCTAACCTGATTGGCCAGTTTTTCAACCTCATTTAGAAGGAATTACCCGATGCTTATTATTTTGTCTGGCTTCTTTTTCAAGTCCGGCAGTTTCCCTTCTTGCCACGGTAGCACAATTTATTCATGCACGTGTTGCTGGCCACCTCTTAGCTCCTCTCCCAGTTTGAGATTAGGGGAAGCAGCACCACTAACTAACTCAGCTCTGTCTATCGTAGAGTATGTCTCCGAGTTATTGGTGAGGTGTGCTGAATTAATAAAACATGGGGGCCGGGGCTAGAGAGACGGCTCAGCGGTAAAGCCCTGGCTAGTGGTGACTGCAGCGGTAGGTGGAGACTGGATCCCCAGAGCAAACTGCTAAACTCCGGGTTCACATGAGAGACCAAGAAGACACCCAGTATCAACCTCTAGCCTCTACATGTGCACACACGAGTATACATTCACAGCATGTGAACCTGTACGTACACATATGCATACACACTTGCAAAAAACAACAACAACAACAAAAAAAAAAAACCCCGCAGAGGAAAGCTGTGACTTGTGACAATGTAAAAGACATAAAGTCTAATAAGCATGAAGCTAGGAAAGGGGGTAGAACCTAGAACTGGTGGCTCCTGCCTGTAATCCCAGCACTTGGGAGAAGGAGGAAAAGAATCAGAAGCTGAAGGCCAGCCTCTGCTATATGGCAAGTTCCAGGCCAGCCTAGGCTACCTGGGACCCTGTTTTTAAAAGGGGGAGAGGCATGGGGGGAGAAAAGAAATAAAAAGGAAAAGAAAAGGAGGTTAGAGAGCAGGGCGTTTGAAGAATGCACACTTGAAAAACTAAGGAGGGCAGAGGCAGGTGGAGCTCTGTGAGTTCGAGGCCAGCCTGGTCTACAGAGGGAGATCCAGGAAAGGCTCCAAAGCTACAGAGAGAAACCCTGTCTCGAAAAACCAAAAAAAAAAACCAAAACAAAACAAAAATAAGGAGGAAAAAAAATTATGCTCAGGAAAACTCAGACCCAGGCACGGTGGTACACATCTGTAATCCCAGCACTCAGGCAGAAGGGTTATGAGTTGGAGGCCAGCCAGGGATAGTGAGACTTTATTTAAAGGAGAAGGAAAAGAGGGAGAGAGAGAAAGAGAGGGAGAAAGGGGGTGGTGGTGACAAAGAACTGTTACTTTAATAATTTTTTTTATATGCATGGATATTTTGTCTACGTGTATATCTGTGCACCATGTGAGTGTCTGGTGCCCTTTGAAGCTGAGGAGTTACAAACGCACCATGTGGGTACTGTAAGTTGAACCCAGGTCCTCTGGAAGTGGCTACTGCTCTTAACCACTGAGCCATCTCGCCATCCCCAGAACCAGTAGTTACACCAACAGGAATGCACTGGAACAGAGAACTTGGCAACAGGGGAATGTGAGATGAAGAGGCCTAACTTAACATCTGCCCAGCCGTGACAGGGCTAGGTCTGGGCCTAGGCCTCACCCTTACAATAACCAGGAAAAGCCACAAACTGTACCCTGTGGGGGACCAATCAGAATTGAGACAAACAAGTACTAAATGCTCTAGAACATAAAGGATAGTTTACATAATCTATATAGAGGTTGCCAGTTTCCTTGTAGCAATGCCAGGACCAATCCCTGTTTGACAAGACTTCTGTTACCTCACTCCTGCTCAATCAGGAGTTCAACCCCCATCTGAATCTAGAATGCCCCTACACCTCCATTCTTTACTCCTTAAAAACCCTGCCTCAACCGAGCTTGATGCTCTCTCCCTGATCCGACCGACCGCTGTGTTGGAATGGATGGAAAGCCCAAGCTTAAGCTTACAATAAAGGCTCTTTGCTTTTGCGTGTGAACTCAGACTGCTGATGATCTCTGGGGGGCTCATGACACAGGCATAACACATGAGACAATTTCTCATCCTCCACTAGCAGAAGACAGACCCGAGAACAGCTTCTCTGAGTGACAGAGGAGTATTTTAGGATTTGACCTGGTGGCCAAGGCTGAGTCAGCATTTCCAGGTCTCTCCACTGTTTGAGGATTAGAGCACTGCAGGGTAAATCCCTTCAGCTTTCGGGCCCTGCAGGGAGGGGGCAGCGGCTAAAGGTGTGGCCCTCTCACCGATGGCAGCTTAAGGAGCCTACAGTTAAGGTGAGAAAGTGAACCCGTCTCCAGGAAGAGTTCTGGGGGTGGTTCTCGGTACAGGGAGGGATGTCGGGAGATGAGTTTTCTGGAATATGCAACTTCTCTACTCCTAAAATCATCCTCTACACATCCTTAGTGTCCTTCCTCCTCGGCCCTTTTCTAGATGTGGTGTTCCTTGGGTCCTGAGTCACTTTCTTTCCCAGCTTCTTGCTTTAGCCCTTTTCTTGGACCCCAGAAGTGGTTGAAAGCCTCAATTTAAGACCATCATCTTTTCTTTTTCCTATTGGGTGGGGTGCTGAGGTTGCTTATTAACACAGACTGCTATGGTAGTTTGACTCCTCCGGATACCACCTTGTAATTCTTCACTGTCTCACACCGCCCCCCCCCCCCCCCCCCCGCTCTCTCTGCCTCCAACTAAGGGCATGGCTGACCAGGGTTTGATCAGAGTTCATGCCTGAAGTTTGTCATGTCTGGAGGTGCAACTTACGGGATTACTTTGATGTCTTCTTTGCCATGCAGGATGTAGTCGATGACCTTGTAAAAGTTAATTTCCTGGCAAAAGAGGAAAATTACACACGGAGTAAGGGCAGAGCTTTAGCAGAAGTACACCATGAAACTAGACTGATCCTTTCTTCTCCGTTCCTTTTTTTTTTTTTTTTTTTAAACAGGGCAAAGAACACACCAAGTTTACCCATGCCTAAGACATGGCACCCATACCCTGTCCTTCACTGTCTTTTCAGGGGCACCAAGCTTGCTCCTAGCTCTCTCTAAGGAGAACTCTGCTGCCTTCCAGCACTCACTGTTCTTAGCTGACTGTCAAAGGTCATAGGAGGTCACAGACTTTCATAGAACCAGCTGACAGATGGTTCCATTCCTCTTGCTCTCCATGGAAAATTCTATTATCTTATCAGATCCTTTTTATGCCTGAGAGTGATGGGCCGCTTAGCAACCCTCTCATAGATGAGAACTGAGATGCAGGAGAAGGAAGGATTACTGTATAGTGAGACAATGCAATGAGCCGGCCCCGGGCCCTTGATTTCTAGCTCAGAGACCCTTCAACTATATGTCTTAGGGATAGAAGCAAAAAATGGCACTGCAATCTCTATCTCTGTTGCCTCGGACACAGTTTCTCAGACAATGACCACTGGATTGTTGCAAGCCTGCAAACTAGTTGTTACTGAAACAGACACTTGGCTGCATTTATTAAGAAGCATTGACTCCACATCCGTGTGTCTCTCTCAGCTATTAGACCTCTTTCCATTTGCAAAAATAGTGTGATGAGCTGAAATACAGGAGTCTGGATAATTTGTTTGTTGGGATTGTGTATGTGTGTGTGTGTGTGGGGGGGTGCACACATGTTTGTGCTGGCAGGTGCATGAACCTTTGCAGGTGTGGGAAGGCCAGCAGAGGGTGTTCAGTATCTTCCTCCACCACTTCCACCTTATATGCCTTTGAGGCATGGTGGCCCCACCAGCAAGCCCAAAGGAGTCTCTCCTCCCTCTGCCTACCCTCCCCAACATGGTTGCATAGGAAGTAACCACTGACCTATCTCTCCAGCCCACTGGTTGTGTGTGTGTGTGTGTGTGTGTGTGTGTGTGTGTGTGTGTGTGTGTGTAGGTAGGTAGGTAGGTAGGTAGGCATGTGTGTGTAGACTTGTGTGCATACATCACAGCAAAGGTTGGGGGGGGTCAGAGGACAACTCATAGGATTTGATTCTTTCTTCTCATGATCTGGGACCCAGAGATCAACCTCAGGTCGTCAAGCTTGATGACATGCGCTATTACCTGCTGAGCCATCTGTTGGTAAGTTTTTTTGAGACAAGACTTCATGTAGTCCTTTACAAGTAGCTTCAAACTTGATATGCAGCCAAGGTTGACCTTACGCTTCTGATCTTCTTGCCTCAACCTCCCAAATGCTAGAATTACAGGCATGCACCAAATGCTAGAATTACAGGCATGCACCAAATGCTAGGATTATAGGCCTGCACCAAATGCTAGGATTATAGGCATGCACAAAATGCTAGAATTACAGACATGCACCACCACCTGCCTCAGGAATCTGGGTCTTGAATCTGACTCCCAAAGAAAAGCTACAAAAGGCTCTCACTCTCCACCAGTCAAATGGAGCTACAAAGAACTCTGCCAGGCTCAGAGAGCATGGGAATCCTTCATCCTATAAACCTCAATATTTGCCACAGCAACAAAAATCTTATTGATGCACGATCCTACCTATGATTTACAGTTGCAAGTGGAGAGTCAGCAGGATATCTCTGGAACCAAACTGCACATATTCTCTGACTCAGCATTTCCATGTGTGGCAATGCATCCTATAGACACAGTCTCAAGGATGCCCGTCACATCCATACATCTCAGCCACATTACTTTAAAAGGCCTTTAAAGACAAGATTTTGAGCTTCAAACCTCCTCTGTGAGCAAGTTCTGTCAGAAGCATAGATTGACATGCCTATGTCCTATAATGTCAGAATTTATTGATTAATAAGTTCACAACTATATCAATGTCAATGGCTTAAATTCACCAATTACTATTGATCTCACTTGGCATTTGTGGCTTTTGGCAGTCCCGGGTTTTTTTCAATCAGATACAAATATTAACTCTCAGATTATGCATTATACTTACATAGTGGTGTGTGTGTGTGTGTGTGTGTGTGTGTGTGTGTGTGTGTGTAAAACATGTTATAGAAGAGTTGAGAGCTCAGTACCTATTGATCCAAGACTCAAAAACAGGATGGTCTGATGAAGGGCTTGGAGAATGCTGTAGGGCCCAGCATTATTTTATTCTATATGATCAAGTACAGAGTTGCATCATTCATTCATTCATTCATTCATTCTTCTTCTCATGTGTTCAGTGGGCTCACAGGCCTGGTTTTTCTGATAAAGTTTTGTTTTGTTTTTGGCTTTTTGAGACAGGGTCTCACTATGTAGACTTGGATAGCCTGGAACTTACTATGTAGACCAGGTTGGTCCTCTGCCTCTGCCTTTGCCTCCAGCATGTTAGGATCAAAGACATGTATGACCTAGGCTCTGATAATAGTTTTGATGCAAATAACCATATGTTCCTTATTTAATATGCTACATTCAGACGGAGTCATACTTTCTTTGCGTAAGTGAGTCATCAGTCTGCCTCGTGGTTGGTACTGGACAGGTGGTGGCTGTTTACTTGTACAAATGACATACCAAACCATTCTTAATCAGCGCTTGCAGTCAAAATGGAACCGACTGCTGTTTTATAACGAGAAATCACTCAAGGCAAGGCACAGCCTGAAGGCACTGTTCTCTACACCCCAGAAGAACTTTCAGCGGGCCGCACCTAACCACAACTATCACCGGGAAAGTGATTAAACAAATACAGCTGGCGTCTCCTCCATGCACAGTGGGGTGCAGTCCCACCAACTCACTGTAAGTTGAAATACTGAAAATCACTGGGCATAGTGGCTCATGACAGTAGTCCTAGCATTTTCAGAGGCTGAGGCAGGAGGACTGTGAGTTCCAGGCCCACTTGAGCTATATTAAGAGACTCGAGAGCCAGGCGGTGGTAGCGCATGCCTTTAATCCCAGCATTTGGGAGGCGGAGGCAGGCGGATCTCTGTGAGTTCAAGGCCAGCCTGGTCTCCACAGCGAGTTCCAGGAAAGGCGCAAAGCTACACAGAGAAACCCTGTTTCGAAAAACCAAAAAAAGAAAGAAAGAAAGAAAGAAAGAAAGAAAGAAAGAAAGAAAGAAAAGAAAAGAGACTCTGGGTCAGCTAACTGTGGTGGTCACACCTGTAATCCCAGCAGTCAAGAATCAGAGACAGGAGGGTCACTATGAGTTTGAGGCCAGCCTGGCCTACATAGTAAGTTCTGGGCTAGCCTGAGCTATAGAGTAAGACTGTGTCCTGAAATAAAAAATAAATAAACAAGAAAAGGGTCTGGAGAGATGGCTCAGTGGTTAAGACCATCTGCTGCTCTTCCAGAGGACCCGGGTTCGGTTCCCACACCCACATGGCAGCTTGCAGCTGTCTGTAACTTCTGTTCCGGGGGATCTGATGCCTTCATACAAATATACCTTCAGATAAGACACCAATGTACATAAAATAAAAATAAATAATAAAAAAGACAGGAGAAGAAAAGGTTCTCAAACATCCCAGCTGGGCAACACAGGCTGCTGTAGCGTCTAGGAGGTGAGCATGTGGCCATGCTGCTGCCACCAGGGCTGATCGTATAGTGCCAAAGTACAGCTGCCATGGGACTCATCTGAAAAGTTCCTAGCATGTCTAACAGGTTTGGCTAGTGTGCTGGGTTTTTATGTTTTCTTCCTTCTGAAGCCTACTGGAGACTCAGTTTGCTTTCAGAAACAAGCAGCAAAATAGAATCAGTGTGTCAGGCAAAACAGGGCTTCTCCTACACACTGCAGCTCTTGTGTGGCCTTCCAGGCCACATTCATGTACGAATTCACAGATTCTGGAAAACCAAACCACAGCCATCAAGGGCACCTTTGTTACCTTCTGCTGCACAGCCGACACTGTGACAGGGGTCTTTGAAAGGGCCACCAACTACAGCGGTAGCCAAATGACAGCGCCTGGAAATATGGCAGTTTTTCTTCCTTTAAACACACACATGGCATTGTACTTTCTAAAGGAGATGAAATAAGATCTAGTTGGCTGTTAGAGGGCTTTGGACCTAGGATTGAGGGAGGGGTGGTTAAAGTCAGACGTGGTAATTTTAAAGTGCATTTGAATTCAGCCAATAAAGCATGAGTCATATTAGAAGGCGAAAGAGACCATGAGAAGGCATGTTTATGGTGACAGCCGCCAGAGGGAAAAGCATCCTGGTCTTAAATGTGTGCAAATGATTTGGCCTTTCCAGATCTTAACCTCCTCAACTGTCCAGAGGGAAAATAAAAATAACTCGTTCGTAGACATATTAGAAAGAATAAATGGCAGCCGGACCTGCTGGTGCAAGACTGTAATTCCAGCTACTTGGGAGGCTGAAGCAAGAGCATTGCAAGTTCAAGCACCTCCTAGGCTAAAGGGTAAGTTCAAGGCCAGCTTATGCTACCTAGTGTCAGGACTCAGGAGTCTTCCCACTGTACCCACATTCTTTAAAAAAAAAAAAAAAAAAAAAGGTCAGGCATAGTGTCCCATGTCTTTAATCATAGCACTTGGGAGGCAGAGACAGACAGATCTCTGCAAGTTCAAGGTCAGCCTGGTCTACATAGAGAGTTCCAGGACATTCAGAGTTACATAGAGAGATCCTGCCTCAAAAAATAGTTTTATTACCACTTCTTTATGTATTGTGTGTATGTGCATGTAGATAGAGGGCATCAGAGGACAAGTTGATGGAGGTACATTCTCTCCTTCCATTGAATGAGTAGTGGTGATCAAACCCTGGTCATTAGGGTTGGCCACAGACATCTTCTCCCACTAAGCCATCTCACTAGCCTCACACCCACCTTCTTTACATGGTCAGGCCTGGCCAATCCTGTGACTGTGTCTGGGCCCAAATCACACCTGTGTGTGTTTCCTCTAGGTTCAGCTTTGGTGGTGAGTTTAAGGACAACATCCAGTGGGTGGTCTTTGTGAAATAAGATTTATCGGTGTTTTGTTCCCTGGAGAATTTTCTTCTCCTGTGTGCCTTAGTGATGAATACATCTCAATATATCTAGAGTTTTATAGATTTCTGGAATCTCTACAGACAGGCTCTGTTTCCAAGTCTTCAGTGTATCTTTGACTCCAAAGTAGAGACCCTCATGGTTTCGCCCAAGTATTGTCTATTCACTTCTTCTCTGGAATGAACTTCAAGCCGAAGAGACTTCATCATATAACACCATTGTTTGAATCCATATTCTCTACTATGGGGTATAGCAAACAATTCTAACATTTATTATTATGACTTCTGATCCAGTACATCAGATCCACTTGGTCCAGTTAAAATGGGACCAACCTCATTCACTGTGTGCTCCGAAATAAAACAGATGCACATCAACCATGCGCTCTCTCTCTCTCTCTCTCTCTCTCTCTCAAGATTGAACCTAGGACTTCACACATGCTAGGTAAGCATTCTACCATCGAGCTCTCTCTCCAGCCCTCATTTTACTTTTCTATTTTAAGATAGAATTCGATGTTGCCCAGGAGCCTTAAACTTACTCTGTAACCCAGACAGCCTTGAACTTACGATCCTCTTGCCTCAGCCTCTCATGTCGGTAGCTAAGATTACAGACCTAAGCCACTAGGCTTAACTTGCATCGCCATTTGGGTTTTGTTTGTTTTGAGATGGTCTCACAGCACAGTCCAGGCTGACCTGGACTTCACTATGTAGCCCAGGGTGGACTTGATTTGGCAGTGATCCTCCTGTCTCAGCCTCTGCATTGCTGGGAGTGGAGGAGTGAGCCACTATTCCTGGTTTTTGTTGTTGTTTGTTTATTTGTTTCCCATTCTTTTGTTTATTTATTTATTTTGATATGCACTGGTGTTTTGCCTGCATATACTCTGGGTGATGGTGTCAGCTCCCCTGGAACTGGAATTACAGACAGTTGTGAGCTGCCATATCAGTGCTGGGAATTGAACCTGGGTCCTCTGGAAGAGCAGCCACTGCCCTTAACCACTGAGCCATCTCTCCAGCGAGCCATCTCTCCAGCCTATTGTTTCCCATTCTTAAATGAACAGTATAAAGCTGACTAGTCTTTTCCAAGGCTATTCTTTGGGATATCTATGGGTTTGTGCAGGGATTCTCTTGTGTGTCTTTGTTGTGTTCTAGAAGGTACACACTGCCCACTTAACCACTGCCTGAAAGGCGTGCTGTCAGAGCCCCTACATGCAGTGGTGCACTAACTGATTCGGAAGTTCAGAGTCAATGTTGACTTTCTTTTCCCTTCCCTCTTTGGAGTAACCGCAGCATCTGCAGGTATAAGCTGGTTATATGACACCCTGTGACCCTGCGTTATAGAGGGGTGGGGGCCAAACAGGAGCACCCAGCCAGGAGTATGTAAGAACCCTGAGTGATGTGGACTGTGGCTAACTGGGTAGCTCCTGGCACTCTCTAAGGATGCGGCTCTTACATAGCTCCAATCAAATCTATCCTGGGGGCTGCTGGGTTCCATCTAACTGACTCTCAACCTTTTCAAAATCAACTGAGCGCCCATTAGGAAAAGAACTGGTTGTCACTATAAACCAGTCCAGTTTTTTGTAAGCGCCAGCAAACGAGACCTGGAATGCATGCAGCTAACAAGCGTATCAAGTAGTTAGGACTGGGCTCTGGCCACAGAGCTGACATTCTGGATCAGATGTGAAGCCTCTTTCTCGGTCCAAACTGGTTCTAACTTCCTGATGGGAAGATCCTTGAGCCAGCCGGGTGACATCTGTTAACTCATTCTTGTCTGCAGAATGTGGGTATCAATTCCTGCCTCATCTGCTCCTCGGGGTCCTTCGAGACTCCAGCAAGATATTTAACATTTGCGAGTGTCAGGGTTAGAGAATTGTGAAGAATTAACCATAATACACGAGAGACAGCCTAATATCTGAAGATAAATACAAATGATAAATAAGTATCCTTCAGCAGACTCTGCCAAGCCTTACATATGGGAAAAAAAAAATCACAAAGCCACTTACCCTTCCATCTGGAGTCCTGGGACCTGAGTAGGCTGGAGCCTCACCCATCAGTACTGGCCACACATCAAAAAACTCCTAGGAGTAAAATAATAATAATATAATAATTGCATGCTTTTTAAAGCGACGTCCAACCTATATGGGTTGTCTACCACTGAAGACTGAAGGCAGAAAGATCACTGACACTTGAGATTGGCTGGAAGGACAAAGTCAGAGAATAGTCATATTTGTTAAATATTGACGAACAGGATCTGTCTAATCGGCCAAAATATGGGCGATGAGATGGGGTGTCCCCAGTGTTGTAGATACTAGTCAGGGAAATGAGGTCTTGGGGCTGAGGAAATAAATAGCTCAGTAGGTAAAAGTACTTGCCCTGCAAGTGTGGGGACTTGAGTTTGAATCCTTGGATACCAAGGTCAGTAGCACATTCTGTATAATGTAGATACTCTGAGGGCAAAATGAGAGGTGGAGGCAGGAGGATTCCCTCACCCTGCTTCATGCAATAGCAAACAATAAGAGACCTATCTATCGATCTCAGTCAACCTGGCAGGAGAGGACAGACAGCTCAAGATGTCCTCTGCCTCTATATGTAGTGGCATGTGCACACCTCAATCACATGGAAACACCCATAAACCACAACCATGAATGAGTGCACACACTCAGACACACACATACACACACACACACTACCTTTTTAAAAAGTAGGATCTCTGTGAAAAACAATCCAAACATCTGGAGGAGAGTTAATAGAGCAATGAGGCCGTAGCTGTATAATCATAGAACGGTTGTATCTCTGCCAATCAAAACGGCGCCATGACAACAGCTGTGGTGAGTGTTCTGGTAGAAGCTCCACTTCAACTCTCCCCCCCATCTCTCTCCCCAAACCTGCCCCCTCAAAGCCTGCCAAACAGAAGCCTTCCCCTAGAGCTGCCCTCCCATTCCAGACCCCCACCCCCTCAAGACCCCAACTATACTTACTTTTAAAGCCTGGTAGCCATATTTTCTATGTGACCCTTCCCCTACCTTCCCAAGGGTCACCCAGGATTGCTTTGCTCTGTTCATTAAACCTGGAATTATTAATTCGGCTTGATTGATTTATTACATTGGCAGCAGCGGCAGATACCCAGCAACCGGGGATTCAAAACTTATCAATGAGGTCTCAAAATACATCACACAAAGCCACTGTCAACTCCAGAAACGCTGTTTTTAACTGTTAAAGTGTTGTGAAAAAAAAAAAAAATCCAAAAGACCCTAAAAGCCATCAAATGCAGTAAGCAGGCATGCACCTGAGCCTGACTTTGTATTTGGCCTCCTGCACTGCAATACATGTCCCTTTATAACAAACAAAGGCTGGGGCTGGGGCTGGAGCTCAAAAGTAAAGCATTTAACTAGCATGCACAAGGCCCTAGGCTCCATCCCCAGCTATGGAGTAATAACCTAAGAGACATGTTTTTATAACATTAAATTTAGTCAATCACAGACTGCCAACCCATCAGATCACACCTAGATCAGACAAACATGTAACTGCAGCCAATCAGGTTGTTCCTGTTCTTTACTCCATTCAACCCAGAAGAACTCACTGCTCATGCTGTAAACAGCGCCTTTGATGGCTTCCAGTCTGGGTGCCACCTGCTTCACGAATCATCCCTTGCTGAACTTATTTTATCTTAAGTTTTTCTTTTTACCATGGTCCGAGATGCAAGAGAAAGACAGACAAAAGAGGGTTGGGGATGGAGCTCAGTTGGTGGAGTGCTTGCCTAGCGGGCCTAAAACACTGGATTCCAGTCCAGCACTGAATAAAGTGGGTGTGGAAGCACTTCCCTGGAATCCCAGCACTAAGGGGTAGAGATGGGAAGATCAGGAGTTCAAGACTATCCTTGACTACATAGCAAGCCCAAGAACCACCTTTTTTTGTTTTTTTAAATTTTTTGAGACAGGGTTTCTCTGTAGCTTTGGAGCCTTTCCTGGAACTCACTCTGTAGCCCAGGCTGACCTCAAACTCAGAGATAGGCCTGCCTTTACCTCCCAAATGCTGGGATTAAAGGCGTGCACCACGGCCCAGCTGGAGACCTTGTTTCAAGAAAGAAAGGAAGAGAAGGAAAAAGAAAGAACCCAGAAAGAGGGCTTCTCCCTGGAGGAGAAACCACTAGGGCTGGCTACCCAGGTTTCCACCTGTGGCTTGTGGCTTCTCTGCCACTATTCTTTGCCTGCCAAGAGGCAAAAGTTGTGTTAGGTCAAAGTCTCTGCCTGCAGAGAAGGTCTTCCTGGTCCAGAGCTCCCTCTGATCACTGAGCTGTGAACACTTGGGGACAAACAGTGACCTGTCAGCCCTGCGTTGCTGTGTGTAGATGCCGCCCCCTCTGCCTCATTCCTTTGAGCACACTTAATCCTGGTGGTTGCTTATGCTAATGTCACCCAGAGGACAAACAGAAGGGAGATCACATGAAGTTCAGATGCCACGCCCTCAGCATGCTCTCCAGCTGGACTCTTTTCCTAGATTTCTGACAAAAGAAAGAAATTCTGGTCCGGGTGACCATGTGACCTGGGGACCTACCAGGGCCCCATGTCATGTTTGACACTTGTTTATGATGCATACGGCACAGCACAGGGCCTAGAATGGAGGTTCTCAACCTATAGGTCGCGACCCTATCGCCAGCCCTCTATCTCCAAAAATATTTACGTTATGGTTTATAGCAGTAGCAAAATTAGAGTTATGAAGTTAGCGGAGAAATAATTTTATGGTTGGGGGCTCACCACAACGTGAGGAACTTTTTAAAGGGTTGCAGCATTAGGAAGGTTGAGAACACACCACCCTAGAAGAACTTGATGTTTCATGAAGAAGATAAGCAGTGGCTTAGTTGCCGCCAGGCATAGCAGGTACAGGAAAAGAAACACTCACTTTGAAGATCCTGAGTATGACAGGGTGGAAAGTACAGAGGGAAACTACAAGAAATGTAAGACATAGTGAAGAGCTCTAACATAAAACACCAACACTAGAGATCATTTCACAAGGGAGTATCAAGATATTGTATATACATACTGAAATTAAGGTAACGTAGAATAACAGAGAAATAAACCGGCACAACAAAAGAGATTCCAGAAACCAACCCAAGGAAAGATGAGCTTTTCCATGGGACTGTGAGAAAAGGTGGACTTTTCAATAGTGCAGTGGGAAGAGGACTTTTCAATAGTGCAGTGGGAAGAGGACTTTCAATAGTACAGTGGGGAAGAGGACTTTTCAATAGTGCAGTGGGGAAGAGGACTTTCAATAGTGCAGTGGGGAAGAGGACTTTCAATAGTGCGGTGGGAAGAGGACTTTCAATAGTGCGGTGGGGAAGAGTGGACTTTCAATAGTGCAGTGGGGAAGAGGACTTTCAATAGTGTGGTGGGGAAGAGGACTTTCAATAGTGCAGTGGGGAAGGGTGGACTTTCAATAGTGCAGTGGGGAAGAGGACTTTCAATAGTGCAGTGGGAAGAGGACTTTCAATAGTGCAGTGGGAAGAGGACTTTCAATAGTGCAGTGGGGAAGGGTGGACTTTTCAATAGTGCAGTGGGGAAGAGGACTTTCAATAGTGCAGTGGGAAGAGGACTTTCAATAGTGCAGTGGGGAAGAGGACTTTCAATAGTGCAGTGGGAAGAGGACTTTCAATAGTGCAGTGGGAAGAGGACTTTCAATAGTGCAGTGGGAAGAGGACTTTTCTATAGTGCAGTGGGGAAGAGTGGACTTTCAATAGTGCAGTGGGAAGAGGACTTTTCAATAGTGCAGTGGGGAAGGGTGGACTTTCAATAGTGCAGTGGGAAGAGGACTTTTCAATAGTGCAGTGGGGAAGAGGACTTTCAATAGTGCAGTGGGAAGAGGACTTTTCAATAGTGCAGTGGGAAGAGGACTTTCAATAGTGCAGTGGGAAGAGGACTTTTCAATAGTGCAGTGGGGAAGGGTGGACTTTCAATAGTGCAGTGGGAAGAGGACTTTTCAATAGTGCAGTGGGGAAGAGGACTTTCAATAGTGCAGTGGGGAAGGGTGGACTTTCAATAGTGCAGTGGGGAAGAGGACTTTCAATAGTGCAGTGGGGAAGAGGACTTTTCAATAGTGCAGTGGGGAAGAGGACTTTCAATAGTGCAGTGGGGAAGAGGACTTTCAATAGTGCAGTGGGAAGAGGACTTTCAATAGTGCAGTGGGGAAGAGTGGACTTTCAATAGTGCAGTGGGGAAGAGGACTTTCAATAGTGTGGTGGGGAAGAGGACTTTCAATAGTGCAGTGGGAAGAGGACTTTCAATAGTGCAGTGGGAAGAGGACTTTCAATAGTGCAGTGGGGAAGAGTGGACTTTCAATAGTGCAGTGGGGAAGAGGACTTTCAATAGTGTGGTGGGGAAGAGGACTTTCAATAGTGCAGTGGGGAAGAGGACTTTTCAATAGTGCAGTCGGGAAGAGTGGACTTTCAATAGTGCAGTGGGAAGAGGACTTTCAATAGTGCAGTGGGGAAGAGGACTTTCAATAGTGCAGTGGGGAAGAGTGGACTTTCAATAGTGCAGTGGGGAAGAGGACTTTCAATAGTGTGGTGGGGAAGAGGACTTTCAATAGTGCAGTGGGGAAGAGGACTTTTCAATAGTGCAGTGGGAAAGAGTGGACTTTCAATAGTGCAGTGGGAAGAGGACTTTCAATAGTGTGGTGGGGAAGAGGACTTTCAATAGTGCAGTGGGAAGAGGACTTTCAATAGTGCAGTGGGGAAGAGGACTTTCAATAGTGCAGTGGGGAAGAGTGGACTTTCAATAGTGCAGTGGGGAAGAGGACTTTCAATAGTGTGGTGGGGAAGAGGACTTTCAATAGTGCAGTGGGGAAGAGGACTTTCAATAGTGCAGTGGGGAAGAGTGGACTTTCAATAGTGCAGTGGGGAAGGGGACTTTCAATAGTGTAGTGGGGAAGAGGACTTTCAATAGTGCAGTGGGGAAGAGGACTTTTCTATAGTGCAGTGGGGAAGAGTGGACTTTCAATAGTGCAGTGGGGAAGGGGACTTTCAATAGTGCAGTGGGGAAGGGGACTTTCAATAGTGCAGTGGGGAAGGGTGAGTCTTTTCCAGGTGAGATAACTGGCTGGTTGAGTGTCCACATGGAACAGTGATATTTATCATGTATTATAGTATACATTAAAAAATTTTGGTATACTGTAGAGCTACATGTAGAATTCACAAAAATAAAACTTATATGAATTGGCATAAGTAAATACCTTTCTGATCTTTGTGCCCTCTTAAACGGGTCACTGAAGTCAAAGCCATAAGAAAAACTGATTCCTTCCACTACACTATGACTCCGATTTATATTCATCAGAACATGCTTTTAAGACAAAGAAAGCACAGAGTGGAAGAATATGTCTGTGGGTCAGAGGACCCAGCCCACACGTGTGAAGAACTCTCCCAAGGGCAGCAAGATGGTGCCAGAGTAAAAGCACTTGCCACGAGAGCCTGATGACCCAAGTTCCTTCCCAGAACCCTCGGTGGAAGGAGAGAACCGATTTCCAAAATTTGTCCTCTGACCTCTACACCTGTGCTATGCATGGCATGAGCCTTTTACATCAGTTCCAGGGGCCAAACTCGAGGACAGCACGTTACTGACAGAGCCATCTCCCTACCCCGTATGTAAAACCTTTCACAGCCGTCCGATCACCCAGGCTGTGTGTGTGTCCTGTGCTAGCTGAATTCTTGACTAGGCTGCGCTTCATCACTGTGTGTCCCTTGGAAAAAACTGTCCTTGTGGTTTTCTTACCTTCTGTTTGGTCATGTCTAAGAGGCCCACGGAGTATCTGTCACAGTTGAGGAAAGCTCGGACCGTGTACAGGGCTTTGTGGAACTGTCTCTCTATGTCTGTGAGCTCTTCGAAGACCTTGCTTCCAGACCACAGCAATATCTGAAGACATTTGAAACACTAATCAGAGTTTTTGAAGCACGAAGTAGATGTTTCTGAGATAGAAAATAACAATTCTGCCAAGTTTTCTAGTTTATTCCATGTAATCTCACAATAACCCAGAGAAACAGGCTCATTCATCCCATTTTACAGGTGGAAAGACTGAGGCATCAGGTCCAACTCTTTCCATTTATTTTATCTCATATGTTATTAATAAAATATATTAAGCAAAGGGTTTAAGGACGCAGGTCAGTAATACAAGTCTTGAGTTCAATCCCCATCACTGCAAACACCATACAATAATAATAAGCAGTTGAGTATAAGTACCCTACACAGGCTATCTTATTTATTTTGATAACACACTCTTTTGAGAATGATATATAATTATCCCCATGTTTTGTTTGTTTTGACAGGGTCTTGTGCAGCCCAGTCTCGCCTCCAATTAGCTATGTCACTGAGGCTGACCTTGAATTCCTAATCCTCCTGCCTCCACCTCCTGAGTGCTGGGAGAAGGAGCCTGTACCACCATGCCCATCTTACGTATCCACGTTATTAGAGGGGCTTAGTAACTTAAGGTCTGGCAGCTTGTTAGTGAGCAAGCATTCACATCCAAGCATAACCACTCTAGGATACAACCTCATAAGCATTCTTCACCTCCTGATACAGGGGTTCCCCCTAGACGCAGTTCAGTAGTTCCCAGGACCTTCCCACCAGCTGGCCTGACCACATCAATGCTTCAGTAGAAGGACAGACTCAGGCCACTCACCTGGCCACGCCGAGTCTCACAGTTGTGCAGGTAACTCAGATGGAATACCTTCATGATCAGATTCACAAAATTGAGGTACTTGAGAAGAATCTACAAATTCAAACAGCAGATGAAACAGAGAGATCCTTCCTCTGACTGCTTCTGTCCCCGGCAAGTAAATGTCCGACCACCATCAGAACTTGCACAGAGACAACTTGTGCAGATGAACCATACACGGCTCCGTGAATGGAAACTCATCATGCTTGCTGATTTATTAATGAGAGTGGATTCATAAAAATGTATTGAACTTGGTGTCCCTGGGTTAAGTCATAGTTGTGTATTACCTGGTCATTACAAGTCACTATGAGGGAGATTTGTGAAATCGCCCCCACTTTACAAATTTAAAAAAAAAAAAAAAACAGATTCAGAGAAGATAAGTGATTTATCCAAATAAAACAAGAAGATTTTGAAAGATCCAGAACAAACACCTCTCCTTCCTAACTCCAAAATCCAAGGTCTGGGCTGTCGTGTTCCCTTACCTCCCTCAGCGATTAGCATGGGCTACCATACTTGGCTTGTCCTCTTGCCTTATGTATGGGGAAACTAAAGCCAAGCCAGTTGGCAAGGTTGGGGGATTCCATGAGCAGGAGGGATGGACTAGCATGGTATCCTCAGCAGCATCTCAAGCAGTCTTACCTCTTCATCTCTCTTGGTGAAGTGGGGTTCGTCCACTTTGTTCAGAGCCATGATGATGGCTACCACGTCTTTCCCATTCATGATGGGGGAAGCCAGGATGCTCTTGGTCTGATACTCGGTGAGGTTGTCCACAAAGTCACAAAAATGCTCATCCTAGAAGAAGGCAGAGGCAAGCACAGGGAGGTAAATGAATGCAAGGAGGGGAGAGCATCTCAGAGCCCCCACTGACAAGAGGATGAAGGCATTCATCAGTTCCCCTTGGGCAAGGGCAAGATGACCTGAGATCATGGACGCCTCCAACATCCATCGAGAGAAGAAGGCCTGAGAGGCAGCCCCCCAAGGAGGACAAACACTTCCTGGCAGCGAAGCTCAAGGTGGAAACTTAAACAGCAGCTGTGAGGGAGTTAGGGGCATGACCATGATGACCGCCAGTGGGCATGGCACATGGCACTCCATCTCACCCTTTCATCTTCATCCTTCATCTTCATCCTCCCGACGGCCTAAGGGAGAGGGACCAACAGCCCTTCTCATAAAGTTAACATGACTTGGGGGCCTGTCCTCAGCTCAGCTCTGCTCACATAAGCCCCAGTGAAGTTACTCCGGGGTCCACTCACAAAAGGCTTTGTTCTTTTCAGCCCCCATCTCTACCCTGTCTTTTTTATTTACTTGGACACAGTCTCACGATATAGTCCGTGCCAACCTTGAACTCTCAATCCTCCCGCCTCAGCCTCCCACAAGTGCTGGCATCACAGGCATGTATTTTCACCTTTTATAACAAGCTGGTTACAGAGTACATGGCCGTTTCAATGGCCATCCCCATCCAACAGATCTCTATGAAAGCTCTGTTACATGTCAGCCCTTTACCAAGTAGCTGAGATTCAAGCTCCTCACTGATGAACCACTAACCGTCATTTTGACTGTCATCTTGATTGGGTTGAGAAGTTCCTAGGAGACTAGGGAAACAAACCTCTGGGCATGTCTGTGAGGGACCTTCCAGAGAGGGTCACTAAAGATCACTAAAGGTGGCGGCATCATCCCATAGGCTGGTGGACCAGCTAGAGTAAGCAGAGGAGTGGGGAAAGCCATCCAGGACATTCCTCTGCTCGACAACAGCCACATGAACTGCCCTGTCCCTTCACACCTTCCCCATGATGGATTCCTAGCCCCAAACCATGAGCCAAAGCAATCTTTCTTTCCTTCAAGTAAAAACATTATTTATTATTCTTATTCTTATGGGAGAGGCATGATGTTTATAGTGAGGGACACGTGCCGGTGCTTGTGTGGTGATCAGAAGAGCTCTGTGGAGTGATTTCTCTTTCTACCTTTACATGGGTTCTGGAGATCAAACTTGAGTTGCCACTGAACCATCCCAGTGGCCACCTTCTGTTGTTTCTGTGGGGTATTTGGTCTCAGTAGTACAGAAGAAGGTGATACAGTAACACAGGCCTTAAGGGCTTAGCTGAAAACTGTAGAGTGCAGAGGTCTATACACCCTGACTCCCAATCCCCACAGGCAGGGCTTTAGAGGCATTGATTGATACAGGCTACATGGCCAGGAAGAGGGGACAGAAGCTGTACTGTCTAGAGTCAGGAGAATCCACCTTTCTGTCTCTGTCACCATGGTAAATTTCCTAACTGCCACATCCCATGGGACAAGAGCCAGCACAAACATGTACTGTGCATGCTGCTTTGAGAAGGGCGATTCATCCACACAGCCAATCCACGGAACGTCTCTAGAACTAAGGCAGCAGAATTTTCCCTACAGCTCCCATTCCTGGCGTGATGCTCTGTATGTCGGCATTTCTTTCCAGAGGGAGTGAGATTAAACAAACAGGCAACAGCGTCAGGTCAGTGAAGTTGGCTCAAACAAGTGAAGGGTAAAGGAATTAGGATAAGCCAGTCACGCTCTACTTGAATTAGCAGTTGAGGATTAGAAAAAGCTGGAAGACAGTAGCAGCCAAGGAGGGTTTTCTGAGTCATTCTCAGAGGGCATAGCTGAGTGCCTGAGCACAGCCCAAGGCCAAGCATGCTCAGATTCATTTCAGCTAGTTCAGCTTTGCAATATTTACCTTCATCCAGGGAAGCCAGTATTTGGGCCTCATCTGCCTCTGAGGCAGATGTCTCTAAATCTACCAGCACCCTCTTCTCCAGTGTATTAGGCCCTTTTCTCAATGCTGTGTTTAAATACCTGACAGATGCAACTTTAGGGAGAAAGGGCTTATTTTGGCTCCCAGTTTGAGGGGATACAGTCTACCCTGTCCAGGAAGGTGTGTTGACAGGACCATGAGGCAACCAATCATGTTGCAGCAAGCAGTGAGGAGCAAAGGATAATATAATTTTCTTTCTCCCTTTTATACTGTCTGGAACCTCAGCCCATAGAAATGTTAGGGTTGCTTTTTCCACTGCAATTAATCTGATCAAAATACTTCCTCACCAGGGTTGGGGATTTAGCTCAGTTGGGGATTTACCTAGGCAAAGCATAAGACCCTGGGTTCGATCCTCAGCTAAAAAAACAAAAACAAACAAACAAAACAAACAAACAGAAAACTCCCTCACCAACAGGCAGAGGTCTGTCTCTGAGGTGAGTCACGATCCAAGTTGACCTTGTTAACCATCACACACACTGAGTTCTCAGCCAAGGGACTCCTCACAAACACCCCAGCCCCCAAATGACTGGAGTCTACCCCAACATTGCCATCCCTGTAGCCATACCATAATAAATACCCCCAAACAATCACATCATAGGACCTCAGTGGACCAGAAGCAGAAGATTTTGGAGGAATTTCTAATCAAACCATTTATTCTGATGTTTTCTTTCACGTGTGTGTGTGTGTGTGTGTGTGTGTGTGTGTGTGTGTGTGTGTGTTGTATGCATAGGATTGACGTGGAGGCCAGAGAAGGACATCTGCCTTGATCCCTTGAGACAGGTCTCCTACGAGAACATGAAGCTGGTCAGTTTGGCTAGGCTGGCTGGCCACTGAGTGCTAGGGATCTGCCTGTCTCTGTCCTCCCAGTACTGAGGTTGTAGGCACAGATAGCCATACCTGACTATTTTGTGTGTGTGTGGATGCTGGGGATTTGAACTCAAGCCTTCATATTTGTACAGCAAGCTCTCTCACCTACTGAGCCATCTCCTCAGCCCCAAACCATTGACTTTAAAGCCCAGGCACAAGAGACATGCCAAGGAAAGCCCAGTGTTATCATCCATTCACTCAGGATTGACAGAATGCTTTCTGTGTGAGGCACTGCTATGAACCTGGGGGCTACGGCAGAGAACAAGAGACTTCTGTTCCAGTAAAACATACAGCTACATAGAGTAGACAGGAAAAAAAGAAAGAAAGAAAAAGAAAGAAAGAAAGAAAGGAAGGAAGGAAGAAAGAAAGAAAGAAAGAAAGGAAGGAAGAAAGAAAGAAAATAAAATGATTCAGCATTCTCCCTGCAGCTGAGATGTTCTGCTCTAAAGGAAATAAACCAGAAATACCTTAACAGAGAGGGTAGGAATGGCAGACTGAAGCTGCTTGGGTTTGAATAGGAGTCTGGAAGCCTCTTCTGGAGATATAGTCTGGAGACATAATACTGAGCTTGGAGCCCAAGGCAAAGGGAGTGCATTCATTCCAAGGAGAGGCATAATGACCACCAAGTCCAGGAGGTAGGAATGGGTTTGGAAGACTTGAAGAAAAGAAAGATCTGTGCATCGGAAGCATTGAGTGGGAGGGGGAGACTGGGAGGAGTGAGCCTCAGTACGTATTTATCCATTTGTTTATTGTGCAGCAGACTTTCTTTGTGTCTGCAACCAACTTATAACTCACTGCATAGCCCCATGTAGCCTCAAACTCACCATCTTCCTGTCTTAGGCTCCTGAGTGCTGGGATTTCAGGTGTACACCACCATATCTAGATTTAAAGTGCAATGTAATTCTGCTTCTTATTCCCTGTTGCCCACTTCCTCTTTTCAAACATTCACAGTAGTGATTCTGTTGGACGCATGGTGGGATCTGTTACCTACTGAATAATAAGGATGTGCTACCCTCAGAGCCAGATGGCTTACATATATTATCAAATTCACTCACATCAGCCCTGACAAACAGCGCTACAGAGCTGTGCCTTCTCATTCACGGACAAGTCCCTTGCTGTTGAGTAGCGCAGATGATCGACTCATTCACTACTTGTAGATTTATTAACTGATTAATTGGTTGATTCATTCATTCATTCATGTGTATTTATTGAGCCTTGGCTCTGTGTCAGGCACTGGATATGTAGAGACCTGTGGGGAAATATCTTTATTGCTAATTAAGATGGGAAGACCTGTCCACTGTGGGTGGTGCTATTCCCTGGCTGGGATCCCGTACTGAGTAAGTGGAAAACGAGCAAACACCCATTACCCATTTGCTTCGTGACTGTGAATGTATTGTGACCAGCTGCTTCCAACTCCTTCTGCCTTGACTTCCCTTGAAGTGTGAGAGAGCACAAACCCTTTCTCCTTAGGTTGCTGTTGTGTTTTGTCACAGCAACAGGAAAAGGAGCTAAGACAACCAGTAACACAAGGTTGCTCATTCTGGATGCTTACAGCATGATGGGGCATCATGTTAAACACGAACATCCAGTTCAAACCTCAGTGTGAGCCTGTACCTGACAATGGGATGGGCCCCAAAGATGGAGACACTTGCCTGTGATTGGTTTCAGTGGCTACTTAGTACACTGCCTAAGTTTCCCCTGCAGTCACGTCGGAGTGATGGCTGAGGTTTTTCTCCTGTCTAGGGGGCCGAGTTCCGAGTCTCCATAAATATCAGAATTTTCCTAGGGGCCCGTCCTGAGAAGATTCCTCCCAGGGTCCTGGGGAAGACGCTATGGCTGGCGTGGGGATATTCTCATGGAAAAGAATCTATGTACACCATGCACATAAAGGAGAGAACAGAGGCAGACTACACCTGAGAGGCTCCAGGTGACAGATCTCTCAGCTCTGACAGTCACAGGTTCAGCCTTCAGAAATGGAATTGGTTGATGCTGAAGAAGGACTGCTCCTTATTCGTTCACTCAGTAAGTGAATATCCCACTCTACCCCAGGCACTGGACAAGGTGCAGGGATGAGAAGTAAAGCAGAGAGATGGGGACATACACCTTATAGGCTGGGAGACTTCAATAGACAGGTCATCCAGACAGAAACTAAACAGAGAAATACTGGAGCTAACGGGCATAATAAATCAAATGGACCTAACAGATATTTACAGAACATTTCACCCGAACACAAAAGAACATGCCTTCTTCTCTGCACCTTATGGAACGTTCTCCAAAATTGGCCATATACTGGGCCACAAAGCAGGTCTCATCATATACAAGAAAACTGAAAAAACTCTCTGCATCCTACCCGACCACTATGGATTAATGCTGGATCTCAACAACAACAGAAACAGGATGCCAAGTTAAATCCGAATTTCAAGTAGATGATAATTATTTTTAGTTGTAAGCATATCTTAAATACTTCATGACACATACTTATACTGAAACACACCTCTTTGTTTATTTAGAATCCACACTTAGCTGATCACCTTCCATTTTACTTGGCAAGGCCAAACTCAAGGCTTTTAAGAATAAGAGCAGAGGATGAGCAGGGAGTTTCCAGGGATGCAAAAGTGTGGGAGAGCCCTGGAAAGCTTAGTTTGTAGTTTCACATTCCAGAGATTCTCACCATTCCCAGATTTTTTAGGACAATGAAGGCTCAAACTAGAACTTTACAGAGACAGCTCAGACCCCAGTCCACACCATCTTCTCCCTGGCCACTCAACTTCTAGTTACTGTTGGTAAGATCTTGTCCATCCCAGAGCCTGGAATTGAGTGAGATTTCTCAAGTAGAACAGCAGCAAACAGCATGCAAATGGCGAACACACAGGACTTCCTGGTCTTCACTGAATTCACATGCAGGCCTGAGTCACTCACAGCCAGGGACACCGCCCCAGATTCAAAGGCTTCTGAGAAAGGACAGGTGTGGCTGCGAGGGTGATCTTTCAGAGCTGAACAGAAAATAACAGATCAGCACCAAGGCTCATCACACTGCTAGGCCTGGATCTTCTGGAATCAGAGGACCTTCTCAGATCCTCAGTTCTACAACACCAAGGCCTACAGAGGGCTCGGCACTTCCAGAGACTAAAAGATTCTAAAAGGAAAACTCCAGAAAGGCAAGGTTAGAATCTTCCATGGTCCACACAGATGTGGTATGGATCTGTGACTTAGATTTTTACTAACAGTAATGGAATTGAAATAAGGAACAGGAACTGCCCATATAGACCTGGTGCCAGGAGCCTAGGGAAAAAGTTTGATGGGTAAGTACTTATCCTACAAGTCTGGGTCCAGAATTCAGAGCCCCAGAATTCATGTAAAAACTGAGTAGGTGTGATAGCCCACCGGTTATTCCAGCATATAGGAAGTAGAGACAGGGTACTACCAATGGTATATAAATAAAAAACTGAAGCCGGGCGGTGGTGGCGCACGCCTTTAATCCCAGCACTCGGGAGGCAGAGGCAGGTGGAGCTCTGTGAGTTCAAGGCCAGCCTGGGCTACAGAGTGAGTTCCAGGACAGGCTCCAAAGCTACATAGTGAAACCCTGTCTCAAAAAAAAAACCCCCAAAAACAAAAACAAAAACCTGAGCCCAAACAGGCTAAATGAATTAATTGCCAAGGGTATGTTCTTATGAAGTGACAAGATTATCACTCAGCTCTGACCTCAAGGTCATAACTCTTGAAATGTGATTAGAAATTATCTTTCTTGAGTAACACTCCATCTCACGCTCTTACTTTACAGATACAGAGATGTTTGGGTTAGCAGAGGGTTAAGAGCATGGGTTCAAGGCCAGAGGACCCAAGTCTAAATTCCAGCTGTACTTTACACCTGCGTGTGACCCTGAGCAAGAGTTTCCGTGCCGTAAGCACAAGATAGTGAGAGTTATTACACAAGATTGTGTCTTCACAGTCTTTGATAGAATGTACCAAAGTTTGGGGGGAAGCTAAAAGAGACAAATTGTATCCCGCAAGACTCCCCCTGCCAAAGCCCTAGGCCTTGATGTCAAGTGTGCACGCAGGGAGACATTAACCCCACAGCAGTCTGCTTAGTGTTTCCCACAGAGCTGGTCTCGGTAGCCCAGGCTGGCCTGAGACTTGGCTCTGTGGCTCATGCTACCTTAGAACTCTCAGTGATTCTCGAAACTGCTGGATTTTTCAGAAAACGCCCAGGTAATCACTGTTTGATGACCCCTATGGATTCTTGTATTAGATTGGGCTTAATGCTTTGGTGACCTTGGGCAAGCCTCCTCTCAAGACCTCTCGATCCAGTTGGATGAGTCGTGTGTGTGTGTGTGTGTGTGTGTGTGTGTGTGTGTGTGTGTGTGTGTGTGTGTGTGTGTCTGTATCTGTGTCTGTGTGTGTGTGTGTGTGTGTGTTACATTTATGTGTACTTGCATGTGGAGAGCAGAGGTCCCCCTTGGGTGCCATTCCTTAGATTGCTGTCCACCTTGTTTTTTGAGAGAGTCTTTCATTGGCCTAGAGTTCATTGATTTAGCTAGGTTAGCTAGCCATCAAACCCAGATTCTGCCTGTCTTTATCTCCCCCACTCTGGGATTATAGGTATATGCCAGAGTAGTTGGCTTTTATTTATTTATTTATTTAATGTGGAGTCAGTGGTTGAACTTTGGTTCTTTCTCATGTTTGCCCAGCAAGCACCTGCTGACTGGGTTACTTTCCAGCCCTTCCTCTTCCCCTTTTAACCTTAAGACTATTTATCTGAAATAAATACAGAAGCAGGTGAAGACAAAGTCATAAAATGTCTAGGAGGCTGGGCATATGGCACATGGAGGCAAGAGAATCTCTGTGAGTCCAAAGCCGCCTTAGTCTACAAATCGAGTTCCCGGCCAGCCAGGGCTACACGGTAAGACCCTGCCTCAAAACAACCAAACAAATAAAAATGAAACAGAATGTCCCAGGGCTGGACCTTGGAAATGGTTAAACTTGATATCTTAGCATGGTGGCTGTACCTAGTAAATGAGGCCTATGGCATTAGGGATTAGCTTCCTGTGGAGAGAATGGGAAATTACCTGCAAAATTCCTTTTCTTTAGGCTGGGTTCATTAACCACTTGCTGTATGCCTGACATTGTACAGGATCTCACGATAAATACCTAGTAAATAAGGTCCCTGATGCTAGAGCTCACCTTGACCAATCACTTCAGGAAGGGGACAACTGTGACAGGGGGTGTTCCCGAGGAAGTGACTGTGGAGCTGAGATCTGAAGGGTGAGTTGACTTGGGCAGGAGACTAAGTGGAACTACTTTAGAGCCATCAAAGTTAATATCCAGCAGGGAAATTGATCTACTCATGGGGATCTTTGTCAGAACTGCCAGTAAAATTCCGTGAGCCACAGGGTTTGGTTGGCTTGCTATGGTTTGGGTTTTTGAAGCAGGAGTCTCTCTGCAGCCCTTGTAGACCTGTGACTGGACCTTGTAGCTCATGCTGGCTTAGAACTCTCAGTGACTCTCTAGACTTCTGGATTTTTAGAAGGATCAGGTAATCACTGCTAGCATTCTCAATAATGGGACAATCAGCTCCCGTGTCTCCTGAGATAAAATATGAAGAAAAACAGTATTACCTTCGTGATGCTTCTGTGAGAATGTGAAACCCAATCTAACTGTGAAGTCATATCAGACAACCAGGCATAGTGGCTGGTGTCTGTAATCACGTCACTTGGGGAGCTGAGACAAGAGATTGCCAAGAGTTTGAGGCCAACCTGGGCTACGCAGGGACTTCTAGGCCAGCCTGGGATGCCAAATGAGTCAGTCAGTCAGTCAGTCAGTCTGTCTGTCTGTCTCTCCTTCTTCTCCCCCAGTATATAGTAAACTTAATCAAACAAACACCCTAACAAATCCATCATGGTGGTGGGGATTAGATAAGCCAAAATGGAAGGACATTTCTGTAAAATATCTGTGGGTTTGTCTGGTTTGACAAAAAAAAAAAATATTTCTTAAAATACACCAGCTTTCCAGAAAACAAAGACAGACCAAGGAACGGTCTCAGATGGGAGTAGACTAAAGAGACAGGGCTACATTAGTGTACATGAGACACCTGGAAAACACTGAATATGAACAATTAGATGGTTGTGTTATGTGGGTGTTGTGCTCCCCAAATCCACCATTGTACTATGAATAAGGAAGAAATGCCCTGTTCTAGAAATACAGAATGAAGGCTGTAAGGACAAAAGAGCATGCCTGAAACTTCCTTCTAGTAGGTCACAGAAAAAGAGAGAGAAGCAGATGTGACAAGATGTTAGTAACTGGTGGACATGAATGAAAGGTACACAGTTCTTTGTAGTATTTCAAACTCCTGCTAATTTTGAATATATTTTTCTAAGTAAAAAGTTCTAAGTATTGTCAATAAATAGAGAGCAGTATCATGCCATCACTAGCCCAGGCTTGGTGGCCAGCAACAACCCAGCCCACTTGGACCCCTGAACCTCAGGGATCAGTGCATCCCCACAGTCTCTCTTACAGGGAGGGCATACCTCTTCTGTGTTGGGGACATTGGCAATCTTTTTGGAGTGTGCAACATGGCCCACAACACCCATGTCCAGAGGGAAGACGATCTCGGAGTCAGGCATCACCAAGCAGTCCTCCAGGACAGCATCCTTGTGGACGTTGAAGAGCCTGGTGGCTAGCTCTGCTATGCCATTGCGGGTCCTGTACATGAACAGGCTCATGCGGTCAGCCCGCAGGAGGAAGCAGAGCTTCTTCATGACATTGAATGTGCATTTCTCAGCCTGTAAATTCTCCTGAAAGTCCCGCAGAAGGTCAAAGATGATTTCACTCTCTTCCACGCTATTCACAGTGTGGTAGGTGCTGAAGTCCACTGCTGCCTCCTTGGCCCCAAGGAGGTCTGAGATGACTTTCCCCCGGTAGTGAAAATTATAGTATTGTTTGGCAAAGCCAATGTTTGAGTCCAGGAACTTCTCTACCTCCTCTGCTGTCACCTCACCCATGGCTGGGACTCCCTCTAGCTGCTCCCAAGTAGGGGTCGAGGCTCAGGCCTTCCCAGGGCCGTTTCCCAGCAAATTGAATTCAGTATGCCCTGCGTCAGTCTGGACTTCTCTTGGATCTTGTCTGTAAATCTCACTGAGAAGGCCACACAGGAGCAGGAGCAAGCTGAGGGATTAAGTCATTAATACTTCCTGAGAATAAGAACTATGAGGATCAGCATGTTCCAGATGCCACTGGGCCCCGGGAGAGAGAACGGGAGTGGTGGCTCTTTTCAACCTGGCTGGATAAGAGCTCAGAGAAGACATCCAATTGCACAGCACTCATGCGGAGGATGCCACAGACAGTGCAGGAACAGCCTGCTACCTACCTATAAATGTGTCCTCTCTTCCCCCAGGGCTTTTTTTGGACCTGTGACATCAATGCCTGACAATTACTATTTAGGAGATGAATTTGGCTCCTTGGTCCATCAGAAGAGCTAACCAGTGTATCTCGAGTCCTCCACGCAGGAAGGGCTAGAGCTTTGATATAGCCGCTGCAAGCCTCCCCCGCCCATCCCTCCAACCCAAACCTTTCACTGTTTTTTGCTGAGATAAAATACCCTAACAAAGAGCAACTTAGGGGGAAAAGGATGTATTTAAGTTCACAGTTTCAGGTTACAGTCCATCACTTGTGGTGGGGGGGGGGGGTGGGAGGGTAGGAGGGGACTGGTTGTCATAGCAGCAGGAGCTTGAGACAGCTGGTCACATCACATCTACAATCAAGAGCAGAGAAAATACGCCTTTCATCCCAGCACTCGGGAGGCAGAGGCAGGCAGATCTCTGTGAGTTCGAGGCCAGCCTGGTCTACAGAGCAAGATCCAGGAAAGGCACAAAGCTACACAGAGATACCCTGTCTAGAATAAACAAACAAACAAACAAACAAACAAAAAGAGCAGAGAAAATAAATGCATGCATGACTGCTTGCTTGCTTGTGCTGGGCTTGACTTACCCATTCTTTTACAGTTCAGAACCCCTACCTAGGGAATAGTGTTGCCCAAAGTAGGCTGTCTTCTACATCAATTATCTTAAGACAGCCCCCAAAAGACAGACTCACAGCCAATCCAAGTGTAGACAATCCCTCATTAAGACAATCTTTCCAGGTGGTTGTACGTTATCTCCATTTGACAGTTAAAGCTAACTGCCCCACACTCACTCCCTCTTTCCATAACCCTCCCTAGTGTGGGGCTTCGGTTGCTATGGTTGTTACCAGGCTGCTTGTATCATGTACACAGGTATATTGTAGTCTAACCACCTCTTAACCCTGATTTCATAATTTCTGCATGTAAGTCTTTCTTGGGTTTGGATTCCAATGATGTTCTAATTTTAGTATTCTAAGGGCACTTGTAAAAAAATAATAACATGCCTTCCATAATACTTTTATTATAAAAATCATACATGCTCTCTGCAGAAAATAATACAAAAGGACCATTAAAAGCACACGTGATCCTACTGCTCAGAGGTAACCTCTGGTTGACATCTGGTCCTTTCAGAGAGGCTGACCTTAAATAGTTCCTTTCAACTTGCTCTTTCTCCTGGTGCCTTGATGTGCTTTTTCTGACTCTAGCCTGGGTTTCCTTGGGTTGCTAATCAGAAATGCAGGCCGCAGTCTGTGGGCTATCAACTCCAGAGAATCTAGAAACACCAGAATTCTTCTTGCTGTGCCTCTTCTGCACAAAAGGAGGTGGGAAAGAGCTCTCTTTGTGGACGAACCTTATTTTAGGTTCCACGGCAGCCCTATGCTGTGAACAGTGCCTTGTAAATACTGTGGAACGCACGGTTATGAATAGTTCCTGGCTCTTTGACCTTTGTAAGGGGACTATTACAGCAAAATGGATTACTTCCTTCATTGTAAAATGTAATAAATTCTCGGGGGCATTGCACTCATTTAGTACTATGTACAAAGGTACCCCTCTCCACCCAATGGTAAGCCATGACATCTGCACAGGTTAGCTTGGCAAAATTCTCAGTTCAGCACGTTTGTGATTTTTATCTCTGTCACCATGTATGTGTGACGGTAGTTCATTCATTCTTGCTGCTCCTCAGCATTTTCTTAATGGGATAAACCAGTCACTGTGTGTGTGTGTGTGTGTGTGTGTGTGTGTGTGTGTGTGTGTGTGTGTGTGTGTATGGGAGGAAGACAAGGCTGTCCTTACTCTGACAGTCCACATGACCATCTGAACTTCTCTAAAGCAGATGCCATACTCCACTGAGCAGCCTGCTCACTCTTGCCTAGTTCTCCATAATCTGCAGACTATAAAGTTTTAGTATAACTCATCAGCTCTTGTTACCTTAGCCCCAGGAAGCACCACACCACCGTCTTCTGGTTCCTGCCTGTCATCCCATACTATTTCCCTTATTGTGCTTATCCCTTCCCGACATTCCCTTGGCTTTTCTCCCTTGTCCTCCTCCCTGCCTTCCCCCACTGGACTGGGAGCTTCATGAGAGCAGGGATCTATCAGGATTTGCTTCTTAGGTCTTCTTCCAGGGCTGTCTGGCACATCCTTGTTGTTCAGCATTTTTTGTTTTTATTTATAAGTTTTACATGTTCTTGACTACTATATTTATAAAATATAGGCAGACAAAAAAGAAAATAAAAATAATTTTTTGTATACTTAAAGGTTTTTTTAGAATGCTTTGTACATAGACTGTGATAGGCTCTTTCCTCCTTTGCTGGATGTCATGGATGTCTTTCAAAGGTACTTCTCACTCACTCTAATGACTGCAGAGTATTCCTGTGTTGTGGCACCGTCTTCCATAGCAAGGGCTCCTCACTTTGGCCCCGGTGACATTTTGAGTACAGTAATCCTTCATTGTAGGAGGCTGTCCTATGCACTGAAGATACTTATCCCAGTTTCCACCCACTGAATGCCAGAGAAGTCCCCTGTAATTGTGAAAATTAAGAATAATGTGGACATTTCCCTATGGCCCCCAGAAAGGTAAATGAGTCTCCATAGCTAGATATTTTTGGCTTCTTTTTAAAAATAGTTATTTTTATTTTCATTGATTGTGTGTGCCTGAATGTATGGCTGTGCATATGTGTGCTGGTGCCCACAGAAGCCGGAAAAGGGCATTGGATCCAGTGGAGCTGGATCATGGTCAGTTGTGAACACCTGATGTGGGTGCTGAGAATCGAACTCTGGTCCTCAACAAGAGCAGCAAGCATTCTTAACTACCGAGTCATTTCTCCAGCCACTAGAGTTCAGTGTCTGATTTTTCTAGTATTACAAATGTTGTAGTCAATATCCTTGTATTTTTTTAGTAATAATACCTGCAAGTAAAATCTTTGTCCCAAGAGCTTGTCGATATCTAAGGACTTCAATAAATAATGACTTTTTTCTTAAGGCTATAGGCCAGTGAGTAAGAGGCTTTCCCACCATCTACACCAGCCTGTTGCCTATTTACCTGCTATAAATAGTTCTACAGAATCTGGCCCTAGTAGTCATTCTAAAATCTTGTATTATATTTACTAATTTTGTGGGACAGTGGGTGTGAGCATGCCATGGTGCATGTGTGGAAGTCAGAGGATAGTTTGCAGGAGTCAGTTCTCTCCCTCCTCCATGTGGGTCCTGGGGATTAAAATCGGGTCATCAGTCTTGGCTGTAAGTGCCTTTACCTGCCAAGCCATCTTGCTGGCCTCTGGTAGCCTTTCTTCCTTTGCTCTCCACAATTTCTCTAGTGGTTTTCATCCATGTGGGGCTTTGCATTTTGTTCTTGCTGCTCCCCGCCAAACCTGCCCCTTGTACTCAGCCCAAGTGGCACTGCCTCCACGATTGCACTTTGGTATCCCAATACACTACTTGCCTGTTTAGAACCCCCAAACACAATGATTTCTTTGTGTCGTGTCTGCACATCTGCACTTCCATAAAGTTCAGTTCCCTGAGCACAGGAATAAAATTCTACTCAATCAATCTGGCGATTATTTTATTCTTTGAAATGATCTCAGTGTCTTGCCCAGGTTGGTCTCTTAACTCCTGAGCTCAAGTGACTGTTCTTGGCTTCCTGAGTACCTGGAACTACAGATGTGTGTTTTGACTTCAGACTAGGTCTAAAAGAGTGTCCCAAAGAGGTCATGCCAGGAACTTATCTATAGTGTGCCCACCAAGCTTAGTTCTGATTATGAGTATCAGCCTTGTTTTATAGGATGATACACTTTTACAGCCTTTTTCAATGGGCCGGAATGAGGAAGGCAAGACTGTTGAAGAGCGTGGTCTTCAGTGGTAGTGTGAGGTGGTCAATACTCTAGGAGGTAGGGACTTATAGGAGATACTTAGGTCATGGGGCCTCTGCTCTGCTGAAAAGATAGTGTTGTTGCTAGAAGGATCCATTTCTGGGGCTAGTCAGCTGCTCTGAAGATGGGGTGTTACAAGCAAGACAGCAATCAGCTCAAGTCCTCTTTATACCACTAACCAACCACTCCCTCCAATTCTCCAGCATGAGACACTGCCTAACTTGAGCCAAGAAGATGCCAACATAGTGTTTTAGCTCTCCAGGAAATGTGATCTCAATAAACCTGTGTGTGCGGTGCGTGTGTATAATATGTGCATGTATGTGCATGGGTGCCTATGTCCATGCCTGCACCCATGCAGGCCAAAAGTTAATGTTGGCTCTGTATCACTTTCCACTTTGCTTTTTGTTTGTTTGTTGTTGTTTTAAGATAGAGTTTCACTATGTAGCTCAGGTTGGCCTGGGACTTGCTTTGTAGACCAGGCTGGCCTTGAACTTACAGAGATCCTGCCTCTGCCTCTGAGTACTGGGGTTAAAGGCGTTGACACCATGGCCAGAAAAAAGACTTGTTCATTTATTTAATGTGTATGTTTTATGTGCCTAAACTTATGAATGTGTACTGTGTGGGCCTGTAGAGACCAAAAGAGAGCAGAAGCTCCCATGGAGCCAGAGTCACAGCAGTTGTGAGCTGGTGGTGTGGGTGCTGGAACTGTCCCCAGATCTTATGTGAGAGCAGCAAATGCTCTTAACCACTAAGCTATCGCTCCAGACCCTCCACCTTATTTTGTGGACCGGGGTCTCTCACTGAACCTGGAGTTCACTGATTGGCTAGACTGGACAGCCAATGAGCCTCTGAGATGCTCCCGTTCCGACCTCCCCTCTCAGACCACCCCGCCCCCGGTGCTGGAGTTACAAGTAACAGGTGCTACTCTGCCCATTTTCTTGTTTTGTTTGGGTTTGAATGTGAGAGCTGAGGATCTGAACTCAGGGCAAGTATGTTATCCGCTGAGCCATCTCCCCAGCTCTAAACTTCTTTTCTTAACAAATTGGCCAAACAATCCAGGCGGTAGTGGTGCTCACCTCTAATCCCAGCACTGGGGAGGCAGAGGCACGTAGATCTCTATGAATTTGAGGTCCAGCCTGGTCTACAAAGACAGTTACAAGACAGCCGAGGCTACCTAGAGAAATCCTGTTTCGAACAAACAAACAAAAAATAAATTACCCAAATGAATTAATATTTGCAATAGACTGCCTCTTAAGATATCTCTGAAATAAACCTAGTTTCAGATACTAGGGAAAACACTGGAAATACAGTGCTTCTGCCATTGGAAACAGGGATTTCTGATAACGTAAGGAAAGCTGTAGTATAAATCTTAAAGGTTCTTATCAATAAAAATCAAACCTGAGGCCAGTTATTGGGGTGAATGCTGGAAGATCAGAGAAGCAGAACAAGCCACAGCTACCTCACCTTGCTAGTTCCTCAGCTGATCCTGTTTCCTCAGGCTGGAAGCTTCTGAGTCCTCCTCCACATGAATCTCAGCTGAACTGTGCTGCTCCAAAGCCTGAATGCTAAACCAGCCAAATGCTTAACTAACTTAGTTCCTGGTCCTCACGCCTTATATACCTTTCTGCTTTCTGCTATCACTCCCTGGGATTAAAGGCTGGATTTCTGGGATTAAAGGCGTTGTGTCACTATGCCTGGCTCTTTCTAATGTGGCCTTGAACACACAGAGATCCGCCTAGCTCTGCCTCCCAAGTGCTGGGATTAAAGGCGCGAACCACCACCGCCCAACTTCTGCTATGGCTTGCTCTGACCCATTTTCTAGCCACCATTTCTGGCTCTGTTCTAGTGGCTGTCTGTTCTCTGACCCCAGATAAATTTATTAGGGTGCACAATATTGTGGGGAACACAATACCACCACAGGAAGCCTTTTTGTGTAAGTCAGCACATGCTTCCAGGAAGAGCAACACCAGGCTGTAGGCCCAGCATGACACTCACTCATTCTGTGACCTTGAGGAAGTCCCGTCATGGCCAAAGCCTTCACTTTCCTTATCATTAAACGAAGGAGTTGATTTATTTCTAACCTGCCAGCCCCAAGGTCCCAAGTGAGTTCAGATTGAGGGAGAACTGGCCAGGAAAAGTTGATCCCGTCTAGCCCACAGCCTTGTTAAAGGATTCTCCTGAAGTAATAACTGCTGGCATTTATTTAGAGTGACCCCAAACTCCACAATCCAGACTTCCGAGGTTAGAAAATCCAAAATGGAAACCTTAGCTGACTCCAACCACAGGTGATTAAAGTAATTTCTAAAATGAGACATGATGTATGTAATATGAATTTCACCATTTAAAGCATACCATCTGTAGCACTCAGGAGGCAGAGGCAGGAGGGATCTTTAGGAGTTAGAGTGCAGCCTGGTCTACAAAGTGAGTTGCAGGCCATCCAGGGCTACACGGTGAGAACCTGTCACAGTCATAATCAAATCATAATCATAACTTGTCATAATGATGATGATCTGGTGTTTGTCTGGTATAAGCCCCACCTTGTTCAGACATTGCCGCTAATTGCAGAATCACATAAGTCTCCTGTGTGTCTGAAGTCACTCCCAGATCTCCTCTCTGCTTACACTCAAGTAAACACCTACTTTCTTTCATCCCCTGGACATTTCCGAGGACACGAATTGTGCAATGTGTAGCTTTTGTATCTGACTTTTTTCTTCCTCTCCTTTTATTTATTTGTTTGTTTGTTTGTTTTTCAGGTAGAGTCTCATGTGGCCCAAGCTGTCCTTGAACGCTCTAAATATATGTAGAAAAGGAAGAGTTTAACTCTTGATCCTCCTGCCTCCACTTCCCAAGTAGTTGAGACAATAGGGTGCTCACCACACCCAGTATAACTTCTCTCAATTAGCATAATTTATTCAAGGTGTACATCAGCGCCTGGTTTTTCATGCACGGTTTCACCTCCATTTACCTACTCATCCGTCAGCCTGGATGTTTCGGTTGTTTCCACTTTGGGGCTATATTTTGTTTTTCTCACTGCCATAACCAAATACCCGGCAAAGAACAGCTTACATAGGGACAGGGTTTCTTTTGTGGACTTCAAGGGTCTACCATGGGGTGGGGCGGGGAAGCATGACAGGAGGAGTGTGAGGCAGTTGGCCACATTGTGTTCCCAGTCAGGAAAGCAGATGTAAATGCTGGTGTTTAGCTGGGTTTTTCCTTTCCGTTCAATCCAGAATCTTGGCTCAGGGTGTGGTGCTGTCTACCTTTGGGGTGGATCTTCCCTGTTCGGTGAGACCTCAAAAAGACACGTCCAGAGGTGTGTAAATCCTCTCCTCTGTCAAGACTGACCATCATAGCTATTATAAACAGTCATGTACAGTGTTTTTATGAACCTGTTTTCAATCATCTTGAACATATTCAGAGTGGACTTGCTGAATAGCAAGTGGTTTTAAGATTTAAGTTTTGGGGTAAAGAAGATGGAACCAAAGGAAGGAACAAGGACCAAATGAGGAAGCACATGGGGCTGGGAGAAGTGTTTGCAGGGGAGTGGGGAGGGGTGGTAGGGGAGAATACCATTTTGGAAAGACTGAACTCTGAAATCAATGGTCTGATTGAACAAAAATGGGCTAGTCGGTTTATTCATGGTCTCCACAAATTGCAGTGCTGAGTGTAAAGCTTTCCACAGGCAAGAGTAAAGAGCTTGGGTGTGTCTGACCAAGAGGAATCTCTGAAAATCTGTTGGGAGAGTGTCAGCTTGTTCAGGAAGGTTCCTGAGAGCAGGGTGATCTCCTAAGACAAAGATATGTTATTATAATCAAATGGAGGAAATTGAATGTGGTGTGCGTGGCAGAAATTCCAGAACTCAAGGGGCTAAAGACAAAAGATTACTATTTGAGGCCAGCCTGGGCTACATAGGAAACTTTGAGGCCAGTTACAATCTATACAGTAAGATTCTGTCTCAAGAAAACAGAACGTGATAGAGGGTTGCCAGGTGTGGTGCTGCATGCTTGCTGTCCCAGGACTTGGGAAGCTGAGGCGGGGGACTGAGAAGTAAACTGTCATGTACTGTGCAAATTATTTAAAATTTCCAAATCCCACTTTGCCTACCAACAAAATTAGAATCATTTTACATGGCTTTGGGGGCAGGGATTAAGTGAGATAATATTCTATAATAATACAAAACCATGAATGTAAACATTTATCTGAACGATATGAAACTGACAGAAAATTTATTTCCATACACAAATGGAAATGTGTCCAATTTGATAGTAGTTATTCAGTTATATTTCATTATTTTTAACTATGAAATATTTGGCTCACCACATAGGTGGGAAGCCCCGCGCCATTGGTACCAGTTTCTCTTTTAGCCAATGTTCTAGTGCTATGAAGAGACACCATTGACAGGATAGCTCCTACAAAAGCAAGCATTTGGGGCCGGAGAGATGGCTCAGAGGTTAAGAGCACTGGCTGCTCTTCCAGAGGTCCTGAGTTCAATTCCCAGCAACCACATGGGAACATCTGTAATGAGGTCTGGCACCCTCTTCTGTGTACGTAATAAATAAATCTTTTTTTTTTTTTTTTAAAGCAAGCATTTAACTGGGGCTAGCTTACGGTTTTAGAGGGTCAGTCCATTATCATCACGTCAGGGAGCATGGAGGCACACAGGCAGGCGCTGGAGTAGTAGCTGAGAACTGTATCCTGATCAGTAGAGAGAGTGGGCCTAGCATGGGCTTCTGAAACCTCAAAGCCCACCCTCAAATGACACACTTCCTCCAACAAAGCCACATTGCCTAATCCTTCTAATCCAGAGTGCCACTCCCAGGTGGCTAATCACTCAGATATATGAGCCTATGGGGGACATTCAAACACGGCAAGCATCAGCATTTATACAGGAAGCTGACTCTGGGGCTAGGGTAGCAGTAAGGAGGTGGTTGTAAGAAGGAAAGTGTGTGAGTCACACTGGATGATGGGAACAGGGCAGTGTGAGGACCAGTGGGGAAAGCCTGGGTAATCTCCATACTGTGGGATGTCTTTCTGTATGCTGTGAATGTGTTGCTCTGATTGTTCGATAAATAAAATGCTGATTGGCCAGTAGCCAGGCAGGAAGTATAGGCAGGCAAGTAAACAAGGAGAATTCTGAGTCAGGGAGACATCAACCTGCCATCCAGGGAGAAGCATGTAATGGCATACAGGTAAAGCCACGTAATACGTGGAGACATATAGATTAACAGAGATGGACTGAGTTTAAGTATAAGAGTTAGTTAGTGGTAGGCCTGAGCTAACGGATGAGCAGTTTTAATTAATATAAGCCTTTGTGTGTTTACTTGGGGCTGAGCGGCTGTAGACCGGGTGGGACACAGGAAAACTTTCAGTTACATCTCCATGTCACTGTGATTCTGTAGGAATCAGCCAGGGTCCCTGTTCAGGATATTTCACTACCATTAAGTGCTGCTGTAGCTTTCCTGATGGAAGGAAGATCTTTCTCCCCTGGGCTTGCCAAACTCCCCCTCCTCCAGGAAGCCACAGAGGCAAGTTTCCCTGATGGCACAGCTGCCTTTAGAATTACTGGACAACCTTGCAGGGTTCCACCCCTATTTTTACACACGTCTTGGCTCAGTCTCATTTTTCATTTCTTCTTATCCCTGACCCAGAGTTGATGTGAATGCCTGTCTGGACACCTATTGACTAATTTTATTCAGCTGGATGGATTTCCTGTTGAGTTTGGGAAAATCCTTTTTTAGCTTGGAGGTTTAACCTGGGAACATGGGGAAGCCTTGTCCAGGTTTCCCCTTATCTTCACCTTGCTTCAGTCTGTTCCCCCTTAGGCTCAATTTTTTTAAACATAATTCTTTATTGATTCTTTGGGAATTTCACACCATGCATCCCAATTCCACTCACCTCCCAGGCCCTCCATATCTCTCACCTCGCTCCTCCATCTTCCCAACTCCTCTTCATTCATCCTAGTGGCATTGGGAGCTGCAGTGTGTCATGCATTAGACCCTTTTGTCCAATCAGCCCCACCTACAAAATGTTCATTGCGATGAGTTCAAGTCCTCTGGCCTCTGGCACACTGTTATCACTGGACCCTCACCAAAACTCCTCTTGGACATCCTGCTGTTGCCCCAAAATAGTTTTTTTTTCCCAGATTTTATTTTATGTGCATGAATGTTTTGCATGCATGTTTGTGCTCAGGGCTCACAAAACTCAGAAGAGGGCTTCAGATCATCTGGAACTGGAATTAGGGATGGCTGTAAGCCTCTGTACAGGTGCTGGGAATTGAACCTGGGTCCTTTACGAGAGTAAGCAATGTTCTAAACCACTGCCCCATCTCTCCAGCTAGGCTCAAATTCTTAATGTGTTCTATAATCTTTTTTTTTTTTTTTTTTTAGGAACTTTGGGTATATCATAGTCTGTTTTCTAGGACTACAGCAAAATACTTGAGTCTGGGGCTTACAAAGAACAGAGGTTTATTTAGGTCACAGTTCTAAAATTCACGAATACAGTGCTGTGGTGAAGGTTGTTGTAGTTCCTGGCCATCACGGGAGTGGAAGAGATCACATGGCAAAGCAGGAAGCCAGAAGCTTTCAGGAGCTTAGCTTACTTGTTTTAGGTGATCTGTTGCTTCCGTGTACCTCAAAAATGACGTTAACCCCTTTTACGAGGAATGTCCCAGTTATCTGTGCCCCACCCTCACCCCTTCAAGGTCCCACAATCTCAGCCCCACCGTACTAAGGACTGACGTTCCAGCACATGAAACATATTCATAGAAAATCAGGATCCTCCTGAAAGGTCCAGCCAAATTAGATCTTAAGTACACCTTTGACAACAGCATAGAAAGGCAGCAGGCTGGTACACACATTTAGGCACCAGAGCCAGAGAGAGCTGAGTTTGAATCCTGTTCCTTCAGTGAACAAATTTTTGCCTTAGGGGAAGTTATTTAAACTATTGTGTCAATTTCTTTATTTGAAAGCTATTGATAATTGTTAATATTCTGATCTGCCCCTTGAAATCCCACCCCCTTGGCGCTGCCCTGAGCCATCCTGACGTAAAAGCCTCATCCCAAGGAAAATCTCCTCCCTTCCTCTCTCTCCCCCCTTTCTGCCTTTTCCTCCCAGGAGGTGCACACCTCCCTCCTCCTCCTCCTTCTCTTCCTCCTCTCCTCTCCTCTCTTTCCTATCTTTCTCTTTATCTCTCTTTTATAATCAACTCCCCACATGGTTGTGGGAATTACTGGCTGCTGCCACCATGCCCATCTAGTATCCATCTGCCCACCCCGCTGCTGCATCTGCCCAGCATGTTCCCCGGCACACGCAGGATACCCTCAGGGCCCCCCACACCCCATGCAATAATTCATAACAATAATGATGACGTTTATTAATAGAACTGTTGTGAGGCTTATGTTATCAAATGACTGACAGGCAGGTCTCAGGAAACAAAGCTATTCAAAACGATAATGCGGTCCAGCATGAGGCACTGTTCATTTGCTTTCTGTTGCTGTGATACAGCAACTCAGCCCAAAAGCAACTCAGGGGAAGAAAGGGGCTGATCTGGCTTCCACTTCCAGGTCACAGTCCATCACTGAGGGCAAGAGCCCAAGCAGGAACTGAACCAGAAACCACAAAGGAGTCGGCTTACAGGCTCCTGCTCAGCTCATTTTCTTGAACATCACCGCCCCACCTGCCTAGGGATGGTGCTGCCCACAGTGGGCTGGGTCCTTCCTTATCAATGATCAATCAAGAAAATTTCCCCCAGAACAGCCACAGGCCAGTTTGACCAAGGCAATTCTTCCTTTCAGGTTCCCTCTTCACAGTTGATTCGAAGTTGTATCAAATGGAAAAATAAAAACTCTATCATTAGTTTTTAATAATTAGTAATTAAATAAAAACTCTATTATTTTCTTTTAAGGTATGGTCTCTATAATATAGCCCAGGCTATCTCTCATCCATCTTCCAAATGCCACTGGGCCTGGTTCTCCTTCTCCCTTCTCTCTTTGATTGTTTTGGAGACAAGGTCTCACATGCCTCAGCCTCCTGAATTCTGGTCCTAGAGCTGTTCACTAGCGTGCTGGACTCCTTTTATTTAAATAAACTTTTATTATTTTCTCTCATGAATACAGGAAATTTTCATGATACAGGAAACTGAAAAAAAAATGAGGCATATAAAAGGAATTTAGCAGTTACCACTCAAAGACACATTTTCCTACCCTTCCTTTCTGTCTCTTTCTCCTCCACCCTCCTTTCTTTCTTATGAAGGTGTCTCATCTACCTCAGGCTGGCTTCAAACTCTCCATGTAGCTGAGGATTCTTTGACTTGGATTCTCCTGCATCCAGTGCTGGGATTACAGGAAGAGCCACCAAGCAGTTCTGGGGACTGAACCTGGGGCTTTGGACATACCAGGCAAGCACTCTACCAACTGAGCTACATCCCCAGTCCCCATCTTTCTTTCCCAAACATGTAGTTTTAAAATCAAAACATCTTTTTTATGTTTGATAATATGTATACATATTCCTCCACTATTAGATATTTTTTACCAGTTGATTTTTAACAGTCTTATTGACTTTCACTGGGTGGCTATATCATAATACATTTAACATATTTTCAATGGTTATTTAGGCTGCTTCATTTTGTGTGTGTGTTTTGCTTAGTAAGTGTCTTAGTTTCATTTTCTGTTTCTGTGATGGAAATCCTGACAAAAGAGATTTAAAGGAGAAAGAGTTTATTTGGTTTACAATTCCAGGTTGAAGCAGCTAGTCACATTACATCTACAACCAAGAGCAAAGAGTTATAAATTAATTCACTCATGCTTGCTCAGCTCACTTACACAGTCCAGAATCCTCTGCCTAGGGATTGGTGTCACCCATGATGGGCAGGTCTCCTCAACCTAATTAAGAAAATATTTCACAGACATGGCCAGAGCCCTGACTGCTAGATGATTCTACTTCATGTGAAGTTGATAATTAAAACGAATCATCACAGTATCTTTATTTGTGGGGTCCCCTTTATATCCATGGTCTGTGTGGCCACCAGTTCATGAGACCAAAGGGGCAGAAGCAATGACAGAGATCCTTGGGTGGCCCATGAACACGAGGGAGATAGCCCTCTGGGAGATGACTTTAGGAATCAGCTCAACTTTATTCCAGAATACAGGAAATGTATAGGATTGGGGAGCCTGGGGAGAAACCCTAATTTGCATTAAGTGACACGCTCCTATCATAAGGCTTCGTATGTGGCAGCGGGGTCCTATTGCAAAGCTCCTATTACAAGTCTTAGTTACCATATGTACAGCAGAGGGAAAGTTTCTAGCATGAAACTGTGCCAAGGGTCACACTAAAGATAAACCAGACGTCCAGGCTTAGAGACAGCTTTCAGATAAAGTCAGGCCTAGAGACATTCTCCAGATAAGGGCAGGTAGAGAGCAGGAAGGGATGGGGAGGGAGTCCCTCATGTTGCTGAGCTTTGGAGAGAGCGGCCAGGCCATGAGAGACTGCAACCTCTGACCTCCCATCAAGGCCTCCCAACACTTATTTTACATAGGGTTTTACTGTGTAGTTTAGGCTGACCTCAAATTCACTATCCTCCTGCCTCTACTACCATCCAAGTGCTGGGATTACAGGGATGTGCTACCATACCCTATTTTTTGTTGATTTTTATAGATTTTTTAAAAAAATTTTTATGTGTATGAGTGTTTTGCCTGAGTGTATGTGCACCATGTACATGACTGGTGCCCTTGGAGGTCAGAAGAGGGCATCAAGCCCCCTAGAACGAGAATTACAGGTGGTTATAAGCCATCACGTGGGTGCTGGGAACTGAATCCAGGTCCTGTGAAAGAGCAGCTGGTACTCAACTCTATCGCTGAGCCACCTCCCCCGAGCCCTTGTTTTTAATGAACACTTGTATAGTTAAATGCCTGTATATTTGTTTGATTGCTTCCTTATTTTCTTGATCAAACTCTTGACCAGAAAGAGAACAAGTCCATTTCTAATCCTTTGACGCATTGTCTTGGCTAACCATCAGAGTTTAAATAAATAATGCAATAGTCAATATTTTAATGCCAAGGTCACATTTCAGTGTCCATTTCCCACAGTCTTAGCCTGTATTCTTGAAAGCAATCTGGATACTGTGGCTTGTGACTACTTACTTCCTGTGCCTAAATATTTATAACAAGTGACGTGTGCTCCTTCACCCTGGGTATGAGAATCACATTTCTCTTCTTCCTCCAAGTCAAAGTTTACATGTTCTGAGGGTCCACCCCACAGCACTGGAAAGACATTCAATCCCAATTGTTAAAACCGATGGCCCAACTTCTGATCATGTGAAAGTCTGCTTGGCCAGCCCTATAAGAGCCTTCTGGCTATTACTCTACTTTGCTTCTCATTCAAGATGGCATGGTCCTCAAATGCACTGAGTCTTCTCTCAGCTGGAGCTCAGGAGCCTTAGCCTCCCCTTCCCTGGGGCACCAACAGCCGCCTGCATAAGAAATGCATAAACAAATGTAACACATCTTAAAATAATATTCTACCACAGTTTAGGCCAGAATAATGGCTAATACTTGTGGCTTCTGCTCCAACTCCCATGAACTGAAGACCTCCAGAAGGGAAAATGCTCAGGCTTAGGCAGGTTAAAGAGATCGAGGTGCAGAGTGGCCAGGCTGCTGACCCATTGTTAAAGCTGATTATCAGGCAGCTCAGCAGCAGCCAGGAAACTGGTTATCTTCTCCCAACCCTTCGATTGCTCAGAATCACTGGAGCACCAGTGAGGGGAAGATGGACATTCAGACCAAAGTCCAGTTCGGTGGGACGTTCTGAGTGGGGAGATGCAACAGGAAAGAGCAGCTGTGAACGCTATGATGGGAGGGAAAGCCCCAGTGGCTGCCCTAGGGCTTCTCTCTGGCACTTTCCCTGGCACTGGACACAACCGAGGGTCCTTAGGTTTGGGCATCTGACAGCTGCCACTTCAAAATACATTTCTGTTCCGCCACTACTTGTTGGTAGCATCATCACGACGGTAATACTTTGATGACTATCGTGACTCTCTTTCTTCATCTGTTACAAAGATTATACAGACACACACACAAAAGACAATTGTTCAGGGATGAGAGGAGATGGAGGTTCTTATTCACTAATGTGATTTAAGAAAGAGGGCTTTGCCAGGTGGTGGTGGCACACACCTTTAATCTCAGCACTTGGGAGACAGAGGCAGGCAGATCTCTGTGAGTTCAAGGTCAGCCTGTTCTACAGAATGAGTTCCAGGGCAGCCAGGGCCACACAGGGAAACTCTGTCTTAAAAATCCAAGAGAGAGAGAGAGAGAGAGAGAGAGAGAGAGAGAGAGAGAGAGAGAAAGAAAGAAGAAGAAGAAGAAGAAGAAGAAGAAGAAGAAGAAGAAGAAGAAGAAGGAGAGGAGGAGGAGGAGGAGGAGAAGGGGAGGAGGAGGAAGAGGAAGAAGAAGAAAAGGAGGGAGGGAGGGGACTCGACTTTGCACTCAGATGTGACAGGGTTAAAAAGTACTGTCACTTATTACCTGTAGAACTACAGCAACTCACCCAATGTCTGAGTCATGTTTCCTCACTATACAAAGAGAATCACAGAGCCAGGTGTGGTGGTTCACGCCTTTAATCACAGCACTTGGAAAGCTGAAGCAGGATTACTATGCATTCTAGAACAGTTTGAGCTGCAGAGATCTTGTTGCAAAACAAAAGCAAAACAAAACCAAAGAAACCCCAAAAGATCAGGCTTTAAGATGGTTGAGCAGGCAAAAGTGCTGTCAAGCCTGACGATCTGAGTTTGATTCCAGGATCCACATGGCCACATGGTAGAAGGGAGAGACCCAATTAGACCTCCACACACGTACTCTCTACCTCATCCCCACAAATAAACGTAATAAAGAAAACTTTTGAAGCAATAAATATTTTAAAAGGGGAGGAATCATAATACAATATTTCCTCAAGCTCTGAGGACAAGAAAATAATGTGTTGGGCTGGGTGTGGGTGCACACCTTTAATCCCAGCACTTGGGACGCAGAGAGAGACACGGATTTCTCCTCCGTGTAGCAGAAATGAACAGTTGTGGTGGTCCCAGCACAGAGGGCGTTTGATTTTCTTCCCTAACGACCATGAAAAGCCAGGGAGGTAATCAAACCAGAGTTGGGGTGAAATTTCGTATTTATCTTTGCATTTCCATTTACATCTTTAAAAGCACCCTCTGGCTATAGGCTCTTGGGTGGAGAAAGAGTCCTGGGGCCATTCGAAGACTTCACGGGCGAGCTGGGCGCGCTCCCGCGAGCCCCGGGATCTTCTGCAGCCGGCTAGCTGGAGCCGGGCTGGAGCCCGAGCAGTAGACCGCTGGATCCACAGACCTTGGACGCGTGGCAGGCGGTCCGGAACAGCCAATCACGAGAAAGCGAGCGACCCGGGGGGACGGCGCGGTCGCGGGTCCGTCCCGGTGATTGGCCGGCGGTCGCGCCGCGGAACCCACGTGACCGCCACGGCGCGGCGCTGGCTGGGCTCCTTCCGCACCTTTCCGCGGGTGACGGCGGCGGGCCGCCTCCTCGGGGCCGGGCCATGGGCGGGGACGGGGGCCCGGGGGTTAAAGGGAGGCTCGCACGCAGCCCGGTTGCCTGTGCCCGTGCGGCGGCGTCCCCGCGGCCCGGTGTTAGGGGGAGGACGCGCCGCGGGAGCCCGTGGATGGCGGCCCGGAGCCTTAAGGTGAGGACGGGAGGCGGGAGGGGAGCGCCGCGGTCTGCAGGGCGTCTGCCGGCGCCTGGACGGGACAGGTGCTGCCCTCCTCGTACCCGGCCGACCTGCAAAGTGGGCTGGTGTGCGTCCGGGCTGGACGGAGGAGCCATCTCCACCTTCCACTCGTGGTTAGGTACAAAACTCAGTACAGAAATCCTTTCACCCTCGCTAGAGTTGGGATTCTTCCAGTGGTTGAGGTGAACGGACACCTAAAATGACAGAGCAAGCCCCTGGCAGAGGTAGTAACTGAACCCCACCTCTCCCCCAGTGCAGTGTCCTTTTCTCTCGCAGACTAGTGCTATTTTTCCTCTTTGCCCCTCGGCTCTTTGTAGGGTTGCTGGGGATTGAACCTGAGGCCTCCCCTAAGTGTGCTTCTGGACTGTGCTCATAGCTCTAACCCCATGATTCTTTATGGGATGTACTGTGTTGCATATAGAAGAAATTCTTGTTTTTGAAATTTAGATCAGTAGTAAAATGGAGGGTCACTTACGAATGTTAAGGATTGCCGGAGACAGAGGCAAATAGCTATTAGGTATTGCTTAAATACTTCTGTCTCGAGTACTGGACTGTTCTGAGGTCTTCACTTGTGTGAGATACTTGGTAATTTCCATTTTACCAGACAAAAATTGATGTCAGGTAGTTTCCATCCAGCACCATAAAGCTGTTGAACAGTAACCGGGATCCGAATGGATATCGGATCTCTCCTATTGCTTTGCCAGCTCTGGTCCCAGCTCATTAGCTCCACATCACCTGGAATACAGAGGCTTCTGTTTCCTATGGTTTGCAGGGGCGGGACCAAGAATCTGCATTTTTAGCAGCATCTATGCTGAAAATCACTGTATAGTACTGTGATGTGCTGCCTCCTACAGGAAAAGCTAGAGGACATCTCCACACTGTGTTCTAGGGTAAGTTTGGAAAGTAGATAGTATAAACTTGGAGTAAGCAAAAACCCAGGTTGATGCTAAGCAGACTTTAGGATTTTGATGCAGTCTTGGATATAGTATCTTGTACAAAGAGGTGCACACAGTGAGTGAGATGAGAATAAAGGAAATGATTCCTTTTCCTTCCGGCAAAGCTCTTAAAGCTGTCGTTCATCCACTTTACAAATACTTGTAAAGCACTTCATAGGTGTTAGGCAAGCAATTTGAGGTTGCCGGTGTAGGGGCTGGAAAGATGGCTCAGTGCTTGAGAATGTATTGCTCCTGCAGGGGACCTGGGTGATGCCATGGGGATGCCTAACAACCACCTGTAACTGATAAGGATCTGATACTCTCTTCTGGCCTCCAAGGGCGCACACACTTACAAGCACGCATGCACATGCGTACATATACACATAATTAGAATGCATTTTTGAGAATGTACAATATGAGGTGGCAAAAAAAGGTCATGGGGGAAAACGTCAAGCCAAAGAGAGGTGACGGATGGCTCCAGAGAGGTAGATCTGGAGATGGCAGGGGTGCTATTTTACATACTGTGTTTAGTAAGAGACTGATTGGTAAGGTGACTTGGAGAGAAATAAGAAAGAACAAGTTGTGAATATAATTGGGGAAGGGCATTCCAGCTAGAAGAAAATAAACAAAAAGCTGTGGAAGAAGCCAGAGCTTGGTTGGTTGAACTCATCTGGGATGCTGTTATGGTAACCATAAATTTTATACTGTTGCTCCTGGTAGAAAATGAAAGAATTTTAATGGTGTGTGCTTAAAATATAAAACATAAATGGAGTGTTGGGGAGATGGCTCAGTGCGTTAAGAGTGCTTACTATCAAGCAGGTGGACCTGAGTTCAAGTCCCCAGCGCCGACGTAACAGCTGGCCATGGCCACTGTGAGTGTCATGGGAGGCAGAAACAGTAGGATCTCAGGAGCCCACTGGCCCACCAGCCTAGCTAACAGTGTGAGCTCTGGGTTCAGTGAGAGACCCTGTTTCAGAAAATAAAGTAGAGGGCCATCAAGATGGGTTAGTGGGCAAAGGCAATTACTGACTTCAGTCTGATTACTGACTTCAATCCCCAGAACTCATGTGAAGGCAGAAGGAGGTGGAAAGCAAGAACTGATGCCACAAAGTTGTCCCCAGCCCTCACACTCATATTCCTACACACAGAACCGCACATGTACACATACAATAATTTTTTAATTAAAAAGGCATCTACGCTATAGCATGCACACATATATGCACACATATACGTGGCTATACATTTATTTTAATTCCTAATTAAAATATAACTATATCATTTCCTCCCTTCAAATCTCCCAATGCCCCCCCTCACTTCCTCTCAAATATTTGCCTTCTTTTTAACTGTTATTGTTACATAGACCCATAAGTGCATAAATATACAAATACAACGTACTGAGTTTGTTCAATGTTACTTGAATGTATATGATTTCAGAGCTGACCATTTGGTATTGGAAGCTCATCCCAGGGAAAGACTAATTCACCCACTCTTACTTACCATTCCTTGGTTGTCTATAGTTCTTTGTCTGGGTTAGGGCCCAGTGGGACTGCCTCCTTCCGTGTTGACATGTCTACGGTGTCGGCCTTGTTCTGGTCTTGTTTAGGCAGCCATATTGTTGAGGTATCATGGGTGAAGCTTCCCCATCGTTTCTATGAGACAGTCTCACAGTAGTTTCCCGGCCCTCTGGCTCTTCCAGGCTTTCTGCCCCTTCCTCCACAGTGTTTCCTGAGCCTCAGGTGTGGAAGCTGGGTTGTAGGTGTGCACATTGGGGCTGGACACTCCCTGACCAGGTGGTTTCTGATTTTGACCTCTTGTTTTCTGTAATTGCATCCATCTGCTGCAAGAGAACCTTCTTTGATGAGGGGTGACAGCTACACTTCTCTGTGGACAGAGGGATGAGTATTTAGAATGAAGTTAGTAATTATGCTGATTAGTACACTGGCCATGGTAGGCCCTCCTCTGAGATTCATGACTTCACTAGCCCTAGGTAGTTGGCTAGGTTTCCAGTGTCAGGCATACATTCCTCCAGTCAGATGGCTGTTGGTTACCGTCAGGATAGGAGTGCCATTATTGCAGCCCTAGGGATATCTCGCTATGCTGATCATTGTTGTGGTTCACAGGCATCACAGATGGGTAGGACTGTTGGTGTTTTCCCTCTTTTGGGAGTTTGCATGGTTCCATGGAAGCTAGTCCTCAGGGAGGAGGCTTTCAAGTCAGATCAAGCTCAGATCCTCTGAGTCCTGTGTCTGAAATGCAGTGTCTGCAGCAATAGTGACTAAACCTCCAATTCCTGGGAGGCAAGCAAGGGCCACAGCAGTAGCCTCTATTGTCTCGGGTGACTCTTGACTCCCTGACCAACAAAAACCTATGTCCTCCTGTTCCCCTTTCTAAGGCTCCACCTCCTCCCCCTAGGTCAAATCTCTTTTGACTTCTCAGGTTTCCATGGTTACTCCAGGTTATATATACTCCCATCTGAAGATCTGGGGTTAGAAACCACAGATGAGAGAGTACATGTGGGCCTGGGTTACCTACCTACCTCAATGTAATACTTTCTAATTCCATCCATTTACCTGAAAATGTCATAACTTCACTTTTCTTTACCGCTGAATAGTATTCCATTGTGTATGTGCCACATTTGCATCATCCATTCAAATGTTGAAGGACAATGAAGTTATATCCACCCCCTAGCTATTGTGACTAGAGCAGGAATGAACATAACTAGGAAAATAAATGTTCCTTGAGGACCAGCTTTCATAATACCAGAAGGTGCTGTGCAGGAGGCCGAGGGAGGGAAGCAGCCAATAGTCTTGTCCAGGCTAGATCCAGCTCAGGTCCTCCAAATAAGTGACTGTGTAGTAGGGGGTTGAGTACTTCAAGCATTTGCCAAGGAGTGGCATTGCTGGGTCACAGATTGAGTCTTAGGAGCACCTGTCCTCAAGGACACACACTCCCACACAAACCCACACCTATCTTTTAAAATATCTTTAAAAATTATTCATCTATGTTGAAATGAAAAATACTAAACTTTGGTTGTTCAAGACAGGGTTTCTCTGTGTAGCTTTGCGCCTTTCCTGGAACTCACTTGGTAGCCCAGGCTGGCCTCGAACTCACAGAGATCCACCTGCCTCTGCCTCCCGAGTGCTGGGATTTAAGGTGTGCGCCACCGCCACCTGGCTGAAAAATACTAAACTTTTAAGCATGGTTAGTATAATAGCCGAATAACCACTACAAGGCTGAACCACATTTTGTTTACCTGCACATGCACTGATAGATAGTTCAGTTGTCTCCACCATGACAGTGCTTTCATGAACACTGATGTTCAAAGGTTGGCAGGAAGGGTTTAGATTTTAGATTTTATAAGTTTATATATATTTAGATGTTTATATTTAGTGTGGTTTTATGTTTAATTAAATACTGCATCTTGAAAGCTCTTTTTCAGTTTCAAAGTTTTGAGAGTTTTCTTTTTTCCTGCTTTCTCTTAGGTTAAGAATATTATGATTCCTGCCGGATGAGGTGGTGCCTGCTTTTAACTCATCTCTGTGATTTTGAGGTCCGCCTGGTCTACAGGGTGAGTTCTAAGACAGTCAGGGCAGCACAGAGAAACCCTGTCTCGAAAAACAAACAAACAAAAACATATAATTTATATAATTTTCTGATTTTTTAAAATTTTATCTCAGCTAATGATTTAGTATTTTTACCTTAAAATTTTAGTGGTTACCCTTGCTTATAATCTATCTCTGTAGTGAAGGCTCCTCTCTTCAAACAATGCACGACTTCTCATCTAAGATAAGACCTTAGGGTTCCAACCTCCTTTCCATTCTTTGCGCTATTTTATTCCCCCTGTGACAGGGTTTCTCTGTATAGCTCTGACTGTCCTGGAACTTGCTATGTAGACCAGGCTGTCCTGGAACTTACAGAGATCCACCTGTCTCTGCCCCTTAAGTGTTTGTTTGTTTTTAACTAACTTGTTTCATTTCCTGAACTTTATTTCTTTGCTATGTCAAGCAGGGTTTCAGTCTGGCATATGCTGTTTGCTAAAAGAATCTGTCTGCCTTCGGGTTGAGGGAAGAGGTAGCTGCTGACCCAACCTGCTGCTTTCTTGACACTGCTTTGGTGCCCCAACGCCCCGAGCTGGGGATAGAGGGTAGCTGGGCTATGGATTGCTCCCGTCTTCTGCGGCCATGCCTGTCCCCAGCCAGCACAGAGCAGATGGTGGCAATGGCAGCAGATTACGGAGAATGGCAGCCCGCTTGTGTGGCAGACTGTGGCACTACATGGCATAAAACTAGGAAATACAGAACCACAGTTTATTACCCCATCCCCTACTGCTAGTAAGGAGTCAGCAAAAGGGATTGAACTCAAAGGAGGAGATGAGAGGCTCCATTGAGACCTAAATTTCTTACACATGTGAAACAAAATAGCCAGTCTGCCATGGACTAGATGAATATGGGGACTTGATGAAGGGACTAGGTGATTGAAATGATGTGGGGTGTGTGTGTGTGTGTGTGTGTGTGTGTGTGTGTGTGTGTGTTTTACATATGTAATTTTATATACATACATATAATCTTATGTATATAAGATTAGGTTTGTTTTGAGACATGGTCTCATGTAGACCATGCTGGCCTCAAACTTGCTGTATAGGCTGAGGATAACCTTGAACTGTTGATCCCCCAAGTACAGGGATTATAGGTATGTATCATTATACAAGTTACATACTATGTGTTTTATTTAGCAACTGCTGAAAGACTAAAAAATGAGAATCTTTCCAGAACAATCTGTGAAAAGGAGCACTAGTCAGTGCCACGCCCACGACGGTGTCACCCGTGTGACAAATGCCTTGGATGAGGTAGTTACGTGGGAAAGGGGGGCTCGTGGCCCTCGGGTCTATGCCCCCCGGCGACCCCTCATCAATCTGCCCGAATCAAGGTGCCAGGCTACACGGAACCACACAGATCTGCTTGCAGAGGCTGGCTGGCACTCTGCCTTCTTCTCTTTGCAGCTGTAATTATTGTTGTTTCCTTGTGTATTAATTCCAAGAAGTTAACTCTTAATGTTCCTGATGTGCCCCATAAAGAGAGTTATGATTCCTCAAAAGTGGCTTTGATACCCCCACCTATGATTCAAGCTTTTAGGCCAACAGTTCAAGAGGGTCCCTAAAGTTTGGGGGAATTCATGAATGATTTAGAGCAGAAAGAACTTATAATTCAGAAGGACAAAGATTCTAGCAAAGAGAGAATGAAAGTAAAGGTACAGGCACTCATAGGCAATTCACACGCGCAGCCCACAGCAGCTGCGAGGAAGCAGTTCCAGGAATTAGCCATTCCTACAAGAATTATTCAGGGACAAATAAAGTTTCTCATCAAGGGGTCGATGGTGGCAACCCCCTAACTTTAATCTTAGATATAATAATTATTTAGAGCCATTACCTTTTACGGGAGCTTATGACGTACATGGGAACCGATGTGTGAATCATAATGGTATGAAAACAGAATGGCATAAGTTACAGTTCATGGAAAGATTAGCTAGGTACCAACCCCCCTGGTGCCTTCTTACCCACAGGCAAAGGTTAAAATATTTTCACACAAATGAAACCATGGTTAGAACAATGATGGAAAGGGTTTAATTTTGATACAGAACAAAGGTGTAGAAGGAAAACTACAGCTAGGGCCGTAATGTTCTCTGTCCGGATGAGGAACCACAAAAGAAAAAGTAAAGGCTATACTCATGAGATCTGTTAATCATTCTGAGAAAAGTGTGTAACTACATTGTTGATTCTATGTCTATCACCCTACTGGCCGATTGCCGTGTTTCCTCAAGTCACTGTATAAAATTCACTGCTGGGTCTGAGTAAAATTGCAGCAGCTTCACAACATACTCTCGTGTCTGTGGCTGTCTGTCACTCGCCGAATCCCACTTATCCTGAGTACCTTCACCCCGTTCTCCCTCGGTCTGGTGGTCTAGCTGAGATCCAGTCCGCGGCAAGTCAGGTCTGCTCAGATTTAGTAATCTGACAACTGTGACACAGATGTGTCAGAGTGGATTATACAGAATACTGGGGTCACAGTTATCTCAGAGAATTTTCCATCAACATTGGTTATGTGAGGTTCTGGGGACCTGAAATCTTCTCATCCAGAGTTTGCTAATCCAGACTTTCTACCACATATCTCATAAGCCATAGATGAAGAAATCTAATTTAGAATTGCTCTATTGACATTAGGTATCCATTCTCCAAGAATATTGTCTTCTCTGCAGGTCTTGCTGTGTTCAGAGACTTTGGGCATCATTTGCAAAGAGATTTAACAACAACAACAACAACAAAAATGATGGCAGGCTGAAGTATGTAAGGAATTGAGTGGTGGTTCATGTACCAGTTGGTACACCTAATACAGCAATTTGCAGTGTGTTTGGAGGACAGAATCTTGTGGCCATGCCTTACTTTTACCAAATACACCTCACCAAAGAGTTCTAAGTAAGCACCTAGCATTTGCTGTCAAATTCCAGTGTTTTGAGTCATCATCAAATCGACCTCTTAGTTTTTGAGGTTAACAAGATAATCTTTCTTATTATCTGTTTTTTCTGGGTGGCTGATTTGAGGTTTTAAACCTGACTGGAAATAGTAACAGCAAATTTGCTTATACAGGTCTATTTTATAAATATATCAACATGGAGATGTAAAGGAGCCAACAGGAGTATCTGAATCTTAGGTCTAATGGAATGACATTATTTCCATTCTTTCTATGTCCTGGCTTTTTGTGTGCTACCGAGTCATCCAGGATTTGATTATCCCTGTGTGGACAGTGCTGTAATGCTTGAACTACATTATGTCTCAAGTGTGCAATGGGAGAGCTCAGAACTTCATGGTTTTTTTGTACTTTGAGTGGGAAAAGTGAAAAACTGTTGTTATTTCAGAGGAAAACAAGCAAGTGACCATGTAAAGGGTGAGTTTTAAGAAGATGCTTCACGAGACTAGGCATGCATACTTGTAGATGTAACAGTCTTATTAAATAAGAAACACAGAGCTAAATGCAGAGTTAAAAGCCCAAGAGGTCAGAGCAGTAGCTGAGAGCTGACACTAAAAAACCTTTCTTACCCTTCACTGCTGCTGCCGTCCTTCCCCTCAAAAAGAGACCTACTTCCTGTGTGTCTGTCTTTTTATTGACTTTCTGTTCTGCCTTCTTATTGGTTGTAAACCCAACCACATGACCTCCTCGTCACTGCCTGTCTATACAGACCTCTAGGTTTCTATGGTTGGTATTGAGATTAAAGGTGTGTGACTCCATGCTGGCTATATCCTTGAACACACAGAGATCTGCCTGTCATGTGATCTGGATTAAAGGTGTGCACCACCCTGCCTGGCTTCTGCTATGGCTTGCTATTAGCTCTGACCCCCAGGCAACTTTATTTATTAACATACATATAAAATTACATTTCAGTACAAATAAAATATCACCATACATACTCATGGAATCTCGGTCACAACGAATCGCTTCTAGCTCCTCTTCCTCACCCCCACCAATGGTTTTCTTTGCAAGTACCTTTAGACTGTCAGGTCAGTAGTGTAGTTCTTACCGCAGAGCTACACACTCAGGATTGGAGCTCTGTAGTGTGACATTTCTTGTTGTAAAAGAACAGACATAAAGATGTGATTGTCGTGGCTAAAAGAGAGAACCTAGAAGTCAAGAGCATTGGTTGCTCTTCCAGAAGACTTAAATTCAGTTCTCATCACCCACATAATGACTTACAAGCTTCTGTAATTCCAAATCCAGGGGATCCATTGCCCACTTCTGGACTCCACAGGCACTGGATGCAAGTAATGCACATGCATACATGCACGCAAAAACACACATGCATGAAATAAAATAAAAATTAGGCTGGGCATGGTGGTACATGCCTTTAATCCCAGCACTTGTGAGGCAAAGGCAAGTGGATCTCTATGAGTCTGAAGTTGCCTGGTCTACATAACAAGTAACATCCCAGCCAAAGCTACACAGTGATTAAATTAAAAAATTTTGTATTGCCAAAATTGGTATGATTAAAGTTAAACACCATCCTAATAGATCTTTTTAAAAATTTCCCTATGAAGAGGGGGTGTCAAGCAAACGAGCTCCTGCATGTGTGGACACACACTGATCTGCTCATAATAAATTCAGTGTGTCCATCTTTTTAAAGGATTTTTGCTGAGTGTGGATCTCTAGGTTAAAAGTTACTGCTTTAAAGAAATCATCTCCTGACTTCCACTGATTCCAGGACATGAACTGAAATCCCTTCCTTGTCCCTGTGTGAGTGGCATGTGTCTGTCTTCAGAAGTGTCCTCTGAGCAACCGTGATAGTTAAGTGCTGGGTTTTGCTTTTCTGTTTGTCCTTCTGGATAGTCTCCAGATTCCTGGACCTCTATTTCAGTGTTTCTTGAATGTTTAACAATTCTTGGCCATTAAACTTCGAGATATTTCCTCTGCCCATTCTCTGTCTTCCTCTTTGGGGATTTTAATTCTGTGTTTAAATAGTTTGATATGTCACTCTTGGATACTCTGTTATATTCAACATTTGTTTCTATTGGCTTTCTCATTTAGTGCTATTTGAGTTTTTTTTTTGCGGGTGGGGGAGGTTTTCGAGACAGGGTTTCTCTGTGTAGCTTTGTGCCTTTCCTGGATCTCGCTCTGTAGACCAGGATGGCCTCGAACTCATAGAGATCCACCTGGCTCTGCCTCCTGAGTGCTGGGATTAAAGGCGTGCGCCACCACCGCCCGATGCTATTTGATTCTTACTTTACGTTTTTTTAGACATGTTTTCAATTTGTTTTTATTTTCCTCCTTTATAGCAGCCATAGAGGTGAAATTTGTGTCTGGTTATTAGTAGAAGTAGTAGTGTTTTAACATTTCTTTTTCTTATCTTAGGTTAAAAGAACCTCTTGACCAAAGACTGCCCCAGACAGGAAATCAAACAGGCTCAGGAAAACAGGAAGTGAGAAGGCGGAACGCTGCATTGAGGACCAGCCCACTAACTGTTTGACCTGCTCAGGGTCAGTAGTCTTCTGGATCTGGCCTCTTCCCCTTCTGGATTTCCTAAAGACCATCAAAATAATTATTGCTTTTTTTCTTGTTCAACCTAAGTTAAAGAAACATGGGTAATTTTTTGTGTCTTGTGTTCTTGAATTAGAATATGGGCTCTTAGATTGTAACACCTTGGTAATGATAGGTCTTTAGAACCTGACAAAAGTTTTTTGTTTGTTTTTGTTTTTGTTTTCCTGTCAACTCAAAACTTCCAGTCCTCCATCTATTTTGCCTTTATTTGGGCATAGTCACTATGTGTTTGTTCTTTGATTGATTTGAACATCTCAGTGTTACACTTGGTGATGACCACATTGGTGGATAGGAGGGTGTGCCCTTTCCTGCAGGAGCTGCAGAGCCTCCTGCTTGGTTAACAGGTACTGAATACCACAGGACACTGAGGGAGAACTGATCGCTTTGAGCTAAGGGGATTGGTTGGTGCTGTTAGTGATGGTAGCATTTCAGCCGGATTTTACAAAATGATTAAGGTCTTGACAGAGAGATGGCCGTGCTAGGTGTCTTAGGGTTTTTATTGTTTTGAAGAGACACCATGACCACAGCAACTCTTACAAGGACAATATTTAATTGGGGTGGCTCACTTACAATTTCAGAGGTTCAGTCCATTATCATTATGGCAGGGAGCATGGCAGAGTGCAGGTAGATGTGGTGTTGGTTAAATCTTGATCAGAAGACAACAGGAAGTCAACTGAGACACTGGGTAGTATCCTGAGCATAGGAAACCTCAAAGCCCACCCCTACAGTGACACACTTCCTCCAACAAGGCCATATCTGATAGTACCACTCCCTATGATATTATAGGGGCCAATTACATTCAAACTACCATATTCCACTCTCTAGCCCCCATAAGCTTGTAACAATATCATAATGCAAAATGTATTTAGTCCAACTTCAAAATTCCCCATAGTCTATAACAGTCTCAACAGTGTTTAAAAGTTCAAAGTTCAAAATCTCTTTTGAGATTGCTGCATTGTCTTAACTGTAATCCCCTGTAAAATCAAACTCAAAAAGCATATCACATATTTCCAACATATAATGACACAGGATATACATTCATTACTGTTCCAAAATGTAGGGGAGGGAGCATAGTGAGGAAATACTGGACCAAAACAAGACCAAAAACCAGCTGGGCAAACTCCAAACTCTGCATCTTTATATCTAGTGTCAAAATGCTCTTCAGATCTCCAACTCCATTCAGCTTTGTTGACCGCAACACACTTCTCACTTTTGGGCTGGTTCCACTCCCTGTTAGCAGCTCTCCTCAGTAGATATTGCACTATTCTGGCACCTCTGACATCTTGGGTTCTCCAAGGCAATCCAGGCTTCAACTTCACAGCTTTAAGCAATGGCCTTTCTACCAGGCCTCCATTCAGGGATGCCCCTGACACATGCCTGGCCTTAGAGGTTTTCTTTAGGCATGGAGGCAAATTCCATAGCTCGTTTCTTCTGTCCATAACTCTAAAGCCAGAACCACATGGCTGAAGCTGCCAGGTTCTGCTGCTTGCTGGGACTGGAACAAGGCCTCCTTGTTCAATTATATCTTCACCAGTGTTCTGTTTTCAATGGTTTCCTTCACTGCCTAAGCTTGGATGTTCTGGAACTTGCTCTGTAGAACAGGCTGGTCTCAAACTCCACCAGCCTCTGCCTTCCAAGTGTTGGGATTAAAGGCGTGCACCACCACACCTGGCTCTAAGCTTTTCTTTAATTCCTTTTCACAAGCTGGAAACTTAGCTGGGTGGAATCTTGCCCTGATGTCACCTATCCCTTTATTCCATTTCTTAACTCCTTACTCCTAGAACACAGGATTTAGCTCCATTCTGCTTCCTGGTGCTTTTTTCTCCTCAAATTTTACATTTTGTATTTTTCCTTGCCTAGTTTGCTCTTTTTCATTATAAATCTTCATTAGAGTTAACCACTAATAACCACACAACAGAGTCTATACTAGGCTGTTTTGAGATTCCCTCTGCCAACAGAATTAATCTAAATCTCTTCACGTTAGCCTCAGACTCTTTGGACAAGGGCAAAAAGCAGCCACTTTCTTCATCAAAATATCACAAGACCATGTACTAATAGTCTTCTCCTCTGAAACCTCTTGATCCCCACAGTTCAAATAACTTAGCACCACTGTCTTCCATGCTCCTACTAATATGGCTTATTAGGTAGTACTTAAAGCATCCACTGCTTTCCTAAACCAAAATACCAATGTCCACATTCCTCCAAACAAAAATATGCTCAGGCCTATCACAATACCTAGTCCCTGGTACCAACTTCTGTCTTAGTTAGGGTTTTTATTGCTATGAAGAGACACCATGACTCTTATAAGGAAAACATTTAATTGGGGTGGCCCACCTATAGTTTCAGTCTATTATCATGGCAGGGAGCATGGCAGAGTAGGCAGACATGGTGCTGGTTAAATCTTGATCAGAAGGCAATAGGAAGTCAACTGAGACACTGGGCAGTATCCTCAAAGCCCATCCCCACAGTGACACACTTCCTCCAACAAGACCATAACCACTCCAACAAAGCCACACCTCCTAATAGTGCCATCCGCTACAAGACTATGGGGGCCAATTACGTACAAACTACCACACTAGGCCAAACTCACAGTTTATGAGGAACTAATTCACTGACAATCTACTCTGCTCCTTTAGGAGCCTGGTTCTCTTCCTGTTGTTGTAAGACCTTTTGTTGTCTTTTCTTTTTTGTTTTGTTTTGTTTTCTTCTACTTCCTAGTGGTAGATCCTTTGGCACTAGATCTGCAGTTTAGGGCCCAGAGATGCAGGGTCACTTGTGTTTCTTCCAAGTGGAAGTTCTGGGCAACGTTACTTCTCTACTCAGCCTGTGAAGACCATTGGTAGCATATGGAAAGGAGAAAGGCTGCCCTGATATATTTTTTGAGAAAAATCTTCAGGGGATCCCGGGAGATACAAAGGAGAGTCTTTAGTGTTCTTGAGAAGTTCTGTACCAACCCAGTGACTTGCTGCACACAGTCTACTTCTGGCCTTTCTCCCTGACCTCTCTCAGACCAGGGCAGATGAGGCTCAATAAAGGAGTAGATATCTAAGATTTCTACCCCAGACTGGGCATGTTAGCCTATGCTTTTAATTCCTATATGAAGGAGGCAGAGGCAGGTGGATCTCTGTGAACTTTAAACTGCTTGGTCTGCCTCAAAAGAAAAAGCCTACCCCAAATGGAATTCTTTAACCCCACGAATGAGAAGCAGGACTGCTAATACATGTGAGCACTGAGAACTAGTTTATAAGCTAACGTATATGTTTTTCTCTGGGGTAGGAAGTAAACCATCTATCTCCAGAAATGTCTTTGGAAAATAAAGAGCAACATGACCCTTCACCAAGGGACTTACCTGAAGAAGCCTTCAGCCTTCCGGCCGAGGTCCCCCCGGAGGCTCAGAGGGGCTCAAGCACTGACTTACCACAGTTTGAGACCAGCGATCAGTGCAGACCTTATCGTAGGATCCACCTGGAACCTCAGGAGAAGCCAGACACTGACATCAAAAAAGCTGTCATCAGAAAGCTGCAGAAGAGCTGCCGGTGTAGCCCAGCCAAAGTCAGGAGCGCGGTCTTTGATTTCCTTCCTGTTTTGCGGTGGCTCCCAAAATACGATCTGAAGAAGAACATTTTAGGTGATGTGATGTCTGGCCTGATTGTGGGCATACTTTTGGTGCCCCAGTCTATTGCTTACTCGCTGTTGGCTGGCCAGCAGCCTATCTATGGTCTGTATACATCGTTTTTTGCCAGCATCATTTATTGCCTGTTTGGTACCTCTCGCCACATCTCTGTGGGCATTTTTGGAATACTGTGCCTTATGATCGGTGAGGTAGTTGACCGGGAACTACATAAAGCCTGCCCTGACATGACTGCTACACCTTCTTCGTTAGCGGTGGTCTCAAATGGATCCCTGTTAGTAAACCATACATTAGATGGCCTTTGTAACAAAAGTGATTATGCCATTAAAATTGGCAGCACTGTGACCTTCATGGCTGGAGTTTATCAGGTAAGGAATGGTGACCAGTTAGATCAGGTGTGGTGGCCCAGCACTCGGAGCGGGAAGCGGGGGCAGGAGGACGTGTGAAATCGAGGCCAGCCTGGTTTCATAGCAAATCCCAGAACTACATGGTGAGACCCTGAGACACCAGGAGAGACAAAAAGGGAGGGAGAGACTTAACAACTGGTTATTTCTGGCAGAAGTAATCACTATATTCAAAATCTCTACTGTGGGGGCTGTGAGGGGTTGTATTAAAGCTACCATTTACTGGGTGCTTAGCTGTGAATGGTCGGACCCAAAGCCAAACTCCACATTTCACTGGTAAAATAGGCTGGCTTTCCTGCCTGTTCCTAGGCTGCCTCGTAAGCAGCGGCCAACAATCAGATATTTAAAAAAAAAAAAAAATTAGACCAGAAAGGGTCAGTCCTCAGACCAACTAGTACAATTCTCAACTTCCTATGTAGAAAACACTGGATTTGCTTAAGATCACGTGTGACTGATTTTTAACAAGAGGGTGATTGATGGGGGAGGGGGAGGGGAGGGAAAAGGGATGCCAGAGTTGTTCAGATTACTGCCAGATCCCACCTTCCTTAAGAATAGCTAGTCTAGTGAGAGACTTCTACTAGATTTAGTAGTTCTCTTGGATTGATGAAGAGGGAGAGAAAACTTGAAGACCAGCATTTTACCAGCCAAGAGAAATGATTACAAATTCAAACCTTCTTGAGTCTCCCATGGAACCTGCTAATCTGCTGCTATGATTGTGCCCCTGCCTTTTAGCATCCAGAAATCAATACCAACATTAAACCTATTCTCTATTGTAGGCATTGGATGCCAGGAAATAAAGAGGAAGAATAGTTGGCTTTATTTGGTACTTGGATGAGGTGGGAGATTCAGAAGGGGGTGATGGGTTGTGTTGCCTTGAGTGCACATTGGCTTTCTTAGTATATATCTCCCCAAGGTGAGGAGGGTAACAGAACTCTGCGGATGGGCAGAAAAGGATATAGTAGCAGTACTGCTGACTCAGAGGCAGAACAGAGCGTGGTTCAGTTTTGATGTGAACCTAATTTTTCTACCCGCTGAAATTTTACTTTCAGTTGGATAGTGGTACATGCCTGTAATTTGGGAGATAGAAGCACGATGATCAGGAGTTTGGGGTCATCAAAGTTCAAGACTATCCTGGGACCATGAGACCTTGCCTCCAAAAATAAAATTCAGAAACCTTCCATTTTACAGTAATAAATTTTAATTTGGAGAAAATGTTTTCTTAAGTAGAAGAAGAATTTCTCTAATTTGAGTCTGCATACATGTGTTTGGAGCCTTGAAAATACTCTTTGAAAGCAACCTGAACTATGCCCCAGTTTCAAATTATCATATAAGGTAGAAACCCTAAGTCCTCATTATAGGTGAGCCAGTGAATGCGATTTTAGGCAAGCTTTCTTACCTTGTGACGTGAAAAGTCACGTGTGATTGCGTTTCTTTTAGCTCTGACACTCTCGGTACTGATAGTCTGTCACCGTGCAAGGCAGGCCAGGGTGGCGTGACCTGAGGAGCTCATGCCCATCCTTAACACTTGCCTGTGCTCCCTTCCAGGTAGCCATGGGCTTCTTTCAAGTGGGCTTTATCTCGGTCTACCTCTCAGACGCCTTGCTGAGTGGCTTTGTCACCGGTGCCTCCGTCACTATCCTCACGTCTCAGGCCAAGTACCTCCTCGGGCTGAGCCTTCCTCAGAGCAGTGGTGTAGGCTCAGTCATCACTACCTGGATCCATATCTTCAGAAATATCCATAAGACCAATATCTGTGACCTCATCACCAGCCTGTTGTGTCTCCTGGTCCTTTTGCCAACCAAAGAACTTAATGAGCACTTCAAGGCCAAGCTCAAGGCACCAATTCCAACCGAACTCATTGTTGTTGTGGCGGCCACATTAGCTTCTCATTTTGGAAAACTGAACGAGAATTACAATTCCAGTATTGCTGGACAAATCCCCACTGGGTTTATGCCGCCCAAAGCACCAGACTGGAGCCTGATTCCTAATGTGGCTGTCGATGCCATCGCTATTTCTATCATTGGCTTTGCTATCACCGTGTCACTTTCTGAGATGTTTGCCAAGAAACACGGCTACACGGTCAAAGCAAATCAAGAAATGTATGCCATTGGCTTTTGCAACATCATACCGTCTTTCTTCCACTGCATAACTACCAGTGCAGCCCTTGCAAAGACACTGGTTAAAGAATCAACAGGCTGCCAGTCCCAGCTGTCGGCTATAGTGACGGCCCTTGTTCTTTTGCTGGTCCTTCTGGTAATAGCTCCTTTATTCTACTCCCTTCAAAAGTGTGTCCTTGGTGTGATCACTATTGTAAACCTCCGGGGTGCCCTTCTTAAATTTAGAGACCTGCCCAAGATGTGGAGGGTTAACAGAATGGACACAGTTATCTGGTTTGTTACTATGCTGGCCTCTGCTCTGTTAAGCACAGAAATAGGCCTGCTGGTTGGGGTTTGTTTCTCTATGTTCTGTGTCATCCTCCGTACCCAGAAGCCCAAGGTTTCACTGCTTGGTTTGGAAGAAGAGTCTGAAATCTTTGAATCCATTTCTGCCTACAAGAACCTTCAGAGCAAGCCAGGCATCAAGGTTTTCCGCTTCATAGCCCCTCTCTACTACATAAACAAAGAATGCTTTAAATCAGCTTTGTACAAGAAAACTCTAAACCCAGTCTTGGTAAAGGCAGCTTGGAAGAAGGCAGCAAAGAGGAAACTCAAGAAGGAAACGGTGATTTTCACTGGGATCCAAGATGAAGTTTCAGTGCAGCTTTCCCATGACCCCTTGGAGCTGCACACTGTCGTGATCGACTGCAGTGCGATACAGTTTTTAGATACAGCAGGGATCCACACACTGAAGGAAGTTCGCAGGGATTATGAGGCCGTTGGTATCCAGGTCTTACTGGCTCAATGCAATCCTTCTGTGAGGGATTCCTTGACCAGAGGAGAATATTGCAAAAAGGAAGAAGAAAATCTTCTCTTCTATAGTTTGTCTGAAGCGGTGGCTTTTGCAGTGGCCTCTCAGAAGCAAAAAGGAGTGTGTGTTCTCAATGGTCTGAGTCTTTCTGGTGACTGAGGAAGTAAATTAAGAAGAGTGTCTTGCCATTTCACCATGCAGCATTTTCTACTGTGAAAGAAGAAGGTGGTACACTCTTGGAATCCTTCTCCTTTGAAGCTAAGCCTTTTGATATTCTCACGCGCAGTAGAGCTTAGAGTTGGGGGGAATCAAAAAGAAGAAAATGCTGTGGCTTCAGACTTCATGCAGATAAACACTCTTGGGGTACAATATAAACAGAATGGGACTGTAACACAGCCCCCAAACCTGATCGCTTTACTTTAGGGGCTGTATATCAGAACTCTGTCCTCCAGGAGACAGAGAGGTGAAGTTGGGGTTTGCTTTGCACACACTGGAGCCTTTGCATGGCTCTGCGGAGAGGGGAAGAAGGCAGCGTTGCTGGGCCAGAGCTGGTGAAGCATGAGGGCCTAACCAGATGAGTTCTGTTCTCACTGCCATTCATTCCTGGTTTGTGTTTTGCTCCCAGAGAGCAGTAAGATCTCTGGCTGGTAGTTGGAAATACTGTTTTCCCTCTCCTTCACGCAGGAACTGTGGGATAGTGTCCTAAGAGCATCTGGCCCTGACAGCCAGCCTGCCACTGTACAGAAGCCCTATTGTAAACATCTGATGTTTCAGTCATGCCTTTTTTATTTAGAATAAGTAGGTAAGGAAAGAGTTCGGAATCATGAAGACATGAGAGTCTTTGTTCTTTGTCTCTACCTTTGTTTCTGAGAGCTCTGTCTCCCCTTTGACTCAGCCTGCTGCTTTCTCCTGGAATCTGCCTTAAGTTGGTATTTCTGAATCAGTCTCATCAGACAAAGCAGAATATTTATTGGCTCAGCAGCTTCTTGTAGCACTGTAAATGGACTTGTGGTGCATATTCAAGGAGAGATTTAAAAAATGAATGAATGACAGTCCTCTTAAGAAATGCTACCACCACCATCAACAACCCACCACTGGCATTTTAGCAGGGATCTGCTGGGCATTAGTAGTCTTTCTTAAATAGAAGTGGCTGCTTGTAGAAGACTATAGAGGTGATAGAGTGCTTCCTCATTGTGTTCATAATTACTTTGCAGATGCTGTGAAAACAGTGTTGATGTTTACTTCCACGTACCCTGTTGGTCTACGATAAATACTGATGTCAGTAACCAGTTTTAACTTGTATGCAAGAGGACTTGGGACTTTCACAGAGCCCTAGTTTTGCTGCTATGTCTTTCTTGGTAGCTGGCCCTAGGTTATGAACTGAGTAGTTTCTTCAGAAAAGCACTTTGACAGGTGAGAAAAGAAGCTCACCCAAGTGAGGCATAGAGCACTAACCTGCGAGAGAGAGATTACAAGACTTACCCAGGTCATTAAAGTAACGATTGCCAAAGTAGAAAATCAGTTTTAGCCTGTTCTTATATGCAAAACAATTTCAGATAGTTAGGGGATGCAAACTCTATGCAGCAAACCTACTGAGGTAGAATGCTTTTAAACATCACACACGCACACGCACACTCTCCCTCTCCAAAAACCGACCCTGTTGTTTTTCTGTTGGTGTTCCGGTCTCATTTGCTTATGTAAGAAATGCCCTTCTGAGATCCCAGTCGATCTCAGAGAAGAAGATTTGGCTTTCTGTCTTCTGGGTGGTAATGTTGATAAAGACTACACTGATGTGAGTTTGACATCCCTCGTGAACTCTGCCCGAGAATTTCAGAAATGTTAACTGCTGCTTGCTTGTTCTTTTGTTTGACTCTCTAGCTTTATGAATAATTGTAAGATCGCAGTCTCCTGGTCATTTTTTTAAATCCCACTTGCCCTTTCCTCAAGCCAGGTTGGAATTAAGACTGTTACAGATGTTTAATACTCAGTGAGAGACTAGTAGGTACATGTTAGTGGCAGCTGGGGAGATCCTCAGTAGTTAAAAGTACCTGCTACTCTTGCAGAGGTCCCAAGTTCAGTTCCCAGAACCCACATTAGGCAGGTCACAGTCACCTGTAACTCAAGCTCCAGGGGATCTAACTCTCTCTTGACCCCCGTGGGACATGGACACACACACACACACACACACACACACACACACACACACACACTTTTTTAAAGCACATGTTTAAGATAACTATAATCTATTCAACACCAGCATGGAAGAATTTGAGTTCAGTGTTTAGAAAGTACCTGCCCTTTGCTTGACATGTAAGTTTTTAGTGTGGCTTTAATTGGTTCTGGAGCTTTATACATGCATTAGCAAAGTCTTGAGTTATGTTATGGTTTGTGTTTGCCCCACAAAAGCCAACAGGATTCTGCTTTTAATAACCATTTGTTAAACATGGTTGCACCAGAATCTGTTGCAGCCGTCTTCTTTGGGTTGAGATCTTCGTAACATCAAACATTAAAATTGATTTGATTGCTGATAATTGGAGGGCTCAAATATAGAACCAAAGCCTAATTTACCTCCACCAGCAGCAGCAACAACACTAAAACCCATTTTCATTTGCTTTTTGAATCTTTGAACATATTCATAAACGTTATCTTGTTCACTCAGAGCATTAGTGTGTAAAATATTTTCTGACTGTTTACAAAGATGAATGTTGTTAAATGGCTATCATTTAACTGAAATACAGTGTGTGTGTGTGTGTGTGTGTGTGTGTGTGTGTGTGTGTGTGTGTGTGTGTGTTTTCTATGACAAGGCCTTCTGTAGCGCAGGCTGACCTCAAACAAGCCAAGTAGCTGAGGGTGCTTGTGAGCCTTTGGTCCTGCCTCCACCTCCAAGTGCTGGAGTGACAGGTGCACGGGGTGGGGTGTGCTGGTGCACATGCAGACCTGCTGCATAAAGAACACGGTTCAGGGGAGTGAAAGGATGGAGCGCCGAAAACTGTATCTGACCAGAAATAAAGAGACCTGGCTGGACAGGGTCCATGTCCTGGGAAACCCCACAGTAAGATCAGGATTCAGAAGCACACCTCTAAGAGCAAAGTTAGAAAGAGGTTCTGTTTCTAGAAGGGGAGAGGCACAGACTCACCAAAGCCCCAAAGAGCTAAGAAGCATTTTCTCAGATTGTAGGCAGAATGTGGGTGGGCCTACTCAGGAGTTCTGTCTTCCCTGTGGAGCCAAATGGCTGTAGTGCTGTGTCTCAGCTAGGGTAAGACTGGCAGGAGCCTAGTTAATGTTAACCCGGGTCAGTGGAGCAGATATAATTGATATAACAGTTTCCAGCATAGCAAATGGTGAACTTGGAGACCACACGGAGATGCTAGATGAGATGTCAGACTAAGCTCCTACCTACATTCTAGCACAAACAGCAATCCTCTTACAGGGCTGCTCCTGGCAGTTTGACATTGAAGAACACATTGCCAGGGTTAACCCAGCCTGCAAGTACAAAGAAGAGTGCAGTAGGTTTGGGGACTAATGTTGAGTCTCTTCGTTTACAGTGATGGACTCTGTGGCTCCTGTTACTATCCTTACTGAAGCTTTTCTTGTGAGTACTGACAGAGATGAGCTGAAGGCTCTCTGCATGGAAGTAAATCCCCAGATATCTGGAAGGCAGGTATCCCGGGGGAGACTGCCTGAGCTGAAATTCTGCTGCGGCTGGAGTGGAGGTAGTGCCCCTGCTCCCCACCCCAGTATGCTCAGGAAAGAGTCTGTAGAAAAGTGGACTTCTCCAGTTGACAAGCTTTACATTTTTGCCCACACTTGGTTTCGTGTGTGCTTCCCCTCTTGGAATCTTTTCTTAATTCTAGTGATACTTTAACTTGAAGTTGGGCTTTAACTGAAATTGCAGAAAGGATGAACTGCTACTTACAAAGCTGTTAGACTCTGGTAACGTGCGAGGCACTTGAAGGCTGAAGCAGGAGGATTGAGTCTTCGAGGCCAGCCTGAGGTACTTGGTGAGACCTTGCCTAAAGAAGACAAAGGAAAACTAGCTAGCTAGGAGACCCATTTGTCCAACCCTTTTTTTTTTGCATAAAAATTTTGAGATAATCATGGATGATAATAAGTTTGGGTGCTAAGTTTAAGCATGAAAATTATTATAATGAGACAGGATAAAACAGTATACCAGCTGGCTTTCTTATAGACTTTATAAAAAAGTAAAATACAACTGAATTACTTTGAGTTAAAAGTAAAAATAAGTTGGTTTTTTTTTTTTTTAAATAGTAACTTAGAAATGGAGGCTTTGATGTAGAAGGGGGCATTTTTAATAAGGTAATTTTTATCATGGTTAAGAACTATTTTTTTACTAAAAGTATTTTGCAACTGAAATTTAAAAATAAACCTGTTAAATACAATTAGAAAGTCAAAGAAACACTAGACTAGTAGGTTTTTTAGTATGTATTTTGTACCTATGGCTTAGTTTAAAATAAGAATGTATTGAGGGCTGCAGACTGAGCAGTGAGGGCATCAAAGCTTTTATTGGAGACACTAGAAGTCTGTCATAGCTGCTGGGTTACAAAGGGTTTCCATTTGTAACTTGAGTAAACGTATTTTGGGGGTGATCCTGCAGTCTGTGCCTCACCCCTAGGAGGAAACACGGAATCAAACAGCTCTTTCCTCTTCAGTGCAAATCCTTTGGGAACCTGGGATCTCAGTCTCGATGCCGCCATGGCTTCTGTGTCTTAGGAGTGAGTGTGAATATACCTACACAGCCTGCCCCTCCCCCCCTCCCTTTGTAGGTAGCACTGTATACATGTGCAGACAATATGGAGACAGATGAATGGACTTGAATTCCCAGTCTTTACCAAAACATGTTTAGCTGTCACATCCTTTGCTGTTAGGGACATATTTTATAGTAGGCTTTTTTTAATTCAAGTAAGTGCCTTGATGCTGTTCCTCATAAATCATTGCTCAGCCATCCTTCAAGACAAAATAAGGTATTTCCTGTTGAGGGGAGGGAGTCATTACTCATTTTCTTCTGGAAGAATGTGTTTGAATTGCTTATTTTGTAAGGTCCTCTATATGTTTGAGATCTATTCGTTTTGTTAATAAATTGTTACTGTAATAAAATATTACTGTGTGTAAATTATTTTAATGCCAGGGTCCTGACTAAAACATTTAGATATTGGTGAGTTTGATTAAAAATATTTTAACTTTTATGTTTTGGGGTGTTTTGCCTGCATTGTATGTCTGTGTACTGTGTACACGCAGAGGCCAGAAGAGTGCATCAGATCCCTTGGAGCTGGACTTAAAAACAGTTGTGAGTCACCATGTGGGTGCTGGGCATTGAACCCTGGTCCCCTGGAAGAACAGCCAGTGCTCTTAACCACTGAACCATCTCTCCTACCCCAGATACCAGTGAATTAGAAAGTGCTCTTTTAGTGGATATGGCAGTGCAGGCCTGCTTCCCCAACACTCAGGAGATAGAGGCAAGGGCAGAGAGAGAGGAAGATCAAGGCTGTCTCGATAATTTATATTTGGAGAATGAGCCGGTTTTCCCCAATGGTACAAAAGTATCCAGTCATCAACAAAGCTCAATGCTTCTCCTTTGGGGACTCAGTTCTCCATTAGTGTAGACACAACAAGAGGATTAGATTGTTTCAAGACCCCTCAGCTCTCACAACGCATGGCAGAATCAGAAAGCCCAAATCTGGTTGTTTCCAGCTGGAGATGCTTACACTTCATTTTCACCTCAGAAAAGGACAAAAGTACCCTAGGATGACAAAGAACAAGTGAAATTGCTAACGGGAGCATTTAGACGTTTTGTTGTTTGACACAGGGCCTTGCCATGTAGTCCACACTGCAGATCCTCAGCCTCCTCGGTGCCAGGACTGTAGGCATGCACAGCCATGTCTGGCTGCAGGGCACTCGGCGCTAGCACTTTCTGTACTTGTTCTGCAGTCCCTCCCAGGAGCCTTCTCAAATGCGGCTACCGTCGGTTTCTTGTCCTTCTGTAGCAACCTGGATATTCTGTCGCCAACCTCATTCGCACTGAGCAGAGTGAAGGAGTTAACTATGCTAACCATTCTGTACACAGTGTCTGCACACAGCAAGCACATCCTGGACCCCACAGAGAGCGCTCAGTCACTCTCTGGTGTCTCATTCAGCCACCTTAGAGGGCGGCTCCTCCATGTGTCCTCTCATGCTTTGTGTTCTTGCCCTCTTCATTTAGAACCATTGCTTAAGTCCTTTGCTACCAGGCCCAGTACGAAGTGAACCTATGGCGCATGGAGAAATTCACACGTGCAGGTAATACATACAATTACAGTAAGGTGGGTTCAAGTCAAGCACAGTGATGCATGTGTTGCAATCCCAGCACTTAGGAGGCCAAAGCAGGAAGACTGCAAGTTCAAGGCCAGCTGGGTTACTTTATCATGAGACCACATCCCAACAAATGTTGGTTCGTGAATCCTCTTGAACACTGTAAGCTCTCTCCAGGTGTTTACATCGACGCCTACAGCTCCAGCCACCTTACTGCCCTTGCTAATGGTGTATTAGATTTCTCATGAGGGCGGAAAGGTGGCCCAGCTGAAGAGCATCTGGTGCTTTTGCAGAGGACCTGAGTTTGATTCTCGGTACCCACAACAGGCAGCTCACAAATGTCTGTGACTCCAGCACCAAAAAAGCCAATGTCTTCTTCTGGACTTGGACATCTGCACTCATGTACACACACACTCCCACACACGTATAATTGAAAATAAATCTTACACACTTTTTTAAAAGAGGATTGCAGCCTAACTTTAACAGTAACTGCATTTTTTTAGACTCTTAAGGCTTGGATTACAGGTATAAGCCAACACTCCCAACTTGTTATGAATAACTTAATTTAAAAAATTACAACTTATCATAGTTCTCCAGTGTTTGCAGGATAAGCTCAAAATAGATGCCTCACTGACAAGACCTTAAGAACTCCAGCCTTAACCGGGCAGTGGTGGCATACATCTTTAATCCCAGCACTTGGGAGGCGGAGGCAAGTGGATATCTGAGTTGGAGGCCAGTCTGATCTACAGAGTGAGTTCCAGGGCAGTTGGGGCTACATAGAGAAACTCTGTCTCCAAAACAAACAAACAAACACTCTGGCCTTAACCAGGGATGGTGGTGCATGCCTATCATCCCAGCATTTAGCATGATGAAGTAGGCTTGCCAACTCTAGGCCAGTCTGGGCTACATAGCATGACAAAAAATCTTTCTCAAAAACAAAACCCAAAGTAATCTCCTCATAAGAGAGGAAAAAAGAACCCCAGCTCTGCCCTTGATTACCTCTAGCCTTTGTTCTACCACACATTCTTTGCCTAACACGCCAAGCACTGGCCTTAGGAGTGCCCAAGTGAAACAACAAACACCCCAGGCCTTTAAACTGATCCACCTTGAGTTGCCTCCCAACCTCTTCTGCCAACTTCCTGCATGTCACTACTGTCCTTTGCTCTTAGCAATGTTCCATAAATTTCCTCTCCTCTCAATCAATGGGTCCTTTGGGCTCCATCATCTGCACTTTTATGTGGTCTGTGCATAGTGAGCAAAATGATGGTTATCATTCATTTCCCCAACTTCTACTAGCTTCTTGGTAGCCCATGTACAGAAGGCCAGCAGTATCTATATTGTAAGGTAAAATAAATTATTATTGCAAGCACAGATATGTTTGGTGGGTAATTATTTCTTCAACAATAATTTCTGGAACATGCCTGTCTATCAAGAGGCAATTACATTGACAATAACATCCATAGGTTGAAAAAAGTCTTTAATGAGATATGTAATGAGGTAGGTTAGATAGTCTCAGGCAATTAGCTCCATTTTCAGTCCTTTGAGTGAGGCCCACACTCTGTGTCTCCTTTTGTTTGTTTACCTTCTCTGGCTATCTCTACCACATCAGAGCAACTACAGCTGGATGCACCTGAGGTTTCTAATTAGCCAAGGTTTCTCCCTTATGTAGTCCACCTGTTCCTTCTGGTGGCGGGAATATGCAACTACACTCTAAAGAAGTAAGCCCAGTCGCATGACTAGTTACTCATTCAGCTCAGGAACCTGAAATTGTACTTTTGCATTTATTTTCTAGGAAAATTAAATGATAACAAATTAAACAGTACTAGACATAAATGGGCAATAAATCTTGGTTTTCTTCCCTCTAATGAAAGAGCCTGTGCATGCATGCGTGTTCACTTGAGATGGTTTCTGTGGTGAGTTTGGGCTGTTCTGATAAGGAAACCTCATCTTCTCTGCCTGCTTTACCAGCATGCACCATTCCCAGGGTCATCTCTGGGACCATCAGCTCCAGGGAATGATAAGGTCATCTTCAGTGACAAAGTCCTGGAAATTTATTTCACTGGGCACACAGGTGACAAAGGGACACAGCTGTGAAATGCCAAAATGGTTTTTTTCCAAAAGATTTTATTTTTAATTTTGAGACTGATTTTTAATGTTATGCATGTGAGTATTCTGCCTACATGTCTACGCAGCACCTGTGTGTTTGTGCCCCAGATCCCTTGGAACTGGAGTCACAGACAGTTGTGAGCCTTGGTGTGAGTGACAGGAGCTGGGATGGCTCTTCCTGGGTGTCAACCTGACTGTATCTGGAATGAACGAAATCCAGAAATGGAGGGCACACCTGGGAGCTGGATCTTGAGGCTGGAAGACACTTTTCATCTGGACCATGCCTTGTGATAGACATCTTTTCAAGGGTAGTAAAAGGAGGAAGCGTTCGTTCTCACCTCCTTGCCCTCATCTTGTCAGCACACCCATTCCTCCACTGGCACCGGAGCCCACTTCTTCGGGATTCCAGCATCTACAGAGGACCAGCTGAGACACCAGCCTCATGGGACTCAGCAGCCACTAGATTCTTGGACTTTCCAGTCACACCTAGCCATTCTTAGACAGCATGCCTGTAATTCATTCCAAAAAATCCCATATGTGTGTGTGTGTGTGTGTGTGTGTGAGAGAGAGAGAGAGAGAGAGAGAGAGAGAGAGAGAGAGAGAGAGAAAGAGAGAGAGAGAGAGAGAGAGAGAAAGAGAGAAGAGAGAGAGAGAGAGAGAGAGAGAGAGAGAGAGAGAGAGAGAGAGAGATCCATTCCATAAGTTCTGTGACTCCAGGGAACCCTGACTAATACAGGAACTGAACTGGGTCCTCTGGAAAAGCAGTCAATGCTCTTAATCCCTGGGGCATCTCTGCTCTTGTACCAGATCTCTCAGTTTCATGGCTCTGATGAGGTCTGCCCTCTGCCCACACTTCACCACTGTGAACTGCCTCAGTCACCACGACAGCAATTATACCGATGGCTTGCTTGATGCCCACGTCTTCTTGCCCCTCACTGCTGCTGAGCTGGAGGAGAATCGGTTTTAGAAGGTGGCTCTTGTACACCATTTCTGGGGTGGGAGTTATGCTAGGGTCCAGTGGCTGTAAGATGGCAGTACAGTTTGAGGGCAGATGCCTGACTTCTTTAAGTATGGAAGTGTCTTGTGAGCACGGCAGCTGTTCATGAGCAGGATCCTGTGTTCTGCCTGCTTCATCCTGGTCTCGATTTGCATTAACCATTCGTTAATCAGGTCCTGTGTCATCCATGCCAGTGGCTGGCTCAGCAATCACAGGTGGGATAGACATTCTTGAGACACTGTGGCCTTTACCATCAATGGTTTCATGTTTTCTGACCCGGAAGTATTGCAACAAAAGGCGGCTATCAATCACGACTTTGTTTTCTTGCCCTCTTTACAATGGTCTCTGTCTAAGTTGGGGTTTCTATTGTTGTGATAAAACACCATTACCAAAATCAACTTGGAGAGGGAAAGGTGTATTTCATGCTACAGCTTGTAGTTCGTCTGTCATCCAGAGAAGTCAAGGCAAGCACTCAAGGCAGAAACTCAGGTAGGAACTGAGGAGGCCATGAAGGAGTGCTGCTTATAGGCTTCTTCCCCATGACTTATGCACCTCAGGACCACCTGCTCAGGCTTGGCATCACCCACCGTGGGCTATGCCCTCCCACATCAATTATTAATCAGGGAAATACCCCCTACAGACTTGCCTATAGGGCCAATATTATGGAGACATTTTCTCAATTAAACTCCCCTCTTCCCAGGTATATCAAGGTTTGTCAAGTTGACGAAAACCAACCAGCACAGTCCCCTTCCGTAGAAGTGTGTGGCAGGGGAAAGGGCTAGGAAAAAGCCAACTCCTGCCTCACCAGTATTAAAGATGCCATGTTGGCCGGGCAGTACTCGGGAGGCAGAGCCAGGCAGATCTCTGTGAGTTTGAGGCCAGCCTGGTCTACTGAGAGAGATCCAGGAAAGGCGCAAAGCTACACAGAGAAACCCTGTCTCGAAAAACAAAAACAAAAAACAAAACAAACAAGCAAACAAAAAGATGTCATCTAGACTACAGTCAGCAATCCTGTCACTCATTACCCGTATGGGTTCATTAAGTCACCTGCCTGTCTGCAGAATGCTTTCAAAGCAGTATAAATCTGTTCAGTCAGCCCACAGGTGCTTGAAATCATCACAGTCAAGCATGTTGGCCAAGTTTAATGCCTTTTTCCGATTAACAGAGCAGGGATGAGGATGGTTTTGGTATAAAGTTCTTGAACCCATACAGAGAGCCTAGGTGCCATTACGGAGCATGTCCCTCCTCCTGTCCCTCTGGGACCCACAGATGTCTCTTGCATTTTCTCTGTACTGGCCATGACCATGCAGTGACGCCTACGGCTTCCACAGCTTTCACTTTCTCCTCCAGGGGACACGGCTCAAGTTTCTGCTTCTCCTTCACCATTTCTAGGGGATGAGGGCTGGGCCACAGCTAACAGGGCTGTGTCTGTTCCTCCTTCCAGCCTGTTCTGCCACAAGTGTGGGAAAACAAGAAGATAAACTGAAGGACCTCACAGAAACCTGAGTGGGGGCTTAGCGTGTTAAAATTTCTAGTAGGGCAAATCGTGAGAAGATAGGATCCATGACTCTGACTTTGGGTCAGTATTAGACTATCGGTAGACTCATGACATTTAAAACAGAAAGGATCTCAAGAAAAATCTATTTACTTAAGCTTTCCAAGCCTGGGAATAGTAATGTTTGCTTAGGCTGCCATGACAACAGACTGAAGTAGGCCGCAAAAGCTTGTAAATAGCAACACACTATAAATTCAAGGAGCTAAACATTTTGTTTGTAGATACAGAAACAAACCAGAGGAAGAGCCTGGTCCAGGGCCATGAAGATTTCTTAACTTAGATCACTGATTTATCTGGCATGTCACTGCCCTGCTCAGAAATCCACCAAAATGAGAACTTCAAATTCTCTCTCCATCTATCTTAAAAAGATTTTCACTACAGGAAGCTGTTTCTGGGTGTCACACATTCCCTTAATGAACATTTACAGGTTCCAAGCAGTAAGGATACAGTGATGAACAACAGTCAAGTTATGCCCCGAAGAAATAAAAAATGGAGGGAAACAGTAAATAAACCAATAAATAAGGCACTTACATAATACAGTAAGTGCTGTGAAGAAGAAAGTAAAGGTGAGTGTAACTAAGAAAAGCAAAAGATCTAGCCAGGCGGTGGTGGCGCACACCTTTAATCCCTACACTCGGGAGGCAGAGGCAGGTGGATCTCTGTGAGTTCGAGGCCAGCCTGGGCTACAGGGTGAGTTCCAGGAAAGGCACAAAGCTACACAGAGAAACTCTGTCTTGAAAAACCAAAAGGAAGAGAGAGAAAGAAAGAAAGGAAGGAAGGAAGGAAGGAAGAAAAAGAGAAAAAGAGAAAGAGAAAAAGAGAAAAAGAGAAAGAAAGAAAAAGAGAAAAAGAGAAAAGAAGAGAAAAAGATCTGTCTGGCATGGATCTTGTGATCCAGCTACAGAGGAGGTTGAGGGAGCAAAGTCAGTTGGTGGTCAGCCTCAGTAAATTAATGAGACTCTATCTCAAATACACATTTTAAAGGCTGGGGATGTAGCTCAATGGTAGAGTACTTGCCTAGCATGTTCAAGGACCAAGGTTCAATCCTCATTACTGCAAAGGCTGCAGGGTGGGGTGGGGCCTATTTACAAAGTTAGAGAAGATGGCATTTAAACTGACATCTCCATGAAGAGCATCAGAGAGGGGCAGTGCAGCCAAGGATAAAACATTGGCCAAATCTCAAAAGCAGGAAAGAGTCTGAAGTGTTCTGAAGGATATGCATGACTCCAAGTGGAGAGCCAGCACATTCAGATGCTGTGGTAAGCAGCAGACACTTGACTTGTGTGTCAGAAAGCTACTCAAGTTTTCCAGGGAGTTTGCGGAGAGAAGGGTCATCCTACCCATTCTCATTCATATTCTGTGTGTCTATGTCTCTCCTCTCTTGCTGTATAGCAGGCTAACCTGGACCTGGAAATCCTCTTTTCTTAGTCTCCCCCAGGGCTAGAATCACAGTCATGTGTAGTAGAATATTTTAAGGTGTGTTACTTTTGTTTATATTGCATTTAACTCTGTGAAGCTGTGTTACTGTGCCTGTATAAAACACCTGATAATTTAATAAAGAACTGGCCAATAGCAAGGCAGGAGAAAGGACAGGCAGGGCTGGCAGGCAGAGAGGAGATACAGAAAGAGAAATTTGGGAGGAGAGATCTAAGATCTAGGAGTCAGAGAAGGAGGAGGACTCCAGGGGCCAGCCACTCAGCTACACTGTAAGCCATAGGAAAAGCCCAGAGACAAAAGGTAGATGGGATAATTTATGATAAGGAAAGCTGGCTAGAAACTAAGCTGAGCTAAGGCTGGGCATTCATAAGTAATAATAGATTCCGTGTGTGTTTTATTGGGGAACTGGGTGTTGCCCCCCCCAAAAAAAAGTAAAAAACAAACAACAGTCATGAATCACTATTCTCTGCCTGCTTTGCATTTTTTTTTAAATCAATTTCAGCAGGTGGTGGTGTATAGCACGCATTTAATCCCAACACATGAGGTAGAAGCAGGTAGAACTCTGAGTTTGAAAGCAAGCCTGGTCTACAGAGGGCGTTCCAGGGCTGCCAAGGCTACACAGAGAAACACTGTCTTGAGGAACAAACAAACACAACAACAAAATCAATCTCCTTATTTTGTGGGAAATGGAGTGGGCTGTTTGGATGTTACTGTTGATGGTTTGAATAGGAGACAATTGGCAGAAGTGATGGGTGAATTATAGTACACTCCCTCTCTGGATTTGTTTCCCATTATAAAATGAAGTTATGCATGGTAGCACATGCTTGTATTCCCAGCCCTGGCACTGCTGAGGCAGGAAGACTGCTGAAAGTTTGAGGCCAGCCAAAGCTCTGTAACGAAGAGCCTGTCTCAAAACGACAAATAAGTAAACAAAAAGACTGTGGACTCAATAAGGGAGGGCACATCAGAGCTGAAACATAGGTGTGACCTAGCGCTTACTGGATGAAATCTCCATGGGGACATATTTAGTTTAAAAAAACTCAAAGTGATTTTGATACATTGCGTATTTGAAAACTGATGAGAGATAGCCACCAGAGAAGACTGCTCAGACGTGGGTTTAAGCAAACAGAAAGTCTTTACTAGCTGCTTGACGACGACACTGGGTGTTCAGGTGAGCTCTTAAGCACAAAACCCATATTCTGGGTTGACATACTTCAATTAACAAGAACAGTTAGCCAGAAGCGGAACCACAGAAGCCCATAAGCATGGTTAGTACATTTACAGACTTTCCCAGAACTATAGACTTGGATGGATTAGTTCTTTGTTTTTATGTTGGCAGGTGGTACAGTCTACATGCTGTTTTATGGCCTGAATGGTACTTCCATCATGGAGTCACTTGTGCTAAGGTCTAGGGGCCTACTTAGTCTAGAGCCTGTTACAAAAACCACAGGATCAGGTGACTACCAAGATTGCCTTCAACTTAAAGTACGAGGCCTTAGATTAATATTCCAAACTCAATGCCGGTAGAGGTCAGGTGGTGGCTCAAGTGACTGAGACGGAGATAAGAGATTTGGAAAAGTTGTGATCTAAGTGCCCAATTGTGGTAGTTTGAATTTAACTGGCCCCCATAAGCTCATAGGAAGTGGCACTATTAGGAGATGTGGCTTTGTTGGAGTAGGTATGGCCTTGTTGGAAGAAGTGTGTCACTGTGGGGTGGGCTTTGAGGTCTTATGTTGTGGAATATTAATTTAAGGTGTGTTACATCCATTTATGCTGTGGAATATTTGTTTAATGATGCAAAGACATGTTACATTTGTTTGATTAAATAAAATTAACCTGGGGTTAGGAGCTGAATCAGCAACTAGCTGACAGGAAGTGGCAGGGAGGAACTAAGTGCAGCTAGGGTTCTTAGGTGGGGGCTGAGCAGAAGGACACCCTATTTTTCCAGACATGAGCTAGGAGAGAAGGTGAGCTACTTGCTATTCAGCCACTCTGTGCAAGCAGAATTTCACCTCAACCTTTGAATCCTAAGTTTTATAGAGGGATAGAGATCTAGATAAAGTTCCCTTTAGCAGCATGATAGAGCTGGTGCCTGAGGGAACAGAATTCCTGCCGTGGCCTCACTGCTGCTGGTTAGCTGCAGAGTTGCAACTGCAAATTAAGCAGTTGCTTAAGGGGCAGCCACTGAATTTAATGAAAAACAACAGTCTTATATATGCTCGAGCCACGCCCAGTGTGCCAGACCACTTCCTGTTGCCTGCTGATCAAGATGTAGCTCCTTTTCCAGCACCATGTGTGCCTGCATGCCAGCATGTTCTGCCAAGATGATAATGTATTAAACCTCTGAAACTGTAAGCCACCCAACTAAATATTTTCCTTTATAAGAGTTGCCATGGTCATGGTGTTTCTTCACAGCAATTGAAACCCTAAGACACCAATCAAGAGCTTTGAAGATTTAAAACAAATGCCTTTTCTGCTAAGTCTGGTCAGACAAAACACCACCCAGCAAGAAGAGTTTGGAGTTTGTGTATCAAGTATTTATTTTTGTTATACTGGGAGTGGACCCTATAAAATGTGGAGGCTAATTTGAATGCAGCAGGGAGTTTCTGAAAGGCTTTAAACAAGAAAAAAAAAAAAAAAAAAAAACAACCTGTTGTTTAAAGACTTGATGACAGAGAAAAACAGGAATCCTAGAGTTTGGAGTGTAGCTCCATAGCAGGGTACATGTACAAGGCCCTGAGCTCAATCACCAGCACCAAATGGGTGCTGGTCCAGATCAGATATGGAAAGCTGGATTAGAGAAAATGGTGACAAGTAATCAGGTAGGGCTGTTACTGTGGGCTGGGTGTGAAGCGAAGGAGTAAAGGGCAACTCTCAGATTTCTGGTCTGAGTGTTGATCAGTCCAATGGATGCTGACGAAATTTACTCAGATGGGAACCAATCACTCAGGATATATATGTGAAGCACTTTCTGTGATTAATACAGCTTCCTTGTAGCAGGACAAATGTAATGTTCCAAATTGTTAGGTCCAAAGGAAACTCTAGTTCCCCAAACTCCAAAAGGTAGTCCAAATACCCAGAAACGGGCTCAACATGAATATACTCTGAAGGCAGTATTCTTCAGGAGCTTGTAAAGCCAGTTCCCCTCTACCAAAAAGTCATTTCTCTTGTCACTGGCAGAAGGGACAAATGGCTGCCTGTGGTGCTTATTAGCATATTAAAGCTCAAGCTGGCCTCCAGGCTCCCTCAGTATCATAGTACTTGTTATACATTTCGAAATCCATCCTAATGCTTTTCATCGCCTCCTCTCCCTAAACTCCCTCCAGCTCTTGGGCTTCCCTCTTCAGCTACTCATTCTCCTTATAACCCTGCCATCTCTCTCTTAGAGCTCGCTCGCTCTCTGCTCCCTGTATAAACTGATGACGGAACTAACCACTCTGTGGCATGGTTTGAAGGGAAGGATCTAACTGTAGATTCGAGAGGGAGAACAGCAGAGGCAACGAGGCCAGAGCTGAGAGAGAAAGTAGACCGAACATGGCCAGCAGACTAGACCTGGCATGGCAGATGCAGGAGGAGCAGAGCAGAGAGATGGGGAGAGCAGGCATTTCAAAACTAGCAGGGTTATAAGGTGAATGAGTAACTGGGGGGATGGATGCCTGTGAGCTGGAGGGAGTTTAGGATAAGGGAGGAGGTGATAAGAGCTGGGAGGCTAGCATGGACTTTGAAATGTTTAATAGGTACTTGTAATACTGAAGGAACCTGGGGGCTAGCATGTGCTTTGGTGTGCTAACAGACACCACAGATAGTCATTTGTGTCTCTGCCTTTTGAAACTTGGGGGGAATGGAGCTTCCTTTGGACTGGACACTTCTTTCACCCAGGTCCAGTCTGTTGGCCATGTTCAGTCTACTTTTTCTCTCTGCTGCGGACTCTTCTGGATTCCTCTGGCTGTTCTCTCCCTCATAACTACAATTAGCCCCCCCCCCCCAACCATATCGTGGAACAATAATGTTGTCAGTTTATATACAAATGTCATAACTTGTTTTGAAAATTACTGATACTGAGAGTAGACATGGGAAGACGAAGAGACAAACTGGTATCTTTTGTCTTGGTCAAACTATTATGTTTTGGGGGGAAACTGCCTTGGGGATTGAACTCAAGGCTAAGTACATGCTAGGGAATCCCTCTACCACTAATCTATACCCCAGGTCCAAAGACAAGACACCTGATCAGACTTAGTCGTGCAAAAGGATCGATCTGCTGTGTTGACTGCAGAGATCAGAGTGGAGGTAAGAACTGCATGGGGTCAGGCAGACGACGGCAGCTTAGGAAAGTGGTGACAGTGGTGGGTGGGAAATTGGAAAAGACTAGCACTATATTTGCAAGTGGTCTTGCAGGAACTCGTTTAAATTGGGCACAACCTATGACGTGAAAATCCAATCCAGCTCTTCGTTTCCAGAGCTCTGCATTCCAGAAAATCACTATGGTCACTGCTCACGGGAGGGAAGCCTGGAGCAGCATTCAACCTTAACGTGAAAGAGCGAGAAAGTCATGAAAGGTGAGGCCGCGCTCGGTAGAGCTCCGCCCCTGTTACCTGACCGTCCCAAATCCCTGTCCCGAGCCTGTTGGCCTGCTCATTTCGCAACCGCAGCCCCTGCTTCCGGCTCCGGTAGGTTTGGCCGGAAGCAGTCCGTCCGCTTTAGCGGATCCCCTTCCACCATCCAACCCCGACAAGCCTCCAATCGGTTCCAACAGACGACCAGTCGGTTGCGCTTGCGCGGCGGGGGGGTGGGGGTGGGGGTGGGAATGGTCGCACGCAATCACGTGCACCGGCCGCTTCCGGTGTGCCGCGAGGGCCGCCGGGACGGGTCTCCCTGGCGATCCGTGGTGTGCTGTCGCCGCTGCCAGCAGCGCGCCGGTGCCGCGTAGACGCTCGTGTCCTTGCTGTCTTCCTCGGGCTTCCCGGGGCCTGACCCCCCCCCCCCCGGGGCCCTCGGCAGGCGTCGGCCGAGCCTGTGCGCGAACCTGCGGCCCTCCACTCCCCTTTTACGACTCCGCAGCTTGACTCGGAGGGAGAGCGAGAAGAGGCTTTGGCGACTCCGCACCGTGTGTCGCCGGGCGGGGCCGCGGGGCCGGGGCTCCTCCAGCCCCCGGGATGCGTGCGCGAGCTCTCGTCTCCACTTTCTTTTTACCGCTGTCACGACTGGAGCCGCCTCTCGCCTACAGCGGGGAGCACGAGTGCACCGACCAGCAGCACCCTTGTCGAGCCCCGTGGCCGGGCACCCCCGGGAATGTGAGCCGCGAGGCTCACAAACTCCTCCGGGTAAGTCCCGCCCACTTGGCTCACACTGCCCCGCCACCTGAGTGCGGGTCCTGCGGCTTCCGCTCCAGCTTCTGTTGCCCAGTGCTGCACGGTGAACCATTTCCTTTAGTCTGGACCTTAGGGACAGCCCAGGGAGGGAACGAAGGTAGCTCGTGGCCGAGCCGCCAGAAGCCATCATCTGACGTTCCACGGAAGGTTTGGTAGGGTAGTGAAAGTGTCTCATTTCAAGCGCTGCCCCGCAATTCTAGAGGTAAGAAACCTAAGGCTTAAAGAGAGAAAATAGCAGCATGCTTAAGATCTTAGGGATCTGCAATAGTGCTATTAGGACTCAGGTCTTATGTCCTCAAAAGACCCCCACCCCCACTTTTCTTGTTTGGTGTTTGAGACAGGGTCTGATGCATCCCAGGCTGGCCTCAGACTCACTATGTAGATGAGATTAACTACTACCCTGTCCGACTTCCGTCTCCTCAGTCCTAGGACTGACACCCAGCTGTCGGAACTGTTGTTTTTTAACCTTCATATTTTCCTGCATCTCTTTGCTTTGCTTCATTGAGGCCTAGGCTCTGAAAACAAACTTGGACCCAGGTGTAGGACACTGTAGTCATACAAACAGAAACCCAAGATAGTCCTTTCATGTCCCAAGATGTAACAACTGGCTCTTAGCCTGGTTAGTTCTGGCCACTAAGATATGCTTCTTTACAGGTCTTTACAGGTGCTCTAATGGAGTCATACTGCTTTCTTCACAAGGCTTTTAAGGGACAGGGAGTTAATTATATATAGGGCAAAAAGTTTGATCCCCGTATGTCCTTGGTGTGAACTGTAGCTGCCCTTAACCAAATTGCCTCTTGCTTATAGAGTCACATTGTGGACTGACTCATTAGGTTTCACCCACTGTTAGGAAGCAAGCCCTACCTCCCCTCCAAACTCCCCACTTAAGGTTTTAGAGAAGAATGGCAGGAGAGAAGTCATAACTATCAAACATCTAGTAATATGGTCCTAATCTTTAAGAGTGGCCTGGAGAAATGGCTCAGCAATTAAGAGTACTGGCTGTTCTAGAGGCCCCAGGCTCATTTCCCAGCACCCACTTGGCAGCTCACAACTGTCCGTAACCCCAGGGTCAGGGGATTCTGATGAAGTCATCTGGCCTTTGTGGGCACCAGGCACACATGTAGTGCACAGACCATACACATTAAATCCACCCATACACATTAAATAATAATGTTTTAAATAGGGGTGAAATGTGGGTTTGGCTGTAGTAGAGGGGGGTTTTAGTTTTTACATCTGTCAGAAGTATTCTTTGGCTGCTAGGACGATGGCTCAGCAGCTAACGCACTTGTAAGAGAGTTGGGAGTTAGGATCCCCAGAACCACGTGTGTGCCAGTAGGTATGATGGCCTATGTATAATAGTGGTCTAGGATAGTGGAGACAGGACCCTAGTCATGTTGTCCATCTCTGGTTTTGGTTGAGAGACCCTGCCTTGAAGAGAAGAGTGTTCTGGTAATGTCCAGAATGGGCATTAACCTTGGGTCACCACATGTTGCATACTTCTACCCACACACATGAACATGCATGCACACAGTAAACCCCCCCCCCCAATACATGTTAAAAATAAGAAAAAGACCAAAAAAGGGAGGGGAAGAGGGTGGGGTGCTTTCCTCCCAGCCTAGGCAGTTTATCCATCTTCATCTCCTGGGGGAAATAGCTGACATTTAGGGTATGGAATAGCTTGTCTCTCTGTTCCAGTGGTAAGAATGCTGACTTGCATCAGAGACTCCTGGATCCCCCTTTCTCTTTATTCTGTCCTGGTTATTATTTGCGAGGTCTCACCACACCTGTCGGTCCCTGTTCATGTGTACTGCCACAGCTCCATTTCCTACCTAATATCTGTTCGGTGGATTTCCAAGAACAACTGTGTTTTCCTCTCATAAAATCCCAGTGATTCTAGGATCTTTCTCCCTCTAAGGATTAAGTTGGTGAAATTCCAACTTAGTGCTTGGCCACAAATAAATTAGCTCTTCTTGAACTATTCATTCAGATTTTTATGCCTGTCTTTTTCCTAGACAAAAAGCTGTCAATTCTCTTTTGTTTTGTTTTTTGTTTGTTTCGTTTTAGGCTAACACCAGAAAGCCATGTTGGTTTGTCAGTTTACTGTTTTTTCTTATTTTTTGGCTTTGCTTTTTGAGGCAGGATCTATGTACCATGGTCTGATCTTGAACTCCTGATTCTCCTGTCTCTGCTTGCCAAGTGCTGGGATTACAAGTATGCTCCTACAAGCCAGCAAGGTTACTGTTTAGATCTGTGCTGTCTTACACTGTGGCCACTAGCCATACAGTTACATTCATCATACTGAAAGTTAGTCCATTTTGGCTGCTAGCCCTGTTCCAAGTGCCCAATAACCATCTGTGTCTAGTGGCTGCTATATTGGACAGCATTAATAGAGAACATTTCCATCAGAGTTTATTGAGTCATCCTCGTATAGAAAACTGCCAGTCAAGTTGGGTGACAGCATAACATTATGAAGAAAAGGACCAGGGACTGAATTTTTTTTTTTTTTAATTAAAAACCTATTTTTGATATTTGGGCCTCATGGCCATGGGCAGGTTGCTAACTATCTCACTACAGATGATTGTCTTTAATAATGAACTCTTTCATTAGAACAGTACTTGGCTGTTCTCCAACAGTTATGATTTCAATCCTTTGAGTCCTACCATGTAAATCTGTGGGAATGGGTCTAGTTGGTGGAATACTTACTGTGTGGGTAAGCACAGGAATCTGAGTTTTATGGCTCTCATCTCAGTGCTAGGCAACCCCTGCGGTGGAGAGCTAGCAGGCCTAGACAGTTGGTGAGCTCCACATGCACACACTTGCACCCGTCCCCATGCATGGCCTGCTAGCTAGCTTTTACGTCAGTTTGACACAAGCTAGAGTCATTTCGGGAGAGGGAATCTCAGTTGAGAAAATATCCCCCACCAGATCGTCCTGCAGGCAAGCCTGTGGTGCATTTTCTTGACTAATGATTGAGTGGGAGGGCCCAGCTCACTGTGGCAGGACCACCAGCCCAGTGGTCCTGGATGCTATAAGAAAACAGACTGAAGCTGGGCAGTGGTGGCACACGCCTTTAATCCCAACACTCAGGAGGCAGAGACAGGTGAATTCTGCGAGTTCAAGGCCAGGCTGGTCTACGTAGCAAATTCCAGGACAGCCAAAGAAACCCTGTCTTGAAAAACAAACAAACAAACAAACAAAGGAAAGAAATGATATGAAAAAACTGAAGAAGAAAATAGACCCAGAAAGCCATGAGGAGCAAGCCGGTAAACAGTCCTCATCCGTGGCCTCTGCTCCAGCTCCTGTCCTGGCTTCCCGGAGTGACGGACTGTGATGCAGAACTGAAGGCTAACATGAACTTTCCTCCCCAAGTTGCTTTTGGTATTAATGTTTTATTACACCAATAAATTCTTACTTAGGAACCCTAACTAAGATGTATGTGTACTCACAGTAACAACCCCCCCCCAACACATATACACGAGTCTGTGGGAAGATGAGACATCTTTTAAATTTTTTTAGTTAGATTTATTTATTGAAGTTAAGGATGGTTGTGAGCTACCATGTGGATGCTGGGACTCGAACAAGTGCTCTTAACCACTGAGCCATCTTTCCAGCACTCCACCCACTTTTTTGGTTTTTCGAGACAGGGTTTCTCTGTAGCTTTGGAGGCTGTTCTAGATCTCGCTCTGTAGCCCAGGCTGGCCTCAAACTCACAGAGATCCACCTGCCTCTGCCTCCTGAGTGCTGGGATTACAGGCGTGCACTGCCACTACCCGGCTACCCACTTTTTTTTTAACATACAGGAAAGAGGTAGCGGAATCTAAAGTAGTGAGCAGACCTGCCTCAAATCACACAAGCTGGCAGAGTAAATCTCTTACATATAAAATCCTTATCACACGTTTAGTTAAATCATTGAAACTTATTTGAAGTGATGAAGCTGTAAGGCTAGGGCGAGAATTTCTAACTCTTGGCCAGGTATTCTTAAAAAAAAAAAGTGGGGTTGGGGATTTAGCTCAGTGGTAGAGCGCTTGCCTAGCAAGTGCAAGGCCCTGGGTTTGATCCTCAGCTCTAAAAAAAAAAAGTTTGGTGTCTTAAGAAATTTTCATCATATGGGACTACTTGCATCCCATGAGGGAATGTAAATGAAAGGCTCTCAAAATCTGTGATCCCTGATTTGCCTGAATAAAAGACTCACTGGAGGCATTTGATCTCCTACTCTCTAGACATTCTCATTCAGGGCTGAAATGGAGCCCTCGAATCTGTAAGAATCAAGTACCACATGTGCTTGTTAAGATCTTTTGAATTTGGGAAATGTCTAAACCTTTAGGCCCTGACAGAGTTCATTATTTGCCCCGGAGGCTGCTGTTCCTTTTACATTGGATACTTAAACCTTTCTATTGACTTACCTCTTCTCTAGCCATGGATACATCATATGATGGTGCTGAGGTAACTGTCGTGATGGAGGAAATTGAGGAAGCTTACTATACTTCTCCTGGGCCCCCTAAGAAGAAGAAGAAGTATAAAATACAAGGAGAAAAGGCCAAGAAACCCAGGTTAGCTCTAATGTTTTGGTTGTGATGGATTGCAGGGAGGGGGGCGTGCTGATAAAGATTCATTTAGAATGCAGTTGTCAGTCTGAGTGGGCATTGATGTAAGGGGAGGGAGACTGGGGGTGCAGAGGGACAGACTTTGCTTATGTTTCCAGACTATCAAAGGAGCGTGTGCTGTGTAATTCTAGAATCTGTGGACCCTTTTGTATGTTATTTTTTATTATGTCATTATTTAAATACTTAAAATAGGCCTTAGTAACATTGCAGTGATAAGCAACGCCAGTGATTTCTACAGACACTCTCTACTTTAGTTTCCCTCTTACTTTGAATACTAAGACTTCCGGCTGACATTACTAGCACTGGACCACTTTGATAATTACTTGCTTTCTTCTCTCAGCCTTGATGAGATTTTCTTTGAGACAGGATTTCTCTGTGTAACAGCCTTGGCTGTCCTGGAACTTGCTCTGTAGACCAGGCTGGCCTCAAACTCTCAGAGATCTGCCTGCCCCTGACTCTCCAGTGCTGGGATTAAAGATGTGCCCTACCACTGCCCAGCCTCAATGAGATAGTTTTGACCAGTTCGATGACCGAAGGCAGAGTAGAGGAATAATGTGTGTGTGCAATAAGCCTGGGTTGTCAGCCTCTGCTGTTAACCTTGGCCCGAGAGTGAAATGACAGGACCCTTGCGTCTTCGGCTGTATTTGATTACATAACTGGGGTGTTACAGATGTTCTTTGCTTGTTTAGAGACAATGCTTTGAATCGAGAGGTTTGGCTTGGCTTGCTTTGCCGGCCTTTGACTAACACCCTGACATCACAGCACATGCTGGCTAAAGTAAGGCAGTTATTGCCTCTGCAGGTCTGCTTACCTTCTCTACTACTATGACATCTACTTGAAAGTGCAGCAGGAGCTCCCCCACCTCCCACAGTCCGAGATCAATAAGAAGATCAGTGAGAGCTGGAGGCTCCTCAGTGTGGCTGAGAGAAGTTACTACTTGGAGAAAGCCAAACTAGAGAAAGAAGGTTTGGATCCTGTAAGTATTTTTTTTTTCTATACCACTCCCACCCACCCCCACATTGCTTTAATGGGTAAGGACCTGGGGAGACCAGCTCCCCTGTTCTCATGACTCTTGATTTCTTTCTTTTTTGGTTTTTCGAGACAGGGTTTCTCTGTGTAGCTTTGCGCCTTTCCTGGAACTTGCTTTGGAGACCAGGTTGGCCTTGAACTCACAGAGATCCATCTGCCTCTGCCTCCCAAGTACTGGGATTAAAGGCATGCACCACCAATGCCTGGCTGACTCTTAATTTCTTGAAGAGCTTTTAAATTGTCTTTTTAAGTCTGGTATTGTGTCTGTTTTCATGATGCGCCGCATTCTTTTTAATTGCAACAGTACAGAGAGCTGACATTTTCTGATTTCTTTATAATGAGGCTTTGATTCCTTTTCTGATCTTTACTGTAACTCAAAGCTTCTTATCCTACTAGTAATGTTTTTTCCTTAATATAGTGGCTTATATAGGCATTTCTTCTACACCATGTTTTCATATTACTAATTGAATGTGGTGTGATCTATCTGTTATTTTGACTGGTATCATAACAGTCAGGAATTAGGTTTGTATGGAAAGAAGTAAAGCTGCTTTGTGTGATACCATGTACTTTTGAACTATACCAGAAGAGAAATGCAAGGTTAAAGCCAAAGGTGATGGTGGTGACTGGGGCTTTGAGCCCTTGAACTAAGGAACTAGTGAGGGTGTAGGCGATGTCTAGCTGCCATTTGTTATCTCTAGTTCACAGTGATAGAATACTGTGGGCCCTTGGGATGCACTGAGACTTGGTGAAGCTTTCTGTGCTGTGCTGTCCTCTAGGTCTCCTGGTGTGTGGATGAGACTGTCATCTTGAGAGACTGTCAAGAGTCCTTTGCCAGACTATCTCTTCTTGATGACCCTTGCTGCTCAATGCAGGACCTGGGGTTCCTGGGTTATTCCTCCAAGTCTGTATAGTTTCTGCCATCTAGTCCTTTTCTCTGTTTTAGTCCAGACAATTCTGTTTATTTGCACCATTTAATCTCATTGCCCTAATGTGTCTTCTGAGGGGTTGTGAAGATGCTGTTCCCCTTGCCCTCTGCAGTTCTGTCTACCTTCACATGTCACCCGAGTGCTTCTTTGAATTCTTTGAGTGCTGCTTTGTGCCTTAAGTAGTCCCATCTGCGCTCCCTTTTGAGTTCTCCAAAGATGCTCTTGTATTTGATTTCAGTGTGCCTTTAAAGGGTGCTTTGACTTTTTTTTCCCCGTTAAACTGGGTTTTTATTATCTATTCACTTCGTTCGTTCTGTTTCTCTTATAATTTTATGCCTTGGACTTTTAGCCTCATGAATTTTGACTTTGATTTCCCTGTGTATTAACTGGTAATACTATAGTGCTATTTTAGAGATAAAATTAAGTCACAGGTTTCAACAAATTTCTGAATTTTAAGATGTTAGGTCTCCTCTCTGCACCCCCTGACGTATTCAGGGCCTTACTAGATAGTCCTTGCCATAAGTAATTTCTCTCACAAAGCTTTCTTAGCTTGGTAAACTGTTCATCCCTGTAAGTCTGGAAAATTCCTGAGGTCAAAATCCCCATGTGCCATTTTGAGGTCCATCTCAGGCTTCTGTATAGCAGCATTTCATGCTTTTTGAGTTTTTATTTAAACTGTCTGATAATTTAGTAGTACTTGTTTGGGTATTTACATTGTTTGTTACTTTATAACTCAAAAGTATCAAAGCTTAAAAAGAACTCACAAATTGCCAGATTCCTTTAAAAACAAAACAAAACAAAAAAACCACTAAAACCCAATAGGTGGTTGCTGAGGCTTCAAGAGGGAATAGAATTTGCTCAAGACTATGCAGACCCGGTGTTCAAGCTCACAGTTTTGGAAGCCAGGATTGGTGCCCTACCCAGAGTTCAGTGCCACAGATGTAGAGCATTTTCCCAGGCTGCATAAGCCCCCAGTTCAATCCCTCGCACTGTGGAAAAACCTAACAACAGAATCTAATCCACTCTACAGTTTCTTGAGCAAGTAAAGTATGTTGATCCAAATGAAGGTGACATTGCTGTTGACAGAGGCTGATCTTTTCTGTGTTAGGTCAGGCAGTTTTTGGAAAAATAAAAAATAAAAGCTACTATACACAACTTCATGAGCTCTTCATCCATTCATCTCTGCTTGTTTTCCTCTTGGCTTCCTCATTCTCAGAACTCTAAGCTCTCATCACTGACTGCTGTGGTTCCGGACATCCCAGGTTTCCGAAAGATCCTTCCCCGATCAGATTACATCATCATTCCCAAGAGCACTCTGCAGGAAGACAGGAGCTGCCCTCAGCTAGAGCTATGTGTGGCTCAGAACCAGATGTCCCCTAAAGGATCAACTCTCATGTCTAATGCTTCCCCGGATATAGTAACCAGCCATGCAGGCATGGCAGAGCAGTGCCTCGCTGTGGAGGCCCTGGCTGAGGAGGTGGGAGCCCTTTCCCAGCCAGGTGCTGTGCAGGAGATTGCCACTTCAGAGATCCTCAGCCAAGACATGCTCCTGGAGGAGGCATCCTTGGAGGTGGGAGAGAGCCACCAACCTTACCAGACAAGCCTGGTAATTGAAGAGACCTTAGTAAATGGCTCACCAGATGTCCCCACTGGAAGCATGGCTGTGCCACACTCCCAAGTTGGAGAGAGCTTGTCGGTGGTAACAGTCATGAGGGTAAGTGGCTTTTCACTAATGTCTTTGCTTTGTCTGATATTCTTTAAAAGGTACCTTTTGCTTTTGACCAGGGTAATGGAGAGTATAGGTGTGATACTTTACTGTTCCTAGGCCTTGAACTTGCTCCAGAGTTCTGTTTCTCAGGCATCTTACCACCTCTCAGCCTGGCTCAGTGAGAGTTTTCTTCACATAAGATAGTATTTGAGGTACATTAATAGGAGAGCTTAATTAAAGCCAAGAACTTTGTGCTATTAGTACCAAATTGGGATTTTGTGTCCTGAAATCTCTTTCAGAAAAACCACAACTGTATGTGAGAATTATTGAAAAACACTTTTGGGTTTCGATGGGAATAAGAAGAAAAGTTCTCTTTAAGGACAGAGTCACGGAACTAAGACCTGAGAAAGAGAGACAAATCTGGGGGCAGTGAGATGGCTCAGTGGGTAAAGGTGCTTAAAATTAAAAAGAAAAGAAAGAGCAAGTCCTTCTCCACTGCACCAAGGGATTCTTGGTTGAGATGAAAGCGAAAGTCTCATTGATCTGGGGGACCTGCCACATGCCCTAGTACAGTGTCCCTCTTTTTCCCTGGACAGGATAGCATCCTAGAGGAATGGGAGCCCTCTTCAGGATCAGAGGGCCAATGTGTTGTAGTGTACGTGATGATGCTTGGGTAAAAGAGCAGGTAGCCCATAGAGCTCTGTCCTAGACCCAGTATTGTTTGGTTGCCTCAGTGCTGTTTTATGACTAAATCGTTGCCACCGATCTGGTGAAGGCAGTTAAGAATGATTGTGAGCTGCTTGGTGGGTGCTGGAACAAATCCAGGTCCTCTGGAAGAGCAGCCAGTTCTCTTTACCATCTTTACCACGGAGCCATCTCTCCAGTACCACTTAGTAGGGTATATTAATAGGGCCAGAAAAATTGGATTTTCTTACTAAGTGCTTTTGAAATCTTGGGGGTCCCTAAGCCGTTACAGCTCTAGTTTTCTCACCCGTGAAATGATCATAGCACGTCTTCTGTGGTAGTCATTTTCTCTTGTTTCTAAGGTAACTTCTTATTTTGATATAACTATTTATTTTGCGGAGTGTACTGGATGAGCACATTGAGTTTTGTGCTTGATGCAGTCTTCCAGTATTGTGGAATCTGTGGGTGTTCTGCACACTGTTAACTGTCCTTTCCATGTGCACAGGACTCCAGTGAGAATAACTCCTCTGCTCCAACCACCCAGTTCATCATGCTGCCTCTGCCTGCTTACTCAATTGTGGAGAACCCTTCCTCCATCAAACTGGTCAGTAGTGAGGAATTAGGCTGCATGCATTCTCTTCTGTTCAAAATAGTTTTCCAAGGTCTTAAAGCCTTTGGACATGGGAGCCAGCAGTGGGCTTTGAATTCCCTGAGTCACATGTGGATGGCCAGGAGCCCTGTAGGTACCCTCCACAGTACCTGTGAACTATCCCAAGTATGTAGACTTCTTGAAACACCTGGGGGCAGTTTTCAGAATGCTGTGGAGCCATTGACCTAGTTAAGCATTATCACTGCACAGATGATAAAACAGCCCAAGAGAGAGAAGTTGAAACCTGAGGACATAAACAAACCAGGGTTCTGCCTTCTTGACTCAGCTGATATTTTCCCATCCACACACTGCAACTTCTGGACTGAGATGTAGTCCTAAATACTTCATGGTTTTTGATGTGATTATAAATGGTATTCTGAAAGTAACTGCTTAGTCCCTGGTAGTATGTAGTAAAAAGGGGGACTTTTTAGAAATTAATTTTGTTTTGTTTTGAGACAAGGCCTCACTGTGTAACCCTAGCTGTCCTGGAACTTACTGTGTAGACCAGGCTGGCCTCGAACTCAAAGAGATCAGTCTGCCTCAGCCTCCCGAGTGCTGGGATTACAGGCATGTGCTGCCACACCTGGCTGAAGTGGTAGATTCCATTGTTTATTAGATGCTAATGCTAACCTGGCATTTCTGGGGTAAACTCACTTGTAGTGATCTGTCTTCCCTCTTATATGTTTGATTTTGGTGTGTTAAAATTTTGTCCAGTGTAGCAGGAATCTTAAAGGTACTTATTAATAAAATCAAACCCGAGGCCAGTTATTGGGGTGAATGTTAGAAGATCAGAGAGACAGAACAAGCCACAGCTACCTCACCTCACCAGTTCCTCAGCTGGTCTTGTTTCCTCAGACTACAAGCTTCTGGAGTCCTCATCCAAATCTCAGCTGAACTGTGTTGCTCCAAAGCCTAAAGCTTAACCAGCCAAATGTTGAACCAGCCAAATGCTTCTAGTTTCTGGTCTTCACGCCTTATATAATCTTTCTCTTTCTGCCCCCACTCCGTGGGATTAAAGGCGTGTGTCACCATGCCTAGCTGTTTCCCATGTGCCTTGAACTCACAGGGATCCGTCTGGCTCTGCCTCCCCAGTGCTGGGATTAAAGGCGTGTGCTACCACTGCCTATCCTCATGTTTAATATTGTGGCCGTCCTGTTCTCTGACCCCAGCTAAGTTTATTTCGGGGAACACATAATATTTCGGGGAACACAATACCACCACAGTCCAGAATTTTTATGTCTTAACTTCATCAGGTATGGATCTCTAATTTTCTTGTCTGGTTTGTCTTGTGTTCTTATTAAGGTGATGTTTGCCTCATCGGGTGAGTGGGAAGTATAGTATCTCCTAGGAGAGTTGGTGTTATAGACATATTATTTCTTCCAGAATTATTTGATAGAATAACCAGTCAAGTCAGGAAGGAACTTTGTTTGTGGACAGGTTTTTAATTATGTTTTAATTGTAAAACATACAGAGAAGTAGATTACTTATTTGCTTATTTGGGGTATTTTGAGACAGTCTCATTTGCAGCTCAGGCTAGCCTGAAATGAACAGCAATTCTGCCTTAGCCTTGAATGTGCTAAGATTACAGGTGTGGGTCACTGTGTCTCAGCATTGTGTTACTTTTGTTTTTTTTTGTTTTTGCATTCGTTTTTGGTTTGATCTTTCTGAAAAATTCTGATTATTTAGGTTCTAATTGTATGTATTCATTCATTCAGAAAAGATTTCTTTCTATAACCTAGACTATTAGAGCTCACCATGTAGCCCAGGTTGGCCTTAAACACTTATCCTACCTTGGTCTCCCAGTCGCTGGGATTCTAAGTCTGAGCTACTAAGTCTAACTTCAGTTTGTCAATTTTATTGACTTGGAGATGTTTATAAAATGCCCTATTGCCCTCTTTTTAAAAATGATGGTAAAAGCTCGGTGGTGGTGGTACATACCTTTAATCCCAGCAGAGTGGAAGCTGAGGCAGGTAGATCTTGTGAGTTCCAGGTCAGCTGGTCTACAGAGTGAGTTCCAGGACAGCCAGGACTGTTACACAGAGAAATGCTGTCTCTGAAAAAAGGTAAAGCATACAAGGTAACAAGGGGCTAGCGAGATGGCACGGTGGTTGAGAAGGTGGACCTGCGTGCCATTCCCAATGCCCAGGTTGGGGGATCCTGAATCTTACAGTAAAACAGTTTACTACCCAAAATGTGGTCTGTCTTGATAAATGTGTATTTGAAAATAATGTGTATTCTTCTCTTTAGTAGAATGTTACATTCATATCAGATTAGGTCAGGGTGATGGATAATATTGTTCAACACTTTTGTATCCTTGCTGACCTTAGATCTGTCTGTCAGCTATTGGGAGAAGGCACCCAACTGTCCCTATGGATGTTTCTATTTCTTCTTAAAGCCCTATTAGTTTTTATGTTATTTACATAAACATTAGGATTGTTATGTCATCTGTATAAATTAGCCCCTTGGTTATTAAGAAATGACCTTTAGTAATATCCTTTGCTCTCAATCTACTCTGCTGTTGTTTAGTTTGGGTTTTATTAGTTGCTGTTAACAACTAGTTAGTTTCCATGCTTTTAGCCATTTTATAGCTTTATGTCTAAGGTTTGGTTTGGTTTCTTAGGCAGCATGTAATTAGATGTAAAACACAGACATGCCTGGTGGAAAGCATCTCTACTTGATATGGTTAGGTTTAGATCTGTACATTACTTGTCTCATTGCCGTGATAAAATGCCTGACAAGTAACTCAAGGAAGGTTTGGTTTGGTTTGTCGTCGTCCTCCCCCAAATCACAGTGGGAAAACATGGCGACAGAGTGTGAGGCTGCTGGTCATGGGGTGTCTCTAGTCGGAAAGCAGACAGATGAATGATGGTGCTCAGCTCAGTTTCTTCTTTTCCCCTTTGTATTCAACAGGACTCCAGTCCTTAGGATGATGCTGTCCACATTCAGGTTGGGCAGTTAAACCTCTCTGGAAATGTTCCCACGAACATGCCCAGAGGTGTGTCTCCTATTTGATTATAAATCCAGCCAAGTTGACTGTGAAAATTAACATTCCCAAGTCTACCCCTTGCCGTTGTGACACCTAGACACAGTCACTGATTTCTTGTTTGTTGGTTAGTTAGTTAGGTATTCAAGACATGGTTTCTCTCTGTAGCTCTGATTGCCTTGGAACTAGCTCTGTAGACCAGGCTGGACTTGAACTCAGAGATACACCTGCCTCTGCCTCTCCAAGTTCTGAGATTAAAGGTGTGTGCCACCATCCAGCTCACAATCACTTAAAAAATTTTTGTTGTTGTTGAGACAGAGTCTCTCTTTGTAGACCTGGCTGGCCTCTTAACTCAGAGAGTTCCACCTGCCTCTGCCTCCCCAAGTGCTGAGATTAAAGGTGTGTGTCACTCTGCTGGGCCCAGAATCACCTTTAAATCATAATATTCGACCCCAGTCCTCAAAAGGCGAATGGCCATCTAATAATGCAGAATGCATTTAGTTTATCTCCCAAGAGTCCTGAAGTCTTCCCATTCTAACACAGAGTCCAGAGTGTTCTAAGAACTCAGGGCAGTCTCTTAACTATGGGCCCTTGCAAAACCAAAGCCCAAGCTAGGTATTTCCAGCATATAGTAGCATAGAGTAAATATTCCCATTCCAAAAGGGAGGAGTGTCAGAATAGCAAGGACAGATCGGATGAAGACCAAGCATGACAAACGCTGTACCCATAGCTGCATGTCCAGGAGCTGGGGCTTGTGTTGGCATCATCATGGCTCCCTGCAGAACGTGAGGCCGTTCTCTTAGACAGGTGCCAGTCTGTGCCAGGAGTCCTCGCAGACATCCCACAACCCTAGTATCTCCAACATTCTGAGGTCTCCATTGGATCTTTACCATCACACAGGAGTTTCTGGAGTTTCCTTCTTGTAGGGACTCTGGTCTTGCTATATATTACCTGGCCTCAGAGGTGTCTGGAACTTTGGTGTGGGCCTCTATGACCCCATAATTCTTTGGTTTTTGCCTGTCTATAAATGTAGATAGTGCTGCTACAATGTCTTGCTCACTCAAGATGTAGTCCTGCCTACATATGCCAAAGCTTTAGTGGCCTCTATGTGCCTTGGCAGCTGAACCTGGGAAAATTTCTCCAGGGATTGTTTTTGAGTAAAGAACTCTGAGCATCTCTCAGTCCAGACTACCTCCTGAATTTGCATTTTCAAGAGTTGGAGCCTTTGAGGTAGGGTCTTGCCTTCAGGCCATCTTGGCTGTGTCCTAGTTTAAAGCTGAAGGTTTCTCTTTAACAGTTACGCTACTTTCTCTACACCTGCCATGCCCATTTCCTCTCTGTTTGTATATTCATATCTTTGCTCCCCCTCACTATAGATCCAAATAAGAGCCGTGGCAGAAGCTATGCCACAGCCTGAATGCTATGGTCCCTTGAGATTTCCCCTGCTAAAGAAATGGCCCATTACGTTAGATTCAGCCTTACTCAAGTTACCAGGACACAGCAGACTGCAGATGCATTTTCTGAATATAATACAATGGGACTCTAGCCCAGTTCTCAATAGTGCTCGGTCTTCTCTGAAGCCTGATAAGCCAGGCTGTCATTGCCTGCATTTATGTTGGCAAGCTGTTCTTCTGAATTTCCACCAGACTTGCTCAGTGATGTCTGCTCACAAGATTCTAGGGTGGGTTTTTGGTTTTGGGGTTTTTTTTCCCCCATAGGTTAAAACTTGTTGATTCCTTGCATAAACCAGGCCTAAAGGCCTATAAACTACATAGTCATGTAGTCTGGGAATGGCTCCATCTCTGGCACCGAAATAGGTGTTAGGTGCTCTAGAGCAATGGGATATGTATGTATATCTGTAAAGGGGATTTATGATATTGGCTCACGTGATGGGCTGGGTAGTCCTACAGTGGCTGTCTGTCTTCATGCTGAAGAGGCAGAGAACCGGGTAGTTGTTCAGTCCAAGAGCTGGAGGTGCACAGCAGTCCCAGTTAGGCACTGAAGGCCTTAGTGCTGTTGGAGAGTCGTAGCTGTTAGGCCTCCATTGACAGGCTAAAGAAACTCAAGTCTTGATTTTGGTGGATGATGGCAGCAGCAGCAGCCATACACACTCAAAGGCAAGTAGACAGACAAACAGCGCTTTTCCCTAGACCCCTTGCCATCTGAGCTGCCATTTGGAAGGACCTACCACTTTGAGGGTAAACCTTACGCCCCTCAGTTAACCCTCTGTGGGGTCCCCCACCCTTCACAGAAATACCTGGAGATGGATCTCCCGGGTAGGTGGTTCTGTGTCCTGTAACATTGGTGGTCAAAGCCGGCCATCACAATCTGTTGTTGTCTTTGTTCCGTCAGTTCTATTCTGCTTTCTTTGACTTTAATTGACTTTTTAGGATCCATGTTTCTCTTCCCCCAACTCCTTACTCACCTTCCCCTTCTCTCCTCCTTTTTGAGAGCTCTGTTTTACTTTGTAGCCCAGACTAGCCTTGAACTAGTGATCCTTTGGCTTCACTTTTCTCTCCATTTAATGGTTTGTCAGTTATTACCTTTGTGTTGACTATTTTAGTAGTTTTATTTTTTAAGATCGAATAGATTACATTTTCAACTTAACCCCAGTCTTTCAACAACCTTTGCTATACGTAAACTGTACATTCGATATTGGTTGTTTTGAGATGAGGTTTTTAACTATGTTGCCCAGACTTATCTGGAACTCATGGACTCAAATGATCCTCCTGTCTCAGCTTTACAAGCAGCTGGGAATACAGGTATGTGCCACTGTGCCCAGCTAAATAGTATATCCTTGGATGAGAAAGTTGCTGCAGTGTGTGTGTGTGCACACATATACACTACACATGTGTGCATGGAGATGAAAGGTTGATGTCACGTGCCTTCCCATCTCTTTGCACCTTACCTGCTGACACTGAGTTTATCTCACTGAACCTGGAGCTGCCTAATTTGCTAGGCTTGGTGGCAGGCTGACCTTTGACCTCTCCAGCTCTTAGATTATAGGCACACACCTTTTTGCACTGGTGCTAGGGATGTAAACTCAGGTCCTGATGCTTGTATAGCAAGTGCTCTCCTCCCCACTGGGCCGTCTCCCCGATGCAGACAGTAGCAGCATCTTGAAATAGGATTCCACTGCCGCTTACTCGATGGAGATCTTATCTTCCTGGAAGTGGCTGTTCTATCAAGAGCCGGGCTCTTCCAGGAAAGTGTTTTAGGCACTTCTCTGTGTTTTAAGACTGAGACAGCTGTAAGCATCAGCATTTTTGTCTGGCGTTACTGTTCCTTCAGGATGCTGTTGAGGAGTGTTTCCAGGTTCACAATGACTTTCTTAGATTTCTGTTCTTCGGGGCGGGGGAGGCATTCAGCATGAAGAGTCTATATTGGGTTGTGGTCTAGGAAAAGATAGGAGGTTTTCTGTCCTGAGTATGAAATCTCAGAGCTGTAAACTCCTTGGTGGTTTACTATTCATGTTTCCCATTCTTGACTTTTGCTCTTGGGCACATCTCTGTGACAGAAAGAGGATGCGATTTTTCCAAGAAAACCCAAGTGACTACCTGGGTCATTCATTGTGTCGGTGGCAAAGTTGGAACCTAAAGCTTGGTGTCTTTCCTTGGTGCTCCTCCACTTGGCACTCATTCTGGACATGGTGCCACAGTGATGGGCAGCTTTTCCTGATGCCTCCTGGCAGAGGTGGCTAGTGCCAGTTTAGCCTTTACTCAAGGGGAATTATTGCTTTTGGCAAGGCTAGAGAAGTTAGGGATTAACAGTTTAGTAAACATTTCACCATGTAGACCAGGCTGGCCTTAAACTCAGAGATCTGCCTACCTCTACCCCCAAGTGCTGGAAATAAAGGTTTAAAGGTGTGTGCTGCTACATCCAACTAAAGTCTTCTCGATGTTTTTGTTGTTTTGTTTTCGTTTTCGTGTGTGTGTGTGTGTGTGTGTGTGTGTGTGTGTTCCCTGCTTGTGTGCCTGTGTACCACATCTGTACCTGGTATCCAAGGAGGCCAGAGGAGGGTGTCAGATCCTCTGGAACTGGAGTCACAGACAGTTGTGACCCACCGTGTGGCTCCTGTGGTAGAGCAGCCACCCTGAGCTGTCACTCCAGCCCCACTCTATGATTTGAGGCAAAGCATTTCAACAGTATAAGCCACAGTAGCAAGCATTGTTGAGAGGGTTAAATGAGGTTCTGACACAGTGCTGAGCACTGTGAGCTACTGTGTTCAGTAGCAGCCGTCACTGCTGCTACCTGTGTAGCCCTGAGTTTGTACTAAAGGACCATTCTAACTGACCTTCTGTGGGTTGTGAGCGTTTAAGCTGTTGTCCTCTGAATAGTGTAGTTGTAATAATCAGCAGTCTTGGGCTGGATTCTTGGTCTTAATTCTTGTTGGTTTGTTTGTTGTTTGTTTTATAGACTACTACATACACTCGACGGGGCCATGGGGCGTGCACGAGCCCAGGTTGTTCCTTTACCTATGTCACAAGGCACAAGCCACCCAAGTGCCCTACTTGTGGTAACTTCCTAGGAGGGAAGTGGATACCAAAGGTAAGGGCCACTCAGTGTTTTTGTTTGTTCGTTTTTAAGTTAACACTGACTCGTTTTAAATCCTTTTAAAGTGTGTATGATGTATATGGGTGTATGTGTGCTTGTTGGCTTGAGTCAGTTCAAGTGCACACCTGCTGTGTCACACATATGGAGGTCAGAAGACAGCCGTGGGTGTTGGTCAGTGCTTTGCACTTTGAGACAGGATCTCCTTTGTTGTTTACTGCTGATAGGTCAGGATAGGCTGTTCCTCAAGCTTCTAGGAATTCCCTTGTCTCCACCTCTCATCTGTCCATAGGAGCCCTAAGATTGTAGATGCAAGTTACTAACTAACACCTGGCTTACGTGGGTACTGGGCTTAAAAACTCGGGTCCTCATGATTGTGCTCAAGTGCCTTACCCACTGAGGCCACCTCTCTGGCTACCTTTTTCCTTTGTAGTATTGCAGATAAATCATTTTGCTTATGAATGAAAAAAATTAAAATTAAAAAGTTAACTCTTGATTGAATCTTAAATGGTCTTATTAATTAAAAAAACAACCCAGAGCCAGATGTCAGGGTGAAAGCTGAACAGAGAAGCACAACAGCCGGTCACTAGTTCTTACCCTACAAAATCCTCAGCCTAAAGAGAGTGAGTTCCTGTTCCCTCACACCGCATATACCTTCTCTGTCCAGACATCATTTCCTGGGATTAAAGGCGTGTGTGCTTCCCAAGCAAAGGCATGAGATCTCAAGGGCTGGGATTAAAGGTGTGTGCCTCCACTGCCTGACCTCTATGTCTAATCTAGTGGTTGGCTCTGTCCTCTGATCCTCAGGCAAGTTTATTAGGGGACACAATACATCACCACAGTTAACCACAATCTTGTGTCATAAAAAAGAAAGCCATTTTGTTACTATTTTAATGTGTTTTTGTTACTAGTCGTTTTCTTGTGTCTAAGTTATGTAGCCTTTTTTCCATTTATTTTCTGCCACTAAGTTGTTGTTTTTTTTTTTTTTATCACATTTATTTATTTATCTTATGTGTAAGTGTGTGGGCCTGTGCCAATGCACACACTTAGAAGTAAGAGAACAGCTTCTGGAAGATGGTTCTCTTCTTCTACCATGTGTATCCAGTGGATCAAATTCATCAAGCTTGATGACAAGGAACCTTCTAAGTAGTCTTCTTGGCCCACCATCAATTATTCTTAAAACTATTATTCTTAAAACTTTGGGGGCTAGAGAGATGGCTCAGCAGTTAAGAGCACTGGCTGCTCTTCCAGAGGTCCTGAGTTCAATTCCCAGCAACCACGTGGTAGCTCACAACCATTCATAATGAAATCTGGTGCTCTCTTCTGGCCTGCAAGCATATATGTAGGCAGAACACTGTATACATAATAAATAAATCAAAATAAGAGACTATTGTCTTTATCCAGGTATAGTGATGTACACCTGTAATCCCAGCACTAGGGAGATAGGCAGGGTTGGAAGTTTAAAACCACTTTGGGCTACATAGTGAGTTCCAGGCTAATTGAACTATGTAATTGCCTGACTGTCCTGGAATTCACTCTGTAGACCAATCTGACCTCGAACTCACAGATATCCACCTGCCTTTGCTTCCCTGATTGCTAGGGTTAAAGCCACCACCGTCTGGCTCAAGACCATTTTTTTTAATAGCTGCTATTAAAAATGAAAGTTCTTAACCTGATATTCAAAGTTCATTCTAGGGGCTGGAGAGATCCTCTGAGGTTAAGAGCACTGACTGCTCTTCCAGAGGTCCTGAGTTCAATTCCCAGCACCCACATGGTGGCTCGCAACCACTTGTAATGAGATCTGGTGCCCTCTTCTGGCCTGCAGGCATACAATGCAAGCACAACACTGTATACATAAGAAATAAAACAAACAAAGTTGATTCTGGGTGTGGGTACTCTCTCTCTCTCCTTGTACCCTGCCCCCACTTTCTCCTTCTTCCTCCTCCTCCTCTTCTTCTTTTTCCTTTTTCCTTTCTTGAGACAGAGTCTAATGTATCTCAGGTTGGCCTCAAACTGGTCAACTTTTTTTTTTTTTTTTTGAGCCGAGGATCGAACCCAGGGCCTTGCGCTTGCTAGGCAAGCACTCTACCACTGAGCTAAATCCCCAACCCCAAACTGGTCAACTTTTAAACTTTGTGCCTCTGCCTCGAGTGCTGAGATTACAGGTTCATCATTATGCTCAGTTTATGTGGTGCTGGGGACCAGACCCAGGGCCTTGCACGTGCCAGGCCAGCACTCTGACAAAGAGTCGTGTCCTCAGCCCCTGCCAGTCCAAATTTCCGTAGTCGGACTCAGACTTTAGAGGGTACACTCTTCCCTCCGCCACTCCCCCTGTCTGTGTCCAGAGCCAAACCTGGTTGGGTTCTGTATGCTTACAGTGAGTGCAAAATGATGGGCGATTGCTTGTTGTAAACGTTAGTCTCTCATGAAGCACCCTGGTGTCCTGAGGGAGGAACAAGTGGCTGTCTCCGTAAGCCCTTAACATAGTTATTCAACAGTTACCACCGTTTAAAAAAATGATTATTTTTTAAAATTTTATCTGCATGAGTGTTTTGCCTGCATGTATGTAAGTACACTACATTTATGCTATGCTAAAGGAGTCCAGAAGAGGAGTCTGGAGTTTACAGACAGTTGTGAGCCATCACTGGGTGCTAGGAATCAAACTCTGGTCCTCTGGAAGAGCAGCCAGTGTTCTTAATTGCTGAGCCGTCTCTCTAGCTCACTTTTATTATCTTTAAATTATGTGTATATGTATGTGTTTGTGTAGGGATGTGTGCCCTTAGAGGTCATAATAGGGTGTCTGATCCCCTGGGGCTGGACTTCTAGGCAGGTGCATGATGAATGAGCATCTTAGTTCAGTGCTGCGTGTCTGGGTAACTTATTGTTCAGTCGGCACTGACTGAATAAAACATGTACTTGCACTGTTTTTTACATGGTTTCTTAGAGTCGAAATGAATGGAGTAGACAGTTGTGTCTCAATCAGTTTGGAGAAAAGAGACACTTAGAAGGACTAAAAAGGCAGAAAAGGATTTTTTGGGTTTTGTTGTTTTGGTTTAATTTAAGATTTACTTATTTATTTTATGTACGTGAGTGCTCTGTCTTCATGTACTCCTGCATGCCAGAAGAGGGCATCAGACCCTACCATAGATGTCTGTGAGCTACCATGTGGTTGCTGGGAATTGAACTCAGGAACTCTGGAAGAACAACTGGTGTTCTTAACCACTGAGCCATCTCTCCAGCCCCCAGGAAAGGTCTTTATAGAAGAATTAATGCCATTGTGTAGGTAGAAAAAGAAAGAGAACTTGTGAACCCTTTGTCTCATGGCCAGGAAGCAAGAAAGAAGAGTGATTTGGGATCCTACAGTCCCCTTCAACAGCATGCTTGTGTTTTAGTGTCCTAAAACTTGTAGGGTTCCACCACCTAATAGTGACCTCCCTTGGACCTTTGGGAGAAACCTGAGATCCAAATAATAGCAAAAATATAGTTCTAGAGTTTACTCCTAGAGTTCAAACCTCTGTTTCCCAAGTTTTTGGCTATGTAACTGCTCAGGGTTTTTATTGCTGTGAAGAGACACCATGAACACGTCAACTCTCATAAACAAACATTTGATTGGGATGGCTCGCTTACAGTTGAGAGGTTCAGGACTCAAGCTGAGCCTGACCACCAGCCAAGGACTTTTATAGGCCCCAGTTCCTCTTTCTAATCCCATATGGGATTGGTAACTCAGGGTTCTACCTGCCCTCATTCCCCACCTGCAGGAGTCCAGATCCACTTTATGGCTGACCCAGGCCTGTCATGTATCTGAGGACGTATGCAGATAAAGTGTGCTCTAGATCACACGCAGTTAGGAGTGAACCAGCTTTGGTTTTTCTCTCAGTTCTGAGTACCTTTCAGGAAACCCAACTCAGAGACAATCACTGGCTAAAAAACAATGTACGCGTTTGTATAGCTGCTGTTATCTATCTCCACAGCAGTGCTTACTAAATAAAAGCTAAGGTGCCAAGTGGTGGTGGCCTGTAATCCCAGCACTCGGGAGACAGAGGCAGACGGATCTCTGTGAGTTCAAGGCCAGCCTAGTCTCCAAAGCGAGTTCCAGGAAAGGCACAAAGCTATACAGAGAAACCCTGAAACCCCCCCCCCCAAAAAAAAAAAGAAAAATAGACCTGATAGGCAGGAATGATATCAAATGCCTCTAATCTCATTCTGAAGGCAGAGACAGGCTGACCTCTAAGAGTTTGAGGCCAGCCTGGTGTATGGATCTGTACAGCATGTTTTAGGCTGGCTCAGGCTACATAGTGAGACTGTGCCTAACTTCTAACATAATTAATGTATGTGGATTAATTTGACTTTGAAGTGTGTGGCTTATGTGTCATTCATATATGACTCACCTGAAAGAGTCTGGGGCTAAAGGTTTTCTCCAAGAGAATGGAAGGAAACACTGTGAACCTGAGCACATTGGGATGAACTGAGTCTCATAGAAGGGCTACCAAGGTAAACCACTTAGTATAACAAGGTATCAGCTCCTTTCTAGATGGGGAGAAGTGGACGTGGAACAGGCAGAGCCAGTACCTGATGAAAAGGGCATGTCAGGAAAGTACTTTTAGATTAGCTCCTGAGGGGTCCAGCACCCTAGTGAGCAGAAGCCTTAGATAAAGCCAGTTTTATGCTTTGGATCCTAACTCTGCTCTGTAGACTTGTCTCCACATTGATTACTCATGCCTTTTCTAAGGGAATCAAATGAGAGACCATTTGGAATGTCACTGTAAGATGCTCTGTGCCTATAAGCTCTTCTTGTTCTTTCTAGGAAAAGGCAGGCAAAGTCAAAGTGGAGCTGGCTCCAGGTGTCCCCTCTAAAGGCTCTGTTATCAAACGAGGTCAGCAGCCTGTCATCACTGAGCAAAATCCCTCTACGGAAAATGCCTCAAAACTGACTCTGGAGAACTCAGAGGCTGTAAGCCAGCTCTTAACTGTGGCTCCTGCAAGAGAAGTGGGTGAGGAGAGTGAGTGGGAGGAGGTGATTATCTCCGATGCTCACCTCCTGGTCAAGGAAGTTCCTGAGAGTCATGGCACAGCGGTAACTAAGACATCGATTGTCAAGAGTGGCATACAGGCTGAGGTCACTCTGGGGACAACTGAAAATGACATACCACCGTCAGCAGGGGGGACCAGCACCTCCAGTTTACTCTCAGCTCAGAAAAAGTCTCCAGGGTATGCCAGTGTGATTCTGTATTATTGAGACTGTTTAGAACAGCCGCCAAGCAAGAGCCCCATGTTCGCTTTGTGACTGTCATTATAGCAGTCCCGAGAGAGGCAACAGAGCCCGGAGAGACTCCAGCACCACGGCCTAGAGACATGGTGCCATTTACCTTTCCCTTGCGCTCTGCCATCCATATGTTGCTGTTACATTCTTTGCACATCTTTTCTTGGCAGTCTTCCTAAACCAGTTGTTAGGAGCTTGATACAGGATGTGGGCAGAGTTTTAAAACAAAACAAAACAAAAAACAACCCAGCATGTGTTTACCAATCCAGAATACAGGATTAGAAAGGATTAGAATAAATTAGAGAATTTATTCGGTATCCTATGGGAGGATTCCTTGGCTGGTGGTCAGACTCTGAGTCCTGGCCGTCTCTGGCTTCTGTTTGACCTTTGCTATAGTCACTTGATGTTTCTTGACTAGTTCTGAAAAACCTTGAGTTGAATATTGAAAACAACAACAACAGTATCTCACAGACTGATTATAAAGATTAGGAAAGATTGCTTTTAAAACACTCAGGCTGGTACCTTCCAAACAGGAAGTCTGTGAGTTTGGACTTTTTCTTCCCCTCTTTTCTTAGAGCCTTAAGTGGCTTCTGCTCCAGAGTCTGTCCTGTTCCTGAAACTAAGATTTACTGCTCATCTCAGCAGTTGTCAGCCGGGAACAGCTTGCCCACAAGGGATGTTTTGGCAGTGTTGGGAAGTATTTTGGTTGTCACAACTGGGAAGAGGTTTGCATCTAAGTGAGGAGGGGTACTAAATATCCTGTAGTACACAGGATAGCCTCTGCCCATGGGGAATTGGCCTCTAAAATATCAGTAGTTTCACAGTGGTTTCTATTATGATTTGTAAAGCTATTTTGCTTGAATGACTAGAAAATTTGCTCACATAGCTCATATTTTAAAAGCATAAGAAGTAACCATTTTAAAAAATCTCCTTTCTGTCCCATTATGTAGTCATTATTTCCCAAGGATAGGCAGTATTTCCAGTTCTCTGCTGCATCAAGAGTTCATCTTCAACAAACCCATTTATGTGCGCATGTGTTTTCTACTTGCATTTTTTTAAAGGATTTATTTTTATTTTTATGTGTGTGGATGTTTTGCCTGCATGTATGTGTGTGCCTGGTGCTCACAGACATCAGAAGAGGGAGGGAGTCAGGTCTTTGGAACTGGAATTACTGACAGTAGTGAGCCATCATGGGTGCTAGAGATGGAACCTGGGTCCTCTGCAAGAGCAGCAAATGCTAACTAGTGAATCACTTCAGCCCCTTTCCTGCTTTTTTACACAACTTCTAGCATAATGGGAATACTTCTAAATCCACCTCCCTTTCCCCTTAAAACATTATACTTTGGAGATAGTTTAGTATGCTAAAGCATGAAGCTATGGGCTTTAGACTGGTATTTGGGACATGAATCACTTTAGAAGCTGATTATTGAGGCCTTCCATGATTCAGCCCTTGCACTTAACATTGGCACTGCAAAACTTAAGAACAAGCGAGGTTTGTTAGCCAAGATGTCTGTGCTGCCCTCGTGTGGGAGCTTGATAGACTTCAAGTAGCACCGTTCTAATTAGAGGCAAATTAGAAGTTATAGGTATAATGCCTGTTACTGTTTCATACTGTAGACACTTCTCTATATTTTTATATTATTTATTTAGTTTGTTTTTGATACAGAGTTTCATGTAGCCTAAGTTAGCTGAGGATGACTTGAATCCCTTATCTTCCTTCTAGGATTATTGTGGTACACCACAGTACTCATTTAATTTGTGTCTTTGTGATGACTGATAGAGATATTTACTTTCCATTTTATGTTTAAAAACTTTATGTTAACAGGAGTGAAATTAGTTGCCTAGAGTCCTACAGATTTATAAAGGCTAAATTTGTCTAAAGTCCACTGGCTTAATAATCATTGTAATAGCCTTTAAAGAAGTATTATTTGGATATTAAACTTTGATTTCCTTCCTTTGTCCAGATTTTCTGGCTTTTCTTCATGGGTGGTGTTGTTGTTTTCTTCCCTCTCTCCAGAGTTGACGTGTTCACCACTGGACCCAAAGCCCCAGAGCTCAAAGGCAGAGCACGAGGCAAGCCCTCATTACTGGCTGCAGCAAGACCCATGAGAGCAATACTGCCAGCCCCAACGAGTGTTGGCCGGGGCAGCAGCATGGCACTGCCCAGGGCCAGACAGGCTTTTCCCCTAGGTAAGAGCTGGTGGAGACCTAGGGAGAAGGAGGGGCTGTCTGATGGTGAGCAGCCAGGGATGGTGGTGGAGAAGGGGAGGAGAGAACTGGGGAAGCCGAATGGCTTTAATTCACTGTGGGGGCTTCTGGTTCTCTCAGATAAGACTCCCTCTGTGAGGACTTGTGGCCTGAAGCCAAGCACACTGAAACAGCTGGGCCAGTCCATCCAACAGCCATCCAGCACGGGTGAAGTAAAGGTAAGGCCCAGTCCCAAGAGGAGCACCATATGGAAATCTGGTCACTGTGTTTATGTTTGAGTCACAGGACATAGTTTCTATAATGCTAGGCCTCTAGGAGGATATTAATAAGAATTGAAATTTCATTTTTATAAAGTGCATGCTTAAAGCTGTTTATTTAGATACAGTTTTAAAATATACAAAAATAAAAGCAATATAATGAGCACCCATAAAATCTTTACCCAGAATCACATGTTAACATGTGACTCAGTGCCAGCAAGCCGGCACAGCAGGTAAAGGCACTTGCTGTTAAACCTGAAAACTTGAGTTCAGTCCCCAGGACCCACATGGTAGAAGTAGGAGAGTATCGACTCCTGAAGGTGTTTTCAGCCTCAAGGTGTGTACTCCTGCCATGTGTGTGCACAAGTGTAATCTTGAGGACTATTTATGTATATATCTGTATCTGTGTATGGGTTTGTACATGGAGTGCAGGTGCCCTTGGAGGTCAGAGGCCCACAGGCAGGAATGTTGGGAACCTAACTTAGGTCTCTCCAAGAATAGCATGTGCTGTCCTGACTTCCTTTTGAATTTCTGAGCCATATATCCAGTCCCCATCCCCAAATGTAATTAAAAACAATTTTAAATAGATGAGCCCAATTTCCTCTATTTGTGCACAGACTTTAGTCCTTAATGCTTCTTTGTGTATTTCTTAAGGATAAGGATATCCTTTTGCTGAATGTTAGTGTTCTGTTTTAGACTTCATATTCCAATGTTGTCTGTTTTACCCAGGCATGTTCTCCATTCCATATAGGATCTAATCTAGGGTCAGGCCATTGCTTTGATTTTTATGGCTGTTTAGCTTCCTTTAAAAATGAAGCCGGGCGGTGGTGGCACACGCCTTTAATCCCAGCACTCAGGACGGGAGGCAGAGCCAGGCGCATCTTTGTGAGTTCGAGGCCAGCCCGGTCTAGAGAGCAAGATCCAGGAAAGGCGCAAAGCTACACAGAGAAACCCTGTCTCAAAAAAAAAAAAAAAAAAAAAAAAAAAAGAATGCCTGGTTTTTATAGGAAATTCACCTGTATATGGAGGCACAGTAGTCCTAGTACTTGGCAGCCTGAGTTAGGAGGATTGAAAGTTCAAGGCCATCCAGGACTACATAGTGATTTAGAGGCCAGTCTGGGCTATATATCAAGACCCTGTCTCAAAGGAAAAAGAAAAAAAAGAGGAAGAAGAAAGGAATGGTAGTGGAGAGTGAATTAGGAAAGAATGAATTTAAAATGGAGGGAGTACAGAAAGTTTTAGGTAAAGAAAGAAGAAAATAAATTCCATTGTAACTCTCCCCCTAGAACTAACCAACTTGAAAATCTGGTAGTCTGAATTTCAGTGTTCAGGTCTTTTCCTTATAAAAAACGAAAACACTGTTTACATGTATGAATGTTTTGCCTGCCTGTGTCTAGGCACCACATGGGTGCCTAGTGCCTGTGAAGGCCAAAAGAGACTGGAGTTACAAGTGGTTATGAGCCTTGATGTGAGTGCTGGGAATTGAACCTGGGTCCTTTGCAAGAGCAGTCAGTGCTCTCAACCACTGAGCTCTCTCCAATAAGGTATGTTCCTAATATAGTTTCTGTAAATCTTAATTGTGGTTTTTATCTTTATTCAGTTTGGTGATAATAAATATTTCCCCTATTTCATATTTCCATGTACCTTGTGTTTTTGTTTGTTTGTTTGTTTGTTTTTTAAGATAGGATTTTTGCTGTATAACCCAGGCTGGCCTCACACTTGTGAGCCTCCTGCCTCAACCTTCCAGGTATACAGATGTATGCTACTGTGCCTAGCTTTTCTTCCCATATGTATCTAGAGTAGGTTTTAAAATTCCCTAAGCTAACATTTTTCAGATGTTACTATGGCCCTCAGTAACAAATGTGTTTTTACATGATAGCCCAGTTAGTACACACGTGCAACAATTAATGAAGGCTTGCACTTCTGTGCACTTACTGTGGTAGTTCCCATTCCTGGTCCCAAGTGGTGTCTTCTACCTTTTACCTCTCAATGGACTGTGGTCTGTAGCTTAAAAACTGTAACGATCTAGGTTGACATAGGAAAATCCATCTGCCATCTTCCTTATATGCTCTTTGTTGGGTAACTTTCTCCTTGATTGCTCTGAATTTGTCCTGACAATATTAACTGGCTTTTAACTCAACAGCTGTTCAGTTTGTTGCCCAGATGTAGTAAAGCTGTGGCTGTATATGTGCTCTTGGGTAGAAAGGAGAAGCTGTCCAGTGCAATTCCAGCTCCTGCAATTTCTTCATGTGCATTCTATAACTTGGTCAAATCTGCAGACTTTGTAAATAATTCCTTTCGTTCAGCAACATTGTTCAGTTCTTAAAGTCACAGCTTTTTTGGTTCTCTTAAACTAGTTAACAACCTAAATTCAGTTATAGAAAAATCTTAATTTAGAATGCTGTATATTTTTGTTACATAAGTAATTACGTATTTCTTATAGAATATTTATAGATCTCAGTAAAGGGGAAAACAACAATAATCTTCTTTTCATTCCATGACAGTTTAGCAGATGACTCCAGACTTCCCTCTGTGCTAAGAGGATTTAATTGTATGGATGGCTATTACAAATGTTAGTTCCCTAAAAGCAGTTGTCAAGCAGATCTGAGGTGTGGTAGCCCATGGACTTTTGACTCTGACATTGAGTCTTTGTGCTGGTGACTGCCAGTGAGCATCCCTGAGGGTGCATTTGGAGCATAGGTCTAGAGTTTCCCTGGGAATTAGCTCAGGTTATTTTAGCACCCAGGACCTGAGGATTTTGCCTAAGGTGTGGAACCAACACTGATTTGTTCTGATCCACAGCTGTCAAATTGCTCAAGCAGCAGGACACCTCAGGTGAAAGTTGTGGGGGTCAAGCCAGATATGTTTCCTCCATATAAGTACAGCTGCACTGTCACATTGGTAAGTGTGCGCCCTAGTGGTGGGAAGTTGTTTTGATTTTTGTGGTTGAGGTTTGTAGGAGGCTGGGGACCCAGGAGCAGTAGCAGAGAGTAAGCTCAGCAGGAGCAGGGCCAGGTATGAAAGACTGATGCTAAATGCCCATCAGTGATACAAATGATGGTTGCTGGGTGAGTCCGCTGAGTTGTGGTTGTTTGTTTGTTTGTTTCAGGTAGATACAAAGAATGGGCCAGGACATTTTTATTAAGACCAATTAGAGATCAAGGTCTAGTCTTGAGTTGGTATGTTAGCCTAGAAAGTGGGTTCCAGAGCTGGAGAGGTGGCTCAGCAGTTAAGAGCACTGGCTGCTCTTCCAGAGGATCCTGGTTCAATTTCCAACACCCACATGGTGACTCACAGCTGTTAGTAAGTCCAGTCCCAGAGAATCTGACTCCTTCTGGCCTCTGCAGGCACCAGTCACAGTGTGGTGGTGCACAGACAGACATGCAGGCAAAATTCTGCACACATAAAATAAATAAATTTTAAAAAAGAAGGACCGATAAGGGTTCCACCGGTAAGTTTAGGCAGTAGAGCATTTTCTTCTCTGTGGCACAAACATGAAACACAAATCATCTTCATGGATTTGAGAAGTGTGCTTGTAAAGCAGCTCATCTGGCTCATGTAGCATTCCCCACATGGGTTTCCCTACCTTCCATTTCTGTACTGTTTACAGAACTGGGGACTGAACCCAAAGCCTCACGTGCTAGGCAAGCACTCCACTACTGAACTACATCCCCAGCACTTTTTAAATGATTTTGAGACAAGGTCTCACTAAGCTTTATAGCCTGGCCTTGAACTCACTCCGCAGTCCTAGCCTAGCCTGCCTTTAGTGAGTGAGTGTGCGTGCGTGCGTGCGTGCGTGCGTGCGTGCGTGTGTTTGTGTTTGTGTTTGTGCATGCACGCATGCGTATGCGAGTGTCAAAGGTTGATGTTAAGACTTTTCCTCGATTGCTCTCCACCTCACTCCTCTTGAGGTAGGTTTTCAGTCAGCTGCAGAGTCCACTGGCCAGCAGGCTTGTTTCACCGGCTAACTTATTACACTGATTAGCCTTCCATTGCTGGGGTTACAGGTGAGCTGCTATGCTCACTTGGCCTTTATTTGGATGTTGGGGTTCTGAACTTTGGCCATTTTGCTCGCAAGTGCTTTCACTGATGAACCATCTGCCCCTCCCTCTTTTTGAGGCAGGGTCTTATGTAGCTTGGGCTGGCCTTGAACTTGCTGTGGAGTCATTGAGACCAGCCTAGGACTCCTGTTCTTCTCCCCTCCGTTCCCAAGTGCAGGACTACAGGTGTGCATCACATACCCAGGCACATGAATTTCTGAACCATAGGAGTCAACTCACTTGTTTTACAGCTAGAGAAGGACTAGCCTGGCATCCTTTATTAAAAGTGAAAGAGGATATCCATAGAAAAGGAATCTTGCTTCAAGAATCTTCAGAAGTTAGGCTAAATCTAATTTGAATTGTCACTTCCTTTGAATTAATACCTGGCAATCCTGGCTTTGATTCTGTTCAAGTTGAACCTAATTTTTGTAGAATTTAAACGTGGGTCTTCCCTTTTTAGGATTTGGGGCTGGCTACATCAAGAGGACGGGGAAAGTGCAAAAATCCCTCTTGTAGCTATGTCTACACCAACCGGCACAAACCTCGGATTTGTCCCAGCTGTGGTTTTAACCTTGCCAAAGACAGGACCGAGAAAACCACGAAGACCGTGAGTTCCTTCCCCAAATGCTTGCCTTAGACTTGAGTTGTGCTTTGGCTTTTAGCACGTGATTAGTGGTTAGAGTCAGACTGGGACCAGGTTGTAGGTTCTGAACTTGACAAAATACCTTCTCTCTGGGCCTTGTCTTCAGTACCAAAGTGAGGTCGGTCCATGTCCTAGTCCATTTTCTGCTTCTGTAACAAAGTATCCTAGATGGGTAACTAATAGAGAAGGAGGGTGTGTACTTTACAGTACTTCTGTAACAAAGTATCCTAGATGGGTAACTATTAGAGAAGGAGGTTGTGTACTTTACAGTACTTCTGTAACAAAGTATCCTAGATGGGTAACTATTAGAGAAGGAGGTTGTGTACTTTATAGTACTTCTGTAACAAAGTATCCTAGATGGATACCTAATAGAGAAGGAGGTTGTGTACTTTACAGTACTTCTGTAACAAAGTATCCTAGATGGGTAACTAATAGAGAAGGAGGTTGTGTACTTTATAGTACTTCTGTAACAAAGTATCCTAGATGGATACCTAATAGAGAAGGAGGTTGTGTACTTTACAGTTTTGGAGGCAGAGAAGTCAAGAATGTGGTATTGGTTGGTATCTGCTTAGCATGTGATGAGGACCTTCTCTCTATATCATAATGTAGTAGAGGGCTTCTAAGACAGAGCGAGGAGCCAGAGGGAGCTTGCTTCATAACAAAGGTACATTAATCCATGGAGTAATCCATTTGTAACTTAACCACACTCTTTTGAGTTGCATTAATATGTGATTAATATATTCCATTAATATATGAACTTTGGATCTACAAATTGACCACTGAAAACCAAGAGTCAATCACTGGAAAGAATGGCACAGCAGGGCCTTACACAGATGAGCATGAGAGACTGTCTTAGGTATGGTTCTATTGCTTTGACAAAGCACCATCACCAAGGCAACTTGTAAAAGAAAGCATTTAGTGTTAAGGATTTAGCTCAGTGGTAGAGCGCTTGCCTAGCAAACGCAAGGCCCAGGGTTCGATCCTCAGCTCAACAAAAAAAAAGAAAGCAAGCATTTAATTGGTGGCTGGCGTATAGTTTCAAATCTATAACCATCATGGCAGGGAGCATGATAGCATGGTACTGGACAAACAGCTGAAAGCTTACATGTTAAGAGAGCAACCACAAGGCAGAGAGCTAACTAAGAATGGTATGTGCTTTTGAAACCTCAAAGCCCAGTGACACATCTGCTCCAACAAGGCCACACCCCTAATCCTTCCCAAACAGTTCCACCAACTGCCAAACAAGCATTCAAATATGAGAGTCTGTAGGGGTCATTCTTACTCCAGTTACTACAGAAGCCTAGCTCAGACCTGAAAGTTGATTTATTCCTTCTGTATTTTCTGCCAGCCCCAAGACAAGTGAGGGGGAATGGGAAGATCACTTAGAACAAGTTAAGATTTAAAGATGACATATGGCCACTCCAAATCTGAATTGGGTCTCTAACGAAAGACAGAATTTTGATGGCCAGAGAAGGCATGCTCAAAAACAAGCATCTTAGGTTTGGGGTTTATTTTCTTTTTGTTACTGTTTTGTTTTTCTTATCAGGGTAGGAATCAAACCCAGAGCTTCCCAAAGGCCAAGCAGGAGCTGTTGACTAAGAAGCTACAGCCCCAGCCAATGGCTAGCATGGACAGTAAAGAGTTTTCCATTGGCTAGAGAAAGTGTGGTAGACGGCAGGGGTCCGATAGGAAAAACACTGGAACTGTTCTAGTGGGAGTCTGTCACCAGGGAGGGCCTAGAGGGAGGGTATGAGAAAAGGAGACTTGGGGCTTAGAGAGATGATGCAGAGGTCAGGAGCATCGAGTGCTCCTGTAGAGGGCCTGAGTTCAATTCCTGGCACCTACATGGCAGCTGTAACTCCAGGTTCAGGTCCAGATGCCCTTTTCTGGCCTCTGCAGGCGCTGCATGCAGGTGATGTACAGACATACATAAGGCAAAGCACTTAAACATATGAAGTAAAAATAAGTAAGTCTTTTAAAAAAGAACCCGAAATGAAAAAGGAGACTTAACAAGATTTGGGAGCAGACAAGACTAAAGATGGGGAAACTGCTTCAGACCCTAAGTTCTCTCTGCATGTGGAGGGAGCCCTTATGGTGATGAATTTTGCTCTCTGGTCGCCAAGTCTGTCTCTGGCCTCAGGTATATTCAGGGTCACTGACCTTGTGAGAAAGGGAAGTGGACCTAATTTTGGGATGGGTTGATAATTAGGATTGGGAACTTAGAGGCCTGGCTGGCTGTCCTGGGTAGGAAGCTGAACTTTTGAGCTTTAGTGTCCTGTTAGTGAAACAAAAGAGGGAGATGAGCTAAATTAAACAGCAGCATTTTACTCCGCGAACAGGAGCCCGAGGGAAGGACTCCTTGAGCTTCCAGGAGTCTGCTGTGAAGCCCTGCCATGGGAAAGCGGGTCCATAGCCTTCCTCCAGCACGTGCCCTCCGCTGGAAGTGCGCTTTCCTACCCGGGTTCTGTGAGCACACACCATGCTCCTCTTCCTGTACTGCTCATTGTACCCTGGGTTGCCTGCTTCACTCAGCTCCCTGCAGAACATAATCTCTTCTAGATTGATTTGGCTGGGGCTGTAGCTTCTTAGTCAACAGCTCCTGCTTGGCTTTTGGGAAGCTCTGGGTTTGATTCCTACCCCGATAAGAAAAACAAAACAGTAACAAAAATAAATAAATAAATAAACCCCAAACCTAAGATGCTTGTTTTTGAGCATGCCTTCTCTGGCCATCAAATCTATTAATGGCATCGATGTTTTCTTCACATCTTACTTGAGAGTCTCAGTGCACGTGTGTATTCAGAAAAGTAGAACGTGTCAGGAACTAGAACGTGTATGTGGAGCCTGTGGAGCCCCCAGCTGGCAGCACATTCATTCTCTTTGCACCTGGTTCGCAGCTCCACCATCTCTTGGCTGGAGTGGCCTTCAGTCCTGTCTGTCCTCACCTCTGGTTCCAGAGGGATGGTGTAGTTCAGTGTCACCACAGCAGACAATACAGAACCTTCCAGGACGGCCTGTGCTGATGTTATTCATTCTTTTGCAGCCATTCATTCATTCATCAAGCATATGTTTAATGTCATGTGAGCCAGATGTTCAGAAGTGGCCATCACCTGGCCCCTTCCCTGAGGAGCTTATAGTCTAGTGCAGGAGAAAGACAAGTAACCATGCAGTTACAGACAGGGAGACAGAGTGGTTTTAGTAAAGACAACACTCCTGTTACTCTGCAGTTAGCTAAAGAGGACTGTGACGCAGGTCTCTTGCTGGTTTGAGGAATAAACAGGCAAGCAGGTGCCTATCCTCACCAATGAGGGGCCAGTGACTGCACCAGTTACTTCTCTCATTGCCGTGGCCTCACAAGAAACAGCTCAAAGACACAAAGTGGGCAGATGGCTCTCTCGAGTTTGGTCCCTGCCAGGTTACAGAGTGAGTCCAGGCTAGCCAGGGCTACACAGAGAACCCCTGTCTGGGGCAGGGCGGGGAGAGTGAAGAAAAGAAAGAGGAGAACTTTGTTCTGCTCCAGGTGTGGTTAAGGGGCATAGTTCATCGTGGCAGGAGAGGGGTGGTGGCAGAGTAGCCTGAAGCTGTGCTGTGGGGATCTCAGCAGATCAGGAGTAACCAGAGGAATGTTAGTGTTCAGCAGGCTGTGGGATCCATGCTCTCCTTCCACCGTGTGGATTCCTGGGATGGGAGTCTTCACCTGCCGAGCCGTCTCTCTGGTCAGCGTAGCACTCTAGCCTGTGGGTTGGAAGGAGGGGCTCTGCACACTTTCAGTGGATGTGCTCTCCTCAGTTGAACTTCTGTGGAAACGACCTCACATCCAGAGGTGTATCTCCTAGATGGTTCCAAATTCACTCGTGCTGACTGAAGGTCAACAGTGAAGGGATGTGCTCAGGAAGAGCTCCATCTGAGAACCTTGTGCCAGCACTGTATAAACTCCATTGGACCCTGAAGCCACACAGAATTAAAGACAAAGACCATTCATGGTCCTCATTGAACCATGGGCACTTTGCTAATTGATTGACTTGCAGTCTCTTAATTAGTCTGTACAGTGGAACTGACAGATTATGAGGAGATGTTTCTTCAAACAATAGAAACTTACTTTTTAGAGTTGAGGAAACTGAAACATCCAGGATGCTAGCAGATTCATTGTCTGGCTAGGGCTCACTTTCTAGCTCATGTGTGGCACCCTCTTGCTGTGTTCATACAATGAAAAGTAGAAAGGACCTCTCTGACACCTTTGATTGATTGATTTAGAATAAGGCTCAGGTTGGCCTTAAATTTTTGGTCCTCCTGGCTTGCCCTCCAGAGTAGCACTAACCCCATCCCTGGGGCTCTGGCATGACTGATCACCTCCTAACCTCACACCAAGTGGTAGAATTTTGACATGAATTTTGGAGGGATATAAAACATTGAGACCATAGCACGAAGAAAAAAGACCCAACCAAGAAAGTGCATGGTGAACAAAACCTACTTTGAGCATTCCTGTAGGAGGTGTGGAGATTTCCTCACTCCAGTAGGGATTGAGGTGGGGTAACCGAACTCCCCCATTCAATTCACTTAATCTCTCTGGGCTTGCGTGCTCCTCTGGAAGGGAGGTCTCTGGCTGCCATCCAACTCTAAGTCTACAGTCCTAGTGACCCTTATGTAAGTGTTGCCTGCACGCCACAGTGCCAGCAGTGTGACGCTTTCTGTGCCTGGCCGACGTGAGCAGAGGGAGAGTTCAGACACTTGGGTCAGGACAAGAGCTTCTAGGGAACTGTCCTCGTCTCTACCATCTCTTTTCAAGTCTCCGGAGGTCACCTGTATTTTTGTCCTTTGTTTCCCAGATAAAGACTAAGTCTCGGAGAAACCAAATAAACTGCCTTGTGGTCCCACATGTCCAGCCACTAGCGTCCTCTCCAGAACTGAACACCAGGTCTCTTACCTCCACATGAGTGGGAGCTAGCAGTTAAAACTGTTGCCAAGAGATGTGTTTTTATTGATAAAATTGAGCTCCAGAGAGCTTTTAGCAGCACGGGGAATTACTAGCTAAACTTAACTGATAGGAACTTCTTTTCTCACCCCAGGCGTGGGCCCATCCCTCTGCTCTTTGCAGACTGATGGCTTTGGCCTGAGGCTGTCTCTCTACCCACAGCTTAATGATTTGATCCACTCTTCTCTCAGGAGGTGAGCTCACCACACCGAGATATGCCAAGTACCACAGAACCCCTGACCACAACCCAGAGGGAGATCCAGCGTCAGTCCACGCTGCAGCTGCTGCGTAAAGTCCTGCAGATCCCTGAGAACGAGTCAGAGCTGGCTGAGGTCTTCGCCTTGATTCATGAACTAAACAGCTCTCGACTTATCCTGTCCAACGTGAGTGAGGAGACAGTCACCATCGAGCAGACCTCTTGGTCGAATTATTATGAGTCTCCATCCACGCAGTGCCTTCTCTGTAGCAGCCCATTATTCAAGGGGGGACAAAAGTAAGCACCACTTTACCCCGCTGTAGCCACCCCAGCCCACTTAGCTCCTGTCGCTTCTTTCTTCAGACAGCTGCAGTGAACCTGGAGAGATGCTAGTGTGTGCTTTCCTTAGGTCTCCTTGACCTTCTCAGTCGCTAATGGTAAAATAAGTAGCAATTAGACTGGAGAGTTTGCTCAAAGGTTAAGAGCAATTTTTGTTCTTGTAAAGGACCCAGCTTCAATTCCCAGCACCCACATGGCAGCTCACAGCTATCCGTAACTCCAGTTCCAAAGGATCTGATGCCCTTTCTGACCTCCTTAGGCATGAGACAGCACACATGTGGTGCACATACATACACGCAGGCAAAACATACCACATAAGATAGATAAATCTTTTTTACATTTTTTTCTTGAATTAGCAGTCAATTTTAGAGATGCCTGAAGCTTGCCATCACCGGCCTAGGGTTTAGATTACGTCTGGCCTGTCCAGCATAACCTTGGAGTTATCAGTGGAATCGCTTAAGTCATGTAATAACTTGAGAATTAGATTGATTACCTTATAAGTATAATTTCATAGCCCAGATCTCAAGGAAATGGAGACATTCAGCTAGACAATCTTGGAAACACAGCTCCAGCACCTTCTTTTGGTAGTTGCAGTAAAGTCTGGAGAATTTTGCTTCTGGCTACGATCCTGTAGCTTGCAGAAGGAGACTGACTTCCCTCCTGGTTTTTGTTCTGGGTACTAGCTCTCTGGCCGGGCCTCAGGAATGCTGGCTCCTGACAGCTAACCGGCTACAGGTGGTAACTGCCCAGGTGAAGATGTGTCTGAACCCTCATTGTTTGGCCCTGCACAGCTTCATGGACATCTACACAGGTAGGTGTTGACCTTCTCTGTCCTCAACACCAAGAACAGGTCTGGGAACTGCCATATTGGTTGTAGCTTTGCTCCTCTGGGTGCTGCATCTGTTCGTAGCAGCTTCTGAAGAATCAGTCTTTGTCTGTGAGTTTGGGGCCAGCCTGGCCTACATAGTGAGACCCTGCCTCAAAACAAAACCCAAATCTTAGTTGGAGAAAAGCTGGTCAGTACAGACAAGTTAGAAAAGATAACAGTAGTCCCCCTTGAGATAAACACTTGACACCCTCTCTGATCCTCAGACATGTTCATTGTCTATAGAACATCAGGAGCTAGAGAGTCTGAGTAACATTCTAGGTTTCTAGGTTTTCTTTGAACAAAGGTGGAACATGCTGGGCATGTGGAACATGCTATTTTAATTTAGCACTCTATCCTCGGCATCTTCCTCTGCCGGCAAGTAGAGAAATAACCCTTTAATAAGGCTGTTTGGTGCTCCATGTTTTGGACAACTCTCAAAAGTGGAATTGCTGTGTTTTACTCTCCCCTTCATTCAGCACTGCACTCTGTGTGTAGCTTTCCTCTTCCCTCTTCTAGCTTGCGTCCTTTGGGACTTTGGCCTTCTTTACTCCACCTAAAGCTCTCCTCCACATATGGTTGCTTGTCCACCTGGTGGCTGGCCCACCTCCACATCAGCTTGCTCTGGCATGGCTTTTCCCCTTCTCCATTCTCTTGTGGGCAGCTGCTGAGATTTACAGCTTCCTGCCTTGGCGTTTGTTCTTGAAATGCACAAATAAAATTGTCTTTGAACCTCAAAAACCCAAACAACAAGAAAACCCATGTACCAGTTGTATGAGTGTGAAGCCTGAATTGACTCATAGAATTTGTGCTGAGGATTAAGACATAGTTGTTCTTTGTCTTGAACCTTATTTTGAATTCATGTGAAATCTTGTATTGCCAGTTAGTATTTGTTATTTGTGTTCCTACCCAGAGTTAAAGTGCCCATTTTTCTCCACTGTAATCTGTGTAGGCCAGAGCTCCGTATTATATATGTTTTAGTTAAAATTCTTTAAATTTACATAGAGTACCCAGCATTTGAGAGGCAAAAGCAGACAGATCTCTGAACTTGAGGCCAATATGGTCTGGCCTACATAGTGAGTTCAGGACAGCCAGAGCTACATGAGAGAACCTGTCTTGAAGAAAAAAAAAAAAAAAGAAGAAGAGAGAAATTACATAGAGTAGATTTTCTTTGTTGTATATTCTATCTGACACGTACACTGAATCCTGAAACAGTCAGGCCTCTTGTTTTGCTCCCTTGTAGTTGAACTCACCTCATTTGGTAGCTGTTTAATTCTTGTTCTTTTGATGTCCTCTACTAAAGAACGTTGTGTACATATGTACATACATGTACATAGAGCAATAGTAGATAGTCCTCCGACCTGTTTCCTGCTTACTGTGCATTAGTATATGCCTTGTTTATCACTGACTAACTTTCCCTTGTGTGGATGTGCCAGTCTATCCATTTACCTGCTGGAGGATGTTTGGATTGCTGCCAGTTTTTGGCAATTACAAATAGAGCTGCTACAGACATCTGTTTACAGGATTGTGGATGAGCATACATTTTCATTCTTTCTAAGTAAATATGTGACCCAAATGATAAGCATATGTTTAGTTTTACAATTAATTGCCAAACCATTTTCCAAAGAGGCTTTATCGTTTTGCATTATTTTTTTAATCACAATTAGTAAAACTTTAATAATAAATATAAACTCTTTCTTAGTTATAACAAATGGTGATAATAATAGATAATGAAAGATAATGATAGATTGATAGTAGATTGACAGATGATGATTATTTTTTATCATATTTTTAATATTCAGTTTTTTAAAATTATATTTGTGTTTTAATCACTTTGCATTCTTTCCATTAGTGTGTGAGAATTTTTACGCGCTGTATACTAGCACATGGTAGTGTTTTTAGCCATCCTAATTGGTCTGTGTAAGGGAATTGCATTGTAGTTCTCCGGTGACCAGTGGTGGATGCGTGGTTTTTGATGAAGTATCTGTTTTTAATCTTTCTCTCTCTCTCTCTCTCTCTCTCTCTCTCTCTCTCTCTCTCTCTCTCTCTCTCTGTGTGTGTGTGTGTGTGTGTGTGTGTGTGTCATGGTGCACAAGTGGCGGTCAGAGGACAGCCTTGGGGGTCAATTCTTACTTTCTGCCTTGTTTAAGATAGAGTTTCAAGTTGGCTGCTGCCTAGGACAGGCTGGTTAGCCCAGGAATTCAGGCTGCCTCCCATCTCGGAGTGCCAAGGCTATGGATACACTGCCATGCCACCTTTTCCTGGGTTCTGGGGATCCAGACTCAGGTCCTTACACTTGCATAGTATGTACTTTACCCACTGAGACGTTTTCCCAGTCTTTAATGCCTTTCTAGCCTGGGGTTTGTTGTGTAGTCTAGGGTGGCTGGCTGGCAAACCTTAGGGGACTGCCAGTTTCTGCTTCACCAGTGTTGGGATAATGAATGTGTAACGCCGTGCTCAATTTCTTGTTAGTCTACACATGGACTCTAAGGATTAAACCTAGAATAGACAATCACTTTATTGACTGAGCTGTCTTCCCAGCCCATATGATCCATATCTGTTTAACTTTATAAAAAGATATATTTTCATGTCATATGTATATATGAGTGTCTATATGAATGTATGTGCTCATTATGGGTACTGGTGTCAACAGAGGCCAGAGAGAGCATTGGATCCCCTGAAACTGAAGTTATAGGCGGTTGTGAGCTCTAACATAGGATATGTGTGTGTGTGTATGTATATGTGTACACACACACACACATATACACATACACATATGTATGTATATAGATAACATGGGAACTAAACCTAGGTCCTTTGCAAGAGCGGTAAATGCTCTTTAACTGCTGAACCATCTCCCCTGCCCCCTTATTCAACTTTTACATAAAGTGTTAGGTCCAGATTTAATTCATTTGTGGGTGTCTATTGTCCCATTACTGAAAAATCACTTGACCTATGTACATGAGACTGCTTTGAAACATTAGATTGTTTCATTGTTTATCTTTGCCAATATACACTGCCTTCTGTTGTGTTGTTTTTTTGTTTTTTTGTAGCCCTAGCTTTCATGGAATTTGCAGGTTGACCTCAAACTTAAAGAGATCTATCTGCCTCTGCTTGGATTAAGGGCACATACTACCATGCTGGGCCCTCAGAACACACTGTGTTTCCCACTGCAACCACAGAATAAGTCCTGTCAGGCAGCATGAGTCCTCCAGTCTTGTTCTTCGTGAGTTGCTTTAGGTAGTCTGTTTATCATTATGTATAGTCCCACTAGAAACTTCGTGGAAATTTTATTGAATTTATAGACCAATCTGAGGATGTTGTCTAAAAATATTGAGTCCTCCAATCCAAATATGGTCTTTACATTTTTTTATTATTAAATGTTTTCATCCATTCCACACACCAGCCACAGTTTCCCCTCCCTCCTCTCCTTCTGCTCCTCTCCCACACCTCCCATCCACCACCACTCCATGCACTCCTCCTCCATTCAGAAAGGGGCGGGCAGGCCTCCCCTGGGAGTCAACAAAGCATGGCACAGCAAGTTGAGGCAGGACTAAATTCCTCCCCCTGCATCATGGCCTGGGAAGCATCTCTGCATGGGGAATAGGCTCCTCAGCTATCAGTCTAGAGTCCATGAACTCCCACTAGCTCAGGTCAGCTGTCTCTGTGGGTGCCCCCACCATGATCCTGACCCCCTGGCTCGCACAGTCCCTGCCCCCTCTCTTCAACAGGACTCCCAGAGCTCGGCCCAGTGCTTGGATCTCTGCATGTGCTTCCGTCAGTTACTGGATGAGGGCTCTCTGGTGACAGTTGGGGTTTTCACCAATCTGATTATGGGAGAAGGCCAGTTCAGGCACCCTCTCCACTATTGCTAGGTGTCTTAGCAGGGGTCATCCTTGTGGACTCCTGGCAGCCTCCCTGGTACCAGGCCTCTCTAGCCCCAGAATGCGTCCCCAATCAAGATTTCATTTTTTTTATTTTATTTTATTTTTTATTTTAATTTTTTTACATTTTCTTTTATTACATTTTGTTTTAATGTGGTTTGGAAACTTTTTTTTTTTTTTTTTTTTGCTATTAAATACTTTATCATTAAGAACTTCATCACTTTGTAGTTTTTAGCATATAGGTCCTATATATGTTTTGTGAGACTTACACCTACATTTGTTTTGTTTTATTTTCAGTGCTAAGCAAACAGTTTAGTCCAACTCTTGGTTGTTGGTAGAGACACTTGAGTTTTATCTGTTGACTCTGTTCAGTGCCACCAAACTCAGTTTTGTTGCCTCTGGGAACTTTGGGGACTGCTTTTTTAAAGTTTGCTAATTGACAGAGAAAGCTGGTATATCATTACTAATTGTCTCGTTTCTTTGATTAATGAAGAGAATAGAGATCTTCTACATGACCCTAGAGGAGTAGGAGAGTGTTACTCTATTGTGAATTATATTTGTGAATTTGCTACGTGGAACAGGTTGGCCTCTTACAGAGATCTCTCTGCCTTGCATTTCCATTTTTCTTGGCTTTTTGCAGGTTTTCTGTTTATTGTCTTTTAAGTTTTGTGTGTGATGATTTGGGGGACACAAAGGGTTTTATCCGTTTGTTTTCTCTTTTTAATTTTTGGGTGGCCAGAGCTTTGATAACTGTTTTTAGCCTTGACTATCATGCCTAGAAAGGCCTGGGAGCACACGTTCCAGAATTTGTTTTTGTCATGTCAGTGCTTATGTGGGATATAAATGAAGAAAACATTCTCATTTGACTGGTCTTGACTACACTTAAATTCACCTGAGTTTTTTATCCCCAGCCTGTGTTAGGCCCACCCCGTCCTTGTGCTAAGGAGTCCCCTGACACCCATGGTGCAGTTGTGTGAGCGCTGAGAAGATGGCACCTCTGGACCTGAACACTGAGCCAGAGGCAGAGAAATGTGTCTGTTTTTCATTAGGGTAGAACAGCAACCTGCTGTAAGTAGCATCTCATTCAACAGTGGCTTGTAGACAGCGTCAGACATAGGGCTACTTCCCTCCTTTAAATGTGCTGTTCTGTCTGATGACTGTACTGTAACTTACTCCCCTGTGGCAGACGTTTAGTTTGTTTGCACTGTTAATGCTGTAGTGATCCCTTGCCTGTTTTTAACCTGCAGGTCTTTTTAATGTGGGGAATAAGTTGCTGGTAAGCCTGGATTTACTTTTTGCAATCCGGAACCAGATTAAGCTGGGAGAGGACCCCAGAATGTGTGTCAGTGTTGTGCTGAAGTCTGTGCAGGAACAGACAGGTAAGGTCTTGCCCTCTTTTCCAAGTTAGTCCTGAGTACTGAACTGAATTTCCAGTGATAGGCTCTAGCTGAGTCATTGGAGTGAGAGTCTGGTATTTCGGGAAGGAGGTATTCTGACTTCCTAATAATATAATCTTCCTTCAGAACTTTATAAATGCCAAACTGACTTTGAAAAAGGTTTTCATGCATACAGGGGCCTTTAGCAAGAACTCACAACTGACTTGTAGAATAATATCCTTTGGTCATACATAGATTTGGCTTTGTAGTATATTAGTTAGGCTCATTCTAAGTACAGAGCTCCTAGATGTCTGCCGTTCCAAGGCTTATGTGGAGACCTAGGTGTAGGAACCTGGGTCTTTCCTACCTAGTTCTTTACCTGACCCATTTCTACAAACTCCAGTTCTGTGCCTTGTCTGCTGTGGTGACAGCCAGCCATGTAGGCTGGTATTTAAGGCTTGGCTCTGCCACCTAGTGGCAGTGTGATTTTGAGCAACTTGTTCTGATTATCTATTTATAAAGGAGACAATAATAGCTTCTAGAATAAAGAATTAGTCATGTAAGAATTAGTCTGGATAGTATCTTCAAAGCCCTCAGACCAGCATCTAGTACCTAGGAGGTATTAGTTCAAGGCAGCTGTCCTCTCATTAGAGTTGCTCACTGGGTTGCCCCAGAACACTTGCGGATTGCTGTTCTTGCTGTCTTCTGGCTCATCTGGTACTTTTAGGGTCTTTTTCTATGACCTCTTGCTGTCCTTCCAGAGAAGACACTGACCTCAGAGGAGCTGAGCCAGCTGCAGGAGCTGTTGTGCAATGGCTATTGGGCTTTTGAATGTCTCACTGTTCGTGACTACAATGACATGATCTGTGGGATCTGCGGTGTGGCCCCCAAAGTAGAAATGGCTCAGAGGAATGAAGAGAATGTGCTGGCCCTGAAGAGTGTGGAGGTAAGTCCTTCTCAGCCACCATAGCCACTTTCAAAACTGTCCTGTCTTTTGGGCAGCTCCTCCTGCATGCTGTTCCCAAGGATGGATGGCTCCAGCCTGTGCAGGTGAGGCCAGTGGCTTTCTCCTCCTACAGCCAGTATTTCATTTGAGAAAGGTCTGAAAGAAACAGGGTTGGTTTGTTTTCCTTTTTATTTATCCCCCGCCCTTCTTTTAATGATGTTGGAGATCAAATCCAGACCCTGTGTATGTTAGGAAAATTATACCCCCAGTTCTTGTTTATTTCCTTTACTAAGAATTGAACCAAGAACTATGTGCATAAGCATGTGCTCTGTAGCTGAGCTACAATCCTAGCCCTTACATGCTCTTTTTAGGCTTTTAAGAAAATAGTTTGAAAGTGAACCCCAAAACGTCTGTCCTCATGGAGCACTTATTTGCTGCTTTGGAAAAGATGGGTAAGGAAGAGATTGGTGTTCGGTAGGGTTCCTCTTTATAGAGGGTAGTTGGGGAAGGTCTCTGAGAAATGACATGAGTAGAGTTCTGAAGACCATGTAGCTTTAGGGAAGAGATCCCAGGCAGAAGGAGCACCAAGAACAAGCTCTGAGACAGTCATGCTGGGCATGGTGGAGCCAGGAAGGGGGTGAGATTGAGAGGTGGCCGGGGATTGGAGCTGCACCTCCATAGGGCCATATGGCCATTTTAAGGGTGTATGCAGAATGAAATGGAGAACCACTGAAGGTACTAGATAAGTAATATGAGCTGACTTTGGTTCCGAACTATAATTTTCACCAAAATTCCACTAAATTGAGATGGTTTTGTAGGTTGTGATAAAAGTCCAAGATATATATGATCCCTGTCTTAAGAGATGAACAGCAAAAGCAGGTAGCTGTCTTCTGCTATCAAAATGAAATCAGGGCTGGAGAAATGATATACCACAGTTAAGGGGAGTGGGATTCATTTCAAGCACCCAAACCAGGCAGCTCACAACCACTGTGACTCCATTTCCAAGGTTCCAGTACCTTCTGGTCTCTGAGGCACTTGCACACGTATAAGTGCACACACAAAAATGAATACTTCTTTCTTTAAAATTAGACATTTTAACATAAGAAACTGGAGCTGATTATATGTGTAAATATAGATGCCTATGTCTTGAATAAAATAATAGTACATTAGGTCTCGCAACAAATGAAGTAATATATACCATGGCCAAATTTGCTATCAGAAAGCAGGGTCATTTAAACATTAAACATATCAGTGTTGGCTCAGTGGACACAAGCACTTGCTGCCAAATTTGATGACCTGAGTTTCATCCCTGGGATGGTACCGACATGGTGGAAGGAGAAAGCCATGGCCATAAGTGATCCTCTGATGGCCACACTTGTGTGTGTGTGTGTGTGTGTGTGTGTGTGTGTGTAGACACTAAATAAATGAAATTAAAAAATGTTTAATTCATTAAAACCTCATTGGATTATATTTCATTCACTATGAAAATAAAGGCTTTCACTATGATTTAATAATACATACTTAGTGATAAAACTTTTGCAAACTGAAAATATTTAGGGATCTTCCCAGCTGGGTAATGGTTGGAATATGCCTATAATCCCATTATCTTGGAGGTAGAGATAGGAGGATCCAGAATTACAGTCTCAGAAAAGCAAACCCTTGATTACAGCAAGCAGATATGCCACTTGTGCTGTTGCTTGATAGCGTTTAACATCACCATGGAAACAAAGTTTAGGGCACATCTGTAAGGGTTTTCCGAGTGGGTTTCTGGGGTAGAAGCACTCACCCTAGCTGGACCGTGCACTGTTCTCAGGCTGAGGTCTTGGACTGACTGGAAGGGAAGGGAGGCCGAGCCGCAGCGCCATCTGCTTCCTTACTGCAGGTGCAGTGTGAGCAGTAGCCTCGGGCGCCGCCACTGTGGCTCCCTCCCCCAGACCGAAACCGGGACTACACAAGCCCTTCCTTCTTTAAGCTCCTTTGCCACAGCAACAAGAAGAGTGACTAACACACAAGGATTACCCGAAGATGTGCGGGGTTTCCTCCATTTCTGCCCTAGTAACGGGAAGACTCCTGAGTGACAGGAGCAGCTCTGGGGAAGAGCTGTAGTGTGTCTGGTAATAGTTAAGTCTGCTCCCTGAGGGAGAGGTGATAGCAGAACGGTGAGGTCCTGGAGAGCCTGAAGGAAGGAGTCACAGGGCCTTAGAAAATGGATAGGATTCTAAGCAGTTCGGGTTGTTCTTGCCGGCTAGATAAAGAAATTGAGGCTTCAGTTTGAGAACGAACCTAAGTCAACACTCTTTCTTTTCCTCTCTAATTATGCGGAGGTGTATTTTGGGGAGATCTGTGTGGTGAGTGCTCGTGCCTATAGAGGACTCCTGAGGGGTGGGAATCCCTGGAACTGGAGCTAGAGGTGGTTCTGAGCCACCTAAGGTTGGTGCTGGAACCAAACTTGGGTCCTCCGGAAGAGCAACAAGTGCTTTTAACCACAGAACGTGACATGAACAGAGCTGTAGAAGCAAGGAGGCTTATTCCTGTTTGCTCTGGGAGAGTACGACAGTGAGAGAGGAAGAAAGAATGGCTTCATAGCGACTTGTCAAATGCAGGAGTATCCTGGCAGTGCATGGCTGTCAGATGCTTGGTCTCTCCGAAGCCCTGCTTTCCTGGTGCATACATAATAAAGGATGTACACTGTGTTGTCCCTAATCCGTGGCCCATCCACTTTGGCCTGTTTTTATCTTTGTTTTGTTTTTTTCTTTGCCTCTTCTATCTTGACCACATTGTAGTTTACCTGGCCAGAATTCTTGGGCTCCAGTGAGGTGAATGTGGAGGACTTTTGGACTACCATGGAGACAGAAGTGATTGAGCAGGTTGCATTCCCTGCAAGCATCCCCATCACCAAATTCGATGCCTCTGTTATTGCTCCCTTCTTCCCACCACTCATGAGAGGAACTGTGGTCGTCAACACTGAGAAAGACAAAAACCTGGATGTGCAGCCAGTACCTGGTAAGACCATTTGGTTTCTATTTGGTGTTAAGAGAGTAGCTCAGTCAGAAGTCAAGACAGAGCAGTGGTAGAGAGTGCCAGGCCCAACTCAGTGACTCTATCTAAACATGCAAAGCAGTGGCTGGGCATAGTAGTAAAACCTTTAATACCCACACTCTGGAGTCAGAAACTTGCACAAAACAGTCATTTTCCTCTACCAAGTATAAGCACCTTATTTTGGTTTTAATTTTAAAAAGCCTGGATATGAAGTATTAATTCTGCCAGTGCTCTGTGTGATAGACTGGTTGCAAACGTCATTTTTTAGCATTAGATAGTGGGAGGCTCTCTCTCACTTCGTCTCTGAGCTCTGCCTCTTTAAGTTAGGTCAGGAGCAGAGTATGTAAAGAGTATTTTTTAAATGATGCTATTGCCTGGGGCTCAGTGGTTAAGAACACTTGTTGCTCTTGGAGAGGAAACCAGGTTCAGTTCCCAGCACCCACATGGTGGCTCATAATCATCGGTAACTCCAGTTCCAAGGGATCTGATACCCTTTTCTGACCTCCATAGGCACCAGGCATGTACATGGTGCACCATATGTGCATGCATGCACTCACAGATAGAATAAATTGAAAGTAATAGCTCCTGTTCCTTTTGCTGCATCTGAAGCGTCTGTGCTCTTGGCTCTGAAAACAGAATCTGTGGGTTAAAAGGTGACCTGTTTTAGGGTTCTTGGCAATGACTCTATTTCTGTTGTCAGATGTAGGTGTTTGAAGGGCATGGTCCAGTTCTGAGAGACTTGAGACATCAGCGAAACTGTAGGCCTGGCTACTACACCACCTCTCTCAGCACCCTGGGGAGTGCTGTGTGTAGAGTTGACTTCCACTGCTTGCCTGCTGCTCTGCCTGCCCAGCCCCCTGGTTCTCCTTCTCAAGCATGAGGAGCGAGGGGTGAGGTGGCTGTTGGCGGCATTCCCATCAGCTTTGCTCTGTGTTGCAGGCAATGGCAGTGCTTTGGTCAGGCTGCTGCAGGAGGGCAGCTGCAGGCTTGAGGAACTCAGCTCCTATGGTGAGGAGGAGCTACAGTACCTCCTGGAGCAGTGCCACATCCCCTTTGGCCCAGAAGACTCCAGGGTGAGTGTCGGGAACAGCTGTGAGGACTGGGGCTTTGGAAGCAGGAAGGCTACTCTCTTTCCTGTGCAGGTTATAAACCCCTATGATGGGGCACTTGTGCTGACAGAGGGTTCTAGAAGTCAGGAAACCAAAGAAATAGCAGCAGCCAGATGGTGGCATGTATATGATCCTTGACCTAGACTCAGGTTTTCCATCCTGACTGTTCTTACTCTGTATGGTGATTTTAAATTGGATTAACCTCATTTACAAAATCAAAACAACTGAAACTTCACACAGAGACTGATTTTAGGCTCATAAAAAAGACTGTTGTTAACATAGACTCTATGCTGTGTATGGATTTTAGCCATATCTTACTTGCTTTCTGTGCTATTGAAAACAGGCTTCCTTCAAATTCAGATTCAAATGGTCACTCTTTTTGAACATTTTTCTGACAAGGCACCAGGCTGGCAGCTTCCTGTGGAGCTTCCTGAAGTTTACCTATACCTAGAGAAGGGGCTGGTGAGGCTCTAGGCCAGCAGTGGATCCCTTTCCTTGGGTTTGGAGAAACCTTTGATATTGAGTACCTTAGGATTTGTACCTGAATTTTAATCTTCTTCTCTCCAGGATCAACTGTGCTTCTCCTTACTGGCCCTCTACGAATCTGTACAGAATGGAGCCAGAGCTAGACCACCCCCAACTCATTTCACGGGGGGAAAGGTCTACAAAGTGTGCCCCCATCAGGTAAGAAAGTGGCGTGGGTGGAGCATGGGGTGAGCTTGCTAATGCTGAACTGCCCACAGAGAATCTGATTGGTCCCTTTGGGACTAGGACTTGCATAACAAATGAGTCTTTGCCATTTGGGGGGCTGTAGAGGGAACTTGGGTCATTCGGTAGTATGTATTAAACAGCCTACTACATGCAGGCCTGAGCTGCCCAGTTGTACAGTAGTAAAAGACGGAGATAATGTTCTTCTTCAGTTGACCTCCTATTGTCAGGGAGAAAGAAAGTTACCACAGTTTGTGCCTGGAGGAACCAAAGAACTGAGGTAGAAAGTGGGGTGGACCTGCAATCTCTAGGCAACCAGAGAAGGCCAAGACCTGGGGTAAAGGAAGAGCCCAGAGGAGAGCCAGAGAAGTGGCTTCCAAAACCTTATTCTGAAGATGATCCGAGATCTTTAGGATGGTGTTAATTGGAAATGGGTGGTGAAATCATCCAGATATTCTGTAGAAGGGGGTGGATGGGGTAGACAGAAAGGCTACAGGCTAGGTCATGTATGGCAGAATTGGCCTCGGAAGATACCAGAATGGAAACCCCAGTCCTGAGTGGGCTTTGTCAACAGATTCAGTTCACAGTGATGTGAGAGTCAGCCTGAGCTGGCCTTAAAAGGAGGGTGAAGAGCCAGTCACTGGAACAAAGCTGGGGGTGGGGGGCTTTGAAGTTTGCTCTGGCAGATCAGCACCTGCTCAGAGAGTGTGTCCAAATGTGCCCATCATCATCTTCTGAAAAGCAGTGCACAGTACAGGGACTCAAGTGCTGTCTTGGGACTCTAATAGGGAGCATTTCGTGTGGAAGGGACAGATAGGTGGGTGTGAAGGCAGAGTTCTCCATATACGCAGATCTGTCCAGCAGTGGAGGAACTGGAGAGTGTTGGTGAAATGCTTCCTGGGCTACAGTGACGGCTGTTGCCTGGGCTACAGTGACGGCTGTTGCCTGGGCAGCCTGTGAGGTCTGTTGGGAAGCTTGGTTTAGTCCAGAGGCCCTAAGCCTTCTGTTTACATTGCCAGGATAGTTGGTAGGGTGATAGGGATGGAGTAGGGTTTAGAGATGTCCTAAGTCCTAGCTGTTCTCAGGACAAGGATGTACTGTGACTTCCTCTAGGGATAGAAGTGGGAGGGAGGACCAGCACAGTGACTCGGTAGCTAAAGGGGCTTGCCTGGCAAACCCAACCACCTGAGTTCACCCCCGAATCCACTGTGGAAGGAGAGAACCAACTCCTGAAGAGTCTGAATTCACTGATTCCCTGTGTGCTGTGGCATGCACAAGCCTGTGTACACAATAATAATCCTTTTTTAGAGAGGAGGTGGAGAGGGACCAAATATCATGGTCCCTGGCTTCAGTCATGAGGATGTTCTTCCTCAAAAGAAGTGAGCCTGCATGCGGGTCCCTTAACACTGAATGATGCCCTTCATCTCCCACAGGTGGTCTGCGGTTCCAAGTATCTTGTTCGAGGTGAAAGTGCCCGTGACCATGTGGATCTGCTGGCCTCCTCCCGCCACTGGCCACCCATCTATGTGGTAGATATGGCCACACCAGTGGCTCTGTGTGCTGACCTCTGCTACCCAGAGCTGACGAGTCAGATGTGGGGGAAGAACCAGGGCTGTTTCTCTAGCCCCACAGAGCCAGCTGTGGTGAGTCCCTTCCTGAGGACTGGAGGCCGGAGGGCCACCCCCAGTTGTGAGGGGGACCTGCATTCTTATTCTCCAGTAATACTTATCCTGATGACCAGTATTTATTACAGACCTCTACTGACTGACCACAGTATGAGGCCAGAGTGTGTTATTTGCTGTGCTTAGGGTGTTCCAAACACAGGCCTTTGGTGTGAAAAGAGCTTTCAAGAAAAATTGCCACTTTGTGGAAGTGGTGGTCACTGTACACACTAAACACGCTGAAGGGTACTGTTTAATTCCTGGGTCTTAGATTTCACCATGAGTGTGCTATAGGGTACGCCTGTTGAGATATAGATACAGTGGCCTCAGAAAACACTCAGTTTGCATCCAGAACTGTAAGTTGAATCTATTTTTTATTTTATTTTTTAAGAGAGGTGGGATCTGGGGTTCAGCACTCAACACCAATCTTCTCTGACCCTCTCCTTTGATTAGAAAAGGAAACTAAGACCCAGAGAGGGAGTTGGACTTGATCAGGGTCATACAGCAGATGAGTGGCACAGTCCTTGTGTAGATCATGGCACAGTCCTTGTGTAGTTCATGGCACAGTCCTTGTGTAGATCATGGCACAATCCTTGTGTAGTTCATGGCACGGTCCTTGTGTAGATCAGTGACACGGTCCTTGTGTAGATCAGTGGCACAGTCCTTGTGTAGATCAGTGGCACGGTCCTTGTGTAGATCAGTGGCACAGTCCTTATGTAGATCATGGCCTAGTCCTTGTGTTTGTATCTTGGTGCATTGTACCAGGCGATAGTTCCTGTGAGGCACGTGTGCACTGCAAAGCCTGCCTTTGGCCTAGCCTAGAAGAGGCGGTAGAGCTGATACTAGGTAAGAAGAGAAGAATCACAGGAAATGAGTGCCTCTGCCCAGCTGCATTATGGGAGGCTTCTGGCTTGCTTTGGAGCAGACATTATTCCTCCTCGTTCTCCGAGACCCTAAAAGTTGTCTGAAGTGTCCCTCACAGCCACTCCCTCCCATCGCTCTGGTGCCTGAATCGCCCAGGCTCACTGCTTACACCCCTGAAGCAACGTGGCCTCTCTGCTGGGATGACCAGTCTCCATTCTCCTTCCTACGAGAAGAGATGGAGGCACAGGAGACGGTGTGCAAGGGCTCTAGGATTTAGACAAGGCTGTCTGACTCCAGGGCTCCTGCTCTCTCCCACAAGGTTCTCTCAGTCATTCCCTCCTACAGGGTGCCTTCTCTTCTCTCTTCTAGAGTGTGTCCTGCCCCGAACTCTTGGACCAGCATTATTCTGTGGATGTGCCAGAGGCTGCAAACTCTGTTCAGCATCCAGTCACCAAGACTGCCACACGGCGCATTGTCCATGCAAACCCGAAACCCGATCCCAGTGACCCTAGTGCTGGCCACCGTTCCTTATCACTGTGTCCTGAGTTGGCACCCTATGCCTCCATCACGGACTGCAAACTCAACAGTGTCCGCCAGCGGCCCATCGCCTTTGACAATGCCACCCACTATTACCTCTACAACCGCCTCATGGACTTCCTCACCAGCCGAGAGATTGTCAACCGGCAGATCCATGATGTTGTGCGGAGCTGCCAGCCGGGTGAAGTGGTCATCCGTGATAACCTCTATCGCCTTGGGGTTGCTCAGATCAAGACCCAGGAGGAGGGGGAGGAAGAGGAGGTAGCGTCAGTGGTGGGATAAGCCAGGTGGTTATGTACAGGGCCTGCACCATCTCTTCAAGCCATACTATGGTCCTTGCCCAAGGCAGACCTATTGAGGGGACCTGCAGTCCCCTGTAGGGGGGGCCTCTGACTGCTGGAACTGACCAAAGAGCTTCCATTTCATGAGCACAGTGAGGCCCTCCACCTCTGGGGCTCAGGAGAGGTGCTGGGAAACCTCTACTGGACCTGGGAGAGCGTGGGGGGCATGCTAGTTTTAAGGAGCAGAGGCTAAGGGGAAGACTGCGAGCCGGTTGCCCAGGCCCACCTCACCTGTGGTCCCTGCACCAGGTGCGGAGACCATCAAGCTAAGCAGTCCCAGGGGGAAGAGTTCTGGCTCCAGTTGTACGGGCTTCCTAGCCCGCTGCCTTTGACAAGGGGCCTTAGTGGCTCATTCACTCTTGGGGTCCCTTTGGGCTCCTCATCCTAAAGGAGGGGTGCATTCTTCTGTCCCCCAGCTGTCCCTGTTCCCACAGCATGGGGCAGCTGAGGGGGAGGAATAGTCATTACAGCTCCCTCCAGGACTGTCCTGTGCCCTGGGTTTGGGGGAAGAGAATCCTTCCTCCTTTCCCTGGCCATTGCTACTGTACCCTCCATCCTCCAGGCCCTCGGACCCTCACCGCAGAGGGGATGTGGCCCGCAGTTGTGACCTAGCTGGCAAGCAGTAGGAAACTCCCTTCTGTGAAGGGGAAGCAGGCAGGGCCGGAAGCAGACGGCAACACTGTCTCAGGTGCCGTGGTTTGCTCGGAGCCCGGGATTGGCCGAGTGCTAGTTAATTTATTGAGAGGGTGGGTAGGTGGCTTTCCCTCTCGTTCTTCCCCCGACAAGAATAAAGTTTATTAAATTATCTGGTTTTAATGAAGCAAGAGCCAGTTCACTGCTCATTGTGTCCTTAGCTCTGGAAGTGGGTGCTTGCTGATCACGTCTCATGGAGGGAGGTGGAAGGGGGTCCTGGGGAACGTGTAGACACTCGAGGGAGGTGGAGGAGGTCCTAGGGAATGTGTAGACACTCGAGGGAGGTGGAGGAGGTCCTAGGGAATGTGTAGACACTCGAGGTGGAGGAGGTCCTAGGGAACGAGCATGTAGACACTCGAGGTGGAGGAGGTCCTAGGGAATGTGTAGACACTCGAGGGAGGTAGAGGAGGTCCTAGGGAATGTGTAGACACTCGAGGGAGGTGGAGGAGGTCCTAGGGAACGAGCATGTAGACACTCGAGGTGGAGGAGATCCTAGGGAATGTGTAGACACTCAAGGGAGGTGGAGGAGGTCCTAGGGAACGCGTGTAAGCACTCGAGGTGGAGGAGGTCCTAGGGAATGTGTAGACACTCGAGGGAGGTAGAGGAGGTCCTAGGGAATGTGTAGACACTCGAGGGAGGTGGAGGAGGTCCTAGGGAATGAGCGTGTAGGCACTCGAGGTGGAGGAGGTCCTAGGGAATGTGTAGACACTCGAGGGAGGTGGAGGAGGTCCTAGGGAACGAGCGTGTAGGCACTCGAGGTGGAGGAGGTCCTAGGGAATGTGTAGACACTCGAGGGAGGTGGAGGAGGTCCTAGGGAATGAGCGTGTAGGCACTCGAGGTGGAGGAGGTCCTAGGGAATGTGTAGACACTCGAGGGAGGTGGAGGAGGTCCTAGGGAACGAGCGTGTAGGCACTCGTGTGGTGCAAAGAACCAGACACTGCCGGCTGTGTTAACTGTTAGTTTAATGTTGACTGTTAGTGAGGACACACTGCTTGGAGAGGAGCATGCAGTGTTGCTTGGTGTGGCTAGCCCTGCACCAAGGTCCCGTGCCTTCCAGCCTAGAATGACAGGGCACTGGATAGAACACCCCTCACTTCTAGCTGCCACGTGGCTCATTCCAGCAGTACAAGATCCAGGATGAGATGGAACTGTGGGGTGAAGGTGAAGAATGGAAACCAGCTTCTCAGGAAGGAGCCTGCCCCAGGAAGCCTGTAGTCTGAGCATGGCAGGGACGCAAGCCCTCTGCTTCCTTCCAGCCTTGGGAGCCCTGTCTTTCTGAGACACAAAATCAGTCTTTCCATTGAAACACAAGAGAGTTAGGAACAGAGGTTCCTTCACGTGGGAACAGGATAAAGAAGGGGATGCACAGATTGACATAGTAAATACAGGCTAGCACTGTGCAAACCCCATTGGCAGTGATGGCCCAGGCTCTGGGAATGGGGCCTCTGACCTCCCCAGACCCCTGAGGTTCTGAAGTTTCCGAGCTGGGCCAAGCTGAGGATAAAGTTCATATGTTCTCCCCATGTCAGCCGTCCATGGAGGAGGCAGAGCTGGGAAGTGGGGAGCAGCAGCACTCCGCTGTCCCACTTCAGCAGAACTGGTAATTGTTGGGCTGCAGCAGGGGCTGGGCGATATCCCCTGGCTCACAGCAGGCCAGGTGCTCACTGGAGCTCTCCTCCTCGGGCTCACTGCTGCTGCTGCTGCTGCCGCCTCCGCCGCCATCACTGTCGCTGCTGCTGCTACTGCTGCTTGGCAGGTTAGCATAGGCCTGAGTGGGGAAGAAACCAGACAGTCAGCAGAGATTTTTTTAGGTCTGGCCCAGCCTGCTCTAGCCAGCCAAGCAGCTATTCCATCCTTCTTACCTGCTCTTTCCTGTCCTGTTGGGCCTGCTCCTGAAGGAGGAGGCAGATCTGCTGGAAGGTAGGTCTTTTGGTAGGCTCCAGGTCCCAGCAAGACTGCATGATGCTGTATCTGAAGACAGAACAAAGTTTGCCCGTGTCAAGGTCCTCAGGGCACATCACTAGGGAGATCTACCTAGTGAAGGACCCCCAAAACTAGTCAAAAGTAAGTCAGGAGCTAGAGGTATGGCCCAAGTGGTACAGCACCTGTTAACATGCTTGAGACACCTGGGTTCATAGTTTAGAATAGAACCTTAATACACTGCAGATAGAAGCCTGGAGCCTTCTAGACAAAGACCAGGGCCACATGCTCATCTAACCACCACCCAAACCCTAGAGATCCTTTTTTCCTCCCTGGGTGCCTTTGCGTACATGTTCTTTGGTGCAAATACAGGCTGGGCCATTTGGTATCCATCCTTCACCAGTTTGTAGAACTTGCTGTTCACCAGGATGCCTGGGTAGGGATTCAGACCTGCAAGGACCGGGATCATATAAGAGACCACGATCATATAAGAGACCACACTTGATTTCCCCTTCCCCACGCACATGCATCTCAAGAGTGTTACGGTCCCATCCTAGCTGTAGCCCTAGAGCAGAAACTAGTCACATACTCAGGACTCCCTAGGTGAGGCATTAGCTGGTACGTAACGCCTACGCTTTGAGAGCCAACAACCTTCAGCCCCTCGTTATCAACCTGGTTGTGCCGTTAAGGACTCAGCACAAGGGCCCTGTACCTACTCCCCAGTAAACAGGAGCTAGAAGGTGACTAGTGACATCTTCAGTGGCATTTGATGGGTAGCATTCTACATAACAGCTCCTGCTGAGCAGAGGCAAGCAAAGGAAGAACTTAGGAAATGTGCATTGTCTGGAGGGTCTGAATCACACACAGGTGCTGTTGTGTAGGTTCAAGAGCCATCTCCATCCCTGGGCTCTTGCCAGCCCTTGCTCTGTCTTGGACACCAGGCGTCTTTTGAGTAGATTTCATCCATGAGGTTCAAGACACCAGTGGAGTAGCCGAAGACAGGTCGGCCCCTGGCTGTGCTGGAAGCAGGCTTAACAGCTCACCAAGTGAGAAAATCTCCCAGAGGAGGATTCCATAGGACCACACATCACTCTGAACTGTGTAGACGCAATCGAAGATGCTCTCTGGGGCCATCCACTTTACAGGCAGGCGGGCCTGACAAGACAATCTCGTATCACTTGGTGCTGTGGCTCTCCACAGCCTACCCAACCAGCCACGCTCCCTCTCAGCACTCACATTGCCCTTGACAACATAGTTGGAGTCATTCATGATGTCCCTAGCCAGCCCAAAGTCCCCAATCTTGGCCACGTGTCCGCTGGTCAACAGCACATTTCGAGCTGCTACATCCCGGTGGATACACTAAGGAAAACACAAAATTAGACTGTTTCTCTCTCCAAAGCCCAGGACGGGGAGCATGAGGTCTGGGGTCCCTGATGAGGGAGCAGATTTTGGTAGTCTACTCTAGTCCTGTCCAAACCTGTGCAGGCCTGAGGTCTGAGAGAATTTAATGTGGCCAGTCTAACATTTATAAAGCCCCACACCCATGTCTCCCACACTCCTCTTGCCCTCTGAGGAGCAACAGGTCCCTGTGCTGTGAGGTCCTAACACCAGCAGCTGCCACCTCCGAGCAGACAATCCCAGGTGCTTCTCCAAGCATTTGCACACCTAATAACCCTTAAACCATTCATGAGAATACCCTTTTTGGTAGGCACAGATCTTGAGGCTTACAGAATCTGAATTGTCACGGCAAAGAGCAGAAGCAGTAGTTAAACCTTGGCCCCCTCAAGTCTGTTCTCGGGGCGGTGGTCTGAGCCCTTGCATTCTGGCATCCTGACAGCTCAGCCAGTAAGACACTGTGCTTTAAAAGGAGGGGCTGGAGAGATGGCTCAGTGGTTAAGAGCACTGGCTGCTCTTCCAGAGGTCCTGAGTTCAATTCCCAGCAACTACATGGTGGCTGACAACCACCTGAAATGAGATCTGGTGCCCTCTTCTGGTCCGCAGGGATACATGCAGACAGAATACTGTATACATAATAAATAAATAAATCTTTAAAAAATAAATAAATAAAAGGAGAGAACAGAAGCCGGGCGGTGGTGGCGCACGCCTTTAATCCCAGCACTCGGGAGGCAGAGGCAGGAGGATCTCTGTGAGTTCGAGGCCAGCCTGGTCTACCGAGCGAGATCCAGGGAAAGCACAAAGATACACAGAGAAACCCTGTCTCAAAAAACCAAAAATAAATAAATAAATAAAGGAGAGAACACTTGTCTTGCTCACTCTCCTGAGTAAGACAGTTGTTAAGCCTGTTCATGGCCACACAGGGAAGCAGGCATTTGCAAGGCTGGGGCCAGGCCTCCAGGAGGAGTCTGCCTCAGCACTGTTCCCTCGCGCTGCCTCTGAGTGGAGTACATGGCCCACTTACCCTCTCCCACTCCCACTCCGTTGCTTCTCACTGGGCCCCCTCCCCTCCCCTTCTCCATTTCTGCAGCCAGCAGGAATTCAGCCCCCTCTCACCCAGACTCACATTTTTAGAAGCAAGGAAAGCCATGCCCTGAGCCACTTGGCTGGAGAAGTGGAGCAGGTCCCAGAGCTCCAGTGGCCGGCTGGCCTCTTTGTCCAGATCTAGGAAGAGGCATCAAGGCAACTCTGTCACACCCTGCTCCTCCTCAGCCCCAGTTCCCAGCCCCTCTAGGCCCATCCACCCTTCTCTCCCCTCATCCTGGTACCTCCTCACCTTGCTCAAAGAAGGAGTCATTTGAGGAAGTCGAGACAGGCCTCATCTCCACATAGGTGTCTACACCCTGACTGGAGAAGCCACTGTCCCTGCATAAGAAGGAGAATTGGGAAGTGATCAATGCCCATCACTGCAGAGCCTGGCCCAGGCACTGTCCTCCAGCTGCCCCCCTGGACTCCCTTAGTCACTCAGTGGAGGGGAAGGAACCTAAAGGTCAGCTTGAGTGTCCCTCTCTGATAAGGAAGGCCCCATGCCATATTCTACTTAAGCAATCCTTGTGCCCTGCTTAGCCATCCCCAATGCCGGAGACGCCCTATTCTGTCATTGGACTGCTCTGCCTGTTGAAGGTCTTTGTTGCTCCTAATACCCGTGTGCCCCTGGGGTTCCCTTCTCTATCCTCAAAGACAGGAAGACATTGTCTCTCTGGCAGCCCTCCTGGGATGTGAGTACATTCTGGGGCCCTTCCCTGATATCTCCAATGCAGCCTCTCACCAGCTGGCTTCTCATTAAAAAATCACTCCAGGAGGGTGGCACTATGGCTCAGGATAAAGGTTCTTACTGTCTGAGCCCAATCCCAGGGACCCATGCAATGGAGAGGGACCCAGCTTGTACATATACATTACAAGTAAATAAATGTAAAAATAAAAATTTAAAAACCACACAGGAAGGGGCCTGGAGAGCTAGCTCAGTGGGTAAGAGCCCTTGTTGCTCATTCGGAGGATCTGGATTTAGTTTGTGAGTCTCAGTGCCTCACAACTCCCTGTAACCCCAGTTCCAGGGTGTCTGACACCATCTTGGCCTCTGTGGACACTGGAAACACATGTGGTATTCACACACACAGGCATACATACACTTTAACGCCAATTGCTTGGAGAGGTGGTAACAGTCCTCATGCCCCAAACAACCACGCATAGCACTAAATTTGCTCAGGCAGGTCTAGAGCAGAGCTTAAACTAGCTTGGGGCAGTTGAGCCCCAGGAAGTCTCTTTTAGTGAAGATTGCATCTCTAGATTTGGGTGGACAGACAACACCCAGGGATACCCAGACTCTTGCTATGGGTAATAAGCTACCTGTAGAAACACAGCCCTACCTGAATGCCACTGCTGGTGCTAAGCAGCCAGCCAGATATGGTTTGCCAGCAAGCTGCTGGGCACCCCAATTTTGCTCATACCCTCAGGCTCCCAGAAAGAGAAACTAGAGTCTCCATTAGGATCCATCCATGGCACAACCACCATCTCCTGGTTCTGGAAACCACACTTCTGTAATAGCATCACTTGGGCCCACAGGAAGGACTGATTTCCATGCCAGCTGCCCCTGAAATGTCCCACACTGGGGACGTTTTGATTGCCTGTACACTCGAAGAAGGAAGCTAGGGAACCTCCTTCTCCTTTGGCTCTCCCGGGCTCAGCAGCGGCCAGTGCCTTCACTGTAAGCACTCTGTACACTCCCCGCTTCTGAGAATGGCCTGATTGCCGTAGTCTTGCTCTAAGACCCCGACCACCATGACCCCAAACTGAGACTCTAGCTTAAAACACAGCAGGCTTAGCCCAGGTTCCCCCTCTTCTCATTCATGGGCAACACGAAACTTGTTTCTTCCTCTCTCTCTGCTTCCCCATGTGGCTCTGTCCATAGCCTCTGGGGGTTCCAGGAATCACAGGACAGCAGAAAAGACCCTGAGAGATTCAACACTCCATTGGCTCACCCGGGGAAACCAAGGCCTGAGTGGACCAGCAACCACGCCACAGGCCAGGCTATCTTGCTACGTCCATCCAACAATTAATAAACCCTGTCCTCACTTCCTCGTGGGAGTGTGGAGACAGACCTGAGTGGACTTTGTGTCCTGCAGCCCCCATAGACAAGCTGTGACAAGCAGGAACATGCATTCCCCGCCCCCCCCGAGTCCTCCCATCTCTGGCCAGACCTCCACGTATGGATGGGCCTGGGAGAATCTTTCCACACAGGAAGGTGATGGGTTCATGGACCCATCGCCTTCTACGTTTCTGGAACCTGCTAAGTGTTCAGGTATTTGTCGAATGGAGGAAACGTGCTGTAAGAAAGCAGAGTTGCTTTAAAGCCTGGGGTAGGTATTCCTCACGACACAGGCAGGATATGTACGACCTCCTTGCCATCCTGACCTCCTTTCTGTCCTGTCCTTTGCCAGGGAGCTACCTGCGCACATATTTCTTTTCCAGGTGGATGTTCTTGTAGCTGGAGTCCCCCTCGGGATCCTGTCCCGGACTCAGGCTGGGTCCCAGCATGGCTTCAGCTTTCCTTCGCAGGAAGTTGAGAAGGTCCCCATAACAGCAGTATTCAGTGATGACCAGGACCGGCCCTGAGGCGGCCAGAAGCGAAAGTGAGAGAGATACACCCCAAGGCTCCACTCCCCGTGTGAACAGGGGTCTCTGAGTTCTAATCCTGCCTCGAGCAGGCTTCTCGGTGCTTTAATAACCCTATCTGTGCAAAAGCCAATGGAAACTTAACTCTCAAAAAAAAAAAAAAAAGAGTCTAGCCCAGCCTAGTGTGATGATGCTTGCTTGTAATGCTAGCCCTCAGAAGGCTAAGGTAAGACTGTGAGTTTAAGGCTAGCCTGGGCTACATAGGAAATTCTAAACCAGCCTGGATTACAATGAGACTGTCTCAAAAAAGAAAATTTTTGCTCAAAAATTCATTCTTCAGAGGAGAATGTCAGTTCAGTGTAGGACAAAGCTGCTATAAAGAAAAGGAGAGAGGTGACTTGGAGCCTTGGGGCATACACATCTGGGATAGGAGCTTCTTAAAAGGTAGATCTAAGCCAGACATGGTGCATACCTTTAATCCTAGCACCTTGGAGGAAGAGAGGCAGGTGGATGGATCTCTGTGAGTTCGAGGCCAGCCTGTTCTACAAAGTTCCAGGACAGCCAAAGATACACACACACAAAACTGTGTCTCAAAACAACAACAATGGTAAATCTTGAGGGGTGGGGAGAAAGGTAGATTTGGGGCCCATGTTAAATTCCCTGTACGTGGGCTCAGGGAGCTGCACATAACTATCTGCATCACCCACTCATAAACACCTCCTGCTTTGTCTATGAGTCCAGGCTAGAAATATGAGCGATTTGGAGGCAGGGATCCTGCAGACACTTACAGCAGCTGAGAGGGAGAACTTGGAGCCAGATGTCCAGGGACCCTTGGCCACCCAAGACCACACGTCCCCATTCCTGCCAGCTCTCACCTCCCCATTCCTGCCCAGCTCTCACCTCCGTGAGTGCAGGCTCCCAAGAGGTTGACTATATTCTCGTGCTGTCCCAAATGACTCATGATCTTCAGTTCCGACATTAGGGCCTCCTTCTCATCGGCGTGAGCCGTGGCTGGGAGATGGAGTACCCAGAGACCCAGAGGGATCAGAATCCAAAAGAGGGAGGAGAGATGTAGAGATACAGGAGGGAAGGAGGAAGACAGGAGGAGAGAAGGGAAGGAGAGGAAAGATGCCTGTGTTATCGAGCTCATCTGGGGTGGAGGAAGCCAAGCTAAGACAAGATCGTTCCCTGAGGTTCACCCTAACTCCCCTTGGGCTCAGTCAGAAGGCCCAATCCTCCTCAAAGGTTGACGAAGACCCTCAGAACCAGGTGTCACAAGGAGCCTGAAACTCAGTCAAGTCCCAACTTAAAACCCCCCAGGTCCCTCCCAACAGGTTCAAAGTGTGGAAAGCGCCTCTTGTGACAGCAGAGCCAGCCTGCTCCTTGCAGACACCACTCCCCAGTCCCCACCCCACCCCCACGCTGCACCTCCTCCAACTCACACTTCAGCATCTTCACAGCCACCTTCAGCACAGCATCTTCTTTGCCCAGACCAAAGGCTGTGGCCTCCACCACTTTCCCAAAGGCACCAGCGCCGAGGGTCTTACCTATCACACACACATGGGCTCCTTAGGTCCCTGAGGTCCACTGGGTCCCTGCAGCCCCCATTAGCCCTATGACGGGAGATCACAGAGACAGAGGCCATCTCTCACCGAACTGCAGGTTGTTCCGGGGGAACTCCCACTTCTCATTGTAGGGCAACTGGGTGGGGTCGATGAAGGTGTAGTTGTTGCCCTGGTAGCTCTCAATGATCTTCCAGCGCACCTGGTACTTGGGTTTCTGCAGAAAGGGAGGGAGGCGTGGGGATGATGGGCTGGCAGACAGACTGGCATCTCACCTCCCAAGAGTATGAGAGGACAACGCAGAAGCTCTCAGCCTGCTATGAGCCGAGAGGGGCTGTGGAATCTTGTGGGCACAGCATCAAAAGCTAGTCCGTGCTCAATTCTGCCTTACTATGTGGCCTTCCCTTCTCCAAACCTCAGTTTCCTTACCTGTTCCTTCGAAGATTTGGATAAGGTCATTTCTGGAGGCCTTGATGCCTCTGAATTTGATCATTCCTGGGCCAAGGTACAGGGTACACGCAGAGAACTATCCATTCATTCACGAACCTGTCCATTCTCTCATCCAAATAATTTATGTTGGTGGTTTTGTTCTGGACCAGGGCCTTATATATGCATAAGTACATACTGTACAACTAAGTCACCCTCCAGACCTGCTTTTATTTTCAACCGTAGTCCAATATACGGAACAGAAAAGGTACCATCCCAAACATTTCCAAGTGTACACCTCAGTAGTATTAAGTGCATTCACCCTGGTAAGAAACCAGTTTCCAGAACTCCTTTGATCTTGTAAAACAAGCTCTGTACCCAGGGAATAGCAATTCCCTAACCCTCCCTGACTTCTAGCCACTGGAAGACATGACTCTACTTTTCCCTAAGCATTTTACTGTTCTGGGTATTTCATACAGTATTTTTTGTAACTGGCTTCTTTCACTGAGCATCATGTATGTCATCATCTCATCTATGCTGAGGTCAGAATTCACTCTTTTCCAGGCTCAATAATACAGCCATGCATTAAAATAATACATTCTACTGAGTATTCATTTCTATCATGCATAAGCAATTCATTATTGAACAAGACAAACTCTTGACCCCACGGGGCTAGCATTTGATTGCCTAAAAGAGGCATTTAATTTAAATATATAGATAGGGGGGCTGGAGAGATGGCTCAAAGGTTAAGAGCACTGGCTGTTCTTCCAAAGGTCCTGAGTTCAATTCCCAGCAACTACATGGTGGCTCGCAACTATCTGTAATGAGATCTGGTACCCTCTTCTGGCCTGCAGGCATACATGTAGGCATAACACTGTATACATAAATAAATAAATCATATATATATATATATATGAAACCGTCAAATAATGCTGTGAAAGATGTACCCATTGGTACAAACAGTGTCAAGTCTGTTATGGGGTAATTAGCCACTTTCTGATGGGAATTAAGGCTACAGGAAGGAATTCGAATCTGGTACTGTCATCTTGGTCAAAAGTTCCTGGTTAGGGAGGTTGTTAACCCCAGAGGGGACTAGACAGCTGCTGTTTTGCTAAATGGAGATGACGTGCCTGTCAGTGAACCATCTAAACAATTCTGTTTATCCCCAAAGACCAGTGCTGCTCTTAGCTTTGGTCAGAGAAGCTTCTGTTTGCTGCCGTCAGCAGTAACTGCAGAGACTCATGACTAGTCAAAATGCTGAGAGTGACTGACTGTTGAATGCTCCGCCATAAAGGAGCCATCTGGATTCCTCCCAGGCTCAGAGGACACCGTAGAAAAGAACCTAAGAACTGGGGTGAGGTGGAGAGTTACGGAATCCTGTCCTCCAGGCATGGTATGACTATTGCATTCTTGAATTCACAGCGGCTGAGTAAAACCTGGACAGATTGGGCCTGTCAACAACAGAGGATGGAGAGGCTCACAAGTGCCCCCTCCCTGAAGAACTTTAGGCACTTATTGATTTATTGTGGGGGTGGGAGAGACGTTTTCCTCGGTTGTATAGTCCATCTCTGTAAGTAACCTCTCACCTACACTCCTGTAAGCAACCTTAACAAAGCATATTGGAACATACATACAGACTCACATATGTACACACACACATATGTACACACACACACACACACACACACACACAAGTGAAAGAGTTTGGAGAAAAAAGGGGACCAGCAAGTATGAGAGGGGGAACAAGAGAAGGTAATGAAGGGTGAATATGATTAATAACATACATGCTTGAAAATGTCATATTGAAACCCAGTATTATAGCTATAAGTAATAGACACTAACAAAGGTTTTAAAATATTTAAAAACATCACGAAGCCAGCAAAGCAGGGTGCCGGGACAGAGAGTGATGTAAGATGAGCAAGGAGAACCCACCAGGGGCCAGCCAGAAGAATTGTCCAGGTATAGAGCACACAAGTGCTGAGCAGCTTGAACAGGGAAGATTCTGACAAGCTCAGGCAGGTGACCGATGCAGCTTAGGAAATGAGAGGGGAGCTTCTGTGCAGGAAGGTCAGGAGGGCCGTAAGATGTGGGCTATCTCCTAACTCTAAGGAGAAAGGAGAGGTGCTGAGGCAGAGCCCTCTGCCAAAAGGGGTGCCTGTATGTTACACCCTTTCCCTGGTTCCAGTTCCCTCTCAGGTTCTCTGTGCCCCTCCAATACAGCTAAGATCCTAAGATCGGTGTCTGGATAGAAGGTGGAGATTGCTTCACCTTTTCCTGCCCCCGGGGCAGCTGCATGACACCACAAACTGCCCCCCAAAGCGCTGAGGGGAGGTCCCATTTAGGGGAAAGTGGAAGCTGGGCTGGGGTGGTGGAGAACTGGACCAACTCGATGTCCAGTCAGACCTTGGGGACAGGGCCTAGGCCTTGGGTGCTTCAGCAAGCGAGCTAAAGGAGGCGTGAGTGAGAGTCCGGGAGTCAGCAACCACCTGTCGCTGAAAGCTTACAAGCAGAAGAGATGTTACGTAACTACAAGATAGAACTTGCTGCTGGCCACGTGAGAGAAAAGACTATCGTTAGACATGTGGAGGAACACCCAGTTGGTCATGGCGGCACACGTGGTAATCCTAACACTTGGAAGATGGAAGCAGAGTGGGGTGTTCAAGGCCAGCCTTAGCTACAAAAGGAGTTTGAGGCCATCCTTGAAGCTATAAAGACCCAGTCCCCAAACAAACAAACTAGCAAAAACCCAAGCAAACAAACACGAAACATCACCAGCAACAACAGCAACAAAGCATCTGCATGTTATGGCTTGGGGAAAGTGGCTGAACTGAGATTTGGCGGGGTGGGGGGGAGGAACTCCCTCGGGCTGGATGACCCCCTCCTGTCCTTTCCATCTTGCATCTCTAGGAGTCTCCGTGGCTGGGGCTGTTTTTCTCCCAGCCACTTCTGCTTCCCTGTTTTTCTGCAGCTGGGCTGAGTCAGCCCTCCCACCTCTGCTAGGGAAATGCTGGATGAAGGGAGAAGGGTGGGGGAAGGGAGGTGTGGCTGGAAGCGTGCACGCACACATATCTGAATCCATGATGCTAGTGCTGAGCCCCTGCCAACCTCAGGAATGCCTGCTATCCCCAGGGACTTTGGGGGCCATCCTTGTCAAAGCAGGGTGGTCTGCAAGGTTTCTTCCCATCAGGCGTGGTGATTGGAATGCCAGATGCCGGGGCTTCCTGAGCCTTTCCTGGAAACCGAGCCTGGCTAAATCCTCACTGCCTATCAATCCACCAGTTGCTGACACTAGCCCTAAGTTCAGATCCTCCCTTGAGTTCCTAACAGGGATTGAAGAGAACATGGAATCATCAGACCCGAGCACTTCCCACTGGAAGCTCTAAAGACCTGCCTCGATGTAGGCCTGGGCCCAGAATCACTCCAATGGCCTCTTTCTGACTCTGCCCTTCCCTCCTTGTCCCTGTCCCTAGGGTCAGCTGCCTCCTGCCTTTTCCTCTTCCCCTGTGCCTTCCCCCACTGTTGTGGTTTCTTTTGGGACAGAAGGCGATGACTCAGCCCCAACAAAAACAACCCTTCCAAAGACAGACCCCTTCTCACCCAGACCTGGGTGATAGAGACAGATGGGGCCAAGTCACCTGGGAAGAGGCTGTCCAGAAGAGAACTATTGCCTGCCCTGATTCAAGACTTTCCCTCAGGGGCACCTCCGCCAGGAGTCTTCAAAGGGTGTAGGGAAAAGGGCAGCCTGAGGCTGCAGGTCTCCTGGCCTTAGACTGCTTAAGAGGCAATTGAATTTCCTGGGTGGGGAATGAGAAGGTACCTGGAGTAATATATTTTATAAAAAAAAAATGACACTGTAGAGAGAGCTGAGGGGCTCTAGATCACCATCAGGTGACGCCAGTCAGCCGAGGAGGAAAGGCCTGTGGGATCCTGGTGCTGCTCATGGGATACCAGAGAGAGTTTTTAGTTCCAAATAAGGAAGGATTTATGTCTCTCCAAGGACTAGGTAGCCATGACAGTGACTAAGCCATGTCTAGGTGGCAAGTAGCACCCAGCAACCACTTCAGTGTGTGGTCAAGGAGATACCAACCTCAGTCACGCTCCCATCCCAAATGGGCATGAGCTAACTGGATCTGCAGCCAACTTCCTCCTTGTGTGGAAGCAGAGGCTCCACCACAGAGTGCTCTCTTTCTTCAACACCCTACCCTTCCTCTATACCTACAGGTTGGAGAATTTCAGTGACAATCTACCATCATGAACCCCATTTTACAGATAGAGAAAGGAGCTTCGGCATACCCACTGCCTTGTGGTCCCATTGGCAGAGCCAGGCATAGCTAGGCACCTTTTAGGCATAGCCTCACTTTTACACCTTCTTCTGCCCCTGAGGGTAAGGCCTAGGATTACTGCACCAGGAGCTCCGTGGTGCTAGCCCCTGTTGACACACACTGGACACTTAATGAGGAGCTCTAATTGCATGACAGCTTGTCGGAGTGAGCAAGCTTGAGCAGGGGTCATCCACATCTGACTCCCTCCCTCAGAGGCTTGGCCCGGCTCCACTGCCCAGCTCACCTGTTTGTACTTGTACAAGAGCAGCAGCAGCAGTAGCAGCAGCAGAGACATGACAGACATACAGGCCACCACCACCGGAGTGAACAGGGACTCATCGGGGAGCTGCCTGGATCCTGGAAGAGGGGAACAGAGAAGTGAGCAGGCAGGGAGACCTGTATTCAGTCCTCTGCCAGTGCATGAAAATTTTCTGTAGCAGGCTGGCTCAGTGCCCAGACACTGCTTGTATGCAAACCCCAGATGTGGGGCTTTACCACTTGCACCTGTAGGCAGAAAAAGCCTTGTGGGAGTGGGGAGGGTTATACCCAAATCCTCCTCAGCTTTCCTGTAGCTTCCCTGTGTGACCTTAAGAGCTCAGCAGCTTTCTGAGTCTGAGACCAGCTCAGGGGCCCCGTCTCCCACTCCTGACCTCTAATCCTAGTTATCTTAATGTGGTAGGAAGGACATAATTCATTTCCATGCCCAGCTAGGAGCTTGGGTCCCTTAGTAGATGACTGACACCAAACTAGGACTTCTCTAAACATTTCAGGTATATCATTCTTTCAAAATGAAAAAATGAGGGGCTTTGTTGCTAGTGGGTGAGGGGTCATGGAGATGATGGCTGGTACAGTGCCAGCATTCATCCCAGTAGGGCTTCACTACTTAAAAACTGCCACCACCAGCAGTGACACATGATTCTCGGGGCAACGGGTCTGCCAACAGCCGCTCCAGGTTAGTGACTGGAGGACATAAGTGACATGGTCCGTGAGCCAAGTAGAAGCCAAGGGCCTGCCCTGTTCAGTTTGGATTGAGAGCTTCACCCAGGCCCTGACACAGTAATTGCCAAATCCTAGCAATTTAAGGGCCTGGGGAGGTGGTGGGTTTCTGAGTGAGACTAGACTCAGATGCAGGCTCCACATCAGCACTGGGCAAACCCTCGCACAGTGACCCTGAGTAAGGACTGTGTCTCAGGATCAGGCAAAAGCAGGGATCAAGGGGAGCCGGAGAGGGATAGAGAAAGCATCCCCTCTAGCTGTGGACTTGGGATGAGCCGTATTTCTTCATTCAACTCCTCTCTCCTTCACATGAGCTCGGATGCAGGGGGAAGCAGGAGCCAAAGGACCAGACTAGTGGACCAGCTTGCTGGTCTCTGTCTGCGTCTCTCAGTCTCTGTCTGGGTGTCTCTGCCTCATTGTTTTTCCTCACTCCCTGACCTTGCCCTTTCCTCTTCAGTCCCCAGGGGAGGGACTCTGGACCTCTCCATGTAACTATCTCTGGAGCTCTGTGGTTTAGGACTAGCCAGGGATCCCCAGGGGTGGGACTCAGCGTGGCTGGTCGGGGATGAGAGGACAAGTAACCTCCACATGTCTGATGCCCATCCTGGCTGGGGAGCATGGATTACCTAGAGAGAATGCCTGGTGGGCCTGGGAGCTGTTCCCCACATCATTGTGGGCCCTGCAAATGTAAGTTGTGTTGTGCTCCAAGGTCCCAATGGGCAGCTGGCTCTGAATGGTCACTTTGTGGAAGGGCTCCTGACTCAGGACTTCCAAGTGGGCATCATTCCAAACCTGCAAGGCCTGGGCTTCATCACACCTGGAAAGAATAGATTCTTGACTCGGGGCTTCAGGGTCACCCACAGCAGCATACCTCTCCCACTCATGGGTGCCCCACCTAGATGCTCAGCCTAGGGAGGGAAGCTAAGCCCACTGACCTGTTGGTGTGGCCCCTGCACTGCATCCATGTCACATTGGGCTGAGGGTACCCAGAGACATAACAGAACAGGACATCAGAGCCATTCACAGGCATCCACGTAACACTGACCTCTGGGAGATCTGAGGAGGAAAGGAAGGATGGAGGAGGACAGGATCAGCCTTAGGGGCGAGGTCTTTGTCTCTTGACCACCTGCCCTGAGCCTGCTACCCTCACCCCTCCCAGTATACCCAACCCTGTGCAGCCTGTCCCTGTCACTCACATCTCAGGGTGAGCTCAAAGGTCACATTGTTCCAGCCTGCCTTGTTTTGTGCCAGGAAGGAGTACTGGCCAGCCTCCAGGGGCTTTACACGGTTCAGGATGAGCTCGGATGTGTACCTGCAAGACAGTCAAGAGATGCTACTGTTGTGACCCTGCATCTTGTGCAATAAAGTGGCTCATCCTTTGTTAAAGTTTCAGAAGCCAGGCAGTCGTGGCACACGCCTTTAATCCCAGCACTTGGGAGGCAGAGGCAGGTGGATCTCTGTGAGTTTGAGGCCAGCCTGGTCTACAAAGTGAGATCCAGGACAGGCACCAAAACACCAGAGAAACCCTGTCTCATGAAAAAAAAAAAGTTCCAGGGCACAGAGGCCTTGTCTGAGCCAGGTCCTCAGGAGTGTGCTGTTGAGACAGAAGAAACCACCTACCCCAGGTTCTTGACTGTCCTCTCCGAGTATTCTTTGTTTCCCCAAAGGTTTATTAGAGATAATTTCTGCAAGGTCTGGGAGGTATAACATCACCAGTTTCTTCCTTCCTACCACTGAATTAAGCATTCATAAGCACCATAACCCCTACTGAAAATCCCTAATGTGCTATCCCATCCCAGGGGATGGTGACAGGGACAAGAGACAGGACTGGTTCTGAGCTGTGTAGCTACAGAAACCAGAGGCCAAATTCCAATGCTATCATTGTTGGCTGTGTGAGTTTAGACAGACATTGAACCGCTGTGGTTTTCTTTGGCTCAGAGTGATTCTGATGGGTTTTTTGTTTTGTTTAATTCACAGGATTGGCTTGAGGGTTGAAGGGATGAGCATTCAGAATGCTGGAAAAGAATCTGACTCATTGTAGGCACTTAATTTAATGGTGCTCTTTATTATAGAAAAGCCTAAAAATAAATGCTGAAGCAAAAAGTCACCTTTGGCTGATTCCAGATAATTTTCTTAGTCTCTAGTGGATAATTTGTCCACTATGAGTATATTTGTTGTTATTGTTGTTGTTGTTGTTGTTGTTGTTGTTTGAGACAAGGTCTAATATAGCCCAGGCTGGCCTTGAACTTGCTGATATAGCCTCTAGAGCTGGCCTTGAACCCCTCATCCCTCTGCCTCTGCTGCCCAAGCGCTGAGATAATAGCCATCTGCCCCCATGTCCAGCTAATGAATATATCATTCAGGTAATGAACATGGTTGTTATCTCAAATCCATGTTGGGGTGGAAGTCACAGTCATTTCCTACATTGGCATTGGACATAAAAAGGATAGGAAATGGGCTGGAGAGATGGTTCAGAGGTTGGGAGCACTGGCTGCTCTTCCAGAAGTCCTGAGTTCAATTCCCAGCAACTACATGGTGGCTCACATCCATCTGTAATGAGATCTGGTGCCCTATTCTGGCCTGCAGGTATACATGCAGGCAGAATACTGTATACATAATAAATAAATAAATGTTAAAAAAAAAAAAAGGAGGACAGGAGGTGAAGCTAAGGGGTCCCAAAGGATCTTGAGAACATGCAACCCCAGAAACAGTAGAGGAATGCACTGGGCTGTCTGGAGACACAGGGCAGGGGGATAGGACAGCTTGACACAGAGGACTAATACTCCCATAGTCAGGGAAAGTGAGATGAGGAAAGGAAGAGGATCCACGCAAGGTATGGTAGCACAGACAGGACAGCTCCCAAGCATCCTCATTTCTGCCTGAACACCCTCCCCCCACATCACACACACACACACACACACACACACACACACACACACACACACACACACACACACTGTCCTCAGGCTGACAGGCAGTACCTGTATGCGGTGGTCCTTTTGATGTTAAAGTCAAGCTTGTGCTGGTCTTCAAACAGTGGCCCTAGGTAGGTCCAGTTATAACTCTGTAGGCTAGGGTAGGCGTCTACATTGACTGTGAGGGTGAGGCTCTCACCCTCACTCACCTCCTTCGAGAGGCTCTGCTCGGAGGTCAAGTTTAAGTAGGCACTTTCTGAAAATCAACACAGGAGGTCTGGTGTTGGTGGGGAGATGGCCTCTTTCTGTTCACTGGACCATTCACCCCTGGACCCTGGATCTGAGCACATCCATGTTCCAGGCTCACAGTCACCAGCCCCAGCCAGGACTCACCTCTGTCACCTATCTTTCTACCATCATCCATTCACCCACTCAACTGCCCAAACCCTTCCCACAACCTCCATGACCACTCCAGTCTGGAATTATCACCTTGGACCACTTGAGTTTGGACCACTGGGATAGCCTCCTAACTCACTTCCTCCTCTTTCTCTCCCTATAGACAGTCCCCCATGGAGCACCAGAAAGCCCTGCTAATCTGCCACACCTAAGTCTGACCATGATGTTGCTTTGCTCAACCCCTCTGACTGTTTCTCACTTTCTCCAAAAAAAAAAAAAAAAAAAAAGGAGGGGGGGCCTAGGTCCTTACACGGGATCTCTCGTCCACGGCACCCCAGCCGCGCTGGCAAACTCACCCCTTGAACACAACACACAGACCTATCTTAACAGCACAACTGTTGCTCCATAAGCTGGAGCTCTCCTGCCCGAAGTGTCTGAGCTTGCCCTCTGCCAACTCCACAAGCCTGAACACACATCTGGCCAAAAGTTAAAAGAGCATCATTTTGTGCATTTATTGAGTGACTACTGAATGCCTCAACTAGGAAGCAGATTGGCTAGCACTCTAACAGAGGGATGACATTGAGCGAGTCTGTCTCTCTTCCCTTTGCCTTGCAGACTTCTAAGGAGTTCCCTGTGTGTGTTCTGAGGCCAGTGATTCATGCTTCCCTCCTCCCTCCCACCCCCGACTCTCAACACATGGTCCGTGAGCAGGCCACATGCCTGGACCACACTCAGAGCCCCTTCCCACACTGCAGAAGTGCTTTGTTGTGGGGTTCTCAGTCTGTGGAATGTTACTGCTTCCCTCTCGATAGCCAGGCAATGGGAGGGCATCTTACGTCCATCATTCTTCATCTCCATGGTTGGCACCCTCACCACCTTCTCCAGCTTGCCCTGCATCCACTATTGTGGCTGCCCCCAGCTCCCCTCCACCCACCCCCGGGGTGAGTCTTCTAATGTGGTGTTTGCTCACACGCTCTAGCAGTATGGATCTTACCAGGGCTGCTTCTGGGTTTTCTAAATACAGTCAACTACTATCAATAGCCTCATTTTCTTTCAGGTAAAGGAACTGAGGCACAAAGAGGTTGATCAACACAATATTTGGCAAAGCCAGGTTTAATGACACCCAGAAGTGGGTGCTCCTGACTCCCAGTCCCGTCTGTACAAGCTGAGTCATGTGGAGACCTCAGTGTCCCCCACCCCCCTGCTTTATAAACTCCATGACCTCTCAAAAAGGTAGGATGCAAATCCTCCACCCACGCTGTTAAGACTCCTTTGCTACCTGGCTCCTGCCTTGTCTCCCCCACAATCATCACATACACCTCTCCACATCTCTGGTGTTCCCAGCTGGTTTTGGTGTCTCAAAGATGCTTGGGCTCCTTTCCCTTGGGGCTTGCACATTCTGTTCCCTCTTTGAGATGTGCTGTTCCCTTCCCTTCTCACTGAGGTCCAACAACTCCACCCTCATGCCTCCTGACCCAGCTTGGAGGCCCCAGTTAGAGGGAATATTGGCATTTAGGGGGTACTGATGCTTTCCTCACAATCACAGCAAGGAAGCACTGTTTGTGTGACCATGTAACACACAAATACCCTACACTCTCAGGAACGAGTGAGCCAGCATGAACTCCAATTGTGAGCTGCTGGGCCTTCCCAACACAGAACAGAACTTGTTAGCACAAACCACCACCCACGCTCTGCAAGGGCTTGGAGGAAGTTGAGGGTCTAGGAAGTCTCCTAAGATGGGGCTCCAGAACCAAGCCATCCTATCTCCCAACAGCCACAGGCCTCTCCACCCCCACCTGATGCTCACCCACCACCTGGAAGTTCATGGACTCCCAGTGTGTGCCCAAACTATTGCTGGCCACACAGGAATATTTGCCAGCATCTTGGAAGTCCACGGCATGGAGGCTGAGGGTCAGGACTTTCTCATAACAGTCATTTTGGAAGTCGCTGTATACAGGGAGTTTAAGCTGTAGGTAGAAGGAATAGAGATGACACATCAACATTGTTTAGGATCTGACTTCAAATCTGCCCCCTTTAAAATGATGATCTGCCTGTGCTTGGCAAGGGACGAAACTCCGAGTCCCAATTGCTTCACTTATAAAGTGGGATGAATACTGGTCCCCTGCCCCTGGGCTAAAATGAGAATGTATAGAGACTCACACATCCAGGGCTCAGGGCTGGACCTCCCGGACAGTGCACATGGGGTGAGGAATCTAAGAGGAAGCCTTTCCATTCCTTCCTGGGGATCCTCATCTTCCCTCTTACTAAAGCCTTTCTGAAATAGCCAACATGCCCCGTGCTTCTAAGGGAGACTAGGAATCCTCATGCTGTAAGAAGTGAATGCTCCTCAAACTGTAGCAAAGGTACAGGGCTAACCCTGGAAGGGGTTAGATTGCCATCCCCACCCCTATCCCCAAGACCTAGCCCCCAGAGTCAGCTCTTGCTGGCAAGGGGTCTCGGGCCCCTCTTCTCTGTCCTCTGGGCCACAGCCATGTGTCCAGCCCAGAAAGCTAGTTTGAAGTGAGGATGCCTCTGTGCTGAGAAGAAGACAGACCTCTCCATGCCATCTCCTTCCCCTGGGAACTGACCTCGGTGTCTCCACGTTTGAGGAAAAGATGGAATTCATGGTTCACGTTGGTGGCAGAGCACACAATCTCGGCGGCCTCCCCACGAATCCGCACCAGCTCAGTGGGCTTCAGTGTCACATTTGGGGGCCCTGGGATGACTGAGGCCAGAAATACAACCCATGAGCACTTAGGCTCACTGGCACTGTGCCCAGCACCACAGGGTCAATTACCCTGGTTAGTTCATTGCAGCTAGTCTCAGTCAGAGTCCCACTCAGCACACCTCACCCCACTTGCCCCGGAAAGAAAAGAGTAGTTGAAAGAAGAGAGAGAATTGTTTCTCTGCTCCCGTCCCCCATCACTCCCCCCACTGCCCCGCACCCATGGCTGCCAGCTCTCCTTCCTGCCTCCACGCCTGGACAGATTTTTCCCATCCTACTTACCTTGGTTCACTACAAGCCGGATGCCAATGGAGAGGGATTCCCTACCATCTACTACAGCCTTGCATTGATAATCATGGTTATCGATGAACTTAGCCTTGTGGATAATGAAGCCTCGCTGTGGTGAGTAGGTCATACTGCGTCGGACCGGCTTGCCCCCCGCACGCACTAGTGAGACACCAGGCTCGAGTTTGGGGTCGGTGATTAGGCAAGGCAGCACAGCTTCCTGGTGCTCAAACACCGTCACCTTCTCCGCTAGCAAATTCCAGGGCCGGAGTGGATCTGGGAAGAAGAGGATTCAGGGTGTAGTGACCGGGAGGCTCGGAAGGCTGAGCATTTGCCCAGAGTCGTACTATCCGAGGACAGCATTCCAGGTTGGCTTCTGTACCCTAGGGGGCTTGTTGCTGTGTGACGTCAGACAAGAGATTCAACCCCTGTGAGCCCCTGGAAAATGGGGATAATCATAGCAGCTACCTCACAGGGTTATTGTGAGGCCTGCACTAAAAATTGTAAGCACTGTCTAGGTGCTTGTTCATGGCCAGTACTCAAACTCAGACTTGGATCTGGCTTACTATGCACGCTAATGCTGGAAGCTAGGCCCTCCTGCCCACTACAGAGAATTTGGAGTCCTCACCTTTGACATACAAGTGGATGGTGGCGCTGCCCCCTAGGGAATCTTCAAGCTCAGTGCAACGATAGGTCCCAGTGTTTTTGAAGGTGGCATTTCTTATGGTCAGGATGCTTCCGGGAGATTCAGAGTCCAGGGTCCAGTGGGGAGAGATGGGGCCATCCCATTCCACACTGCCATTGCCCACACATTTCAGTGTTACCGTTGTACCTGGCTCTACAACCAGGTCTGGGCCACTGGGCTCGATGACAGGGGCCCCCTGACCTGAAGGAGGTGACAGACAGAAGTGAGGACTGGGGGGTACCCCTGCTGTCCCCCAACTGAGCTGGACCACACTCAGGCAGGAATAGTTGTGGTACTTGAATGAGTCTGCACCACCTAGCCCTTCACTCAGCTCCCAAATTTGTTGACATCTGCCCAGGGGACTCTCCTCTGAGACTGGCCTGGGAGCCTCCTTAGCCTCATGTGTAGGCTTTCCCACAGAGCCACGGGGGCCCAGCCTTCTGCATCATTTCCTACCCCAGGAGAGGACCTCATCAATCCCATGTACAAAGCCGGCTGTGACTGCTTGAACCAAGCCCAGGGCCCCATTCAAACAAGCAAATGGAGAAACAGATGGCCAAGTTCTGACTTCCTTCACTCAGAAAAGACATGAGTTCTTCGCCCAGTAGAGAGAGAGGCTCTGAGTGTCTCCTGCCCACTCCTACCACTGGACGTCGGGTCCACAAACTGTGGGATGACCTGAGACCACCCATCCTTCTCACTTTGTCTCCTCGCCTACAAATGCAGACAGGGTTCACACTTCCTGGCACGTTAGGTTGTCCAGATGCCAGGAAGTCTTCACAGCATCAGCTGTGGCCAAGTAACGTCTCGGTACACCAATGTCTACGAACGAGACCTGCTGAGAGACCCACTCTGCTCTCACTTCTCCAGCCCTGCTGGCTTTCCTGGCAGCCAATCTCTTTTAAGGAAAATTTGCTTGAAGGAGAAAAGGAGAACTTAAAACCCTTGTCAGGTCTTAAGGAAGGAGGATAGCTGTCTCTGTAGTGTCAGCGATTTTCCCAGGCCTGAAATAGGGGCGGAGGAGGGAAGTGAGAACTGATTCACAGCCTCTGAGGGGCCAGCAGGCACCTTCGGCCTATGTGGGCGGAAACACATTGCTGGCACCCGGCTGGCCCTGGTTTCCGCCCAGCCTATGGCCTCTCTAGACTGGTATTCTCACTTCTGCTTCTCTGCCCTCCCGGCCATCACTCCTCTCCACACACTGAGGGACTCCTGAAGAGGGGGGCAGCGTGCTGGGTCTCAGAACACTCTGTGAGGAGGTCTGCCTGTGTCACGGCCCTGTCTGCTGACCCCCACAAGTTAACCCTTCCTACTCCAGCTGGGGATATAGACCCCGAGCCAGGGCAGCCCCAAGGGCATCAGACCCTCAGAGTACTGCAGTGTTTCCTACAACCACTCCTCGGTGGGTACCTCTCCTCCCCTCCCCCCACACACCCCCCAAACTCAAGCCCAGAAATAGAAAGTCATTTCTCCCAAATGACTTCAGCCTGGTTTAATGTCTGCTCTGATTTCAAACCCACTGGAAACACGCAGCCTATCTGCCCGAGCTTCCGATCAGCCAGATGTGAAATAGAGGAGAGCAAGTACGTAAGGTTGTGGGTTTGGTTTCCTGTGCAGTGTGACTACCAGGAAGAGGGACAAGCTATTTCACCCTGGCTTGGGCTCACACTGGCTAGGACTAGGGACCCCGACAATCATTTCCAGATGGGGAGAGGGATGACCCTCAGGGCTTCAGAATCTCTCCTGTCTGGTGGGAACAATCCCAGTGTCCACCTGGAGGGCAGTAGAGTATGGGCCTCCTGCCCTGGCCTCCTGCTCCCATGCCACATCACTAAAGTCCCTTTTGAACCTGCCAGGTGGTAACTAGGGAGTTTAATCCTTAAGGTCACAGGATACGACCTTGGGTTCTATGACCCTGCTCCTGTCTTATCTCCCAGACACCTTCCCCCTCCCCTCCTCTTCCCGAAGCTACTCTGCTCTGCTTCTCTTGGTCTCCTGCCTTGGGCTCAGGTAGAGGCTTCTGCCTTATTTCTTCCTAGCCCGTTGCCCTGGCTATTTACACAGAACAGGGCTGACACGCTCCACATTCACCGCACGGCTTTCTCACTTCCCGCTGGCACAGTGGGCAGGAAGGGATGCCCACTCATCACTACCTTGCCATGGATGAGCACTTGATGGCCACTGACCCCCCCCCAGCCTATCCATTCTTCATCTCACACGTCCCCTCTCAAATTCTCCCCTTGACCCAGACCTCCTCCTTTTTGTACCTACATACTAGACTCTCACACCGTCAGCTCCAGGCGTCACCCCTCTCCAACCTCCTGCACTCCTGACCACCAGTCAAGGAGAAGAGGCCTCTAGTCGCTCTCTGCCTCTAAACGCTTCAACACTACTCCTACGCCCACGGGAACACCCATGGTCCCACCCACCCCACCCACTCACCTTAGGCTCGCCACTGCTGTCCCTTACCTCCTCTTCCTTCTGGAGCTGGACATTGAACTGGGACACACACACACACACACACACACACACATACACACACACACACACAGTGTCCCACAAGCAATCCTCAAGATAAAAACTGAATGAGCAGTGACTCAAATCCACAGGACTTTCTGGAGTGAGAAAAAGACTCATCTTCTTAAGAATGTGTGTGTCCTAAGGTATATCATTCACATTTCCTATGAAGGAAAGTGCCAGGACACAAACAAGCCAGTGAGACAGGCTGAGCCAGCACGGCCTTCAATGGACTACCATATCACCAGGGGCCAGTACCACCAGTTCCCCCTGGACCAGGGTGAGACGGTCCTTCCCCACCAAGTACCATCGTCCTTCTTATCAGGCAGGTGGCATGGTCTAAGACCTGTGTGCCCGGTCAGGCAGAGCCTGGATGTGGACATTGATGCCAGTCCTCACTCTTAACCTGACCCTCTCCGAGATGGTGATTTTGAAGCAGCTGCTACTGCCTGAGAAGTTGGGGAGTAGTGTCTAGAAAGACAATGGCTGGGGAGACCCTCTCTGGTCTTCTCTAGACAACCCCCCCCCTGCCCGCCCCCAGCATTCTTGCCTGCTCGGTCACATGCTTTCTCGCCCATGTGTGTTCGCTTCCAAACGCCCTCTAAATTCAAATTCCCGGCCCTTGAACCCTGGGCCAGAAAGGACGAACTCTTATCTTCCGCTCTGACCCTTTCCCCCAAGCCTTCCAAGACAGGGCCTTTCTGAGCCAGGTCCTGCCTAACTAACCATGGCCTCCTGGGCTGTCGGGCTGCCAGACCCCTCAAGGAAGAACTGCAAAAGCAGCTGAGCGGCCCGACTCTGAGATTATCTCCCATATGCAAATCTCAGTCCTGCCCAAGACCTCTCAGTGTCCGTCTGCCTTGGAGGAGATTCCCGAGTGATTTCCTGTAGGCCCAGGAAACATCCACGAGCATCGCCAGCTACGGATGAGTGGCGTGGATAGTGGCCCCGAAAGCCCCAGAGACGCGCACAGAACGCACTGTGAGTCAAAGGCTAAGCTTAGCTCCATCACAGCGCTGGCCAGGCTAGTTCCACTCCACTCTCCCCTCCTTTTCTCTCCAGAGGAACACAAATCCGCACTCTTGCGCGATAGAAACAAAGCAGAAAGTAGGGGCGTCAAGTGCGGGGCGGTGGCCCTCGGAGTCCTCCCGTGGGTCCTCTCTGTAATACCCCCATGAGCACCCCCTTGTCTGTCTGCTCTTACCATGCCAAGCTGTGGCCAGCAGCAGGACCAACGGAGCCCCCAACTCCATGGTCTCCTCCTCGGGGCAGCGTGGGCTGATGCAGGTTGGAGGGTTGGTTGGGCACAGGGTTCCCAGCTGCTAGCTCTGTGAGGATAAGGACAGCTGAACACACTCTTGTCTGCTGCACTGGCTGTCAGGCTTCTTTTCCTCTTCCTCCTCCTCGTTGGCCTGGTCCCTCTTCCCTTTTTTTTTTTTTTTTTTCTTAAAAACCTAGGCTGAAAGGGAACTACAGAGTTTGGAAATAGTGGGTCTCTCTAGAAGAAAACAAAACATCACCCCCAGAGCAAGAGACAGCACGAGGCAGAATCTGGAGCAGGGCTGCATTTACCCCTGCAGGGAAATTGTTTAAGTCTGAGGGACTCAAGAAACCACCTCTAAGGGGACTGGAGGAAAACCATGGCCAAGAGAGGCAGCCAGAGAGTCAGTAGCATAAATAGTTTCCCAGATGACCAGTGAGTCCACCTGAGGCATGATGGGTTGATTGGCCCTAAATTCTTCTGACCTTTCTCATCTACCTTCTGGGCTGTAAGCATCAAGATAAGGATAACTGAGGAATTGGGATTTGACGGTATCTCCAGTCTCTACAGAAGCGACTAGAAGTTTCCATTAATTATCCTAAACCAAAGTCATGCTGGGTTCTAGAAACAGCAGACAATCATCCCATGATGAGATTGTCCCCCCACTCCCCTTAGTGTCAGTGGTCACCTCATGAGAAGAAATGAGGTTACTCCTAAGTAGGAACCAAATGTCCCCTCAGTCGTCAAAGCCGAGAATGACTCACTGGGGGCCAACTGGTAGGAAAAAACCAGAGACGTCATGAATCCAACAGCAGTGTATGACCAGCAGGACTCCTGCACCCTGCACCAGGTCTTCTTGTATTTAAACCCGGACTCTTCCCCAGAAGACAGGCCCACAGATGCTCCAATTCCTTTACCACCTTCAGCCATCGCTTTTCCTATTTGATTTCCAGGGCAAGTGGTCAGACCCTGATTTGTTGACATTTGTCCTGGTTACCTAGGACTCTGGTAATGATATTATGAACATGTATTTGCTGACACTCAATCCCTACAATCTTTGCGCTCATCAAGGCTGTACCTTTTATAAACCACTGAGTTGACCGGCAGCTGGCAGCTCTTAGGTGGCTTCAGGATGGAGTCTTGTTACCTGAACGACTAGAAGTTGCTGGTCAAAGTAGAGGTTCCTAGTGGAGAACATGGCCCCTTACCTCAAATATTCATCTGGGGGTGTGGTGGGGGTGGTCTTTAGTTCTTTGTCATACCCTGTATAACAAGTCAGTAAATGTGTTTCCCAGAGTTCCGTGAGCTGCTCTAGTGAATGAAAGAAATC